>NW_024467122.1:74053579-75253579 GCF_017591425.1 Ochotona curzoniae | reverse complement strand
CACTGATTGACATAGTCCATCATAGCTTAGATGGTTGGTTGACCCGGTCTGTCTTCGCTCTTTTCTTTGTTATGGTTCTGAGTCCAGCATTTAGATTAGGAAGATCTCCAAAGAAACTTCTTGTATGTGCTAACAAGTACAGGGCCTGGCACCGTCCATCGCTCCAATCAGCTGGTGGTTGCAATTCCTGGGTTGGTTCTGTGTTCACTCCCGTCTTCCACTGGAGCCAATGGGTGTTGCAGTCCAGTCTGGTTCTGCCCAGCACATACTTGGCCCTCACATAAACCAGCGGGAGCTGTAGCCTAGGTTGGAGCGACCCACAATAACCCCAACCAGGCCCACCCCCTACCCTGGTTTGCCAGTAAGTGTAGCAGTAATCCAGTCTGTCCCACATCCCATTCCACCCCAGCCGCTGTCTTAGTTTTATGTCCTCCCGTGGAAGTGGTAACCCAAGAGGGATGAGCCCACTATTTCCCTCCCAGGCCTCTCCCACTCCCAGATTCCAGTTGATGCTGCCCAAACAAACCTCGCCCACTTTAATTTTGTTTGCACCAGTAGGAATAATCCGCCCAGCCTGGCTTTTCCCTGATCTAGTCCACATGAGGCGCACAGGTGTGGTAGCTCTGCCTAGTCTGGTCTGCCCCCATCCCAGCCCATGCTCTCCTGCGGAAGTAGCTGTCCAGCAAAGGAACCCTCCCTTATTCCCCTGCCAGCTCTGCCCACTTCCTTTCTTGTTCTCAGGCTGGTTGGGCGCTGCGGTCCCTTCTGGTACAGGCAACCTCACCTCGGCATTCCATAATGTGCACTAGTCTTTGTTGCGACCGACCCTGGGTCGACCCACACTGGTGCCTGGATTTGCCAGTGGATGATGTGGACAGATTCAGCCTGGTCTTGCCCCCACGTCTGCCAACTGTATGCCAGTGGGTAGGTTTCCATGGCCTTTTCTGGGCTGTTTCCTATCATGTTTCTTGCGTTTACCTGCTGGGTCTGTGTCCTGCCAGAGGAGTTGCCCAGGCTCCTCCATCAGAACCTCTCCCAATGCCAGGTTTCACGCTTACCAGTGGGTCCATGAGCCAACCCTACTCAGTCCACCTCCTGTCATAGCAGGAACTGTGGCTTTTCCTGACTGGCCTTCAACCCAATCTGGTGCTTGCTGTTGGATGTTCCAGCCCAGCCATGGTTTGTCCATACCCACGTATGGCTCACACATGGCTCAGTAGGGGTTTGAGACCCTGCCTAGTCCATCCCACATCTGCCCTGGTCCTCCAGAACACCAGGGGGAGTCGGGGTCCGGCCCAGTTCGGTGCATCCAATCCCAGTCCACACTTGTGCCAAGGGAGACTACAACTGTTTCCAGATCAGAACGCAGCCCCCTTCCAGGCCACGCGCCTCTTGGTGGGAACCTCAGCCCAGCTAGGGTTGTCCCCTTTGCTCCCCAACCGGGTCCGTTCCCAGGCATAGATCACATGCCTGCCAATGGATGCTCTGACTCAGCTTGGCACAACCCCTCCCCTGTCCCGAACTCTGCCTTAGACACTGTGACTCAGCGTCCCAGGCTCCCACAGACCAGCAGGTACAAGAGCCTAGCTCGGCATGACCTCTGCTCCCTCCTGGTTTCTAGTTTTACTTGTGGGCTAAGGTTTGCTCAGTCGTGCCTAATCTACTCTGTTCCATTACCAGTTGACACATTGGCCAACTGTTGGAGCTACTTGTGCAGGGCAAGCCCCAAGCCATAGCTTCTGCATGACTGGTATTTGGTGCTCAGAATTATTAGTGATTACAAGTTTTGCTAAGGAAGAGTTACTGCCTCTTTCAGGTCCAAGAAGCACAATGGGTTCAACCTGGAGCTAATTAAGCAGCAACTCAAAGAACCAAATCCCCAGAGCTCCCCAGCCGGGCGGCCAGCAGGCGGAGCCTGGCACCAATGGCGCACTGGCCGCCCGAGAACGGCTCACCATGTGCCCATGGCGGCCGTCCGGAATCCAGGCATGAGACGCCCCGTCCTGAGACCCACCAGCTGCCGGGAGGCTGCTGGAGGTTTAAAATTCCCAGGCCCAAGGTCGCGCCCCTCCCAAATCCCCTTCACCGCCCAATGAGGGCGGTGGCTGGGTGCCGGACCTGCCCAGTCCCGGAGGCCTCCCCCCCTCGGTCTACTCACCCCGAAGGAAGCGGCCCCCGAAACCCAGCAGGCCCGGGGAGGACGGCTCACCATGTGCCCATGGCGGCCGTCCGGAATCCAGGCATGAGACGCCCCGTCCTGAGACCCACCAGCTGCCGGGAGGCTGCTGGAGGTTTAAAATTCCCAGGCCCAAGGTCGCGCCCCTCCCAAATCCCCTTCACCGCCCAATGAGGGCGGTGGCTGGGTGCCGGACCTGCCCAGTCCCGGAGGCCTCCCCCCCTCGGTCTACTCACCCCGAAGGAAGCGGCCCCCGAAACCCAGCAGGCCCGGGGAGGACGGCTCACCATGTGCCCATGGCGGCCGTCCGGAATCCAGGCATGAGACGCCCCGTCCTGAGACCCACCAGCTGCCGGGAGGCTGCTGGAGGTTTAAAATTCCCAGGCCCAAGGTCGCGCCCCTCCCAAATCCCCTTCACCGCCCAATGAGGGCGGTGGCTGGGTGCCGGACCTGCCCAGTCCCGGAGGCCTCCCCCCCTCGGTCTACTCACCCCGAAGGAAGCGGCCCCCGAAACCCAGCAGGCCCGGGGAGGACGGCTCACCATGTGCCCATGGCGGCCGTCCGGAATCCAGGCATGAGACGCCCCGTCCTGAGACCCCCAAAAATGTTTTATAAGTAAAGCTTAGTGAGGCCACTGGGCTAAAGGGGATTAAGAGCATTTTGTTTCTGCATGATCAAAGGGTTCCTGACTTTGTGGGCATTTTTAAGCCTGTAGAGAAGTAGGGAGGGTGATGTATTGCGAATTCTGCTGTGTGTGTCAACTAGCTTCCACGGTTATGCACAAGTGTCCCATCTTACTTCATTGGTTCCTCCTCCTCCTTTCTCACAAAAAGGTACAAACCCACAACTCCCAGATGTGTGGTCTATTTCATTATAAACAATTTCACATGTGTCTCTAAAGATTGAAAAACAAGTGATCCATGGTGTTGTGAAGGAACCAGTCAATGTGCTGACTGCTTGGCGGTCTCCCCTTCTGTGTGTAGGGGTGTCTGTGTGGGTGGGGTGGGGGTGATTGGTTTCCAACAGGATCCAGACCAAGTCTACGCATTTCTTATGACTATGAGTCCTCAATTCTCTTCTCTTTGTCTTGTGCTTGTTGAACAAGCTGGTCCACTTCTTTAAAACCTTTCCTTTCAGTGGTTTAGTTATTGCACATAAGGTATTCAGATATGCATTCCATGAAGAATAAGATGCAATTAATCTGGTGTGTCTTGGCTTGGCGTTTTTTTTTTTTTTTTACTAGACAGTAATCCATCCAGTTATCTGCAATACCAATCATCAGGTGCCAGCAAGGAGAAAATATCCCTTACAAGCAAACAGTTTCCCATCTTCCTTCTGAAGCAGACATCAGCCTGACTTCCCCACTTGACATCCCAATGAACCTGTTTTGTTTTTGTTTTTGTTTTTTTTTCCAGAATCAAGACAAAGACAACAATCACTTGGAGCAGGAGGGATCCTAAAGGTGAAAACAAAATCACCTGCTAGCTAGCATGCTGATCTGCTGGGACTGCCATAATCAAATTCCACAGCTGGGGCAGGGAGGGGACACATTCAACCTAGGACGCTGGTTTATTTCAAATGGATGTCTGAGTGTCACTGAGTCCCCTGAACTTTTATTTTGCCCAGTGGATACAGTCCACAATCTTCCTCAAACAGCTGACATTGTATTTTAAATTGATATTTAGATGATAGCATATGGCAAAAATAGAATCGCAAAAAAAAAAAAAAAAAAAGTGACAATTTACGGCAATCAACCCAAAAGCAAAGTATGGCCCAAAGAAAGTGGGTTCTTTCAGGAAAACATATGAAGGGAAAGAATTATTTCTTTTGAAGCCCCAAAATGGCTCTTGGAAATTCTACAACTTGATTTTTTTTTTTTTTAAGCTTTATGCGGTAGTCTAGCAGCTGAAGTCCTCACCTTGAGTGCGTCAGGATCCCATATGAGCCCCAGTTCTAATCCTGTATGGGCATCGTTTCCCATCCAGCTCCCTGCTTGTAACCTGGGAAAGCAGTCAGCCAAGGATGGCCCAAAGCCTTGGGACCCTGCACCAGCATCAGAGACCCGGAAGAGGCTCCTGGCTTCAGATCGGCTCAGCTCCAGCTGTTGCAGGCGCTTGGGGAGTAAGCCATTGGACAGAAGATCTTCCTTTTTGTGTCTTCTCCTCTCTGTGTATCTTATTCTCAAATAAAATAAATCTTTCTTTAAAAAAAAATAAAATTGTTCCTAAGATTGGGTTCACAATACATACCTTAAGAAGTCATCATTAACGCAACCTTACCATGGTTTAAGAACGTGACCAGGCTACCTCCAAATGTCCTTGAAAGTGAAAAGTGAACGTGTCCAACATTTGGACAGAAATCATTTTAGCAATAGTTAGGAACTTTTCAGTTTAATGTCTTCTTTTCCCCCTTATTGTTGGTATTTGGCCGCTTGTGATACACAACTCGGCAAAAAGAATTGTTTTTCAATATCAGGTAACGTTTAATTGTATGCCTTTGCAAGATTAAACTTTCCACCTTACTTAGCCTTGGTAAGTTTTCTTACATTGGGGTGTTGGAAAATACGAAGCGCAAGATCGGAGATACGATACATTATTATTACTGAAATTTGTCGCTAATCTGAAAGCTGACAAAAAAATATCACTACACCGCCCAACGTGGGGCTCGAACCCACGACCCTGGGATTAAGAGTCCCATGCTCTACCGACTGAGCTAGCCGGGCAGCTGAAGTTTGAGTTTCTCCCAGATATTTTCAAAGCAACTAGACCATCTTACTTTGTTACAAAAACGCTAGGAAACAGTTAATGATCTTTTTCTAACTTTTGACGGTGAAGTTCTTCGACAATCTCGAGATCGTCTTGCTTTTTTGACCCCTTGCATCCAAACTTCTGCCGAAAATGGAAAAACAAACAAAACAAAAAAACCCCTGCGATCGGCCCTCTAGCGGCTAGTATCTTCCAGCCGCCTCCCGAGCCAGGCGGCCGAGGCAGGCGATCCCCTGGCTGCTGCAGCAAGCCCGGGGCGCCCCAGCTTGATCCCGAGTTCGCGGGTCTCCGGGACACCCCTCGGGCGCGAGAATGACCAGCCCATCCAGGGGTGCGATGGCTGCAGGGGCTGTCCAGCCCCTCCTGGCTTCGAGATTTCTGGGATTCTCCCTTCTCTCCCCCCACTCCCCCGCCCCAGTTGTACAACCACCCCAGGCCGTATCGTTCACAAAAAAAAGTAGATGAGAAAGCTGCAGCAATCTTAGAAACAAACTGAACACAAGAAACACGTAACTAGCAAGTGAACTTACATCCTATGTGTTTGAAAGGCCGAGTCGGACAGAACCTTCCACCTCTCTTCCCCAGACAAGAAACAAAGATTTATTCTGCTTTTGCTAGAGGAAATGGGTTTCACAGTAACCAAATACTCCCAGCGGATGAAGTCTCTGCTTGGAAAGAAGAAAAACAAAAACAAAAACCATGCAGGATTCGAAAAAGCCTTCTTCGCCAAACCCTTCTTAACGGGAATGCGAGTTGTGGTTAACCTTAACACTGACCAGATATTCACACAGCAAGCCAGGGCAGCCCTCGCTGCCTCCTGAAGTCCCAGTATCTGACAGTCAGGCTGCCTTCCCCGCCCCAGACTTCTCTGAGGTTGTTGGTGGTTCACCAGGTGGACGCGTACTGGAACGGACTAAGGGAGTTATTGCTCAGAAAAAAAAAAAAAAAGGCAAGTTACAGAAATGTAAACTTTCATTTTAGTGAAACAATAGTCACGGCTTTAACTATGAACGGTTGGCACCAGGTTACGGAAATGCAAAGCTTTTACTGTCTTGATACTTGTTGACCTTTTTTTTTTTCCCTCCATTGCATGTGTATAACCTTTCTGATAATAATAATAGTATTTCAAAGTAGATCAGCAAGGATAAAAGCTATGGCTAACAGCCAAGTCTGGTGAAGTGAGATTCCAAGTGTTAGATACTCCTGTGAGACAGTGGGAGCAAGATGAATGAGTAAACAATTAGCTCAGGTCCCTGTTGGGGTGAGAAAGAGAAGTCCCTTGATGAATGGACAACACGCTTCTTCTGCCCAGAAAGCTCTTACAGCAAGACAAAAGGGTCAGTCCACCCTTCTGAGCTTCTAGTTTTTATCATGAGATTGGAAAGAAGTGACCTACCCCACCCTTCTGATGACTGTTTTATCTTGAGCCTGCTAAAACAGGATTACAATCCGATCCTGTGATGGGTTTTGTCTCTCCTCAGATTGCTGACAATTATACTGCTCATCCCATTGTGTTTAGAAGACCCCACCAAAGCCTGTGGCCAGGGTCTTTCTGTGGCTGCTGTGGCAGACGTAAATAAATCTGCCTTGACCACGTGAGATTCTCTTAAACCTCAGACCAGAACCGAGATCTCCTTCCTTGTCTTTTCCCATAAACATCAGTTCTTTGGGTCACTGTGTGGCTGAGATGACATCATTGAAAGTAACCAATTCCTTGGGCCAGTGTGATAACCTAAAGGCTAAAGTCCTCCTCTGGGATCCCATATGGGCTCCAGTTCTATTCCCAGCAGCCCCGCTTCCCATCCAGCTCCCTGCTTGTGGCCTGGGAGCCTGCACCTGTGTGGAAGACTAAGAAGAGCTCCTGGATTCAGATCAGCTCAGCTCCCGGCATTGTGGCAATTTAGGGAGTAAGGGAGTGAATCATTGGACAGAATTTCCCTCTTATAACATATAAACAAACCCTTATAACAGTTGCTTTTCTGTGTCTTTCTGATTTTTCCTAACATTGCCTTTTCAAGGATCATTCTGTGTTGTGTATCACTGCTAGAGACAGCTAATTTTGCTTATCCACTCAGCTGTTGATGGACATCTGTTTCCACATGTTTGTGAGCACTGCTGTGCAAAAATCTATTGAAAGCCTAACAATGTCAGCAAGGAGATCGCATTCAAAGGAGCTGTTATTGGCTCCCAGCATCACCATGGAGACAGTGAAGCTGGGGCAGAAGCTTGAGCTGTGCCCCCTTCTCACCTCCTAGAATCTTCCCTGCAGTTAACCTCAGTGCCTCAGCCATCCGGGGACCCTCTGCAGCTGTTGCAATCTTTGCCATTCCTCCCAAAACTCTGTCCGCAGCCACAGGACCAAGTCCCAAGTCCAAACTCCTTAACTCCAGCCTGGCAGTTACGTGTGATCTTGCTCCAGCCGACTTGTGCAGCCTCATGCATCGCCCACGCTCTGCCAACCACTGAACCATTGGAAATGAAGTACAGACGCCTCCCACTCCTCCCGCCAACTTCTCATGGCTTTGATGTGGATGTGGGCACTCTGTCCTTTGGCTGACAGCTCCTCTGGCTTCCCTGTGATGATGAGAAGTCAACAACTTCCAAATGACTCATTCACACACAGGGCCTGAGTGACATCCCCTAAGAGCACCGGTTCAAGTTCCGCCTGCTTCATTTTGGATCCAGCTCTCTGCTCATATACTTGGGAAAGTAGCAGAGGATAGCCCAACTGCCTGGGCCCTTGACAACTGTGCAGGAGATCCAGATGGAATTCCAGGCCAGCATGAACTAGCTCTCTCTCTCTCTCTCTCTCTCTCTCTCTCTCTCTCAGCCTTTCAAATAAATAAATAAAAACAGATTTCTTTAAAAGATTAACTGGCTCTGTTGAGGCAGTGATACAATGATGGGGCCACCCCTGGAGAACCTCAAATGTTCTCCATGAGTCCTGAGACTCATAATTCAAGTATCACCTCTATGGCTGGCATCATAATGCTAACCTTTACCTGCAGCTATTTCACAGGAAACTTTAGGTCTTCATCAAACATGGTGGTGACCAATCTGATGGGCCAGCTTAGACAGGCCAGAGCCTAGATTATCAAGACCACATCTTTAGATGAACACCCTGGCATCCCATCACTGACCAATCCAGGGGAAGCCATGAACATGGTGGGCCAGCCAGAGTACTTGGCATGAACTTTGGGGTTCCATAGGAATTCCTCCAGTCAGCTGGGGGGTGTTCTTCCCCAGAAAGAGCACAGCCAGGCATTTTCAAGCCTTGGCAATCCCTTAGCTTAGAGAACTTTCCAACCACTTTTCTTGGCTCCATCTCAGAAGACTCCATCAGGAGGCACCTTCTCTGGGAAGGTTTTCTGCTTGCATGCATTTCCTGTGCACCCATGACCTAACATACTTCCTGTTGACTCAGAGAGACTGGCCTGACAGTCCAGATTCAAATCAGAGATACTTACTTTTTTGTTTTGTTTTGGTTTGGTTTGGTTTGGGTTTTTTAGATGTTCACTTATGATGCCAACTTCTGACTCCTTTCTAAATACTGTCAGAAGAATTTTGGTGGCCCTGGGTGGGTGTGTCCAGTAGTAGCTACATCTTCCAGTTCACCTCATGAGTACCCGTTGGCCTCATCTATCTGCCTAGCCTCGTGGTTCATCCACATCTCTGCTTAAACACCTTTTCTAACAATCAGGAAATGCTTCATAGGCCCCTCCCAAGGTGAGTGGGACATCCCAGCAGGAGCTTGGGGTGGGTATCAGTCTGTCTTATCCATGCTCCAACCATGTTGTGCACCAGCTGTGTGCCTTCAGCAGGCTCCTTCATCACTATGTGCCACAGCACAGGCCCCAAGCACTTAGACCTCTTCATCTCCCAACACCGCTCACTGCCCACGTTATGGAACCTGGCTTCAATATCCTGCTTTAGTTTCCAACTCCAGTTTCCTGCTAATGCAGATCCTACAAGGGGACAGAGCAGGAATAATGGGCTCTTGCTTCTTGGGAATGTCACAGATGCCGCTGGCAGCTCCCCAGTGCCTCGGAGGCTTGAGCAGTCATCCTAAGATGCAGCAATTCTGCTCCTGGGTGTACACGCAGGGGGAAAGAGAATCCAGGTTCACGGCACATGGGTGTTTGTAGCAGTGTTACATATAATCGCAAAAAAAAAAAAAAGGTGGGGGGTGGAGGGACAAATATTCTGTCCATCAATGAGTAGAAACAAAAGGTGCTCTACCAGGATTCTGTTGCGTGTAAATGAGATATCATTTAGCCATCCAAAGAACCAAGTCCTAATACTGCAGCGCGCAAGGATCTTGAAGAATATGTGCTCAGGGGCAAAGCCAGTCTCCAGGGACCACGCACTGTACAACTCTGTTGGGATGAAATGCTGGGAGGAGATAGAGGTGGCTGGATGGCTGCCAGGGACTGCGAGACAGGCTGATGAAACATTCTAAAATTAGATAGTGGTGGTGATTGCATGTCTGCACACTGGAGCTCCCGCTCTGTCTAGCCTTGAGGGCTTAACTCTGTGGGACATACATTCCATCCCAATAGGCTGTTACTCCAAAGAGGACAAGAACCGCCAGTGCAAGATTGTCAGAGTCTCGATGGATTCTAAATATTTAAGTTGCAAAACAGCTGTCTGCCTTCTCAACCTATCAGCGTGTTTAATGCTAGAATATACAACTTGGTTCGGAGAGGTCAACTGTCTAAAATTTCCATGCCTATGGTGTTCTTTTAGGGTGCAAGTCCTGGAGGAACTGGGGAGGAATCCTCTGTAGGAGGGTCCAACTCCAGCCCCTACTCCACACCCCATCTTCCATTCACCATTCCATTTGTGAGGGATACTTCATTTGCATAACTTCTTTTGCCAACCGCAGGGCTGGGCCTCTGCTGGCTTTGTGCACTTTGACCCGCCCTGAGACCTCGGGCTCCAGCTCCCCCACCATAGCATGCCATTCCCACCCAGACCCCAGAGGCATCCCTTCAGGTTGAACAGACAGAAAGGAAATTGTGAGTCCCCCATGTATACACAAAGGGGCTATTGTGCTGGCACAGTCTCTTTGTCTTCCATATCCATACCCACTGCCCAGCTCCAGCAGGCAGTAGGGCGCCAGGGAATTCCACAAGGAACACCGAGGCCCCTGAGCATGTGTCTAGTAACAAGCAGCTGCTGGTCCTGCCATACCCAGGCGGCCATGGGCGCTTCAAGCCCTACAAAACCCTGGGCACAGGGTTCGATGCTAGCACTATAGCATTGTCAGTGCCTCCTGTGGCCCACACCAGAATCTCATGAGGATTCTGGGAGGAAGGGAGAGATGAATGGTTATTAGCATCGCAAGGCCAGCCCAGAGTGGTTAAGGAACTTGTGGAAGGCCACACAGCTGAAGTACAGAAGAGTTGGAGCTTCGGGCCTGGCATGAAGCCTCAGTGGCTAAATTCTTGCCTTCAATGCGCCAGATTCTCATATGGGCACAGGTGTATTCTGGCTGCTCCACTTCCCATCCAGCTCCCTGCTTGTGGCCTGAAAAAGCAGTAGTGCCTGACCCAAAGCCTCAGGATCCTAAACCAGAATGGGAGACCCAGAAGAAGCTTCTGGCTTCTGGTTTCAGATTGCTCAGATTTGGCTGTTGTCACCATTTTAGAAGTGAACCAGTAGATGGAAGATCTTTCTTCTTTCTTCCACTCTGTCTCTTCTCTCTGTAAATCTGCCTTTCAAAGAAAATAAATAAATCTTCAAAAAAAAAAAAAAACACCTGAAATGATAACTCAATGACTAAATCCTTACCTTGCAAGCACCAGGATCCCATATGGGCATTGATTCATGTCCCAGCTACTCCACTTCCTATTCAGTTTTCCACTTGTGGCCTAGGAAAGCAGTAGAGAATGACCCAAAGCCTTGGAATGCTGAATCTTCATGGGAAACCTGGAAGAAGCTCCTGGCTCTTAGCTTCAGATCAACTCAGCTCCAGCCATTGCAGCAACTTGGGGAGTAAACCAGAAGATGGAAGATATTTCTCTCTGTCTCTACTCTTCTCCATAAATATGATCTGTCTTTCCAATAAAAACAAATAAATAAAATTTTCAAAAACAGCTTAAGTACAGCTAAACAGTAAACTAGTGAACTAGAAGGTAAATCTGAATTATTCAGAACATAGTTCACAGTAGAAAATGCAAGCTTATGAAATAGTGTGAAAAGATGTGAGCTTGAACTGATCAGAGAAGATGCAAAGAGAAAATGGAAGAGAAGCAAGATGTGACAAGAGAAGTCCTGGGAAATTTTCAGAAGGTCTCGCAGATGTGCTTTCTCACATTGAGGAGAGAATGAGTAACAAGGAGGATGAATAAAAGAAATCCACACCTAACTACATTGCATTAAAAATATGGAACATTGAAAGCCAAGGGGATACTTACCTGGCAGGGGGAAACTGTGATCATGAAGATGGCTTTTGCAGGGCAAGGCTCTGCACTTGCACTCCGGATGTGCTGGCCTATGCAGTCTCCCCAAAGGTGGGAAGTGAAAACAGTGAAGACAGGAGGAGGAATGGGGAAAGTGAAAGGGGAAATCCCTGAGCCTACAGAACTGTTTCATTAAAAAAAAAAAAAGTGCAAATGGGAAGTCTTAAAGGCGGGGAGGAGGAACTGATGACTGATAAGGAATCAGTAATGAAATCAACATTTCACTGTTGCAATGTTGTTGCAGCAACATTGCAAAGCCAGAAGAGGGCGAAATGGTGCCTTCAAAGAGCTGAGGGAGAAAAGAACCAGTGCAACTCTTTATCAAAGATAGTAATAAAATCAGGTGTTTTGAGATAGGTATACACCAGCAAACTTTCTTTGAGAGAACCTCGTAAGTAAGTAATTAGAAAAAGAAAAAAGGTATCCTTTTATTAGGCTAAGATACAAGGAAAAATGCTCAACATTATAGAATAGCTACTTTCAAGCTGCTAGTGGGGGGAAAATGTGCTGCAAAAAATGACTAAATCTAAAGGAAAAGAGAGGATACTGAAACAAGAAAAAAGTAAGATGAGATAGATAGAAACTATATTCAAATTCATTTTTAGATGTTTATTTACTTATTTTTATTTGAAAGGCAAGTTTACAGAGAGAAGGAGAAATGCACAGAAAAGCTCTTCCATTCGTTGGTTCACTCCCCAAATGATCACAATGACTGGAGCTGAGGCGATCCAAAACTAGAAGCCAGGAGCTTCTTCCAGGTCTCCCACGTGGGTGCAGGAGCTCACGAGCACTTGAGCCATCCTGTACTGGCTTCCCCTGCACATTAGCAGGGAGCTAGGTGGGAAGTGGAGCAGCTGGAACCAGAATCAATGCCCACAGGGTGTGCTACAATGTGGAGGGTCAACATATTGAGACGTTGTGCCAGCCCTGAAATATATCTAATTACTACAGAAGCCATAATAAACATAAATGAACTAAATTTGGAAGATAAGAGACACAGATGACAAGTAAACCGAAAAAATTAAACCGTATGTTGTATATAAGAGAAACACAGAAGAAGGTATACCTGGCAAAGAGTCACCAAAAATAAACCTGGGGAGGTTATGCTAGTTTCGGGGTGAGGGGCAAACGAGAAATTGAAAGATGACCGGATGTCAGGAACATAGTGATGGAAAAGACCTGAAATCCATGAACGGGAGGGGTGCACCAGACACACAGACAGAAAGCAAGAACAACGACAAAGAGCACTGAACTGGAAAATCCTAGGGGATGACCAAGCACCACCTGGCTCTGACAAGGTCTGGTTGCAGCCAAGACCTGCAGGCGTCCACTGCAGTCCCAGGACAGGGTCGGGATGTCCCGGGGAGGGCAAGGGAGCTACAGGAGTGAGTCACTGCAGGAAAGAAGGCGGATGTGGCCATAGCGCATGAGTGAGGACGTGTCCCAGGAGAAACACTGGCTGTCGTCATCGCCCTTCTGCTATCCTGTGACCCGAAAGCCTCTTCCTGCCGGCCAGTAGCTGGGAGTTAAACCACCATACATGTGAGGGGCAGGTCATGGAGAGAAGCTGGCCCTGGAGAAGGGATGCCAGAGCTGGTCTCTCCTCCAACACACCCTTGCTATTTGTGGCCTCAAGCATCTGGGCACCAAGACCCAGCTCATCAGCATTTACCCCATCAGGTGGGGCAGCTGTGGCCATGTGGTGTTCATAATAGGCCTTGGAGGGGCCCTTGCTGTGGTTCAGTGGATTACATGGACATTTATGTCGCCAGCCTCCAGCATCAGAATGCTGATTTGGTTTGAGTCCAGGCTGCTGGTCTTCCAAGCCACTCTCTTGCTTGCTAAGGCTCTTGGAGAGGCAGGGGCTGATGGCTCCTATTACCCCTGAGGGAGACCCAGGTGGAGTTCCAGTCTCCCCGCTTCAGCCTGGTCTAACCTTGGTTGTTTTGGCCATTGAGGGGTATGAACTGGTGAATCCTTTGAAAGATCTCTGTCTCTTCTTTTCTCTCTGTCACTCTACCTTTCAAACAAATCAACAATTCATATAGGGTTTCAGTTGCTTGGCTGCTTTCCAGAGGAGCTAAGTCAGAAGCAAATTTGTCCCGCTGGAAGGAGGAAGTCAGGGTTGGGACTCCAGGGAGAGGACCACACATCCTGCCCTCAATCCTTCTTGTCCTGAGGTCTGTGCTCCTGGGGCAGAGTGTCTCATGCTGGAACCTTTGCCCTGGAAGAGAATGGGAATGGATGGTCAAAGTGTCCCCCACCGCAGTAGTTCTGAATTTGCAGGGACCAAGAGGAGAAACCCTTGCTCCCATGCATGGTGAAGATTTTATTTTTATTGCAAAGTTAAATATTTATACATACAGAGGAGGAGGAGAGACAGAGAGGAAGATCTTCTGTCTGATGATTCACTCTCCAAGTGACCGCAATGGCAGGACTGCACCCATGTTGGTGCAGGGTCCCAAGGATTTGAGCTGCCCTGTACTGCTTTCCCAGGCCACAAGCAGGGAGCTGGATGGGAAGTGAGGCTACCGGAATTAGAACTGTCGCTCATATGGGATCCTGGGGGCGCTTGAGGCGAGAACTCTAACTGCTAGGCCACGGTGCCAGGCCTGAAACCCCAGTGTCTTTACCAGCCCTTGGCTGGAATGGACAACCAGGATCCAAGGCACCAGGGGACTGGAGATGGTGACGTGTATGGATATATACCAGGCCCCAAGACAGGCAATCTTCAGCCTTTCTCCCTTACTTCTCCAAGCAACTCAGTAAAGCACACCCTGGCATTTCCTAACTCCAGCCATGGGGAACTGCAGCCCTAGGGAGAGGAAGGGGTCTGCTCAAGGTCACATGGAGTTGGGACCAGAGCTGCCTGTATCTGCAAAGTGCAAAACTGTGGAAATACAGACCAGTACACTGCTAAACAATCTCTCAAAATGCATGTCATGGGGTCCACATGGTAGCATTACAAGCTAATTCTCTGCCTGTGGTACTGGCACCCCATATGTCAACTGGTTCATGTCCTGGCTGCTCCACGTCCCATCTAGCTCCCTGCTTGTGGCCTGGGAAAGCAGAGAAGGATGGTCCAGAGCCTTGGAACCCTGTACCCACATGGGAAACCTGGAAGAAGCTCCTGGCTTCAGATTGGCTCAGCTCTGGTCGTTGTGGTCATTTAGGGAATGAACCAGTGGATGGAAGGCTTCTCTGTCTCTCCTTCTCTATATATAACTTTGCTTTTCAAATAAAAATAAATTAATCTTTTTTTATGAATACACGCCACGTGGATCCCGGCATGTATCACGAGCAATGTTTGCAGAGACCACAGTGAAAGAGCCCCAAGGGAGCTGTTTAAAATTGTGTGCTTTATACAAACAGAGCCAAAAGGTCCAAGGCTGGCAGAGCTAGTACTCCACGGGGAGTGCCCATGATAGGGCAGTGTAGGCAGCATTCCCATGCCAACCCATCCTGATGCCCAGCCAAGCCACTGGGTGCTGTGGCGCCTCCCATGCTTCTGTCTTTTCTTTCTTTCTCTCCCTCTCTCTAATTTTTTTTTTTTTTTCTGGCAACTGTCTTAGAGATGTGAAGCTGGGGACCGGTGACAAGCCATAACTCCCAGGTTTGCTGGGTGGATTCAGCTTCAGTTTTTAAAGTTCTGGGTGCCAAGCACCGTGTTCTCCTCCTCCAGTGCTGGGCAGATCAGATGGTTCATCACCCTGGGCAGATCACCCTGCTTTCCCCTGAGGACCCGCCAGACTGAGAGAGGCAAGTTTGACATCAGCTCCCTATGTACTCTTTTTTTTTTTTTAAGATTTATTTATTTTTATTGCAAAGACAGATATAGAGAAAGGAGAGACAGAGAGGAAGATCTTCTGTCCGATGATTCACTCCCTAAGTGAGCACAATGGCAGTGCTGTGTAGATCCGAAGCCAGGAGCCAGGAACTTCCTCCAGGTCTCTCACACGGGTGCAGGGTCCTAAGGTGTTGGGCCATCTTTGACTGCTTTCCCAGGCCACAAGCAGTGAGCTGCCGGGATTAGAACCAGCACTCATATGGGATCCTGGCACGTTCAAGACGAGGACTTTAGCTGCTAGGCCACCACACCAGGTCCTCCCCATGTAATCTCAACAGCTTCCTCTCCTTGAACATCAATGTCTGTATCTCTAAAACAGAGGCATGGGGGTGGGGGGCATTGCTGTGGTTCAACAGGCTAATCCTCCACCTTCAAGCTCCAGCTGTTTCTAGTCCTGGTTGCTCCACTTCTGATCCAGCTCCCTGTAGGGGCATTGCATAGGATCCCTGAGGTACTTCTAGTTTAATATTTTTTAAAGATTTATTGTTTTTTCTTGGAAAGGCAGATTTACACAGAGAAAAAATGACAGAAAATTCTTTCAGTTCACTCCCCAGACAGCTACAATGGCCATAGTTCAACTTATCCGAAGCCAAGAGCTTCTTCTGGGTCTCCTTCATGAATGCAGGGGCCCACGGACTTGGGCCATCCGTTGCTGTCTTCCCAAGCCACAGGCAGAGAGCTGGATGGGAAGTGGAATGGCTGGGGCATGAATTGATGCCCATAAGAGATCTTGGTGCTTACAGGCAGGGATTAGTCAATTGAGCCATCGTGATATTCTCTCTAGTTTCATTCAAAACATTTGGTTTTGCCTCGGAGCATGCCCCACATCAGGGACCTGGGGTGGGTGGGAGACTGGGTGGGGCTTCTCCCTTAATATCCCCCTTTACCTCAGATACATGAAAAAAACAATGTGCAAATAATAGTCTTATCCACTTTCCTGTAGCCCTTGAACTGTTTTACCCTAATTAACTATGTAAAGATTGTCAAACATATAATTAAAAAAAAAAACATTTGGTTTTAGCCTGGAACTATGGCTCATAAGCATAAGCCACCACCTGCTCTAGTGGATCCCATGTTGCATGATAGTTCAAATCTTCACTGCTCCACTTCTGATCCAGTTTCCCGTGAACGCTCCTATGTCACAGTGATTGGAACTGGGCCAATCCAAAGCCAGGAACCAGGAGATTCCTCTGGGTCTCCTAAATGGGTGCAGGGACCAAGGACTTGAGCCATCCTCCGCGGTTTTTTCCATGCATATTAGCAGGGAGCATGATTGGAAGTGGAATAGCTAGGACGCAAACTGGCACCCATGTGATATGCCAGTGCAGAAGTTGTGATATGCCACAAGCAGAAGTTTACTCTGTGACTGCTGGAAGCCAGCTCCCTAGATAATGTTTTAGTCTTTGTGTCAAACACCTGCCCGGGGTTCTGTTTGAGACATCATGCAGGTTCTGAATCTACATCCATCCTGCTAACTTTCGTGCTGACTCTGTTGCGCCCCTGGGGCAATGTTGAGAAGGAAGAGTGTCAACCAGACCCCTGCAGAAGGGACATCTCCTCTCCCTGCCTTACTCACTACATTCACACAGTAAGTAAGAGCTGATTAGTCAACTCAATCACAACAGAAAGGTGTTGAAAACATGACTCTACTCCACACCCAGGGGAGTTGGCATAAAGATGCCTGCACACTTGACACATCAGGAAGCCAGAGGCTGGCACAATGGCCCAGTTGGCCAATCCTCTACCTGAAAGTACCAGCATCCTATATGAATGTCGATTTGTGTTCCAGCTATTCCATTTCCTATCCAGCTCCCTGCTTATGGACTGGAAAAGCAGTAGAGGATTGGCCAGAAGACCCCACAGGGACCTGGAAGAGGCTCCTGGATCAGTTCAGCTCTGGCCTTTGTGGTCATTTGAGGAGCGAAACCAGCAGTTAGAAGACCTTTCTCTCTATCTCTCCTTCTCTCTATAAGCCTACCTTTCCAATTAAAACACAAACAAAACAAAACAAAAAACAAAAGCAAACCTAAAAAAACCCTTTGAATCAGGAAACCAGGAGCAGAAAGATTTTATGTGGAAAGGCCAAGAGACAAGGGCCTCTTGCATTTACAGTTCAGCCAAGAATCTTCCACTGTCCACTCCAGACCAGAGGCTGCTGTGGGGAAGACACAAAGGGGGCAGAGAGGCAAGCTCCCTGCTTGGAGAAGGCCTCTGCTCATCCCTGGATCCAGTGGCTATGCTCACAGGGGCCTGAGCCACCAAACAACCTACTGCAGGGTCTGGGCAAGGATGGTTGCCATGACAGTAGCAATTACAAGTCTGCTGCATCTGGGCAACGGAAACCAGCCAATCCCCTGTCTGTGGCTCCTGAGGGCTGGCAGAGAGTGGGCAGTGGGAGCCTGCATCAGGATACCTTCATCCTGGCTCTGAGTGTCTGCTCCACTGCTGGCTAAAACACGCCTTGGGAGACAACAGGTGATGGTTCAAGCAGGATCCCTGCCCCTCCCCGCCCCACGTGGGAGATCCGGCTCCCAGTCTTGGCTGGCTCTGCCTCAGTAGTGGTGGGCATCTGGGGAGTGAACCTACAAACAGGAAACCACTCTGTGTATCTGCCTCCCAAATAAAAGCAAAAAAAAAAAAAAAGATTTTAAAAGATTTATCTTTTAAAAGGCACAGAGAGAGAACAGATAGGGAGAGATCTTCCATCAGCTGGTTCACTCACAAAAGCCAGGTCTGGGCTGGCTCAAAGCCAGGAGCCAGAAGCTTCTTCCAGATCTCCCATGGAGGTGCAGGGGGTCCCAAGGACTTGAGTCATCCTTTGCTCTTTTCCCAGGTCATAAGCAGGAAGCTGGATTGGAAGTGGGGCAACTGGAACATGAATAGGTGCTCATACAGATACCAGCATCCCAGGTAGCAGTTTAACCCGCTGCACAATACCACCTCATGTTCCTTTTTCTTTCTTCCTTCTTTTCTTTCTTCCTGATGTATTCTATTAATTTGAAAGGCAGAATCAGAGAGAGATCTTCCATCTGCGGATTCACTCTCCAAATGGTCACATTGACTGGAACTGGGTCAGCTAGATTGCTGGTGTTTTGTGCAGCAGCTTAACCCACTGCACCACAATGCTGGCCCTCCCAGCTGCTCTCCTTCTGATCCAGCTTTCTGCTAATGTACCTGGGAAGACAGCAAAAGATGGGTGAAGTAAGTGCACTCCTGCCATCCACATGGGACACCCGAATGGAGTTCCTGGCTCCTGGTTTTGGCCTAGCACAGCTCTCACTGAGCAGTGAACCAGTAGACCTAGGCCTTTCTCTCCCTTTTTCTGAACTTTCAACTTTCAAGTGAAAAACGAAGTCTTGGGAATCTCATGGGGTCTGCCATACTACACATGCGTCCCTGCCCTCAGGATTCTGTGACTCCTCTTCCCTCCAGCCTACCCAGGCCGGCAACCTTCCCAGCGATAGCCCTCAGCTCCAAGCCTGCAGCTGTGAGAGGTTGAGACAGAGCCAAATGCCGACGTGCTTGGCTATCTCTGGGAGGATGCTGCAGGACGATGCTAAAGGAAGTGGCAGGAGTATCAGCTTAGAGCTGGGCCCATAACCTGGGACCAGCAGGGTGTGTGATCTGTGCTTTTGTAAGACTCACTGCCCAATCCTGATGTAGCCACCCACTCCTCTTACAACAGCAGGCAGTAAAAGTGCAGTTTCCGAGAACTGGTCAGGATGCTGGTTCAGATACTCGCATCCTGGCTCAGAGTGCTTGGGTTGGAGTCCTGGCGCCATGTCTCGTTTCAGCCTCCTATTAAGGCGTGCTTGGAGGCAGCAGGTGACAGTTCAAGTGTTTGGGTTCCTGTCACTATAGTGGGAGATCCAGATGGAGTTCCTGACTCTGTGGCTTTAGCCTGGGCTTGCCCTGACTGTTTTTTTTTTTTAAAGATTTATTTTTATTATTTTTTCATTGGAAAGGCGGATATACAGAGAGGAGAGACAGAGAGGAAGATCTTCCGTCCGATGATTCACTCCCCAAGTGGCTGCAACGGGCCGATACTATGCCGATCCGAAGCCAGGAGCCTCTTCCAGGTCTCCCACGCGGGTGCAGGGTCCCAAAGCCTTGGGCTGTCCTCGACTGCCTTCCCAGGCCACAGGCAGGGAGCTGGAAGGGAAGCGGGGCTGCCGGGATCAGAACCGGTGCCCATATGGGATCCCGGGCGTGCAAGGCGAGGACCTTTAACCACTTGCGCCACCGCGCCGGGCCCGGCTTGCCCTGACTGTTGCAGGCACAATCGGAAGTCTGGGCTGCGAAGGCACTGAAGCAATGGATTGCAGCTCCCGCTGGAGTGCACCAGGCAGACGCACACTGAGAAGCAGTAAGCCTGAGCCAGGACGTAGGCGTGGTCTCACGGTAAAGCTTTCAGGAGCAGCCAGCAGGGCACGCAGGCCAGCGTGTGGGGGACCCAGCTGCGGGTGCACTGGCTGAACACCAGAGGAGCCAGCATTACCTGGCTTCTAGCATTCCCCGCACCACACCTGCAGAGGGCTAGCTGATGTGCGCCCTAGCGTCAGCGTCCGGGAATTGCTGGTCGGTGGCTGACCGGAGGAGGAAGCAATCGAGTTGAGAGGGGCGGACAGGAAACATTGGCGCTAGCCCCTTGGCGCCTGCTCCAGCCACCTCCTCCAGGCCGTGAGGACTTTGCGGACCCCAGCCAGAGAGCTCTCAAATCCGTTGTCCACAGGGATAATTGTGAGGAGGGGGCAGCCCAAGCGCCTGGGCTTCCGGTCAAGCCTCACTACACCTTCTTGTGGATGCCATCGCTGGGGCGGTGTTGAGGGGGGACGGTGGAGGGTGTTGTGAGGCGGAGAGGGAAGCCCGGGGGTGCAGCGCCCAGCTCCAACCAACCCTGATGCGAGTCTGGGAAGACTAGGGGTTCGCGACCCCCCGCTGCAGAGCCTCCTGCGAAGTCCAATTTCCATCGCTGGCTTGCCCAGCCCCTCTGCTTGTCCATCCTGGTTTCTGGAGCCCTCCATGTCTGGCTCCAAATAAAGATATTTCCCGTCCCTGTTCTAGCCTTAGTATCCCAGAGCTTACCCTCAATCCAACAACCCTCCTGTCCATTTGGTTCAGTTCTCAGAGAGTCTCTACCTCTTTCTTAAGCTCAGCGGACTTACCGTCTGCACCCGGGCTGGGCAATAGCGAAGACTGCGTCCAGAGCACCCTTGAGCCACTTAACACTGCAGTGTGTGGAGGCTCCCACTGTGCCAGCACCCTGTGGTGTGTGCATGGAGGAAGGGTTTGAAGCCAGGGACTTCTGGAGGGCTTCCCAGAAGCCATTCCAGTGCTTCTCTCTCCATTATAATGAAATCCAGAGCCTCTTAACTTAGGCTTAAAATCAAAACCATCAATGATGGGGTCTCTCACCTCAGAAGTCTGGGGTAGGATTTGCACAATGGTATTTTATTTGTTTGCCTGCCTGTTTGTTTGAGAAACAGAGATGGAGAGCATGCTCCTGTCCACTGGTTCACTCCCTACATGCTGGAAACAACCAGAAGCCAGAAATTCCATCCAGGTCTTGCACATGGGGGGCAGGGATCAAGCACCTGCACTGTCACCTGCTACCTGCCAGGATGTGTGTGCATTAGTAGGAGCTGGGGCTCGAACCAGGCACCCCTGCCCAGGATGCCAGCATCCCAGGCGGCAACTCAGCAGCTTTGCCAATTGTGTGCCCTCTCTGGCAGGCATGTGATCCATGCCTGGCTTGTCCGTCCTCTGCTAGCGATGTCCCTGTGTATCACCTAAGGCCTCCTCTCCTGCCATGTCCAGCCTAACTCAGTGCACTGCTGACACACATGCTAGCCTTTTTGTTCCTTTTCTTTTGTAAAGATTTATTTATTATTTTTATTGGAAAGTCAGATATACAGACAGGAGGAGAGACAGAAAGGAAGATCTTCCATCCAATGATTCACTCCTGAAGTGGCCGCAACGAAGCCAGGAGTCCAAAGCTTCGTCTGGGTCTCCCATGCGGGTGCAGGGTCCGAGGGCTTTGGGCCGTCCTTGACTGCTTTCCCAGGCCACAAGCAGGGAGCTGGATGGGAAGTAGAACAGGTAGGATACAAGCCAGTGCCCATATGGGATTATGGCACATGCAAGGCGAGGATTTTAGGCACTAGGCTACCGTGCCGGGTCCCACACTAGCCTTTTCTTAAAAAGCACAGCAATGCCCACACTGCAGTTGTGCTGTTTTGCCAATGCTATGGACCTCTGTGGAGGAATGCCTGTCTCCCACAGCTTCCCCAGGACTCAAGACAAACCTCATCTCTCAGAAAGCCTTCCCACCACGCTCCTGCACACCTTTCAGAGACATGTGTTGCCTCATGTCATGTGCCAAGCAAGGTAGCCAGGTCAGTGAGACAAGCTCATCTATGGCAACATACACAAGGCAAGGGAATGGGAAAAAGGGTGCAGAAGGCTCTAGAGCAGGGCAGGGACTCCGGCTGGGCGAGTTTCCAGAGGAGGAGGAAGTTCCCCTCTGTCATCAGCCGTGTGTCCCGGACTAAGTCTATTATTGAACCTTGCCAGAGTGTGAAGATGATAATCCCCCCACCCCCCGCAAGGCTCATGGGCGTGGCAGCCACTCACAGCAGCCCACAGACCCACAATCTGCAGCTTACTGTTCCACGGGAGCCCAGATGTGGTCATGTGTGTGGTCTGAGCAACTCTGTGAAGACACAGCATAAGCGCGCCCTCTGGGGCCCCTATCGCCAGCCCTTCCTTCCCAGTAGCCAGCTTTCTGTGCTGGTGGGAGTATGTGGGGGCGGGGGACGGTGAGTGTGAAGACGGGGAGGGATGCCGAGGCTGTGCTAGGGACTGCAGTTACACTAGGGGCCGTGGGCTCTCAGCTAGGCTGTGGAGGTTTCATTCCATGAGCAGATGTGAACACTCCTGCCTGTGGGGAGGCCCCGGCGAGGCCAGGGCTTGTGGGCAGATGTGTGAGCGACACAGGGCTCCCGGAGGGCAGGTGGAGCCTGAGGACGAGCCAGCTCAAAGGCAAGCATGCCGAAAAGGCATTTCCCTCTCCTTCCCATTTCCTTCCATCCCCACCACCCTGTGAAGGACTGCCACCTTCATTGCCACAGGCACAGAGTGGGCATTTGTCTGAAGTCCCACGGCTGAGCCAGAAGTGGCACCCAAGCCCTGGCAGTGAGGTGCGCGTCCAAAGTTTTCCCTGGGTAGGAATGGGGTGGCTGTAAGGCCAGCTCCGCTAAAACCTGCAGATAAGTGTGTTCACCTGAGAGAGCAGCTATGGTGGCAGAAGGTTCCAAGCTGGGCATGCAGTATTTTGATTGTTGTCATGACAACACAGTGAAAGGACAGCACTGGTGCTGAGTATGGTGCCATCCTGTCACACGGTGTTTTCCCCACTGTGAGAGCCCAAGTGACCAGGTGACTGTGTGGAGTGGGATGCTTCACTCTACTTCTTCCCCTCAAAATCAATGTGGATTTTTAATTCCATTTTCCAGGGTCAGTGTTATGGTATAGTGGGTAAAGACACCACCTGTAACGCCAACATCCTATATGGACACCAATTTGAGTCCCAGCTGCTCTGTTTCCAACTCACCTCCCTGCTAACGTGCCTGGGAATGAAGAAGAAGATGGCTCAGGGTCTTGGGGCCCTGTGCTCACACGGAAGACCTGGTTGAAGCTCCTAGCTTTGGTTTGACCCAGCCAAAGCCATTTCAAACATTTGAGGGATGAACTAGTAGTTGGAAAATTTTTCTCTCTGTTTCTCTATCTGTGTGTGTGTGTGTGTGTAACTGTGCCTTTCATTTAAATAAAATAAATCTTTAGGGCCCGGCGTGGTGGCACAGTGGCACAAGTGGTTAAGGTCCTCACCTTGCACGCCCGGGATCCCATATGGGCGCTGGTTCTAATCCCGGCAGCCCCGCTTCTCTTCCAGCTCCCTGCCTGTGGCCCAGGAAGGCAGTCGAGGACAGCCCAAAGCTTTGGGACCCTGCACCTGCGTGGGAGACCTGGAAGAGGCTCCTGGCTTGGGATCGTCATAGCATCGGCCGTTGCGCTCACATGGGGAGTGAATCATCAGATGGAAGATCTTCCTCTCTGTCTCTCCTCTCTGTATATCTGCCTTTCCAATATAAAAAAATAATAATAAAAATAAATCTAAAAAAATAAATCTTTAACAAATGAAGAAAATTGCCCACAAACACCTGGAAGTGCCCTTGTACGCCTGTAGTACAGACTGACCCACCTAAGCCATGACAGTGCTGGCAGATTGCTTTGAAGTGGGTCCAGTTCAATAGCAAGTAAACAACAAGCCTTGGCAACGTTGACAGGTGGAAAGCATTCCCAGCTGCTTGCTTGTGACTGTGGTCCTGGAACTCCTGGCAAGGCTGTGCATTGCCCAGATAGTTCTGCCCCATCTGCCTTTTCTCCAAACTCGCAGACACCTGCTGCCGGGCAACGGGGCAATGGCTACTAGCCTCGGCTGGCAAAACCACCTTCAAGTCACGCTGCTTCCCATTTCCAGGCAAGTGCCTCGGTCTCCACATTTCTTGTCTAGGAATTCTAGATGGAATCGCTAACCTCATGGTGTGACTCAAGGCTTACTGAGTAAAGTCTGATAAGACATCTGTCTCCTTGCAAGGTACTCCAATGTGGAAGAGAAAGCAAAGTTCGAGGTTGACAAGGAATCAGATAGAAGATCCCGTCCTCTCTCTACCTCTCCTTCTCTTTGTGCAAAATCTGCCTTTCAAATAAAATTAAGGTGGAGTTAATTACTTAATTGTTCTGGAGTGGGATGAGATACCATCTTTCTAACTGCTAGGGGATGGTTTGGTGGGCATCACGGAGGGAGAGGAGTGTATTCTGGTGGTAGCAGAGGTTTGAGCATTAGACTGTGTATCTAAAGTGCATGCATTTTTTTTTTTTATTTGAAAGGTAGAGAGACAGACAGCTGCAGAAATTTTCTATCTTCAAGTTCATTCCTCCAATATTCACAACAGCCAAGGTTGGGCCAGGTTGAAGCCTGGAGTCCAAGACTCAGTCCACATCTCCCACATGGATGGCTAGGACCCAAGTTCCTGAGCCACCATCACCTGCTGCCTCCCAGTTGCAATTCTAGAATGTTTCTTTTGAGATTCCCTTCACCTTATGTTTGTGTTGGATTGGTTATTTCTTCATTCCAGGACCTTGCTCTTTCTCAGCTTGCTTCCTCACTTTGTTGGAGTGCATCCTCCAACAACTTTCCCAGGAAGGGTGCATTGAAGGTAAATGTTTTCAGATCTTGCATGCCTTGCAGAGTCCTGGTTCTACTTCCTCATGCTTGAGCAAGAGCCCGGGAATCGAATTCAATGTTGAAAACCATTAATTCTGCCGGGAAGGAGTTGCTGTGTTGGCTCCTGGTTTATAGCATCGCTAGGGAGAGTTCTGGTGTCTTTCCAGTTCCTGAGTGTTTGCCATCCTTTTTGCTTCCCTCTCTGGAAACTCTGGAAACAATTTTGTCTAACATCCCTGAGTTCTGGTACATCAAGAGGTTGTGTATTGGTGTGAGTCCTCTTCATTCATGGGAATTCATGTACATTGCTTCTGAGAAGATTCTCATTTAGCAAGTGAGCTTTCCCCCAGTTTTCCCTGATCTAAGATTTTGTGTTATTATTAATTTTTACATATTGGTTTTATGGAGTCTTATGACATTGAGAAACTTTTGTTTCTCATCAGGCACGCCCATGAACTTTTCCCCCCTATAGATCTTGATGCTGATTTCATCTTAAAACTATTCCTCCCAAGCCTCACATTGCATTTACAATGTTGGCAATAGCAAGTTCATAATACGGTGCATGCTGTTTTTATTCTCCTAAGTTCCACTGCAGGCAGCACCAGTAAGTATTTGTTGGATAAATAAAGGCATAAAAGAATTTATTGATTTAAAAAACAGAAAGAAAAATGATCCATGTAACTCAGCTTATCCAGCATCTTATTACCAGCAGGAATTCTGGTTTTTAAATGTGGAAACAAGTATTTTCATTAGGCAAGTTCATAAAACACATGAAAATATTGTTAAAGGATTTAAAAAATAAAAGGAGCAGGAAGAGCTCTGAAACACAATGGAAAAGCATAAACCATTTTCAAATGATTTCCAGACACAAGAACATGGAACATTCCTTGCTGAAACAATGGCGTGAAGGAAAGGAGACAAACATAGTTTTCAAAAGAAGAAAATAGCCAAGGCAAAGACTGGCTGTAAGGGCAGGGATGGGACAAGGCGCAGGGGCGGTTAGGTTGGGCCAGGAGAAGGCTCAATCACACAGAAGTGGTTCCCATATACCTCTGGAGCTCAAGGTGCAGGAAGGAAGACGAGACATGACTGTAGGAAGTCACATCATGGCCGGTCCTAATGCTCCCTCCCATTTGTAGCTCATCACAGCCCTAGCAACCACCGCTTTGCAGGTTGTTCATCGAGCAGTCCCTAGGGAAGGGGAAGTGGCCCATCTCTCACCTGTCTAGACCTCAGAGAAATGGATCCTGCGATGGTGGAAGCTAGGGATGGAGGCACTAGCATTGTGAGTCCTGCCCCAACACTCCCACATGTGCGACCTTGGGCAAGCAACTTAATCTCTCCATGCTGTACTTTCCCCATCTCTAAAACAAAAATACTATGACCACAACAACTACTAGTAATAATAAAATAAGGACCAGCATTGTAGGTTAAGCCTCTGCCTATACTTCTGGCATCCCATGGACCACCAGTTGAAGTTCTGGCTGCTCTGCTTTCCATCCAGATCCCTGCTAATGGCCTGGGAAAGCAGAAGATGTCCCTAGTCCTTGAGCCCACATGGGAGACCTGGAGGAGGCTTCTGGCTTTGTATCAGCCTAGTTCCGGCTTTTGTGGCCATTTAGGAAACGAACCAGTGGCTGGAAGATCTTTCTCTCTGTGTCTTTCCTCCTCTCTCCTGCCTTTCAAATAAAAATAAATAGCTACAATAACAATAGTAATAGTATCTATTGGAGGGAGGATCACATGAGAGTCACACAAGAGGGTGCTTGGGTAGCATGGTGACAGCTCAGAGGATGGCACGCTCTTTCAGGATTGCAGATCGCCTCCACCAAGTCACCCTCCCTGCCAAGGGGCACCAAGGGGCACAGGAAGACAGGAATGGCCCTGAAGTCTCAGTGTGGATAATGAGCAACTCTTGTTATTCCATGGATTTCATGCTCACACCGTGGGGGCAGGCTGCCCTCACACCTCGGCAGCTGCTGTGGCCAGGCAGCAGTCACAGTACAGCTACAGAGAATAAGGGGACAGTCTGGGAACATTCGTGTCTCCAGGGTTTCTAGAACAATGGATAACCAGGCACATGCAGGATGTGCTCCCACACCAGGAGCCTCCTGCATTTTCAAGCCTAGCTTGCTGGTGCTTAAGCCTGTTCCAGGTCTAGGAGGGGACTTTTTCAGGGGGCAGGAGAGAGCTGGCACAGCCATCTGCAACCTAAAGGAACACTTCTGATTGCAAGTCTTGCAGTACACTGCAATGGAAGGGACGCACCCCAGCCATGTGTCTCATTGGGCCATACCCACATCTCCAAGTCCCACACAGAGGGAGCAGCCGGCTCCAGGAGCAAGGGAGGTAGGTGTGGTGTTGAGGGGAGGGAGGGCTGTGTGGTCCCGCACACCCTCTGGGCTTCTGGGGTTTCCTGTATGTGTTGGGGGCTGGGATCACTTGAACCTGAGTGGCTGACAGGGTGGGGGGGCGGCTGGCAGACACCCAAGCAGACCACAGGCCACGGTGTGCTGGGACCTTGAGAGACTTAGGAAGAAAAAGGGTCTGAAGGGCCTCTTTCTTTCTTAAGATTTATTTTATTTTTATTTGAAAGTCAGATATACAGAGAGGAGGAGAGATAGGAAGATCTTCTGTCCAATGACTCACTACCCCACAAGGCCGCAACGGACGGAGCCGGAGGTGAGTCAATCTGAAACCAGGAGCCAGGAGTCTTTTCTGGGTCTCCCAAGTGGGTGCAGTGTCCCAAGGCTTTGAGCCACCCTCCGTTGCCTTCCCAGACCACAAGCAGGGAACTGTATGGGAAGTGGAGCTGCCGGGATTAGAACCAGCACCCATATGGGATCCTGGAGCATGCAAGGTGAGGACTTTAACAACTAGGGTTCCTGTGCTGGGCCCTCTGGCTCTGCTCTTAAAATATGTTTAATTTTTAACAATTCTTTTTATTGTGTTTTTTTCCATGATACAGTTTTGTAGGTACAGGGACTCTCCCTTTCCCTGCCCTTTCTCTCCTGCTATGCCCTCCTCTGTTATTACAGCAGTACAGTTCTTTAGTAACAGTTACAAGTTTAACATGCTGCTAGTTAAGCACATCATGGAACGGCAGGTATAAGCAAAGCTAGAAAATTCACTCTTATCGCCAAGGTACATTTATCAGTTTCACTGGAAGTCTTCCTTTTATTCAGGAATAGAAATGCCTACTGAAATGTGTCTTCACTTCCTGGTGTGTTGATTTCCGCTACACAGTTCCTCTATGAGAATATATGAACATACTTGTTCATATATATATGTATATGTATCTAAATATTGCATTTTGCATAAAGATTGCCTTATAGCAGAGAGAACATAGAGTATTCATTAAAGTGTATTTAATTTGAAAGACAGAGTGACAGATCTCCCCTCTGCTCGTTCACTCCCTGGCTGGGCCAGGCTGAAGCCAGGAGCCAGGGCGTCCACCCAGGTCACACCCATGAGTGGCAGGGACAGAGCACTCGTGTCATCCCCTGCTTTCTCCCTGAGATAGCTGGAGCTGGTAGCAGAGGAGGGATCCCAAGTCCAGGCCCTCGGATCTGGCATGTGGGTGTCTCACGTGGCATCCTAAACACGGCACCGAAGACCTGCCTCGTCTGCCCGCTCGCCACTCCTAGCTGATCCCGCAGCTTTGTCCGGAGCCCTTGTTCCTGAGTTCACACCTGGGTGTGCAGCAAACAGCCCACTGTGTGTGGAGTGAAGGGACGTTCCAAGTGGACAGTGCGGAGGAGTATGGAAGAGGAGGGTGCATCTGGAAGGCATCTTAGGGCCAGGGGCACGTGTCATGCGGAGGGTGGGGAGAGCTTCAGGAGACGGGAGAAATAAGGCAGAGCGGTGGACGGCACCAGACAGGACAGACAGCTCTTTCCTGGAGAGGCGGTGTATGTCTCTTTAGCAGGACAAGATGAGGTGGGTTTGAGACTGAGGATTGGGGAACTCAGGAAGGAGGGGGACCTCCAGAGCAAGCCCTTGGGGACTGCAGAGTCTGTGGGGGCGGTGGCCTGCTGTGACCTGAGGGCACCTGCTGGGCCCTGTGGAGCAAGTGGAAGATGAGCAGGTACCAGTCACAGGCACTTGTTGCACACAGGGCTGTGTGAGTGGTAGGGTGTGGGGGTCTTGATGATGGCCCCCCCCAACACACACAGGAAGACTGTTAGTTTCTATTAGGGTCAGAGAGAGGAAGATGGTTGGGTGGGGGTCAGAGGTGGAGCAGATGCGGGGACACCAGTGGGTGGGGAAATGGGAAGATGGCAAGGTCTGGAGGAAGCACGGAGCCTGGTGTGCCTAGGGGCGGACAAGGACTCCCCATCCCTCCCCTGTGAGCAGGGCAGCACTGGGGGATGTCCCTACTGCCCTGGTGGAGTGGCAGATCACCAAGAAAGTGGGGGGTTGAGGGCCTGGATGAGGGGAGGTCCATGAGCCTCAGCGGGCAGGGTGGGGACTGCAGCAGGGCCGCCCAAGGGCAGAAGCTGACCCGGTGTGAAGGACAGGACAGGTGTGTGGGCTCAGCCAGGGTCAGCGAAGGCAGGAAGCAGCGGGAGCGAGAAAATGTTCCTCAGGAGGTTTCCGGGAGCATTTGGCGGGGAGCGGGAAAGGCAGGGGGGAAGGGAAAGGCGGCGGAAGTGAGAAGCAGCGCCGGGCCACGAAGGACAGATGGCCGGTGTTTGAGGCGGAGTCTGGCGCGGGATGTGAGGCTAGCGTTGGCCGTTGGCTGGCCTCCAGGTCCCCAGGAGGTCCCTGGCTGAGAACTTACGGGGCGCTGGCCCTAGGCAGGCCCCTAGGCACGGCCGGGGTGTGGACAGGACGCTGTGCTGTGATCTGCTCCATGCAGAGGTCTAGATGACCTTGAACCCTCCAGAGTCCTCCTGCGGCCCTGGCTGGCCTGGGAGGGGTCCACCCAAGGATGCCTTCGCTATCCAGCAGAAATTCCATATTTTTGGGGGGCTGGGGAGCTTCGCGGCCCGTCCGACTCTGCCGCCAGAGGGCGCCCTGGGCCGGCGGGCAGTCGGAGGTCCGTCGCGGGTCCAGCCCCAGAGCTGGGCAAGCCGGCGGGGCGGGGCGGGGGGCGGTTGCGGGGCGGGGGCAGGAGCCCGAGGGGCGGGGCCGGCACCCGCGTCCCCCCCTCTACTCCCCGCCTTTCTTTCTTTCTCTTCTTCTCGCTCTCTCGTCTTTTCTTTGCCTCTGCTGCCGGCCGGAGGGGCGGTCCTTGCAGTCTTTGTTGCCGGCGGACCGACCGAGCGCAGCAGCCCGCCGGGCCCGAGTCGGAGCCGGGGACACTGAGGCGCGGCAACGCAGGCGGGGCCCGGTATGTCCTGAGCCGAACCGGGGACCGGGCAGCCACCGGACGGGACGGACGAGAGCGCGTGCGTGGGGTCGCCCGGCGGCCGCCCGGCCCCGGCCATGCCCGGCGGCCCGAGTCCCCGCCGCCCCGCGCCGCCTCTGCGCCCACTGCTGCTGTTCCTCTGCGCCCTGGCGCACGGCGCCTCCGGACTCGCACCAGGTGGGTGGCCGCCCCTTCTCGGCCTCGGGGTAGCCCCCTCTTACCCCTGCAGACCCCGCGCTGCTCTCGACCTGGAGCCGCTAGTGGCATTCCCGCTTCCCGCTGCCCTCTCGCTTAGGGGATCGGCGGGCGGTCGGGCGGGCCGGGGAGCAAACCTGCCCAAGACCCAGACTTGGTTGTCGACCATGCCTGTGGCCTGGAAGAAGCCTCCTGCGCTCTGCCTGCTCGCACTTGGCCGGCGGGTGCAGCAATGCGCGCCCCTCTGCGGTCCCGCGCGCGCTGGACGCAGCGCCGTTGGCCCGACTTCTCGCCCTCTGGGTGCACAGAGCCCCGAGCGCGGGCTGCCCAGGGCGCTGCCCGCTGGGGCCACACGCCGAGGTCCAGGGCGCGCCCGGGACCCCGAACCCACCGGGCCGGGCCCTCGGCGGCGGCGCGGGGGGCCGGGTCTCGCGCAGCGCTTGCACTTCCTGCCTGTTCCCTCCCCCCGAAGTGTGAAGGCGCCGGGAATGGAGCGCGGGGGCCGGAGCGTCTTTCCGCGGCCCCGGGTTAACTCTCTCAGCCCCGGTGGACCGGCTTCCACACCACGATCCCGTGGCACGCATCCAGACTGCTGCTGCCGGCGCGACGGCGAGCCTGGAAATACACTCAGAGGAGCCCAGGGGGGCAGTGGGGATGGGTCGGATGGTCCGGTACGGAGAACCCCTGAGGGCGAGGCCATCGGAAGGTTTGGTAGGGGAGGAAGAGCGTGAGCCGGCTAGCGCAGGAAGGATGCACGAATTCCGAATTCCGCCGAGGGGGGAGGGGGTAGTAGGGTGTGCGGGCGTCCCCGGGGCAACCTCAGCCCAGGAGATTCGGTTGCTGAGCACGGCAAGGGGTGGGAATGGGCTTGTGTGTGGCTTATGCGTCTCAAAATCGCCCGGGCTGGATGGACGAGGGCGTGTCCACCAGAGTCGGGATGGAAACTGGCTGGAAAGGAGAGGGAACCGGGTTTAATGGGCACGTGCTGGATGCCAGCCTCACTCGTTTCTTGGGCTTTCGCCACCACCCTGCAAGGCATGTGATGGACTGGTCCGGTATGGGAACTGCGGGATCGGGTGGGCAGGTGGCAAAAAGTCTGGGTTTCCTTCCTCCACCCCCCACCCCAGAAGTGGGCACTTCTGGGTGAGCCAGGTGATGCAAGTGAGGGAGCAGGGACGTGGTCTCGGAACTTGGGTGGCCACTGGGAGAAAAATGTGGGAGGTGGTGGACCACAGGGGTGTCTGTCACTTGCTTGGTGCCCTGCAATGGACTTGATTCCCACGAGCTGGCCGGGCAGACCCAGAAGGAGGAAAGATAGATTGTGCCACTTGTAACTGCTGGGTTTTTATGTGGGGTGGGTAGAAACCAGCCAGGGACCTCCTTCGGTGGTCCCTCTGTCACTGTCTTCAGAGCGCAGGAACTGAACCCTCCATCCTTACCACTGAATGCTGCTGTCTTTGAGACCAGAAGGCATAGCCGCGGGTCGCTTCCTGGGGCACATATAGCCTGGGCTTTTCCCCACCAGGGACTTGCTGGGACCCGGTGATGACTCGACTCGCCTGCCCCCTATGTGGCCTTGCACGCAGGCACTCTGTGTACATGCCAGCGGCTGGCACAGGGAACACGCCACACAAACGCACACACCACCCCAGTTTATTTCTCCTCTGTGGTGTGAGCTGCAGGTCTTTTGAAGTTCTGGTCTATAACTCGGGTTCTTGATAGATTGAAGTAAAGGCCACACTGACATCTCTCTGGGAGAAACTCCAACATGGCAGTTCTGTCGCTCAGAGATGATATCCCAAGTATTTACTGCATGGTGTGACAGGAGCCAAATCCAGCCAGAGGAAATTTGCCCGGGCTCCGCCAAGCAGTCCTGCTTTAGCCCTGTCCACACCAAACTGAAACATGCAATTATCACGTGAAACTAGCAGGGTGGGTTTTTTGGGGGCCACCCAGATTTCAGCCACCCAGGTCTCTACCCTTGCCATCTACAAACAGCTGAGATTTGCTTGTATTTTTTAAAAAAAACATTTATTTATTTTTATTACAAAGTCAGATATATAGAGAGGAGAGACAGAGAGGAAGATCTTCCGTCCAATGATTCACGCCCCAAGCGGCCACAATGGCTAGAGCTGAGCCAATCTGAAGCCAGAAGCAGGAGTTTCTTCCCGGTCTTCCCCGTGGGTGCAGGGTCCCAAGGCTTTGGGCCGTCCTCGGCGGCTTTCCCAGGCCACAAGCAGGGAGCTGGATGGGAAGTGGGACCGTCGAGACTAGATCTGGCACATGTATGGTATCCCGGCTCGTTCAAGGTGAGGACTTTAGATGCTAGGCCACCGTGCTGGGTCCGATTTGCTTGTATTTTAGCTCAATCCTCTGTGGAAATATTTTGATGGCAAAACAGGTGTCCACTCTGAAAGTTAACATAGAACAAAGCAAAATATGAGGGCCTGGAACGGTAGCCAGGTAGCTAAAGTTCTCACCTTGCGTGCATTCCTCACCTTGGCTCAGCATTCCCACACAGCAGCCGCTCCTTGGTGCATCCCTGCGCTGTTCTAGGGTGTCGCGAGAGCCTCAGGCTCGCGTCTCCATGGGGAGGGCCAGTTCCTGGACTTGGGAGACCTCCATAGGTCATGTTGGACAAGGCAAGGAATCACAGAAACAGATGAGATTGGGGCAGAGGTGGGATGGCACCTGTTGGTCCCTCTCTTTCTCTGACCTTCCGATTCCTGTAAGAGACTCTAACCTTCAGCCAGGGAAAGCCACAGGAGCAGCACTGAGTCGCAGCAGTGGAAAAGGGTGGAGGGATGTGCCCCAGGGAGCACAGCCCTCTCATGGGGACCTGGCTGGGTGGCTGCGCTGGTGCCAGGTGGCAGGAAGGCCCGGACGGGGGTGGCAGGAGCTTTGGAGGGACATATCCACATGCTACAGCAGTGTGAGCCACTGATCAAAATGCTTTCCGATATCTATACCAGCCAAAGCAAGCAAACAAACAGTGACAAACTGACCCCCACACGTCCGTCCGCAGGCGGAGCTGGTGCTGGGCTAATCTCCAATGCCCTTATTAGGGTATCCGGGCAAGGAAGTCTCCTTCAAGCATGTAGCCCGCCAGCTTCTGAGTATCCGTCCCTCTCGTGTCCTCCTCCACCCCTGCCCTGTCCCCTGCATGGTCCCATCAGGAAAATGACTGAGAGTACGGTGGTGCCCACTCCCCAGCCCTGGCCACCTGCTGTTTTTCAGAGCTGTGCAGGTACTGCTCATGATTGACCAAGGTCACTCCCCGGGGGATTTCCCAGCCTCCCCAGGGCCCTGACTTAGTCCCGTTTCCTGGAGATGCTGAGTCAGTGAGTCCCGACAGCAGGCCTGGGAACTTGTTTTGAAGAAATTCTGTGGGTTTGTTTGTTTGCTTGTTTTAATAATAGTTTTTCTTTGCATTTTATGTGTAAGGCAGACAGAGCCTTGCATCTACTGATTCATTCCTTCTTTGCCTGTCACAGCTGGGGCAGAGTTGGGCAGAAGCCTGGATCTCAGTCCACGCTTCCATCATGGGTGGCAGGGACTCATGTCTAAGCCATCGTCCCCTGCTGCTTCCGGTGTACACATTACCAGGAAGCTGGGTTGGAAGTGGAAGAGCCAGGACTCGAACCAGGAACTCTAATACAGGAGATGGGTGTCCCAAGTAGTGATGTAACCACTGTGACAAATGCTTGCTCCTTTAAGGGGTTCTTATTCAGTCTGGAATGTTTTTGCATTCATGCCTCCCCTGTTCCCCTCAATGATGGGGGGACTTGCCCAGTGCTGGGCAGAGTCTGCCCAGCCAACGTGGCTTATGGCTCCTAGAGACAGCCCTTTGTGACCTGCACTGCTGGGGCAGTGGTGGGCACAGTGCAGTGTCCCAGACGGAGCCATAACTCAGTCACCACTTCCCACATGGGTTAACGGGGGCCTAAAGACTGGAGCCACCCACCATTTGCTGCCTCTCAGGCCGCACATTCACAGGGAGCTAGCATCCAGAGTGGTGACTTCATTGCTGTGCCAGGTGCCTGCTGCAGGTACCCTGAAGTAGAGTCTGCACTTGCTATAGCTTCAACCTTAACTAGAGCAGGTGCAGCAGTCGTGTGCTAAGCGGGTGACTGCCCGGTTCAAGTCCTGGCTACTCTGCTCCCAATATAGCTTTTGACTAATGCATAGTCTGGGAGGCAGCAGGGGATGGTCCAAGCACTTGGGTCCCTGCCACCCATGTGGGAGATGGAGACTGAGTTACAAACTCCATAGTTCAACTGTGCCAGGCACCTTGGGGTTGAACCAGTGGGCAGAAAAATCTGCCTCTGTTTCAAAATAAAAGGAGAAGGGCCCGGAGCAAAGGCTCGATGGCTAAATGCTCAGCTTGCAAGCACCAGGTCCCCATATGGGCGCTGATTCATGACCCAGCTGCTCCACTTCCCATCCAGCTCCCTGCTTGTGGCCTGGGAAAGCAGTCGAGGACGGCCCAAAGCCTTGGGACCCTGCACCAGCATGGAAGACCCGGGAGAAGCTCCTAGCTCCTGGCTTTGGATGTCAGCTTTGGCTATTGTGGCAACTTGTGGAATGAACCAGTAGATGGAAGATGTTTCTCTCTGTCTCTCCATAAATCTGATCTGTATTTCCAATAAAAATAAATCATTTTTTAAATAAATTTTTTTAAAAAAGATAAATAAAAGGAAAAAGCAAAGGATGACCTGAAAATCACTATGGTTGGTACCTTTGTCTTTCTATCTTTTTATTTTTTAATATTTACTTTTATTGGGAAGTCAGATATACAGAGAGGAAGATCTTCCATCTGCTGATTCACTCCCCAAGTGGCAGCAATGGCTGGAGCTGAGCTGATCCAGAGCCAGGAGCTTCTTCTGGGTCTGCTATGCAGGTACAGGGTCCCAAGGCTTTGGGCCGTCCTTGTCTGCTTTCCCAGGCCACAAGCAGGGAGCTGGATGGGAAATGGTGATAGGCAGGACACAAACTGGCATCTGTGTTGAATGCTGGCAGCACCACAGACAGAGGCTTAGCTTACCACACCACAGTACTGGCCCCAATAATTATCAGTATAACCAATTTCCTTGGTGTTCCTATGTGCTTTATTGTGTGCATTTAAAAATATTATTTTGAGGATGGCTTAGTCGGCTCCTAAACTGGAGTGCCAGTTTGAGTCCCAGCTACTCCACTTTCTGATTCCGTTCTGCTCACGTACCTGGAAAAAGCAGTAGAGGATGGATGTCCATGTGGGAGGACTGGATGGAGTTTCTAGACCCTGCCTTTGGCCTGGCCCACCCCTGCCTATTGCAGGTGTTTGAGGAGTGAGTCAGTGGATGGATGATCTTACTGTGTCCCCTTCTTTTGTTGCTCTCTCTTTTCAAATAAATAAAATTTCAAAAAGTTACTTTGGGAAGGGTCCGTATCCCTGGATAAGTACGAAGCAGAAAGGCCCTGGGTTCCAGGCACCTCTGTCTGCGGCAGCTTAGCTCCTTTAGTCCTCAGCCCGCCTCCTGAGCCAAAGTTCCTGTACTGTACCCGTTCCGTACCGAGAAACGGCCAAATGCAGACACTTCTCCTGGCCTCTCAACGTCTCTTGTAGAGGAGACTAAGATCCTTGCTCTCCTGGGGTCTACGTGGGGAGGAGAAAGGAAAACACATGTAGAAAAATCAGGGGAATGTTAAGTGATACCGTATGTTAGACCACTGTGTGAAGAGGGTGGGGGAGCCTGGGAGTTGGACTTTTTAAGATTTATTTTATTTTTATTGGAAAGAGGCAGAGAGGAAGATCTTCTATCCATTGATTCACTCCCCAAGTGACCACACCGGCCAGAGCTGAGCTGATCTGAAGCCAGGAGTCAGGAGCCTCCTCCCATGCAGGTGCAGGGAGGCATAGCATCGGCCGTTGGGCTCACTTGGGGAGTGAATCATCAGATGGAAGATCTTCCTCTCTGTCTCTCCTCCTCTATATATATCTGACTTTCTATAAATAAATAAATCTTAAAAAAAAAAAAGAAATGAACTCTTCCCATCTCATTTCTAAAAAAAACAACAACAACAAAAAAAAACATTGCCCCCTCTTGTGGGGTGGGAATTGGGGTAGGGGGTATCTCAGACCCTACATAATTGTATCAGAAAATTCAAAATTGAAAAAAAAAATGCCCCCTCTTTAAATGGAGAGGTGAAGATTCAGAGCCCCAAGAGCCTGGCTCTGTCGGGGTTCCCACGTGGGTGGGAGGCACCCAACAGGCTGAGCCATCACTACTGCCCCCCAGGTTCTGTCTAAATAGGGGTGTGTTAAACCACAGTGCCTGCCACTGGACTGAGACTGGCTTGGAGCGAATTCTGATTTCTGTGCTCAGGGTGGTGAGATTGGGGCGAGGGAGGGAAGTTACGACAGGGTAGCGGAAGGGGACAAGAGTGGAAGCAGAGACACCTGTAAATTTACGAGTGGTGACGTGGCAGGGCAAATAGCGCTGAGGATTTCAATTCATAACACTTTGATCCCCAGCTGCCAGCAGGACCCCGAGTCTGTCCCTGAGCCACACGCTGCCCCTGTCTATCTTCCCGCAGAGCCCACAACCGAGGGCAGGGCGGCGCTGGACATCGTGCACCCGGTGCGCGTGGACGCGGGCGGTTCCTTCTTGTCCTACGAGCTGTGGCCGCGTGCTCTGCGCAAGCGTGACGTGTCCGACTCATCCGGACGCCGCGCCGTGCCCACCTTCTACGAGCTGCAGTACCGCGGGCGCGAGCTGCGCTTCAACCTGACCGCTAACCCGCACCTGCTGGCGCCCGGCTTCGTGAGCGAGACGCGCCGGCGTGGAGGCCTGCAGCGCGCGCACATCCGTGCCCATGCCCCTGCCTGCCACCTGCTGGGAGAGGTGCAGGACCCGGAGCTGGAGGGCGGCCTGGCAGCCATCAGCGCCTGCGACGGCCTGGTGCGTGCCACCGTGTGTGTGTGTGTGTGTGTGTGTGTGTGTGTGTGTGTGTGTGTGTGTGTGTGAGATGGGGATCTGTGTTCTCAGCCTTACCCTGCAGATACACTTTAGGGCTTGGCAGGGGCGCCTCACCGCCCGAGTGTGCCTTCTGGCTTAAAGTTGGTTCTGGAGGCTGTCTGCGGCCCGGTGGGCTCCCCTGCCCATGTGCTGGACATGGCTGCTCCTGTGACGATGGGATAAGGCACTTCACCCCTACCACCTTTGGCCTCTCTGCTTAGAGAGTGGGGCTTGGGAGGCCTGAGGGGTGTGAATGGTGTACTCCCAGCAACCCCCCCCCCCACACACACACACACAAGACGCCTGGGAGGGGCACGGTGGCCAAAGATGGGCAGTGTGCAAAAGAGGTGGGACTGGGCCTCGGCTACCACACCCTGTCATCCGGGTGATGCCAGCTTGGGCACAGATCCATGACTCAGATGTCTTGGGGTGGGAGGGTGGAGCAGCATCCTGGGGAGAAAGGACATGGCCCCTGGGGCTCCACTCCGAAGCCAGCAGCAGGCACTGAGTGAGTGAGGGCCAACAAGGGGCAGGCCTGGCAGGGTAGGCAGACAGAGAGCAAGCCCCGTGCTTGCATCTGTGTGACCTGGTGCTCCCCCCGACTCCCCAGCAAGGTGTGTTCCGGCTCTCACAGGAGGACTACTTCATTGAGCCACTGCCTGGGGCCCCAGTCCGACCTGGCCGTGCCCAGCCCCATGTGGTGTACAAGCGCCAAGCTCCCAAGAAGCGGGCCGTGCCCAGTGACTCCCAGGCTCCAAGCACCTGTGGTGTGCAAGGTGAGTTACTTTGTTTTCAGCTCTGGGGTAGGAGAAAGAGAGACAGGTCATCCATCCACTGACTCACTCCCCAAATGCCTGTGTCCAGGCTGAAGATAGGAACTAGTTGGACAGGTCACATAGTGCAGGTTTGGGGTAGAGCCAGGAAGTGGGGAAGCTAGATCACTTCCTGTGGTCCCATGGCCAGAGGTGGTCCCCAAGCTCATTGGGGAGGGTCCTGGAGCCGTTCCTGGGCCAAGCTACTTATAGCTGACCCCCGTTCCCCCACACCTGACAGCATCCCCAGAGACGGAGCCCCGACGGGAGCGATGGGAGCAGCGGCAGCAGTGGTGGCGGCAGCGGCCGAGGCGCCTGCACCAGCGCTCGGTCAGTAAGGAGAAGTGGGTGGAGACCCTGGTGGTGGCTGATGCCAAGATGGTGGAGTACCACGGTCAGCCGCAGGTGGAGCGCTACGTGCTGACCATCATGAACATGGTGAGGCCTGGGCTGGAGGGCAGGTGCGGGTTCAGGGCCAAGCGCCGAGCTCCTGAGCGTCCAGGAACGGATGCAGGATGAGGCAGCTCAGGCAAGCATTGGATGTGTCACCCCGCCTAGCTGGCTCAACTGGTGTTTTTTGAGATGGGGAGTTTGTAGACAAGCTCCCTCGTCTATCTTAGGGCCTACGCCATGTCGGATGGGCCCTTCCTGGGACATGCACACACCTCGGAGCTCCAAGGATCTGCTCCGTGTTGTGGTCCCCTCTGCTTGGTGACACAGGGCAAGCCGCTTAGGTAGGATGGCAGATGTACCTTGCAGGGCCGTGAGTCTCTGGACCCCCGGGTGAGTGGCTTGCCCAGGTCATGAGAAGAGGCAAGGCTTTGGTCCCAGTGGGAGCCCAAGTGTCCCAGGTGTCCCTGGGTAATGTTGGAGGTGGGGGTGACAGTGTGGCTGAGAGGGACTGGCGATTCCCAGAGTTGACTCTGGAGCCAGACTCCCACCCTGGCTGGGCAGGTGTGAGTCCCCAGGCTGTGCAGTTGCTTCCCTCAGCCTCGTGGAAGCCTATGACAGACCAACTCCTGGCAAGCAGGACGGTCAAGGGCACCGTGAGGGGTGTGATGGTGCCAGTCACCTGCTTGTAACCCTAAAGGAAGTCCCCTCTGCGACCCTTGCAGTGAATGGGTAGTCAAGGGGCTGGGAGGGAGAGAAGGGCTGCTCGCCACCTGCTAGGCCATTTCTTCCCCAACTTGGCCATGACCCCTGCCGGCTCCAGACTCTGATGGAGTAAAACCCATAGCCTCTGGCCTGGCATTGGAGACCTCCAACATCACTGGCCAGGAGGGACCCTCCGGTGGCTTGGCTTCTGCGTGGGAGCTGTTGCTGAACTGCAGGGTCATGACCAAGTGCACAGGCCCCAAGGTCCTCTCCTTCTAGCCCTCATCCCTTGGGGAAGGAGGGGGCGGGTGGGGGGAGCTCAATCTGCAGGACCAGGCACTTGGCAGAAGCTGCCCAGGGCATCTCTCACCTGTTTTTCAAGTGTCCTGGGTAGAGTATGACCCACACAGCACCCCCTGGGCAACAGGGGTCAGGCCTCTTGCTCCAACGCCTGGCTTCTCCCTGCCTTTTCTGTTCTAGACCCTCACTTGCACACACGGGTTTTTACCTGCCGGACAATCCTGGGCCCTGGTCAGGGCCTGGTTTTTATTGCCAGCCTGCTCAGCGTTCATAAGCACTCCCTGTGCTGGGCCAGATCAGCATTGGTGACAAGGGCGCCCCCTGCTGGGCAAAGTCGGAGTCTGCTGCTGCAGCCCCTGGCCTTGCACAGCCCCCCTCCCCGCCCTGCCACCCCCAGCCAGGCTTACTTCCTGTTCACCAGTGGCCCCTGGGAGTCACATTGGGCTCTGAGTGTCAGTGCTCAGGCAGCTGGCCGTCTGCAGAGCAGCGAGACAGGTGCCCAGCAAGCTGTGGCCGGCCCCCCAGTTGTCCTTGTGCTCTCTGAGGTCCCAGGCCTTTTTAGGGGAGCTCCTGTTCTACTGTCAGCTCACTGACACCACCTCCCCCTCTCCTGCACTTTTTGCCAACACTGCCCCTCCTGGCCTTGGGCCAGCACCAGAATGGGATTCAACTTCCCCAGATGTCACTGACCTCAGCCATTAGTGAACAACCTCTGGGGGCACTGGCCAACCTCGGGTGATTCTGCCTCCCTCTGGGGTCTCCTAGGTACCTCCTGGCTTTTGTTTTCCCTGGAGAATTGAGGGAAAAGCTTATGGGGGTGCTAAACTGTCCTTAACCTTGAGTGCTGTGGGTTAGGAGTTCAGCGGGTCTTTATTTTTTAAAATGTTTATTTATTATTATTGGAAAGGCAGGTTTATAAAGAGGACAGATGGAGAGAAAGATCTTCCAACCACTGGTTCATTCCCCAAATGACCGAAATGGTAGAGCCATTCTAAAGCCAAGAGCCAGGAACCAGCAGCTTCTTCTGGGTCTCCCACATGGGTGCAGTGTCTCAAGGATTTAAGCCATCCTCCACTGCTTTCCCAGGACATAATCAGAGGGCTGAATTGGAAGTGGCGCAGCCAGAACTTGAACTGGTGCCCATATGGGATACTGGCGCCTCAGGTAGAGGCTTAGCCTACTATGTCACATTGCCAACCACAGGTCTTTTTAAATTGAATTTAATTTTTTAAAGGTTTATTATTTTTGGAAAGTCAGAATTACAGAGAAAAGGAGAGACAAAGATTTTTCATCCACTGATTCACTTCCTAAGCAGCCACAATGGCTGGAACTGAGCCAATTCCAAGCCAGGAGCCAGGAGCTTCTGGGTCTCCCACATGGGTACAAGGTCCCAAGGCTTTGGGCCATCCTTGACTGATTTCTCAGGCCACAAGCAGGAAGCTGGAAGGGAAGTAGAGTATCTGGGACACAAACCAGAGCCCATATAGGATCTCGGCGCATGTAAGGCAAGGACTTTAGCTAATGAGCTACTGCGCTAGGCTCCCTCAGGTCTTTTTTTATTCTTATTATTTTTTTTTAAGATTTATTTATTTTTATTGCAAAGTCAGATATACACAAAGGAGGAGAGAGATAGAGAGGAAGATCTTCCGTCCACTGATTCACTCGCCGAGCGGCCACAATGGCTGGAGCTGTGCCAATCCGAAGCTAGGAGCCTCTTCTGGGTCTCCCACATGAGTGCAGAGTCCCAGGGCTTTGAGCCGTCCTTGACTGCTTTCCCAGGCCACAAGCACGGAGCTGTATGGGAAGTGGAGCTGCTGGGATTAGAACCGGCGCCCATGTGGGATTCCGGCATGTTTAAAGCGAGGACTTTAGCCACGAGGCCACCGTGCTGGGCCCCTTTATTCTTACTTTTTATTTGTGTCATTTATTTGCGAGACAGTGAGTGGGAGTATCCATCTGCTGGTCCACTTTTCAGATGGCTACAATAGTTGGGGTTGGGTTGTGCCCAAAGCTGGCCCAAAGCCGGGAACCTTCCTATACAGCCTGGTCTCCCATGTGGGTGGCAGAAGTGCAGTCGTGTGAACCATCACTGTTCCTGTCTGTCCCCATGGGTGCCTCCCTGGATCTGCACTAGCATGAAGCTGGAGTAGGGAGTTGGGACTCAAACCCGGTGACATGGATGTGTGACTCAGACTCTCTTATCACTGGGCCAAGCACCTGCCCCTTATCCTCAGGCGTATTTCCTCTTGCTGCTGAAGCTGATGCCAAGTTCAGTTGTCCATCCCTACCCAGATGGGGTGTCCCCTGATGGGTTTGGAAGAGGAAAGCCAGGATATAAACCGGTGCCCAAATGGGATGCTGATGTCGCAGGTGGTGGCTTTGCATGCTGTGTCACAGCATGGCTCCTGGCCTCTGCTTGTTCTAAGGACTTCCCGGGCCCCTTCCATCTCTGGGGGTGGGTGGTTCAGTAAGGAGCCCCCAAGTGGCCTTCCCTGGAAGTACAGGGCAGCAGAGGAATGGGCCTGTGCATGTCCCCTGGTGCTTCCTGAGTCTCTTGCCGCACCGCGGGGCTAGTGTGCGCCTCCCCAGAGGTAGCTGGGATGGACCAGGAAACCAGCGTTTGGAGCCTGGAACTGCTGTTGGCCATCCTCGTGGGGGGAGGGGCTGGGCCTCAGAAGCAAATCCTAGACATGCACAGGACAGGCCTGGGAGGCCTGCTTGTCCTGCCTAGGTCGGGGATGTGTGTGTGTGTACACATGTGCATAGGGGACGCTGACATGACATCAAGTGTGCATCATGGTCACGTGTGTAACAAGTTTGTGTGTGTAACAAGTGCAAGCATGCATGTCTCTCCCCCACTCCTGGGTGGGTGGATGCCAACAGCCTGTGTCCTGCTTGTGTGGACAGGTGGCCGGCCTGTTTCATGATCCCAGCATCGGGAACCCCATTCATATCACCGTCGTGCGCCTGGTGCTGCTGGAGGAAGAAGAGGTGAGAGGTGACGCAGCTGCTCCAGCTCCCTGCCCCTCACGTATGGTGTGAGAGTACTCAGCAGGGCCCTTGCTCCTTGGCCGAGATGTTCTCCATCACCCACCCCATCCATCTCCTGGTCCTTGGCTGGCTGACTCCCCTCTCTGCTGCTGCTGCTTGGGTGTGGAGCCAGGAGCTGCCGGGACCCAGCCTGGCCATCTCGCGTCATGAGCAGTCATTGTCTCCGCCCCCAGGAGGATCTGAAGATCACACACCATGCAGACCACACCCTGAAGAGCTTCTGCAAGTGGCAGAAAAGCATCAACATGAAGGGGGACACGCACCCCCTGCACCATGACACTGCCATCCTGCTCACCAGGTACCAGTCACTGCCGAGCAGGGGGACATCCCAGGCACAGCAGACACAACCCTGCCCTCAAAAAGACTCGTGGTTTTTAGAGTATTAGAGAGAGGGATTCCATCTGCTGGCTGACTCCCCAAATGACTGCAATGGTTGTAGCTGGGCCAATCTGAAGCCAGGAGCTTCATCTGCGTCTTCCATGGGTACAGGAGCCCAGGCACTTGGGCCATCCACTGCTGTTTTCTCAGGAGCATTAGCAGGGAGCTGGAGGGGACGTGGGGCAGAGAGTGTCAGACAAGAGGAGGTCCTGCTGGTTCACTCGCCTAATAACCACAGTGGTTGGGGGAGCTGGAATACAACCTGGAAGCCAATGACATGAGGCATCACTGCTGCCTGCCAGGGCTGGCATGAATGGGCACTGGGCACTCTGATGTGGGCATCCTAAGGGGCATAGTAACACCAGGTGGAGTTAGTGTCCACCCTGCAGGGGCCTGGCAGCTTCTGGAAACAGTCTTTCTGGGAGAATAGCCGAAGTTTCCCATGCCCGGGTCTGCTCCCACACCCACAAAGGTGCCCCAGGCCGGCGGGGCACGGGTGTCCTCCCTGGCACTGGGCTAGGTCCACCAGAGGCTGCTTCTCTCTGTCCTTGCAGGAAGGACCTATGTGCGGCCATGAACCGGCCCTGCGAGACCCTGGGCCTGGCCCACGTGGCGGGAATGTGCCAGCCGCACCGCAGCTGCAACATCAATGAGGACACAGGCCTGCCACTGGCCTTCACCGTGGCCCACGAGCTCGGGCACAGGTACCACAGCTGCCCTTCTCAGGCACACTGCCAAACTCAGCCTTCCTCTCCCACCCTGGGCAGCCAGACACGTGGGCTGCAAAGCCCTGGGCAAGGGGACTGTCTCCGAGTGGCTCCTGCCCACGCAGTGCCCGGAGGGAGGGTTTGGCAGTCCCTGTCGTCACCATTGGTGATGGTCCACACCCACCCCTCTGCTCTGCCATCGTGGGCAGGTGCACTGCTCTCTCTGGGCCTCAGTGTGTGCCCCATGGATCAGGACACTCGGTTCAGCGTTGTCCAAGGTTCTCTCTAGCTGACATCTGCCTCTACTTGAGGCGGTAGTGTGTAAGCCCGGCCCTGGCACTTGGCCACCTGCACCCACACTGTTCAGTCTCTCTCACACTGTCCCCATGGGAGCAGGTTTCCAGAGAGTTCTGTCAGCCAGAGATGCTGGGCTCTTCCAAATTCAGACATTGGGGTGGGGGGGTCCCTCTGAAGGACAGAGAAACCTAATTCTGCCATTTCCTGGTTGTTACTCTGACTTGCTTTGGGGTTGGGAAAGGGAGAGAGAGAAAGCTGAGAGTCCTACATAATGGGTACTCATTTTTATTTCTTAAAAATTTTAGTATTTATTTATTTATTTAAAGTCAGATAGATATATATAGAAAGGAGGAGGGACAGAGAGAAATATCTTCCTTTTGATGATTCACTCCCAAAGTGACCGCAATGGCCGGCATTGTGCTGATCCGAAGCCAGGAGCCAGGAGCTTCTTCCAGGTCTGCCATGCAGGGGTGGGTTCCCAAGACTTTGGGCCGTCCTCAACTGCTTTCCCAGGCCACAAGCAGGGAGCTGGATGGGAAATGGAGCTGCTGGGATTCGAACCAGCACTCATATGGGATGCCGGCACGTTCAAGGGAGGACTTTAGCATTTAGGCAATGGCACTGGGCACTATTTCTTAAAAATTTTAAATAAGGCTAATTTTATTGGAAAGGCAGATTTACAGAGAAGAAACGGAGAGAAAGATGTTCCATCTGCTGATTCACTCCACAAATGACCACAGTGGTTGGAACTGAGCCAATCTGAAACCAGGAGCCAGGAGCTTTTTCCAGGTCTCCCACACAGGTGCAGGGTCCCAAGGCTTTGAGCCACCCTCCGCTGCCTTCCCAGACCACAAGCAGGGAACTGGATAGAAAGTAGAGCAGCCAGGACACGAACTGATGCCCATATGAGTTCCTGGCACCACAGGCAAATAATTAGCCAATTAAGCCATTGCGACAGCCCCCAAGATTTATTTTTGTTTGGAAGGCCAAGTTACGCAGAGAGAAGTAAAGACAGAGAGATAATCTTCTATTTGCTGACTCACTCCCCAGATGGCCACAACAGCTGGAGCTGGACTACACCAAAACCAGGAGCCAGGAGTTTCTTCTAGGTCTCCTGCAAGGGTGCAGGGGTTCAAGCACTGGGACTGTCTTCCACTGCTTCCCCAGGCTATAAGCAGGGAGCTGCATCCGAAGTGGACCGTCCAGGATATGAGCCAGAACCCATAGAGAATGCCAGCACTATAGGCAGAAGTTTAGCTTTAAATGCCATGCCATTGACCCCTACATGTTTATTTTTCTTGTGGGACCTTTTTGTGACACAGCCACTCAGCTCCCTTCTCTCAAGGTTATGACCCTGGGTTAAGGACCCCGGCCAGGGCCAGGCCACTGTTGGCACCAGAGAGCTGGTAGGGCGTGACGGGCCCTGCCAATGCCACCTGGCTGGCTGTTTTGGCCAGTCCAGCAGCAGTGTCCCTGGTCCATGGTTTCAAGCTGGGGCTGGTATACCTGGTAGGGCATCCCAGGGGACATGCCCCATCCCATCCCATCCCATCCCATCCCATCGCATCCCACATCATACACTAGGGACTCTGAGGCTCAAAGAGAGCAGGTGCATTTCTGAGGGTCATGTGGCCTTGCGGTGGCAGCCAACCCAGCCCTGGGAGTGAGGGGTGTGTCTCCTTCAGGCAGGTCCCCTCCGGGTGGGGCCAGGCTGGTGGCCTGGCGCTCCTTGGCTCACCCGCCCCTGGGGCCTGTGCTCTCACACAGTTTTGGCATTCAGCATGACGGCAGCGGCAATGACTGTGAGCCTGTTGGGAAACGGCCTTTCATCATGTCTCCACAGCTCCTGTACGACGCAGCGCCCCTCACCTGGTCCCGCTGCAGCCGCGAGTACATCACCAGGTTCCTCGAGTGAGTCCTGGGCTGGCATGGGTGCAGACGGGGACCCTGCGATGCTGGGGTGGATGCTGGGGTGGGGCAGGGGCGTCCTCCCACTTCCTGTAAGGAGCACCCACCTTGACCCTTGGGAGGAGGAGCTAGCGTTCACAGGTGCCTGGGGAGGATCGGACTGGCGCTTTTGGCAGAGGGGCCTAGGCTGGGGCCAGGAGCCTGGAACTGGGTGGCAGGGACCCAACACACGGGTTGTTTTCCATGGCTCACATACTAACCTTACGATAAAGGAGGCTGGCCCTGAGGCTGGAGGCTTAACCACTGTGCCACAGTGCCAACCCCAGAAGCGTCTTTCTTCTTTCATCCCATGTGGCTGACATTTTGATTGGACTGCAGCTTTTGGGTTAGAAATCTTACCCTTGAAGGTCAAAGACATTCTTCCACAGTCTTCTAAGTTGCCAACACCACAGCCGTTGAGAGAAAAGTCCCGTGTCATTCTGATTTCCAAGACTTTGAGCGTGACCTTCTAAAAAGTCCGAGAGTTTTTGGGATTCTTCCCTCCTCTTTTTTTTTTGGTGCTTTTGAGTTTTACAGCTATGAGCCTGGGCTATTTTTATTTTGTGGACACTCACTGGCTGCCTTTTATCTGGGAGCTCTTGTCCTCTGTCCAGTTCTTGGAACTGTCCTTGTATTGTTTATTTGGTCATTTTTTCTTTTCTATTTTCTTTTTTAGGAACCCTTACTATTCAGCTAGTTTTCACTTCCTTATTAGCTTTTTTTAAAAAAAAAGATTTATTTATTTTTTTATTGCAAAGTCAGATATACACAGAGGAGGAGAGACAGAGAGGAAGATCTTCCGTCCAATGATTCACTCCCCAAGTGACCGCAACGGCTGGTGCTGCACCGATCCCAAGCCAGGAACCACGAACCTCCTTCAGGTCTCCCACAAGGGTGCAGGGTCCCAATGCTTTGGGCTGTCCTCGACTGCTTTCCCAGGCCACAAGCAGGGAGCTGGATAGAAAGTGGAGCTTCCGGGATTAGAACCGGTGCCCATATGGGATCCCGGTGCATTCAAGTCTTTTAGCCGCTAGGCTATGGCACCGGGCCCCCTTTTCAGCTTTTTAAAATTATTATTTATTTTTATCTATCTGAATAGTAAAGGGGGATACAGAGAAAGACAGGAACAGAGAAAGGGAAAGAGAGGCTGCCGGCTCATTGGTGCACTCACCACATGGTGGCATGAGACAAGAACTTCATCCAGGAGGGTGGTAGGGACTCCCCCCCAGCCACTGCCTCTCCAGGTACGCCTTTGCAGGAAGCCAAAATCAGGAGCAGGGCCGGGACTCAAACCCAGGACCCTGGAGATGGTGTGTGGGTGTGCCAAGCAACACACTTACCCTCTGCCCCTGTTTCCTGAGATGCGTCCGATGTACATTTGTAACTTTTAGGTCTTTGTTGTTTCCTGGTGTACTTTTAATTACCCGATTTCATCATCCTGCTCTCATTTCACAGATACGATATCTTATCTCCCTGGGTTCATCACCTACATGGCTTTTCCTCTCCTTTGGGTTATTCGTTCTCCAAATTTATTTATTGATGTTTGAAAGGCAGAGTTACAGAGCGAGGAGACATAGAGAGGTCTTCCATCTGCTATTTCACCCCCCAAAATGGCCACAATGGTCTGAGCTGAGCCGCTACAAAGCCAGGAGTCAAGCATTCTTCTGGGTTTCCCTTGTGGGTGCAGGGGACGAAGGACCTGGGCCATCCTCTGCTGCTTTGCCAGGCACATTAGCAGGGAGCTGGATGGGAAGTGGAGTAGTTAGAATTCAAACTGGTGTCCATATAGGATGCTGGCATCATAGATGGAGGCTTATCCCACTATGCCATGGCACCTAGCCCCTGGGTTATTTTTTCTTTAAATTATTATTTTATTTTGATAATCTTTACATAGTTGATTAGGGCACAAAGGGTCAAGGGCTACCGGAAAGTGGATAAGACCATTGTGTCCACATTATTTTTTTGTTTTGTTTTGTTTTGTTTTGTTTTGTTTTCTGTATCCGGGGTAAGGGGAGATAAACGGGGAAGCCCCACCCAGCCTCCCACTCATCCCAGGATCCCCGACATGGGACATGATGCAGGGGTCCTGCTCAAGTGGTTTTGATAGTTCAACAGTTCTGAATTGCTGCCAATCTCGTGATTTCAAGCACAGGTGAAATCTCTCCAGTATCCACTGGCTGACATAGTCCACCTTAGAGTCTCTGTTTGCCCAGATTTTCACTGCCAACTCATGGCTGGTGTAGCTGATCGATTTATTCTGTCCTTTGTCCTCTGTTATGGTACCAGGTGTCCTCTGCAGGCTCCAACAGACTGCCATATCCTCCATGTGCACCTGGATATGCTGTCCACTGCTCTGTCTGAGCCACTGAGGAGGCTCAGCTTTGACACATACACCCCATAGTCAGACCATGCGAATTACACTTCTCTTCATGGTTGGGATTCTGAGATCAGCAGTTCAGTTGGAAGGATCCCCAAAGAAATTTAGTCTGAGGTGATTCCAGACCTGATTCTGGTGTGTGCATGCCAGTTTAGGGTCCGGCACAGTCCGCCGCCCCAATCAGCTTATGCATATGCTGGTGGTTGCAATTGCTGGGTCAGTTCTGCCTCCAGCCCTGTCTTCCACACGAACCAATGGGTATTGCAGTCCAGCCCGATCCTGCCAACCACACACTCGGCCCTCACGCAAACCAGTAGGAGCTGCAGCCTAGTCAGAGTGACCCACAATAACCCCTACCAGGCCTGCCCCCTGCCCTGGATCCCATGCTTGCCAGTATGTAGCACAGACTTGTTCAGTCTGTCCCACATTCCATTCAGCTCTCATACATGTCAATGGACATTGAAGCCTAGTTCAACCTAACCAGCCCCACTATCCAGCCCACAGATGCTGATGGGTGCCATTCTGTCTAGCCATGCCTGCCCCAGTCCTGGTTTTCATGCTCTCCAGTGGGAGTGGTAACCCAAGAGGGAAGAGTCCACTAATTTCCTACTGGACCCACTCCCACTCCCGGATTATGCACTCTCTAGGTGGTTATGCAGATTAACTTGACAGAATTAGCCCCCAGTGCCAGCATCTGCCAGCTGATGCTGCAGCAAAGCCCAACCAACCCTCACCCACTCTGATTTATGCTTACACCAGTAGGAACAGTCAGCCCAGCCTGGCTTTTGCCGATCTAGCTCACATGAGGCCCACAGGTGTTGTAGCCCTGCCCGATCTGGTCTGTCCCCATCCCAACTCTTGCTCTCCAGTGGGAATGGTGGTCCAATAGGGGACCCCTCCACATTCCCCCTACTAGCTTTGCACCACCCCCCGCCGGTTCTCACGTGTACTAGTTTGGTGCTGTGGCCCAGTCTAGCATGGCCCACCTCATCTTGGCATTTGTTTATTCTACTATGCCACAGCACCTACCCCCTGGGTTATTTTTATTTTTTAAAGCCTTTTTTTTTTTAAACTAAAAAAAAAAAAAAAGGCTTGCTCAAAGTGTTTTGGTCCTATCTCTATATGGAAGGAGACATCAGATGGCAGCTTGGGGTCTCGGGCCACCTCCGAGGGACTAGCTGCTTCCTGGAGATTCTCATATAGGCTGGAGGTTACATTTCTGCCAGATCCTGTTTTTCCCTGGACAGGAGCCCCTGGGTGTCCTCCCGTGAGAGCATTGTGGTGGCGTGTGGCATCCGGGCAGAGAAGGGGCTTGAACCTCCATCGTGGGTGCTTTTTCTCTGCCAGTGCCTTTGCCTGGAACCTGGCTTTCTTTAGCGGTTGCCCCCTGGCCACCCAGCCCCGGGAAGGACATCTGGAGCCTGATTGGGACTTAGAAACCTTTAGCCGGGCAGGAGTTCCAGGCCTTACCTGTCTCCTTGCGGTCTCTGGGAGCCCAGTTGCTGCATCTCCCTGAGCTCTGCTTCTGGAGGTAGCCTCTGCTTATAGCAGGGGCTGTCGGCTTTTAGCCCTCCCCAGCCTGAAATGTCTCATGGCCATCATCATCAACTCCCCCTTCCCTGTGATCCACGCTGTTTACACCTTGTTTGCCTCTTGGCTGTCATCCTGGTAGGGTGGCAGGGGGAGGTGGGGATGGCTCCAGAAGGAAGCTGATGTAATCCACCTGCTCATTGTGGGGTTTCCCAAGGGACAGGACTTGGTGCCCTCAGGGGTTCTGGCTGGAGAATGACTGTGGGCTAGGGAGTGGGACCTTGAAGCAGAGGAGAATTTCATTTGGCGATGACAGACGTGGCCCTGGGCCCAGGCTTTCACCCACACTGGCCGACCAAGTCCCTGGTCCCTCTGGGCCTGGGCCAGACGGGTGCTGATGATGGCACTGTCACACTGGTGTGCTGCCCGGATTGTTTAGCGCAGTCCCTGCCGGGGGGCAAGGCTATGATGGGGAGGCGGGGGAAGATAATGATTTCTGCTCTTGCCAAGTGCTCTGTTCTGTGGACTTGAACCAGAGAAGTGAGTGCCTGCAGGGAGGGAGGAGGGTGTGTGTTCTCCACCCCTGCCCCACCCTGCTCTGAGAAAGGGCAGAAGATGATGGAATGGTTGGCAGACCAAAAGTGGCCACCCCCACGGCACCCCAGGGCTTGTCACTGGCTGCTCCCACCCAGTGCTGCCCAACCCCTGGCTCCAGGACAGACTGACGTACAGACGGGTCTCTGTCTTCCTTCGGCCGCTGGAATGCATGAGGGGCTTGGCATAGGGCCTGGGGTGCGGGTGGGAGGAGAGATCGAGAGCCTCATGCTAGACAGAGCTGGGTGGAAACTGGAGGACCGAGAGCGGCTGGCAGGTTTGCCACCGCAGCCTGGGAGGTGGGGAAGGTATGCACAGGTGGGCAGAGTGGCACAGCAGTCGCCTTGCTGGGGGTAGCACAAGAGGTGGCCACCCAAACAGGGAAAGGACACACGCTCGGAGCTGGGGGCAACTGGCACCTGTGCCAGCTTTTACCCTATGACGGATTGTGGTAACAAGCGCTGCAGCACACGCCATGGGTGTTGGGATGTGGACGAGGCCACCCACCCCTTCCAGGCTCGCCTCTCTCTCAGCCAATTAGAAAGAGGATGCTGGGAGGGTGGGCGGGACCTGGGGAATGAGTGGAGTTTGGAGTCTGGGAAGTATGAGGTGGAAAGGAAGTGTCTGGCCCGATGGGGTGAGCTGGACACCTTGAAGTGCCTGGATCTGGGCTGAGAAGTGCTTCATGGGACCTTGGGGACAGATCCCAGCCTCTGCTGCACCAGGGGGCTGCTGGGAGGCCCTCCCAGCTGTGCTCTTGTAGCCAGGATCTCCACCTGACCTGGTGGGGTGCCTCACTCATGACCCCAGCATCCGGCGCCACCATGACCAGAGACTGGGAGCTGAGGGTAGTGGGCATGGTCTCCCTGGCAGATGGTGGGCAGCTGTTTGCAAGACGAGGTGAGACGGAGGCTTCCTGGGTCTGCTATTATTAGCACATGGAGGGCCTGAGGAGAAGGGAGGGGAGGGCTGGCGGCTCAGGATCCGGGATCCGGGTGCCGGCTGTGGGTTGCCTTGTGAGGAACCCGGTGGGGGCCCGACTGGAGGAAGGAAGGGCAGGCTGCCGTCGCCCCTGGGCTTTTCCCAAGTGGATGCTGCTATTTATACCTCTAGCTGGGGCTGGGCCTCCTGCAGATGTCGGATGTGATAGCCCAGAGAGAGTGAGTGAGGACCCAAGGCCACACAGCATCTGAGCCGGGTGCCCACCAGACAGCACCTGGGTTCCATGTGGCTCTGATTGCAGCCCGGTGGGGGCTGCCAGCTTCTCACGCCCCTGTGTGCACTCTTTGACGTCCACATCCACACACATGTTCACAGCCGTGCTCACACACCTACACTCCCATGTGTGCACTCTCCCCTGCCCCCATTCACACTCACGCGCATTCGCCGGCACTCAGTGTCACACTCAGAGGCTCAGTCATGGCCACATTCACATCCACACACTCCACACAGCCTCACGTGCTCACACACTCTTTCTGACTCCTTTGCCCTCCCACTGCTTCCCCAAGTCCTGTGATGTCCACCCCTACCTCTCCAGCAGAACCCAGGATCCATGTCTTCTGCCATCCTCCCTGGGCTCCCCAGGCCCCTGCTGGCCCCAGCCAAGGCTCGAGAGGCTTCCTGATGTCCAGCATGGACCTACTTGCCCACGGGCCTCCCAGAGGGAACAGCTGGGGGTTTCTACCTCCCTCCCCTGTGGGATCGGGGACTCCAGACCCTGCAGGCCCCACCTTCCTCTGCAGCTTCCAGCCTGTACTTGAGCCAGTTCCTGTCCATGGCCCAGTGTGCTGGCTTCCCTCCTCCCAGACCCCCTACTGCCCAGCTCACTCCCCTTGGAAGGCAGCACGTCCTGCCCCGGGCTGGTGTCTGGGTGCTATGCTCTCAGGACTTGGTGATGTCTTAGTTGCTGTCAGGAATGCTGGGCTGGAGGTGGCAGGAGACCACAGGGAGGGGTGCAGGGTGGCAAGGCAGGCATGCCCCTGGGAGAGGGCCCAGAGGTAACTCAAGGCCTGAGGTCCCCTGGCTTCAGGGTCACTGCCACAGATGCCAGCTCCCCACATCAGGACCCAATCCCCCTCCGTTCTCACCCTGGGGTGACAGGGAGAGTCCCCGAGGCCTCGCTGGTGGGTCTCACCAGGCCATGTACCTGCACCCCTTCACTCCATCCCCTTGTCCCTCCCTGCAGCCGTGGCTGGGGGCTGTGCCTGGATGACCCCCCATCCAAGGAGGTCATTGACTTTCCGGCCGTGCCGCCTGGCGTCCTGTATGACGTGAGCCACCAGTGTCGCCTCCAGTACGGGGCCTATTCTGCCTTCTGTGATGACATGGATGTGAGTCGGGCGGACGGCCCTGGCCTGCCTGGCCTACGGGGGTTGCTGGGAGACAGGGGAGCAGCCCTACATGGCAGGAGGCTTCCCACCTTCAGGGTTTTGCTGTCCTCCAGAGGAATTGAAAAGCATGCTGGGGGCACCAGGGGAGACACCCCAGGTTATGGCCATAAGCATGTCCGGGACCCTGGGACAGAGTCTTCCCAGAGGGCCGGCTGGGGCTGGGAGAAGCCTGGGCAGGTGGGCCGCTCTGGGCCTCCCGTCCAGGCCCACAAAGATCAGAGGGCACCTCTGGGGGGTCTTCATTTCTATACAACCATGCTCTGGGGACACTCTTGGGAACAGTGAGGGAAGAAAGGATGGGTGACAGCATCGGGACAGGTGGGAGGGGGTGTGGGGGGTGAGGCTGTGACCCTTGCCGCCTCCCCCAGAATGTGTGCCACACACTCTGGTGCTCCGTGGGGACCACCTGTCACTCCAAGCTGGACGCAGCGGTGGATGGCACCAGGTGTGGGGACAGCAAGGTAGGGGCCTGCACCAGCTGGGGGTGGAGGGGAGTGGTGGAGTGTCTGGGAGGGGCCCGCCCTGGCTGGGGGTGGAGGTAGGGGTGATGAAGTGCTGGTGAGGGGCCCACTCCATTTGAGGGTGAAGGTGAGAATGGTGGATGGGGGTGAGGGGCCTCACTTCTTGCTTAGCTATGGCTCTCTTTTGCTCTTGGCTGACCCCAGCTTCCCCTGGCCCATCTGCAAACTGGAAGCACTAGGCCAGGGCCAGTGTCCACACTCCCTAAGGCCTCTTCAGCTCCGGGTCAGCCCAGGGACTCCATTCTGTTCCTCCCTGGCCACTCACCTACCTCTGCCTTTGCATGTGGTCCCTCCCCCTCATTCTCACTAGCGTGAGGTTGACAGATAGGTGTGGCTGTGTCTCTGTCTGTCTCCGCAGTGGTGTCTCAATGGGGAGTGTGTCCCTGTGGGCTTCCAGCCCGAGGCTGTGGATGGCGGCTGGTCAGGCTGGAGTGCCTGGTCCGTCTGTTCGCGAAGCTGTGGTATAGGCGTTCAGAGTGCCGAGCGGCAGTGCACGCAGCCCACGTGAGTGTGGATTGGGTAGGATAGGGGCAGTCGGCCACAGCCAGTAGCTCACAGGTGTTATTATGTATTACAGCTGTGCCCAGAGGTTGGTAGGGTTGGGGGACATGTCTGGACCCCAGGGTAGGAGCGCACCCAGCAGAGATGGTGCCACGGACTCAGCCTGCCGTGCGTGGCTCTCTCCACAGGCCCAAGTACAAGGGCAAGTACTGCGTGGGAGAGCGCCGGCGCTTCCGCCTCTGCAACCCGCAGCCCTGCCCCCGCGGCCACCCCTCCTTCCGGCAGGTGCAGTGCAGCCGCTTCGACGCCATGCTCTATAAAGGCCAGCTACACACGTGGGTGCCTGTGGTCAATGACGGTGAGGCTCGGCACTGCCCCACCTCACCCCCAAGAGGGCTGGAGGGAGCGGTGGGGCAGGTGGGCCCGAGGAAACCCAGCCCTGGCTGCTCCTGACCTGTCTCCCTTACCTGGGCCCCCCAGTAAATCCTTGTGAACTGCACTGCCGACCAGCAAATGAATACTTCGCTGAGAAGCTGCGGGATGCCGTGGTGGATGGTACCCCCTGCTACCAGGGCCAGGCCAACCGGGACCTCTGCATCAACGGCATCTGCAAGGTGCGCCTGTTGGTCCTCAGCCCCACTGCCTCCTGAGGTGCACATTCCCACACCACCCCAACCCCTGCCTTCTGCCCAGGCAATGGCTGCAGCTCTAGGACTGGGGAAGCCGGGTAGGGACCTTCAGCGGTGGGAAGAAGCTTATTGCAGTCTTCCAGGTGACTCAGTGTCAGGTGACAAGACCTCTTCCCTGCTCATGGCCAAACCATCTGCTGTCCCTGGTCCTGCCAGGCCTTGTTGGGCTCAGACAGGAAGCAGCAAGAAAACACAAACCCCTGGGGGCTTTTGACATTGAATTCTGTGTCTGGACAACCCAGTGCACAGTGTGAGGTGGGGAGTAGAGGACTTGGAGGCAGCTCTGCTCATCTCAGATACCATCTCAGATCAACGCGCCTACCCGGAAGGGGTGGATTGAACAACTCATTTCATGCCTGGAGAACTCAAGCTCACTAGGGGTCAGATGTGGTAGCTGTGGTGGGTGGGACAGCCTCCTGGCAAGGCACTGCCCACTCCTGCATGCCCCCTGCCCACCCCATTGCAATGCACCCCAGTCCCCCTTAAAGGCAGCAGCAGTAGTAACAGGGGCTCCTCCCTGGCCCCATGTTGCAGAACGTGGGCTGTGACCTGGAGATCGACTCCGGCGCCGTGGAAGACCGCTGCGGCGTGTGCCATGGCAACGGCTCCACCTGCCACACCGTGAGCGGGACCTTCGAGGAGGCGGAGGGCCTGGGTATGCAGGCTTGGCTGTGTCTGCGTGAGCATGCACCTTCACCTGCAATTCTTTCCTCATCTCCCTCCTGCCCCTGCCCTCAGCTCCCACCCCAGGTTGGAGATTGTAAGGCAGGAGCCTGGCAGAGGTCATTGTACCTGGCTCAGGTGCAGGGACCTCTGCCCTGAGGGGAGTTCTCCCGACTCAGGTACCCTAAGCAAGGTGGCCTGACCTTCCAGTTTGCTGTTGGCCCAAGAAGCATCAGAGAACTCTGCCCCTGCTCCTCTCCCTTATTCAGTAAGGTCAGGGAGGGGGGCCTGTGCTGTTGCTTAAGTGCTGACCAGCCATGTGCTAGGTGATGGGCATGTGGCAGTGATGGAATCTGTTAGCCTGACAGGTGCAGTGGACCATGAGGGCACCGAAGGAGAAGGGCTTGGCCTGCGGAGGTCCGACTTCCCCTTGTAGGTGGAAACTGAGGTGAATCATAGAGGACTTGGAGGAGCCTGGAAAGGAGCACTCCAGACACAGGGGAGAAAGAGCTGGTGCTAAGCTAAAGCCGGCAAAGCGGGACTGGCCATGGGGGACTATGGATGCCAGGCAGGCTGGAAAGCTTAAACTGTATCCCAAGCTGCAAATGTGTAGTGAGGTGGCGGTCGCATGGAGCCCAGAGCCCGAGGCATAGTGCAACAGGAATGTCCTGTGAATAAATGCTGGGGCCTCACGGTGCCTGTTTCCTGTAAAGTGAGTGTCATGACATCCCCCATGTGTTTAGCACTCATCAGATGCTTAAAGGAGAAAGACAGGCCAGCTAGGGAGGATGGGGACTTCCCTATAAACCCAGGTTTGTGACAGTTGAGCACTTCGGTAATTTCGAGGTCAGCAAGCAGGGGCAGCTGGGAAGGGAGTGGGCAACAGCCACCCTCCTTCTCTCTTGGATATAAGCCATGCACATGTGACCCGGCCCCCTAGGCTATGTGGACGTCGGCATGATCCCAGCCGGTGCACGTGAGATCCGCATCCAGGAGGTGGCCGAAGCCGCCAACTTTCTGGCCCTGCGCAGTGAGGACCCCGACAAGTACTTCCTCAATGGCGGCTGGACCATCCAGTGGAATGGGGACTACGAGGTGGCTGGCGCCACCTTCACCTACGCTCGCACTGGCGACTGGGAGAACCTCACCTCCCCTGGCCCCACCCAGGAGCCTGTATGGATCCAGGTGCTGGGGGTAGGAGTGAGGACAGCTCCCCAGGACCCAGCTCCCACCTAGTGTGTGCACTCACAGCCCCACCTACTGCCCCCCAGTTGCTATTTCAGGAGAGTAATCCCGGTGTGCGCTACGAGTACACCATCCACAGGGAGGCGACCGACCATGGCCAGGTGCAGCCGCCTGAGTTCTCCTGGCAGTACAGGCCCTGGAGCAAGTGCACGGTCACCTGTGGCACAGGTGAGAGGAGGAACAGGCCTACCTGGTTGCTGGTTGCTGCTTGCCGCCTGGGCTTGGCATCTGAGCAGGGACTGCCATTTTGGCTTTGATGTTCACCTGCTGGACCACCGAGGGGTTGGCACCTTAATCTCTTGGAGCCACAGTCTGCCCCTGCTGTCCCTCCGCCTATCGCCTGTCCATCCATCCGTCCTTTGTCCCTTTGTTACCCCCTTGGTCTCACATGGTCTCTTCCCACCCCTCCATCTCTCTGTCCCTCATCTTCTCATCTTTGGCCCTCAGGATCAGAAATCTGAGCCAAAGAGGCCTTGAACCCTCCATGAAAGTACCATTGGGAAGACCAGGTCAAGGCTTATGGCTGAGACTTGGCAAAATCTTGAAAAGCCATCAGAGCCATCCTCTGCAGTGCAGTGACTCAATCCCTGGGCATGGGGAACCTTGCCACTTTGTAGGTGGCCCACTGGGAGTGTGCCAGGCAGCAGGCACCTGAGTCCTGACCCACGGTGGCTGGAATGGATAAGGGAATGAGAAGCCCTAGGGTGCACAGTGCAAACCAGGGGCCTGCCATGCTAATGGGGGACCTGTCCATCATCCTCCAACCTCACCCCCAGGCCTCTTGCTGTGTATGACACAGAAGAAGGGGCTGAGGGCCTTGGGCCTTTTTCTCCCCATCCAGGCTGTGTTCCAGGCCCTACTAGTGCCTGGGGAGTTGGCAGTAAGTCCTCCTGCTACCCTTGAACAAAATTAGGTTTTAGGACTGCCAGTGGCCAGGGTGTGAGTGTCCCCAGTGAAGGGCACAGATGTGCAAAGGTCCTGGGATGAGCAGTGGCAGAGAGGGTGACCGATAGGACAGGGCCAGGGTGAGCCTGGTGTGGAAGAGTCAAGCTGCAGACACCTCTGAGGCTGCTGCTGGGAGGGGTGTGGGCCAGGGGCTCACAGTGTGGATGGATTTGCCCACCAGCAGCAGCTGGCACCTTCTACTGGTCCATAGCCACCTACTGTCCTCACATTAAGGTCTTTCAGACAGGTCTTAGGCTTGTTCCCATTTTACAGATGAGGACACTGAGGGTCAGAGAGGCCAAGTGAGCTGCCAAGTCCTGTCAGTGAGGACTCTGTGGGTCTGGGCATCCACCCCATTAGACCTACACACTCGGTGTCTTGGGAGGTCGGGGTGAAGAGCTGGAGGCCCGCAAGGAGGAGGCGGTGGGGAGTCCTCTCTTCCTCTTTCCCCAGGCAGGGAGAGGCCACTGTTATGGGTTGATTCTGGGTGGAGAGGGTGTGGTCTTGTCTTTGGGTGCTGAGGCTGAGCCCCCTGGGGCCTGCAGGTGTACAGAGGCAGAGCGTGTACTGCATGGAGCGACAAGCAGGGCCTGTGGATGAGGGACACTGTGATGCCCTGGCCAGGCCCGATGACCGTCAGAGGAAGTGCAGCGAGGAGCCCTGCCCTGCCAGGTGAGCACCCCCCCTGCTGTCCCCACCAGTTGTCCTGGGCCTACTGCAGGAGAGCAGGGTACTCTGGGAAGGAGTGAAGGGACTAACAGCTTGTTTTCCAAGGTCAAAGTTACCCCCTGGGACAGCCAATGCTAGCCTGACCACCTCTATCCTTCTCTGGACTCTTGAATGTGCAAATAAGCTGTAGTCTGGCCCAGGTCCCCTAGGGGTGTTTGTCACTCTGGGCTGACTCTCCATCTCTGCTGGAAGCCTATTGGTAGCCCCTGTCTGACAGGCCTCCCCACTCTGTGTGCCCCTGGCAGGTGGTGGGCAGGTGAGTGGCAGCTCTGCTCCAGCTCCTGTGGGCCACGGGGCCTCTCCCGTCGGGCTGTGCTGTGCATCCGCAGCGTGGGGCTCGACGAGCAGAGAGCCCTGGAGGCGCCCGCCTGTGCGCACCTGCCCCGGCCGCCTGCCGAAGCCCCGTGTAACCGCCACGTGCCCTGTCCAGCCACCTGGGCCGTGGGGAATTGGTCTCAGGTGTGTGTTGGGGTGGGTAGGTTGGGGTGGGTAGGAGGGAGACGATCTCCCCACAGCACCCTCAGGGGTCTCGGGAGCCCAGGGAGGTGGGCAGCTTTTGTGGGAGTCCCTTAGTGCTTGGTGCTGAGGGTACTAGTTCCTTCTCCCTCCTTGCCCCTCCAGCCCAAAGCTTCAGGGTTTAGAGTGCCGTCTGGCAAGATATGGCCACAGCCACGACTTTGAACTGGACAGGGCCAGTGGAGGCCTCTGCTGTTAGCCCAGCAGGTTCCTACCCTGCCCTCCGCAGGCTGATCCCCTCATCCCGGCTTTCTTTGTAGTGCTCAGTGACATGCGGGGTTGGCACACGGCACCGAAGCATCCTCTGCACCAATGACACCGGCGTGCCCTGTGAGGAGGCCCAGCGGCCAGCCATAGAGGCCCTGTGTCCCCTGGCCCCATGCCCGTCACGACCCCTGGACCCGCTGGGGGGACCTGAGGGCTCAGGCAGTGGTTCCTCCAGCCCTGAGCTCTACAATGAGGTGGATTTTGTGCCGCGCCCACCAGCCCCCCGACCACCCTCCCCGACACCACCCTCCCCAGCACCACCCAGCATGGGCAATGCCATCACTGAGGAGGAGGAAGAGGAGCCGCCAGGGCCTGTGTTCGTGGATGACTTCTACTATGATTACAACTTCATTAACTTCCATGAGGACCTCTCCTACAGGCCCTTCAGGGACCCCAGCCCAGACCCAATAGGCGCGATGGGGGAGCCGTCATCCACACCCCCCACTGGCACTCCTGTGCCTGCCACACAGCTTCCTGGGGTGGGGGAGCAAGGGACACTGGAAACCCAGTCATCCCACCCCCCACCCAGCCACACTGGTCACTCCCCAGGGCCCACCACAGAGCCGGCCCCTGGAAGCCCCTGGGCCACTACCACATCTGAGGACAATGCCCCAGACCTGGGGCTCCCCAGCCGGCCCTGGCCCCCTGCCTCGGTGGATGGCACTGAGACACCTGCTGTTCCCAGGAACCCCAACGACCTCATAGTGGAGGGCGACAGCCAGAACCAGCTGCCCCCCACACGCTGGGGCAAGACCCACAAGGTTTCCGTGGATGAGACAGAGATGACTAGCCACGGAATCCCACACCTGTTCCAGGACCCTGGCCCCACACTACCTCCTCTGGCCCCAGCTGGTTCTGCCCCCTCCTCTCCTAGTCCTGGTCTGCCCTGGACAGAAGGCACTGTGGCCTGGGGGCCTGCTCTGGACGGTGGTGGCCTGGGACCCACTGTGGGGGCGTTTCCTCCTCCACCTGCCCCTGTGGCCACCCATTCTGGGATCTGGGGCAGCTTCCAGGGGCCAGGGATGCCTACCTCTGCCGCTGCTGGGCTTGGTTCTGAGGACCTGCAGACGATGGCAGTGCCCACGGACCTGAGCAACCTCGAGCATACACCCTGGGGGGCTGTCCTGAGCCTGGGACCCTCCCCTCACCCCGAGGTATCTCTGAGCTCTGAAGCCACACCAGCTTGGGACATCCTGGTCAATACCAGCAGAGGGAACGCCAGCTGGCAAGTGGGAAACTGGAGCCAGGCAAGTGGTGTGGGCTCAGTGAGGGGGCTGGGCATATAGGCGGGGCCTCTGGTTCCCATCTGAGTGGTGAGGGGCTGGGGTGGGCTGAGGGCTCCCGATGGGTAGCTGTGCCAGATGGCCCACTCACTGGATTGATTTCTCTTAGGGGGTCCTTGGGGGGAGGGGCGATGTGGATGAGTCCATTTTATATATAGGAAATTGGGGTCCCAGTTTCATGGTGTGGCAGCTGCCAGACTGTATGGGGTGGACTAGGGGCAACCTGCCCAACCCTCACAGGTCTCTGCCCCCGCCCCCAGTGCTCTACCACCTGCGGGCTGGGTGCCTCCTGGAGGCCTGTGCGCTGTAGCTCTGGCCGGGACGAAGACTGTGCTCGTACCGGGCGGCCCCAGCCCGCACGCCGATGCCACCTGCGGCCCTGTGCTGCCTGGCACAGCGGCAACTGGAGTAAGGTGTGTGCCCTCCTAGCAGGGGCAGGGGAGGACTCACTCAGCAAGGCTTTAGAACAATTTTGATCTTATACATAGTCCGGAGGCAAATTGCATGCTCTGTGTCTTCGGGGACTTAGGCTTCTGTGTTGGTGTCTGATCCTAATAGAACCAGAGGGACAGTGGCCCTGGTCCCCGTCACTCCTGTCCCTCTCCTGGCTCTTACTCCACCACCTGTCCTCTTCTCTCTGCTTCCCCACCTGCTATTGCCTCTCCCCTCTGCACCTGTTCCTGGCTCATGCTGGAATGCTTCCCTTCCTTCCACCCCCACCCTCAACCCCAGGGGCTGGGTCTTCCACAGTAGGGGTGTTTGTGTGTGTGTGTGGTATTGGTGAGACATGAGAGAGTCTACACATGTGCCCCTCGGTTCCCAGTGCTCCCGCAGCTGCGGTGGGGGATTCTCTGTGCGGGACGTGCAGTGTGTGGACACGCGGGACCTCCGGCCGCTGCGGCCCTTCCACTGCCAGCCTGGACCCACCAAGCCAGCCGCTCGCCAGCCCTGTGCCACCCAGCCCTGCCTCAGCTGGTATACATCCTCCTGGAGGGAGGTGAGGCCTAGGGGGCTTTTGGGATGTGGGAAGGGGCAGCCTCAGACCCTGCCAGAGCCCTGACCACCTCCTCCACCTGCCCCGGCACCCCTTTGCCTTCCCAGTGCTCCGAGGCCTGTGGCGGAGGTGAACAGCAGCGCCTGGTGACCTGCCCAGAGCCAGGCCTCTGTGAGGAAGCACTGAGGCCCAACGCCACACGGCCTTGCAACACCCAGCCCTGCACACAGTGGGTGGTGGGCCCCTGGGGCCAGGTGAGCAGCCGGTGAAGTGACAGCAGTGGGAGGAGCTGTGCACCTTACCCCATCCTATTCCTCCAGCTTTCAGACACCGCCAAGGGCAGGCAAAGGGTCTGTCCCTGCCGGGGAGAGTGGTCTGGGGTCTGGAGGAGGAGGAGCCAGGGAACCAAGAAGATGGATGGAGGCCCCTTGGCAAGAACCACAAATGTGGGGGGAGGGGTCAGTGCAGAAGCAGGGACTGTAAGAGGGGTTCTAGAGGCATGCCCTGGAGTCAGCTGGGCTGGGTAGACTCAGCCAGGCCGCACGGTGAGGGGCACAGGGCAGGACACAGGGTGGCAACCACTGAACTAGCTTCTCCAGCTTTGCACAACAGACCCCAGCTGGTGGGCAGGAGGGTGGCATTGGCTCAGAAGTCCTGGGCCTCTCCCGTGTTGTCCCCAAGCTACGGCAGCACCTCTGCCCTCATCTTTCAGGCATGACTGCTCCCAAGTGGCTGAGCCATTGGGCTCCCCAAAAGCTAGGAGTTTCCCAGCCCGAGTAGGAGCAGAGCCTGCAGTGGGGTTTGTGTGTGTTTGTACGGACACAACAAGGAGGCCCTGGGAAGGAATGGAACCACAGGAGCCAGCTCCATAGACAACCTCCATCCCCACCTCCGTGCAGTGCTCAGCCCCCTGCGGCGGCGGTGTCCAGCGACGCCTGGTCAGGTGCGTCAACACTCGGACGGGGCTGCCCGAGGAAGACAGTGACCAGTGCAGCCACGAGGCCTGGCCTGAGAGCTCCCGGCCCTGTGGCACCGAGGACTGTGAGCTCATTGAACCTCCACGTGAGTTGGCACCCATGGCAGTGCACAGGGTTCGGGGCATGGAAATGGTCACACCATGGCCCGCTGTACCACTGCAAGGCAGGCTTGGGAGTCCCAGGGATGCCGGGGTTGTAGGGTGCCAGGCAGAAGCAGGACTGGGGCAGGGGGAACAGTGCAGGATCAAAGCTGGGGAATCCCAGCCCTGCAGGTGTCCTGTGGGCAGCTGCTTGGGCAGTGGAGACAGAGGTCTAAGATCTCAGCAGGGGGTCAATCCCCTCAGCAGTGGGGAACTGGGATGGAGGGCACCCTGCTGCTGCTGCTAGAGTTTGCCCCTGGGGAACCCCAGCTCCAGCTCTGGCCTGGCCCCAGGAAGGGCCACGCCCCCAGCACATGACTTTCTGGCCAACTGGGTCCTCTTGGTGTAAGGGCCTGAGCCAGATGCCTCCCCCGCCCTGCCTGCCCCATGCACACACTTCCTTTCTGCAGCCCCAGCTGCCTTGGCACAGGAAGCTGAGCGGCCCTAGAGTCACACCTGGACCCTCACCAATGGTGGCCCTGGGTTCCACTTCTGTCCCCAAGCCCTCATGTCTTCCAACATATGGGGGCTGGCAAACCCAGCCTTGGCATAGGTGGGTTCTATGGGCAAAGCATCTGGCACTGCCAGGGTAGCCAAGAGCCCCTCAGACAGTGCCCATTTGGAGGCCAAGGTCAGGGGTGGGGTCCAGGGCTGCCTGGGTCAGCACTGGTTGCTCCCTGCCCCAAGGACAGAGGTTGTAACTGCCAGGCATGTGGTCGGGGTGTCCAGGGACTGGCTCTGGTCCCCCTGGTTTCAGACAGCCTTATCTGCAGTGGCTGGCACCCAGCAAGGGCAGCTTGTATTCCTGCCACATTGCCCAAGCACAGCCTTCCCTGTCTCAAATCCCACACACCTGAGGCCAGTGGGAGCACTGCCAACCTGCTGCTGCCTGTCCTGGGCAACTCTGCAGCCACAGTCCCCTAGGGCTCCTAGGCAGGGCAGGAGCTGGGAGCTGGCATTGCATTCTCAAGGCTAACAGGCACTTGGGGGCAGGTGGTGGGCAGTTTGCAATTCCAGATGGCAAAGACTTGTCCAGGAAGACAGAAGGAATGTGGGCCCAGAAGCAAGGAAGGCCTAGCCCAGGAGGCCATGGGTTTGGAAGGGACATGGTGGACAGCTAGAGACCCTGGAATTCTCGGGATATTAGGAAGGTTCCCAGAACTGAGATAGGACATTCAGGAAGCCAGGAAACTCCAGGGCGTACAGTTCCTGCAGCCAGACAGCTCCTGTAGCCGGGGGACATCTGCTCGCCAACAGGACCATCCTACAGGCCCTGAGCAGGGGTAGAGGCACTGCCTGCCCTGAGGCCCTCAGCTCGGCAGGGGATGTCCCAGGCCTGGAGCAGCTGTGGTCCTCTGGGCCCTTCCCCTTCCCGACTACAGCAGCTGGAGGCTGTCAGCAGCAGCAGCCCCAGGATCAAGGCCAGGAGGCTGGAGGCAAGGCACTTCCCAAAATAGCTCCGGTCACCCAGGCCCGCTAAGCAGCATGTAGCCGCCCTCCCTCCCCAGGGCTCTGGTGCTCAGCCCCTGGTTTCTGCCGAGGCCCTGCCTGCACTGGTGTCCTAGGAGGGTCTACTGGGACTATGGGGCGAGGTTAGAAGCACAGGCAGGCAGATGGGTTCTGACTTGCCCGCAGGCTGTGAGCGGGACCGTCTGTCCTTTGGTTTCTGTGAGACCCTGCGCCTGCTGGGTCGCTGTCAGCTACCCACCATCCGCGCTCAGTGCTGCCGCTCGTGTCCTCCCACCGGCCGTGGTGTCCCTTCCCGAGGCCATCAGCGGGTGGCTCGCCGCTGACCTGCACCAGGGGGATACAGTCCAATGAAGACAATGATGATGACACCGCTCAGACCTCAGCGCCCCACCATGGCTGCGGCGGCCCCGCCTCCACGCCCCAATGGTGCTAACCCCGCCCCGTGAGCAGGCTGGGGACCTCCCCCTCCCAGAGAAAGGGTATTTTTTTTTTTATCCTAGCCGTTTGTGTAACAGTTACAATTTTACATAAATCAGCACCTAACATCCCCAAAGCTCTGACTGGCCTCTTCTTGGGTCTATCTGGGAGACCTGCCATGTTATCCCTGGTCACTCCCCTGTTGTGTGGGGATTGAGTCAGACACCCCCTGCCCCCATTGCCACAGCAAAGCCCATGTGGTCACTGCTGGGACTATCCCCACTCTACACAGGTCTCAGTCCCCCGTGTTGTACTCATCAGCTCTTTCCTAGGTTGCCCCCACCTGACCCTTCTATCTCCTTGCTGCTCAGGGATGGGCTGTGAGCGTGGCCCCTTCTCCACGGCCACCCACTTCCCCATCACAAAATCCAGTGCCAGTGGACTTGACCTTGTGCCCACGAAGCTTTGAAGAGTGTCCCTGGTACTGGCCACCTCCCAGCCCAGCCTGCCCTCCTCACCCCAACTATGAGGCCTTGGGTTTAGTCCCTTCTGAAATCCCCGCTCCGGGGCTGCAATGTGTCTTGTCTTTTCTCCGGGACACACTCAGGTTGAGAGAAGTCCTCTGCCTTCTATTATGGACCCTCTGGGCTGGGGGCCAGGATGGGATGGGCACCGAGACTGGGGGGAGATGAGGCCAAGAATGGCACCTGTGTACCCATGGGCCCCCAGGGCAGTCACTCAAGGGCTTGCCCTGCCTGATAAGAGGGCCTGGGCAGGCCCTGCAGGGCTTGTGTGAGGGCTAGGGCAGAGCAACAGGCAGCTTCCCGTCTGTGGCAATCAGGCTGGCCCAAGTAGGCCCTGGGGACCTGCTGCTCTCTGAGTAATGGCTTCCCAGGGCTTAGTCCAGACTGTCCCAAGCCAAGACCCCCTCTCAAGGTCAAGGGGTCTCCTGACCTACATGTGGTGGGGCAGACATAGTGGCAGAGCCCTGGGGTCCCTATCCCAGTTATCCTTCATCCCCACTGCCCCCAGGGTTTGGCCTGCCCTGTCTGGGGTTCCACACTAGAGTTGGCTTCGCCAATGCCCCCCCCCCGCCCCCTTTCCCACAACAAGACATTTGGTCTTAATCATCCCTGTTTTTCCAGTGACTGCCGGGGGTGTCCCCACTGGCAGCCAGGCCTGGGCTGTCAGTTCCAGACAGGAGGCAAACAGCTCATGACTCAGGACAAGCCTGGCCCAGGGGCAGAGGGAGGGGTGCCAGCTCTGCACACCGGCCTCTACCTGCAGCCTGGCCACATTCCCCTCCCCACTACCACTCAGGCTGCCATAGCAACCCCCTGCATCCCAGGGCAGGGACACTCATGGGCCCTGTCCCACACCCCAAACCCTCAGGACCCATGGCATTTCAAGGCTCCAGCATCCTACAAATTAGTATTTTATTCTCCCTGTGGGGCACAGCAATTCCAGGATAACCGCTGTAGAAAAGGACAGAGTCAACTTGGCGGTCCCCCAATTTCCCATCCTAGGCAACATACAGGGGGCCTGCACCCCGCCTGCCCCAGCGCTAGTGGCAGGCTAAGGACAGTGTTCTGCAGGCCATGGGGGTGCAGTGACACAGACATTTGGCTGACAAACCAGACCTGGGCTTTCCCAAGTGAGATTTCCTCTGCCCACACAATGCAGAGGACACCAGAATCACTTCCAGCAGCTGCAGCTTCGTCCAGCACACCCCCACCCCACCCCCGCCCAAGGCCACCTGGGGTGAGCAGGGGCCTCCGGGCAGCTTGCGGGAAATGCTGGTGCAGGGTGGGGCGCCAGCAGAGGCCCCGGTCACGCAAACACACACGATAAGGACTTGTTATATAAAATAGATGTGCAGGATCTAGAAAAACCTTGATAAAATAGTCTATAAAAATAGAAACTGTAGTGAAAATATACATGAGTAAAAACAGGGTAGAGGCGGGAGCTGGCAGGGGCCCCCGCTGGCCAGCATGGGCACAGGACACATGGGGTGGGGTTCTCTGCCCCCCCACTCCACAGGGCCCACACTGGTAGTGGCACAGGCTGGGTGACAGGAGGAGTGGCCCAGCCAAGAGCTCCCTCTGCCGGCGCAGCCTGGAAGGCCCACCCAGGACAGGTGCCAGACAATTCCAGGGCCTGGGGGGCCGGAGCTGTCTCACGCCTATGGCCCGGAAACACGCATATGGTGGCCACTTGGGCAAGGGTGGAAGTGGCTCTGCTCTCAGCATCCCCACCAAGGGCTAGTCCACCTTTCCAGGCCAAGTGGCCCCCCTTCAGGGTCCTGCAAATAGCAGGTGGTACCAGTCTTGCCCATGGGGAGATCATCTCGGGAACAGAGCTGAGGGTGGCTGGCCCTGACCCCTTCTTTTGTGGTATCCCCAGGCTGAGAGCCACAGTGTCATTACACGCGGGACAGGAGGCAACCAGGTTCTTGGTGTTTTGTCCTAGCTGCCCAGAAACAGCAGTGAGATGGCCAGGCCCAGCTCTCAGAGACATTTCTGGAAATCAGGCTTCAGCGGGCAGTTTCCAGAGACAAAGGCAAGGGGAAAGCCCGCTGTGCATGCCAGGAGGGGCCGCGGCTTTGGCTCATCACAGGGAGTGGCTCCCTCTATTTGGCAAAAGTAAGGCAAGTGTGGACGGACAGGCGGATGGACAGATGTGTGGGTGCAGCTCACAGCAACCAGCCACCCAAGATGCCAGGTGGCTCCTCAGTTCAAGGGTCAAGGTGGTCCCCAGGTCAGGCAGATGCCCTCACCTAACACCTCCTGGAGGCCCAGAGGCCACCAGTTTGTCCTGACATGTCATGGGCAGCAGAGACATGGTGGAGTTGCGTCCGCTCCGGTGAAGCAGTCGAGGCTGCTGGGTGCCCGCAAGGCTTCACTGTGCAGTGTAGGCCTCACTGGACTGCAGGGCCCCCCACCGGGACTAGCACCAGGGGGCTGCTTTGTGGTTTGCTGGCCCCGCTGGTCCACATCCACACTAGGGGAATGGCCTCTCACAGACTGCCCAGCTGAGAAGAGCCGGACACAGGCAGGCAGGTGAGGCAGTCCAGCCTGGACTGTGCTGAGCAGAGTCCAGTGAGGGGACGTGGCTGGTGGCAAGGAGGTTCTCCTCCAAGGGCAGTCCCACACCACCAGCAACAGCCATGCCAATCGGCATGCCTGGTGCTCCAAGGCAGACTCGGGAGATCTGGAAGGGTTGGGGTGAACACCAGCATGGCTGATGCATACTGTCAATAGGCACTCACTGCCAGCCTGCTGGGTGGTGCCAAGGGCTCACGGCACAGGTCAAGCATGCCCATGTCCCCGGGGAGGTAGCTGTGAGCGAGGACGTCTGCCCAGCAGATGCCCAGCGGCTGCAGCTGCTCCATCATCAGTCCTGGCTTTGAGCAAACTGGGTCCCTGCTGCAGGTGCACTCAGGCCGTGCAGGGAGGCAAGTGACAGCATCTTGGTGTGGGTGGTGGGGCAGGGTGCTCAGGTGTCCTCCTCCTCGTCGCTGACCAGCTCGCCCTTGTCAGGACTGCTGTCCCGCTCACGCAGGAAGTCCTCGCGGATGGCCTCCAGCTCCGTCAGCTCCAGCCGCACCTTCTCCAGGTGGCAGGCTCGCCGGTTCCGGATCTGGCGCAGCGGGAAGGGGTTCAGGTCCCCAAAGGAGATGCCGATGAGCTTCCTGGAGCAGAGACATGGGTCTAGGTTTGGGCTTGAGGCACGCACTTGACACAGCCTCCCCGTCAGCAAGGCTCACACAACGGCTGGGTGACCGCAGGAGTTGGTCAATCCCTTCATGGCTTCTGACTGCTGACCAGCATGCTGGGAACGTGGGAGACACCTGCCAGGGTGTCAGTGAGTGGGTCTTCAGGGCTAGTGTGGGGCTTAGCACTGCAGTGACCAGCACACCCAGGTGGCAATGCAGCCAGGGTTGGGTTGTGGACTCCAGAGAGACAGGTAGCTGTTCAACAGCAGAAGCTCCGAAGGTGGCCCTAGCGCCGTGGCTTACCAGACACAGAACTGCATACTGCCCAGGCCAGCCGCCCTGCCTCCCAGGACATTTAACACGGAAAAGCCAGCTGGAGTGGGACTAGGGCCCAGAGGTTTACTTCCAAACACCAGGGGCTCATTCCCCACCTTCAGCCAGAGATGCACAGAGCTGGCAGCCCTGGGCCAGGTGGAGGCAGGCCTGTGGTGAGGCCTTCCCATGCCCCACTGTCCCTTTAAGAGGCGGTGCCTATGGGCACAGGCATCTGTCCCTCCTGTATTCCAGACATCTCCCCCTACAAGGGAGTGAAAGGTCAGGAGGCCTGGCTTTGCTTCAATGCCAAATCACCTGAGTGAGTGCTGGAACCTGGGACGCAGGAATCCTACATGGGGACTTGCTGAGTCCTGCGGGGCTAGGTGGGTGCCTCCGGGCAAGGAAACACAGGCTTGGGACCAAGCACCTGTGGTGTCCACCCCCTTTGCCCATTACAGTCAGAAATGCTGAGACTGGGAGCAGAGGACCTCAGAGGCTGCCCTGCCTTGGCTAAGGGGAGGCCACAATGCTCAGGGCCCTCCATGCCACCAGACGTCCTGCTGCAGTTGGGGACACAGAACCCCTTCTCTCTCCTGTGGATCATTCACTGTGGGAGGTCTGTCAGGGAACCACTATCCAGGGGGCCCAGGAGTGGGTCAGAGCCACTGGCTTTAGCTAGACAGTAGCGGCCACAGGATGGCACTGTCTAGCTAAAGCCAATTGCAGGGAACCTGTACCCACAAGGTGGCACTGTGGGACCATGCCTGGTCACAGCAGGGACTAGCAGGCTACGGAGCCAGCCAGGGACAGCTGTGAGAGGCCGTCTGATGTCATTCCTGGTGATCCTCAGCCAGCCAGACAAAGTCTCCAGGGCTCACTCCCATACTGGGAATCGATCCTTCACTAGCAAACGTCCTCAGATGGCCTCTTTCTCACTGGGTAACAATCAGGCCACCACTGTGGTTTGCAAGCCTCAAAGTGCCTTGAAAACCTACTTCCTAAGTCAGATCCTAAAACCAGCGAGGGAGGAGGCCCAGGCCCTGGGCACTGCCCACAAGAGCCTCAGCCACTTCCTGTCCCATACAGCACCGCCTCACTGCCCCCCTTCCCAGCTCAGCAGATGGCAACAGTGGAGGCCCATCTAGGACAGGGCCTGCCCCTCATCTGCAACCCCATAGGCTGGCTGGGGCCCGGCTGGGAAGGTTCCGCAGTGCATGCTGGCAGAAGTGGCTGGCTGCAACATAGACTGCTGCATGCAGGATAAAGGCAGCCTCCTCCCAGGCCCCCTGCCTCCTCCCTGTCCACGCTGGGCACAGGCATGGGCACAGGTAATGTTAGGGAGCCCAGGGCCCGGCTGAGGGGTGCCCGAGACTCACCTGGCATCCAGGATGGTGCGGGTGAAGTAGCGAAGGTACTTGAAGATGGACATGGAGTCCTGCAGCTTCAGGATCTCCTCTTCCTTGTACTTGAAAAGCGCCAGGGCAAAACGGAAAATAACCTGCAGAGAGGGCGGTCAGCTGCATCAGTGGCGCCCCACAGGCTCGCAGCCATGGGCTCCTGGCCTTTGCTAGCCTGGGCAGCCCCCCACCTGGGTGGGAGCAGCTCCCATCAGCAAACCCAGATCCCGGCCTGCAGGAAAACTAACCCACAGGTGGTTTCCAGCAAACTTCAGCCCAGGCAGACCTCCACGGACTCCTTGCTCCGGGTTAGTGTTAAATGGAGAGAGAAAGCAAGAATGAGAGCAAGAGAGAGCTCACTCCTGTCTGCTGGTTCACTCCCCAAGGGTCCGCGATGGCCAGGGCAGGGCTGGGCTGCAGTGAGAAGCCCAGGACCCTCACCTGCTGCCTCCCAGGGTCTACACCGCCAGGGAGACGGAGCCGGGCCCTGCACCAGGTGCCCAAATAGGAGACATGGGGTCTCAGCTGCTGGTCTAACACACCTACCTGGACATAATTCTTAAATCAGAGCAAACCAGGCTTTTAAAACTCTCAAAACTCTACCTCCACAGGCATTTCCATCTCAGCAAATAAAGGTGGGAGCTCAACACGGTGAGAGAAGACTTGTCTCCCTGCTCAGCTGTTGGGCGGTAACATTTGAGCAGCTTCCTGTGGCTCAGGCACAACCTTTCCCTGCACCACAGGCTGCAGAGCCTGTCCTCCCCTGGCCCAGAATGTGGTGTCCACAAGGCTGGGAGGCCTCCTGGTCATCGCTCCCTGGGGACATACCCTTTGTGGTAAGCGCAGAGCAGGTGATGAAGGAAGCCGTGGGGTGCTCTGGGTCCCACACTCAGCTGGGGCTGAGGCGCCCACACGAAGCCCCGCTGCTTGGCCAGCTGGCTGCCCAGCAGCATCATTGCTTCTATGGCTGATCCTGCGTCTAACTGGGCGCCAGATATCAGGAGAGAGTGCACAGTGCAGGGAGACAGGGTTGCCCCATAGGTCCGTCCTGGGCTGTACCCCTGCAGCAGCTCCATCTCAGGGACACAGCAAGTTAGAATGCGTACATGCCACATGCACCCACACCCTGAGGGTGGCCTCTAATGCTACCGGGAATCTCAGCCGCACAACTTGGGTTCAGTGTGTAAAAGAGCTCTACCACTCACCAGGCTTGTGGGCAGTCAGTCCTGCTCCTTGTTAGACCTGTGGCCTTCCACCTACCCACCCACACAGTGAGCCCTCAGTGCCTGGCTCGGGGCTTGGTGCAGACCGGATGCTCTTGACAGTAGAAGGTGGCTGGTCTCTGGGCCCAGCGGCGTGGCCTAGCGGCTAAAGTCCTCACCTTGAACGCGCCAGGATCCCATATGGGTGCCGGTTCTAATCCCGGCAGCTCCACTTCCCATCCAGCTCCCTGCTTGTGGCCTGGGAAAGCAGTCGAGGATGGCCCAAAGCCTTGGGACCCTGCACCCATGTGGGATACCCGGAAGAAGTTCCTGGCTCCTGGCTTCGGATCGGCATAGCATCAGCCGTTACGCTCACTTGGGGAGTGAATCATCAGACGGAGGATCTTCCTCTGTCTCTCCTCCTCTCTGTATATCTGACTTTCCAATAAATAAATAAATCTTTTAAAAAAAGAAAGAAAGAAAAGAAAGAAGGTGGCTGCTCTCCCCTGCCCAGGCTCAAGCCCATCTCCAGTGGCATCTGGCAATAAGATGGCTCAGGCACCATGGGGACCTCTGCCACCATTCACAGGGCTGGCAAGGAGACAAGACGAGCACACTGACCTTTGGTCCCTCGTAAAGGAAAGAGTCCCAGATCTTGAAGAGCACGTCGCTGACAACGCTGTCCACAAACACCACCAGGAACCAGTTGAAGGTGATGAGGGTGTAATCAACTTTGTGCTGCTCAAAGTGGGCGTGCAGCCGGGGCAACTTCTCGCTCATCAGGTCTCTGAACACCCGCTGGTCCACCTGTGGGGCAGAGCGAAGGGAGGAGGAGGCTGGGGGTTCCCCGTAACAGCAAGAGGCCAATAAAGGATGGAGGCTGAATGCGAGAGCTCGGGCCCTCCATCCCCACCCCAGCCACATGCTGAGCCAGCACAGCTGTTCCAGACTCACGCCCCCACACCCTCACTGCCCCACAGCTGGTACACAGCAGGTGGCCACCAACAGGCACCTTTCCCCGAACCATAGTAGGGCAAAGTGGGGGAAGTGACAGTCCAAGACCTCTGCTATTCCTCAAGGCCCTGGGAAAATGCAAGCAGCCAGGCAGCAGGGCCTGCAGGTACCAGCCTGGACAGCCCACTCTCTCATGCCTCCGCCGGCCTAGGGAAGCTGACACACAGAGAGCAGTGCCAAGTCCCAGCAGATTGCAGAACTGGAGCCACACGGGAAGCATTCTGGCCCCATGCCCAAGTATGGCACACCCATCCTGGCTGGTTCCAGGACTGACCTAGCTAAGCCACAGGTGGTTACTGTCACTTAGTATCAGCTCAGGCACAGGGGAGGGCTGAACGAGTTTCAATCATGCCATCAGGAGTTAAACCGGCAGTGGGAAGCCACACAGACGTGCTGTGACAGCAACTGGGGGCACAGGGCGTCACGGGCTGAGTTTGGAGAAGGGGCACTGACAGCATCCTCCAGGTCTCCCATGTGGTGCCTTCTCAGGCCACAAGCAGAGAGCTGGACTGGGAGGGGAACAAATGGGGCATGAATCAGTGTCCTTATGGGATGCTGCTGGCACCACAGTCGGGAGGATTAGCTTGCTAGGACGCAGTACTGGCCCCTGGGATTGATCTTTTGGTGGAGGGGAGGGGAGAATAGTTTTCTTAAAAAAAAACAACAAGGGGCCTGGCACAATGGCTCAATCAGCTAATCCTCCTTTAAATGCCAGGATTCCATATGGTTTCGGGTTCCTGTCCCAGCTACTCCATTTCCCATGCAGCCAGCTCCCTGTTTGTAGCCTGGAAAAGAAGCAGATAATGCACCAAAGTCTAGAGACCTGGAAAAAGCTCCTGGCTCTTGGCTTCAGATTGGTTTGGTTCCAGCCATTGTAGCCATTTGGGGAATGAATCAGCAGATGGAAGATCTTTTTCTGTCTCTCCATCTCTCTTAAATCTGCCTTTCCAATAAAAATAAATAAATATTAAAAAGCAAATAAAAGTAGGCCCAGCTCGACGGCTGAACCAGCTAATCCTCCCCTTGCAAGTGCCACTTTGCAAGTGCTAAATGGGTGCCAGTTTGTGTCCAGCTGCTCCTCTTCCCATCCGGCTCCCTGCTTATGGCCTGGAAAAACAGTGGAGGATGGTCCAAAGCCTTGAAATACTGCACCCACGTGGCAGACCCAAACCTTCTCGACTCCTGGCTTCAAATCAGCTCAGCTAGGGCCATTGCGGCCACCTGGAGATCAAACCAGTGGATAGAAAATCTTTGTCTATCTCTCCTCTCTGTTAATCTGCCTTTCCAATAAAAATAAAATACATCTAAAAAAAAAAAAAAGCAAAACTGCCTAAGTAGTTTACAAGCCACACTGTGCACTGCCCCACCTTGAGAAGTAGCTCCAAGTGGCTGGATGCCTGCAAAGCCCTGTGGCAGCTGTCACATAGGTGCCACGGCAACAAGCCACACCTACCTCCTCAACTCCCTTCACACTGCACCCCTCCTTCAACTCCTCGTGCACTCGGCACTTCTGCTTGGCCTGCTCCATGGCCTGCATTCAGACAACCTTTGTCTGTGAGTCCCACTCCATAGCTTGGTGACAGGGACCAGGGCTGCCGACTGGGCAGCTGTGGATAGGACTGCTGTCCACGACAGTAAGGGAGGACCCCACCATCCACTCTGCCTAAGGACGTCGGAGAGCCTGCGACTTCTGAGCTGGCCTTGCAGCGGGCCAAGAGCCAGGCACACATCTCTCTCCCTCTCCTGGCTGGCAGACTGCCTGGCACTGGAGGCTGCCGGAGTGCTTGGCAGAGAGCTGGCATGGAGCGGGCTGCCAGGGAATGCTGGCTCTTGCCTCTGCCTCAGCCCCTCCCTCAGAGGCCATGCAATGACTGTGTCATTCATCTCCGAGTCGGCCACGACGCCTGGTGAGGCCCTGGCACACGGCACATACTCAAAGGACAGCACAGTTGGGAAAGCCGGCCAGCAGCTGGTCTGCAGCAGCCCCTGAGACGTGACAGGTGTCAGAGCCACTCGTATTCCCACTGCACTGGCACGGCCTCTATGTCGGTGGCTTTTCGCCCATCCCACCCCTCTGCCTGTGTGTCCGACAGTGCTGAACCTGAAGAGCTGCTGTTTGATCAGATACACCTGTACCAGCTGCAGGGCAGCCGCCCAGAGCCAGCCGGGGCAAAGCTCCATTGCTCCTGTTGACTTGGAAGCAAACTGGGGTCAAAGACCCTCAGTGGTCTGTGCAGGGCACTGCAGTTCTGGGCTGGACCAGGGCCCTCTGTGTCTGCCTGCTAGGATGCACAGGAGGCAGCGGGAGGGGCTCTGGGCGTCCTGGAGGGAGGTAGTGGCAGTCATGACCAGGGTGGGGGTCAGGAAAGCAGTGCACCTGAAAGCCAGCAGCCTCCAGGTGAGAATTTGTACCTCTGGGTGATGGCGTCAGAGCCAGACTAACCAGGCACTGATGCCTCTTAAGTTTATCCAGGAGTGCCCAAGCACACCACGTGGACCTCGGGGCTGAGGGTCACTGGCCGCTGTGGAGCTCCACCAGGTCACTCAACAGCTCTGTGCCTCGACTGCCCTGTCTGGAAGACAGAGGGAATGCCTGCCTTGTGTCGACTGTTTGAAGTTGATTTCAGATATGGATTAACAGAGCTTAAAGCTTAAAATATTCTAGAAACGCAGCGTTACTGTTACAGGTAGTAGGGGCAGATTTAAGATTAAATTGACCTCAAGTTGTCATGGCAGCACGTCAGTGCTGAGGTGACACCGCTCACCTGCTGCCAGCCACACAGGTAGTGCTGCCTTATGCAGGGGCCATTTCCTGGCTGGCTGACCTGACAGTACGGGACACTGTCCCACATCAGCGCACGTTATGAACCATTCTGTACGCTGACAAATACTTCATCAGCAGGTGCCTAGGATGTCCTTCATCACTCTCTGAATCCTTGAAGGACATTGTGTGGGCTACTCTCAGAATGGGGCTGATTGCATGTGCACTGTCAGCCTCCAAACTGTGCTTTGCAAGCCCCTGCCCAGCTCCCAGTGCCCGAGTCCCTTGCCCATGGCTGTTGCCTATGGCATGACGAGGCCCAGCAGGATCGCCCCAGGCATGCAGAGGTGCATAGAGCATGGTGCCAGTGAGCAGGAGGCTCCCAGCCTCAGCCCCAACGCTGCATGCCTCCCTTAATGCCAACGGGGACTGGAGAGCGGGCTGTCGTGTGGGAGGCAGGCACCTGGGCTGGAGGACTGCCCTAGCCTGGCCAGAAATTCGTGAGACTTCAGTGTAGTCTGGGGCTCTGCCTGCCTGGGAGTCCACCTTCTCCTGTTTTTCTCAGCCCCCACGCACTCCTCCCGAAAGTGTTTCCCAGCAGAAGTTTCTGGCACATCTAATCCTGCCTAGGCAGCTGCATGTCTTGGAGAAGCTGAGCATCCCAGGGAGAGGGCAGGGGCAGTGACAGTAATATTAGGTCTGAGGACCTGGATGTCTCCTCTGGTTTGCAGTGAGCTCTAGGATGGCGACAAGGCCTCATGTGTGCATGGACACTGACAGGGGCCACGGATTTGCCAGGCCTTCCCAGGAAAGGAATCCTGGGTCACTGCTGGTGTTCCAGGTTGCAATGCAGCACAAACGTACCTGGGATCCCAGGAGGGTCTTGGTGTAATAGTCTCGCGGCATGAATACTTCCACGATAGTGACCAGACACCAGAAGGCATCTTCTTGCTCCAGGTACAAGAGTGCCACTGCCACCAGCCTACAAGCAGATGGGCAGGACAAGGTGAGTGTGCCAGCCTCAGACGCATATGGCTGCTGCCCTCTTGGACACCTGCCCAGGCAGTTTCTCCCTCAGATGACAGAGCCCGACCACAGGCACTCATTAGCACTCAGGACAGTGCCACAGAAGGAAAAAGGTCAGATGCCAGGCACCTCCATCTCAGTGCATGCAGGCCCCTTCTCAGTGCTGCTTCCTTGGACGGTATCATACTGAACTCGTAACTGGGGGGATGGCTGAGAAGGGCGTGACTCAGGCAAATGGGATGGCCAGCAGAAGGAAACAACTGGCCAGGAGCCAGAAAGAAAATCTGCATGCGCAGGTGTGGATGCCACACCCTCTGAGGACGCCCAGGCTGGACAGGGTCCGAGGTCAGCGGAATATGAGGTCCACAGGAGTGAATGGTGTCTGTGGGAGGGATGCATCTCTCCCAGGGAAGACCAAAGGGCTTCTACAGAGGTGTGGACACTCAGAGGTCAACAATGGGCATGAGTACCTTAAAGGAAAAGATCCAGCACCCTGCTGCCCACACAGGAATCCTCGAGTTCTTCCAGGGGCCCTGTCAGAAGCTTCTACCCCTGGGTCATCCCCAGGGAGCACCTGTTAAGGCATACTATGGAGAAGCAGCCAACTCCTGTTCAAATAGGCACCCATATCAGATGCTGATGTCACAGGAAGCAGCTTAACCAGCTGCTCCAACACTGAAGACCCCCACCCTTGGCTCACAGAAGGATGCCTGCAGGGCACACAGACCATCTCCACCCCAACCTCACTCGACTTTACACTTTCACAACCTAGCACTCAGCACCTGGGGAAGGGAGAGTGCCTCACTCAGATGGATGGTTAGCTGATTGCGCCTCTGCTTACAGAAGCCGGGAAGTAGGCGAGACCTACAGAAGGATCCTGGTCTACAAGGAGTAAGGTCGTTCAGGGGCTAAGATGCAGCCAGCTGATGAACTGTTAAGGACAAAGCTCCTGTGTGCACACAGAGCAGCTGTGAGCTCTCACTGCATACAACACACACTGATGAACTCCAACTTCTCATCACAACTCGGGTGCCATGAGACCCCATGCTATGTCCTAGAAACTGGATTTTGGTGTTCCTGTGGGCCCCTCAGCTGTGCCAGAACTGGGGACATCATATCCCTAAACCCAGATAGGGAGCATGGGATTTCACAGGTCGACCAGGAGGGGAGAGGCCGTGGAGCACTGGGGGCAGGGCACCCACCGATTGAGGCCCTGGCAGTAGCCAATGTCTGGGTTGCGCCAGGAGAAGGCAAGCAGGACATTGCGTAGCTTCTGAATGCCCTCGGAGGTGGGGCTTGAGTAGTGCCTGTTGTTGGGCAGGGTCCGCAGCAGGTCCAGCTCGATCTGCTTGGCAGCCGGGTTCTGCTTCTCCAGTGCTGTCTGCAGCAGGGTCTGGAAGTAGCCGGGCTCGGCACCATCTCTGAACTTCTTCCGGTGCTGGTCCACACACCACTTCCACACCTGGGACCGGTGCTCATGGGGGATGCCGGCCCGTATCAGGTTCTTCAGTTCTGGGGAGCGCACCATCTCCCTGTTCATTGTGCTTGCAAAGTAGTTCTCCCACTTGACGCCAGTGGACACTTCCTGGTTCTCAGTGAGGTACAACGTCTTCAGGTCTAGTGCGCGGACCTTGGCCACCAGTTTCTCCTCCTCACCATCCTCGGGCACGGTCCTGAACCCATAGATGTCGTACTCACTGGGGGCAAAAACAGACAAAAGGAAGTTTGGGGGAGAAGTCCTGGGAGCAACACAGCAGTGCAGAGGACCTGGACACCGGGATGGCCCCACATGGCTCTCAGGCACCAAGCAGACGTCTGGAGTTGGGATAACAGGCCTCTCACCCAGCAGGGCCAGATGGCTGACCACCTGCGTGAAACAAACTCAATGAGGTTCTTCTTGATACGAGCCCAGATGGTTACAAATTCTGAGTGTGAAAAACACAGACAGAAATGCAGGCAATACTGTAAAATAAGACACATAACCGGGCTGTGTCCGTGTGTGTGTTCGTACAACACCTGCTGATATATGCACAACTTCACGCTTCAGGAGATGTCACTTAACAAGGGGAAAAACAAGGAAAAGGATGTCTGTAGTCCTCAAGACATCTGTACCCTCGTCCCAGGAACCCGGGACTTCCCAACTGCTCTAGGCTGTGCTCTGCTCCGCACCAGCCCAAACCTGCCCTGCACATCCCACACTTAGCACAGCAGCCAGCACAGGGCAGAGCTCTGAGGGCGTTAGGGTGTGTGTAGGGTGGTGCTGCACATGTACCCATCAGCACCTGTTTTCAGTGCCATTTGAGCAGTCACATGCTGGATGCGCAAACAGGGGAAGACCCAGCCAAGCAGAAGTAGGGCTTCCCCTGGCCTGGAGGGTGGGTAGCGAGAGCCAGACATGATAGGGTCCCTGGGGACAAGAGGGTGGGACCAGAAGAGCAGCATGGACTGAGGGAGTTCCCACTTCCCCTCATTTTGATATTTCATGAGTCTTGTGTTCAGAATCTAAGCTATGTGAGTACCTAATCCTGAGACTTTCTGAAACACCCAGCAGTGCTGTCTGTGTCCAAGTATATTAGTGGCAAGTATGCCCCTGCTCACCCCAGACTCTCGGCTGGCTCTGAGCCATGCAGCCCAGGCAGCTCCCCACTTGGGGAGCCCTGTGGTGCAGCTTTGTCTTAGGTCAGGAGAAGGACCCGGTTCACTGGGAGATAGCAGGGACTGGAACAACAGCTGCCTGGACACAGTACAAGGAGACAGCTCTACAAAGTCCTGAGACATGACACTGGGACCAGCTCTGCTCCCCCTGCTAGGTTCCGCGCAGGCCCCATGTGATGCATGGTTCTCGTGCTTGGCCACAGCTGCTAGGAGAGGACCATAGAGGTGGGGCGCAACCCCCTCGCCCTCCTCCAGCAACTCTACCTGACTAGGTGGGGCTTCACGAAGGCCTGCTCTGGCTGCTCCGGGCTCTCGACCTGCAGTGCGTCCTCCAGCAGCTGCGCTATGACCTCCCTGGCAGGACCCTGCTCCTCTGAGCACACCGGTGTCTTCATCTCTTGAAGCAGGATCAGGTATTTGCTTTCGATCTGGCAGAGCTTGGCTTCCAGGCTAGAGTACTGGAGAGAAGGCGGCATGATTACCTCGCCATCAAGACGGACACAAGGCCAGCGAGCCCAAGGGGCCAGATACCTCCTACACTGGGATGGACACAAGGCCAGAGACTCCGAGGGGCCTCATGGCAGATGGCATGGGAAGTGAGCCAGACTATGCTAGAGATGGGAGGTTGCCTGCTGCCTTGGGCCATACGTCAGGTCTGAAATGGCTGCCATGGACTCCCTCTTCATTCTCGGCGGTCTGTCCCTGCACCTCCAGGTGCTAACACAAGATCCGCTATGGACAGGGTTGGAGTATGCTGGCAGAGTGCCAGTCCTCAAGGGCTGGTGCCATGTGGCATAGGGGCCACCATGGTGTCCAGCCCATGCTGCAATGCCTTAGGGCATGGCGACTGAGGGCTAGCTCCTATCTGCTACCAGATCAAATGAAAAATTAAATCCACTGTAGGAATGGGTATGGGCAGATATACTGAGTCTAAATGTAAGGGTATGTGTGTGTGACAGCTGCTGCCAGGCACCAGGACTGCGACTCCCTGACCACAGCTGACACGCGTGTGGTCCAGGCCGTAGCAGTCACTCTCATCCAGCCCTGCCAGGCCCACATCCAGCCCTTTCCATAGACATGAAACTCAACAACATAAACCTTACTCCAGGGCATTTCCCATCACAGCCTACTTTCCGCTGAGGTATCCATGAATACGCCAGTCTGTACGGTGGCCGAATCTTGGGGCATTTGTCTTCCCCATGGGCTGGCGTGACCCAGCACACAGCTTTTCCCACCACCCATGTTTAAATGTGCTTTACGGCAGCAACAGCTGCCCTCCAAGCACCAGGCAGAACTGGCTGCAAAGCACGCTCATTCCAGACGCCTCCCCCGCCCCTCCCTTCCACCCACATGACCCACCTTGGCCATTAGGTCCCGCTCTCTCCTTTCTGCATTCCTTCGTAGAGCCGAGAGCTCCAAAATCTCCTTATTGAGGAATTTATTTTGGGTTTTGTATCCTTGTAGACTATCCTGTTGCCAGAAAAACAAAAACAGAGCTATCAATTTTCATTGGCTGAACACCAACGATATAACTGACCTGTGGTGGCTTGCCCATAATACAGTCTGGCTGCCTCAGAGCAAGTTTTAAGGACCGGAAGTTAATGTGAACGAACATTCTTCCCATCTGTTACAGGCAGCAGAAATGCAGGAACTGCCACCATCATGGGGGACATGAGGAACTGTCTATCTACCTGAGAACAGCAATCTTCATAGGCCTGATTTCCTAAAACAATGCACAATTTTCATACATTGCAACAGCACAAAACCTTACAGCAACATCTTATTGTTGTGTTCTGACTAGGAAAACAATGGTTTCCCTGAGTCTTAACTTAGTCACCTGAAGTACTGAAAGCCACCCATGTGGGGGCAGGGGCCCAAGCACTTGGACCATCTTCCACTGCTTTCCCAGGCACATCAGGTGAGAGCTGGATCAGAAGTAGAGCAGCCAGGACTGACTGGTACCGAAGTGGGATGCTGGCATCACACGTAACAGCTTAACCTGCTGCACCAATGAAACTCTGTACAAATTCATCCTTCCTGAATGTTCTCCCACCCCTTGCTGATTATTTTTCTCTTATAACCCAACAGACTATAGCATGAGGCTCCTGTGCAATCTTTCACAGAAGACATTTTGTTTAAGGCAATTCAGAGAACAGGTAGAGGTGGTCCAGACAGACCATGAGTCCCGAGCTGTTGGAGAAGGGAGGGTACTGGCACACCCCAAGGGCCAAATCTGTAAACATTCCTGTCCCCAGCACTGGGCATGCAGTGTCCCCCACAGCAGAGCAGATACTCCTGTCCCCAGCACTGGGCATATAATGGTTCTCAAGCACAGCAGACACTCCTGTCCCCAGCACCAGGCATACAGTGTCCCCACAGCACACAGGAGCTCCCCTTGCTGCTGCTATCTCTGGAGCCTCGGCCACAGGCCACTGGAGATCCACCCAGGTGGGCTGAACACAGACATCCTTCCTGCCGCATGACTCACTGTGGGTAGACCAGGACAGGCCTGGCTGCAGTCGCATCAGCAAACATGTGGGCCAGGTCTGGGGCCAGGCCTGGCTGGGCCAGTCCACAGCACACACTGGCATGAGTGCGAGCGAGGATGGGGTGCAAGCCAGGTTGGGTTGCACTGTAGCAGCTGCCAGTTCACATTAGGGCAGTTGCTGAAAGCAGATCAGCCTGGGCTAGGCTGCAGCACCTGCCAGCGAGAGCTGGAACTGAGGTGGGATGGGGTGAGCCAGGCTGCAGCATTTGCTGGTATGCACAAGACCCAGGGCTGGGCCTGGTAGAGGAAACTTAGGGACTCCCCTGCTGGACTGCTGCTTGTACTGGGAATATGAGAGCTGGGACTAGAGGTGGGCTGCCTGGGCAGGGCTGCAGCACCCATCAGCTGGCATTTGGGTTGGGTCTGGGAGCAGGCCAGGCTGGGTTAGGCAAGTGCTAAGACTGGGTATGGCAGTACCTCCTGGCTAGGGCAAGATCCAGGGCTGGGAGTGGGCCTGGCAGGGAAACTGGGCACCTTTCTGCTGAGCTGCAGCCCCCGCTGGTGGGCATAAAAGCCAAGGCTGGTGGTGGGTCAGGCTGGTCCAGGTGGTAACACCCATCAGCATACAGGTAGATGGGGCTGAGCTAAGCTGTTTACCCATGATTGTGCAATGAGAAACAGATAGAATGCAGGACAAGCCAGGTTAGCTCACAGCACATGCCAGCATATGCATACAAACAAACAAAAAACAGAGCAACCACATATATTAAAACTCAAGCATATTCAAGATTGTATATACTCATTAAAAAGACTTTTATTGGCAACTCCAATAAGGCTTAAACAGAATGGCTAGCTTTACAGCAAACACGAGTGGGAGCACCAAGCAGTCAGACTGGGTCTCTCCCTGTTGTCTGGATTTTCTCCTTGATGAATGTTCCAGTGGGTGTTATCGTGGAGAAGAGGCCCATGCAGCAGCCCATGTGCACCCCACACCCAGGCAGCATTTGTTGAACTTCCCCATGCTCTAGAATGTGCCTGCCATTCACTGACCAGCCCCCTGAGCAGGCTCGAAGGGCACCATCGGGAATGAGGACAATACTCTCACCAGCCATTGTCCCTCCAGGACCAGCTCCATCTCAAGGCCCAGACACTCTGGGAGCCACTTGCAAGAAGAGTGAGGCTGGGGAGGAACACTTCGGGGCCAGGCAGGATGGGTGCCCATGGCCTGTCTGTGGTCAATGGCTGCAGTGAAAAATCTTCCAGCTTCTCCAACACAACCTCCAGAACCAGAGGCAGTGAGGACTCAGGCCCTCTCTGTGGCCTTGCTGACCATGGCCACATATCACCCACTCTCTCCTCAGGACCCTTGGACTTCACCTCCAGCGCCCCAACTCCCTCAGACACACAGCGCGCACCTTCTGCCTAACCAGCTGGCCACCACTCTAGGCGCAGTCACTTCTGGTCATGAACCTGTCCCTCACTCCAGGACTGGCCCAGTGAGGAACCTGAGAGGAGCCCACTGGCCCTCTTTGAAGGCATCGGGACTGTCTGTCCCAGCTGGGCTGTGGGTGTGGCAAGGCAGCAGGTCCTGGGCGTGTAGGGCAGGCTGCACAGAGGGCAGGGGCAGCCCTCAAAGTTCCCTGGGATAGGGACGTCCTCAGCGTGCAGCCGAGAATCACAAGAACCATGTCTCAGCTGCCTGATGCTATGGCACAGAGGGGCAGGACCTGAAACCCTGAAACACAATTCAATGTGGTGGGACTGAGGGTGCGTCTTCTGGGGACATTCCATATAACGTGAATGCTTTGACTACAAGTCTCGCTATGCTTGTTTGAAAGAATCCAAAACCCAAAATAGAGACCCGTCTGCTTAGCGGTCACCTACATTAGTGCCAAGGTCAGGGCCTGGAGGGGAACATCAAGGGCAGTGGGGGTGAAGGGGAGGGTGAAGTGGCTCTCGTGCCTGCGCCTCGCTCTTACCTTCAGCCGGTCCACCTCCAGCTGGTCACGGCCAGTGGGGGTGGTGGGCGGGGAGATGGGCCCAGCAGGGAGAGGGGAACCGCTGCCCTCACACTCGCTGAGCTTGACAATGACCTCGTCCTTGGCCTGGATAGTCTCCATCAGCATCCCTAGCTGCTCGTTGAGCTCGCCGACCTTGCCCTTCAGTGTCCGCACTTCCAGCTGCAGGCTCTCTCTCTCTAGGCCGCACCGTTCCAGCTGGCCAGTCAGGCCTAGGATCTGGTCATCCTTTTGGTGTAGGAGTGCCAGCAGCCCCTTGGGGATGCCCTCTGTGGGCCGGCTGCCGCTGAAGTACCTGTCATATTGCGAGGAGCGCACCGTCTGCTGAAGCAACCGCACCAGCTCCTGTGGGAACAGAGGAGGACGCATGGAGCATGCCAGCAGGGCTAACCCAGCGGGGACAGTGGCCAAGAGATGACCAAGGCACGGGGAGCAGTGGCCAGGGTTTGGGGAAAGGCAGATGACTGAAAACACTGTGCTTCCTCTTGAAGGCTCTCAAAATAGAAAGACAAAAAGAATTTACTCCCTAAAAGTCAGTGAACAATACCAGGAAACAGGAAGTAAAGGACTAGTACCCTGCAACTGATGAGAACAACTCCTGGCAAATGAGCATGAAAAGTCCCTACTAGCTGACAGCTGGGGCGGCTCAGCAGTCACATGTTGTTAGGTGTGATGAGCTTGAATTCTGAAAGATGCCCTGTTGTTTAGGTGGAAGTGGAAACTGACAACTGTTCAATTACTCTAGACTGAAGCTATGTTTGGAAAGGTTCAGTGATGGGAGCAGGTGCAAACACCGCCGCCACAGCCAACGCGAAACTTCAGGAAACAAGCTGACTCTGGGAAATACAAACAGGGCTTTCCCCCAGTGGCCCTCGGCCCTTCTCCCTGCTGCCGGGGTCGAGACAGGAGCCCAGGGAAGGCAAGTTACCTTCTGACTGGCCAGGTCCTTTTTTAGCCGCTCCAGCTCTTCCTGCTGGCTCTGCACCTGCAGCTGCTGCATATCAGGGGCCGGCTTGCCAGGACCACTGCCTGTTGCCACGCCCTCACCCACGGGGTCCCCGCTGCTGTGCCGGTTCTTGTACGACCCGATGATGTCTTTCAGAGGACGCTTTCCTTTGTAGGCATTCCGGCCAAAGTCAAAGGGGAATCCTGAGCTGGTCACTCCTGCAGAGAGACAGGGTGGCGTTGATGTGCAGGGTGCATCTTCCTGACATAAATTACACTAGAGCGGGGAGGGGTCCACAGGAAGGCCCACCCAGGCCCTCGAGGGAATGTGTGGGTTGGCCGCTATCACCCCTAATGGTCTAGCAGGGGTAGGGGAAGGGCCTGCCAAGGCAACTCCAGGCAGGACTTGAAGTTCAGTAAGTCTATTACAGGCTCGTTGGTAAATTCAGTATGACCTGTGTGGCCAGTGAACAATGCTATAAATACCCAACTGGCCCTTGGTAAAATAAAAGATCCCTGCCCCTGGGAGATGATGACCCAGAGAGGACACCTTCCTCAGAAGGCCATCGTCGCTCACCAGGAAAAGCTGAGATGAACCAGGGGTCCTTGGCCTTCTAATTTTGCTAAACTATTATACATATATAAGAGTTTAAGTAACCTTTTAACTGACATGTAACGTGGAAATATATATATATATACAAAATATTATCACACATATATATGATCATATCTAGATATATGATTATTCATATATGATATATGCATATATATCATATATATTCATATATATGATATATGACCCTGGCTTGTGCAAGGCTACTGTACCAGGCTACTGTACCATTAGGCTACTGTACCAGGCTCCTCAATGCATTTTTTTCTCTTAAAAATGAGTATTTTGGGCCCGGCGCGGTGGCGCAAGTGGTTAAAGGTCCTCGCCTTGCACGCCCGGGATCCCATATGGGCGCCGGTTCTAATCCCGGCAGCCCCGCTTCCCTTCCAGCTCCCTGCCTGTGGCCTGGGAAAGCAGTCCAGGACAGCCCAAAGCTTTGGGACCCTGCACCAGTGTGGGAGACCCGGAAGAGGCTCCTGGCTTCGGATTGGCATAGCATCGGCTGTTGCGCTCACTTGGGGAGTGAATCATCGGACGGAAGATCTTCCTCTCTGTCTCTCCTCTCTGTATATCCGCCTTTCCAATAAAAAAATAATAAAAATAAATCTTTAAAAAAAAATGAGTATTTAACGGGGTCAGTATTGTAGCATAACAGGCTAAGCATCCCATATGGGTGCTAGTTCAAGCACTGGCTACTCCAATTCCCATCCAGCTCCCTGCCTGTGCCCCTGGAAAAGCAGTGAAGGATGGCCTAAGTACTTTGACCCTTGTACCCATGTGGGAGACTGGTCAAAGCTCCTGGCTCCTGGCTTCAGCCCAACCCAGCCCTAGCCATTGTAGCCACTTGGGGTGAGTGAATCAGCAGATCAAAGATTTCTTTCTTTTTCTCTCTCTTTCTTTCTGCTTCTTCCTCTGTATAACTCACCTTTATAAATCTTTTTTAAGATGAGTATTTGAAAATATCATGGGGTTCAAATAAATTTCAGTTCAGATGGGTTCAAAGTATAATAAAGAGCCACAGAGGCATACACACTACCTAGGGTTGAAGTGTATACAGTTGGATGACACTAACATACACAGTTTGGAGTGGGTGCTGTGACTCCTGTGCCAGGCACTGACCATGGGGGCTGGGCCCTAGCTAGCTGTCCTCTTTCTCAAAGCAAGTGTTGATGATCTGGCATGTTTGCCTTGCAACCACTCTGAGCTACTGTATCTGTGACTTGGGGACTTTTTCCATGTTACACGTCAGTTAAAAGGTTACTTAAAAGTAGGGAGAGACAATACAAAGCAGAGTGGTTCACTTCCTGGGGCTGCAAAGTCCTGCAAAGTCCTGCAAAGTCCTGAGCTGGCTGATGCAGCCACCACAAGAATCACAACCCAAGTAGGACCAAAGTCCAGAGGTGTTTCCATGTGCGTCTCTTAGAGCGACTTCCTTGCTGTCAGAGAAACACTGTCACTGGGGCTGGGGCTGCTCCACTCCCCGGCCCCTCGGCCCTGCAGATTGTTCCTTCTCGTTCTCACTCAGCCTCAAGCCACGTCAGAGCCAGCACTCCTTGTGCTCAGTGATCCAAACCTCAGCTGCAACCCACCCTTCTGCTGCAGGAAGCACTCCAGTTCACCACAGGCCCCCTCTTGTGCACACCCTCACCAGGAAGGAGGTAGCTAAGCGTGTTCCGTGTGGCCACAGTGTGCACCACAGGCCATGTGCACCACAGAGCCTGGGCCCACGAGTTCCACACCATGATCCTGTGGAGCACACAGAGGCTCCCTGCCCGTGCAAATCCCAGCAAAGTCCCCTCCAAGTGTGGGATTGACATTTCTTCCATTGAGAACCTGCTCTCCCAACAGAGAGCTCCCAAGTGGCCAGCCAGGGCATCAGGAAACAGGGCATGTGCTGTGGAGCAGTGGGCTGCCGCCTCCCCATCACAGTGCCCAGGCCTGAGTCTCCTTCTTCCCAGCCAGCTCCATGATGACGCACATCCTGGAAGGCAGCCCATGGCAGCCCAGGTAGTTGAGACCCTGTCACCCATGTGGGAGACTAGGTCGGAGTTCTGGGCTGGCTGGTGTGGACATCTGGGGAGTGAATCAGTAGATGAAAGCTCTCTTTCTCCTTCTTCTGCCTCTCAAACGAAGAAAACTTAAAAGCATTAGGCAAGAGGCTGATGGGGAAGCATATGAGCAGATCAAGCTTACAACCCTGAGCCCCAACCAAGCTCAGCATCACAAGTACCAGTGCACAGCACATCTCCACCCCTAAGGGGACATCTGCCAAAATTAAAAATGACTGCCAGACCTGGGCAGTATGCAGGGGTTCAGTAGCATGTGCAATGGCCCCAAAAACACAGTTTTAAAACCCACATGTGGGAAATATCCCTGGTGTCTTAAACCACCATGGCAAGGGTGAGGGAGGGTAGAGGGACAGAGCTGCTCAGGCTGCAGGGGCCCGAAGCGATGCACTCTCAGTGCATGCATCCTGTTGAGACCCAGCACAGACGCTCCGCTCACTGCTTTTAGTGTGCTCAGGGAGCTATGGTCACTCACTTCATTAAGCCACTGTCTCTTAGAGATGCCTACTAAAGCGCTTAATGCAGTGGGTTGGCTCTAGAGTTCACTAGGGAAGTGCAGAGGAGGTAGAGTGACAAAGGCTTTGGGTTCAAGACTGCAGGAGCCTGGCAGAATTCACGGTATCATGCTCTCTCCTGGGGTGCACATTCCAAGTTCCCATAGACAAAGAGTTTTTTAAAAAATCAACACTTCCAGGAGCACTGTGACTCCTGGGGATCCTACCATCCTGAAGCCATGTAAGTGCCTTGGCCAAGTAGTTTGTTTATCTCTTCTAACAGTCAACTGTCCAAAGCCCACATGCTTTTCTGTCCCACAGAAGGTGACTCCCCCACCTGCCAGGGACCATGTCAAGCACACTGGTTCGTACCTCTGTTCCCTTCAGGGCCAGATTTCTTCTTGTCCTCCTGCACCATGGAGTCCTCCAGGTCCTTCGAGGGTGGCTCCACCAGCTCCCACTCCTCGTTGGTATAAAACACAGTCTTGCGGCTGTCGCTGTGCCCTCTCCCGGGCCTCAGAGAGTTCCTATGGGGGGACAGGGCAGGAAATGGTAATTCAAAAATAATTTAAAAGGCCCAACAGCATCAGATGTTAATGAAGATATGGAGCAATAGAAACTCCTACCTGTTTGGGGCAGGAGAGATTACCACTTGTTCCTATTTGCCATGGGGAGTAACTCAACCACATACAACTAGGTCCCTCAGGTATCTACCCCCAGCACTACCTGTAAGGAACTCACGCAGGTACACAAGGAGATGCAAAGAAGGGCAATGGCTTAACCTTCCACCAAGAAAACAGGTAAGTCAACTGCAGCATATTCTGACATTCCAACATGATACAGCATGTACAACGCATTTGTTCATCTAGCAAGCAGTTCCTGAATGCCAGGCACACTGCTAGATGCTTGGGATACCCGAGTGGGCCAACCAGACCCAAATAGGCCAAACAGCAAGATTCTTTACATATAAAAAATTGTTTATTTGAAAGGCAGGCAAACATAAAAAGATACACAGATGGGCACACAAGAAGTTTTCCAGCTACTAGCTCACTCCCCAAACGCACAAAACAGCCTGGGCTGGGTCAAGCCAAAGCTGGGAGCCAGACACTATACCCAAGCATCCCGTGGGGGTGGCAGGGGCCTAAGTACTTGAGCCATTACCAGTTGCTTCTCTAGTGTGTCTGAGCAGCAAGTGGGAGCCAGGAGCATGGCTGGGACTCAAATCCATGCACTGCATGGCATGCGGGCATCTCAAGGGGCATTTTAACTGCTCTGTCAAACACTTGCTCCAACAGCAAGAGCTGCGCTCTTGTAGAATGCACAAAGAATGCCCTGAGTCACCTGTACCATAGGGACAAATGTCCCTAAAATGCTGAGTAATAAAAGGAAGAACACCGAAGAGTGACAGGCATAGCATGATGCTGTTGAAACCTTCATGGGTGCAGTGGGTTAAACCACTGCATGGGACACCTGCATCCCCCATGACAGTGCTGCCTCAGGTCAGCTGCTCCACCGCCAATGCAGCCCCTGCCAGTGCACCTGGGGTGGGGGGACGGGCAGCGGAGGACAGTTCAAGGACTTGAGTTTCTGTCATCATTGGGAGAGACCACGAATGGAGTCTCCAACTTCTGGCTCTGTTCTAACTCAGCCCTGGCCTCTGTGACCACTTGGGAAGTAAGCCAGCACAGAGAAGATCTCTCTGCCTCTCCCACTCTCTATGTTAACTCTGCCTTTAAAATAAATGAAGTCATTTAAAAAAGAGAAAAAAAAATGTTCTTTATCTTGACCGCGGAGGTGTCAGTGTGACTGAAATTTCTTAAACACATCCGCCTGTACCCCTAGCCAGTGAACTGACAGACAGGAAGCTGCACCTTAGGACAGCGGTTACCCCAACAGGTAAAGAGGAATGTGTGCATAATGCGGAGTTTCCTGGGGGCAGGGGTACTCCCACCTCGGAACCAGATGACACACCTAACAGTCATCTCCCAGGTGTCTGTAAAAAAGGCGTATCTTCTGCCTTCATTTGGGCGCTCTAACGCTGGAAGCATGCCCAGAAGTCACGACTCACACTCCGCTCCCACTGTCACAAGGTGGAACATAGGAACTCCTGCTAAGAAACCGCCCTAACAAGGAGTCCCAGAAGCCTGGCCACCGCCACACCCAGGAAGGATCGGCCTCTCAGTTTGCTCTTCAGGCCCGGGAGGGTACGGCTCATGCCCCGCCTCGCCCAGCGCCTGGCACTGGGCCACATACCTACAGTTGGTCATGACCAGGGTTTCTGGCTGGGACTCCACAAGCGGCCAAGGAGCAAGATTTTATAGAGGGCGTTGGCCCGTGGAGGATGCCACCTCAGAACAGTACACGTGGAAGGAAAAGGAAACTACCACAGATGCTTGGTCACACTCCTGCTAGCTGTCTGGACCAAGGGCTTTATCACCTCCCCCAGCACTGCACATCACCCCAGCCCTCCCACCCCCTGATCACTGCACATCATCCCTAAAGCTCCCCGAAGCACTACACATCCCCCACCCCCGCGCCCTCCCCAGTCGACACACTCCCCCCACTGTCTTGCTCCCTCCCCAGCACTGAGCGTCCCCCACCACCACCCTGCCCCCTCCCCAGCACTGCATGGCTGAACCAGTTGCCCTAACCATAACAGGTCTGGCTGTCCCCTCACTCATGGGGCTGTCACTGCCAGCTCCCTCAGGCTGTAGAGGTCAAGTCTCCTGGCCACTTGCCCCTGCCCTCAACCCTTGTTCCTGGTCTGGCTCTTAAAGGGTGGATGCAGGGAAGTCCCCCTGCATCCTAGGAGAAGGAATAGCAATCTACTTCCCTTCCACATAGCTTCCTTCCTGTCACAGGGTCCAGTTGCAAATGGCAACATGTTTATATGTGGCTCCCAGACAGCCGTGCTGGGCTTGTGTAGCACCTGCGATGGCAGAAGCAAGATCAGCTCACAGCAAAAGCCTCTTTAAGCTCAAACGCTGTCCAGTCAATCCCAGTGCCAGCTCTTGCATGGAGATATCATTTCCGGGGTTGGGCAACAAAGAAGTCAGTCCAGGGCAGCTTTCCAAAACCACGCATCCTCAAGGTACCAATGGCAGAGGCCTCAACAGCCATGCATCTGACTGCAGGGTTCACAGCCTGTCACAGAGGCTTCCTGGGGCTGCTCCCTGCCAGGGCCTGCTCCGGTCTAATCAGTGTCTCTCCAGGGAGCTGGCTGCATTATTGCAGGTGGCCTGTGAGGTGCCTGCTGTTTGCTCAGCACACACTCCACTGCTCGCTCCCGGAAGGGAAAGCTAAGCATGGCTGGGCCACCAACATGCCCAGACTGTAGACTCTGTAAAACATGGCATCTGCTGCCCATCCCGTCATAAGGAAATCCTCTCCTTGCAAGCTCACACGTTGCAGATTTCTGCAGTTTCGTAAGTCTAGCCTTAGCTGGACAGCAATGATCTGTTCACTATTCCCTTGAGTTCTGCAAATCACCTAGGATTTAAACGGCAGGAAGACGTCCATCAGACTGCCCGTGACCTCCAGGCACAGTCGGGGCACTGCCAGTGAGGCAGAGGCTCACAGAGGCCTGGCCCCCAAGAGGAGCTGACCACCAGTCGGCTCCCTCCTGGGGGCACACAAGCAGAGGGGTGGGGAGCAAGCCCTCGAATGGCATCTCCTCCCTGGCTACCTGTGTTCTCCTAAGGAGAAGAGATACATGTATGAAGACACTATGGTGAAGCTATGCGAGACAGAAACATTGTGAAGCTATGCGAGACAGAAACATTGAAGCAAGCAGGTGTTCAACTGAGGACATCTGTGTAACTGGCTCTAATCCAATGGGACATTCCAGGAAGCGACTGTGCAAAGCCTCGACTCAGCGGGACGTTGCAGGTGCAAGCACCAAGGGCACAGGAAGAGCAGGTGTGGGAAGGAGTGAAGTGGAGCTCTGAGTCTCTGAGACAGCTGCACACTGAGACAGCTTCCCACAGGGCCTCCACGCGTCCCTCTCCCTGACCCTCTCTTGCACTCACAGCACTACGTAGACGACTTGGGCCCCAGCAGCTACTTTCAGAGGTGGGCCCTGGAGGGACCAGCACTTTTACCCTGTCCCACAAGGAAGACAGATGCTCAGGTGACAAGAGGGAGCACCAGGCCACATGGGCGGTGCAGTCCTCCGGAACAGCGTTCCTCTGACTCGGTGGTCGCCAATGCTACTCCAGGAACTGGGCAGTCCCACCCTGGGCAGGGGACGGGCCCCTCCTCAGGTAGGTTCTCATACCCACCATGTGCTGGGCACTGTGTGAGGGATGTAGGAATAGACGGACAGGAGCTAGCTGCTGGGGAGGTGGGTGACAGACAAACCTTTCAAATAAATGAAAAATAAAAACATTAACTTTTAATTAAAAAGAAAGCAACTGGGACCAGTATGATAGCTTATGACTAAATACTCACTTTGCATATGTCGGGATCCCATAAAGGTGCCAGTTCATGTCCCATCCAGCTCCCTGCTTGTGGCCTGGGAAAGCAGCTGAGGACAGCCCAAAGCCTTGCGACCCTGCACCCACATGGGAGACCTGGAAGAAGCTCCTGGCTCCTGACTTTGGATCGGCTCAGCTCTGGCCATTGCAGCTGCTTGGGGAGTGAAGCAGCAGACAGAAGATTTTTCTGTTTCTCCTCCCTGTAAATCTGGCTTTCCAGTAAAAAATAAATTAAAAGGACAGGACAGGAACCACAAAAGGCTCACAAGAAATCTCATTCTCTAGGCAACGGCACCACAACCCTTGGCTGAGGACATGAAAATGTCAGTAAGGCAGGAAACCACAGAAAAACGACTTACATACACAGCTACCGGTCCTGGTTAACCTGCTTGAAAATTCACACTCAGAGGATAACGTCTGACTTTTTCAACTGTGTTTTGGTTCTTTAAAAAAATAAATAAAAAATACAACCAACTAGATGGGCCCAGCATAATAGCCTAGTGGCTAAAGTTCTTGCCTTGCATGCTGTCACTCACTAGGAACAACTCCACAGCCTCTGGGGCGGCTCAGCTGGAGGGATGGGATGGGGACAGAGGTGTGGGGTGCTCAGGGTGGCCCCTTTGTCTTGTGCAGCACATGGGGACCAGAAACCTCAGCTCCTAAGGGAAGCTGGTGAGGAATGTCAAGTGTGCCAACTGGTTCCTGCTTCAATCCTGACTATGTGCCAACCCAGGAGCCACTTTGCATCCATTTTAAAGCATGCAATTTTTGAGCCATTCACTTAATAACACTGCAGTTTCTGTGGCCACTGTAGTCTCTCTTATACCTTGTTTATGCCTTCACAAAGTCATAAGAGGATAACAGAGAAACAAAGCAGAGATAGTGAGCACAGGGGGCTTGAGAAGAGCGGTCCTCAGACCTCTTTATCATGAGCTGTGTCCACTTTCCAACCATGACAACTAAACCTCCTCCCTTGTAGACCCTCAGCAGGGCCCACACACCCCTCGGCATCACCACTTCGGTCTCAGGACAAACACGTGTGCCAACGACAAACCCCATGGGTTAAATGAGCAAGTCGCCCTGCTACAAGGTGGCCTGGCTACAGACAGGACCCAGGGGCTGGAGGGCTTCCTACCACTGTGCTGCACAGCCAAGGCCCGGCTGGCAGAAACTGACTCACGCTGCCAGCGGTGACCCCCAGAAACACCTCATACTCATTTTCCGAAGCAGGAGGCAGCACTGCCCCCAGCTCAAGGCCAAGGCGGCCCTTCCTGAGGTCAGGTGAGGCTACAAGTGCAGACACCTGCCAATCAGTGCTCCCAAGTCCTGTCCCTGATGACAACCATGATGGCAGGAGTGCTGGGTCTCCCTGGAGCAGACTGGGCAGACATTCACTGCTGCCACACAGCAGGTGAGCCTGAGCACCCAATGTCAACCTCCCACCCAGCCTCAGCTTGTCACCCTGAGGAAGGTGGGGTGGCCTCTCCATGGGCCACTGACACCTCCAAGAGCATGGTGGGGGGGGGGGATAGGGAGAACAGGGAAGGCAGCAACCCCATCTTGCCGCCTCCTCCCACCCTTCCCCCACAGGCCGGAAGCCCAGTGGAACTACAGCTGAGGGGAGAGGGGACCCAGCTGACAAGCTTGAGGGCTGCGGGGTGAAGAGGAAGGAAGAGAACATGGAGGACAGAAACAGCTGCTGGGGGACCAGACCACACTCACACCTCCTAGGCCTCAAATGTCACAGGCCTGCAGGCGGAAGGCGTGGGTGCTGTTCCCGAGGTCGTGGCTGTTGGCAGGCAGGAACCACATGTGAGCCCCCTCACAAACACTGGTCTCCTGAGGCCTGCGAACCCCACAGCCCACTCCACCCTGGGAAACCTACACCCTCTGACACAGAACAGGAGGAAACTCATGCCAACTTCAGCTGCAGAAAAGAACAAAAGTGACTAAAGGGAAGTGGCCACTGTCTAGGACAGGGAGCTCATAGAGCCAGTCCCCCACCCTCATTCCAAAACCGTGTGAGTCCCCTGGGAGCTCAGCTGGCCAAGAGCAAGACTGGGTGCTGGCATAGGCTCAGATGGAGGGCAAGTACTTCTGGGTTCTTGGGGGAGCCGATGCAACCTTTCCACCAGCTCCCCCTGCACTAGCTATGGCTCCCAGGGATCTGCAGGCTCTACCCAGGTTGCTCTAAAGTCAAGACCCCTCCTCTCAGAAAACCCCCAACCCCAACAATGAAAACCAAAGCAATCCAGACATAGTCACAGACCTGCTCGCCACACACATGAGAAGACTCAAAGACAGGGAAGACTCAATCAGGGAAATGCAAACAAACCACGAGACGTGCCGGCACACCCACCAGAATCCAAGGGGAGGTGGCGGCAGCGCTGGCCAGCAGCAAGCAGAGACAAAGCCATCTGGCAGGTCCTCAGCAGGCACTGCAGTTATCACATGACCTATGTCATGCAGCCGAGCAGTAACTCCCCATGCTGCTTGTGACAGCCAATGGGTGGGACACAACAGGCCCAACAGCTGATGCAGGCACAGGCAAAATGTATCCCCTCCACGCAGGGGAGACCTGGCCACGAGAGCAGCAGAGGGACAGCAGAGGGACCTAGGCTCGCTGCAGCCCCTAGAACCATATGCAAAATCCAAAAGCCAGATGCAGAGCTGCACACACAGCAAATCCCCAGTCCCCCAAATCACAGATACAGAACGGGGGAAGGGGGAGGCAGCTGTCCAGGGCTGGGGGCCAGGAGCAGAGACTCCCACACACAGAGGAACACTTTCTGGGGTGATGGTGAGAAATGGTCTACACCTACTGCAATGTCAGCTACATAACATGGTAGATGCGTGAAAATCCACTTTAAGTAGGTGAATCATACCTTTACCAGGCTTTTCTTCAAAGGCACAGCAAAACAAAAATCCACACCTCCAATCTCACTTGCCTGGCATAAGCATAGAACAGAAATGCGGAGCACAGGATCCCAGCCAGCCCCAGCTCAGAAGGGCCCGGGCCCGGGAGGACAGGGCGCCTGCCTCTGCTGCCTGGGAACTGTGGGCACCTCCACAGACTGACTCTCACTTGATTCGTCACTGGCCACAGCACAGGTCCAAGGAGCCCCACGAAAGCACACCTGATAGAGGACAGGGGAGGGCGCTGGTTTCATCACCACTGACCTGAGTTTCCTGTTTCCCCAACACTCACTTGAGCTCAGTACTCCACTGCTTCAGGAAGTCAAAGTTGATGGAATTAGGGTGTCCTGCAGCTGGCTGGTTGGCAGCCTGTTCGCCCACTAGCTCTCCGGGCGCCGTCTCCACAGCTAGGACATGTCTCGCCTTTTCTGCCGAGGCATCCTGGTGCATGGAAGTCACTTCTGAAAGATGGGGGACAAAGGTCAAACACTCTGAGCACCCACGGGAATCTGGACGTCAAGCATCAACTTGTTATGCTACGTGACACTCCTCCATCTATTTACACACACACACAATTATCTACAATGGCACAATTTAAAAAGATTTTGTTTTCAAGATTTATTTGTTTTTATTGGAAAGGCGGATTTAAGAGAGATGGAGAGACAGACAGAAAGATCTTTCATTTGTTGGCTCATTCTCCAATGGCCGCGACAGCAGAGCTGAGCCACTGAAGCCAGGAGCCAACTGTTTTTTCTGGGTCTCCCACGTGGGTGCAGGGCACCAAGACTTTGGGCCATCCTCCTCTGCTTTTCCAGACCACAAACAGGAAGCTGGATGGGAAGTGGAACAGCCAGGTCATGAACCAGTACCCATATGGGGTCCCAGCACTCACAGGTAGAGGATTAATCAGTTGAGGTATCATGCTGGCCCTAAAAATATTTATTTATTTATTTGAAAGGCAGAGTTATAAAGAGAAAGGGAGAGAGAGAGGGACTTTCCATCCACTGGTTCACTCCCCAAGTGGTGGCAACGATAGGCCAGGCTGTAGCCAGGAGTCAGGAGCTTCTTCCAAGTGGATACAGAGACCGAAGTACTTGGGCCATTCTCTGCTGCCTTTCCAGGTTCATTAGCAGAAAGCTGGACTGGAAGTGAAGCAGCCAAGACTTGAATTGCTGGCCATATGCAACATGGCAGCTTTATCTGCAATACCACAGTGCTGGTCCCTAACAGCACAATTTTTAATACAGAAAAACTTAGACTTAAGGTGGCCGTGGTGTGCTGAGGCCATTTTCACCCACAGTGGCAAAGCTGCCCAGTGTCAAACCACCAACAATCCACAGCATGGGTTCACAAGGGAGACGTCCTGGCCAGAACGTCCCCAGTCTGCTGAGTCAGCAAATATGAGCTGACCCCTGTGGCTAACACCCACTCCCCTGCATGGAACAATTTCAGGTCAAAGGGTAGACAGCAGAATTCTAGTGGCTCCCTGTATTCTGAGAAGGTGAGCAGGGAGGATACCACCGTGTACACAACTGGCTCCTATCTACAAACAGTGACATTGAGGAATAAGCCTGCCCATCAATCAGATGGCAGTTCTGCAGATGGCAGTCCAGGCCAAGGCCAGGACAGCACAGCAATCCCAGGACTAACTCCCAAGAAGCAACATTCTGTTACTTAATAAACACATCCTAACAATTACTACAAATAGCATGCTATTTGCTTCAAACAAATACAGCTTGAGTGGGTACAGGTTGCAATAAAACAATTCCTGGACTAACTCAGGAAATTACTGGATAAACACTAAGTCAAGTATCAGCATGAAAACCCTTCAAAATAAAGTTATTTTGGAGAATATTTCCCATTACACATCCTGTGTGCTCCACACAGCAGAACCGGAATCCTAGGCAGTACTAGCTCCTGGGAGTCAGTGGCCTGACCAGAAACATCTTCTGTTGGCTGAACTTGGGCAGGTTACAAACGTGACCATGGTCAACAGGGGCAGGGGCTCCAAGGACAGGCTAGGGAAGCATTTCGGGTAATGCAAGGAAGTGACTGCTGCGTGGCCCTCAGGAGAACGAACTTGGGCTAGGGGAGCCTGCACACAGTTTACAGTAGGGTTCTGGTGACACATGTGAGTGCGCATGCCAGGGATGGAGGAGTGAAGGCAGAATGCCACAGACTTCAAACCCACAGCAAGTATGACATGTTGAGCACTGAGAGCAGGTGGCCAGTAAGGTGCACTCTTTTCTTTAAGGGAGAAGGGGCAAAAAACAGGCATGGTGCAGGAACTGCAGTACAGGGGAGTTAAACTGATGATTGTAATGCCCATATCCACATGGTTCAAATCCTGGCTGCTCCACTTCTGATCCAGCTCTCTGCTAATGCTCCCTGGGAAGGCAATGTCAAGATGGCCCAACCACTTGGGCCTCCAGCAACCCATTTGGCTCTGGCAGGCTCCTGTGGACTGGCCTCTGCAGATACCGCCTGGGCAAAGTGACACAGTTCTAAGCCATGCTAGGACGTGGACCCAAGAAAGAGCTCATTTCCAGGCTATGCAGAGTGCAGCTCCAACTTCCTGTGTGTGTTAGGGGAGGGCCTGTCACCAGGAAATCCCAGAGCTGGCAGCAGCCACGACCACCTCCCCAGCTGTGGCTAGGAGGCCAGGGGCTGGGCGGGGACAAAGACAGGGACACATGACTGGGAAGGAAACAGCAAACAGCATGTGAGTCATTCTGAGACTTGAGAAACGTGAGACCATTTCAAAAAGGGCCTGAGAAGTTGGCTGCAGCGCAAACAGTACCTGCACACACATCTCCAAAAGTCCACGAAAACACACTACCCTGTGGATTTTAAAACTGCTTGCATTAAAACTAACTGAGCTCTTGGTTACAGTTTTCCATGAATGTCTTTGAAGTAGTACACTCTCGGTTCCCACAATAACAAGCTTTTGCTGACATTGTTATTACTTTTGTCTGGATTTTGGGTTTTTTGCAAAACCACCTGAGAATGGCTTGATGTAAATGCCAGCTGCAGGTCCCTGATCCGTGTGTGTCCCATACAGATTCAGGGAAAACCCAGCTGGGACCAGAAAGCCTCGGTGGGCACTTGTGAGCGCATGCTCATTCCTGTGGCACCAGCAGGGACAGGTGGCCTCAGCCAGAGGCTCCTGGCACTCAGAGCAGTCCTGGTCTTTTCAGTGTTTTCCAATTCCAAAGTGGAACCTCAGTGAAGATGCTCGGTGGGTCCTGAGTCCGTGAGCTGGAAGAGCCCTGGGCCCGAAGCAGGCCCCCTGACACCCAGGGGTAATGTGGCCAGCCAGTACACAAGAGCCCCTGCTGGCATGGGACAGGTGGCCCAGCCTGGAAAAGCCTTTTCCTTTTGCCCAGGCTGTGCAGGCATGGTCAAGAGAAACAGGTCTATCTGGGTGAGGAGGCAGCGTGGGTCTCAGCAGTGACAAGGAGGGGCCCAGGCTGCCGGCTTCTGGGGATCCCCAAGGGGTCCGTACTCTGAAGGTGTGGGAACTGGACCTGCATCTGCCCCAAACAGCTCGACACTCCCCATGTCCCTGGGCTTGGAGAAGGGACTCAGCACATCCTGGAAAAATGGCTGAGCAAACACAAGAAACAGTGCCTTCTGGGACCCAGCAAAGCTCAGTGAGGCCGCAGGAAGCTCTCTTTACAGAGCTGGACTGCAAGATCCCTCCACCCCAACCCTGCTGCTTCCCACACACACATCCATGCCCCTTCTCAGCCCAGCTCTCATAGCCCCCTCCAGCCACTGGGTTCAAGGCATCTTGTTCCATGATGTCCTCAAGGCACCCCAAGCTCCTCTGCTAAACCATGCTTCCCCAAGCACACCACCACCTCACAGAACCACACACAGCTTCCTGTCGTCACTGGCCAAGGCAACCATGGAGGTGCAGCTGCTGGCGCGGCAAGGCTGGGTCTGTCTTGTGCTACCCTGACATTCTCCTCCTCCTGGAGGACCTCAGCCTATGGAGAGGGTGTCACAAAAACTGCCAGGGATTCATAGGACGGTCACTGGCATCCACTCTGCCCACTCACACACGGCTGTTCAAAGCACAGTAATTGAATGCCATGCAGTTCATGGGAGGAAACATGTGGCCACTGCCCAACCCCCTCACCACACGGTGTCCTGGGGTGGCACCTCTACACTCCAACACATGGCTGAGATCACAATCAAGGCTGGCTTCCCAAGCCTACGGGACATCTCACAGAGAGCAAGGGCTTACAACCCCAGCTGTTCTTAGTATGGAACAAGGTCAATGGAAGGTTCTACTCATGGGGTCAAGAGGTGACCAGCAGTCACGGCTATGTCCCTGCCAATTCCAACTGTATCATTCTGGTGACCCTGGTGGTTCCCACTACCTACCCTCTAGCCACCAGAGGACAAAGAAAGGACTGAGGGTCTGACGCTTGGTAAACGACAGAGCCAGAACTCCAAGCCAGGCCCAAGGGATGGCTTCCACCACACCAAGCCGCCCAGGATCATCGGCACAAACTAGTAATGCTCTCCACCCTCCCAGAATGGCCTTTAGGTCCTAACAGGTGACACCTGGTAGACCCACAAGTAAAGAGGAAGAGAGTGTTCCATAGAACCAGGAGGTGAATGGGGAGTGGAGTTCATCTCTTACTGTCACTCAGTTATGGAAACACTCACCTTCACTTGGCTTGGCTGGGCTGAGCTGGGCCAAGCTGACCACTGCCTACAGGCTTTGAAAATGTCACAGAGAGATGGGGCCATCGGCATATAGAGATTAAACCACCCACATCCCAGACAGCCTGAGTTCAAGCCGGTTCAGGACTCCTGTTTCCTGTTAAGGCAGACCCTGGGAGGAGATAGACCAAGTCGTCACCTCCTGTAACCCTTGGGGGAGTCCCAGGTGGAGTTCCTGGCTCCTAGGCCAAGGCAGACATTTGGGGGACAAACCAACAAAAGGAAACATGTTCACTCTTCACCTCTCAAAAACTTTGAAAAACAAAAACTTTGAAAACAAATACCACTGAGCGTTATCACATAATAAAACATAACTTGGATGTTGCATTCACCAGTTTTTCCTGATGATGAGTGAACTAAAGGTGCTAATTACAGCCTTGCTCTTCTGACTTCCTGGTTTACCTCTCCCAGCCACCTGAAAGGCAGGCTTGTACAGCGTCCAGGGCTCTAGGGAGTTTGAAGGCAAAGCCTCCTGCAGGCACTCACTTCACTGCCCTTGGGACAGAAGGCCTCGGGGGACTGGATGTGCTCCCCCAGCCATGCCATAGGCACCCACAGCATCCAGCTTGCCCACCTCAACCCCCTTCCTCTCTCCTCCCAGGCTTCTTTCTGGTCATTACTTCCTCAAAGGGACTCCAGCCCTCAAAAGGGTCTGGGGGGCCCTGAATTCCTTCCACATGCTGCCATTGCCTTCCTACAAGTGCCCTGCTCCAGAGGGTAGAGCCCAAGCCCATCAGAGGAACCTGCTCTGCTGAACCCATGAGCCTGTCAGGGTCCACACTTTCAAGTCCCCAGCCCAAAGAAAGTGCAATGGACATGCACTCCAGCTGTCTCCACCTCTTCACGCTGGACCTGCAGTCAGAACATTCACTCCCCTCATCTCTCGGCAGGTGTAAACCCCAGTGGTAAGACCCCTTCACTGACCTTGGTGCTGGCCTTGCCTGACCCCAAGGTCACCATTAAGCCTGAACATGAATGACTGCAACTGCAGTGACCGGTGCTTGCCCATTGGGCATTTTTCCTCTAATTTTCCTTCTGGATACATCTTCACCCACCACCAAGGTGAGTGGCCAGATTCTTCCCACTGCCCCCCACCCCTGACCATGTGGGGCTCACCTGTGTTGTCTCTGGCCACCAGGCCCTTGGGGTACTCCCCACCAGAGGCTGGGGCAGAGCGACTGTCCCACTTGGCTACATCCAGGTTGTTGCAATACTCCCATCTCTTCTGCTGAAGCTCCTGCAACCAGTAGGTCATGAGCTGCCTGTTAGGAGCCTGGGAAGAGGGAGAAAAAACATCATGGCCACCAATGCAATAAAGATTTAAAAAATAAAAAGACCCCGCATAGTAGACTAGCTGCTAAAATCCTCGCCTTGAACATGTGCTATAATCTCATGCAGGCATCAATTGTGTCCCAGTGGCCCTGCTTCCCATCCAGCTCTCTGTCTGTGACCTGGGATAGTCGAAGATTTCCCAATAAAAATAAATACTTAAAAAAAAAGATTAAAACACAAAAGAAACTGTCTGGGGCCAGCACAGTAGCATAGCAGTTGTGGGGAGCACCAGCATCCCACCGGGCGCCAGTCTGAGACCCAGCTATCCACTTCTGATCCAGCTCCCTGCTGGTGAACTTGGGAAAGCAGCAGAGGATGGCTGAGTTCCCTGGGTCCTACATCCACATGGGAGAACCCAGGTGAAACTCCTGGCTCCTGGCTTTGCCTGGCTCAGCATGGTTGCTGTAGCCATTTGGAGAGTGAGAAAGCAGATGGAAGAGCTCTCTCACTGTAACTTTGCCTTTCAAATAAATTTTTAAAAATAAAAAAAAAAATTTTAATGTGCTTCATAAGCAGACAGAGCACCCTGGCACGTGAAGTGGGTGGGGGAAACAGATGGAGGACACGTCAGGGGAAAGGCAGCTTCTGCTCGTCGCAGCTGCCGAAGCAAACAGTGGTTCGGACAGGCAGAGCAAGCCCAGCCCATAAGATGGCCCTCTCTGTCCTGATCACAGAAGGATACACCCTGCAACATTGTCCTCCTCATGTCCAGGAAAGGACGGGAAAGCCTGCCATGCTCCACTCTGAGCAGCTCGCAATTCCACCTGGAGACCACCAGCTGTGGGCCTCACCCATCCCTCCAAACGGTGACCAGGACCCTCAGTCTCTGAGATGGCACCGAGGACGCAGAAGGTGCCCTGCCCCTTCCACGACGGGAAATATCTTTCAGAGCTGACAGTGCTGAGCAGGGTGCCTGGCAGGCAGAGCCTCCCACGGTGCGGGTGGGGACACGAGGATAGCTTGGCAGAGCCTTACAGAGCTCAGCTCCCACCTGCTAAGTTACCCAGGCACCCCACTGCTACATGTGGGTCTGAGAGGCACAAGAACACAAATTCACACAAACCTCCTGGTGAAGCTTTATTCACGATCACCTCAAACCAAAGACAACTCCAAATGCACTCCATACAACGAGAGACAGCCAGGCTGTGCCAGCTGCAGGACTGCCAGCTCCTGGGGCTTTGCTCTGCTCTGTGTTCAGCAGTGAGATCATGTGGGGCCAGTCAGAGCCCTTAGTAGGCACATCCTGCTTACCAGCTGTGTGATATTGAGTCATTTACTCGGCTTCTCTGAGCTTTATTTTTTTTTAAAGAAACTGATTTATTTATGTGGAAGGCAAGGTTACACAGCAAGGAGGAGGACAAGCCAACAGGCAGGTTCCAGATGTGCTCAGTGCTGAGACACAGGACTGGCAGAAGAGGAACACGGACAACGACCAAGGCACCACAGTTCAGGACAGCTACAGGTGCAAAAACCTCAAAGCCCTGGCTTCGTGTCGCACTGTATCCAACAGGCAGACGCCAAGAGGCCTGCATCTCCCCTGCATGTGGCTCAACATCAGGCACATCCTTGGTCGGTATGTACTGAACACAGAAAGGAGAGGTCAAACGCAGTCTCCTATCAGGAGCTCAATGCATAAGAGAACATAGGCATGACCAGAGAGATGGGAAAGAAGGGGCTGGGCTGTAGGCAGAGAGTAACATCAAGGAAGCCCACAGCAAAACAGGGCCCTGCGAGAGGGGTCTGAGGGGTGGGTGGCAAGGCCAGGCCCTGCAAGGAACCCAGTGTGCTGGGCACGTCACTGCTGACAGGCAATTTAATGAGAGACGATGAGGAGCAGTTTGGAAAGGGAGATATGAGCTCAGGCCCAGAAGCCAGAAACCCACAGCAAAGACCCATCACCAGTGGCCATGAGAAAAGGCAGCAGGGAACATGATGCAGGGTGGGGCTGGCCTGGGCAAAGCAAGGAGGAGGCATACATGGCAGCAAGTGGGCAGGAGGGAGACACAAGGCATGTCATGAATAACAAGGCACAACTGCCACCCAAACCAGGACCCAGCGTCCACTGCGCCCAGGGCTCTGCACTCACTGCATAAAGGGCCCAGAGCTCACTGTGTCCAGGGCCCAGCGCACACTGTGTCCAGGGCCCCGCATCCACTGTGTCCTCCCCACTCCTTCCACAAATGAGAGACAAAGGCCCAGGAAGAGAGGCGACTTGTCTCGATCACCCAGTAAGCCAATGACACTGATAGCCCCATCTGCCATGCTCAGAGGCAAGTTTCCATGTGTGCACACATGCGTGCAGGTGAGTACGTGTGTGTGTGCCCTACATGTGAACACCTCTGTCCGCCAGGCCCCTCACCGCCCAGCCTGGGGTGAGCAGAACCCCCCGCCGCACCATCGGCCCCAGCAGGGCCTCCACCTGCTCACCTTGCGCCTCACACACAGCCTGCTCTGGGTTCAGATCCCTCACAAGCCTCTGGCCACTTCCCAGAGTGCAGGCTCCAGGAATGCTTCTTTTTTTAAACAAGAAAAATCTTTCCTTTTAATCCCTGAAGATTAAATCTAACAGGAAACAATGAGTAACCTGCTAATCATCTCATACTAAACACCTGGGGCAAGAAATCTCCATCACAGGACAAGCTCTGAGATGTCCACATCTGGCCCAAAGCCAGGCAGAACCACCTGGGATGTCTGTAAGGCAGGAAGGGCCCCCAAGGCCTGCCCCTCAGGCAGCGTGACCACAGACACACACAAACCTGGTGTGAAGATCAGGCCCGAAGAGGGCAACCTCCTTCACCCAGGAGGTCTCTATATTTCTTTGTGTTTCAAAGAAACATTATTTATTTAGTTGAGATTTACTTATTCTTATTGGAAAGTCAGATTTTACAGACAGAAGGAGAAAGAGAAAGATCTTCCATCTACTGATTCACTCCCCAAGTAGCCACAATGGCTGGAGCTCAGCCAATTTGAAGCCAGGAGCTTCTTCCAGGTCTCCCACGTGGGTGCAGGGTCCCAAGGCTTTGGGCCATCCTCCACTGCTTTCCCAGGACACAAGCAGGGAGCTGGATAGTAAGTGGAGCAGCCAGGACATGAACTGGTGCCCTTATGGGATCCCAGCACATGTAAGACAAGGACTTTAACCACTAGGCTACCATGCTGGGTCCCATTTATTTATTTGAAAGATAGAGTTACAGAAAGACAGGGAGAGAGAGAAAAAGAGATCTTCCACCTGCTGGCTCATATTCCAGATGGCCCCAATAGCCAGGGCTGGGCTAGGACAAAGCCAGGAGCCAGGAACTTCTGTTTGACCTCCTGCATGGATACAGCGATCCAAACACTTGGATGGTCCTCTGCTGCTTTTTCGAGGCCATTAGCAGTGAACTGAATCAGAAGGGAAACAGCAGGACTCAATCAAGCGTCCACTGGGCAGACCAACATTGCAGGATTCTGTACCACTGTGCCACAACACTAGTCCCCTACTCAGTATGTTTTTAACACAGGACTTCCTTCCATCCAGCTTTGCTCAGTCCAAGTAGCTGGGAAATGGCAAGCACATGTCTTCACGATCACCCCAGTCCCAATAAAACCAAGCTACACCAGCCCTCACCACTGAGCATAATATCCACGAGCCACACAGCACAGCACAGGAGATGTCACCAGTGCCTCACAATGAAATATTTTAGAATACCTTACAGTGCACTATTGTAACTCATTACCCCCTTTAATGTGGTGATTTACACATTTAAAAGTATAAATCTGGGCCCAGGGTGATAGCTAAGTGGTTAAAAAGTCCTCACCTTGCATGTGCTGGGATCCCATATGGGTGCTGGTTTGTATCCCAGCAGCCCCGCTTCCCATCCAGATCCCTGCCTATGGCCTAGGAAAGCAGTCAAGGATGGACCAAAGCCTTGGGACCCTGCACCCACATGGGAGATCTGGAAGAGGCTTCTGGCTCCTGGCTCCTGGCTTCGGAACAGCTCAGCTACAGCCACTGCGGTCACTTGGAGAATGAATTATTGGAGAAAAGATCTTCTTCTCTGTCTCTCTTCATATATATATATATATATATATACTTTCCAATGAAAATAAATCTTTAAAAAAAAAAGGTATAAATCTATGTGGGTAGTGGATGTAGCCACATGGTAACGCCAGCATCCCATGTGAGTGTCAGTTCAAGTCCTGGTTCCTCCACTTCCAATCCAGCTCCCTGCTAACGGCCTGGGAAAAGCAGCAGAGGATGATTCAATGTTTGAGTCCCTGCACTCATGTGGGACATCATGAAGTTCCTGGCAATACAACCAGGGAGATGGAAGAAGAAGGTGCAACTACTTGGGTTCCTGCCATCTGCCTCAGAGACCAGGATGGAGCTTGTGGCACCTGTCTTCAGCCTGGCCCAGCTCTAGTGGTTAAAAATATTTGGGGAGTTAAACAGGTAGAAGACTTTTTCCTCTTTCTTTCCCTCTCTTCAATAAACTGAAAGTCAGAGAGACCTTCCATCCACTTGTTCACATAATGCTGCAACCCCCACGGGTGAATTAGCCAAAATCAGGACCTAGGAGCTCCATCTGGGTCTTCCACATGGGTGGCAAGCACTTGGGTCCTTCTCCTGCTGCTTTTCCAAGACCATCTGCAGGCAGAAGGATGGGAAATAGAACAGCTAAGACATAAACTGGTACCCACAAGGGATGTTGGTGTCACAAGCAGAGGCTTTACCCATTATACCACAACACCACATCCACATAAACCTTTTTAAAACATAGAAGTATTAAGAGCTGGCACTGTGGTGTAACAGGTAAAGATGCTACCTGTAGTACCAGTATCCCATGTGCCTCCAGTTCAAGCCCTGCTACTCCACTTCTAATCCAGCTCCCTGCTAACGTACTTGGGAAAGCAGTGGAAGATGACCCATGTGCTTGGGCCCTTGCCACCCACAGAGGAGACAAGGATGAAGCTCCTGCAGGGTTCCTGGCTTCAGAGTGGTTTATCTCAGACAGCTATGGCCATTTGGGCAGTGAACCAATGGATGAAAGATCTGTGTAACTCTGCCTTTCAAATACATACATCTTTTTAAAATTAAAAACAAACAAACAAAAAAAAGAGTAACAGGATCCACATGGGGCTGGAGCAGTGATGCAGCTGGAAGAACTGCCACTAGCAATACTGGCAGCTGAAACAGTGCTCACTAAGGTCCTAGTTACCCAGCTTCTGATCTAGCTCACCGCCAACTCATGTGGGAAGAGCGGGTGACAGCTCATGTGCTTTAGTCCCCCACGTGGGAGACCTGGCTGGAGCTCCAAGCCCCTTGCTTCAGCCTGGCCCAGTCCAGTTACGTGGGAGTGAACCAGCAGTTCAGCAGTTGTCAAGATATCTATCCTCTCTTTTACTATCACTTGTACCTTTCAAACAAATAAATACATCTTTAAAAAACAAGAAGCAGCAGCTGTAATTTGTGCAGTGTTCGTCTCCCAGGCCCACAGCCCCAATCCTGAGTGCCTAACTAAAAAATAATCCACAAGAACAAAAGGGGAACACACCACGGGCCATGCCGGCAGCAAAAGTGGACGAGCCACCTGCCGAGGGCCACTTCTGGCAATGCGCCCTCGGGATCCAGCACTGGGCCCTGGGACCTGCTAGGCGCCTGCCCGGGAGCATTGCTTTTCTTCCACACTAGCAACTCCCAGTGAGGAGCATGCTCATGCCAACAATCAATGTGCACTGCCCAGGCAGTACCCAATTAAGAAATCCTTACGTGTTAAAGTTTCTTCTCAAAAAAAAAACCAAGTCAAAATTCCAACAGAAGTTCTTCTAAGTAGGACAGAGAGATCATATAATCGGCCTCACCAGCGAGAACTCTGAAAACTGAATGAGGGGCCGGTGCTGTGGCACAGCGGTTAAGCTGCCACTTGCAAAACCAGCATCTCATATGAACATGGGTTTGACTCCTGGCTACTCTGCTTCTGACCCAGCTTCCTGCTCATGTGACCAGCAAGAGGCGTATGACGGCTCTTGTACTCATGTACTTGACACCAAATGGGTGACCTGAGGGAGTTCCTGCCTTCAGCATAGGACAGCCCCAAGCACTATGGTCATTTGGGAAGTAAAACAGCAGATGGGAAGATTTCTGATTCTCCTTCTTCTAACTCTACCTTTCAAATAAATAAATAAGAAAAAAACACTTGAAAGAGAAAGTGGGGGTTTTACCCCACAAAATGGCTAAACATATCATAAAGCCAGAATTATAAACTAGTACTACATTGCCAAAAAATAGGGCTAAGTATGTAGAAGAAAATTTAAGTGGTTCTTCAGATCAAACTAACAGGTATTAATTATGAAATAGTATTAGGACAATCGTGCAAACATCTGGAAAGAAAGAAAATCATTGTGAATTACAACCTAGTGGAGAAACCTTCATAACAGAAAAACGAATTCAAATTCAACTCATGACTTAATAGACTAATGAACTGAATAAAAACCATTACATTACCAGAAGAAAATGCTTACATAATAAAAACAGCTTCTTTCTGCCTCTCATAACCACAGCTGCTTAGATGTCCACCCAATGCTCCCAGCAGCGAAGGGACAGGCCAGACCTACCCGTGGATTAGAGGTACAGCAAAGACCCAGAGGCAGGCTCTGAGAGAGACCTCAGGGACAGCCAGCACCATGAGGCTGCCAGGGTGGGCACCATGAGATCCAGCCCAGCTCCTGAAGAGAGAGAGAGAGAGAGAGAGAGAGAGAGTGTGTGTGTGTGTTGGGGGGTGAGGCTTTGGTGGCCAGGCGCTCCCCGGGGCCAGGCGCCGGGCATGGCAGGCAACACTCATTTCCTTGTGCCGACCATGCCAGCTCTCCCCACAGCAGCAGCAGCAGCAACAGCAACAGCAAGGAAGGAAACTTTAGGTCCAACATCTCTGTTCTCCATCTCTGTTCTCCCAGAGATCTATTTATAGATAAGAGTATGCAGATCCATTTCCTCAACCCACAAAGCAAGCATGCCAAGAAAGCCATCAACAAAGATGAGACAACACCACACCTGAGGAAAACAAAAACGGCTCCCAGGACCAGCAGCAGGTGGCAGGACCTCCAGCCCACTGCCCAGCAGTGCCATCCACTCCACTGGACTAAGAACCACCTGCCTGTCGGCTGGGTTCCCATTAATCCTCACTATTCTTTAAATGTCTGCTTTATATTTATTTTCACCTATCCAGAAGGCAGGATAATACAGGCAGATGCAGAGATTTCAACCACTGGCTCACTCCACAAATGGACAGCCAGGCCTGGGTCAGGACAAAGCTAGGACTCAGAAAGTCATGGGTGGCAGGCCAGGGACTTGAGCCATCATCCACTGCTTCCCAGGGTACACACTGGCAGGACGTTGGATCCAAAGCCTAGTAGCCAGCATTCTGATGTGAGGTGCACCCACTGCAATCACAGGTGTTAAGCAGTCCCACAACACCCACTCATCTTCATTATTATTTTTTTTTTTTACAATGTTTCTGATTTGAACAGAAAAGAAACAGAGTGAGAGACACACAGAGAGAGCTCCTAGTCACTGGTTCATTCTCCAAAGGTTGCAACAGCCAGGAACTCAAATTGGGTCTCCGGCACAGGAGGCAGAAACCCACCGTTGCTGCCCCCAGGGCTCTGCGCTGGAGACAGACACAGGCAGGATCTGGGGCCAGGAACCCAATCAAGGTGCTCTGTGTGGGGGTGCCAAGCGTCAGCACCACTAGGCAGCAACACGCTCAGGCTGATCTGTCACAACAACCACTCACATTAGCTAAGGAGAATGTAGAAAACAGAAAAAAAATGCATGAAACCACATCGTCAGAAATAACCTTAGCCATGCTCTACTCACTTCATAAAACTGGAATAAAATCACAGACTCTCCCATTACCTATATCTGCATATTAATGACTACTAATTAAACTTGTGTTGCACTTTCATTTTATATATACAATCATTTCACCTGCACAAGATTCCCAAAAGAGTTACCGCCTGCCAGCCATGGACCCTGGACCCATGGGCTCCCATCCCAGCTCAGCCACTCGCTGGCGGGGTCAAGGCCTCCCCTTCATGCTGACCCGAAGTGGACACTGTGCAGTGTCACTGTGAGGGTGAAACATGTTGGCACACACTAGGGTCAGCAGAGGGTGTGGGCCTAACCATGAAGACACCCCCATCCCATGGCACAACGCCCAGGTGCAAAAACAGCGGCGGCTGCTAGCTCGTTTCCTGCTCTTGCAGATCCTGGGAGGAAGGAGGGCCAGCTCTTGTGATTGGGCCCCTACCATCCCACAAGAAAGAGCTGGATTATGTTCCCAGCTCGGCCTTGTCCCAGTCCCAGGTGCTGCAGAGTTCTGCCTGTCCCTCTGCCTCTCAAAAAATTAATCAAAAATGCTTAAAGAGGACTCTGCACACAGTCAAGACCCAGTGAGTATCAACTAACCACATCATCACAGTGACCCAAGATCTCAGAGCCACCCGGCTGGCTGGCATGGTTGACAGCCAAGCCTTGGCCTATGATACTTTCTATCAAGAGGAAGAGGAGTTGCAGACAAAAATATCTTCTCAGCATTTCAGCAGGAATCAGAAGTTCCTCCATGGCTTTCCTGAAATACAAAACGTTGATGATCTCATTCGACAGCAAAGTTCCTAACACAGTAAGTGTGCTGTGCTGGCCTGGACGTGGAGCCTGGGGGTCCCAGCGGTGTCACTAGTCTGAGGGAGCGTGACCCTTGAGGGCGAGGTTCCGGAAAGCTGGAAGAGCATCAGGACTGAGGTCACAGCACAGGCATACACACGCTGGGTCCACAGCCTCACAGAAGGCCAGGGAAATTGCATGGATGGCTTGACTCCAATGTGTTACCGAAAGGATGCCAATGGCTACTCATCATGAAGGAATTTTTGTTTCAGAAACTTAAACAAGTACTGTGGGATCTCCAAGAAATGTCTAAGGCAATTCTCTTATAAGCAATTAAAAAAAAAGTTCAAGAATACCATGAGCCTCCTGACAGTGCAAAATAAAACTCAGATGGAAAAGAACATGACAAAAGAGCCCCACTCTGATAAATAACATCAGGTTCCAGATTTCTCTTTGTTTCAAAATCAGGAGCCAGGAAACAATCCCCCAGGATCTGGCTCAGTACCATGAAAAAATGCTGGTTTTCCTGGGAAGCCAGAGAGGGCCTGAGGGGGCCTCCCAGTCTCGAGGAAGCTGAATGCTCGAAAATGAGCAGTTTCACAGGACGTCACCGCCTGGATCCTGCTGTTCTTTCAGAGGCAGAGTGAGTGTGTGTGCCCATCTGCTGGGTCCTCCCCCAAAAGGCCACAGCAGCCCTCGCCAGGACCCCAAGACAAGAACTTGATCCAGGGCCCCCAGGACAAGGACTTGATGACGCACCATCACGCCTCAATCCAGGCCCCCAGGACAGACTCGATGCAGCATCACGCTGCCTTGCAGAGCCTGCACTAGCTGGAGCTCAGGAGCCAGGAGCCAGAGCAAGGAACAGAGCCAGATATTCAGAAGTGGAACCTGAACCACCAGGCTGGACTCCTGCCCCCAACTCCTTTCCATCAGCTCAGATCCCCTTCTTTGGAGAGTCTGGGAGGAGCTGGGAGCCCTCCCTGGGAAGATGCCATACTAGCTGGCCATTCTGGGAGGTGGCAGTGAGGACTTCGGCCATCCCTAATGCCAAGCACCCCCTTTCAATAAGTCACTTCCTGGGGAGGACCTCTGTTAACCACTTCACAGAAGGTAACAACTAGGAAGAAGGGGTCAGAACAAGGAAGTGGGGACCTTGAGGAGGACCACCCACCAACAGGAGGCAGGACCAGGACCCTGCTCTGGGCCAGCAGCCCAGACAGAAAGGGAAGACATGGCCTGCAAGCACCCCAGGGCCCCAGTTCCCACGGCTCCCTATCAGTGCCGCCTTGCACAATCCCCAGCAGCCAGCTGGACTTGGCCACAGGCAACGGCCACCACCTCAGTGTGAAGTAGCCTCCCACACCTGTGCCACATCACTCTCACCCAACATTTTGTAATTTAAAACCCAAGGTAAAATGACCAACCAACTGACTTCACACAGAATGTAGGAGACTGGAGATTGGGGACAGGGTCTACCCAGCAAGGATTTGGGGGTGGGCTGGTCCCAGGAGCCTGCCTGTGGTGTCTGGGAGCCATGTCACTTTCCAGAAGTCTCCTTAGGCAAAACTGGTGTCTCTTGTGGAAGTGCCAGGTAGGCTTCCTACAAGTGGGGTCTTGAAAAAGTTCATAGAAAACATAGAGCATTAAAAAAAACTATGCATGGATTTCAAAATAAACATTTTTGCAACAAGCTAAACTCCTATTAGCTTATCACAACAAGAATGAAGAGAAATGAGCTGGACACACTAGGAGGGAGAAGATACGAGCTTGGAATAGGACCCCAGAGGAGACAGACACGAATTCTGCTGAGACAGAAACAGGAAGAAATGTCACATTGATGGTGAAGCTTGGATGGAATGGAGAAATTGGTGCCACTTTGTGAAAAGCTTATAGAGGCAAGGCCCTGAAGAAGTCAGCAGCTTGCAAATGGGGACAACTCCACTTAGGCAGTGATGATCGGATGCTGAAGTGGAACCACCCTCATGTATGTAGGAGAAAAAAAAAAAAAGTAACTGTGTCAGTGTCCTGAAGAGAAGTGCTATTCAATGCACAAATGATATCCAACACCAGGGGCGCCGCTCGCTCAGTGAGTGGCAGAAAAAGGCACAGCCTTTCAACAAGCAGGATCAAGACCTGAAGCACTTCTTCCCAGAGCCATGACAGGAGGAGAAAGCCTGGCTTTCCCAGTACCACCCTGAAGATAAAGCATAACCAAAGCAACGCTACCAAGCAATGGGGGTCACTATGGCAACAGAGTCCTGGGATACTCGCGATTTTTCCAAGAGCCATTGGACCATGGCATTCAATTAGAAGACTGTTTTGACGTCAATCAGAACTTCAGCAGAAAAGTGGCCAGGGGAGTCTTCCCCAGAGAGTCCTCTCCCATGACAACGCTCTTGCTCATCCCTCGTCTCATGAAAAACCATGAGGCATCCACTGTTTGGTCCAGATCTGGCTCCTTGCAACTCCTTTATCCTTCTTCATATGTAAAGATACGTAGGGCTGGAATTGTGGCATAGTTGGTTAAACCATTACCTGCAATGCCAGCATTCCAATATGGGCACTGGTTGGACTCCTGGCAGCTCTACTTCCAATCCAGCTGTCTGCTAATGCACCTGGGAAAGCAGCAGAACATGGCCCAAGCACTAGTGCCCCTGCACCCACATGGAAGACCCAGACGAAGCTTGAAGCTCCCGACTTCAGCCTGGCCCAGCCTCAGCTGTTGTGGCCATTTGGGGAATGAAGCACTTGAGAGATATTTTTCTCCCCCACCCCTCTGTTTCTCCATCTTTAAAAAAAGAAACTTTAGGAGCAGACATTTAGTAAAGAAGTTAAGATGTCCACATCCTATACTGGAGTACCCGGATTCAATCCTTGGCTCTGTCTCGTGAATCCAGCTTCCTGCTAACGTGCACCTTGGGAGGTACCAGGGATGGCTTAGTACCTGGATTCCTGCCACCCATAAGAGATATGTGGACTGAGTTCACATCTCCTGGTTTCAGCCTAGCCCAACCATGATTATGCAAGCATTTGGTGAATGAACCAACAGATGAGAGAACTATTTCTCTCTCTCTCTGCCTTTAGATAAATAAAATAAAAATTCACCCTCCCGAGAACACCAAAGATGCCAGGTGGTACTAATGCCCTCTAACTACTTCCTCCCAATGCTCATGGGTACCCCTAGCCACAGCCTCAAAAGCCAGTAAGGGAAGCAGAAACTTCACGGCTGACAGAGAACCTGGCCCCAAACCATCACCCTGCAGCATAGAAACTCAGAATGCAAAGAGGTCATGGCAGCTGCAAACCACAGGAGACGAGGTTGGTACTTCAACGGCCCACTCACTGCTTGGTGACTTCCAGCCTCTGTGCATCAGGGCCAGTCTTCCCTGCAGTGCCAGGAGAACGGTCACCCAGGACCTGGAGGACAGGCAGGACCCGCAATGCTGAGCAGACATGCAGAGCCTGACTTTCGCCTGACCCCCCCACACTGCACCTGTGACCTGCAGACAGAAGGTGTCTCTCCGACTTGGCATTCGAAAACCAGGTTCTGAGGGCAGAGATGGAAACAAGTCTGTGTGGCAGGTCAGCTGGGACAAAGCACAGGGTGAGCTGCAGGGTCCCCCAGAAAGCTCACAAAGTTACTCCCTCCTGGGGCTGGAGAGCAGGCCCCCAGAACAGCCAAGGACCCATGCTTCCACCTGGCAGGAGAAGGCCTTGGCAGAGGGACATGGGGATCTGGGGCACAGATGGCGGGGCTTAGAACACCAAGACGCTGCTCAGGCTATCTGGAGGTGCAGGCACCAGCGTCTTCACCAGCTGGCCAAGGGACTCACTTCCTTCCCTGGTGGCAGGGCAGGCTGCCCCCTCCCCTGTTCTTACTCTGGCCTGATACCCCTCAGGGTCACTCAAGCAGCTTCCCAGGGGGCCACAGGCAGCAGTAGGGCAGGGGTTTGCATAATCAAGGCCAGGGTGCAGGCATAGCCTACCCTGCACGTCTCAGAGAACTGGCAAGGGAAAAGGAAGTGCAGGCTGGCAGCCTGGAAACAATTCCCGTAATCCAAGATCAACATCTCTGATAGCACTGGCCTATCATCCAACATAACTGCACAAATGGATAAGTGCTGACCAGGAATGGGGTGGGGGAAGGGCCACAACCGAATGAAGTGTTTTACGTTCAGGATGCCCTATCCTTTTGCTCTCAGGCAAGACACCGGCCCTGCTCAGAGGCCCAACACCCTTGGGCCTCTAATGGCCAAGTGCTGCAGACAGGACCCTCTCCCAAGCAGGTTTTCACGGTGTTTGTTTGTTTGTTTGTTTGTTTTTAAGAGCCCTTGTAATCCCTTGATAATATCATTCTCTAACCTATCTCCAAAGTCTTAACATGGTATGGCTGTTTTTCAAATTAGTGGGAAAATGGGGCTGTTATATCTGCAGCAAGAAGCAGGATGCTGAGAGCACAGCAGATGCTCAAAGACATTCTCTAAATACATGAACACTGTAAGCAACCTTGCACCACAGGATATATTACAGCACGCACATTCTCTGCCTCTGCCTCCTCTGTCTCTCTCTCCCCCACATGGATATGAGGGTTCAAGGCACTCAGGTAGGCAACAAACACCTCCCAAACATCTGAGGGGTGGCAGGCATGTAGGCAGGTGGTGAGGGACATGAGAGCCACTCAGGAAACCCGACCCTCAGGGGCTGACCCCTGGGACACGGCCTCAGGGGCATGGAGGCTACTGGGCAGCCACAGTGTTCAAGATGGACCTGCCGGGAAGATCTTCAACTCTGTATTTCTCTACTTTCAAACCCATCTGTAGGATAAATTCTTCTATCCCTCAATATACAGATGAGACAATCCCAGATCACGACTTCATACAAATACTGCACGTGGCTGAACCATCAGTGCTACGGTGTGAACATCAGTGTCCCCTAAAATCCACACTCCCAGTGGGACAGCATGAAGAGATGGGCCTTCTAGGGATATGGAAAAGTCATGAATTAGGTCAGCCCCCTTCCACCAGAGGGAAGGTGCAGAGAGGCAGGCCCACCCCCTCCTTCAGTTGTGTCTCCTACACCCCTTTGGGCCAACTGGGTCCCACACACATCCTCATGGTGAAGGGCCTCTGCCCCAGCCATGTCCTCTCCATGCAACCTCCACTTCCCCTCCCCTGCTGTGGTTCACATGACTCAGCCCTCATAACACTGCGGCTCCACCTTCACTTCCCAGTGAGGTCGTCCCTAGCCTTCTAAGTGACCTACAGCTTAAGGGTTATGCCAATCCACAGCTCTTATTTGTTTTTTTGTACCACCTGTGAGCAAATAATAGCTGGAAATAAAATGCTTCATGTCAAAATTTGGATTTCGGGATCCATTTTACTGCACTGGAAGGCAGCCACACCCACCACGTAGGGAGTGGCAGATATTCCACCTGCAGTGCCAAGATTCACGGTCCAGCCTTTACTTGGGGTTTGCACCTACTATAGCAGCATCCTCGGAGTCCAGGCTGGCCGCACGACATGACACAACAAGAGACCAAAAAACATCTCATCGTCTGAAATCTTTGCACATGCTGGAGTTCTACAGGCTGACAGCTCACAACAAAAACCAAAGCTCCCTGCAGGCCCACCTTCTATTCACTCATTTGTTCGTTCAACATACATGTCCCTGGGTACCCAGTCTGGGCAGGCCCAGGCTGCTAGGACAGAAACGCCACATGGGCAGCTCAAGCACAGTCATGTACAGCTCACGGCTCAGATGTGTCCCTGGGGACACTCATGGTTTGCAAAGGGCTGCCTTTGCCACATTTCTCACAGGTAGAGAGAGAAGGGTCTCTTTCACAAAGGCCTGAATCCCACACACGAAGCTGGTGCCCCATGTGCTGGCACCACCTCCCAATCCCTGCCCGTTCTGAGTCAGGGCGTCAGCTTCTGGGGGGTGTGGTCCACAAACATTGGGGAGCTGAGCACACACACAGCATTCTTCTGGGGGCATGGAGCAGGTTGAAACCACCCCAGGTGAGGTCTACGTGCAAGGTAATAGGAGGTGGAAGGTCACTGCAGCACCCCAGGGTGGGGGAGGTGCTGCAGCTGCCTCACAGGAGCTTGCTAAGTAGGACACCAGGACAAACCAGAGGAAAGTTAAGTCCCTGGAATGTAAAGATGTAGACCACACCTCCGTGGAGCAGTACTTAACTGGGGCAGAGTGACATGACTGGAAGGCTGGCTCACCCCATCTAGCCTGCTCCTTACCCACCAGGCTGACCCAAGCTGCTAGGTAGCTCTCACAAAGCTGAAATCAGCTTTCCCACTCCAGAAAGTGCTTTCTTCCTACAACAGTGGTGTTAGAACAGGGGCGCATAGTGGTCTGTTTACACAGGACTAGGAAACCAACACACTTGTCCACGTGAGCACCGACTGACTATGCTAACCACAGCAGAGGGAGGCGAGTGCCACGTAGCTTGTTCCTGGGATGGGGCACAGGGCTGAAGAGAGGAGTCACATGCTCTCGCTCCCCCGAGGGCCAGCATGCTGGGGAATTGGGATTCCAGCTGGGGGACGGGACTCTGGCACTCCTACTTTGGGAGGCAACAGGTGGTCACCAAGTCAGTCAGTCCCTGCCACTCATGTGGGAGACACACACTGAGTTCCCCGTGTTCTGCTTCAGTCCAGTCCAGCAGCTGGTCCACCCACCTACACACACACACACACACACACACACACACACACACACACACTAAGGACCATTGCCCAGATCCTTGCAGCAACTCCCAAACCCCCAGTAACATGATCTCCAGAGGCTGGGAAAGAAGTCAGCAGTAAGAAAAAACTGTTCCTGGCACATGCTTACTGTGTGGGAAGGACAGAGACGGAATGTGGCAAGAGGACAAACCGCTATACCCCACTACCCCAATACAACCCACGGCTGAAGTGAGACAAGGAAGAGGCAAGCCCTGGGTACAGTGGTCAAGACAGGCTGGGATTCCTACAGCCCACAGCAGCACACCTGGGTTCAAGTCTCTGCTCCACTTCCACTTCCAGCTTCCCATTAACACAGATTCTGAGTGGCAGCAAGAGATGGAGTCCTGACTGCAGTGCCAGCTTCCAGCTTTGGCCTTGGCCCAGCATCAGCTGCTGGGGTCCCTGGGGTGTGAGCTTTGTCTGTCTGAACTGAAAAGACAGGGAGACACTTCACATTCTCAAGGCTCCTGGCTCTGGAGCCTCTGCTTCTGTGGGGTCCCTGCCCAGCCTGCTGACCTCAAAGCGGGACCCCTGATCAGACCCCAGAAGTTCCCTGCCCTGGCCTCAGAAGCCCCCTGCCCTGGCCTCAGAAACCCCCTACCCTGGCCCCTGGAACCTCCCTGCCCTGGCCTCAGAAGCCCCCTGCCCTGGCCTCAGAAGCCCTCTGTCCTGGCCCCTGAGCCTCCCTGATCTGGCCTCTGCTCCACATCTGTAAAACAGGCCCTGGACGCAATCCCTGAGTTCATGGAGAGAGCAGATGACCAAGAAATTCCGATATCGGCTTTCGCTAAGACTTCAGCAATAAAACACTGTGAAAAAGCCAAAAGAACCACAGCTTTGTGAGAAGCTGGACAGATGCTTTAAAACGAGAACCATCTCATAACGCAATACACACCAAGGATGGCCCTTTGCTTTGGAATCCCTCTGTGGGAAGATCCGGCATCTGTCGGTGACACACAGCCTGCTCAAGCTGGAGGGCACTGGGGTCTCTTCTGATGACAGTCTCCCACCTCTACTTCTGACTCTGGGGAGCTAGGCTGCCCCAGAGCGAAGGCAGAAAGCACTTGGGAATCAGCTCCTGGGTCTGAAAGGCAATCTTCACCTTTATTACCTACAATCTTGACTCCTTCAATGCAAAGAGAATGGCTACACACTGAAATCCAGCTTGCTGGAAACACGCCCTCTGCCAGCTCCAGGGAGTCTTGCCATGGTCTCCCTTGGCCCAGGCACCCTTGCTTACTCCAGGACTAATTGAGTTTTACACACACACACAAAATATATTTCCCATGCATATTCATGGGGGTCAGTGAATTTCATGTAGGCCAGTATTCCCACTCCTGGCCTCATGCAGAGGCTAACACATGGTTTGCAGAGGAGGAGGGTGGCTGGTGCTGAGGTGCAGTAATAACTTACTGGACACCACCTGCAGTGCCAGCATCCCACATGGACACCAGTTCAAGTCTCGGCTGCTCCACTTCCAACCCAGCTTCTTGCTGATGGTCTGGAAAAGCAGCAGAGGATAGTCTGAGTGCTTGGGCTCCCTCCACCATATGGAAGAACTGTAATAAAGCAAATCTTTAGATATTTCAGAAAACATTATATCTGAATCTGCAATAGGATGAGTAGAATAAGGTAGCAAACACTGGGGCATCCACCACCCACACAGAATAAAACACTGCAGAGGGCCCAATGCCACAGCCTGGTGGCTAAAGTCCCCATTTTGCAGGCACTGAGATCCCATATGGGCTCTAGGTCACCCAGCTCACCCTCTCACAGCCCTTCCTTTCCATCACAGGTGAGTACCCCATGGATCCAGGGCTCCAGGCCTGCCTGCAGATCCCGCCCCCAGGCCACACAGCATGCACTCTTAGGATCCCTAGTGCTGCCTTACATCACCTTAACTGCTCTCTGTCCATGACACAGACTCACAGGGAATCATTCTGCAGCTCCTTACTTCTTGCTCAGCCTGATGTCTGAAAGTCACCCACAAAGACAACAGCAGCTCTGGTTCCTTTCCGTTCACTACCATGCAATATTCCACTGCAGGGCCATGTCGCAACTCAGGACACGTCACAAGGATTCCACGTGGACTACTGTCTGTCATGCGGGTCTATACTACATGCCAGCCATTCTCACCCAATACCTTAGGATCAGGACCTTCCAACGAGGGAGTTCAGGACAGAGAGACTACGGAATGTGTCACACACGCCTAATGCAAGTTCAGGTTTGCCTGAAATTAATGCCAACTGCTTGTCCTTAGGCCTCAGGGTCTCTTAATCTCCGCTCCCCCCCCCCTTTTTTTTTTCTGGCCAAAAATTTAGTAAGAGAGCTCTACAGTCACTTGACAGAATGTGAAACAGGATGCCCTGTTTTCTTTCTTAATGAGCAATTCCACAGGAAATTCATCAGATTCAGGGGTGGTCCCCACATGCAAAGGAGAGGCCTCAGCATTAGCCGCCATTCCAAGAGTCGGCCCCCTGTTTACACACACACACACCAGCCCTAGGGGAACTGCCTCCAAGGAGCCAGCTGCACCCCACCAGACAGGATGAGGGGCGCGCAGGAGCACAGGAAATCAGACCCTGCGGCACACATTGGCAAAAGCTGAGAGCTCAGAGCTCCAAGACAGACTTGGGGGAGCCGCTCCAGCTGCTGCTGGCTCTGGGAACAGCCCCTGTACACAAAGGGGAGGGAGGGTGCTGGCTGGCTCCCCTCTCCACTTGGCCGGCTTGGAGACAGCCTAGAGCTTGCAATAAGGAAGAGAAGTCAGAGAGAAGAGCGAGGGTGGAGACACAGGAACAGCAGGGAGTAAGGCAGGGAGACAAGCCGCCTTGGGTCCGGGGTCCAGCAGCCAGCGTGCAGCAGGCAGGACAGCTTCTGGGAGACAAGGAGTGCAGCCCCCTGGGGACTCCCAAGGTCCCAGAAGAGCGTCCCCCGGCAAAGTTTTCACCCACCCTGTGCTTCGTTAAGGAAGATTCTAGGGGCCTCAAATGTGCAAAAGTGTTCCCAAGGTGCAAGCAAACTGTGCTGTGCTGCTGGCTGGGGGGCGTGGGGGGAAGGGGGTGGTATCCTGCAAGGGCTGCCAGGGTTGGGGGTGGGGGGACGGACACCTGCAAAAGCTCTCTCAGCTTCTAGCCCTGAGTGCAGGAACCTCCTGAAGCGGCTCAGGGCGTCACCTTCGATCCCGACACCCTTCCCAGACAGCTGCTACAGCTGCGCCCAGGACAGGGACAAGCCTACAGATAAAGGTGCCTGGGGAGGGTTGGGGGCTTGCACCGGGTCACGCACGGGAATGGGTGGCGGGGCCAGGAGGGCTGGAGAGCCGAGGTCAGGACGCGAGCTAGGAAGCCAGAGTGTGTGTGGGGAAGAAGTAAGGGGGGGGGGAGACAGGCTGGAAGGGTGGGGCGGCTGCAGCGCGCGTCCCTACCTTGAGCACCGTCACTGCTCCGGCGCTGTGCACCTGGAAGTGCGCGGGCGGCTCAGCGCCCGCCTCGGCCGCCTCGTCGGGGCCCTGGTAGCTGAAGCAGGCGTCGGCGATGTCCAGGTGGCCGAGGGGCAGCGCGTCCTGAGGGCTCTTGAAGTAGTAGAGGTAGCAGCGGCGCGCGTCGAACACGAACCAGCGGCTGCGGTAGCCGCGCAGAGGGCCCTTGCCCGACAGCTTCTGCAGGTAGCCGCACAGCCGCGCCGGCTCCCGCCCGCCGCCAGCGCCCGCACCGGGCTCCGCCGCCGCCAACGCCGCGCCCTCGCTGCCGCCAGCGCCGCCTTCCTCTGCCCGGGCCCCGGCTCCGGGCCCCAGCATCGCCCGTCCCCGCGCGCCCACAGCCTGTGCCCCCGCGCCTCCCCGCGCGCCGCCGCCGCTGCGCCCCCTCTCGTCGCCCCGCTCTCCGCACGGCCGCGGGCGCGCAAGGCCTCCTGGAACTTGTAGTCCCGCCCCCCAGGCCCGCCCACCCTCCGGGCGCTCTGGGCGGGAACTGCGGCGCCCACGGGTGGCTGAGGTGGGTGGGGGTGAGTAGGGGCGCAGTGTGGGACTCCGTGTGCTTTCTGTGTTATCTCACCTGAACCGTGCCCTTGTAGTCCGGCGAGGAAGGAGGAGACAGGTGATGTGGCAGGTGAGGGGGAACCGGGACATTCCAGGGCAGGTGGGCCTGAAGAAGTGACCGTGAGGCTTGGCTGAGGTGAAAGAAAGGCAGAAGAAAGGGCGGCAAGCGTGGCCTCAGCCAGAGAAGGAAAAGAAACTTGGATGCTACATCTCTGAGAGACCGAATCCGCTCCATTTCTTGCCCTTCTAGGTTGACACAGAAAAAAAAAATCCTCACAGAGGAAAAACCATCTTTCTGACCTGGACACGGAGTCGCATGGGTCATGGAGTGGCAGGGGGGTAGGGAAGAACAAGCTTTCATCACCCAGCCAACCAGCCAGCCACCTGCAGGCCGAGTGTCAGCTGCCACCTAGCAAGAGTGGCCACACCTTCACTGTGTGTCTACCCACAATGCAGAGAGCTCCCTTGTCACACTCGGGGATCTGTCTCCTGCCCCAGAGCTGTGTCACCACTGCTCCCTGGGAGTAGCCACGGTGGCCTATTAATGCGAAAAGGCTTGGCCAGGTGCTCGTGTGCAGCTGTCTGATTCCTTGGGCCACTGCTGCTGTCCTCCTGGACCAGCCACCTAGGGGGAGGGAAGGCCAGGGGACCGCGGCCCCCTTGGGACTCACCACCGGCCCCATGAGGGGCTGTGACCGGCTTGTCAGGTAGGAGTGTGATCTAGTGCTCTGGAAAGGGGAGGAACTGACGCAGGTGAGAGGTGAAGGGGCAGGTGCAGGAGAGGAAGTCCCCCGGGGAGAATGGTGAGGCTGCAGGGATCCCAGAGCAAACAGCCAGGCACTGTGGGGTTCCTGGTACGCGTGAGGAAGGCCAGCTTGAGAGAGGGGAGGGAAGAGGGCAGAGAATGTGGGCTTAGCCCACCTGGGCTAGGAACCAGAGCCGTTGATACCACCCCACCACCACCACCCTGCCCTGCCCCACTCGGAGCTGAGGTTTGTCTCCTGCATCTGTGCTGACCGCACCCAAAGGCTGCCAAGCCCCCTCCCGACCTCCTTTCAGAGGCCACAGTTCACACCGCAGCAAGCACCCATCCCAGAGCAAACGTGCATCTCTCTCTCTCTTTCTCTTTTTTTTTTTTTTTGCTTGTGTCAGAGGAGGGCGGGGGGGCAGCAGCTTGGTGTGCCTATATCCATATCCATGTTGGAGTCCCGGCTCTGCTTCCTGCTGATCTGTACTATAGGAGGCAGCGGTGATGGCTCATGTACTGGGCCCTGGCCCTCTCCCCAGGAGAACCTGGCTCCCAGCTTCAGCCTGGCCCAACCTTGGCTGTTGTGAGCATTTGAGAACTGAGCTAGCTGATAAATCTCTCTCCTCTGTCTCTTTGTGTGTTTGAGTGCCTGCCTTTCAAATAAATGAAACAGTTTAAGAAACTGTTAAAGGCGATGGTGGGAAGGGTCTGGCATGTTGGCTCAATTGGCTAATCCTCCACCTTCAGATGTCAGCATCCCACATGGGTGCTATTTCATGTCCTAGCCACTCCACTTCCTATCCAGCTCCCTGCTTATGGTCTGGGAAAACAATAGAGGATAACCCAAGGCCTTGGGACCCTGTACCCGTGTGGGAGACCTGGAAGAAGCTCCTGGCTTTAGATTGGCCCAGCTCCGGCCAATTTGGCCTTCTCTGTAAAATTTACCTTTCCAATAAAAATAAATAAACTTTAAAAAAAATAAAACTGAATGATTTAAAAAAATAAATGTGAAAATGTTGCCTGGGAGTTATTCATGTGAATTTACAATTTCTTGGCAATCCTCGTGTCTACATGGGAATTCTGGCCAAGAGGGGGAAACCCAACCCACACATTGTTTTCAGTTTATGACATTTAAAACATTTCTTTCTTTGAGAGGCAGGGATCTTCCATCTGCTGATTCACACCCCCGCCCTCAAATGCCCACAACAACTGGAGCTGGGCCAGATCAAAGCCAGGAACCCCCAGAATTCAGTGTGGGTCTATTCTATGGGTGGAGAACCCAAGTTCTATAGCCTTCCCCTGCTGCCTCTCAGGGTACACATTTGCAGGAAGCTGGATCAGAAGGAGAGCCAAGCCCTGAACCCAGGCAGGCATCCCTCCAATGTGGGATGCAGGCTTCTTGGTTGTTCCACAAGTCATTGCATTTTTCTGACTTACTGGGAAGCTGATGGACTATTTCACTTTGCGGGCATTTAATTGCACTGTTATCAATGGCGACTGCCTCTTTTTCTTGGCCCTCAGATGCTCCGTAGGCTTGGCGTGAGCTCTCAGCCTGTCAGTGAGGGAGGCACTAGCCCCCGGCTCCAGCTAGGGAAGCTTGCTCAGTTCCAAGCCCAGGATCCCAGAGAGAGTGGAAAGTGGGCAGGCCTCAGAGACAGCAGAAACCTCTTGGCAGGAGGGTTCCCAAGTCTCTGCCCACTGGGACCAGCCCTGGTGACTCCCTGGGGTGGGGCACTCCCCTGTGGATCCCATCCCCAGTACCTTCCCCAGGCTTTCCACTCCTCCAACTGTCTGATGGTGAGCTGCAGGGATCTGGGAAGGGAGGGCTTTAGCTGATTCCTCAGCACCTGCCCCCATCTTTGGATAGTTTGTGCAATTTTCATAGCTTTAGCCTCCATTTCCCTTCCTTGCAGGTCAGATTCCCCCCAGCCAAGGCCCTCCTGCGTGGAAATTCCTGAGCTATCTCAGTCCTGGGAACCCTTCCTCAGTGCATGGCTTACTCCCTCTAGTAAGATTTTGTTTCTTTATATGAAAGGTGGGGTGACAGAGAAAGAGAAAGAGTAGACAGAACTTGCCATCAGCTGGTACACTTTCCCAAATGTCCACAATGGCCAGGGCTGGTCCAAATCAAAGCCAGGAGCTGGAATTTCCATCCAGGTCTCCCATGCGAGTGCACTGGCCCAAGCACTTGGGCCATCTTCTGCTGCTTTCCCAGGCCCATCAGCAAGGAGCTGGATGTAAGCAGGGCAGGCAGCTAAGACTGGAGCCAGTGCTCTATGCAGACCATTGGCATTACAAGGATCAGCTTAGCCAGCTGTGCCACAATCCCGGTCCTTCTTGGTCCATTGCCAGTTGCTATCATGGAACTGAATACTTTCTTAAAATTTTTTATTTTATTTTTGTATTTGAAAGGCAGATTTTACAGAGAGAGAAGGAAAGATAGAGAGAAAGATCTTCCATCAGTTCGTTCACTGTCCAACCAGAGCTGAGCTGAGCTGAAGCCAGAAGCCAGGAGCTTCTTCTGGGTTTCCTACAAGGGTGCAGAGAGGATTCCAAGGATTTGAGCCATGCTTTCCCAGGCTTTAAGCGAGGAGCTGGATTAGAAGTGGTGCAGCCAGGACTCCAACTGGCAACCATATGGGATTCAAGTGCCACATGCAGAGAAGCTTAGCCCACTATGCCACAGCACCTCACAGGCGGTATACTAAACAACCAAGGAGTGTTTAGAATACCGGTTCCATAGGCTGACAGTTACAATGTCTGCAGCCACCTCTAAAGAGGGCCTTCTTTTTTTTTTTTTTTTTTGAAGATGTATTTATTTTTATTGGAAAGTCAGAGAGAGAAGGAAAGACAGAGAAGATCTTCCCTCCAATGATTCACTCCCCAAGTGACTGCAAAAGCCAGAGCTGAGCCGATCCAAAGCCAGAAGCCAGGAGCCTCTTTCAGGTCTCCTACGCGTGTGCAGGGTCCCAAGGCTTTGGGCTGTCCTCGATTGCTTTCCCAGGCCACAGGCAAGGAGCTGGATAGGAAGTAGAGCAGCCGGGACACAAACCAGCGCCCATATGGGATTCCGGAGCATTCAAGGTGAGAACGTTAGCCACTAGGCTACTGTGCCGGGTCCTAGGGAGGACCTTCTTGCATATGGGGACTCTGCAGGGTCCCAGGGTGGGAGGGATACCCAGGGTAAGACCATGTCCTGGCTCAGATCTTCCCCTCTCCTTGTGCAGCCACCATCCCCAACCTCTGACCTCATTGCACTCAATTATCTTCCAGAGGCCCACCTCCCGGGGGCGTTTACCATGTGATTGCCCTTTACAGCTCAGCACGAGTTTTGGATAAATACCCAGAGCAGGGCAAAAGGCTCACTATGGGTTCCACACCAGAGTCCCGTGTCCAGGACACGCCCTTTGCACATCTAGGATGGGTGTGCTGGGTGTTGGAGGGTCTACCCCGTTCCCCTACAGGAGTTCCTGCTCCTCTCAAGTCCCCCAGGAACCCAGTGACCAGAGGAAGTGGCCAGCAACCTCGGAGGAAGTGGCAGCTGTTGACTGCAAAAGAGGAAATATGGGCAATGAACTTGCTCCCACATGCCCTCTGGGCAAACCCCCACGGAACACAGAAACAGTGACTCGTCCCTGCCCAGTTTCCCCAGAAGAGAGTGAATTGTACCCAGGAACACTGCTGCCTCGAAGTCTGTGAGGGTTCCAGGAAGTCCAGACTGCCCAAGACACTACCGGAGGTCTAGAGAGGGAGGCAGCTGCCCACCTGTGTGCAGGCTGTGAGCCCTTGCCTGTCCGCTGGTTTGGGGCTGGGCGAGGAGGACATGGAAGTCCTGAGCAATCCCCCACAGCCCTAACTCTGCCCACGTGGACAGTCTCCAGGAGCTTGTGGGAGAAGGGTGGGGTCTGTCCTCACTGTCTCCACAGCCCCCTGGCTCTGCTCATTCCAGTGCCCATGCTCCAAGACCTCCTGTCATTTCTTCCCTGCCATCGCCAGCCACCTTCCCTGGAACTGAGCAGTGGCCACCATCATGGTTAGCATTTGCATTTGCCCCGCAGCCACCAACACCCCCTCAGGCACACACTTCCTGCCCACCCCAGTGGCTCGTCACTGCCTTCCCAAAGGCAATGTCCTTTACCACATATAAGTCCTATGGCACAGCAGAGGCAAATAGCCAGACCAGAGCAAAGGGCTCATGGACATTGCCGTATCCCGGGGAGGCTTCCTGGTAGGTTCCTCACAATGTTCTGTGGTCAGGGCTGGCTTTTCTACCCACTCTGAGTCAGGACAGGTCTGCCCCGGGATGCCCAGTGCAGTATCTTGCTAATGTTTTGGTATAGACCCAGAGCACACTGGAGTGGGGAGGTGACTTGGTAGGAAGAGGGCTGGGAAGGAACAGGAAGGCCGGACAGGGGATGAGAAGAGACAATGGGTGGCTCTAAAATAAGAGGAGCTGTGTGCCCCTGGGCTGGTCTCCCAACCTACCCAGGCCTCAATCTTCCTGTCTACAGAATGGGATAAAATAGTAGTACCCGCCTCCAACAGGGGAGAGGCTTAATACAGAGTGTAGGGCACAACCCCCAAGGTGTGCAGGGAGCTGCAGACCGTCTGCACTGCCAGCTCCCAGCATCCAAAAGGCTCCATTTCCCTGGCAGATCTGCACAACTCAGATCCACTTCCCACAGGGCAGGCACCTGAGATGCTGGCGGAGCTCCCTGCCTCTGGGACCATGGGACCTAGCCCTCGCCCACACGGGCAGTGACCTGGCTGTTCCTGGGAGCTGATGGAAGCTGGAGAATTGGCAGAGGCCGGCATCAGCTAGGTGAGCACCACCGGGCTCAGGGAGCAAGCACAGACTGAATCCTGGGGCAGGTGATAGGGCTGTCACAACCTGTGACTAGGTGAACAAGGTTTTTTGTTTTTTGTTTTATCTGAAAACCTGGCAAGATGCTAGTGGCAGCAGCACAGGCTTTGAAGTTCTGGAAGGGCAAACTCCTGGAGACAGCCAGAATGTGGTGAAGACAAACCAGGACAGAGCCTGGGAGAAGCGGACCCTGGGCTGGCAAAGGGAATGATTTTATTTTGTTATTGTTGTTGTTTTGAGTAGATTAGCTAAGTATTTATTAGTTTTGTATGACTGTATTTTAAAGTCCTTTCACAAGCTGGGGAACAGGAGATCAGCAAGAGCTAAAGGGATGGGAGGCAGGTGCAGTATGGAGGAGAAGGAGGCAGGATAGGTCCCCAGGTTCTGGTCTCTACCTCCAAGCCATTGTCTTGGACAAGCCATTCCCAGCCCCAAGTCTAAATTTCCCTGTCTTTAGGACGGGGACAGATGGAGAGGGTAATTCTGCCTCGTGCCCCTACTGTAGAGATGCAACTGTAGGTGGCCGTACCAGAGTGTGCCTCAAAGCTACCACAGAATGGATTAAAAGCCAAATGTATTTTGGTGTGGAGAGACTTTGGGATCCTGAATGTGTGTTGAACATTGCTTGGAATGCCAGTCCACCTCCTGTATCAGAGTGTCTGGAAACAGCTGTCTGTTCACTTTTTCCCAAGCCCCATCTCTCACGCAAACTGATGAGTGCTGCAGCCTAGCTCAGCCCAGTCTTTACACACACCAGAGGGTGTCACGGCCTAGTTGAGGCAACCCCAGGAATCCCCTCCAGACCTGTTCCCAGACCCAGCTTTTTCTTATGTGCCGGCATGTGCTGCAGCCTAGCATTCCTCCTCACTCTCCTGCATGCTCATGGGTACTGCAGGTTAGTTTAGCCCACCCTGTCCCCAGACCTGGCCCCAACATGCCAAAGGGTGCTGCAACTTTGACCAGCCCTGGCTCTCATTCTCACTAGTGGGAGCTGCAGCCCAACAGAAAAGTAGCCACATTTTCCCTACCAGGCCCGCTCTCGGCCCCAGATCTTACCGTGCTAGGGGGTACCCTGGTCCAGTCTAGCATGACTTGCCCAGTCCCAGCACTTGCCACCTTCTGCTACAGGTTAGCCTGGCTGGCCTGAACCCATTCTGGCTCTCATGTGCTTCAGTGGATGCAGCAACCTAGTCCAGCCTGGCCCATCCCGAACCTTCATGTGAATTCGTGCTTGTTGTTTTCCAACCTGGCTTCTCACTCATGTCAGTGGGCTATGGACTGGCCCAGCCAGGCCTGCCCCAGCTCTCATGCTTAGCAAGGAGAGTTGCAGCCTAGCAGGGAAGTTCCCCAAGTTTCCCTACCAGGTCTGTCCCCAACACCAGATCTTATATGTGCCGTGGGTGCTGTAGCACAGCCTGACAAGGCCAGCTCCCAGTCCTGGCATTCACAGGCAGGTACTGTGGCCTAGCCCAACTGCCTTACACCCATTCTGGCTTTTACTATGTGCTACAGCCTAGCCTGGTCTGGTCCAACTGGCTCTCATGTGAACCAGTGGATACCATGGCCTAGCCTGCCTGTCCCACACATATTCCAGCTCTTGTGAGCACCAGGAGTGCTGGACCCTAGCCCAGTCTGGCCTGTCCCTAGATCCAGCCTCCACACATATTGATGGGTGCTGCAGCCTTTCCCAGCCTGCTCTCACACTCACCAGTGTGAGCTACAACTCAGCAGGAAAGTTCCCATAGTTCCCCTACCAGGCCTGTTCCCAGCCTCAGATCTTATATGTGTCGATGGGTGCTTCAACCCAGCCTAGAAAGACTTACCCACAGTCTCATCTCTCACTAGAGGTATTGCAGCCTAGCCCAGCTGGGCACAACCCACATCTTGTCCTGGCTCTCACACATGCTAGCAAGTGCTGCAGCCCTGCTTGGCATGATTGGCCTTCAGTGCTGACTTCTGCATATGCCAGCAGATACTGCAGCCTGGCCCAGCCTGGCCTCCTCGCAGCCCTACCTCCTGCGAGTGTCAGGTGAGTTCCGTGATCCAGCTTGGCTCGACTCGTAAATGCCCACAGCTCTCCACGTAAACCAACTGGTGCTGTAGTCCCAGAGAGATGAGCCCGCAAGTCCCTTACAGAATCTTTTCCAAGATCTGGTTCTCTCACGTTCTGATGGATGCTGCAACCCACCCTGATGTGGCTCACTCCCTAATCTGACACTCTCAGGTGGGTGTTGCAGCCTAGCCCAGCCCAGGTATGCCCCCAACTCCAACTTTGCGTGCACCAGTGGGTAGCAGGTAATGCTATCTAGCCCAGCCCAGGTCTCCTACTTGGGCAGGTGCCTTGGGTTGACTCAGACATGCTCTCTGGTTTTTCCCTCCTAACCACTCTGTAGTGGCCCAGCTCATGGAAGACCCCAGAAGTTATTCCTCCCCTGTCAAGCATGCCCTCATCGATTTCCACTCTAATATGTCCCCAGGCCCATTTTCCGGGTCTGCACCCGCGTGGGAGACCCGGAAGAGGCTCCTGGCTTCGGATCGGCATAGCATCGGCCGTTGTGCTCACTTAGGGAGTGAATCATCGGATGGAGGATCTTCCTCTCTGTCTCTCCTCTCTGTATATCCACCTTTCCAATAAAAAAAAATAATAATAATAAATCTTTAAAAAAATTTATTTATTTTATTGGAAAGTCAGATTTACAGAGAGAAGGAGAAACAGAAAGATACACTGGTTCACTCCCCAAGTGGCCACAATGGCTGGAGCTGAGGTGATCCAAAGCCAAGAGCCAGGAGCAACTTCTGGGTCTCTCACATGGGTGCAGGGTCCCAAGGCTTTGGGCTGTGCTCCACTGCTTTCCCAGGTCACAAGCAGAGAGCTGGATGGGAAGTGGAGCAGCTGGGACACGAACCAGCACCCGTATGGAATTCCGGAGCATGCCAGGTGAGGACTTTAGTCACTAGGCTACTGCATTTGGCCCTCCATGAATTTTTTGATTACCCCTTTCATGTGTGGATTTCACCTTTTTTGCACCAAAACACATTTCAGTTTCAGTTCTGTTTTTCACTCACTGTCTGAGATACTCTCCTATTTTAAACTCTTAGCAACAATAGAGGTTCAAAAATTACTCTAGCAGAGTTCTCTGTTTGCCCATATGGAAATTACAGGACTAAGAAAAGGCCTGAGGTAGGCGTCCCAGCTATGCAGACCTACTGGTACACCTGTGTTCCCAGCGGCACCCCCTGGTGGCCATATGACCTCCACAAGACTGTAGGGAAAGAATTCCCAAGGCAAAATCCCCAGCCCCAGATGTTCGTGCCTTGTACACCATTATCAGAAGATGGCTCATGGTTCTGTAGACTTTCATCTTGATGGGGGAATCTCAGAACCAGCAGCTGCAGAGGCTGGTTTTCCATGGATAAGTCCTTTTGTGTTTTGCTCTTGCTGCAAAAACTGATAGGTGTCATGTCTTCCATGCCCACTAGGTGGTCAGAGTCAAAGCTGCTTTAGGGTTAGCAATGGCTTTTTTTTTTTAAGATTTGTTTATTTTTATTGGAAAGTCATATATAGAGAGACAGGAGGAGAGACAGAGAGGAGGATCTTCCATCCGATGATTCACTCCCCAAGTGACTGCAACGGCCAGAGCTGAGCCGATCCAAAGCCAGGAGCCAGGAGCTCTTCCAGGTCTCCCACATGGGTGCAGGGTCCCAAGGCCTTGGGCCATCCTCCACTGCTTTCCCAGGCCACCAGCAGGGAGCTGGATGGAAGTGGGGCCATTCGGATACGAACTGTTGCCCATATGGAATCCCAGCACATTCAAGGTGAGAACTTTAGCAACTAGGCCACTGTACAAGCCCAGCAATGGCTTGTTTATTTCTTTGTTTCTATTATTTATTTATTTACTTGAAAGAGCAATAGAGTGAGAAAGGAAGAGAAAGCTCTTCCATCTGCTGGTTCATCCCCTAACTGGTTGCAGCAGCTGGGGCTGGGCCAGACTGAAGCCAGGAGCCAGGAACTCTATCTAGGTCTACCATGTGGCTGCCTGGGGCCCAACCAGTAGAGTATCATTCTCTGCCTTCCGGTGCATTAGCAGGAAGCTGGATCAGAAGCATGGAGTAGCTGGGCATTCAGATAGGGGATGTAAGCACTGGAAACGGCAGCTTAGTCTGCTCCACAACACCTGCCCCAGTAACACAGATTTTTCTTTTCTGTTTTTAATGATAAAGAATTGTTCTCAGGATTTGTTTATTTGGGCCCTACACAGAGGCCTAGCAGCTAAAGTCCTTGTCTTGGACACGCTGGATCCCATGTGGGCGCCAGTTCTAATCCTGGAAGCCCCAATTCCCATCCAGCTCCCTGCCTGTGGCCTGGGAAGGCAGTCGAGGAAGGCTCAAAGCCTTGGGACCCTGCACCCACGTGGGAGATCTGAAAGAGGCTTCTGGCTCCCGGCTCCAGATTGGCACAGCTCCAACCATTGCAATCTCTTGAGGAATGAATCATCGGACGGAAGATCTTCCTCTCTCTCTCCTCCTCTCTCTCTCTATATTTGACTTTGCAATAAAAATTAATTTAAAAATCTTTTTTAAATGATTTACTTATTTATCTGAAAGATATAGGAGACAAGGAGAGAGAGAGATTTTCCATTCATTGGTTCACTCCCCAGATGGCTACAACAGCCAGAGCTGGACTTTGCTTAAAGCCAGGAGCCAGTAATTTCATCTGTGTCTCCAATGTGGGTAGCAGGGACCCGGGCACTATGGCTGTCTTCTGCTGCTTTCCCAGGGAGAGGGATCAGAAGTGGAGCAGTGAGCACTTGAACCAGTGCCCATTTGGGATGCTGTTGCTGTGAACAGTGACTTGGCTTATCTTACTATGCCACAGCATCAGGCATTTTATTTACTAAATTTTTCCTGAATATTTTTGATCTGGGGTTTATTGATCTGTGACCGTCGAATCCACAAGTACAGAGCGTGTATACATATGATGGATAGATGGATAGATGTGTGTATATATAGCATTTATAGCTATATAAAAGTGGCATGGAACATTTTGTGTTACTTACACATAGGGACATACATACACACAGACACAGAGTTTTTAAGCCTTTGGACATTTTTTTTTTCCTGACCTTGTACCTGGGATGACTTGGCTTGGAGGAGCTCACATCCTTGACCATCTTCGCACACACACAGGGATGTCTGGGAGGAAAGACCGTCTGTCTTGCAGCTCTCATTCAGATGTGATGAAAGGCTTCTACACTCAGATGGGGCCGGTGCCATGTTAGACTTATGGATATTTATCTAGACAGTAACCATGATTCCTTTTGGATTCTGGAGCCAAGTAATCCTATTATTATTTTTGTTCCCCCATTATCTTGGCCCCTGGGAAGTTACCGGACTCTGCCTACTGTCCTGTGAGTACAGCACAACTGTCTTGTGTAGAGCCTGGCCTAGATGTTGCTGTCCCCCACACCTCGCCCCCAACCCCTTCAGCAGCCGTGACTAGAGGATGAGAAGGCATGGGGTCCATGTGCTGGCATAACACCTAAAGCTACCACCTGCAGCACCAGTATCCTATTTGGGGACCTAGTTGAGCCCCAACTGTTCTACTTCTGATCCAGCTCCCTGCTAATGCACCTGGGAAAGCAGTGGAAGATGGCCCAAGTCCTTGGATTCCTGCCAGTCACATGGGAGACTAGGGTAAGATGCCTGGCTCCTGGCTTCAGACTGGCCCAGCTCCAGCCATGGCAGTCATTTCTAGAGCGAATCAGAAGATTGAAGATCTCTACCTCTGTTTGTCCCCTCTAATTTATTTGAAAGGAAGCATTACAAGAGATCCTTTATCCTCTGGTTCACTCCCCAAATGGCCACAATGGCTAGGGCAAGGCCAGGCTGAAGTCAAGAACCACCAGGAGCTAGGAGACTGGAATTTCATCAGAGTCTCCCACATGGGTGCAGGGCCTCAAGCCCTTGGGCCATCATCTGCTGCTTTCCTAGATATATCAGCAGGGAGCTGGATCAGAATTAAAGTAACTGAAACTCAAACCAACAAGCCCATATGGAATTTCCCACATCACAGAGAGCTAGCTGCTTAACCCAATGTGTCACAATTACTGTCCTGCATTTTAAAATCATGTAGCTTGGTCTGGTACAGTAGCCTAGTGGCTAAAGTCCTCACCTTACATGTGCAGGGATCCCATATGGGCACTGGTTCGTATTCCAGCAGCTCTACTTCCCATCCAGCTCACTGTGACCTGAGAAAGCAGTGGAGGATGGCCCAAAGTGTTGGGACCCTACACCTGTGTTGAAGACCCAGGAGAAGCTCCTGGTTGCTGGCTTTGAATCGGTTCAGCTCTGGCCCTTGCAGCTACTTGGGGGAATGAACCAGTAGATGGAAGATCTTTCTCTCTCTCTCTCCTTCTCTCTGTAAACCTGACTTTCCAATAAAAAAAAAAAAAAGTAAATTTTAAAAAAGAAAAAACCATGTAGCTGTATCTTCTATGGGAATAATAATTTGGAATATACCTACTGAATGCTTCCCTGTGCCAGACACATTTCTAGACACAGGCCCTGTGCCAGACACATTTCTAGACACAGGGTAGCATGAAGAATTGAGAAGAAAGTAACAGAGTCATCATTCTCCACTCCCCGGGAATATGGAACAAATTCATGCCTGCAGACAGCATAACTAAAGGCTTAGAAAAAGCAAGACCCTGAGAGGGGAGAAACCAGGACTTCACATTCTGGGGATTTCCCAGCTCTGAAGGGTGGTGACTTGGAGCTGGGGCATGACTCACAGTGGCTATGCTCATAAGCATCATCTGGTAGAGGTGCATGTGGGCCACAGGCCTAGCCACTGGGCTGCACTGACTCACCAACCCCATGCGGATGGGGCTAACCCAGAGCCAGCAGATGCAGGAGCTGGTAGTCGTAAACCACTTTGTCCTGCTGTCAGAGCTGGACCCACAGTCTCCCTCCTGGCCTCCTCCAGGGCACCATGGTGGAGGAGAGCAGGGCTGTTCTCTGTGTCCTCTCTGTGCCCATGACACAGCACCCATGAAATTGACCATGGATGACAGAGACTGCCCAGTCCTTCACAGAGCTCACTGGAGCTCCTTCCCTGGGCCTGGCCTCCTCTTCCTCCCACCCCCTCCCTCAGCCACACACTACCAATGGGCATAAAAGTAGACTGCTGCTCATTTGCCTGGTCCCATGGTTGTTGCTCACCAGGCCTTTGTCTTCTTAAGCAAATGACAGGGAGTCGTTCAGCCTGGGAGGCAGGTGTGGCTGACTGGACCACCTGCTGGAACACTACAGGAGCACATTTCCCTGGGTTTGAATTGTTCCAGGACCATGGAGGAGCCCCAACACTCTCCACACTTCTGGGTCCTCCATGGGCTTCTCAGAGCAGATGGCCTTTGATACACAAAATAAAACACAGACATGCACAGTGGAAATAACTTAAATGGAGACAAGATTTATCCCAATGTTTGCTGTGTAGTAGTACTATTTCCTTTCTTTAAGATGTATATATATATATCTTATATTTATAAAGTAAAATATATATATATTCCTATGAAGTAATATAGCACAGGAAGCTGAGTTAGAAGCAAAGCAGCAGGGTTCAGACCAGCACTCCCATACGGGATGCCAGCATCTGTATCTATTTATTGACATGTTAATTAATAAGAAACAGCACTGGTCCCAATTACTGTAATTCTGAGGCAGTGATTGGCAACACACAGCTGCGGTGTGATGGGAAAATACCCGTGATTCCTGCCAGTGACAGGTGCTTTCAGCACTGAGGGGTGCACTGCTAGTATTCCATCGAAGGAAGTGCTGGATTTCAGGGAGAGGTTTGAGAAAAAAAAACGTTGTCATCTCTTTCGTCTTTCCTTCCCCATTCTAGAGAACTGCCGTCCTCGCTGACTCAGGCCACAGATTCCTGCTCTGAGTCCCTGGCTGCTCCTGGCTGAAGCCTGCTGCGAGGAGATCTCTCAGCAGGTGCAGGGCTCAGGGGCCGCTCTGGAAACGACCAGCTGGTCCTGGCGGCACTCCCGGGAGCAGCCCCTCACACGGCACTCCCCGTGTACCCCCTGGTGTTGTCACCTGCAGGCTTTCACCCCGTCCACGTGGGACAGTGGGAGGTGAGGAATGAGCTGTACAGGGGCAGCAGACAGGTCTGTGTGAGTCCTCCTCCTCTTCCTCACCTTCATCACCAGGAACAGTGAATCTTCTTTATGTTTTTCCAAACTCTTCTAAAAACCAAACCAACTCCTGTTTAGTCTTCTGGAAAGCAGGTTTGTGTATTATTATCTCTATTTCAAGAATAAAAACATTGAGGCCAGAAGAGCTAGAGTGTTTGATTCATACCGCATAGCTAAAAAGCTGAAATTTTGGAGCTGATACCGTGGCTAACCCTCTACCCTATGGTGCCAACATCCCGTACAGGCACTGGTTAATGCTCAGATGTTCCACTTGTGATCCAGCTCTCTGCTTACGATCTGGGAAGACAGTGGGGGATAGTCCAAAGCCTTGAGAGGCCGTGCTGTGCCTACATGGGAGAAGCTCCTGGCTCCTGGTTTTGAATTGATTCAGCTCTGGCCGTTGTGGCCATTTGGGGAGTGAACCAGCAGATGGAAGACCTCTCTCTCTTTGTCTCACCTTCTCTCTGTAAATCTGCCTTTCAAATAAAAATAGAGAAATATTTTTAAAAACATGCATTTGAACCTAAACATATTCTGTTGTACCAGCCTTACATTTTTTCTAAGCTGGGCCCGTGCCACCCAGGTGGGTGAGCTGGATTAAGTTCCTGGCTCCTGGCTTCAGCATATGAAGAGCAAATTGGTAACAAGAATGCTCACTTTCTCTGTCCCTTTTTCTGTCCCTCAAATTAAACATTTTTGAAGCTTTTATGTATTTATTTGAAAGGCAGAGTTTTATACAGAGAGAGAAAGACACGCACACACACAGAGGAAAGATAGAGGGAGAGGTTTTCCATCTGTTGGTTCACTCCAGTGACAGTCACAATAGAGCCGGGAACCAGGGTCTTCTTTTGGGTCTCCCACTTGGGCTCAGAGACCCGGATGCTCATGCCATCTTCTGCTGCTCTCCCAGGCACATTAGCAGGGAGGTGAATTGGAAGCGAGCAGTCAGAATCCAAACTGGCACTTACGTGGGATGCTAGTGTAGCTGTAGATGGTGGCTTAAGCCACTGTACCACAGTGCCAACTATGACAACACATTTTAAGATTTTTTGCATCAAAATAAATATATTTTAATTCCATTTTCAATGAACTATGGGATCTTCTACCCGCTGGTTCACTTTTCAAATGCCCCCAACAGCTGCATTTGAACCAAACAAAAAGCAGGAGCCACAAACTCCATCTGGGTCTCCCATGTGGGTAGCAGAGCCCCAGGTATTTGAGCCATCGCTTGCTGCCTCCCAGGGTGTGCAGCAGCAGGGAGCTGGATCAGAAGCAGAGGGAGAACTCCATCCCAGGCACTCTGATATGGGATGAGGACATCCCACACGGCAGTGTAATCCACTCTGCCACAATGTCCACCCCTCCATGAAGTTTTAGAAGTCCTCTTGTGTGTGTCAGGAGGACACCCTGCTCTTTTGTCCCCTGCCTTTCTTTTCCCCCACAGGGTCCAGATTCACATGAAGTATACTAGGCATTCAATAAATCTTGTATGGACAAGCAATGAACCAGCAGAGTCTCTCCACCAAAGCAAAGTAACCTCGCATGAAGGAAGGCCACTCAGAATGCCGATACCCCGTTGGCAAGCAGAGGTGGTGCTGTGGACTCCAGCCAGGGCCAGGCCTCAGCTGTGACAAAGACCGGAGGCTCCTGGAAGGAGTGGGGGCAGAAGCCAAACCCGGCTTGGCAGCTCATCTGCTGGCCTGCATACCAGCATCCTGGCAATGTCCCCAGCTACCTAGGGCCCCTGCCCTGAGAGCCTAGGAAGAATCAGCCACCAGCCCAGAGGGGACATGAAGGTTCCTGTGTCGCCAGCAGGTGGTTGGGGAGGCCGTGTACCCAGGCAAATGAGTCGCAGCCCACACAGGTAGACATGTGTGGCTCCTGAGCTCTGCTCCCACATCAGGATTCAACTCACTGAGCATGGAGGGCAGTCTGCAACAGCCTAGCCCGTCAATGGAGCCTGAGGGACTGGGGGACAGCCAGGGCCTGGCTGAACTGCAAGAGCTGGCCTTGAAGTGGGTCATGGAAACACAGGCTCCCGTCATCCTGCAGAATGGAGCCTTGCCATTGTGGTCCCATGGCTTCATCTCCCGCAAGTAAGGCGATCGGGTCCTGGGTGGTAGAACAAGGCTGTGGTCCACCCCTAACCTGGGCTGAGCTGGCTGCTGCCATCTCTCTGGGCTGAGAAGGGACCTTGGGAAGTTACAGCAAAGTGGGTTAGGGGACACAGACTGCTGGCTTCTGGAGGCAGAAGGCACGGCATTGGTCTCCTCTCTGAGCACAGATGTGGGGTGTTTGGGCAACTAGGTGTGAGAAGAACAGGAGAGCTGGACAGGAGCAGATTGGATTATTCAGATCTACTCTGTGCAACCTGATGATTAACGTGGCAACCTTATCTTTTGAAACCACCTAAATTGGGACACGGAGCAATAAAGTTGGGAGGAGAGTCACAAAGGGGAGTGACTGTCACAGAGTGCAGCGAAGGGTGCTTGCAGCCTCAGGATCCTGAGCCAGCCCCAGCTGAGTCTTGAAGTTTCCAATTGTACCTGCACAGACCCCAGTCCCAATGCACATTCTGAAGGATGAGTTCTCCCATAAAAGGGTCTGGAGCTTCGAGCGCTGCAGGGATCCTGGGGTGTGGCCGGGGATGGAGGGCGGGGGAGCAGCAAAGGCCAGCTGTGTCACTGCACAGACCCAGCTCATGGCCTGTCATCCTCTGTCCAGGCAGACAGCAGGTGCTCAAAGACAAAGCTCCCGGATGCTTCCTCATCCGCCTCAGCGAGCAGGCCACAGGTACGTCTTATCCTACAGGTAAGAAGAGGGCTCAGGCTCTATAACCCAACCTTGTAGATTAGCTTAGAGTGTCTCCTGCACCTGCTGTCTGTTTCCCCTCCCTGCCTGGTCTGGAACACGCTCAGCAGACCCTCCCCGCACTGCAGCAGCGGTGATTCTGTGCTGAGGAGACTGCAAGCCTGCAGAGGGGTTGGGTGGTGTAGGAGCAAACCCTTCTAGCCATGACCCCTTTGAGCCCAGTGCACCAGAAAACTTGTCCTTTGTCAGGCTCGTGGTTGAGGTTCAGGATGGCAGGAGGAAGCATTTCCAGTCACCACACACATCAAAATCATTGGGTGCAGCAGGATGTCAATTTCCCGTGGTGGGCTGGGGAGGTGGGAGGGGCATTTCAGGACAGCCTTGGCCACCTGAGGCAGGCTGTGCATGGCCGAGGTGCTGGGGGTGACCCACGTGGGCCAGGGGTCCCTCGGGAGGAAGGGCTTGGCAGAGCTGTAGTCAGGGCTGGGGATGAGATGCTGGAGACCAGGGGGCTGCAGGAGGGAGGGCAGTGGGAGGGAGAGGAGGGCACTAGGTGGCCAGGAGGATGTCCTGAGTGCAGGTTGGGATGCAGAAGACAGAGGAAAGGAAATGGTCCCCTTCAGATTCTGGCACCGATTTGTCCCCTACTTGGGCTTCCCCAGTACAAACCTTGACCTTGCATGAGTTGCTTGGCCTCTCTGCACCTCTGCTTCCTTGCCTGTAAAGCAAGAGAATTATAGCACCTGCCTGATAAGATCAGGTCCGATGCTCCAGTTAATAGCACATGATGGGCCAGCCTTGTTTTGCAGTGGGTCGAGCCACTACTTGGAATGCCCATTTCAGAGTGCAGGTTCAAGTCCTGGCTGCTCTCTGTTTTCTAATCAGCTTCCTGCTAATGCACGTAGGAGACAGCAGAATACAACTGTAGTGTTTGGGTTCCTACCCACATGGAAGACCAGGATGGAGTCCTAGGGTTCCTGGCTTAAGCCTAGTCTAGTCCTGGTTATTGCAAGCATTTGGGGAGAGAACCAGTGGATGGAGAATCTCTTTCTTTTTTTGTCTCTCTCACTCTTTGTTACTCTACTTTTCTAGTAGATGAAAGCAAACATTTAAAAAGTACATGGCAAGATGCATGAGTCATGACAAGGACTAAATAAATCTTAATCATCATCAGAGCAATGATTTCTACCCTATATACCAGGCACAATGGACAGACTTCAACAAGCACTACTTCGGCAGTCTCCAGGTAATCTCTTCAGCCTCATGTTGCTTTCTGTTTCTCCAAAGGAGATCTTAGCTGGAGGGATCACTTGTAAAAGAGATAGAAGTGGTCCAAGATAAATGGAGAAGAACAGAGCATCCATCAGTCCTCCATGTCTGTTTTCTCACGGACAACAGGGACACCCCTGCAGTTTGGGGGCAGGGCGCAAGCGGGGCAAGGCCCTTCCGTCCAGCAGTTGGTGCATGAGTAACTGGATTTCCCAATAGAACAAAGCTAACCACTGACTCACTGCAGGCACAGAATTCTAGGTTCACCCTAGATCTTATGGGGAAAACAAAGACTATTTTAAAGAGTTATTTATTTACTTATTGGAAAGGCAGAGTGACACACAGAGAGAGAATGGGGCGGGGGGGCGTCTTCCATTTGTTGGTTTATTCCCCAAATGGCCATAACAGCCAGAGCTGGCCCAGGCTGACATCAGGAGCCAAGAGCCTCTTCTGGATCTTCTATGCAGATGCAGGGGCCCAAGTACTTGGGCCACCTTTCACTGCTTTCCCAGGAGATTAGCAGGGCATTGAATCAGAAGCAGAGCAATTGGGACTACAACTGGCACCCAAAGGGATGCTGGGGGGAGGGGATGGCACTTAGGCCCACTAGGCCACAGTGCTGGCCCCTGGAAAGTTCTTGACTCTGACCTTAATGGCAGAGTGACCAGGTGAGGACTTGTGAAGTGGCACATGGGGTCATGCACAGGACTGGGTCTTTGCTTCCTGGGAGATGCAGATGGAATCTGGGCTTGTGACTATGGCCCAGCCCAGCCCTGGTTGTTGTAGGGAGTGAACCACCATAGGAGAGATCTGGCTACCTTTTAAACACAATAAATATTTTTCCCTAAACAGGAAATGAAACGGGGGCATGATGGAGGTGGGACTGAGTTCCTTCGTTTCAGCAGGGTAGGGACTCTGGGAATCAGAGCAGTAAAAGGCTGGGATCTGATCCTTATTTCAATCTGCTGACTTGTTCATTACAATTTTTTTTTTAATACTACGTTCTTCATACTTGCATCTCTGAGTTTATAGGTGTCCTTTTACAGGCAAGGTGCGTGTTGCACCTGCTTGAGTGCTAGTCCCTGTTCCTTGCACCTGAGCAGGCTTCATCTGGGCAGAACTCGCCTTGGTGTCAAGTGGGGTGGGGCTGCCCCAGGTCAGGCAGGGCTGTCGCAGGTACAGAGCTCCCAACATGTCTCATAGCTCAGACCACTAAACAAAGGCACTTGTTGCAGGGGCAAAGACCGCTGCCAGGATTTCATCATCAACCACCCCCTTCAGGCAGAGGACAATGATTTATACGATGCCATCGCTCTGGGCCTCCAGCAGATCCGTCTGGGCCTGGAAACTGCACCTGCCACAGTGGCCCCCACCATGGTCCCAAACAAGGCTGCCAGGCCCTGCCCCACCCCAGAGCCTCAAGCCTCCTCTATTTTTTCAAAGAGGAGCATGGAAAGGAGTCACCAGATCTTCTCCAAGGAGGAAAGCACAGAGGTGAGATGGGGAGCCTGGGCTACCGGGGAGGTAGGTGCTCTGCCCCACGGCCAGGTCACGAGAGGGGCAGCCTGACCTGCGAAGCCCCCAATGGATTCACTACACCATGACCCTGCCTCTGGTCAGCCAGACTTGGTATAAGCCTTGAGCCTGGCCATTTTCTAAGCTTTGTTACTTTGGCCAAGCGATGCAGTCTCTTTTAGGCCTCAGTTTACCACTTCTGAGGCTGCTGCTTGGCTTGCATGGCAGAACCGCCATGAACAGCCTGAAAATCTAGCACACTGTAGTTAGGAGCACCTGGGGGGTCAAACCTTTATTCTTCCTCACGGCACCCCATGGGAGGGCTCAGGCAGATTTTTCTTACTGTATAGCAGGTCACAGCATGCTGTTTTCTTACTGAATAGCAGGCTAAGGACTATGCTTTCCATAGTAGGAACTGTGAACTGACTGGTACTTCCACAAGATACATTAGCATAGTGCAGAGACCACCAGGAGAGACAGGGCAATGTGTCGCCCATTCCCCCGGATCAGAATCCGAGCTCCCACGAGTTGCTCTTATTCATGGCCAGATCCCCGACACACGTAGGACCTAGCACACAGCTGCATTCACATGATAGTGGATGGGTGCAAGGTGGACTTGGGGTGGGCCATTCTGGAAGTGGCAGAGCAGCGAGTGGGTGGTCTCAGGGTGGGACTCTGAGGGACCACACTGGAGCTGGGAGGAGGAGCAAGGCAAAAGTGAGCTTGGGAAGGAGGCAGAGGCCTTGAATGCCAAGGTCAAGGCTATACTCAGAGTGTGAGAGCAGGCAGGGTGTAATGTCCCATATGCATCAGGCAAACAAAGGCTGAGATAGGGGTTAGCTTGTCTGAGTTCAGTTACCTGACACACCATACTCTCCCTCCCTTTCTCCCCAGGACCCCACCACAGTGCCCTCTGTCCCTGAGAAGGGGACCTCCCTCCTGGCTCAGACCCTGGGAGGTCCCAGTGGCATCACCTACGAGGACCTGAAGAAGAAAGAGCAGGTGCAGCCAGGGTCTGGCCACAGACACACTCCATAGACAGGGGCCCCTGCCAACTGGCAGCCAGCTCTGCTCCCCAGGCAGGAATCTCCCAAGGAGATGCCCCAACTTGGACCAACATGTGTCTGATGGCTCTGGGGTGACCTTGGATCAGGACCCTGCTGCGGCGGTATCTCCCACTTCCCGGCAGCGGCTCCTCCTCCCATTCCACGATTCCAAGGCTCCACCCTGTGCCAGCACTTGCCTTGTAGAGACCTACAAGTTCACCTTAGGAAGGTTGAGACTCCCGCAGGTGGCCAAGGGCACACCCAGCCCAGAGGGTGAGCAGATGCTAATATGCTGGATGTGGTGTCCACCAGGCCTCCACATCCTACAGCAAGCAGTTGGGGTCCAAGAACTGTGGCTATGAGACGACCCCAAGGGTCACTCCAGAGCCTGGCAACACCTACAAGCAAATCCCAACTCCCAAGAGCAGGGAGACCAGATGGAGCAAGAAGGTGAGCTGGCAATGGGGCAAGGTGTGTGCAGCTGCCCTCTCTTAGGTAGCACCCGGCAGGAGTGGGGCCTGGGCCATGAGGCACGACCCTGGGGGATGCAGGAATGGCAGCTGCTGGCTTAGGGGTAGAGAAGGGGCATGACCACTCCCTGACCTTGGGGCTTAGAATAGCGAGCCCTCACGCGTGTCACTGCCCCTGAGGTTCAGATGGACAGCAGATACCTGCTCAGCATCTACCTGACCTTCCCACCAAACCAGGCATCTGGTATGCTGCCATGGCAACCCGACACCAGGCCTCCCTCTCCACACCTGTCGGATGGGCTGATGCTCTGATAGGGCTGGAGGCAGCTGCTCATGGGACCACAGGGCCACCTACAGGGCAGCAGGTGAACACTACTGCAAGTTCCCTATCAGACCAGAGGGTGGGAACAAAGAGGGAGAGTGGACATGCTTAGGGGTGAGGAAGGCAGAGGGATGTTGGACTCTCAGCACACTCTGCCCGTCGCTAGGGACAATGGTGCTGGGCAGCCCCTTCCCTTCCCTGTGGGCTCAAACTGAACACCTCGAAAGCCACATTCCACCACTGCTCAGCCCTGCTGGCTGCCCTCTCACCCTGGGCACAACCCCTAGCCCATGTCATGAGGGCATTGAAGCACCCCCACTTCCAGCTGAGCTAGAGAACTCTGAAGGTTGGAGAGACATTCCTGAGAAATAAGAGGAAGGGCTCAGCCTTTATTTCCTGTGTCTTGTTAGCCAAAGGAGGGTGAATCCTCACCCAAACCCACAGAGCTGAAGGCGGTCCCCTTGGGCACCTGGGAGGTCTGCAGGAACAGCCACCCACACTGTTCTCTGAGCCAGGGTCGTGGCCTCTGGGTCCACGGCTCCCCAGGCCCAGCAGCACCCCCTCCCCCCGGCAGCCTGACAAGTTCTGAAGGTTCTTCTTGGCCGATAAGAAGCACAAATGCAGAGCAGTGCCCACAGCTCACCTGCAGGATGTCCCTGCCACCTCATCCACTAAGGAACCAGCTCAGACATACAAATCAAGACCTGATGCTGAAGGGGGCCTTCCAGCATCCCGTGTCCTGCTTTCCCTGTGTCTCCCACACAAAGGAAAACACCCAAGCTGGACAGAGTGGGGCCTGGCCAGAGGTAGTGGGCAGCAGTCCCATCTCTTAGGCATGCTGAGGCCCCGGCACTAACCAACCCAGACCTGCCACCACTGACCCTCATCCAAGCACAGGACAGGACCCACGCAGGGACTGTCAGCTCCCTAACTGGCTGTCCTGGTCTGCCTTCTCGGCTCCAGTGCCATGGGGATTGGCAGCACTCTGTCAGTGAACCACACAGCTTCCTAAGGTGTAGCTGGAGGTCTCCTGGCACACAGGACAGACGCAGAGAGCAAGTGTGGGACATGCTAGCATTTTACTACCCGAGTTCCCATGCCTGGGACCAGTATGTGTCCGGAGCAATCCACACAGCTGCACTTACACAGCTGCACGCTGGGAAGGGGTTGGGGCGGGGAACAGGCAGGGTTGGGCTGCAGCCCAGCCTCGGGTTTTGAATGCAGATTGCATAGCTTGGTGAGACCCCGACTATTTTTTTTTTTTTTTTTTTTGCACCTTGTCCTGGGCGGCAGCTGGGGGTCATCTGGCCAGCATAGCACAGTCTGTCACCTCTGTTAGCTGTCACCCTCCCAGGGGTGACATTTCTGGGTGGGGAGTGGATTGGAGTACAAAGGTGGTTAGGAGAGTCCCTGGGAAGGTACTTCTCCAGTCCCCTCTTCCCTGGTTAGGTTTTTTTTTGAGGGGGATTTTTGCTTTGTTTTTGCTGAAAGGGCCACAGGAAATGTTCATAGGTGTAGACTCCCCAGAGGCCCAGGCTGCTTTTCCATGGAGCTGGGAGCCATCCTCTCGTGCACATAGCAGGGCTGGTACACACCCTGGGCCACCTGTGTCAGCCAGCTGAGTCCTCAGATGCGGATGTGGAAGGTGCTGGAAAGAGAGAGAGAGAGCAAGTGAGCAGGCCTGGGCTGTACAGGTCAAGGCTCCTGGTTGAGAGCTGAGCAGGGACCCAGGCGCCATAGCCTGGTAGGGAAGAGCACACACCAGCAGTTTCAAGGGGGGAGGGAGAACGGACCGTCCAGGGGTTCAGCTCTCCATCCTCCCCCCCCATCATCATCACACCGGGAAGCCCTTAGGATTGTCAGGAAGCTGGGCCTGGCACGTGACAACCCATGCTTCCTGTCGTACACGCCACTGCTCACAACAGGCAGGGGGGCGGGGGAGGCTGCCTGGCCATGGCCCCACCTGCAGTGCCTGGGCGGGGGGCGGGGGAGGCAGGACCTGAGGAAGTCGGGGGCCTTGGCGATCATGTCCTCAAAGTCGGCGAAGCCCAGCTTGCCATCACCATCCAGGTCGGCCTCCTCGATGACCTTGTCACACACCAGCACCACCTCGTCCTCATCCAGCTCTGACTTGGTGAGCCGTGCCAGTGTCAGCTCCAGGTCCTCCTTGCAGATGAAGTTGTCTGTGTTGAAATCTGCCAGGCCGCCAGAGAGAGAGAGAGAGAGAGAGACAGATACACTGAAGCGGGGCATGGGGTCTCCCCCACGACCCCCCTGGGAATTCTTGCCCTCTGCTTACTTCTTCCCCACCCCCTCCAGCTCCCTGACTCCTGCCAGCCTCTGGAGTCCCCCAGAGTAACTCCAGGCACAGTCTGCAGCAAGGGGGGGCACTGGCTCCTCATCCCCAGATAACAGGCAGGAAAGGGGGGGACTCTGCATGTTCACAGCACCCCCATACCTCGCAATGCACTGGATGTACAGCCACACCCCCAAAACAGGCCTCAAAGCTGGGGCTCCCTGGGAACTGTGAGTTCAGGCCACAGAATCCTTTTGTCCTTGGGTACTTCCAGAACAAAGGAGAGCAATGCCCCAGGAAGGCCGGGGTTTGGGGGACACTGCAGAGCCAGCCATGTTCCACATCCAGCCAGAGGTGCAGCCACCTTCTGCAGGGCACAGCATGGAGGTGCAGACCCATGGGTACTGTCACAGCCACCCCAGCACTCAGCCTAGCTACCCGGCCTCCCTTGGCACAGGCTCTGCCATCTGCCTGGGGCATCCTTCACAGCCAGCTCCTGTTGAGAGTCAGCCCTGAGCTGCAACACCAGCTCCCAGGGCTGGGAACCTCCTGGATATAGATTCCCCACCCCGCCTCTGCTGGCTCACCGGGCAAGCTGTGCAACGGTACTGGGCCATGTGAGTGGTCACTCTCAAAGCCAAAGTCATCAGGCGGAACATCCACAACCCCCACCACATGGACAGAGAAGAGGGGTAGTTGGAAAGGTTGCCTGAGACCGCACACCCAGCCCGAGCCCTCCTCAGTATTACTGCTGCAGGCTCAAGTGCCCACCTCTCATGATGGGTCTCTGCCCTGGCCAGAGGCCTCAGAAACACCTGCTGGCCACCAGGTTCCCAAGACCCCAACTGCCTTTTCCCTATCCCAACCCCCCAGTCTGGGGCAGCAAGCTGGAAGCATGGGGCAGGGGGAATTGGGGATCTCCTTCCTATGCTCTTATCCTGACCGTATGCTCTGGGCTCCCCATCTCCAGCAGGTGACAGCCCCTCCCAGGAGTACCAGCGCAGCGGCATGCACACCTGAGTCTCAGCCAAATGGTCTGAGATAAGAAAATGGAAAGACAGAGCTGGGGGTGCCCTGGCAGCTGGAGGTGCCCAGGACAGCTTTGCACCCCAGCTCCTCTAGCCCACAATGGTGGCCTCGGCGTCCCCACAGGCTGGACAGGCTTTCAGTGGCTGACGCACCCTTCGGCTGTGGAAGACACGTGGTACCTGGCGCCCTCTGGTGGCTGGTGAGACGACAGCCTGAGGGTTGACTGGGGGATGGGGAGGAGAGTAACCGGGATGTCCATTCCCACCAGCAAGCTCTGGGGACTCGTTACCGTAGATCTTGAAGGCATAGTTGGCTTTCAGCTCCCGGGGCGCCGACTCACACAGCACGGAAAACATGTCCACGAAGTCGTTGAAGGTGAGGTTGCCATCGCCATCCTCAGAGAAGGCTTCCACAATCCTCTCCTTAAAGGGATTCTCCTGCGGGGAAACGGCCATGACCATCGCCCAGTGCCGCAAGCCAGCACAGCCCTGGGCCAGAGGTCCAGGCCATTCTGAGCCTCCACTTCCCTGCCTGGAAAATGGGCATGGCCGTCACACACCAACTAACTGGGGTTGGGGGCGGCTCTTAGAGGGGTCAGGGAGCTTGAGTACGAAGGTGGGGGTATGACGCTAGTGTAGCCATTGTTATCACATCATGTCATACCACACCATGTTGCATCACATCACATCATGTCACATCACATTGCTTTATCATACCATGTCACATCATGTCATATTATACCAGGTCACGCCACAGCACATCATGTGATACCACCCAGATATGCAGGTTGTGTAGAGCCCCTCACCCCCAAGGGACTCTGCAGGTACTGCCTCATTTGAGTCATGAGGTGCCAGAGGTGGAAGGGTTAGTCCCATGGCCCAGAGCAGCACACACAGGGGTTCCCATGCGCAGGACTCTGTCCCCAGGAAGGGAGGTGACAGCCCCAGGCCCAGGCAGCTGTCAGTTCAGGCCATGTCTGGACAGAACCACAGGCAGAAGGCGCGTCCCTAGGGGCCCAGTAAGTTGACCAAGACATGCAGCAAGGGCCACAGGGCAGGGCAGGTGCCAGGCAGGCATCCACCAGCTTCTTCCTCCCACATCATGGCTCTCGGTCCAGCTCGGGGACAAAGCCCAAGATTCCTGCTCACGAGGGCCTCACGGCCTCTGGTGGCCCTCTTGAGCCTGGCCTCCACGCCCTCTCCTAACCAGGCAAGCAGGGGCCTGTAAAGGGCTGAGCCCGGAGGGTCCAGAACTGAGCCCGGGTGCTCCGTGACTCCGGGAACTGAGGTCACAGGGCACCCACCCACATGCAGGTGAGCACTTGCAGGTGCCCAGCCTGGCTCATACCCGCAGCTCCGGCATCTGGATGATGAGGCTCATGGGCACGTGCACGATGGGGCTCTTCCTGTAGTCCATGGGCACCAGGTTGGGGGCCAGCTCGTAGAACCGTGCGTGCAACCTGGAGGGGGAGGGTTAGAAAGAAAAGGGGAAAAAAAGCGCTGGTAGGGGGTATGGCCCAGGTGAGGGAGACACCTGCTCCTTTGGGGGCCTGGAACCTAACACTGGCTCCCTTGAAAGTCCCTGCTTCTCCTCACTCAAGTGCCCACTGTCCTGGCAACAGACCCTAACCTAGAAACTGTCTCTAGTTTCTACTCCCACACACCATATCAGAATGTCAGTTTAAGTCCTGGCTACTCTGCTGCTGATCCGGCTCTCTGCTAACATGACTAGGAAAGCAACAAGGGATGGCCTAAGTACTTGGGCCCCTGCACCCACAGGAGAGTCCTGGAAGAAGCTTTTGACTCCTGGTTTCAGTCTGGTCCAGCCATGACTGAATGAGACCATTTGCGGCCGCAACAGCAGATGGAGGACCTTTCCTTCTCTCTCGTTCTACCTTTCAAATAAATAAGTAAGTACTTATTATTTTTTTTTAAAGTTATGCATCATCTGTTAATGCAGGTGGTCCCTGGGAAGGGGGAGAAGAGAGGGATGACAAATTAGGGACTAACTTTTACTTATTACTTTGTTTCTGAATTGTTTAAAACGATTCAAAAAGATCACTGAGTTTCAAACAAACGTAACTTGGTTTTTAAAATTAAAACGTGAAAGTCTTAGTAGAACAGAAACAAAGGAATGTTCTGCTTAACCCTGTACACGAACACGGGTCCCAAGTCTTGCAGGCAGCATGCCACTCGGCCAGATGGACAGGCCACGTCTAGCTCACTGTCCCTACACTGCGGCCAACAGGGACAGCTCCCACCTCAGCGGCTCTGAGCAGCTGCCTGTGAGCAGAGGCGCACCATGTCTCTGCTGTCCAGTCCGCCTGGAATTCTATCCCCAGCCAGAATCATTGGCTCAGATGACGATTCCATTTTCAATTTTCACAGAAGATTTTTTTTAATCTTTATTTGAAAGATAATTACAGAGAGGAGAGACACAGAGAAAAAGATCTTTCATCTGCTGGTTCATTCCCCAAATAGCTACAACGGCCAGAACTGAGCCAAAATGAAGCCAGGAGCTTCTTCCAGGTTTCCCATGCGGGTTGAGGGTCCCGAGCACTTGGGCCATCCTCTGCTATTTTCTTAGATGCATTAGCAGGGAGTTGAATCAGAAGTGGAGCAGCTGGAACTTGAACCTGGGCCTATATAGACTGCTAGCACTGCGGGCAGAAGGTTAACCTACAATACCAGGAAACTGACACCCTCTGTTTAATTTCTTTTAGACTCCACTACATTTTTTATAGCTCTCCTACTTATTTTTTAAAAAAAAAAGATTTATTTTTTATTGTAAAGTCAGATATACAGAGAGGAGGAGAGACAGAGAGGAAGATCTTCTGTCCCATGTTTCACTCCCTAGGCGGCAGCAACGCCTGGAGTCGAGTCAATCTGAAGCCAGGAGCCAGGAGCTTCTTCTGGGTCTCCCACGTGGGTGCAGGGTCCCAAGGCTTTGGGCCGTCCTCGACTGCTTTCCCAGACCACAAGTAGGGAGCTGGATGGGAAGTGGGGCCGCCAGGATACGAACCAGCGCCCATATGGGATCCTGGCACGTTCAAGGCGAGTTTAACTGCTAAGCCACGATGCCGGGCCCGCTCCTACTTATTTTTACAGTTTGTCCTTACTAAGAAAAAGCAACTTCAAGTGTATGACAATTCAACACGTTCTGACTTTTTGATAAACCCATACATGAAAAAAATGCTGGGGCAGGCATGTGGCCCAGCAGTTCAGTCACTGCTTGGAATGCCCACACAGTGCCTGGGTTCAAGTCCCAGCTCTGCTCCTGACTCCAGCTTCCTGTTAGTGTGTGCCCTGGGGGGCAGCAGTGATGGCTCAAGCAGTGGAGTCTTCTGTTGCCTCCAGGGAGACCCGGATGGAGTCCCCACCTTCTGGCTTTGGCCTCATCCAGACCTTGCTGTTGTGGGCATTTGGGGGAATAAACCAGTGGATGTAAACTCTTTTTTCCCTGTCTCTTTCAAGTAAGTAAACTTTAAAATAAAATAAGTAAAAATGCTTAAGCAAGATACCAGCACAAAAATTACCAAAAGCTTAGCAGGCATTATATCTAGGTGGCAGGATTATAGGCCCTAATTGCGGTGTGTGTGTGTGTGTGTGTGTGTGTGGTAGTGGTGGTGTTTTTCCTTTAGCTGGCTTTATTTTTAAATTTTTGTACAAACATCATGTATTACAGGTGTAATTAAAAGTGATTCCATAATGGGGGCAGGTAATATGGCTAAAGAGGCTAATACTCCACCTGCAAGCACTTGCATCCCATATGGACACTGACTAGTGTCCCAGAGGCTCTACTTCCAATACAGATCCCTGATTTGGGCCTGGGAAAGCAGTCAAGTATGGCCCAAGTCCTTGCGACCCTGCACCCTTGTGTGTGGGAGACCTAGAGGAAACTCCTGGCTCCTGCCTTTGGATCAGCTCAGCCTCAGCCATGGCAGCCATTTGAGGAATGAACCAGTGGATGGAAAATCTTTCTGTCTCTCCTCTCCATAAATCTGCCTTTCCAATAAAAATTAGTTTCTTTTTAAAATATAGCAAAAAGTTAAAAAAAAAAAAAAAACAACGAGAAAATAAACAATAAGGTTAACCAACAGGCAAACACTTGGGACACTGGCTAGCTGGGCCTCTCATTCCGGAGGACAAAGGCTGCATTCTGGCTGGAGAACAAAATCTTATACTGGTAGGCAGGGGGTCAGGGGTGGGGAAGGTGCTGAGTGGACACGAGGGGAAGGGGCTGAGTGGACGCACTGAGCTCCCGCCTACAGAGAGCAGGTGGATGTACCGGCCCACACAGGCTCAATGTAGGGGGTGCAAAAACTGCGCCCAGGGAAGTAACTAGATCTGCCGGGAGGAGGAATGAGGGACGGTCCCTGGGTTACCTGTGACTGGTATCATTGTCCCGCTCAAGTTTCCTCCTGACCAGCTGCAGGTGCAGGCAGCTCCAGTGGGGAGGGAGAGGCCCAGCTGCTGCCTCTGGCAGGTCTTTGTGTCTTGGTCTCTCTGGGCTTTAGACCCCAAACTCTGCTCCCTGTCCCTGAGCCAGGGCTGGGGCCAGGGGCCCCCTTGGAGGGAGGTGATGTGCAGTCATCCAGGCCACTACCCACTGAAGCTTGATCAGCAGGCCAGAGAAGGCCACGGGGCTGAGTGTGGGATGAGCTATGATGGCCACACCTGGCTCCTCCACGGGTGCTGTTCTTCCACTCTGGGTTACTCTGGCTGCCAGTGTGGCCACTGGAAGCGCTGAGGGTGCCACGTGGCAGGGACTGGGTCCAGAGCTCTTCTCTGCACAGCAAAGGTCTGGTCCCTGGGATTTCTATGATTGCCAATCCAGAGGTGGAGCCTGCATGAACCAGTGTGGGCCAGGATAGGGCTTCAAGAAGCAGTGTCCACCTGCCTTCAGGAGCCCAGTCCCCCCCTTTGCAAGACCTCAGGTTTGGCCTCGGTTCCAGTATTGAGCTCAGAGCATGGGTGCGGGCGGTGCTGAAGGGACAAAGTCCAGCAGGTCAGGGCCGTAGGAGAGCCCCTCAGATACACTCCAAGGCCTCTTATACTGGATCAGACTCCTGGCCTGACCACTGAGCCACTCCCCTCACTGGTGTGCCAACCTGCGGAGCATGGCACAAGGACACAATCCTGCTTCCCCAAGGGTCTCCCTGAGGCTGGCACAGCTGCTCACCCTGCCCTCCTTCATCCACCTGCTCTGTGCAGCTTGCCAGTGCCTTACAGGTGCCAAGTCTAATGACAGCTACATGGGAAGGCTCCATCCTTGTCTGACGGCAAGTGCATTGGAGTTGGGGGAAGCTAGGTCCACAAGCCCTCGAGGCCCCAGGAAGCTGTGAGAGTGTGGGAGTGAATGTCCAAAGGAGACGTGGTAGAATCGGGCTGGGAGGGACCAAGCTGGGGGATGCAAATGGGCACCATGGGAGAGGGATGGAGGAGCATGCGCCAGAAAGGAAGTGGTGGGGAGGGGGCCCTAACAGAGGACAGATACAGCCTGGCTGAGGACTCCGGACTAGGACTCCACGAGGTTAGAAGAAGCATCTGAATCCCCAGGAGTGACATTCTGAGGACCCCCACCTGCCTGCCTGTCCATAAGGGAACCCCCAGCCCACGTTGTCTTTTCCCAGCACTGCATCTCGTGTTGTGATTCTTGTGGTCTCAGAAAGGAGGGAGGGTAGAGCTATAGCACGAAACTAAAGCCCAGCTCAGAGACACCAGCCCGGAGGCTTGAGCCCTTGTCTGGCCTCGCTGAGTGGCAGTGCAGCCCGGGCCCTGGGCAGAGTGGTGAGCGTAAGTCCCTGGGAAAGCAGCCCCAGCCGCAGCCCCTGCTCACCCACCTACATCCAGGGCAGGTGATCAGGGGCTGCCTGGCTTAGAGTGCCACTCGATAGCCCAGACAGGGGCCCAGCACGCAGCAAGACCTCCTGCTCAGCTTGCTAGCAGGAGGGGGAGCCAGTGGAGGTGTCAGGTGCACACAGCAGCCCAGGAAGTGGAGTTCTTCCTTGCCCATTCCCCACCATGCCCCGCCCCCAATCCCTCCTTCTCCCCTCAAAGGAGTGAGCAGGACGCAGCACTTACTTGAGGATATCCTTTTTGTTGAAGAAGGTGCAATCCTGCAGAGGGAAACATACACACATACACAGCGGTCGCATGGCCCTTGTCCCACCCTCCGACAAGCCTCCATGCCCTGGGGCCTCCCAGGCAGCTGGGAGGAACCCAAAGACAAGGAATTCTAGAAGGCTTGGAGAACATCTCTGGAAGCTTCTGAGCCCCCTGAGCTGGGCCAGGGGAATGCAGTACATGGGCTGAGGCCAGGGCTGCTGGTGAGTAGATTTTCACTGGGCTCCCGGTGATGGGGAGAGAAGGTGACAATGATCATATCATCTGAGTACCGCCATCCTGGTGTGTCCAGCAGGCTGACCCCTGCTCACAACTCAAAACAGCCTGTTCAAGGAGTCAGCCGCTGCGCTGCGGGTCTGTGAAGCCGCCACCACCGGCCACACAGCCAAGCCTCGAGGGAAGTGCCGTGTGAACTGCCCAAACGTGAAAATCATTCCCACTTTCCCACTTTTGCCCACCATGGTACTGAGAAGGCGGCCTCAGAGGCACACTGCAGTACCCAGAGCCCATGGGGTCTTCCGGGGGCCATATGCAGGGCCAGCTCTGCCAAGGGCAGAGCAGAAGTGCAGGCAGTCAAGCCGGCCCTGGATCAGCCGCTCCTCCCCCCCAGCCTCCCCACGCCGCCATTGGGCACCAGGAGAGTGACGCTGTACTTTGGGGAGGATCCCCCCCCTCCCCAGAGGCACACAACAGCTGGAATGCCACAGCAGCTGGGGGGATTTCTGGGCCCCATTGGTGTGTCCTGAGCCACCTGCTGCTTCCCATGGTACCTTGTCCTTGGAAACACAGGGACTTCTTGTAGGCTGGGGCCAGGGCAGGGAGAATGGCTGGCTTTGCCTTTGGCTATGGCTAGCAATTCTGTAGGGCCCAGGAAAGATTTAGCAGGATTCCCGCTATACACGTACACGCACACACACGCACACACACACACACACACACACACACAGCGCAGGCCTAGTAGGGTAAGACTCAGGTTAGTGCCCCGGGCGGCTGATTTCTCCACAGACCTCAATCACCTGCTGAAGAGGGCAGGTGTAGTGTCACAGAGTTAGATTCAGTCTCTACTTGTATTACTGGTGTCCCACATGGAGAGCCCGTTCAAGTCCTGGCTACTTCTCTTCCGATTTCAGCTGCCTGCTCAGGCGCCTGGGAAGGCAGCAGAAGATGCCACAAGCGCCTGGACTCTTGGTGCTCACCTGGGAGACCCCAAAAGAATTCCTGGCTCCTGGCTCTAGCCTGGCCCAACCCTAGCTGCTGCAGCCATTTGGTGAGACAAGCTCAGCAGAAAGATGATATGTCTCTGTATGTATCACTCTGCCTTTCATAATAAATGACAATAATTTCAAAAATTTAAATACTAAGGGCCAGTGCTGTGGCAGAGCCGGTCAAGCTGCCCCCAGCAATGCCGCATTTTCACATGGCCATTCTGGCTGCTCCACTTCCCATCCAGCTCCCTGCTTGTGGCCTGGGAAAGCAACAGAGGATGGCCCAAAGCCTTGGGACCCTGCACCCACATGGGAAACCCTGAAGAAGTTCTTGGCTTCAGATCAGCTCAGCTCCGGCCATTGCAGTCACTTGGGGAGTGAACCCGAAGATAGATCTTCCTCTCTTTCTCTCTCTGCCTCAGTCTTTCCAATAAACAAATGAATCTTTAATAAATACATAAATCTTAAAACCCTCTATCAGGTACAGGCAGTCTGGCCAAGCCTTCCAGCGGCAGACTTCCCTCACCTTGACCCTGATCTCAGACACGCCCCTCACAGCAGGTGCCTGGGCCAAAGGCACCAGCTTCCCCAGGCAGAGGGAGGGCCAAGCAGGAATGCTAATTCTCAGGCTCTGTCCTGAGAAACTCTGGGGAGGACACAAGAAATCTACATTTAAAAAAAATATATTTGAAAGAAGAGTTACAGAGAGAAGCAGAAGCACAGAGACATTTTCCATTCACTGGCTCACTCCCCAAATGATCACAACAGCTGGTGCGAGGCCTATCCAAAAGCCAGAAACCAGGAATTTCTTCTGGGTCTCCCTTATGGGTACAGGAACCCAAGCACCTGGATCATCCTCTGCTGCTTTCCCAGGCCATAAACAGGGAGCTGGATGGGAAGCAGAGACTAGAACTGGTACCCATATGGGATGCCTATGTTACAAGTGGAAGTTTAATCTACTACGCCATGGCACCAGCCCCAGATATCTGCATCTTTTTTTAACATCCATCATATGTATAACAGCTAAGTACAAACTTAACATCAAAATTTCTTTCTTTTTTTTAAGATTTATTTATTTTTATTGGAAAGCCAGATATACAGAGAGGAGGAGAGACAGAGAGGAAGATCTTCCATCCAAAGGTTCACTCCCTAGGCGGCTGCAATGGCTGGAGTTGAGCCTATCCGAAGCCAGAAGCCAGGAGCTCTTCCGGGTCTCTCACATGGGTGCAGGGTCCCAAGGCTTTGGGCCGTCCTCAACTGCTTTCTCAGGCCACAAGTAGGGAGCTAGATGGGAAGCGGGGCCACAGGGATTAGAACCAGTGCCCATATGGGATCCTGGTGCGTGCAAGGACTTTAACCACTACGCTATCACGCCGGGCCCAACATCAAAGTTTCTATACTGTTACATCTTGTTTAGCATTAACAGTCATAAATTGATAAAGTTTTTGGGGGGCAAGGAAATTAAGCCACTATTTAAACTTTGCAGTATATAGTGATTAAGCATGGTTTTATAGAACTTTGCATTTTCACAATTGAAGAATAGAAAAGTTTTAGGCAGGTGAGCAGGGAAATTCCCAACAACCCAGTGAGTGAGGAAGAATTTAACTCTACATCCCACCTAGTAAAGTCCAGGAGAAGCAAATAGGGAGCCTGACCAGTAAGCACAGGCTGAGCGATTATAGGCTAATTGGCCTTTTCCCTGGCTGTTCCAGCCTTTCTCTTCCTATATCTATGTCTCTCTCTGTCTATCTGAAAAGCCAGATGGGAAGCTTGATCAGTACAAGCTGCGTGATTATCAACTAGCTGACCTTTATTAGTCTCTGTCTATCTGAACTAATTTTGGGATTCACAAGCAACCCTGATGGTCGGTGTAAGAGAGGCCTGGGGCCCAAGGCTAGAACTAGATAAGGACCAGAGAAAGCTCCTCTCCTGAGTCCAAAATGAGATTTGTAAACCCTTTTATCTCTGAGTGCCACCCGGGGCTCCTGGCTGTAGTTCCGATGTCACCAGACCCTATGAGAGAGTTTGGGGCTGCTGTCATCCCCTGTGGGAAATCCAATAGGAAAAGAGTGACCTCAGAGTTCTCAGCCTCCGAGGGCATTCATATTCCCTGTGATCTCCTAGGCAGTCAGGATACAGTTCCCGGTGTCCATACTGACAATCCTCCATGAAGTATCCATACTTCTGTGGCGAATGCACTGGGGAGGCCTCCGGGGGTCTCCGGGACTAGGATACAGACCTCCTCTTGTCCTCCTGTTCCACCCTGAGATCCCCTCCTGCTCTGTACACACAACCTCCTTTTAAGAGGGTGTCAGGGTTGTTCTTGGATCCTACCACACATAAAAAAATCTGCATTTTAAAGGAACCTTCCAAAGATGCTAACCTCTGCCAAAGTGTGAGGTCGTCTGGTCTGGGGCAGCCACCTGGGGAGAGCTATTCAGGAAACGTGCCATACACCTGACCCTCAGCAGGCTCTCATTCAGGCATCAGTGATCTTGACAGCCACCTTGCATGTGGCCTAAGCTGCACACCACATCAGGTGATGCGTGACCATTCACCTGGCACACAGGCTTCTGAATAAGCCCATCACCAGCCCACAGGGGAAGCTGACATCTCCCCACTCCTGAGACAGGCCAACTGAGGCTTGGTGAAGTAGAACAGCCGTGCCCTGGGACTGAAGGTCACGCCTGAGCCCTTCCTGATCACAGCCCCCAACTGGCTCCGCTCCTCACTCCAGCTTCCTGCTGCTGCTCACCCAGGGAGGGAACAGGTGACAGCTCAAGTCCTGCTGCCCATGTGGGAGATGTGCACGCACCTGGTCCAGTCCCAGCTGTTGCGGGGCATTTTGGGAGTGAATCAGCAAATGGAAGATCTCTGTCTCTCCCTGTCCTCTTTCAAATCAATAAAATATATAAAGATGGGCCTGGCGTGGTGGCCTAGCAGATAAAGTCCTCACCTTGAACGCGCCGAGATCCCATATGGGCACCAGTTCTAATCCCAGCAGCTCTACTTCCCACCCAGCTCCCTGCTGGTGGCCTGGGAAAGCAGTAGAGGATGGCCCAAAGCTTTGGGACCCTGCACCAGCATGGGAGACCTGGAGGAAGTTCTTGGCTCCTGGCTTCTGGCTTCGGATAGGCACAGCACCAACCGTTGCAGTCATTTGGGGAGTGAATCATCGGACAGAAGATCTTCCTCTCTGTCTCTCCTCCTCTCTGTATATCTGACTGTCCAATAAAAATAAAATAAATCTTTAAAAAATAAATAAATAAAGATGACATAGCTTGCCAGCAGCACAGAGGAAGAAATCCTGCTGGCCACACACAGTCTTATTTAAACTTATAGGAAGAAGCCATCCTCCTTCCTGAGCCTCCCATCTGTAAAATGGAATAGTGGGGGCCAGTGCAGTGGTGTACCAAGCTGATCCTCCACCCTGCACGTGCTGGGATTGTGTATGGGCACTGATTTGTGTCCTGGCTACTCTACTTCCCATCCAGCTCCCTGCTTACGATCTGAAAAACCAGTAGAGGACAGCCCAAGTGTTTGGCCCCTGCCACCTATGTGGGAGACCCGGATGAAGCTCCAGGTTCCCAGCTATGGCCTGGCCACTGTGGCCATCTTGGAAGTGAACCAGCAGTGGAAGATTTATTTTTCACTGCCTCTTCCTCTCTTCAAATAAATATTTTTTTAAAAAGTTTTCAGAAAACAGAAATAAAAATCAGTTTGATTTAAAATTTTTTTAAAGTTTTAATTATTTATTATTGCAAAGTCAGATATACAGACAGGAGGAAAGACAGAAGGGAAGATCTTCCATCTGATGGTTCACTCCCCAAGTGGCCACAACAGCTGAAGCTGCACCAATCTGAAGCCAGTAGCTTGGAGCCTCTTCCGGATCTCCCACATGGGTGCAGGGTCCCAAGCCTTTGGGCCGTCCTCAACTGCTTTCCAGGCAACAAGCAGAGAGTTGGATGGGAAGTGGAGCAGCCAGGACATAAACCAATGCCCATAGGAGATGCTGGCACTTACACGTGGAGGGTTAGCCAGTTGTCCCAAAGTGCCAGCCACCATGCCTAATTTTTTCATCATACATATCTTCTACTTTCTTTCTGAAAATCTCTTGTATGCATGAATTTCAATCCTTTTGTTTTTGGCATCCAAATTAACTTCTAGGGTAGGCATTCAGTGTAGTGGTTAAGACACTGTTTGGAAAGTCTGCACAACACACCGAAGACCTTGTGTTGGGGTTCCAGATCCCCTCCATCCTGGTTCTAGTTTCCTTCAAGGAGCACCCTGGGAGGCAGCAGTGATGGCTCCAGCACTCAAATCCCTGACACCCTCAGGGGAGACCTGGATGGAGCTCCTAGCTTCCAGTGTTGGCCTGCCCCAGCCTGGGTTGCTCTAGACATTTGGGGAGTGAGCTGGCTATCTCTCAAAGAAAAATCGACTTAATCTTTTAACTGCATTTCCATGTACCCTCAGACTCCTCAGAGAGCAGAGGATCAGAGCCTCAGACACAAGTGCCAGCTCCAGGCAGGGTGGTGAGACGTGGCAGGGACCTGGTGGACCCTAGGACCCAGGCAGCTGGAAACAGGACAGGCCGTGTTTGCCCAGTGGAGAACCCTAGAAAGCTCCCCAGGTAGGACTTGAGCCCTGCTCCAAGCCTGCATGCGCTCTCTCCCCTGCCCTGGAGGCTTACCAAATCCTTACCTTTCTCCAAAGTTCTTGCAGGGGGCTCCCTGCTTCTGCATCCCACACTCCCCGGGAGCCAAGCTGTAGCCCTTAGCTGCTAGAGAGGAAGCAGCTGGCTGCCCAGCACAGCAGCCCTGCCTTGGTCACTGCCAGTGACACAGTGACAAGTGAAGTCCACAGGAGTCTCGGGGGCTCCACTCCACAGCCCAGACACACAGGATGGCTGGGTTGGTGGTCACTCCCTGTATAAAGGTGAGACCTAGAAAGACCTAGAAGGTGGGTCACACATAGCCTCAAATGCCCTGCTGCCACCTGAATTTCAGGAGTGCAATCTGGAGTTCCCTGCAATCCTACAGAAAACAGAACTTACTCACTCATTCTTTCATTCAACAACATCCTCCAAAGCCTGGGCAGAGGCCACCCAAGGAGGGAGCAAGAAAGAAAGCCCTAACCACTCTGAGCCCATCACACTTCCTGGGATTATGAATGCACCACAGGCACATGGGTACCTCCCAGATGAACGCTGGTGGGTCAGCGAGGGGAGACTGGGCCTGGGTGGAAGCAGATGAGGAGGGGAAGGAAAGACAGCAAGAGAACTGGCCAAGGCAGCATGTGCTCAGTTAGAAAAGGAGCTGCCCTGTCCTGCTGGAGGTCACTCCAGAAAGCGTGTGCAGGGTCACCCATTCCCTACTGCTGGCCAAGGGCTGGCTGGCTGGGGAGGCAGTGGAGGAGGGGAGTGGTCTTAGGTTTCACGGCTCTCATTTCTCCCTCCCCTGCCCCCACCAGCCTGGTGAAGGATGAGAACCCAACACTGGCATCAGCTCCAACGGGTAACCCAATGCCAGGCCAGTCTGAGTAGGAACTCAGGTTCCCCTCCCCCACAGCCTGCCTGGGCCTACCTCCAAGCTTTCTTCAAGCTGTCTCCACCCCTCAGGACCTTCAATACCTCCCTAAGGGTCCCAAGTGGACAACAGCCCACCCATTTTCCTGGAGCCTAGCCTGGGGTTGTCCTGGTTCTGACCCTTGCAGGCAAAGCAGAAGCCCCTCATCCGCTGGCCTCTGCTCCTGCCTACTGATGGCTGCGACTGGGACACGCTCTAACACCTGCTCCATACTGCGGATGTCAGCACCTGTCTCCTTGAGCTGTGGTACTCATCACCTACCTCCAGCCAAGCCAGCACCTCCGTTTCCTACGAGAGCCTCTGATTGGGCAAGGCTCTGCCTGACTCCCCAGCCTCAGTTCACTCCTCTGTAAAACAGAGTTTAATAATCGCCCTCCCCAAGCTGATGCAATGATAGGATGCAGAGAGGGCATCCACCACACACAGCAGGTGCTCCCTAAACAGGACCCTGTTCTTCCTCTTCCTGGGTGGTGGTGGGGAGAACTAGGAAATGATCAACAGCCAAGGCTTTGCAGAGGGGCAATTTAGCTTCGCTCACATTAGAGGCCTCACCCTGCCCACTTTCCTTTGCAAGGGTAAGCACTCATGAAGGCAATAGGCCACTATGGAGACCCTGGTGGGGGACCTTTCACCCAGGTGCCCAAGGGACCCATCACAGTCCCGTCCCCCTGTGCCTGGAGGCACACAGGAGAAGGGAAAGAAGCGTGGCAGAGCTTGGTGAGTTCAGAGGTCAGTGTTGCCAACTGTTCCCAGCGGGCTCGATACAGGGCTCAGGGCCAGCCTGGAGTCCCCTGGACTTCATCCTGCTACCACAGAGAATATTTTGCAAGGATGGGAGGCAATGGGGGGGGGGGGGAGGTAGGAGGTTTCAGGTTTGAGTAATTTGCCAGGAAGCCCTGAAAAGGGGGAGGTCGGGGTGGGTGGCAGGGCCAGGGCAGGGAAGCTCCTGGGCGTCCCGCTCCAGCTCTGTACATGCATCTGAGGGCTACAGCGATCCTGATCCTCGCAGTCCAGGAAGGATTTCAGCCCATTTCTGGGAATGGGGCAGGTGCCGACCAGGCGGGACCAGTGAGAATCGGGTACATCCCAGGGACAGGAAGTCAGACCAAGGCGCACCTTGGAGAATCTCCCAAAAGGGAAACAAACTCGGCAACGTGGGGGGAGGAGATCCCGGGGCCAAGGTCACGCTGAACGCCCAGGGAGGACTTGCACCGGTGCTGGGAGGCCTGGGCGTCCTGCGGGCGCGGCGGGCTGGCTCACCTGGTAGTTGTCCAACTGCTCCTCGGTGAAGATGGTCTGCTTGTTCCCCATGGTGGCTCCGTCCTCGCGCGCCCGCCCGGGCGCCGCCTCCCATCCGCGCCCGCCGGACCCCCGCTGCCCTCGCCGGCCCCGCGGCGGGCAGCGCGTCGCCCGGCGCCGGGACCCGCCGCCTTGCCCCGCCTCGGCCCGCGCGCGGCCCGCCGGCCGGTGGCGCGCGGGGTAGTCGGGCGCCGCGGAGACTCCGCCTCCCGTGCGCCCTGGGTCGCGCGCCCGTCGCGCGCCTGGGGCCCCGCCGCGGGGTGCGCTGGCGGGGAGGCACTCCCAGCGCGCGCGGCTGCCGCGGGGCGCCCCGCGCAGGGAAGGACCCGCTCAGCGCTTTCGATCGGCACCGGGGAAGGATCAGGGCGTGGCGCTGGGACCGTCCCCTGCTGGTGTGCCACGGGGCGAGCCTGCTCCCCCTGGCCCCGGGACCGTGGGGGTCAAAAGCTGGCATGTCCTCCTCTCATTTCGTGACCTTGGACAAGCTCATTCTCCTGGCCCAGTTCCTCCTGCTGAAAAGGAGGGAATTGGCCACCAGGGCCCAAAGCCAGAGTGACTGAGGCAGCGGATCCTGACCATCCTGACCGTGGTCCAGGACTAGGATTTGGCATGTCCAGAGAAGTGTGACAAGGGCCAGGGTGCCCGCTGGGGGCACGTGCCTTGTCCGGAATACGCCATCTATCTGGCCTAGTGGTTTACTTGTTGCTCCAGATGCTCCTATTTCCAAATGCGAATGCCTGGGTTCAGCGCTTGCCTCTGCTTCTGATCCAGCTTCCTGCTCTTGGGAAACAGCAGGTGATAGTGCAAGTCTGTGCCCCTGCCACCTCCTGGGCTTTGGCCTGGCCCAGCCCAGGCCGTTGTGGGCATTTGGGCAGTGGATTTACTCAGTGGACCAGCACATGGGAGATCTCTGTCTCAACTAGAGAATAAATATTTTTGACAAATACGGTGGTTTTTGTTTTTTGTTTTTTTTTTTTTTTTTGTCCTTCATTAGACTAGAATGTCTGGAACCCCAGAGGAGGCTCTGAGGCTCTGAGTGAGTGAGTGAGTGAAGGTTGGGGCTTGAAAAATCTACATTTCTAACAAATTTCCTACCTCCCACCATTACACCGTTGAAAATCTTCAAGCTGACTTTTGTGGGGTGCCTTGGGATTAAGTCGTTTTCTCTCCTTCCTGGAACTGTTGGCTGGAACTGAGAACAGCAGCCTCCAGCTACATAGGCCATGATGTTTAAGTCACAGGGGTCCTCGGAGACATTCAGTTGCTGTCCCATGGGCAGGAAGCAATTAAGTGACCCTGGGAGTTGTCCAGCAGCCTTCCGAGGCCACCTCAGCCTTGTTCATTCACAGTGGATGCATGCTGCAAGGCCCCATATTCCCAGAAATGCCAAGGATATGAGAGAGTTTGCAAGGCCTTCAGAAAGCTCCAGCTGTGCCTCCCTGCTCTCTCACATTGGTGCTGGGGAGCCCAGAGCCCTTCCTGGACCCCACAAAGGCATCCCTGTTCCCTTCTCAGATCCTGAGTACTCAGATCCTGTTCTGGCACATTCTTACTCAAGTGTTCACCTGCTGCTCATCTGCATACCCAAGTGTGGTAAGTGGAAAGCCAGAATCTCTATAAAGAGGCTGTGTTTTCAGGGTAAGGGAACCCCATCTGTAAAAGGAGATACATGAAAGCCACTTAGTTAGCTAGAAAGTTTCCTTTAAAATATCTTTGGAGGAGCCAGTGTGATGGCTTAACTGATTAATTATCCATCCGCAAGCGTCGACATTCCATCTGGTTCAAGCCTGGCTGCTCCACTTCCGATCCAGCTCCCTGCTTATGGCTTGGGAAACAGTGGAGAAGGCCCAAGTACTTAGGACCCTGTGCCTATATGGGAGACCCCGAGGAAGCTTTTGGCTCCTGGCTTAGGATTGGCTTAGCTCCAGCTATTGTAGTGTAGCATTTAGAGAGTGAACCAGCAGATGGAAGATCTCTGTCTCACTGTAAATCTTCCTTTCCAATAAAATAAATAAATAAATAATTTTTTAAAAAATCTTCTAAGTTGATCAACTATGTAAAACATCATCAAAATATTTTTTTAAAGATTTATTTATTTTTGTTGCAAAGTCAGATATACAGAGAGGAGAGATAGAGAGGAAGATCTTCCATCCTATGATTCACTCCCCAAGTGGCTGCAGTGGCCGGTGCTGTGTCAATCTGAAGCCAGGAGCCAGGAATTCCCTTTGGGTCTCCCACACAGGTCCAGGATTCCAAGGCTTTGGGCCAACCTCGACTGCTTTCCCAGGCCACAAGCAGGGAGCTTGTGGACGGGAAGTGGGGCTGCCAGGATTAGAACCGGTGCCCATTTGGGATCTCAGAGCGTTCAAGATAAGAACTTTAGCTGTTAGGTCACTGCTCTGAGCCCCCAAAAATAAAATTTAAAAGAAAATCCTCTGGGTGGGGGTGGGAGATGGGCATTTGACCTAGTGGTTAAGATGCCCAGATTCCACATTGGAATGCTTGGATTCAACTCGTAGCTTTCCCAGTGCCAGCTTTCTGTGGATGTGTGTCCTGGGAGGCAGCAGGTATTGCTCGAGTAGTTGGGTCCCTGCTGTCCATAGGGGAGAGACAAGGATTGGGTTCCCAGCTGCTGGCTCTGCCCCCTCAACCCCAAGTCCTCATCCAGTGCCAACATCTTGGGAGTGAACCAGCAGAAGGGAGCTCTGCTTGTCCCTCAAACCAATAAAGACAAGTCTACTTGTTTACAACAAAGTCCTGTTCGATGCCAGTTGTTACTGCCCTCATTAAGGCCCTCCAAATTAATTTATTTTCATTGAAATGGCAGATTTCCAGAGAGGAGAGACAGAAATCTTCCATGTGCTGATCTACTCTCCAAAAGTCCACAGTGGCTGGAGCTGAGCCAAAGCCAGGAACCAGGAGCTTCTGTGTCTCCCACACAGGTGTAAGGTCCCAATACTTTTGGGGCCATCCTCTCCTGCCTTCCCAGGTCACAAACAGGGAGTTGGATATGAAACAGAGCTGCCATGACACAAACCAGTGCTGAGCTAATCCAAAGCCAGGAGCCCAGAGCCTCTTCTGGGTCTTCCATGTGGGTGCAGGGTCCCAAGGCCGGCCATCTTTTACTGCTCTCCCAGGCCACAAGCTGGATGGGAAGTGGGCAGCCGGGATATGAACCAGCACCCTTACAGGATACTGGTGCTTGCAAGGTGAGAATTTAACCATTGAGCTATTGCACCAGACTCATGTTTTTATTTCTGACTCACACCTGGGAAGTGATTTCAAAAACTGGCAGGAAGACAGGAGTAAATGCAGCCAAGCACCCAGTGAGTGAATCAGACAGGAAGGAAACACCATTGGTTGGAGGAAGCATGCCAAATCCAAGTGCATCCTTCGCTCCATGGGGCTTCTCCTTAACCAGCTCCTGGCCTCTGTGATGCAATGTCATCAAACGCCAGTTGTTCTCTTAGTGTGACCTGGATGGTAGAGACATGGTGCCCTGGGCCCAAGATCTGGATGGTACCACCTAAAAACCAATGACATGAGGCCAGTGCAGTAAGATGGGCGAGGAGACAAGTGTCCCTGGCGCCCAGATCCTTCCCACATGGCAAGGTCCCAGGTGGCCTCCTATTTACTGCCAGGGAGGTGTGATAAAGGAAGAGAGAGTTGGACTGAAGGCTTGTCACACTGCTCCAGGGAAGGGTGCAATCCCAGCCTTTGATGCTGAATGGTGTGTGTGTGTGAATGAAGGTGTTCATAAGCAGACCTTATGCCGACCTTAGGACACAGACACTTCTACAAGGTCAAAGTACAAGGATGTTTTGGGGACACATTAATTTTTATTGTACAAGGAACATTCAGCAAGGAGAAAGGAAAGCAGCATGGCTCATAGCTGCTGAAAGGTGTTAATCAACAGATGGATGGTATCAACACACTGTCATTTTGGCATGCAGCAGAATTAATACAACTTGACAATACATGCCTACCGTGTCAGGGAAAAAAGCCCCAGGAACCCCATGAGCTGTATGGTTCCCTTCTTATTGACTGCCTGGGGGCAAATATGTAGACACAGAGTCCGTGGGCGGAGGTAGCAGCGGCTGGAGAGCGAGCTACAAGGAAGGCCTTTCAGGCATCTGGAACAGCAAGTGCCAAGGTGGGAGAAGGTGTGGCCGCTTCAAAGAACAGGTGTGCCTTGAAGGGGGAAGTGACAGTGAGAGGAGGCATGGTGGGACCACAGCAAGCAGGGACCTGTGGTTCACTGGCTTCGCATCAGCCTTTACCTCGAAAGAGACAGGCTACAAGCCAGCCAGTCATGGGCAGAGGCTGGCGGATCTGACTTAGGTTGCAGCAGAATTCTTCCAATGAGAGACGGAAGATGAACGGGGTGAGGGGAGAAGCTGTTGTAGATACAGGCCAGTGATGACCCCGACCTGAACCATAAGTGTCCCACTCAGCTCTGTGTCATACTGTTGCCCTGGGAGGCAAGATTTGGATTTGCCTGGGAGGGGGTATATGGGTGGGGTTGTGGGAGGAGGTTGGTTGCTTTAGTGCTGGCTCACACATAGAAAGAAGTTACAGCAGGGCATGGGTGACCTTCTACATTTTATTGTCCCCTCATTCCCAAACATGTAGCTATAAACATTTGCCAAGATCCTGAGGAGTCTTCGCAACGACCACTACTGTGGGTACATAGTGTTCACTCCTTTATGAGTCAGCAAGATCTTGTTTGCATTTCTTTCCAAGGGGACCAGTGCCTGTATAGTATCCTAAGCTTTCACCTAAGGCACTGGCATTCTACATGGACACCTGTTCAAGTTCCTGCTGCTCCACTTCCGATCCAGCTCTGCTTACAACCTGGGAAGGCAGCGGAGGATGGCTCAGGTCCTTGGGCCCCTGCACCTATGCGGGAGACCTGGAAGAAGCTCCTGGTTTCAGATCAACTCAGCTCCAGCCATTGTGGTCATTTGGAGAATGAACCAGCAGATGGAAGATCTCTCAGTCTCTCCTTCTCTCTGTAACTTTGTCTTTTTAAGTAAAATAGATCCTTATAAAAAATGATACATGATCTCATTATGGCTTTGCGTGTGCTGATTTTTTTTTTTTTCCAAGAGAGGAATTCCTGGGAAAGGCTTTACTGGGTGAAAGAGGAAGACTATGGCTCTTGGGACATATTGCTGAACTCTTTTTCCAAAACAACTGTGGTGGTTTGAAGGTCAAATTTAGAGAGTAGGGCCCAGCATGATGGCTCAGTGGCTAAATCCTAATTTTGCATATGCTGGGATCACCTATGAGCACCAGTTTGTGTCTTGGGTGCCCCACTTCCCATCCAGCTCTTTGCTTGTGGACTAGGAAAGCAGAAGATGGCCCAAAGCCTTAGGACCCTGCAGCTGTGTAGGAGATCTGGAAGAATTTCCTGGGTTTGGATCAGCTTGGCTTTGCCTGTAGCAGCCACTTGCAGAGTTAACCAGCGGATGGAAGATCTTTTTCTCTGTAAATCTGCCTTTCCAAGAAAAATAAATAGATCTTTAAAATAAAAAATTCAGCGGGTAACAGTTTCAGTTTCACCATAAATCAAACAGTGCAGGACATCAAAACTTTATTTACTTAAAAAAAAAAAAAAAAGACATTTTAGGGCCCAGCGCGGTGGCGCAAGTGGTTAAAGTCCTCGCCTTGCACGCCCGGGATCCCAGATGGGCGCCGGTTCTAATCCCGGCAGCCCCGCTTCCCTTCCAGCTCCCTGCCTGTGGCCCGGGAAAGCAGTCGAGGACAGCCCAAAGCTTTGGGAACCTGCACCCGCGTGGGAGACCCGGAAGAGGCTCCTGGCTTCGGATCGGCATAGCATCGGCCGTTGCGCTCACTTGGGGAGTGAATCATTGGACGGAAGATCTTCCTCTCTGTCTCTCCTCTCTGTATATCCGCCTTTCCAATAAAAAAATAATAATAATAAAAATAAATCTTTAAAAAAAAAAAAGACATTTTAGCGCCTGGCATGGTAGCCTAGCAGCTAAGGTCCTCACCTTGCACTCACTGGGATGTCATATGGGCGCCGAATTTTATCCTGATAGCCCCTCTTCCCTTCCAGCTCCCTGATTGCACCTTGGGAAAGCAGTCGAGGACGACCCAAAGCCTTGGAATCCTGCACCCACATGGAAGATCTGGTAGAAGCTCCTGGCCCCTGGCTTCAGATCAGCTCAGCTCAGCTCCGGCTGTTGCGGCCACTTGGGGAGTGAATGATCGGACATAAGATCCTCTCTGTCTCTCCTCCTATTTATCTGATTTTCCAATAATAAATAAATACATATCTTTTAAAAATACATTTTTTAAAAGTACATTGAAAAGATTTGCACACATTTTATTATGGCAAAGGTTAGACATTTAAAAAAATATTTTTGATGATGTTTATGTAGTTGATTAGGATAGGAAAGGTCAAGGATTAAGTGGGTGAGAATCTTGTTTCTAAATTTTCTTTTTCTTTTTCCTGTATCTGGAGGAAGGGGAGATAAAGGGAGAAACCACACTCAGCCTCCCAACCACCTCAGTGTCTGGAGATGAGGAATGGTCGCCTGATATCACCCCGGGGTCCCCAGTGTGGAGCATGCTCAGAGGGTTCTGCTCAAGTGGTTTCGATAGTTCTGAAATGCTGTTGATCTCGCCACTCCAAGGATGAGGAAACCCTTCCAAGATTCATTGGCTGACATAGTTGACCTTAGAGTCTCCATTCACCCAGATATTTGTTGTCAACACTCGGCTGGGGTAGTTGACCAATCTGCTCTGCCCTTCTTCCTCTGCTATGGTACCAGATGGCCTCTGCAGGCCTCAATGGATCGCCATATTCTCTTTGTGCATCTGAGTATGCCATCCACTGCTCTGTCTAAGCCACTGAGGTGGCCTAGTTCTGACACATGCAGTCCATGGTCAGACCACAGATCCTGCAATTCTCCTCATTTTTGGAATTTGGAGCACAGTGGTTCAGTTGGGGGATTCCCAAAGAAACCCTGTCTGAGGTTAACCCAGACTTGACTCTTGTGTATACTTGTAGTATGGAGTCCAGCTTAGCCCATCACCCACATCAGCATATGTACACACTGGTAGTTGGAATTGCTGGTTCAGTTCTGTCTCCAGTCCCATTTCTTACCTAAACCAATGGATGCTGCAGCCTAGCCCAACCCTGCCCACCACTCACTCAGGCCTCATGTATACCAGCAGGAGCTGCAACCTAGTCAGAGTGATCCAAATAACCTCCAGGCTTGCCCCCAGCCCTGGTTCCTATGTTTGCCAGTATATGTGGCAGCCTGGACCATTTTGTCCTACATCCCATTCAGCTCTCATACATGTCCATGGGCATTGAAGCCTAGCTCAACTCAACAGATCCAACTATCGAGACCATATTCATGCTGGCAGGTACCACCGCCTATCTAGCCAGGCCTGCCCCCAGCCCTGGTTCTCATACTCACCAGTGAGAGTTGTAGCCCATTAGGTACCCACAGTTCCCCTACTGGGTCCACTCCCAGTCCTGGATCTTGCTCTCACTAGGTGGCTCGGCAGTCTAGTTTGACAGGATTCCCCCCACCCCTACCCCGTCACAGCACTTTCCAGCTAATGCTGCGGCAAAGCCCAACCAGCCTGCATTTATTCTGGCTTATGCATGCACCAGTGGATAGCCAGTTAGCCCAGCCTGGCTCTCCCCCTAACCCAGTTCACTTGCAGGCTGACAGGTGTTACAGTCCTGCCTAGCCTGTTCTGCCCCTGGTTCCAGTTCTCACTCTCACCAGTTGGAGGCCCAGCAGAGGACCTCCCTGCAGCCCCCCTACCGGGCTTGTACCCTCCCCCAGCATCTCACGTATGATGGTGGGTACTGAAGCCCAGCCTGGCAAGGCCCGCCTCACCTCAGCATTTGTTGGTAGGTGTTGTAGCCTGACACAGCCCAGTTTGCTCCCACTTGTAGCTCATGCTAGTGGGTGCTGCAACCTAGCCCAGCCAGCCCCGAGTCCCAGCCCTAATGTGAATTGGTTGGTATTGTGGCCTAAGCTGGGCTATCCTGCACCCTGTCCTGGTTCTTTGATATGCTAGTGATTATCATAAACTGGCCCAACCTGGTCTAACCCCAGATCTGACCTCCACATATGCTGGTGGGTACTCTAACCTGGCCTGGTCTAGGCTGCTCCCAGCCTTGGTTCTTGTACTCACCTGCAGGTATTGCATCCTAACAGAAGATTCCCCAAGCTCCCGCAGGTCTCCTCCCAGTGGCAGATCTCACATGCACTGGTGGGTCCTTGGCCCAGGCTGATTTAGTTCATCTCCTATCCTAGCAGGAACAGTGGCCTATTTCAACCAGCCCACGCCCATTTTGGTTCTTACTATTGCGTGCCTTAGCCCAGCCACACCTGGTCCACACCCAGACACAGTTCTCACATGGTTCAGCAGGTGCCAAGACTTAGCCCAGCCCATCCTATACCTACCCTGGCTCTCATAAGCACCACTGGGTACTGGAGTCCAGCCCTGTCTGTCACACCCCAGACCCAGTCCAAATCCATGCTGAGGGACACTGCAGTCATATTCAGCCCAGGTCACCACCCCCCACTCCAGCTCATGCAAACTGGTAGGTGTGACAGTCTAGCCTGGCATGACCCACACTCCAGCCTGGTTCTTTCACATGCCAGTGGACAAAGGTTGGCTTGGCTTTGCCTGGTCCACTCCCTCCAGAACCAATTCACACATTTACCAATGGGTGGCGCTACCTTGCCTGGCCTGATCAACATTCAGGCCTGAGTCACATGCTCACCAGCAGGAGCTATAGCCTACGAGGGGAGTTTCCCCAAGTTCCCCCACCAGGCTCACTCCCAGACCCAGATCTTGCATGTTCCCATCTGTCCCAGCCTTTGTATGAGCTGGTGAATGTTGCAGCCTGGTCCTCCCCACAACCTCTTCTTGGGTACATCTCTGGGTACTGCAGCCTGGATCAGTCTAGACTGTTTTCAACCTCAGTACCTGTGTTAGAGGCTTCCATGGTCATGCCTAGCTCAGCCTGTCACTACCCCCAGCTCTTAAGTAAACCAGGGAGAACTGCAGTTCCACAGAGGTAGGGCCACATATCTCCATAGAATTTGCCTCTGGACCTGGTTCTCTTACGTGCTGGTTAGTGTTGTGGTCCAACCTAACATCTCCTATTTCCTGTTCCAACTCTCACTGGCAGGTACTGTGATTCAGCCCTGCCAGGTAGATCCCCAACCCTAGCTTTAGCATGTACTGGTGAGTGTTAGCGGTCTGTCACGTGGGCTGGTGCATTGGTCTGACCTATAAAAGTCCTCCAGCTTTCCCCCTCCAAACTGCTCAGTCTCAGCCTCCTCACTTACCTGCTAGTACAGTGGCCTTGTTGATGGTGTCCCTCAGAAGTCATTCCTCACCTGTTACACTCTTCCTCATTGGTCCTCCCTCCCCTACATTCCCTTGCCCCTTTTCCCTGATCAATCCCCAGTCCCTGTACCCAGAAGCACATGGGTTTCCCAGCCCAGCCTTATAGAGCCCAGTCTTCTGGTGAGGTGGTATGCTGGCCTGGAGCTCTGCCACCCACTAAGGTCCCAAGCCTCTGACACACATGCTGGTGTGACACTTTACTCCTCCAAACACCCAAGACCCAGGCCCATTCAAAGTTTCCCAGATACGGTTCACCAGCACACCAGGCCAGCGTGATAAGCTAGGGCTCTTCCTGCCCTCCCCAACCCCGCCTGGGACCAAGCATGAGGAGAAATCCCCAGGCTTGCTCTGCCTGCCTGGATGTGAGCCTCCAGGTCCCTAAATATCCCTGCCAATGCCATCCCCTAGGTCCCCTGCAAGCCCGCACCCCCAGGCTGCCATGGGCCCACGGTCAGCAACACCTGGGCACAATGGCGCAAAAGGCAATTTGAATATATTTGAAGGTTCTTCATATGTCTTGGGCTATGAATTGGTTGTTCATGTCCTTTGCTCATTTATTTAAAAATCCTATATATCTTCTTTATAAATTTGTTGGATCTTTTCCTAAAACAGATAAAGGGCTAAACACTTAGATAACTATATTTAAAATAGAAATAAAATAATTTAAAAATTTTTATTGATTCCTCTTTAAAATATTTATTTACTTATTTGAGAAGTTGAGTGAGAGAGGGAGGGAGAGAGAGATCTTCCATCTGCAGCCTCACTTTCTAAATGGCCACAACAGCCAGGGCTGGGCTGGCCAAAGTCAGGGGTCAAGAACCCTATCCAGGTCTCCCATGTGTGTGCAGGGACCCAAGGAACTGGGACACCGTCTGCTGTCTTTCAAGGTGCATTAGCAGGGAGCTAGGTTGGAAGTGGAGCAGCTGGGACTTAAACCTGCACTCTGATATAAAATGGTGGCATCACAGATGGTGGCTTATTTCTCTGTACTACAATGCCAATTTCTGAATAAAAATACTTCAAATAAATTGGGAAAACTCTTTGGAAACTTGTGTGCCTTCTGTAAAATAAATAAATAAATAAATACTAATAAATACAAAGAAGCATCTGGTGTGCAGATAATCCCATTCTACTTTGATCTGTTCTTCTGTTCTCCTTCCTTACAAATTGTGATCTTGGCTTAAATTTTTTTTTTTCTTCTTAGAGTAAAGCACATCTGGATGGGGTACTGCAATAGTCATGGGTAACAGTCCATCTTCTAGATCTTCTTCCTCCGATCGGGTCCAAACATGTTTTGCTGATGGTAGTTTGTCACTGCCTACAGGACATCCTGGGGAAGAGTGAACTGACTTCTGGAGGATTATGGCTGGGGCATCTGGTGCCTGTGAGCTGCTTCAAGGGGCACATCTCAGCCTCCCACCCTGAGGTCAGTGTCTGCTCTCCAGAGCCCTTCAGTTGCCCATGGAAACAGAGAGCAGGATGGAGCCCTGGGCGTGGGTCTCACTCACCTCCTGGTGCTCATATTGCGCTGGTAGGGACTCAGCGTGAGAAAGCTTTGCTGACCTGACCTGGCCAGTCTAGAGAAGTGAACTAACTGTCTTAGCACTGGGTGTTTCTGCTGAACCTGCTAGCACCATCCCGGCTTGCCAATCCTTCCTCAGCTTCCCCACAAGATTACTGAAAAAAATCAAACAGAGATTGGACAAGTTGTTATGGGCCTAGAGCAATGTTTAATGAATGTTCCAGAAACAAAGACATAGTGGTGGCTACTGGGTTTGAGCAATGTTTTCTCAGTGGTGCTGGCAGCAGAAGATGTGCTAAGCTTCCCAGTGAGGAGGGAGCCAAGGAGTGGACACAGGGGACAGGAGGGCAGGGGCGGTGAGGACTTCTCAAAGGAATCAACATCTGACTCGGGTCTTGACAAATGGCTGGGATTTCAGCAGGTGGAAATGAGGCAAAAGGGCATCTGGGCAGAGAGAATGGCAGGCACTGAAGTGCAGAGGGGTGAGCTATGGGAAACATTTGGGAGCTGGCCAGCAGTTCTACTTGGCCAGCACTCTAATCCTTGGGGATAAAGCTGACAAAAGACAGATGATGGGAACACACAAGGGAGGCCATGTCAGGAGATTTTAGAGACAATGTGAGCTGGAAGGGGCAGATCAGGGGGTGAGGAGACTTTTGTAACATACTGAGCATGAGATGGAGGGACACGAAGGCAGGCAGAGGTGCCAGCGGGGACAGAGGGCAGCGCTTGTGGAAGAGGAAGGTGCCCTGCAGGGCAGGGTGCAGGAGAGCCCTCCTTGCTGATAAAGCCCCTGTCTCAGCTGCCATTTCCCTTAGCTCCTGAAAGCTTTCTGGTGTCACATCCCCTTTCTGGGTGGGTGGGGAACTTTCGGTGAGGCTTTCTCCTGCAGCTTGAAGTTCCTCTCCCTCCACTTGGACGGGTGAAAATCAACTCCTTCCTTGCCTTACTGGAGATTAACTGAATTGAGACAGTAGTGTCCAGGTTGGGCCGGCTCCACAAAACTATGAATGTAATGATCTCCTCTATAGTTAAGAGTCTAATGTCAGACTCTCGTTTAAAAAAAAAAATTATTGGACCTGTGCAATAGTCTAGTGGCTAAAGTCCTAGCTTTACATGCCTTCCAAGGTTACTTCCTATCCAGCTTCCTGCTTGTGGCCTGGGAAAGCAGCAGAGGACGGCCCAAAGCCTTGGGACCCTGCACCCACATGGGAGAGCCGGAAGAGGCTCCTGGATCCAGGCTTTGTATCAGCTCAACTCCAGCCATTATGGCCACTTGGGGAGTGAGTCAGGAGACAGAATATCTTTCCTCAGTCTCTCCTTTCTGTAAATCTGACTTTCCAATAAAAATAAATATGTCTTCAAAAAAGACCAAAAGATTTATTTATTCAAAAGGCAGTTACAGAGAGGGAGAAATAGGAACAGAGAGAGAGTCTTCCATCTGCTGGTTCCCCCAAAGGCTGCAATGGCTGTAGCTGGGCCAGAGCCAATAGTTTCTTCCAGATCTCCCATGTGGGTGCAGTGGCACAAAGACTTGGGACATCCTCCATTGCTTTTTCAGGTGCATTAGGAGGTAGCTAGATCCAGAAATGGAGCAGTTAGGAACTCAAACCTGCTCCCATTTAGGATGCTGGCCGGCTACGCACACTGGCAGCCCCTAGCTCCCATTTTGAGACACGTCACAGGACCTCTGACACTGATCAGATTAAAACTGCTGCACCTATAGCCTGCAGGCAAGCAGAAGCCCACCTTGCTGGCCATCGCAGCACTCAGAAACACACTGGCCTCCTGCCCCTGACCAGTTCACCAGGAAGGTCAGGGGCACTGTGGGCAAACCACAGAGCCCCACACAAGCTCTCCCACCACCATAGCTCCTCAGGAGCCCTGAGAGTTGAGTGACAGTTACTCATGCCGACTTGCTCTGTGCTTTGCAAAACAAAGCCAACTTTATTTGGTGGAATTGGTCGACTCAGGGAAACTGTCCTGGGTCTCCAAGTACGGGTCTGAGTTTGCCTTACCAAGCTCCTTGTACTTTTGCTTCTTGCCTCTTACCATGGTTTCAATGGCATATCTGTGTAACACTTGATTTGGCAGACTCTAAACTCCAGCATTAAGGAACCATGACATAGCACCTGCCTGTGGTGCTAGCATCCCATCCAGGTGTTGGTTGGTGTCCTGGATGCTCCACTTCCCAACCAACTCTCTGCTTGGGAAAGCAGCAGAGGATGGCTCAAGTTCATAGGCTTTTTGCACACATGTGGGAGAAACGGAAGAAGCTGTTGGCTCCTGGTTACTGCTTAGCTCTGGTCATCAAGGCCATCTGGGGAGCGAACCAATGGATGGAAGATCTCGCTCCCTCTGTCTCTCCTCTCTGTAACTTAGAGTAGCAGGGCCGAAGGATGGGATCAAGGACTAACTGCAAATAGGATGAGGGACACTCCTGTATTTAAAAAAAATAGACATTAGTGATGCTGCGCTAGTTTTTACCTTTAATTCACCTGCACGAACCGCGAGCGAACTTAATGATGTACACGTCAATACATGATATGTCTTCCTCAGTGGGACTATAAGACGCGATACAGGCTCCCACATCTCACAGCTTCAGGACAAACGGGTCACCTAAGCAAAGAATGAATGAAGAGGAAGAAGGAGGAGATCGCCCGGAGATCCCTATCAGGCCGCTTCCGGGTCGCCGCCCGGCGCGGCGCGTCACCGCGAGACGAGCCCGACGATTGGCCCTTGGGGGCAGTCACTGGTCCCGGGGCGGGGCTTGACTGGCCGTGGGGGCGGGGCGTCCAGGAGGCGGGGCCTCGGGCGCGGGCGGCGCGCATGCGCCCTGCTGTCGCTGCTGTCGCTGCGGTGAGCGGAGGGGACGCGATGGCGGGGCCCGCGTGGATCTCCAAGGTGAGCACGGGCGGCCGACTTCACGAACGGACTGGTGGGCGGCCGCGTGTTGGCGGGGCTCCGACGGGGGGCACGGCGGCGGCGGTGCGTGGACGGCCGCTGGGCCGGCAGGCCGGGCGCCGCGCCCCGTGTCCGGCACGCCGTGTGCGGGAAGCCTCGCGCCGGGCGGCCGAGCCTCTTGTGGGGGACGGCGTCAAGGTCAGGCCGGGAGGTCCCGGCTCCTCGCGGGATCGGGGCCCCGAGCTAAGGGCGGTGCTGACCGCGCCCCTGCTGCGGAGCTGACCGCGCCGACGTGGGCGCCTATGGCCCGGCGCTGGCCGCCCCTCCGGGAGCGCTCGGCCGCGTCTCTGCCTTCGGTCTGGGGAGGCTTTTCCAGGTGAGGGAATCCCGGCGCCGTTCTCGCTGCCAGGCTTTTTTCCCCCTGTCTTGGAGCGTGTCCCGGTGTGACCTCTGGCGCGCCTGTGGCCGTGTCCCTTTCAGAGGACACGGGGCATCCTAAGCCTTGGAATGACCATGTGACCCCTGGGACAGGCAGACGGAGGCGCCTTCCTGGGACCTCTCCCGGGTGTGCCCCGGAGAGCCTGAGCTTCCCATGACAGCCTGGGGGGCAGGAGCTGAACAGGTGTCCCGCCGCGTGTGGGATTGCTGGGGTTCTGGGTGCAGATGCCTTGCTCAAGGTCGCACGGAGCCCGTGTAGGAGCTGAGACTAGGACCCCAGTGGCTGGGTCTGCTCTGGCCAAGGTCAGGTCCAAGGAAAAAGTAGGCCTCACGGTTCCAGTAACCATGAGTGAGTGGTTCTCCCGAAATTTACCATAAGCAATTAATTTTTTTGCCTATAAACTTTGAAACCTACTACTTAAAAACAAAAACTTAAAAAGAAGATTCAATTTTAGTTTTTATTGGAAAAACAGAGTTTACAGAGAGGAGAGACAGAGAGCCAGGTCTTCCACTGACTGGTTCACTTCCCAGATGGCTGCAGTGGCGGGAGCTGAGCTGATCTGAAGCCAGGATCCAAAAGTCTCTTTTGGGTCTTCCCACATGAGGGCAAGGACCTCAAAACTTGAACTGTCCTCTGTTTTCCCAGAGCCATAGCAGGGAGCTGGATCAGAAGTGGAGTGACCAGGCCCTGAACCAGCACCCACAGGGGATGCTGGCACCATAGATGGAAGCTTAACTGGCTACACCACAGTCCCCATACTATTTTTCCTTTATTTTGCTTTCAAAGATTGGTCCAGAGAAAGGTACTGTTGTTTACTTATTTACTTTAAAAGTTGTATTTATTTAAGAGACAGAGAAAGAACCCCACTGGTTCCCTCTCCAAATGGGAAGTAGGGTCGCAAGAAGCTTAACTGCCATTGCTGCTTTCCCCGGGCCGGGGGCTGGGTGTGGAACCCAGGTACTCCAAGAGACATGGATATCTTCCTGGCACTTTGAAGTGCCAGGCCTAAAGCTTGCCCTCTGCACTGTTGTTCAGTAGCAAATAAGCAAACAGAAAACCTTCCCCTAGGAGTGCTGGGTGCGACTCAGCCAGTCACTCCAGTCCCCGAGCCTTGAGTCCTGTCCTTGCACCCCAGAGTTGCTTGAGGTTAGATCATGTAGGAGAAAGTACCTGACACGTGCAGCAGGAGCCTCGACGTGGCTCATCCAGGCCACTCAGCGGACTGTGGTTTTGCGCTTCAGTAAATAAATAAAGTTCCCTCCCTTAGACCCATGGCCACGGCTTACGGCCGAGCAGAGCAGGGTGCAAACAGATTGATGCCTTCACCCAGGAGCTTACACTTCTGGCCTAGTCCATCCGTGGGGCATGGCTGGAGCCAGCAGAACGAGGGACTCTGGCGCCGTGTCTGGTGTGGTCCACATGGCAAACCCTCCCAACCCGGAGTTCTCCCCAGGGATGCCTCCTGGGACCTCTCGGCTGAGGCAGGTGACTTCTGCATCTGTTGCTGTCTTTAAGGATTTCACCTGAAGGGGCCGCAGGGTCATGGTGCTGCCCCGCCCGATGCCAGTATACATGTGAGATTTGAGTTGGAATAAAGTGGCTGAAGCTGTTAAAGCTTTTCACCCAGAGCAAACCCTGGCTTTGTGGAAGTTGTTCTAGCACCAATGTTGATTGTCCTGCCATGTGCCCCACACTGCACTGGTAGTTTGTTTGTTTTAAAGATTTATTATTATTATTATTATTATTATTTATTGGAAAGTCATATATACAGAGAGAGGAAGGTGAGTAGAGAAGGAGAGACAGAGAGGAAGATCTTCTGTCCACTGATTCACTCCCCAAGTGGCCACAACAGCCAGAGTTGCACTGATCCGAAGCCAGGAGCCTGGAACCTCTTCCAGGTCTCCCCTGCAGATGCAGGGTCCCAAGGTATTAGGTTGTCCTCTGCTGCTGTCCCAGGCCACAGACAGGAAGCTGGATGGGAAGTAGAGCAGCCGGGACATGAACCAGCACCCGCATGGGAAGCTGGTACACCATCTCTTTGGTCTCAGTGTCACTGCCGGTGCAGTCAGCGAGCTGCACTCTGGTGTCCTAGAGACACCCTGGCTATAAGGCTGGTGGTGATTGTTTCAGAGTGTGTGTCACCCCCGGATTGAGCTGGTAGGCAGGAATAGTGACATCAAACCTTCTAGATCTCCAGACAACACGGTGTGTGAGCCACAGCAGTTCGATATTATCCTCAGGGTCAGTCTTGGAAATGTGGCACGACATTCGGGTTTCCGCCTCTGTGCTCATATCCCTCCCTTTTCTGATGCGTGTGGAGTGTTTGTAGGAAGATCGCCTCTGCGCGAGCAGGTGGCATTGTCCCCCGCCAGGCGACTATATCCTTCCTTCTGCGCATGACATGTCTCTGTTGATATTGACATAGGTCTCTCGGCTGCTGGGGGCGTTCCACAACCCAAAACAGGTGACCCGAGGTTTTGCTGGTGGTGTGAGTATAACTATGTCTTATTTTTTTTTTCCCTTCTGTTCTAGAAGTTTCTCAAGAAAGATGCTCTGACATGTATATTGTATAGCATTTTGTCTCCATGTTAGGGGAAATTGGCCACGTATATTTATAACATATATTGAAATTATCAGTTACTGTTGCTTGCAAAACTCCGAGGCCATTTGCACATCAGAAGGAATATTCTATTACAGCTGGCCTCAGACACCAATCACAGTCCTAGCATGAAGGAGCCTTGTTAAAAATAGACAGAAATCACCACCCTGGAACCCGTTACCTTCGCTCCTGAACTCCTTTCAGCAAGATGGTTCCTTTTAAAACCAGTGCAAGTAGAGAGGAAAATTGTTGAGAAGCTTCAGAAGCTGCTTTGCTTTTTCAGTTGGGGAGTTCCTCTACAGACTAGATTGCCCGTCATGAATGTCTCGACCCTGTGCGAACCCTGTAGGCCGCGCCTTCCTTGCACCTGTCACTGGAGTGGGGGGGGCGGTGTCACCCTCTGCTCCTTACCTGCCTTCCCAGCCCTCAGCATTAGTGCCTGCGCTTTTCTGGCTGATGCCACAGGTTTGGAACACTCAGACTGTGGGCTCAGTGGCTTCCTGTTCACTTTTATGTTACCCCATTTGTTTTACAAAAGCTGATTCGGATGTCCTGTAGTCCTGTATAACCTTTTGGGATTTACGTGACCATGGTGCATTTTTTTCCCCCTCACTCGCCTCCTGTCCTGCCGGGGGAAAGTAGCTCTGCCGGTGGCCCTGCTGGCATTTGTCATTGCCCATTGGAAGGACAAGAGGATGAGGCCAGAAGGATCTGTTGGCTCTACTTATGCCGGAAATGCAGGACGCGGCTCGCCCTGCACAGTCAAGGCAGCTAAGACAGCATTTGAGACGTGTTCTGGAAGCCGCCGGGATGGCCCCAGCTCTCTGTTGCTACTGCTTTTCACGCTGTATTCATTTTGTTCTGTTTTGTTTTTAAAATACTAGCCTGATGGGGGAGATTGCTTTTGAAAGAAGTAAGAGGAGTTACGAATTTTTGAAACAATTTCTTCACTTGTGTGTGAAAAATCCCAAGGAGCCCTTCCAGGCCAAGGCTCAGGGGGCAAACGTGAATTCCTGACTGTGGAGGAGCTGTCGCTCGGGCAGCTGAAGCGGAAAAAGGCCTGGAGCCAAACTCCTCTCTGGGTGAAGTTCCACTTGTCAAGTGTGCAGGTCCCTGTTGGAGAGAGGGGCTGCATATTAAGTCGCTGGTCTCGGCCTCTTCCGTGTTGTTGCTTCTAAGTTAGAAATGCTGCCTTCGCTCTGTCCTTCGCCCTTGTCTGTGCACCTCAGCCTCGGCAGGTGCGGCCACACGTGCTGTCCTTGCTGCTCACTGCCCAGCTCTGGGAGCCTTCTGGAGGCTACGTTCACCACCAAGGAGCCAGCTGCAGGGCCGACTGTAGAAAACAGATGCCTCTCTTTTCCTTGTATTTGAAAGACCAAGAGATAGAACTATAGATCTTGGTTTTCTTCCCAAGTGCCTGGGGCTGGGCCAGGCCAACATCAGGAACCTGGAACCCAGTCTGGGCCTCCTACTGGGGTGGCAGGGAATCAGTTAGTTGAGCCGTCACCAGCTGCCCCAGAGTGTACGTTAGCAGGAAGCTGGAGCTGGGACCCTCTCAGGGCACTTCAGTCCAGTTTTATCCGAGTGCTGAAGCAGCCCCCTGTTAGTCTGGAAGAGTTTGGAAGGCTGAGGCTGTGTGATGTTTCCAGGGTCTCAGTGAGAAGGGGAGTGTGCGTGCCCACACAGCTGTCTTTGGTGTTACAGAGCTGAATTAATTGGTATCTTTGTAAGGCTTCTTGTTTTTTAAATTAATTAATTTATTTATTATGAAGTCAGATATACAGAGAGGAGGAGAGACAGAGCTGCCAGGATTAGAACCAGCACCCATATGGGATCCTGGCGCATTCAAGGCGAGAACTTTAGCCTCTAGGCCACTGCACCGGGCCTTTTGTAACACTTCTAAGAGGAAATAGGAGTACCGGGTGGGAGTGTCCAGTTGACCCTCTTTACATCCAGAAGATTCTCTGAACTCTTTCAAAGATTTGTTTTTTACTGGAAAGGCAGATTTACAAAGAGAAGGAAAGACAGAGAAAGATCTGTCTGCTGGTTTACTCCCCTAGTGGCTGCAATGGCTGGAGCTAAACCGATCCTAAGCCAGGAGCTAGGAGCTTCCAGGTCTCCCATGGAGGTGCAGGTTCCCAAGGCTTTGTGCCATCCTCTACTGCTTTCTTAGGCCACAAGCAGGGAGCAGGATGGGAAGTGGAGCTGCCGGGACATGAACCGGTATCCCATTGGATGTCAGTGTTTGGAGGGATAGGATTAGCCTGTTGAGCCATGGTGCTAGGCTCAGAGAGCACGTGGACTGTAGGTCTGATTTCTGCTTCCACTGTGCCTGTTTCCTTTAAGTCATTTGAGTCATCCTAGAGTGCCCCATCAAGGGCCTTTCTCTAAAAGCTCTGTTTTCAATCCTCAGAAACCACTTCTTACCTCCTTCCCTCATGCTCTCCCACCTTCAGGTTCAGACAGTGACTCTAATTCCAGGAGATGGCATTGGCCCCGAAATCTCAGCCGCGGTGATGAAGATTTTCGACGCGGCCAAAGTAAGTGGGCTTCCAAAAAAAAAAAGTCTGTCTGAAACTTGCAGACAGACGTTCCCAGCTGTTGCACACTGTGAGCTGTGCTCATTTCCATGAAGATGGTGTCTTCCGCTCTCTCCCGAGGTGGTCGCTTCCGCAGCTCATGCCTCATGGGTGCCAGCTTCTGCCCGTGTTGATGCAGGAGACCACTGTGCCATCTGTTGGGTATTAAGTAATCAGAGTGGCACTGTAGGATTGAGGCGACTTGGAGCCTTGCCTGGGCTTAAGGTCTCTAAGCCCTGCTAAGTCACCTGTCTGCCTTACCTGCCTTCTTGCCAAAAGAGAAGAGAAATCTTTACAGGAGACTTTAAGTGAATTCTAAAAAGTATTATATGTTTACGGGAAGAGAAAGAAATATATATTTATTACATATATACACTTATGGAAGAGAGAGAGATTGTGAGCTTGTTCACAGTGGTTCACCCCAGAGAAGCCAGGAGCCAGGGATTCAATCCAGGTTTGCCGCCAAGTGCGTGGCAGGAACTTGGCAGCTTGAGCCATCACTTCTGTCTGCCTGTGCGTGTTCACAGGAAGCCAGCTGGAGAACCCGGGCGAGACTCAGAGTCCCAATATGGGATGTGAGCATTCCACAGATGTCTTAACTGCTGTGCCAGATGCCTGCCCCAATGCACCTGTTGAAAGTTTACGATCCAGTGATTTTCATTATGTTCCCAAAGTTCTGTAGCCCTCATCACAACCAAGTTAAAAATGTTTTCTTTACCCCAAAAGATTCTGTACCCATCAGTCACTCTGTATCTCCCCTTTTCTCCCAACCCCAGCCCTCGGCTCCTACCTATCCACTTTTAGCCTCCATAGATGGCCCTATTCTGGACCTTTCATGTCCATTTTCTTGGAATTGGCTTCCTTGGCTCAACATGGTGTTTTCAAAGTTAGCCATGTATCAGGGCTGCCTGTCAGGGCCATGCAGTGTGTCAGTCAGCCCATGTCACCACCTTTCACGGTGTTCCAAGAAAGCCACCCTAAGGGTCCATGAGCAGAAGGCTAGGGCAACCAAGTAGCAGCCAGAAGTGGCCCAGAATGAGGGCATCGAGGGGGATGCTCTCCGCTGGGTACTGCAGGCTGACGTTCCTGGACCCCTGTCATCCCTGCTCTCAATGATCGCATCTCTAGTGAAGTAGTTTGCCCATCCTTGTAGCGCACTGCTCTTGGTTCAGTCTCCAGTTCCTTGTCCTCTGTGTGGCATCCAGGCCCCGATTCAGTGGGAGGAGCGGAATGTCACTGCCATCCAAGGACCAGGAGGAAAGTGGATGATCCCTCCGGAGGCCAAGGAGTCCATGGATAAGAACAAGATGGGCTTGAAAGGTAGCGAGGGGCGGGTGCTGGGTGCCTCCTGTGACGGGAGGATGGTGGGGGGCGGGTGCTAGATGCCTCCTGTGACAGGTGTATGGTAGGGCTGTGGGGTGGGGGCGACAGTGGTGCTGGGGTAGGTGTATGGTGGGGCTGAGGAGGTAAGGCTTGAGGTGGTGGTTATTCCCGTGACAGGTGTTTTAGATGGGGCTGGGTGTGGTTGTGATGAACCTTAGGCCTTGCTGACTAGTACGTAGTGGTTATTTGTTTATCTTCACCTAGATGTATCTCTCATGTATGTTTTATCCATTTTTATCATTTTACTTCATATTGACATTTGTGATTCTGTGACTAATTAGGGTGCTGGCTTTTTAATAAAAATAAATACATCTTTTAAAAAAAAAGTCGACTGGGCCCACTTTGTGCCTCTGCTCCCTGGGCCTGACTGGCTGGAGGCTTGGCTCTTTTTCTCACCCTCTGCTTTCCAATTTTTCCCTTCATTTTTAAATGATGGGAATGGAGCTGCCACCTCATATGGTGAGGAGGAAGTCGTGCCCAGCGCTTGAGCATCAGGTAACGCTGAGGCCTCATTCCTCCCTGCTGGCACGCTGACGGGCTGGGAGAAGGTAGCGGGCAGAACGTAGGCTAGGAAGGTGTGTCCCAGGGCCACCTGCGTCCTCTCCCCTGTTCCAGGTCCTCTGAAGACTCCAATAGCAGCTGGTCACCCCTCCATGAATCTGCTGCTCCGGAAGACATTTGATCTTTACGCCAACGTGCGGCCGTGCGTCTCCATCGAAGGCTACAAGACCCCTTACACCGACGTGAACATTGTCACCATCCGTGAGAACACCGAGGGAGAGTATAGCGGTATCGAGCATGTGGTACGGCCCCTCCCGTGCTCCTTGAGCCCTTGTGGCGTCACTCCCTGTGCGACTGGGACAGGTGTCTGCGTTACAGGTTGTAGGTCTTTCCTGCTGTGTGAGCATTGGCAGGAGTTGTCCTGTGCCAGGGGAGCTGCCCTCTGAATTTAATTTTTTTTTTTGAGTGTTGGTGTTTATTTATTTGAGAGAGTGAGAGAAGCAGGGAGCATCCATTTATTGGTGTCACTCTCAGTGGCCAAGAGTGGGTCGGAGCCAAAGCAGGTTGCTGGGAATACAATCCAGGTCTTGCACGGGCTTGGCAGGAACCTACGTACTTGCACTCTTACCACTGCTCCCAGGGCCTGCACCAGTGGAGAGCTGGAGTCATGGATTCTGAAATAGGACCTGCTGGCGCCTCCTGGCTCGGCCAGACATCTACACCCTGATGTTGCCTTTGGACCCCCCACTTCCCAGGGGTGCTGTCAGGCAGCTATCCCCCTCCGTGCAGTGGGCCTTGTGCTGCCTAGGACGTAGGGCTGGGCTGATACTGCCCCCTCGCCCTGTCCAGTGAGCAGGCCTTGTCCCTTCTAGATTGTGGATGGAGTGGTGCAGAGCATCAAACTCATCACCGAAGAGGCAAGCAAACGCATCGCTGAGTTCGCCTTTGAGTATGCCCGCAATAATCACCGCAGCAACGTCACAGCCGTGCACAAGGCCAACATCATGTGAGTATGCAGAACAGCTGCCGAGCTCCCTGCCCAGGACCCTGGGGCAGCCGGCTTTCCTGTTCTGTCTTCAAGATGAGGAGGTTCAGGTTCCAGAGATGAAGAGTTCCAGAAAAGGAAGCGGTGGCCACATGGGAGATGTAATAGAGGGGGATGCACCTGCGGGCCGTGTGCTCGGGGCATGGAATCGTTTGGGCTGAGTCTAGGGGTGTGAGATGCCAGCACCCTGTCCATTAAGGGCTAGCTCTCACTGTGTAAAGAAAAACATTTCCTGGCCTAGCACAGGTATTGACTGCAAAATAAGGATAGGGTTGAATGATTGAGGCGTATAACTTTTAAGCCATTTGGATCCTGTTTATGGTGTTTCTTACTTGTTGCTGGATAACGATGTAAAAGCAGAGCCTTCCTTCTCCATTGCCATCAAACTGCTACATAGCCTTACCTTTTTGTGCTTCCCGGAGGTTCTCCAGACATTTTCTCACTTACATCTTATCAGCTGCCTGGGAAATAGCTAGTGTAGTTGAAATGGGACATGGTGGCTTCTGGCATTGTACTACCTTGAGCTTGCCTGTTTGATTCAATCTTTTTCTGTCCACAAGTCTTTGTTCTCAACAGTTTTTATCTGATTACGTACAGGCGGATGTCAGATGGCCTTTTCCTGCAAAAATGCAGGGAGGTGGCCGAGAACTGTAAAGACATTAAGTTCAATGAGATGTACCTGGACACAGTGTGTCTGAACGTGAGTATCTTCGCTCACCCGCACCTGCCGCCCCGGTGAGTGGGGCACCCTCTGCAGGATCACTACATGCACAGCTTGTGTTTCTCACAGATGGTACAAGACCCGTCCCAGTTTGATGTCCTGGTCATGCCGAATTTGTATGGAGATATCCTTAGGTGAGCCTCACTGCAAGTTGACTTACAGTTGGCGTCAGATGAACGAGGCCCTCACATTTTCACTGCGGCAGCATAAAACCATAGTATCTTTTCTTTTTTAATATTTATTTATTTTTATTGCAAAGTCAGATATATAGAGAGGAGGAGAGACAGAGAAGATCTTCTATCCGATGATTCACTCAGCTGGTGCTGCACCAGTCCAAAGCTAGGAGGCCGGAGCCTCTTCCGGGTTTCCCGCGTGGGTGCGGGTCTTAAGGCTTTGGGTCGTCTTCAGCTGCTTTCCCAGGCCACAAGCAGGGAGCTGGATGGGAAGCGGGGCCACTGGGATTAGAACTGGCAACCATATAGGATCCCAGCGCATGCAAGGCGAGGACTTTAGTCTTTAGGCCAACGTGCTGGGCCCCATAGCATCTGGTTTAAGATGGCCAGGCAGCATCTGAGCCTGCGTTCTGTTGTGGTACAGAGCATGCAGGCTGTGTGCTTCTCAAGAGGAGAAGCTTGTCCTGGCTCCTTGTTAGCAGTGGGGGAGCTCGAGCGTGTGGCGGCTCCAGCTTCTGCGTGGCTTCTCATGGGAGCTTTGGAGGGATTCAGCTCTGGGTGGGAAGGTAGAGGGGAGAAGGGACAGGCTCCCTCTGTTAGCCCACTCTTGCAGGTCCACTCCCTTGAAGAAAGTGTGAGTTCCCTATCTCCCAGAGGCCTCCATCTCTTGGTTATCTTACATTGGGGACAGAGCCACTGGGGGCTGTCGTCTTATCCCCATGCCTGACGGGCTCAGAGTGTAGCTCCCTGATCATTCAATCACTGTGACCAGTTTCCAGACATTTGGTTGACTGAGTCCAGCATTTTTGGTTAAATACAGCTAGGTAGGTGGTTGTTTTTAGAATGTCTTAGTGACTGTTGACGTGATCTTAGGGTTGTATAAAGAAGCCTCTTACACTGAGCAGCCAGATTTCCAGCCCCTACCACGGCAGCCAGAGTGGCTCGCTAAGCCCATCACCCCTTCTGCATGTGTTAGTTGCCTTTCCACTCTAGGAAGTTTTTCCTTCTTGTTTGTGTTTACTTCTTTGCATTGCCATGGGTGGCTCACGGTTTTCTGATTATTCTGCCATGACTGCATCACTGCCCTTATTGCCTGATGTCCCACTGTCCCCTCAAACCATGTCCCCATGCCTTCTCCTCCCATGAGGCCCACCTGACTTCTGGAAGACGCTGTGGGCTGATGCTTGGCCACTTTTCCCTGACCTCCACCTGGGATCAGCTGTTTGTCCCAGGAGCCCTGGTTCCTTGGAGAGAGGGATCGGGGGGCAGGGGGAAAGGTCTCCTTTTGCAGAATGTTCTGAGCATTGCTTTTCTGTCTCCAGCGACCTGTGTGCAGGCTTGATCGGCGGACTTGGCGTGACGCCAAGCGGCAACATCGGAGCCAATGGGGTTGCCATCTTTGAGTCGGTAAGGCCCTTCCCCACCCCAAAGGCCAAGTTCTGAGTTAAAGTCTGACTGGGTCGTCTGCATTATCCCCTGTCCTTGTTTGCCATGGCTGGACATGCTGCTGGCCCCAGGCCCCCTTGGTTGGGAGCCACCTGCTCTTGCCTCCAACTCATGTACTTTGCCTGGCTCTAGGTTCACGGGACAGCCCCGGACATTGCAGGCAAGGACATGGCCAACCCCACGGCCCTGCTGCTGAGCGCCGTGATGATGCTGCGCCACATGGGGCTCTTTGACCATGCTGCGAGGATTGAGGCCGCCTGCTTTGCCACAATTAAGGATGGAAAGGTATCCGCCATCTGTGGGAAGGGGGTGTGGTGTGCTGCTCAGCACTTCAGGGATGGGTGTCAAACAGAGGTTCGGCACACTTAAGGGGCTTCCTCAGTGAACTCCAGGGATGCAAACACCCAAGTGTGTTATCTGACATTCAGGTGTGGCAAGAAGAGCTGTAGGAGCAAGAGTCAAGGCCGCCAGGCACCTGCCATTGCAGCGATGTCTTACCAAAACTTACTTATTTAGAGGCAGAGTTACACAGAGAGAGGCTTCACTTCCCAGAGGGCTGCGTCAGCCAGGGCAGGACCAGGCTTGAAGGTGTGAGCCAGGCATTCCATCCGAGTCTCTCATGAAGGCACCCTGTCTCCCGAACAGGGTGTGTGTTAGCAGGAAGCAGGGGGGCCAGGACGCAGTCCAGGCATTCTGCTGTGGGAAGCTGGCAACCCAGCTGGTGACATAACCATTGGTAGCATGCCTACGCCTGGTTCTAAGATGTGAAGATGGTGAGCTCCTGGGTCCCTCACAGCAGGACCGGACACCTGTCATGTGTGCCACGCTGTGCTATGTTGGTGCTAAATATACATCTGTGATAACAAAAGTAGCACAGAAGTTTTACAGAAGGTTCACAGCTAAGACCAGAAGGCTACTCGATGGTCTTAGGTTCCTTCTGTAGAGCTGGGTGGATCCCTGCTGCTCTGTCAAGTAGAGCCTGCAGTAGGCACAGAGAGAGGAGTTACAGACCCTGTCCCAGGTCCCTTACCTCCCAACTGTCACAACCCGGGCCTCCCTGAGTCTGGCTTGACCCAGCCACCTCCTCCACTTCCGTGAGCAGTTGGACCCACAGACTGACGGGCACTGTGTATGTTTCTCAGTTAGAGGACAGACAAGGGGTATAGGTTCCGGAGAAGGGTCTCTGAGAGCTGACTCCGAGCCTGGGTCCTTAATGTTTTCAAGGACTGTGGGGGTAAGGGCAGAAGGTGCGATGTGCACCCCCATCCCTGCTGGGGTAGTAAACCAGGTCACACGTTCTGTGTCCTGCAGCCATTGGGCCGCTCCATCTATCCCTAGCACTTCTTCATTCTCCTCCCATTAGTGCTCATGTCTCAGCCTCCAACACCAGACAGGGACACAGCTGGAGCTTTCTAAGATTTGGAAGTTCCCCGAGGGCTGTATGAGGCCATGGTCTAGCTTTGCTTTCGCCTCAGTGTCCATAACTGGTAAATACACACTTAATGCCTGCGCTGTGCAAGAGGGAACCTTCTGGAAACTCCCTCTACTCCCCTTCATCGTGAGAATGCCTTATTGTGAGGAGTTCTGGGGACCGTGTGCCGGGGTACCCCAGTGCTCCTGGGGCAAGTGGCAGGGTGAGGTCTCCCTCTGTAGCGAGGAACTAATCTCCACACGGTCACCTGGCGTCTTGCAGGAGGCCTTAACCAAAAATGCCCTTGGCCTCATCTGCCATGTGTGTGTATTTTCTTTTTTCCCCAATGGCATATATATATATATATATATATTTAAAACTTTATACTTTTCCATTTGTTTACATATGTAATTTCACTTTTTTCCTTCCCTCAGAGCCTAACAAAAGACCTGGGCGGGAACGCCAAATGCTCAGACTTCACGGAGGAGATCTGCCGCCGAGTGAAGGATCTGGATTAGCCCGCTGTGGCCTCGCAGTGGTCGCCGGCCCTGGGCATGGGGTCCGCCTCCCTGGCGACAGTGCAGCCCCAGTCCTTTTAACCCCCCGGGCAGGAGGTGATGCCACTGGGCCCGCCCTCCAGGGCCCTTCTCCAGGCGCTTGTCTTATTTATTCAACGTCCATCTGGTGACCATTTTTCGGGAAAAGCTCTTAGGAGGACTGCACCGTGTGCTGTCGGTGACCATTTTACACTCTGTCCGCACAGCTTCTCAGCCGTACATCCCAGGATCCAGGATGAACAAGAGCAAACATCTCTTTTTTATTAAAGAAAAACCCTGGTTTCCTTGATTTGTGAAAACCAGAATGGAAATAAAAGGGAATATTGGCTTAATAGCACAAAATGACATTCTTTTTTAAAAAGGAAAAAAAAAAAAAAGCTAAGTGGGCCCGCTTGAGGCCTCTCCGCCGAAGTTCCCGCCCCAGGCAGTTGGCTTGCTTCAGTGACACAGAGAAATACAGAATTGAGCTTTGCGTGGATTTCCACGCAGGAATTAAGAGCTGCAGACCCAGGGGATAGCCCAGGGGTGGCTATGTTTATTTTTTTGTCAGGAAGATCCAATTTGTTACCTGGAGGTTTTGCTAGTCTTGGTTAGAGTCCCAGGCGAGCCTCCTCTTCCCCCGGGCATTGTCTTGAGCCTGCTGAGCTGGCGCAGCTTCTGAGAGTGTACTCTGCGGCTGCACCAGGGCACCTCGCTCGTGGCCTGGCAGAGGCCAGAGCCCTGTCCGCCCGAGCTGAAGCCCAGTACTGCAGCATGCTGGGAGCTGAACTCGGCTATTTTAGACCCCCGCAGCATGAACTGTTACCCTGTGGCCCTGCACCCGAGGCCGCTCTTGTCCACCCTGCTGTGCCCCAGGGGACAACCTTCTCCCACCCCTGGGTCTGTTTTAATGTTAGCCTAATCAGGTGTCACTGCTCATGTGTTTAAGTGGCTGCTTCCATTGTATCGGCTTGTGCTGGTTCTCAGCGGCTCTTGGGTTGGCAAAAATAAAGAATTCCCAAAGTGACTGACACTTGGTCTGCTCTCTGTGTTTCCCGCCCACATCCTTGGGTCGCTTGGTTGGAGAACGGCTGTTCCCCATGTTCAGAGTAATCCTGTGGCTAACACGTTTTACCATAGAGTTGCATGGGTTAGACACCTTCCTGCTCAGTGGACATGCACAGTCTGGGACTCCTTGGCAGTTGTGTTAAAAGGTTTAATATTCAAATGGCACATTAAATATAATCACATAAGCAGCAGCAGCAGCAGCTTTGTTAAGCATCCAGTCAGTTGGCAAGGTGGAGGGGTGCCAGGTCAGCAAGTTGGAACATGGGCAGAGTCCAGGCGAGTGGGCCGTGACTGCCTTCCCGTGGCCCTCTACCCCAGCCTCCCTTCAGCCTGCCGCTCACAGGATGCACCTGTTAGGGCAGCTAGCAGCTTGTTAAGTCTACCTGGAACCGAAGTCCCGTGTGGCCAGCCCTCCGGTTCCTTGAGGAGGAGCGGATCTCATCTGTCACCTGAACAAAAAAGTTGTACCAGCACAGGACTATCCCGGTGCCAGAACTGCTTGGGATTGGTCAGTTCCCGTGGGTGTGCGACCCAGCAGCACTGCACCCCAACCATGACATGAGGCACACTAGCCAGAAGCTTTCTGAGCCCAGATGGATGATAGATGGAGCCTGGAAACTGCTAGAATGGCCTGCATGTCTGTCCGCAGCAGGAGCCAGGAGCCCTGGTTACTGCTTCTGCTCCTGGTAAAAGGAATCAATGACATCTTTGTACTTCTCCAGGACTGTGAGCCTCTTCAACTTCATCGTGGGACCTAAAAGGGGAGAAGAAAGAAGCAAGTGAGGCTCGGACTCTACGTGGGAAGCATGTGACCAAGGGGCCTGGAGGAACCACCTTCTGCTGCTATGGCATGCCAGGGCACATGCAGGTGCTGGGAGGTCACTTTTGAGGATAGGTACCTGGTGAAGTGCTGTTGGCCGCACCCACCTTGTCCTGACTCACCTGTGTTCTGTTCTGCTCCCTGAGTGAACAGTGACGCTGGTTCCAGGCCCACCCCACCGCCCACTCCAGTCTGTGATGTTCAGGTCCCTTATGTGAAATACTGTAGTTAGTATTCACACATAACCCTCACATCCTCCCAGCTGCCTTGGAGCACAACGCAGGTCCCACATCAATAGTTGTCACAATATGTGAATTTTTTATCTGCAATGGGCTGCATCAGTGGCAGCGGAAGTGGTGGGTTTGGCAACCCAAACCTGATGACACTGGTGTAGTGCAATAAGCCTCTGCTGGTAGAGCCCACATCCCCCTGTGGGTACAGGATCGAGTCCTTGGCTGTTTCACTTTTGATCCAACTCCCTGCTAATGAGCCTGGGAAATTAGTGGAAGATGGCCCAATTGCTTGGGTGCCTGTACCCCTGTGGGAGACCTGGGAGAAGCTCTGTGTGCTGGGTGCAGAAGTGGAACCTTTGACTCCAGGGACCGATCTTCCCAAAGGAATGGAGCTGCTCGCCGTGGGAATCTGTACCATGTGGGGGATAACAAATGACAGGACATGTGGCTCCTTTGGACACTCCCATGACCCTAGAAGCTGCCTCTGGCTTGGGGAGCAGGGGCGTCCACGTGGCTGAAACGAGCCCTCCCCAAGTCACTCTCCTCAGCCTTGATTTCCTCTCTCTGGACATGAGTGGTTGGCGCACACGTTTAGTGCCTTGCTCACTGCACCATAGAATGAACAGCTTCAACACCAGAGCCGTACATCAGGTCTGCGTGCACCATCTCCCCTCTGGGTGACCTCACAGGGCAGTCAGCTCCTGTTAGCTCAGCCCTCAAGGGGTCATGGGGTATCACTGGAGAAGTCACATCCACCAACCCCGTGCCACGAGCACCCCATGGTGCTGCCGCTGAGAGCCCCCCTTTCGGCCAGCTGAGGCCACGCCAGAGCCTGCTCCAGATCCGTGCTCTGTGCAGGTACGCAGCAGCCTGGAGACCCCAGTCCCAACTGGAGCCAGGAGACCCCAGTCCCAACCCCTTCTGGCAGGGTTGTGCTGTCTGCCTGGGGGATCCGCCATCATCCAGCAGGGGAAGAGTCACAGAGCAAAAACAGTGAAATGTCGTAGGTTCCCATTTGGGGGCTCCAGCATCCGCAGGCCGCACAGCCACCAGCTCATGCACCCAGCAGGTCCTGCTGCCTGGCCTAGCTGCTGCCTCCCAGCCGCCCCTTCCTTTCCCACCACTGCCTTCCCGTGCACACCCCAGATCCCACCTACCCAGCTCTCCGCCAGAGATGGAGAAGTCCTTCTCCAGGATGGCCCACTTCTGGATGTGGTAGGGCCGGGCTGCTGCATTGCTGTTTACTCTGCGGATCCCCTCCTCGATGGCCTGGTACACGGCCTCGTCCCTCCGCCCCACGATCTCTGACACCGTGGTGGCCTTGCTGCCCACGCGCTGGCAGAACTCCACGGCCTGCTCACTGAGGTTGTCTGTGGGGTCCGAGGTGTCGGGGTCCAGAGTGCACTACAAAGGAGGATGGGAGGTTGAGCTGGGGTGGCCTGAGAGCCGGCAGCAAAGCCATGCGTACGTGTATGTGTGTATGTGCTATGTGAACAGTGTTCCAGAGAGATGGTTCCAGAAAGAGCAGCACGGGGCTCTGCATGGCCCCGCAGTGGTCCCGGAGAAGTCAGTGTGTAATGTGCAGGTGTGAACTGAAGGTGCTTACTAGTGTGTGATCTACAGGTGTGATCTGCCTCGTGCGAGTGCGAGCTGCAGGTGTGAATGGAGGTAGATAGAGATATGAGCAGAGTAATCACTGCGGCCTGCTGGGGAGGGAGGGAGTGGTGTGGGCTGTGGTCGCCCTGCAGTGCAGGCAGCACTGGCTGGCAGCAGTGACCCAAGGCCAAGGTGGAACATGGCTCCGGCTGACCCAGGCCCATGGCCCACCCCCCCACACACACTCACACACACCGGCTGCTCATCCCAACCAGAGCCCACCCCGCCTCTCCCCACCCCGGCGCACCTTCAAGGTAAGCAGCATGGACAGGAACTTCTTCTGGTCGCCGATGAGCATGGCGTTGCTGATGATAGGCACCTCGGTTTTCACCGCCTCCTCAATGGGCACCGGGGGCACGTTCTCACCGCCCGCCGTGATGATCAGCTCTGGAGAGGTGAGGCCACGCCCCAGGCACAGGCTATAGTCCAGGGGCCGCTGCTGAGCCCCAGCCCCTGGACACAGCCACAGCCTCAAAGATGGACAGTGGTAGCATCCCCCTACCCTGCATCCTCTGCAGCTCCTCATGCCTGCAGGGAACAGTCACAGCCCCCTATTCCCACCCGAGATGGAGGCTCACCCAGCCCCCACTTGAACTCTCACTAGAGTTCTTGCCTGCCCACCCTTCTCATCCACTGTTCCCTCTGCCAGCACCAGCTCCTCCCAGCCCACGCCTTGAACAGCTGGCATCGTTTCTTCTCCCTTCCTTCGTTTCATATCAATAGTTCCTGCACAGTCAGATATCTCCATGATAAAACCCCAACAGCGAAGACCAGGCACACAGACCCATGGAGCCAATCAGACCTGGCAAACTTCCAAGGAGGCATTTCAGGAAAGTCAGGAGAGAGTGGGCTGGCTGCTGCACGTATATAGAGAAAAGACCCTGGCCTCTCTTTGCGCTGTTTCTAAAAGCTCAAATTAGGTTTTCTGGCTGCTTATTAACCAATCCGGCGCAGGGACGCCAAATGTCCTCACCTGCCACTACAAAGGCAAACACTAGGTGGCGACCGCGGCTCACTCCAGCAGCCACCTGTAGCTCCCAAGCCAGACTGCCACCAGCCAGGCTGGCCCTGGGGGTTCACTGACCTGCACAGCCCAAGCAGGTGCACAGCCCGGGGCCCAAAGGCGGCAGGGATATCTCCTGCTCCTCCCTGAGGTGTCTGGCCTAACCCTGGCTGTTGTAGCCATCTCTCTCTACCCTTTCAAATAAATAAATGATTAAAAAAAAAACCCAAAATATATAGTGATGGGAAAGAATTCCCAGAGGCCCCCCACCCTACGCTGCTGACCTCAGGGACACTCACCCTTCAGGCGCCCGGTGATGTATAGGAAGCCGTCGGCATCCAGGCGGCCAGTGTCACCTGTGTGTAGCCAGCCCTCGGCGTCGATGGCCTCACTCGTCTTGTCTTCCATGTTCAGGTAGCCCATGAAGATAGTACGGCCCCACAGGCAGATCTCGCCCACGCCCTCGGCATCCTCGCTCACCAACTTCACCTGGCAGCCTGGCACCACCTTGCCCGAGCTGGCATGGGAGGGGCAGGGAGCTGTGGTCCCCGGGAGGTGCCTCTCTAATCTCTCAGCCATCCCCTATTGCCCCCTCCCAGTGTTTCCCAGTGGAATAACAGACTTAGTTCGTAGAGGAAAGGTTTGCCATGCCAGTTAGTGGGTGAGACTGCTCTGGGCTAGGCCCATTGGGGGCAGGCATTGAAATGCCACAGAGATGCCCTCCACCCCCACCCTCCATTCCCATGTCCACTTGGAGCCTGAACCATCAGTCATCCCAATGCACCCTTGCAAAAGGGAGGGAATGATGGAGTAAATTCCTTCCAACAGGAGACACCTGTTCAGCAGGTCTCTCTGAACTGCCCCCCACAGCTTTCACCCCCGGCCTCACCTGCAATAGGCAAGAGACTTAGCCAGGAGGGCAGAGTAGGCACTTGAGATGCTCTCACAGAGGGTTGGGAGACAAGGGGGTCCCTTAGGCAGATGGCAGCCTGGGGCTTCCTCACCTATAGAGCCGGTAGTTGTAAGGGCTGGACATGAAGTGGGGGCCTGTGCTCTCGCTGAGGCCGTAGCCGGCGTACAAGCGGATGTTGAGGCCGAGGAAGAAGTGCTGTGTCTCGGCTGTCATGGGTGCTGCCCCGTAGAAACTCTTCTGGCACTTGGCGAAGCCCAGCGCCTGGCGCACCTTGGCCAGCACCAGGTAATCTGCCAGTCTGCTCGTGAAAGGCCTCAGCTCGCTAGCAGAAGAGGGGCAGGGACGGTTCCAGGCTCAGGGGAGAAAGGCAGCAGAGGGTTCCCACACAGCCATCTGGGTATCTTCTCTGACACTGGTACCAATGCCCAGCCCCTTGTTATGTGTGTGCAATGTTGGTCGTGCCCATGAACATGCATGCTGATGGAGGCATGTGTACATGTGTGTGCAGGTGACTAGGGCACACAGGGACATGCACGGATGACCCCATCGGAAGCCTGCAAGTGCTGTGTTCCTGCATGTTTCCCTGACAACTGCATGTGGCAGAGCACACATGTGCAAGGAACCACACACCACAATGCAACCCTTCTACCCTGAAGCCAGGCCAAGCTCTGGGTAACATGGAGTCTGAAAAAGCAATCAGTGGGGGACTGGCCTTGTGGCACATCAGTCAAAGCGTCCACGTGCAACATGGGCATCCCATATGAGCACTCATATGAGTTCCAGCTGTTCCACTTCTGATCTAACTCTCTGCTAATGCACTTGGGAGAGCAGTGGAAGATGGGTCAAATGCTTGAGCCACTGCACCTGCACGGGAGACCCAGAAGAAGCTCCTGGCTCCTGGCTCTCTAGACTAACCCAGCCCTGGCTATTGCAGCTATTTGGGGCGTGAACCAGCAGATGGAAGATCTCTCCGTAATTCTGTCTTTCAAATAAATAAATAACTTTAAGAACCCTGCAAAAAGCAATCACAGGTGACAGCTGATGGATCCTGTGGGATTCAGGGGTGCCTAGGAAAGCTAAGGTCCCAGGTCTGTGGTCCCCTTCCCAGCCACTTACAACTGATAGGAGTGCTTCTCAGCAAGTGGAGCAAGTGAGCCCTCCCAGGCAGCATCCCAGGACGAGGGCAGCAGGAAGAGGGTGAGGCCCAGGCTTGTCTGTGGATGGGAGTCTTTGCATGGGGTATCCTGAACTGAGAGGCCCAGGGAACAACAAGCCTGGTGGCTGCCCCAGACCTCAAGTCTCGGGTCCTTCTCACCTGTGGGGGCAGTTGAGGTTCTGCTCCAGGGTCACTGACATGGCCCACAGCAGCATCTTGCGCCGGATGAAGCCGGACTGAGCCGCCACCTCTTGGATGCGCTCCATGATTTTCTCCCACACGCGGGGCACCCCCATGTGGGACGTGGGCTCCACCTCCCGCAGGGTGTTCACCAGACTTCCCTACTCAGAGCCAGGAGGGAAGCAAGGCAAGGTCAGGGCCAGCTGCATCCGAGAGTGTGCTGTGTACAGCCCATGCACACCCCTTTCCACCCCGATATCATCCCCGTGGACTTGCCGGGGCACCCCAGCCCCTCCTCAGTCCTGCCTGTGCTGAGGCTTTCTCTCTGACAGAGCACAACCTCTCTGGTTCCCCAAGCTGCATGGGCTTTAGCGGCAGAACGAGCCAAACTCGGGGGTCCCTGAGATGCACAAGGGAAGCTAAAAGGAGAGTGCAGAGGGTGCATTTGGTGCAGTGGGAGAGTGCCCAGGAGCCCGTATCACTTCCGTTTCCTGCTGCAGCCAGCATGCGCCCTCAGAGCCAGCAGGGGTTGAGACCCTGCCAGCCACAGGAGAGACCCGGATGGAGTTAGTTCCTGGCTTAGGGCCTCAGCCTGGCCTAGCATGGCTCTTGGGTAGGTGGGAGACTTTGAGGGAGCAAACCAGCAGATGCAAGATTCTCTCTTTTTTTAAAAACCATTTTTTAAAAATGAAATCAGACAGATGTCCCAAGACAGATGCAATCTGCAAGGTTGCGAGTCAAGGAGGGGCGTGGCCACCAGATGACCTCCCATGGCCCTCTCTCAGGACCGCCCCCAGTCCATGCACACCCAGGGTCCGCACCCCTACTTGGCAAGGGAGCAGGCTGACCTTCAAGGCGTCGGGCTCAGCAAAGCAGACCTGGGCACCCCACTGGATGCCTGTCCACAGGTCGTAGATCTGGGCAGCGATGTGGCTGAGGGGCAGGTAGCTGACCACCACCTCCTGTTGTACCTCTGCCGGTTGGATGTCACCCGCCTGGCTGCCATAGCGTGCTGTCCACGTGATCTGGAGCAGGGCAGGGGACACAGGAGGCATGGGCTGAGCTCACAGTTGCCTTGGGGACTTGGGGCTACTTGTTCAGAAACTGTGCCCAACTCTGGCCCAGGGTCACGCCTCTCCTCTCCCTACCCCCATCCCTGTCGCTGGACCCAGCCTGACCCCACTGTGAGCCCTCTGCCCAGCTGGGTATTCGTCCTACATTGTCCTGACTCAGCATCACGCCCTTGGGGTTGCCCGTGGTGCCTGATGTGTAGATCAGCACGCAGCACTGGTTGGGCTGCTGGGCCTCGATGATGGAGTCCAGGGCCTCTTCGGGCACACCATTCCCCAGCTCCATGAACTCCTCCATCTGCAGTGGGCCGCCAGCACGGAGGAGAGGATGAACAACAAGGAACTGGACAGCTTTCACCCTGCCCCCCACCTGCCACCACCACCTCCATCCCCAGCCTGGCCCACTCCAGTACCGTGTATACGTTGGCCATCGGCTTAGGAGGCAGCTCTCGGTATATCACCACTGCCTTCAGATGTGGCAGGTTCTTCCAGATCTGTGTGGACAGGAAATGCATATTGCAAGGCCAAGGTCACTCCCTGAAAGGAACCCCCATCAACCAGGGCTGTCCTGCTGCACAAGCGGGAAGAGGTCAACGATTTGGGGTGAGGGGAAAGCCCTACCTCTGAACTTTGACCCACAGCACAGTTGCCACCTGTTCCCCACCGAAAGAACTTGGGAACAGTGGGGATAGGGACAGGCAGGGACAGGGAAGACCTTCTATCATAGCCTAATCTCAGGGATGCAGGCCTGGGTGAGCGCAGCCAGGACCCAGCACACGTGAGCCTCGGGTAGCTGAGGGGACAGAGTCCCTAGTTTAAGTTCTGGCTGCTCTGCTTCTGATGCAGCTTCCTGCTAGTACCTCTGGGAACGCAGCAGAAGATGGTCCCTGCCACCCGCATGGGAGACCAGGATGAAGCTCTTGGCTCCTGGCTTCAGCCTGGCCCCATTCCAGCCACTGCAGCCATTTAGGGAGTGAACCAGCAGATGGAAGAGTTCTCTCTCTCTCTTTTACTATTCATGTAATTTTGCCTTTCAAAAAAAGAGTTAGGTTTTTTCAAGAGTTAGGTTCATTTTTATTGGAAAAGCAATCAGACTAACAAAGAGGAGAGACAGAGAAAGATCTATCTACTGGTTCACTCCCCAAGTGACCGCAACAGCTGGAGCTGAGCTGATTTGAAGCCAGGAGCCAGGAATTTCTCCACGTGGGTGCAGGGTCCCAAGGCTTTGGGCCGTCTTCGACTGCTTTCCGAGGCCACAAGCAGGGAGTTGGATGGGAAGTGCAGCAGCCAGGACACAAACTAGTGCCCATATGGAATGTGGGCACTCGTAAGGTGAGGATTTAGCTGTTTAGCCATTGTGCCAGGTTCTGAACTAAATAAATCTTCACACACACACGGTGCACTCTGAGTGATTGTGGGCTGTTTAAGCAACATAGCAATGTGTATGGGGCTACAGCCCTTGCGGACGTGAGACGGAGTCAGCAGCAGGAAGGAGGCGATGGTCCTGGGCTCCCCTGGGGGTTGCTACAGTCCAGTCCTGTACGCAACTTACACACAGCTCACAGAACGCCTAGAGGGACTCTTAAGGATTCACAGGCCTTCCTGTGGTGTCAGCGGGAAGAGCTGCTGTGCTCTGCTGCCTGGGCAGTCAGGACAGCTGCCTGCTCAGGACCGGCGTCATGTTTTAGCAATGGTTCTCCATCTGTAATCGGCTGTGTCTCTATGGAGACGGAGGGCAGGTTTCACACCGCCATGGCTGTATTAGTTGAGACCATATGCTAACAGGCTGGCTGACTAAGCGATGTGGACTAAACAGAAAACCAACGTAAAAAAGTAAGTCAGATGAGATTGGGGGAGTGGAGGAGGATGACTGAGACCTTGGTCAAACCAGATGGGACAAACAGCAAGCAAGCACCCACAAGGTGGATTTCTAGACCGTTCTGTCAGTTTGGATGGAAGCGTAGGACCCAACCACAGGCTGGCTGCAAGAAGCTCGAAGTGCAATGAAAGAGATAAAAGGCAGGGAATCCAGAGTTGGCATTGTGGTATTGTGGAGTAAGCTGCCATTTGTGGGGCTAGCATTCCATATCAGAGTGCCGGCTTTTAATATTGGCTGCTCCACTTCCGATCCAGCTCCCTGTTGATCGATGTGCTTGGCTGTTGTGGCCATTTGGGGAGTGAAACAGGTGGAAGATTTCATTGTCACTCTTTCAAATACATCTTTTTTTTTTTTTTTTCAAAAGATCAAAGAGCACCAAAATACATTCATGCAAATATTAATCATAAATCTAGAGCATGCATTCACTAGAGGGAAGCAGGCTGGGAACAAGAGGTATGGGCAGGGATAAAGAGGACCAGTTCTGGGCACACAGTGGCATAGAGGATAATCCTGTGCCTGTGGCTCCAGCATCCCATATGAGCACCAGTTCGTGCCCCAGCTGTTCCACTTCCCTTCCAGCTCCCTGCCTGTGGCCTATGAAAGTAGCAGAGGATGGCCCAAAGCCTCGGGACCCTGCATCTGCAATGGAGACCCAAAAGAAGCTCCTGGCTCCTTGCTCTGGATCCACTCAGCTCCAGCTATTGCGGCCATTTGAGGAGTGAAGCATAGAATGGAAGATCTCTCTTGTTTTCTCTCTGTAACTCTGCCTTTTAAATTAAAAATAAAAATAAAAAAAGGAGGGGGAACCAAAAAGGCCATTTCTTGATAAGCTCTCAATGGAGAAGAATAACCCAAGCAGGTATAGACCCAAAACAGGGCTCCGAATACATGAAGCAGGAACCCACAGAGCCGAAAGGAAAAGGAAATCACAGAATTGCTGGGACAAGGAGGCAGAAGGCCCCTGGGGCAGACAGGGCTTCAGCGACATAGGAACACTGTATCACCAGCAGTAGCCATCCTGATCTGAGAGTCACAGAATGTTCTAGACACTAGGTGCAGAGTCTGCATTCTTTTAAGTAACCTGGGGTGTTCATGAGGCTCCTCGGAGAAGTCTCCTTCCTGCTCCATGCCTATGGCATCCTGGGCTTCAATTGTGGCCCTGCTGTCCTCGGCCTGCACCGCTGCTCCCGGCTCCAGCCCAGGGAGGGAGGTCTCCTATGGCTTCCTCCCACCTGGGGATTTTGTCTTAGGGAATGAGTTTAACTGTGACCTGCGCCTGCCACCGGGAGGAATTTCTTGTTTTTTAAAAAATTATTTACTTGGGGCTGGTGTGGTGGCTCAACAGGCTATTTCTCTGCCTGTGTCACTGGCATCCCACATGGGCAGCAATACATGTTCTAGATGCTCCGTTTCTGATCCAGCTCCCTGACAATGCAACTGGGAAAACAGCAGAGGATCACTCTGCTGATTTGATCACTCAGATCCTTGGACCCCTGCATCCACATGGGAGATCCATAAGAAGCTCCTAGCTCCCAGCTTTGGAGTGGTACAGCTCTGACCATTGTAGCCATTTGAGGAGTAACCAGTGGATGGAAGTTCTCTTTCTCTCTCCTCTCTCTGTAACTCTTATTTTCCAAGTAAAATAAATCAATTTTTTAAAAGTATATGTATATCTATTTGTTTTGAGAGGCAGAAAGATTTGGGGAGAGAAAGAGAGAGTACTTCCATCTGTTGATATCCTTCCCAAACTCCTTACAACAGCTGGAGCTGGGCCAGGCAGAAGCCAGGAGCCAGGCGCTGGGAGCCAGGAGCTCCGTCTGGGTCTCCCATGTGGGTGGCAGGGACCCAAGAACTTGAGCCATCACCTGATACCTTCCAGGGTGCACACTTGCAGGAAGCTGGAATCAGAACCAGAAGTTGGATTGGAACCCAGGCCCTGTAGTCAGCAGCCATGGGTATCCCAGGCAGGGCCCTGACCCCAGCCTCAGGGCATCCGGTGCTGTGTGGATAGGAATCAATGGCCCAGGTTTGCTTCCTGGAGGGTTTACAATGTGTCTGTCACAGATGATGGCTGGCACCTGCTCCAGCTCCTCTGCCCAGCTGGGTTCCAAAGTCCCAGAAGTGATGACTCCTCCCGCCCCCAGGCACGCCTGGGAAGGCTGCGTCCTGGTTGGCAGCTCCAGGTAAGCAGCCCAGTGCTGGGCCTGGGAGGGACTCAGGACGCATCCATGCTCTTGCCAATGCTTGGCTGTCTCTCCAAGATCCCATGGCACCTGCTCTGAGCGGACTCACTTCCCAGCTTGCAGAGAGCTCCCTTAATACATCCATCTGAGATGCCAGAGTCCCACTCATGCCTCCATGGCACTCTGACACCTACAAGGGACCCTGCACCCTCAGCTCTCATGCCCCTAAATCTAGGGGAGACCCCCTGTCCTAATGGAAAAACCATGGTGGGGGTAGGAAGTACTGACCAGAAATCCTAGCTCAAGGCTGTCACTCACTTCTTGAATTTTCTGACTTGTCAGATGGGGAGGCAATGCCGCCCACCTTGCTGGCTGTGTGTGTTGGGCAGAGTGTAAGGGAGAGTGAGGGGAGACCCTGGCTAGGGGGCTGGGGACTGCAGGGGGCGAGTATCCACGAGGGCTTCCCAGGTCTGACCCAAGTCCGTTCTGTCCCCAGACCTTCAGAATTTTCTCCAGTTGCTTCTGTGTGTCCACCACAATGACGTTGGCGCGGCTGTCACGGGCGATGTACTGACAGGCCTCGGGGGAACTGGTGGTGTAGAGGCCAGTGACGATGCCACTGTCGGGGAGACCCACGAGGGTTAGGGGTCTCGGCAGGCACCCTGGGCCCACCCTCTTACCCCAGCCCTCACGAGGGCCCCTGCGACCCAGGCAGAGTCCCATGGAGCAGGGCCCAGGAGAGAGCTGCGAGGAGAAGGCATGGAGTGGGGGCCCACCTCCCAGCAACTGGAGTCCCCACCACTCACCCTGCAAACACCGTGCCCACGGCCGAGAAGAACCACTCTGGGGAGTTGAAGCCCAAGATGGCTACGCTATGGGCTCGCTCCAGTCCGAGCTTCAGGCCAAAGCAGACAAGTCAAGTCAGCCAGGGCAGGGAAGGAGCCCTGCCCATGCTGCCCACCAAGTGTCCTGCTGGTTCATCTCAGGAACCAGTCACCCAACAGCCCCAGCCTTGCCCCCGCTAGAGTGACTCCCCAGCAAAGGCCAGCGTGGAGCGCCTTGCACAGACCCACCCTTCTCAGGGCAGGACCCAGCACGCGGCCAGGAGCAGCCTTGACAGTGGTCCTTCCAAGGCCACCCCACCCCACCCGCCCGCTCACCTTCAGGAAGCTCTTGGCAGCTTTGCGAGCAATCAGGTAGTACTGTAAGTATGTGATGTGCTCCCACTTGTCCTGGCGCTTGAATCCCAGGGCGCTGAGGTCCCCGTACTTGTCCAGGGCCTCGTAGAACATCCGATGTACGGTGTAGGGGATCTGCGAGCAGCTGGGGTCCATGCGCAGGCGCACCCGCCCATCGGCTCGCGTGGTCCACAGTGCTTCCTCTGTGGAACAGAGACCACGACCTGAGTCAGGCCATCCTTGGAGGAGATGGGGGTAGAAGTGGACCCTGCTCTGGTCCAGTCCTGTGATGCTGACAATGTCTCGGGCACTGGCAGTGGGGAGCTGGCAGACAGTCAGGGGTTGGAGAAGGTTGGAGGATTACCTGGAGGAAGTGTGACTTGGCTTCACGGGATGAAGGAAGCTCAGAGAAGCAGAAGAGGCGAGAGAGAGGCTGAAGGGAGGGGGGAGGGACCCTGGATGCATTGAGACTCCTAGTCTCTCCCTGCTGGAATGGCCCCCCCGAGGGTGGGACGATTATGGATGTCACAGCATACAGCTGGTGCTCCAGAAATGCACACTTAATCTCGGCTTCCCCTGTCCAGGTTCCCTGCTTTGTTTTATTTTAAACAAAGGAAGCTATTTAAGAGGTGGGGCTGGCCCTGCTGGACACTGGAGGTCTCTTTTCCCTGGGGCGGGGTACTGGTCCTGTGAGGACGGACAGGAGAGCTAAGGGTCAGGGCCTCTGGGGCTGCACTGCCACCTGCTGGCTGGGCCCAGGTAATCCTCTTGCTCCAGCCCTGTGACTCTGAGGGGCACTGGTGGCAGTCAGGCGCTGGGGCAGGGGTGGGAGAGTTTGTTCCTCCCTGCGCGTTGGGAAGGTCAGGGGACTTACCAAACTGGGCAAAACCCTGGGCTCTGAGGCAGAAGGCAGGGCAGCTTGCAGGCCTTTCAGGCAGGCCAAGGGAGGGCTCACTTGAGCAACTGTCTCAGCCAGAGCAATGGACGCTCCCTGGCGTCCACTGACCAGAGACTCCCCCCTTCATTCCTCAAGACTTCCCCAAAGCCTTTTCCTGCTCTGGCACCCCCAAGCTGGTGAGCCCCCAGGGAGACACAGCACCTGCACCTCAGCCTAGGCCAGGGACCTAAAAAGAGGCGGAGCTGTGGAGGTTCAAAACCTTGACCCAGACACTCCCTGCTGGGTGAGGCGGCCTTGACCGGCCCTTCCCCTTCCCGCCAGACTGTGACTTAAGTGGGGTCAGGTTTGGGACACATGTGGAGGTGGCGTCCCACTGCACACACCTGCCTCCAGGGAGGTGGCCGGTGACCACAAGTTTATCATGGTGCCCTTGGCAACCACCCTAGAGAAAGGTTATGGCAGCTTCCCACCAAGGGATATAGATATCAAAGGTGGAGCCAGGAAGGCGGCCCTAAGCCCAGCAGTTGGGAAGCTCGAGTCCCACATCAGAGTGTCCCAGGGTTTTAGAGCACTCATGACTCCAGCTTCCTGTCAGTGCGGACCCTGCCTAACTGCAGGTGGCGATTGGGTCCCTGCTACCCACGCACGTGCAAGACCCAGGCTAGAGTCTCTTGACATCAGCCCGGTCCAGTCCTGGTTGCTGGGGGTGTTTGGGAGTGAACCTGCCCATGGGGAGAACCATCCTTCACCTCCCCGTTGTTCATATTAATAAATTGTGTCTTTAGAAACAAAAGCATAACTGATGAAATGAGAAGCAACACGTGTTCATCTGCGTGAGGAGTTTGACCCAAGCTCTGACCCGGGGCTTCCAGAAAGCAGCACCCGCGTGGCAAAGCGAGAAGCCATGTGTGGTCTGACTCTCTTTCTCCAAAGCCAGAGCCCTGGCTGCCTGGGCTCTGGGCAAGGAGTAGTGACCATACAACGGACAGCCAACCTGGGTCTCTCTGGAGTGAAGGAACGAACCAACACCTGGGCCATTCTGGTGGTTGGAGTAACAAGAAGCAGGAGAAAGCAAATTCCGAACATTCCAGAAAAGGTGGAATCAACAGGTCAGCTTATTTTGGTGCACAACGACAACAATAAAAAAGTGAAATCCACTTTTTTTTAAATAGCATATGCTTTCCATGAGCTTCAAGAAACCTCTGTATTTACAGACATTCCGAGGTTGTTTGGGCACCAAAATCAGATTACCTTTGAATTCCGTTTGTGCATTGACATATTAACCCCCTAACTTGGTGTAAGTCTGTGAGCTGCCTTGCACAGTGCCCACTGGCAGACGGTCCCTTCCCTGGGAAGGGGCTGCTCCCTTGGCCTGGACCACAGAGGTAGCTTTCTCCCATGGGCACTCCTAGAAGCTTAGGTGACAGCACCTCCATCTCCTGCCAGGTCGCTAAGTAGGGCAGAGGCAGGTTTGAATCATGAGCTCTATTTGTAGAACCTTCCCTCCAGTGTGGAGTTGGACACGGGTCCTTGGCAGGCGCTGGGCCTTTCCATCTCTCACATAGTGAACAATTCAAAACCATGCTGAAACTATGCATCGTGGTCTAAGAAATACACTTCGGGTTATGGAAGGAGGTGGGTTTGTGGGTAGTTTTTTTTGGTTGTTTTTTGGGTTTCTTTGCTACCAAAAATAGTTGAGGGTGGGGCTCAAGATGCAGCATTAGCCGCCAGCCCTGGAATATTCTGAAAGGTTGTGGATGAGTCAGCATGATGGTCACTAATATGCAGCAGTCAAAGATGAATGGATGAAGGGTCGTGGCAGCTACAAGGAAACCAGGAGGGATCTTGGTTTCCACCAAGGCACAGGTGTGATTTTCTAGCCTCCGTGTGTTTCCTGGCTTTGGTTTGGATTCCAGACAGCCTGCTGTTCCTGCAAAGCTCAGGGGAGCTGCAGCGCCGCCTGGTGACTGTGGTAAGCAACTGCATTTGGGCTCCGCAGGCTCACTAAAGGGAGATTGTAAGTGGCACAGAAGGTAAGGTGGGCGGAGCAGTGGTGCAGAGAGTTAAGCTGCCACCTGCCATGCCCGCATCCATTATGACATCCCCTGGAGTGCCCACTGCTCCGCTTCCAGTCCAGTTTCCTCCTGCTCATGCTCCTGGGAAAGCAGCAGATGATAACACAAGTGCTTGGGCCCATGTACCCATGGGGGGGACCTGGAAGAAGCTCCTAGCTTTTGCCCTCACCCTGGCCTAGTCCCAGGCTGTTGTCCTTTTGGAGAGTGAACCAGCAGATGGAAGATCTTTTTCTTCCTCTCAAAAAAAAAAAAAAAGGGCCCGGCGCGGTGGCGCAGTGGTTAAGGTCCTCGCCTTGAACGCCCGGGATCCTATATGGGCGCCAGTTCTAATCCTGGCAGCCCCGCTTCCCTTCCAGCTCCCTGCCTGTGGCCTGGGAAGGCAGTTGAGGACGGCCCAAAGCTTTGGGACCCTGCACCCACGTGGGAGACCCGGAAGAGGCTCCTGGCTTCGGATCGGCATAGTATCGGCCGTTGCGCTCACTTGGGGAGTGAATCATCGGACGGAAGATCTTCCTCTCTGTCTCTCCTCTCTGTATATCCGCCTTTCCAATAAACAAATAATAAAAATAAATCTTTAAAAAAAAAAAGGCATGCAAAGTCCTGCCTACATTAACTAGCTCAACTTACATAGCTGTTCTTTTTTTTTTTTTTTAAGCCAGTATTGTGGCTCTAACAGCTAAGCCAATACTTGCTTCTTTCTTTTTTTCTTTTTTAAAAAATTTATTTGGGCCCCGGTGCCATGGCCTAGCGGCTAAAAGTCCTTGTCTTGAACGTGCCAGGACGCCATATGGGCACCAGTTCTAATCCCGGCAGCCTGCTTCTCATCCAGCTCCCTGCTTGTGGCCTGGGAAAGCAGTTGAGGACGGCCCAAAACCTTGGGACCCTGCACCCACGTGGGAGACCTGGAAGAGATCCTGGCTTCTGGCTCCGGATTGGCGCAGCTCCAGTGAATCATCAAACGGAAGATCTTCCTCTCTGTCTTTCCTCCTCTCTATATATCTGACTTTGCAATAAAAATAAATAAACCTTTAAAAAAAGATTTATTTATTTTTATTGGGAAAACAGATTTACGGAAACAAGTAGAGACAGAGAGAAAGATCTTTCATCTGCTGGTTTATTCCCCAGATGGTCGTGACAGATGGAGATGAACCAATCTGAAGCCAGGTATCAAGTACTTCCTCCAGGTTTCCCACACAGGTGCAGGGTCCCAAGGACTTGGACCATCCTCTGCTGCCTTTTCAGACCACAAACAGGGAAGGAGATAGAAAGTAGAGCAGCCAGGACATGAACTGGTGCTCATATGGGGTGCCAGCACTTGCAAGGGAAAGATTAACCAATTGAGCCATTGCATCCAGCCCAGCAATTCTACAACAGCTGCCATTTCCAAACATGCTGTGCATCATAAAGAGAGGTGTCAAAAGAAATAAATTTAAAGGAAGAAAGAAAAAAATGACTGTTCCAGGGCGGTGACTCCAATCTCAAGGAGGTGACAGAAAGGAGTGAGGACTCGGGATGACTGCAGGGGAATGGCAGGATGTGGGGTTATCCAAAGGGGTGGCCGCTCTGTCTGTCTGCCTCTCAAATACATAAAGAAGTATATTGTAAAAGCAGGCAAGTGCTGGGGCTAGTGCCCCATTTATGCAGCCTGCATCCCACCCTGGCGTCCCTGGGTTTGGCTCCTGCCTCCCACTTCCTGTGAACACACAGCCTGGGGTTGCTCTGTTGGATCAAGGAAGTGGGTCCTTGTCACTCACAGGGGAGACTCAGATGCAGTTCCCAGCCCCGGTCACTGCAGGCATGTGGGGCATATGGGAATTCTCTTTCCACTTCCACTCCCTCTCAAATAAACACAAAGCTGCTTGTGACACCCAGGTTCTCCCTGCTACCCTGGGGCCTGCGGTACCCCCGCAGTAGCCCCTCCTCTGGTCCACTGCTGCCCAAGTCCTGGGCTGGGGTTCAGGCTAGGGGCCCTTGGGCAGCCTTGAGTTTTCTCCACAATCCCAGGGCGGCCCGAGCAACCTGCCTTGGCCCACATCTGACCGATTCTCACCAGCCATAGGGTGCCGCCCACATCACAGCCTCTTTGGCAAGCTCTACACAGAGGGCCTATGAAACTGCCCCAGCGTTCACACACAGCTCCTTCCTGCCTTATAGCCCACCTCGCTGCACCCAACTCCCCCGCACCTCCTGCCTAGTGGCTTTGTTCAAACTGGGGCTCCACCCATGTGCCGCCCCCTCTCCAAAGTCTTCCATGGCCAACCGAGGGTTGAGTCTCATCAGGCTGCCTCTGCCACCAAGCCAGAGCTTCCTGAGGGTAGTGACCTCTCCTCCCACCTTGGATCAGCAGCAAGCTGGTCCTGAGCAGCAGCCACACGGAGCAGGAGCAGCGGGTTCCGTCCCATCTCAGTCCCAGCAGGACTGTAGAGCATCACTGGCTCTCTTCTCCTAGGCCTTGCCCTTGACAATGACCAGGACACCAGCTGGGGCCTGTGGCTGTGCAGGTGCAGAGGAGGAGCTGGGCCCACAGAGTGAGTGCCTGTCCAGATGAGACAGCCTGGGCTGGAGCCCAGCTTGTGCTCCTGAGAGCAGCAGGCAGAGCCAAGGAGACCCTGTCCTGCTCACTGTCAAGGTCCTGAGGCCCACCCCAGCTCAGCAGCCTCTCAGATCACTCCCTGTGCTGGCCTCCATCTCAGATGCTACAAGAGAAATTCCCACAATGGGTTAGAGGCTCTGGGAATAACGGAGGGACAGGTCTATGGCCTTGGCTGTTGACCCCTGCTGCTCCCTGGCCTGGTCAGGGTCCCATGAGGACGCTGTCCAAGGATGGACCAAGCAGGAGGCTGTCCTACAGATGGTGCAGAAATCAGGATGGACTGAGAAGGGGTGGGGGTTGGAGAGAAGCAGGGGGCTGCTGTGGGGCAGGGAGGGCCTGAGCACGAGCCAGCGGGGTGTCCCCAAGTGGGCCCTCCTTTCTTCTGCCCTCACACTGACCCTCATCATCTCCTGAGCTCATATACCTGCCCACCGGCCACACTACCTGGAATTCTCCCAAAGGAAATAGCCTGAAGCAGGCACGTCCGCACCGAGCAGAGACAGTTTCTGCCGCTGGGAGGACAAAGGGGACTGGGTGTGTGTGTGGGGGTGGCTGTAGGTGACCTGCATGAATAAAGGGCACACCCCAGGAGGGGGCAGCAGTTATCCTGGCAGGCAGCTGGGTGAGGGGTAAGAGAAGGGAGTAGGCCAGCGTGACCGTGAAGGTGGCCTCTGCAGTGGTGCCAGACGCAGCCTGGGCAACTGGTGGCAGGGGGGTCACATGTTGGGGTCCCAGGCAACCACTCTGACAGAGCCTTTTGAGATTGTGCAGGGAAGGCCCTGGGTGTGATCCCAGCTGGAGAGCCTGCAGCTACAGTAATGAGCGCCCCTTGAACAAACATTAGATGCCCCTCTCTGTCCTTGCTAGCCAGACTCCTGCAGCTCTGGGCCACATTGGGAATCAGAGTGGGCAGTTCTCAGCCTGATGCACCACCTTGGAGGGGGCAGAGAGATGTCCCAGATGGGGAAACTGAGTCCTGAGTTGGGGAAACTTAGTCCTGAGTTAGCGGCTCCTTTGGTCCTGGAGCTGCCTTGCAAGTGTCTGGTGCTAGGGGACCAGGTCAATCGGCGGGGGACAGCAGTGGGGGCTCTTGTGTGTGGTGGGAGGCTCAGGGCACGCGAGAAGGTGTCTCAGCCTGCGTGTTTACTGGAAGACGTTAGAGCAACCAGCCTGAGTTACCAGTTCATCAAGTCATCCCCCACCTCTCCACCTTGCAGGCTAACAGGTTTACAACCCTCGGTTCTGCCCCAGTCTCAGGACTCTGTCTCCATCACTCTCAAGACACCTGACATCTCTACTGATATCCAGTCCCCAGATCTGTCAAGTAACAGAAGATCCGGGCACATGGAGGCAGCCTGGCACAAGCCAGCCGGTCTCAGCGCTGGGCTCCATGCACACAGAGGGCCTACGGAAGCTGAGCCCCACAGGGTCAAGGCCCCCAGCGAGATTACTGGAAAGAGCTCAGTGCCCTGGAGCCTGAGAGCTAGCTGCCTTGTCCCAGGACCGGGCCACCCTTCCTTCCCACCCTCAACTCTGTACCCCATGCTTCCTTCCCAGGCTGTTCCCACAACATGTCTGTCCTCCCTGCTGCTGTCCGAATGACTTTCTCCACTGTGCATGCTGGCGACCCTGGCATAATGGGGGCAGGGGAGAAAGGGGTTGAGAAGCACAGGCAAGGTCAGGCCAAAGCAGGAGGCCGTGGGAGAAGGAGGCGGTGCCAGAGGCAAACTGGGCTTCGGAGCATCTGGCTTGGGCTCCTGGCTCTTGGCTTGCAGCTGGCCCTGGGGCTGTGGGGGCTGGGTGAGTAGGAGAGGCAGTGAGTGTGGCACTGCTGGCCCAGCTCCGAGGTGGCTAGAGATAAGGAGCAGCTAGTCCTAGGACAGAATCCTGGCAAATAAGCATGGAATATATTGGCCCCGGCACCAGGATCTTATGATTCCTGTGTGCTCCAGGGGACCCTGTGTGACAGGGTTCAAGGACTCAGGGTCCCCCCACCCTGCACATGCTGTGATGGAAACCCCAGGCACAGGCTGGCATGTCCAGTCGCACTCCCTAGCCTCCCTATTTACCTCACCATGGAGGTACGGGGAGGTGTGTGTATGTGTGTGGGTATGTCCTGGCCCCTGCTTTCCACTTTGGGTCCTACCCTTAAGATGCTACCTGCTGGGCCCAGCGCGGTGGTGCAAGTGCCCCAGGATCCCAGATGGGCGCCGGTTCTATCCCAGCAGCCCCGCTTCCCATCCAGCTCCCTGCCTGTGGCCCGGGAAAGCAGTCAAGGATGGCCCAAAGCTTTGGGACCCTGCACCCGCGTGGGAGACCAGGAAGAGGCTCCTGGCTTCGGATTGGCATAGCATCGGCCGTTGCGCTCACTTGGGGAGTGAATCATCAGATGGAAGATCTTCCTCTCTGTCTCTCCTCTCTGTCTCTCCTCTCTGTATATCTGCCTTTCCAATAAAAAAAATAATAAAATAAATCTTTAAAAAAAAAAAAAAGATGCTACCTGCTGGGGCCAGTGTAATAGCTCAACTGGTTAATCCTCTACTTGCAAACATCAGCATATCATATGGGCGGTCCTTGGTGTCCTGGCTGTTCCACTTCCTATTGAGCTTCCTGCTTATGGTCCTGGGAAAGCAGAGGAGATCAGCCCTAAGCCTTGGGACCCTGTACCTGCAAGGGAGGCGTGGAAGAAGCTCCTGGCTCCTGGCTTCGGATAAGCTCAGCTCTGACCGTGGGGGCCAGTGGGAAGTGAACTAGTGTGTGGAAGATCTGTTTCTCCTTCTTTCTATAAATCTGCCTTTCCAAAATTAATTAATTAATTAATTAAAACAACAACAACAAAAAACCTTTCCACCTGCCCAGGCCTGGGCCATCCAGTTCAGCACTGAGATGGACTTTCTGGGCCTTGAGAGGAGGGGGCTAGCCCAGTAGCAGTATGGGAGACCCAACCATGGGTACTGGGACAGAGTGCACAAGCGGGAGGGGACAATGGGCAGGGCAGTGGAACAGTGCTCTGACCCCTGCACACAAGACATCCTCCAGGGCCCCCAGGGCCTCCAAGGTCCGGGGCTGGCAGGGTGGGGGGTACTGCTTGTACCTATTTCACAAGCAAAGAGGCACCTGCACCTACCCTCAACCTCTGGGGAGACTTGGCTGGGGTGGCAGGGCAGGGTCAGGCCTCCTTGCCATGGTTTTGGGGGTTTTGGGGGTCTCTTTCTGGCTCCCCAGCTCACAGGTGCAGCCTGGAATGCTGCTGTGCCAGCCCCACCTCAGGGGGGCCTCTTAGCATCCAGCCCAAAGCTCCCCAGGGGGTGTGGGTGGTGGGGCTTCCTAGGGAATGGTGAAGATGGAAATGCCCCAGGCCAGCCCTCTACCCCTAGTCTTTCCCTTCTCTGGCTGGAGTTCAGGATCAGCAGGGCCTGGCCCGAGAGGTTCCCTGGGGAGGCACAGAGACCTGGAAGCGCCCAACGGCTCCAAGGATCCCCAGAGTGCTGCCAGGGTGCTGGTTGATCCTCACAAGGAGGCAGGACCTGGCCAGGCCTGGGCATGAGGCCTCCCAGGTTCCAGAAATGAGTAGTCTGTCTTCCAGCTGCTTAGAGAACATGGTTACACCTCTCTGAGCACCGAGGGTCCCCCTCAGGCCAACATTTGATGCTCAGCTCCCAAAGGCAGATCACCTACCCCTGGAGCCAGGACCAGACGAGGTTTCAGATCCTCTTTCTCCAGGAAACCCACCTTGATTTCCTTCCCCACCCCACCTCTGCCTTGATCCCCCCACCTCCATTCCTGGTGGGCAGGCCTCGCTTCCTCAGCCTATGTGTGTTCTTTTCCCAAGGCCCCTGTCTATCCTCAGACAGGGAGCTGTTTGAGAGCAGCGTTCCTAACAGCCCAGCACAGTCAGCCTGGCTGGGCCTGTCTGTGTCCTATGTCTTAGCTAGACTACAATGGCCTCAACCCCTGCATCTGCCATTATCTGTCCAGCCTCCATCAGTGCGTCAAAGCTAGCGTCCCTCTCCTTGGCCAAAAAGTGGCAATGCAGATCCCATGCCACCTGTTGTCACCTGTCACCTGGAAGTCCCATGTGACAGCAAGGAGACCTCAGGTGACCCTAAAACACACTTCTGGGCCACACCCAGCCACCTCAACTGCCATCTCCACCTCACCCGCAGCCGGCTTCTACCCGGAGGCTAATGAAAGTTGGGAGATGCCACCCAGGCCAGTGCTCACCCCCCAGCCTGCCAGCACAGATAACTGGGAGATGATAGTGATTTTGGTGCCACATACCTGCTGTCACTTGTTTGTTTTGGTAAGCCGCTGCCACCTGCGCCTGAGGTGGCTGCAGTGCACAGTGAATTGCCTCACCTGAACCTGGCCGGGGTTGGTGTGATCCTGTGGGTAACTCAAGTAACAGTTGGTGTAAACAGCTCAGGAGTTGGGGGTGGGGAGGACGCCAGGGGGAAGGTCATCAGAGCAGCACATGACCCTTCAAAGCCTCCAAAGTAAACGCACCGGCCTGCACCTGCCCTCGTGCTGCCCACTGCCCCCCGCGGCAGTGAGCAGGACCCGTGCAGGCCTCCCCGGCCTGGGACAAGGCCTCCCCTCCATGGCCCCTATTCTGGGCCTAAGCCTTCAGAAGGAGAAACTTGCCCAAACTCCTGGCAGCAGCCCCCTCCAGGACAAATGGCCCCTTCCCACCCACCCTGCACCCCTAGCCGACTCACCTGGGCCATCCACCTGGCGGTCATCCTTCACCTTCTCTGGGGCCAAGGGTTCTGGAGTGTGGCTCAGGGACTCCTTGGACAGTGGCTGCCTGTCTGCTGGGGAGCTGGCAGGGACAGGAAGCAGTGGTCAGGACTGCAGGGTGCCCTGAGGAGAGGTGGCCACAGGCGCCACTGGGGGCCTTCCAGAGCCCCTGGGGGGGGGGGTCCTCCATGGAAGGTGGCCAGTGGGGCCTAGATGGTCAGAGTCCAGGGCTAACAAACCCTGCCTCAATCCTAGCCCCACCCCCTCCCTCAGGCTTTCCATGGCTGGGAGAAAGAACCCAGGGCCCACCATGCTGTGTGACTCTGGGCAAGGTCACGTCGCTCTCTGGGGCTCCATGCCCCATCCTCATCCTCTTTCCCCATCCTCCCCCCCCATTGGTCTTCCAGGTTTGGTCATTCACAGCCCCAAGGGTCTCTAGGCTTCTCAGCTCAGCTCAGCCCCACCGGCCCTCAGTATTGTTCCTCTTTGGGGTGCACCCAGCCATGCTGCAACCCTCCTTGCGAAGTTGGGGGAGCAAGCACATGCATTTGGGTACACACCTCAGGCCTGCACAACGCTGCTGGATTGCCCAAACCCAGGCATTGGCTGACTCCACAGAGCCCACTGCAGTTGTGCAGTGTACAGCATGGGCAGCTGGTCATAGCAGCCCCAAGGATGGGACACGCTGGGGCTCTGGGGAGTCCCATGTGTGTGTCAGCACCCAGGAAGCTGGGCCAATTACCTGCTTCTCACATTCGGCCTGACTCCTTGGTGGTTCTGCAGATTCAAACTAAGTTTGCCAACACACCTGGGCCCACCTGGCAGCCGTCTGTTTAAGAACCTGAGACAGACACCAGGTGGTTATGAAGGGTGGGGTGGGGGACTGGGAGAGGGCAAAAGGTGAGGAGGTGGGGAGGGGTGCTGAGGTGGCCCCTGGTCCAGAACTTGGAAAAGGAAGCCCGAACAACCTTGAGGTCGCTATGGCAACCTGCTCTAGGTGGAGGAAAGCTGAAAAGGCTGTATTTAGGGGGCTCTCTCTGGTTGCTGCAGGACCTGAACTAGAGTCATCTGGGGATAAAGAAGGCTGGGGTGTGACTCACAGCTCCAGACTCAGACAACCAACAGGAAGATTGAGGGAACATGTGCCCAGGGCGCAGATCCCCACATGCAGCACCGTGACCTTTACCCACCAGGCTCCATCCTGGCCTTGATTGACAGCGGGGCTGGGAGCCTTTTGGGAATCCCAGCTGCAGGGCCACCTGCCAATTAACCCCGGGCTGTAATCTGCCCCCATCACAGCTGCCTCCACACGAGGCCCTAGAGTCTGTGTTTAAAACCTTCACCAGTGCGCTAATGACACTTGTGTGTCACGGGGCTCTGGTTTTACAAGAGCTGAACAAAGGCGACACAGGGAAGTCAAGGGCAGCCGCGCGCCAAACCTGCCTGGGACCTGCTTGTTTACAAGGGGAGGAGGACGAGGGCGGGCAGCCCTGGTGCCAGCCAGCGTCCCAGCTCTCGGGGCTCCACCCGTTCCTGCCCAGCAGCCCCACTGGGTTTCTCTCCCGTCTCTTCAAGCAGCAGTGGACCCTGGTCCTGTGCCAGGACACCCTGGGTGCCAAGATGCCCTGGGTCCTGCTATTGGTACCAGGAGAACCTCGGGCTCATGCTTGCTTCTGTGGGATGCGCAGATGGAGAGACGGTGGACACTCCATTTCCAAATGAGCTGAGCTTGCTTTGCCCCCCCCGCCCCCCGCCCCCTTGCTAGGACCTTGGAGATTTGAGGGAGAGATAGAGCGAGAGCCAGAAGGAGAGCAAGAAAGAGATCTTCCACCTGCTGTTTCACTCTTCAAATACCCTACCACAGCCAGGAACTGGCAACTCCATCCGGGTCTCTCAGACTAGGGGCAGGAACCCAAGTGCTGGGGCCACCTTGCCTCCCAGGGAGCAGGGCAGAAGAAAGCTAGAGTTTCTGAGCTTGTGGCTACTCTGGGAGGGACAGGTGGCCGGCGGGTGACCTCCCTAGGTGAGGATCTGTCCCAGGTGGTGGTGGTGGGGGGTGACGGTGCCTCTGCCCATAGTGATGACTGATTTCTTCCGGTCTTTCCGGAAGATTTCCCCTGCTGGAACGCAGTGTCCTCGAAAGCTGGCAGAAGTCGCAGAGCAGGTCCCCAGCCTTGACAAAAGGATTACACTGGAGGGAGGGTTCTGTTTGTTTGGGACTGGCATTGTGGAGTTGTGTCACAACTGTGACACTGCCACCCCGTAATGGAGTGCAGGTTCAAGTCCCAGCTACTCCACTTGTGATCCTGCTCTCCACTAATGCACCTGGGAAAGTAGCCGAGGATGGCCAAGGTCCTGAGATCCCTGCACCCACGTGGAAGACCATGATGGGATGGTGCTCCAGGCTCCTGGCTTCAGCCTGGCCGAGCCCTGGCTGTTGCAGCCATCTGGGGAGCGAACCAGAGGATGGAATATTTCTTTCTCCATCTCTCTCTCTCTCATACCTCTGAATAAATAAATCCTTGAAATTTACTTATTTATTTGAGAGAGAGATAGAAAAAGACACACTTAAAGAGATGGAAACTGTAAAAGAGGGAGCATGTGTTTGCCATTCACTGGGTCATCCTCTCATCCCCAAATGCCCACAGCAGCTAAGACAGGTCCTGGTCAAAAGCAGGAGTCAGGGGCTCAACTCAGATCCCCCACACATAGGCAAGAGTCCTAACTAGTTAAACCAGCACCCACTGCCTTGGCCCCCACTCCGCACTGGCACAAAGCTGGTGTTAGGAGTGGGCACCAGGGGTCCATCTGGAATTTGCAATTCTGAGGCAGATGGCGAGGACCCGGAAGGATGGCCCTTCTGCTTGGTGAGGACGAGGTCTTGGGACACCCTTGGCTCCAGTGTAGGGAGGAAAGCAAAAGCAACTGGTTTTGCTTCTACCCAGCCAGCGAGCCAGACAAGTCGGCCAGAGAAGGGCGGGTCTGAGCAAATCCGTGTGGGGGAGGCAGAGGAGACTGGGAGAGCCCCGAGTGACCTCTCTGTTTATCATCCTCTGCCAGAGGAGTCCCATGGGGACTGTCTGAACCCAGAGCTTGCCAAAGCTCCTTTCCCTCCTCTTTCAGGAAGTTCTCCTAAATTTTTCCTCAACTCCTTCTTGCCCTTGTAGCCTGGGACACTCTAGGTTTGAGCCTGGAAGGCTGGCCAAGGCTCTGTAGATTGCTTAAGAGTGTGGGGGTCACTCCTGACTGCCTGCAGGCCTGGAAGACCCGAAGCCTGGACTCTGGAAGTGTTGGCATGAAGCTGCGTAGAACTGAAGTTCACCCATCCAGGCTCAAAATATTGGATAAGTTTTATGGCCCAGACTGGTCACTGTGCCTTTCTGAACCTCGGCTTTGTGGGGAGGTGGACGTGCTTAGGAGTGAGTTGGCTCTCACTGTGGACTCTCAAGGGTCTCCTGTGAGTAACAGGAAGCCAGACAGAGAGGATGACGGAGTTGGGGGAGAGACTCCCCAAGTCCCATCTGGGGTGGTTAGGAGTGGAGGCACTCCTTGGGGGAGGTAGGCTGGGAGGCCAAGGTAGGGCAGGGTGGGACTGCGTGGCAGGTGGAACCCTGGTTCCTTACACGGACCTTAGGCTGAAGGCAGCAGCCCTGAGTAGAAGTACCTCTGGCATGGTTCCCGGGGCTGGGGTGGGGGGCCGGCCACACCCCGCGTACTGGCCCGGGAGTGCACGGGAACCTGAGAGAGGCCCGGCTCGGCCGAACCGCCCTGCAACAGAGACACACAGAGTGAGTCACAGACGGGGGCAGTTGTCCTTCCTGGGAGTGCCTCTCCCACTCCTGGGGCCAGGCACCTGGCTGGAATTTACTCCCCAGAGAGTTGGACATTCAGCAGGGTGAACAACAGCACACTCCTTCCCCTGAAGGAGGTGGCCGGCTGTGGCCTCTCAGTTCCCCCAGGGACTCATCTTTGCAGATACCTGTTTTCTGGAGGCTTCTGGCCTCAGCTCTATGCCCCCTGCCAGGGTCTGGCAGGTGGCACCTCTCCCCAACCTAGGAGGCACAGAGGGGAGAAGAAAGTGCCTTATAAAAACTTGGAGAAGAGGCACAGTTACCTAAACCTTTCCCCTAGGCTTAAAAACCCTAAGTAGGGGAAGCCAGCGTCTCCTTCACCACCACCCAAAGCGACAACACAGCGCTTATTAAAGTCACCCCTCAAAGATCAGGACCTGGCCAGCTCTCTCTCCTGACCTGATATCCAGCCAACCCCGGGGACTTGCCCAGAGGGGCCACACCACTCACCTCCTCCTGGGCAGGGCACTGGCAGGTAGCCGGGCACGCACCCCCTCCACTCCTATGCGGCTAAGGCATGGTGCGTCTGGGAGCCGGCTGCCGCTGTGCCCCAGGTTCTGGGTGATGAGGCAGCGGGGCTGGGCATAGCGTGGGGACCCGCCCCAACCCGCCCCCGGGCTGCAGGTGAGGTGTGGCCCCAGATACCTCTGACCCACCTGGCACAGGTCCCAGCTGCCCACCTGCGTGACGCTTACATAACAGGGGTGTGAGGCAGGTGAGGTACCTGCCGGTGCGGGTCGGGAGACAGTGTTTTGGCAGCGATCCTGGGAGGAGCCTCAAAAGATGCTCCTCCCTGTGGCATGGGGTCCCCCCGGGGGCTGGGAGGGAAGCTGACGTGTGTGTGTGTGTGTGTGTTTAACCACTTTTACTTTGTTAATCACGTGTGCCATGTCAAGCTTGTCTCTTCTTCAGACCCCCATTGGGCAAGGGTTTTTTTGTTTGTTCTCCCTGAAAGGACCCATTTTCCGGATGTGGTGGGGGAGGCCGGGAGAAGGACCCTGGCCTGCTGCGTTTTACCCTTTGTTAACATCGTAAAAAAAAAAAGGCCAGCCCTCATTCTGGTACCCGCCTCCAGAGGGTTCCTTGTTCCCCAAAAACAGATGTCCCCACACCTGGAACTTGGCCTTCTCGTGCCCCCGTGCCCCCTCCCCCTGCCGCCTCTGCTCCCAGGCCTGGCCAGCAGGTAGTCAGCAGCAATTGGTCTCCTTCCCACCCACCTCGCTCAGTTCCCTGAGGTGTGCGGCTGGGCCTCTTTGGAAAGTGCACCCACCGCTTCCTCTCCAATCACCACCTGCAAGCTTGGGGCAGGGTTGGTGGGAGGAACTCGAATGTAATGAAAAAACCAAGGCAGCCCTGGCGGGGATGAGGGGGTGGATTCTGAAGTCCCTATTTTAAGGCAAGGTGTTGCTGTGGACAGGGGTTTTTAAAAGGCCTTGAATCTCGTGGGGGGTGGGAGGCAGATCTCCATATTGCACATGGAGATCAATGCCAGAGCCCTGGTTCCAGATGGATCTGCCCCTCGCCACATTCCAATCCCCATGGCTGCCTTTCCCAGCCACCCTCACCCTCTGGAGTGCTGGTCCTGAGCCTTCAGTGGGTTATGCACCTGCTGGAAACTCTCTCTACCCTCAACACACCCCTTGTTCCCCAGGAATCCCCCCTAGGTGGGCCTATCCCTCTCCTCTGCTCCTGTTCTCCTGGCATCTGAGCCACGGGCACTGGGCCTCACGGGGCTGGAGATGGTGGTAGGGATGGCCTTATTCACCTCACACAAGCTGGAAACCTGTACCCACATCCTCTGCCCCTCGTGGACTTTCCTCACCCAGGAAGTTGGTGCAGGGGTTTGGCATGATGCCAATGAGAGATGACCCTGAGGATGCTGCCATTCTGCCTCAAGTGCCTGGGGTTCAAGTCCTGGCTCTGCTCTCCACTCCAATTTCCTGTTATGGTGCACCTTCTGGGGAGACAGCAGGTAAAGGGTAAAGTGCTTCTTCCCTGAATGCACACGGGAGGTCTGGATTGAGTTCCTGGCTATCGGCTTTGGTGTGGGCCAGACAGTTCCTTGAAGGCATTTGGGGAGTAAATCAGTGGGTGACAGCTCTCCTCCCCCCCCTCCAGTGTACACTCTCACTCTCTCACTTGCAAATAAACAAAAATGTTTAAAAAATCACTTGGGGACTAACACTGTGTCATATCCCATATGGGCACTGGTTCGTGTCTTGGCTGCTCCACTTCCCATCCAGATCCCTGCTTTTGACCTAGGAAAGCAGTAGAGGATGGCCTGAGTCCTTGGGTCCCTCCACCAACATGGGAGACCAGGAAGAAGCTCCATATTCCTGTCTTTGACCTGGCTCACCCCCAGCTTTTGTGGTTATTTAGGAGGGCAAAACAGCAGATAGAATATTGTTTTCTCTCTCTCTCTCCCTCTCTTTGTAATTCTGACTTTCAAATAAGTAAAGCAAATATTTAAAAAAAAAATCAAAGTGGTTTGAAAATTTCAATAGTTAGAAAGCCAGCACATGGATCTTTCCAGAGTCAGGTGGGCCTGGGCATGTATCGTTTTTCCTTTCCTTTTCTCTGCAGAACCATCTCTTCCAGGAAGCCCTCTGGGAGCTTCCTCTTGGAGCTTCCCCAACCCATGCCCTCCCAGAGAGCTCAGCACTAAGGGACCAGGGGGCCGCTTTTGTGATTGCTCCTTTCCCAGAACCTGGCGCCAGGAGCGCTGTGCCCATGCCTGCCTGGGCTGGGGGCGGTAGAGGGAAGAAGCCTGGATGTGGTCTAAGAATGATGGGCACAGGCCCGGCGTGATAGCGTAATGGTTAAGGTCCTCGTCTTGAACGTGCCAGGACCCCATATGGGCGCCGGTTCTAATCCCAGCAACTACACTTCCCATCCAGCTCCCTGCTTGTGGCCTGGGAAAGCAGTCGAGGACAGCCCAAAGCCTCGGGACCCTGTACCCGCGTGGGAGACTGACAAAGACACCGTCAAGGTCACCGTGGGGCACTGGAGTGGAGTGTGGGGCAAGGGAGCTCTGTGAGCCTAGAGGAGGAATCTTGCCCAAGGGCAGGAGCTGGAATCTTCCATGTGAGGCAGAGGGCAGGGGCCCTGGGCAATAGAGAAGCTGGGGGGTTGGGGAGGGGCTGGAAGAGCTAGTACAGCAAGGCCTTGGCGACAGACCCGGGCTGTGGGCCACTCCAAACCTTGATTCCTGGGCTCACAGCCCTAGGGCCTCAGGCAGAGACAGTGACCTGCTGGGGATCCAGGGTCTCCTCAAAACTGTGAAAGCAGATCATCACCCCTTTACTTCCCCCACCTGCATCCACCTGAGGAATGCATTCATGCTAGGTACTCTGGTTCCCAAGATGACACAGGCCCAAGGGTAGCATGTTTTTAGGAGGCCTCATCATCTCCCAGGACCCATGGCAGCTTCTCCTTGGGCCCCTGCCGCGGTGGGCGGAGCAGTCTAGCCAGCCAGTTCGCTTCTAACCCAATTGCCAGGGCCTGGAGTGTCCCAGAGGCTGAAGCCGAAGCCCACTGCCTGGAGCTGGCCATGGAATACGTGCAGCCAACAGCCTGCTGGTCCCGGAGGGTCCCTGGAGCCTGGGACACCCGACTTCTCCCCCAGCCCAGGATTGGCTTCAGGGGTATGAGATTGGGCAAGAACCTGGATGAAGAGGACGATGAAGACAGGAAGACCCTGAGCAGGGGTCAGGCTATACAGCAGCAGGAGACTGCTCTCTTGCAGGGGTGGGACTTCTTTTTTTCTCCCAAGGGTCATTTGGACATTTATAGCCTCATTTATAACAGTAGCCTTCGAGATGAGCCTGTTGTTGCTTTCTGGAATTTTGAGTCCCCACCTGCCCATTGCCTTGGCAGGGCCACCAGACCAAATGATTTCCGAGGATCTCCTACCCCTTAAAGGAATTTTATCTTGCTTTTATTTATTTATTTATTTTTCTAGCCAACAGCTACCATTTACATCATATCTGCTGGGCAGTATTCCAATTATTTTATATATGTTAGCTCACTGAACCTTCTCAATAATCTTATCAAATAGGCACTGAATTGTAATCCCATCTGATGAGGAAGTAGAAGCTGGAGGCAGAGATGGAGGGACTTGCTGAAGGTTACACGCTGGTGAAAGCGAGAGTCAAGACGCAAAGTTCAGTGGACCAGGTCCAGATTTCATGCGCTTACCCCTTCACACACTCCTCCCAGCTCCATCCACATGCCTCCCTAACACAAGATTTTGCCAACCACAACTCACTGGCAAAGACAGAGCACGGTGGCTTAAAGATGTTAGTTAAATGTGCATGTATTCTTTAAAAAGAATTATTTTGTTTTTATTTGGAAAAGCAGATTTACAGAGAGGAGAGACAGAGAGAGAGAGAGAGACGTCTTCTGTCTGCTGGCTCACTTGCCAAAGGGCTGCAATAGTCAGAGCTGAGCCAATCTGAAGCCAGGAGCCAGGAGTTGCCTCTGAGTCTCCCACATGAGTGCAAGCGCCTACAGACTTGAAGCACCCTCTGCTGCTTTCGCAGGAAGCTGGACTGGAATCAGAGCAGCCAGACACAAACCAGTGCCCATATGGGAGGTACCCAGACTACAGGATGCCAGCGTCGCAGGCAGAAGCGTGGCTCACTGCATTTCAGTGCCGGCCCTGAATGAATACGCATTTACAACTCTTCAACTTCACATACTGCTGATTCCCGTCAATTCCCATTCAGTCCGTGCTATGCAGCACACAACACAGAGCGACCGGACACCCGGACCAGTCGCAAATGGGAACAAAAGAAAAAAAAGTAATCATTCCAAACAAATCCTCATAGGACACAGATGTTGTGGATTCACAACAGCTCTTAAGAAACACATAAAAATTCAAAGGACAAACCGACATAACTGGGGCACAGAGGTAGGACTCTTGACTGACCAATGCCACGTTTAAGACAAGCACCATCTCCGAAATGGGAAAGTCACTAGATGTGCCTAAGAGCAGACAACAAGCTAGAAGGCAATAGGAGTGCAGCAGAGAAGGAGTGAAATTCAGGACAAAGACAATAGAAAATCTGTAAGAGAGTATAGAGAGAAAAGGATTAAAAAAAAAAAGATTTATTGGGCCCAGCACAGTAGCCTGGTAGCTAAATCCTTGCCTTGCATCCGCCGGGATTCCATATGGGTGCCAGTTTGTGCCCCGGCTGCTACACTTCCTACCCAGCTCCCTGCTTCTGGCCCGGGAAAGTAGTACAGGATGGCCCAAAGCCTTGGGACCCTATACACTTGTCGGAGACCCAGAAGAAGCTCCTGGCTCCTGGCTTCAGATCTGCTCAGCTCTGGCCATTGTAGCCATTTGGGGAGCAAACCAGCCACATGGATGATCTTTCTCTCGGTCTCTCCTTCTCTCTGTAAATCTACCTTTCCAATAACAACAACAACAAAATATCTATATTTATTTTTATTAGAAAGACAGATTTACAGAGAAAGATCTTTCATCTACTGGTTAATTCCCCAAATAGTCGCAACAGTCAGAGTCCAGCAGATTTGATGCCAGGAGCTTCTTCCAGGTCTCCCACGCGGGTGCAGGGTCCCAAGGACTTGGGCCGTCCTCTACTGCTTTCCCAGTCCATAAGCAGGGAGCTGGATGGGAAGTGGAGCAGTCATGACACGAACTAGTCCCTATATGGGATTAGAACACTTGGAGGTGGAGAACTAGTCACCAATCCAAGAAAAGGATTTTTAAAAGAAATAACAAAGAAATGAAGTGAGTGGGACTGTTGGGATGGTAACATCCCCAAGCTGTTGTGTGAGTCAACAGCAGGCCTGTCCAAACAAAAGCTGGCTCCTTTGCAGACTGACAAGCTGCTCCTAAAATCCACGTGAAAATTCAAGAGACTCAGAGGAGCCAAAGCAGCCTTTTTAAAGTTAATAGTTTATTTGAAAGAGAAAGATTCTATCTGCTGATTGAATCCTCAAATGGCCCACATGACCAGAGCTGGGCCTGTGCTGAAGCCAGGAGCCATAACTCCATCCAAGTCTCCTAGGTGGGTGGCAGGGAGCCCCTGCGCGCAGCTGTCACCATGGCCTCCACGGGTGTGCAGGAAAGGATAGACGAGATTGGGAGTTGAAGCTGGGGACTGAACCAGAGGATCCGACGTGCGGTGACCTTACAAAGCACTGTTTTCTTTTTCTATATTTTTTAAAGATCTTTTTAAAATTTTTATTGCAAAGTCAGATATACAGAGAGGAGGAGAGACACAGAGAAAGATCTTCCATCGGATGATTCACACCCCAAGCAGTCGCAATGACTGGAGCAGAGCCAATCCAAAGCCAGGAGTCCGGAGCCTCTTCCAGGTTTCCCACGCAGGTGCAGGATTCCTAGGCTTTGGGCCGTCCTTAACTGCTTTCCCAGGCCACAAGCAGGAAGCTGGATAGGAAGTGGGGCTGCCAGGATTAGAACTGCTGCCCATATGGGATCCTGGCACATTCAAGGTAAGGAATTTAACCACTAGGCTACTGTGCTGCCCTCCCTTTTTTTTCTTCTCTTAACATTTATATTTGAGAAAGAGAGAGAGAAAGGTGTTCAATTCTTTTATTTACAGCACAAATGGCTGAAATGGCCACAGCAGGGCCGGGTGGATTCAGGAGCCTGAATTCCATCCAGGTCTCCCACACGGCTGGTGAGGCCCAAGCACCTGGGCCATCTTTTGCCGCTTTAGCAGAGAACCAAACTGGGAGCAGAGCAGGCAGTACTTGAACTGGCACTCTGATATGGGATGCCAGTGTCCCAGGTAGTGGCTTAACCCACTGTGCCACAATGCCCACATAATTGACATTTAACTAGTAAGCTAAATGTTGGCCCCACAAAACAGTCTTGAAAAAGAACAGCGTTGGAGGACATGGAGTTTCTGATGTAGGCTACAAACCTCCATCCATCGAAGCAATGACATGACAGAGTACAATTAGCAAATATTGAATGGAACAAAACAGAAAAATCAGAAGAAATTTACAGTGAACTGATTCTCAGTCAGGATGCCAAGTCAATCTAGAAGGGTAAAGAACTGTCATGCTGGTGATGCTAGAGCAATTGTGTATTTATACACCAAGAAACTGGGAGTTGGACCCCTTCCTCACAACACACACACACACACACACACACACACACACACACACACTCAGTCTCTATGAAAGACTTAAAATTGCAAAGCAATTAAACTGTTGGCAAATCTGGGCCAGTGCCACAGTATAGCATGTTAAGTCTCCTACTGTTGTGCTGGGATCCCATATGGGCACCAGTTCATGTCCTGGCTGCTCCACTTTCCACCTAGCTCACTGCTTACAACCGGGGAACACAGCAGAGGATGTCCCAAAGCCTTGGGACCCTGCACCTGTGTGGCAGACCTGGAAAATGTTCCTGGCTCCTGGCAGCACCCTAATGGGATTCCAGCAAATGCAAGGAGAGGAATTTAGCTGTTAGGCTATCGCACCAGGCTCCCAAAGTTAAAATCTTGTGTCTTTTAAGTGATGCTATCAAATACATGAAAAGTTAGCTCACAGAGTAACAGAAAACATGGACCAAGTGGGTAAGTGGTAAGGGAATTATATCCAAAACTCACAAGGATCTGCTACAATCAAAATAAAAGGACAATTAATCCAAACAAAACAGGACTTGAGAATTTCCGTGGGCATACAAAATGATACAAACATTTAGTGCATTAGAAGTTGCTCAATATAGGGCCCAGTGTGGTGGCTTAGTGGCTAAAGTCTTCGCCTTGAATGTGCCAGGATCCCATATGGGCAGCATTCTAATCCCGGTAGCCCCACTTCCCATCCAGCTCCCTGCCTGTGGCCTGGGAAAGCAGTTACGGACGGCCCAAAGCCTTGGGACCCTGCACCTGTGTGGGAGATCCGGAAGAGGATCCGGGCTCCTGGCATCAGATTGGCTCAGCTCCAGTCGTTGCAACTGCTTGGGGAGTGAATCATCAGATGGAAGAGCTTCCTCCGTGTCTCTCCGCTCTGTATATCTGACTTTGCAATAAAAATAAATAAATGCTTTAAAAAAAAAAGGAAGTTGCTCAATATAGTCAGTCATGAGGAAGTACACATCCAAACCACAGTGACGTCATATTCCATATCTGGTGGGACAGCCACTTAGTACCCAAAACAATAATCCTGTGCACAGGGAGATAGAGGCTTCCATGCTGCTGAGGAGTGAGGTGGAGTAGGGAACACGCTCCCTATTTTGGCAACCTTTCTGGAAGTTTCTCAGAACGTTATATGTAGAGCTACAAGGCAACCCAGCAGTTACCCCCAGGAAAGCCAGGAGAAATAAACACGTGTCCACACAAAGCCCCAGAAACAGCAGTTCAGTGCGTGACTTTTTCTGTAACAGTCCAAAGGTGAAAACAACCCAACAATGGATAAGTCTACTGCGTGTGACATTTAACGCAATACTACGGGATCATAAAAATGTTGCAGTACTGATAGGCGTTGCAGCAAGGGAGACGAACCTCAAAGACGAGCCTAGGGGAGGAAGCCAGTTGCCGTGGGTCAGATATCCTGGCTGCCCACGGAAATGACATGTCCAGAGTAGACAGATAGGGTCAAAAAGCAGATTTTGGACCTGGTGCTGTGGCCTAGTGGCTAAAGTCCTCGCTGTGAACACACCAGGATCCCATATGGGCACTGTTTCTAATCCCGGCAGCCCAGCTTCCCATCCAGCTCCCTGCTTGTGGCCCGGGAAAGCAGTCGAGGATGGCCCAAAGCCTTCGGACCCTGCACCTGTGTGGGAGATCCGGAAGAACTCCTGACTCCTGGCTTCAGAGTGGTGCAGCACTGGCTGTTGTGGTCACTTGGGGAGTGAATCATCGGAGAGAAGTTATTTCTCTCTGTCTCTCCTTCTCTCTCTATATATATGTAAATATCTAACCTTGCAATAAAAATAAATAAATCTTAAAAAAAAATATCTCTTCTAGAGCTGAGGAAATTGAAGAGAAATGGGAAATGGCTTTCATGGTTTAAAAATTCAAACACCACTAAATTTTTAAACTTCATTTTTAAAAAATATTATTTACAAGTTATTTGTTAGGACCAAGAATCAGTGGCAGAGACAGATATTTTCTAAAAACCAATTCATACTCCAAAAGCCTGCAACAGCCAGGCAGACCCCATCTGGGTCTCCCATGTGGGTGGCAGGGTGTACTACCAGGATGCACATTACCAAGAAGCTGGAATCAAGGGCTGGAGTGATGGCTCAACTGGCTAACTCTCCACTAAAAGCATCAGTGTCCCTGGTTTGTGTCCCAGCTGCTCCACTTCCCATCTAGCTCCCTGCTCGTGGCCTGGGAAAGTTGTACAGATTGGCCCTTGGGACCATGCACACATGTGGGAAACCTGGAAGAAGCTTCTGGCTTCGAGGTGCCCAGCTCCAGCTGTTGAGGCCATTTGAGGAGTGAATCAGCAGATGAAAGATCTCTCTCTGTCTCTCTTCTCTGTAAATCTACCTTTCCACTAAAAAAAAAGTATTTTAAAAATAAAAAGAAGCAACATCAACCAGAATGGGAAGCAGGGTCAGGGTGTAAACCCAAGCACTTTAGTATGGCATAATTTACTTTAATACAACAGGTGAATTAAACTAAGTAAAGCTATTACATTTTTATTTTGTATTTTTCATTTCATTTTAGTTTTTAAAAAAAGTTTATCTCTCCATTCTTTTTTTTTAAGATTTATTTATTTTTATTGGAAAGTCAGATATACACAGAGGAAAGACAGAGAGGAATATCTTCTGTCTGATGGTTCACTCCCCAAGCGGCCGCCACGGCTGGAGCTGAGCCAATCCGAAGCCAGGAGCCAGGAGCTTCTTCCAGGTCTCCCACGTGGGTGCAGGATCCCAAGACTTTGGGCTGTCCTTGACTGCTTTCCCAGACCACAAGCAGGGAGCTGGATGGGAAACAAGGTCACTGGGATTATAACTGGTGCCCATATGGGATCCTGGCATGTGCAAGGCGAGGACTTTAACTGCTAGGTTACTGCTCCAGGTCCTCATTTTATTTTTTTTTTATTTTTGCAATATTTGTTTATTGGGCCTAGTGGCTGGGGTCCTCACCTTGGATGTACCAGGATCCCATATGGGCACTGCTTCTAATCCTAGCAGCTCCATTTCCCATCCAGCTCCCTGCTTGTGGCCTGGGTAAGCAGTCAAGGGCAACCCAAGGCTTTGGGATCCTGCACCTGCATGGGAGACCCGGAAATAATTTCCTGGCTCCTGGCTTCGGATTGGCTCAGCTCCGGCTCAGCTCTGGCTCTTGTGGCCACTTGGGGAGTAAATCATCAGATGGAAATTTTCCTCTCTGTCTCTCCTCCTCTCTGTATATCTGATGTTGTAATAGAAATAAATAAATCTTTAAGAAATATATTTTCTTATTTATTTGAAAGGCAGATTTACAGAGAAAGAGAGAGCTTTTTTTATCCACTGATAACTCCTCAGTTGGCTGTGACAGATAGAACTAGGGCAGGCCAAAACCAGTAGCTTCTTCTGGGTCTCCCACGTGGGTGACAGGGGTCCAAGCACTTGGGCCATCTTCTGCTACCTATCCCAGGCCATTAGCAGAGAACCGATTAGGAAGTGGAGCAGCTGGGACATGAACCAGTGGCCATATGGGATGCTGGTGTCACAGACAGTGGTTCAATCTGCTACACCATTACACTAACCCTTACGTGCATTTTATATTCAGTAAAACTGCTTTATATCTTATCTAGTAACAATTTGAGCGATCTAGTGTAGATTTCATTTGAGTCCTTGAGAAGAAGGAAGAGACAATGGGATAGAAAAACATGTGTAATCTCCTCAAACCATATTTGGTTTTAAAAAAAATCAACCTTTAAAGCATAATTGAAAACCTAGAAATGACAGGAGAAGGTCACTCAACACTTTTGTAGTGAACCGTGGATGGACAATCGCCCCTCTGCCCTGTCTCTAAGCTTTTCAGGGAGAATGAACAAATAAACAAATACAAGCTTCAGAAATGGAAGCATTGGCCCCTGACTCTCTTGGGACACCTGCAGGTCACGAGGTTGGAGATGATGTACAGAGGCCACTTAGAAACAGGGACACTGAAGCGCTCCACTGTCTCTGGTCCCTGATTAGCGGGTCTTCCTGCAGGGGTCAGAGGTGAGTCAAGAAGTTTGCTGCTGGTCTCCAGCTGAAGCCAGGAGCCGGGAACTCCATCCTGGTTTCGTGATGGGTGCAGAGGCCCAAGCACTTGGACCATCTTTGGCTGCTTTCCCAGGTGCATTAGCAGGGAGCTGGATATGAAACAGAGCAGCCAGGATTAACTAGAACCCATATGGGATGCCAACCCCACATGGGGTGGTTTAGCTTGCTTTATCATGATACTATGGCCTTTCCTAAACTAATTTTTTCAAAAAGATTTGTTTATTTTTCCTGAAAAATCAGTTATTCAGAGAGGAGGAGACATTGAAAGGAAGATCTTCCATCCAATGATTCACTCCTCTTGTAGTGCAACAGCCATAGTTGAGCTGATCTGAAGCCAGAAGCCAGGAACTTCTTCAGGGTCTCCCACAAGGGTACAGGGTCCCCCACAAGGGTACAGGGTCCCAAGGCTTTGAGCCATCCTTGACTGCTTTCCCAGGGAAAAGCACCCATCCACAAGCAGGGAGCTGGATGGGAAGTGAAGCAGCTGGGATACAAACCAACACTGATATGGGGTCCTGAGCATGCAAGACGAGGACTTTAGCCAATAGGTTACTGCACCAGGCCCTAACTTATCTTTTAATTCCATTCTTTCAGGAAGTTTTTGAAGTTCCCTCAAATAGTTATATACTGAACATTTGTAAAATTTACAAAAAAAAAAATTGCAAGATAGAGGGAGAAAGAGACAGAGTGCTAGATGAAGAACTCTTCTACCTACTAGTTCACTCCCTCCCCAAAAGCCCACCACAGCCAGGCCACAGCTGGGAGCTCACTGCAGACATCCCACGTGGGTGATAGGGACGTGCTGCCCCTGGCTGTCTGTATCAGCAGGAAGCTGGGGTCAGGAGCCAGAACTGCACAAGTCCCCACTCTGCTCCTGATTCTAGCTTCCTGTTGAAGTGCACCCTGGGAAGGCAGCAGGTGATGCCTCATGGGATTGCGTTTCTGCCATCCACATGGAAGACTTGGGTTGAGTCCCTGGCTCTCAGCTCCTGTCTGGTCCCAGCTGTGGATGCCAGTTCCCTGACTCTGAAATCAATGAAATCAATAAGTCAATACATGTTGGAACAAAGGGTCCACTGTAGATGTCCACATTCCACGCCGGCATACCTGAGTTCTGGTCTTACCTCTGGATCCTGATTGAAGCTCCTTGCTCACACAGACTTGGGGAGGTGGCAGGGATAACTCCGGAACCTAATTCCCTGCCACCCACATGAGATACCCGGATTGAGTTCCCAGCTCCCAGCTTTGGCCTGTCTTAGCTCTGACTGTTGTGGGCACTGGGGATGTAAACCATGGATGAGATCTCTCTCTCTCTCTCTCTCTCTCTGCCTCTCAAATAAGTAAATAAATAGATTTTAAAAAAAAGATTTATTTTTATTGCAAGGTCAGATATACAGAGAGGAGGAGAGACAGAGAGGAAGATCTTCCATCCAATGATTCACTCCCCAAGTGACTGCAAAGGCCAGTGCTGCGCTGATCCAAACCAGGAGCCAGGAGTTCTTCCGGGTCTCACACAGGTGCAGGGTCCCAAGACTTTGGGCTGTCCTCAACTGCTTTCCCAGGCCACAAGCAGCGCGTTCAAGGTGAGGACTTTAGCTGCTAGGCCATGGTGCCAGGCCCTAGATATTTTTAAAATTAGCAATAATCACTTCAAAACACTCCAGGCATTCTTATCATTAGAGAAATCCTGCCAAGGGTCCATAGCAGCTTAAGTCCTCGCCTTACATGCGCCAGAATCCCATATGGGCGCTGGTTCTAATCTGCTTCCTTTCCAGCTCTCTGCTTGTGACCTGGGAAAGCAGTCCAGGACGGCCCAGAGCCTTGGTATGCTGCACCTGTGTGGGAGACCTGGAAGAACTCCTGGCTTCTGGCTTCGGATTGGCTCTGCTCTAGCCATTGTGACCGCTTGGGGAATGAAATAATCAGACAGAAGATATTCCTCTCTGTCTCTCCTCCTCTCTGTAATATCTGACTTTGCAATAAATAAAAAAAAAAAACTTGTGCCAAACCATCTCTCTTCTCCCTCTAGCATGGCTGAAATATGCATAAGCAGCAAGAACTTGAATGGACCGACATGGAAATGCCACCATAACTACCTCAGAAAGCTTCTGGCAGCTTCTTCACACACACACACACACACACACACACCTTCAGACTCATCAGTTTCGATTCCCAGGGCTGTATCCCGGAAAACAAGGACAGGAGATGTATACAGGAATTTCACTGCCTTGCAGGAAGGATAATGGTTGATCGAGTTGTAGATGAGCTGTATTCTGGAGTGGAAGAGGGCAATGCAATACAGCGAGGGAGGCAGCAACACCTGTCACAGGCATTCAAACCCAGGCAGGACTGCGATTGCCTCGTTTTAAAAGGCAGAGAGAAAGGATTTCATCTATTGGTGCACTCCCCAAAGACAGGAGCCAGGAGCTTCTTCTGGTTCTTGCATGTGGTGCAGGGGTCCCAGTACTTGAGCCACCTACTTTCTCAGGCCATTATCAGGGAGCTGGATCAGAAAAGGGCAGCCATAAATCCAACTGGTGATCATATGGGACACCACTGATGTTGCAGGTGGCAGCATTACACTCTACCCACAGCCCCGGCTCCAACATCTTGGGGCCAGAATCAGAGTAAGCCCTCACTGTCCTTCACATGATCACAACCTTGAAAGTTTCCAAAACGTTTTCCCAGCTCAAGTGTTCCTCACGGATTCCTGGCAGGGAGCCAGGGTTCACCAAAGAGCCAGGGCGCGGGAGTGTCTTACAGGATCCAGGGTGCAAGAGGACGCTTGAACGCTTGGTACCACAGCCACTGACCCAAGATGAAACTGCTTTGGCAGGAATGAAGAGTGAGTTCCCTGTCCCAGAGATACCCAAGTCAGATTAGATTTATAATGTACGAATGTTGTAACAGAATGAGTTGGACTTAGTGTACCAAGGAAAAACAAATCTCTGTGGCCGACACCATGGCACAGCAGATAAAGCTGCCACCTGTGGAACTGACATCCTCACACGGGAGCTGGTTCAAATCCTGGATGCTCCTCCTCTGACCCAGCTCCCCCTGGGGAGCTAGCCTGGGAAAGGAGCAGAGGGTGGCCCACATGGGAGACCCAGAAGAAGCTCCTGGCCTTAGGACCCGGTGAGAGAATGAAACAGAAATGAAAGAGGATCTCTCTGTGTGTGTCCATCTGTCTCTCTCTTTGTAACTCTTTCAAAATAAAATTCAAAAATATTACCAACAACACAGTCAGGAGTGTGGCACAGCAGCTGCTGCCTATGACACCAGCATCTCATATGGATGCTGGCTCTAGTCCCAGCTGCTGCACTTCTGATCCAGCTCCCTGCGAGTGGTCATGGGAAAGCAGTGGAGGATAACCTAAGAGCTTGGGCCCTGCAACCCACATGTGAGACCCGGATAGAGCTCCCAGCTCCTGGCTTTGACTTGACCCAAGCTGTGGCTGTTAGAGCCGTTTGGGAGAACAAACCAGCAGATAGAAGATTATGTTTCCTCCTTAAATCTTTCTCTTTGTAACTCTGCTTTTGAAACAAATAAAATAAATCTTTAAAAAGTACAACATTTCAAAAGCATGTGTAATTGTGATAAAATATAAAATAAGTGATTGGCCATATTTAGGCATGAACATCCACATCATGGATGCATTCCCTCTGTGTTTTATGCCTTTGACGCCTGTGACAATTACAACTCAACAAGGACTCATATTTTTACTGCTAAAGGCCCATCGTTCTCAGGAGCAGGTGGACTGCTTAAGCACTTGCTTTCCTGTACTACATCTACATGCTTATCACAATGCCTGGCTGCTTACCCAGAAGAAATTTTGAGTCTGTAAAGGCACAACAGCAATGGAGACACCAGGGCCTGAAGATAAAAAACAATCACCATGTTTCTGGGTCATGGGCAAGTCAGGGAGGGTGGGACCAGGAGGCCTGGAATGTTCTAGATCCTTCAGGACACCCAAGTAACTCTGCATTGATTGTGACTGCACCCCAAAGGTGGGGAGCTCACTCCCTGCCGTCCCTGGAAGCTTTGGGAGCAACCTGTGATGATCTTCAGGGGAGTCCCACCAGTATCCGATCTTTAGACAGGCTATGCTGGAAGAGTAGGCAGCTCTGGTGAATGTAGTCTACAGAAACGGCCAGATGGGGCCCTGGGGGAGGCTCTCTGCTGTTCCCCAGCCTCCAGCCTCCCCAAGGTCTGCTTCCCCCTGGCTACGGCCAGACCCACCTCCCCCAAGACAGGCTCTCCCCAGCACCTGCTGTGTCCCTGCCTCCCAGGATTCCTCCTTGGCCTCCTCCTCTGGCCCTGACAGATGGCCCCTCCTTAGGCCACAGCCCAAGGACCAGCAGAAGTTCTCATGACGCAGCAGATTTACCTCCTCCATTTTGTGGATGGGGTAAACAGAGCTCAGAGAAAGAGAACGTCTCAGCCAGCATTGCAGAGCAGGGCAGGAGCAGCACTAGCCTGCCCCACTCCCCTGCCGTGGCAGGGGCCTGTCCTGCCATGGTCAGGGCTGCTGGGGCTGTGTCGGGGATCCGGTTGCTTTGGCCAGCGTATTCACAGGTGCACATGACTCTCCCATGGCACCAGCCTGGCAGGTGTCTTCTCTTCCTTTACCCAGAGAGGAATGCTGCGGCTCTGGGCCTGGGTTCTGGCCCTGTTCACCCCTGGCCCCCTGGGAAGACTTCCTTCCCTCTACAGGGTGGTCTGGGGCCAGGCAGTCGTCCTGCACTTTGAAAAGTGTTGGGGGGGGGGGTGCCTGGTGCATGGTACATTTCCTCCCACCCTGCTCTATCTCCCTCCCTCCCAGCCCCCAGTGGGGACTGTGGCCAAAGTACACTGTGGCCAATTCCATCCACCCTAACTACAAAGGGTTCTGACCTGCCGGCTAATCTCCACTTCTATCCTTCCCCTACCCAGTCCCGTGCCCACCCAGAGCTCATAGCTCCCAGTGTTGTGGTGTCCCCACATCCACCATCTTGGTCCCATCCTCTTCTTGGCCCTCCTAATTACACAAGTGCTCTGGTCACAAGCTTCTCCCCTCTTGCCCTCAGCCAAGCCTCCTCAAAGTCATGTCCCCCTGCATATCTGCCTCCCAGCCCTTTCATCTTGAGACCATTGCCTCCTCCAATTTCTTGGGTAGACAAGCTGGGGCCCAAACAGGCCTGATGGATGGCTATACATTTGCACTGTGAAGGAGCCGGAAGGCGACCCTGGCTACTGCTCATGGACGTGCATGGGAAGCTGCAGTCCAGAGAGGCCACAGGGACTTGCCAAGGTCACCCAGCTGGTGGGTGCCAGAGCCTTCAGCTGCCTTGACCTTATCTGTCATTGTCCCCCTGCCAAAAGCCCCAAAGAGACACAGGTATGTTCTCAAAGAAGGAGATCCACACTCTGAGATGTGAACCACTGGGCCTGCAGTGGGTTGCACTGCTGTTGACCTTGCCCAAGAGGAGACCAGCAACTCATGAGTGCCCTTGCAGGGCACCAACCAGTGTCCCCCATCTGGGGCCGATTCTGTCCCATGGCTCTTCCTGAAGCCCTCCCTGTCCATTTCGCAGATGTTGACAGCAACTTGCCCAGGTTCACACAGCAGAGTTGAGTTCCCAGAGGGCCTCAGGCCCCACCACCTCCTTACCTGGATCCCAGGCTGTCCTGGGTGGTCCCTGCATTGGCATCCAGCCGGTTCTCCTGGGGGGCATCCCTGCGGTCCGGCATGCTGGGGTCCCTAGCAGGGCAGCCACAGCCAGCTCCAGAACTGCGTGGCATCAGCCGGGACATCCACCAAATATAGGCAGCTCTCCCACGGCCAGGGTTGGCCTTGAGTGGGCCGTGAGGGCGGGCCGGGGGCGGAGTGGGGCAGGGACAGGGAGGGGGGGCATGGAGGAAGGCAGGCACGGACTGGACCTAGAGAGACCCATTTCCTCTCTATTTTTAGCGGCTCCGAAATGTTCCTCAGTGTCAAAGTGGCTCAGAATTAAAACTTTCCTTTTCTTTGTGGTTTTGTTTCCTGGGGAGAAGAGGAGAATGTCAATGAGGCCACTGTTCTTTTTGATGCAAATGTGCCTCTACACTCCCAGGAGGCTGGGCCAATAGGCACTGGTGCTGTTAGGTGCTCCCCACCAGAACATCCTCCCTGGCTTTAAAAGGTCACTGTGGAGCACCAGGCTGAACCAGCTGTGGGCAGGGTATGTGTGCTGGGTGTTGGAGATCCCAGGTAGAACCCTAAGCAACTACTGTGTGAAACCCCAAGCTGGGAGAAGGAAGGAGATTTGGGCTACCCTGAGGGCCACCACTTTGCAGTGCCCAGAGCATGGAATCCCCCGCCCCAGGACACCTGTCAACACGGTCCCATCTGCTGGTCCACTCCCCAGATGCTGGCAACAGCCAGGCTGGGTCCAGCCAAAGCCAGAAGCCAGGACTCCACTGGGACTCCCAAGTTCTTGGGCTGTCTTCTGTCGCCTCCCAGAACACACATTAATAAGAAGCCGGATCTGATCAGGGCGATGGACTATGCCGGCCCCTGTACTTGCTAGTTCGTACAAGAATCTGGTCTGAGAACACCTCAAAGTTTCTTTGGAGATCTCCCCAACTGAAATGCTGGACTCAGAACCCTAACCAAGAAAAGAGAAAAGACAGAACAAGTCAATCAACCATCTCAGCTATATGCTGGCAGTGAAATACAGGGCAAACTGAGACTCTATGATGGACTATGTCAATCAGTGGATTCTTCAAAGATCTCATAGTGCTTGGAGTGGCAAGATTGGCAGTGATTCATAACTGGTAAACTATCAAAACCACTTGAGCAAGAACCTCAGAGCATACCCTACACCAGGACCTGGGGAGGGTGGGAAACTGGGTGGGCCTTCTCTACTACCCTCCTTTAAACATGAAGGAAACAATATGGAAATAATAGTCTTATCCACTTTCCTATAGTCCTTGAACCTTTTTACCCTAATTAACTATGTAAAGATTATAAAAATATAATTAAAAAAAATAAGAAGCTGGATCAGACGCAGATGTCAGACTCTGTTTCTGCCACTCATAGAGGGTGCAGTCATCCCTAACAGTGGCTTAGCCTGCTATACTGCAATACTCACCTGTGTTCTTGCCAGACATTGGATAAGAGCCCCCTGTGACCCCATGCAATGTCCTCATAACTGCTGACCTCTGCAAAGACTGCCAAGAAGCTCCCATTCTGAGGCCCTGTATAGACTTTTCTTTTTTTCTTTTTTTTTTTTTTTTTTTTTTTTTTGGGGGGAGGGTAGAGGCAGGGGGCAGCAAGAGGGGACACAGTTCAAGCCAGCAGAAAGTGTCCGCAGGAGCCATCGGTGGGCATCCTGCCAGATGTCCCCTAAAGGACAGTGGGTCCAGCCAAGCCCCAGGTGATGAGGCAAGCTCAGGGCTTGGGCCTCACACCTTCCCAGGCTGCCTCATCTTGCTGCAGGTACGGTGGACAGCCAGTATGAGAGCAGGAGGGGCAGCTTCGAGATCTGGATCCTCCGTACATCTCCCACGTTGGTGACATGGGCCAGCAGTGGGCCAGCAGTAAGAGAACAAAGAAGAGCAACCTTTCAGAGAGGCTGGATCTGAGGCTAACAGCATGGAGTAGTAGGTGAAGCCTTCACCTGCAGCACCTGCATTCATGTGGGTGACATTCCATGTGGGTGACATTCCATGTGTGATCCAGTTCTCTGCTTAGGGCCAGGGAAAGCACCAGAAGATAGTCCAGGCACTTGGGCCTCTGCATCCACATGGTCTGAAGCTCCTGGCTTCAAACTGACCCAGCTCTGGCCATTGCTTCTATTTTTCTCTTTCTCTCTCTCTTTCTCTCTCCTCTCTTTCTCTTTCTCTGTAACTCTGCCTTTCAAATAAATAAACCTTAAAGAGAGAGACTGGGTCTGATCCTTGCCAGCCTGGCAGCTGCTGGTTTTTGGTAACAGCTGTGTCCTTGATCTTCTAGCCAGAGCTCCTGTTGGAGCCACCCCTTCCCAGCCCATCTCAGTTCCTGTAGCACAGCAGCTATTCCCCCAGCATGTCAATCCCCACTATGGGGAGATCCCAGGAACAGGGGAACACTCCCAAATCTGAGTCTGACTCTGGCCTTTCTGCTTACAAGCTGGATAGGCTGGGGCGACAGCCCCCATGCCACCTCTGAGCCTGAGCTTGTAACCAGGGTCCCTTCACAAAGTCTTCTTGAAGGTGGGAGGTGGTCCTCTCTCACAGAGATTAGATAGCACGACAGGGTTGGCACGGGTGGGGATGCTGGGAAGGTGCCAGGACACAGAACACTGAAAACCAGCACAGTCAGCATAAATAGTGAAGGCCGAGGTGGGAGGACTGGGAACTGGGGACTATGTGTACTGGGCAGGGAGGGCCTCAGACCCTGGTTGGGCACCCTGGGCAGACCAGGTTCCTGGACCTCCAAGGCGAGGAATCAGACCCTGAAGGACTTGTCAGAACTGTGAGCTCACAGCTACCCCAGCAGTAACCATTCAAACACTGCTTTTCACTGACAAAAGCCCTGGGCCCTCTGTGATCTGTCCTCTCCCTCCCCCATCCATCTGGTATCACCTCCCCCTCAGGACTCAAGGCCTCTCCCAGCCTCCCTGACCACCATGCTGGTTTCCAAACACACCAGGCACCCTCCCCGCTCTGACCTCCACATTGTCTATTCTTGGAACAGCTGTAGCAGACTGGGCCAGGCCAGGGCCAGGAACCAGGAACTCATCTGGTTCTCCTGTCAGGGTGGGCAGGGGCGCAGGCACGTGAGCTTTCTTCTGCTACCTCTCAGGTGCACATTAGCAGGTTGCTGACTGGAAATGAAAATGGGGCTACATCCCAAGGCCCGCTGCCATGGGATGGTACTGGCTATTCCCAATACATGTTCTTTATAGATCTTCTCCTTCCCTGGTCAAATTCCCCTTCCCAGGGAAGCCTACCCTGTCAGCTTCATCTGAAAGCCCAGCTCCCTCCCCAGCACCCCACCTGCTCCCCATGTCTCTAGCTATCATTTCTCTCCAGTATCCAGTGAGTGCTCAATGAAGGTGGAGATTTCTGACTTTTCTGCTTTCTCTTCCCACCAGACTCCATAACAGTGCCTGGCATAGAACAGATGCACAGCCAATAGTTACCAACCCAATGGCTGGTGGACTGGGAGTGTGCATGCAGAGGTGTGGGTCCTACCCACAGTGGGGTGAGAAGCAATCTCTTCGAGCAATAGTTCCAAGCAAAAAGGGAGACTCTGTGTGTCCTAGTCCACTTCCTGTGACTATAAGGAAGTGTCTGAGGCAGGTTTAGTTTAGAAAGGTTGGCTTAGCTCACAGCTCTGGAGACTGAAGATCCAAGGCCAAGGGAGCCCAAGGATCTGGCCTTCAGTGGGGTGAGTGAGAGGTCACATCAGGGAACAGGAAGCCAGAGAGGCAGGAGGGCTCCACAGCAGGCTTCTGTAGGAACTCATCCACTCAGCAGTCCCATGCACAATGACCACCATGCCACATGGGTCTCCCATCTCTTAAAAGTCTCACCACCTCTCACTTCACCATGATAGGGACCCAGGCCCAGCATGGGAACCCCTTGGGAGTTATCCTGCTCCAACCACAGTGCTGTGTCACTGGGGACACAACCGAGACCACACTCAGCTTGAGAATCTGCTGTTTGATTAGTAAGAAGTAAAGGTAACAGGTACTGGGCTCAGGGGACACCTGCAGGTTGCTACAGGCACCTGCTGCCCACATCCAAAGGCCTGGATTCTAGTCTCAGCTCCACTTCCGATTCCAGCTTCTTGCTAAGACCCACTCTGGGAAACAGCAAGCGATGGCTTGAGTACTTGGGTCCATGTCACCCATGGGGCTCCTGGTTTCAGCCTGGCCTGGCCTGCTGTGGGCATGTGGGGAGTGAACCGGGAGATGAGAGATCTCTCTATGTTTCTCTGCTTTTAAAATTGATTTTGAAAAACTTGAAGACAAATTTATTTTAAGAAGGACAACATGGCAAGGTAAGCCGTGGTACAAATATGAATGTAATGTGTTCATGAACACCCAACTGTGGGAAAATTGAGAACACACATCCCCAGTTCTGGTACATTGTGTCCGTGTCCCTCAAGGTCTGACTTTGCCTTGTCCTAAAGAGAAGGCCGCGTGGGCGTGGTTGTGACCACTCAGCACTTTTCAACCTTGAGAATTGAAACATCTGCTTGCAGTCTTTCTCTCTCTTTCAAAAAGATTTATTTGTTTGAAAAGCAGAATTACAGAGAGAGAAGGAGAGACAAAAAGTTCTATCCTCCGGTTCGCTCCCTAATGGCTATAATGCCAGCAGTGGTGTGGAGTCAGGAGCTTGAAACTCCACGTGTTTGCAGGGATCCGAGTATTTGGGCCATGATCCACAGTCTTCCCAGCTGCTTTAGCAGCAAGCAGGAAGCTGGACTGGCAACAGAGCAACTGGCACTGGACCAGCACTCAAATGGGATGCTGGTGTTATAGGCATTGGTGCAGCTCGTCACGCTACAAGGTCAGCACCCCACCCCAATCACTTTCTTAGCCACCTTCATGGGTTTTGCCATATTTGCACTACTCAGGTTTTGTTCATTATTTCCTATTTTCTTCATCACAACTCACTTTTTTTTATATTGGTAAGTCAGATTTACAGAGAGGAAAGACTAAGAGAAAGATCTTCTATCTGCTGGTTCACTTCCCCAGTGGCCACAACAACCTGAGCTGAGCTGATCTGAAGCCAGGATCCAGGAGTCTCCCACAAATGTGCAGGGTCCCAAGACCTTGGGCCATCTTCCACTACTTTCCCAGGCCACAAGCAGAGAGCTGGAAGGGAAGTGGAGGAGCTGGGACGGGACGTGAACAGGTACTCTTATAGGATCCCAGAGCATGCAAGGCAAAGACTTTAGCCACTAAGTTACCACACCAGGCCCTACAACTCATTTTTAAAAGTTACAGGTGAGGGGCCCAGCGGTGTGGCCTAGTGGCTAAAGTCCTCATCTTGAACACGCCCGGGATCCCATATGGGCACCGGTTCTAATCCCAGCAGCTCCACTTCCCATCAAACTCCCTGCCTGTGGCCTGGGAAAGCAGTCGAGGACAAGCCCAAAGCTTTGGGACCCTGCACCCGTGTGGGAGATCTGGAAGAAGTTCCTGGCTTCGGATCGGCACAGCATTGGCCGTTGCGGGCTCACTTGGGGAGTGAATCATTGGATGGAAGATCTTCCTCTCTGTCTCTCCTCTCTGTATATCTGACTTTCCAATAAATAAATAAACCTTAAAAAAAAATTTTACACATGGGCTCTAGCTTCCTCCTAAGCAGAGCCCTCCTAAGAGAGCTCACAGAAAATGTGAATTATGAAAAACTATGCATGGATTTCAAAATTGTGTATCCGAAGAAATCTACCTTTTAATTCCATTTCCCATGGACTTAAAAATACTGTTTTTAAAAAAAACCCTTGAAATGCAAAGTGACAAAGATAAGGGGAGAATGAGACAAAGAGATCTTTCATCTGCTAGTTCAGCACCCCTCCCCCCACCGAATGCTCACATCAGCTGGGGCTGAGTCAGGTCCAGAGACTCCATCCCAGTATCCTACATGAGATGCCAATCACTTGGGCCATTTTTCATTATGTTCCCTAAGCCATTGGCAGGGAGCTGGATTGGAAGATTAGGGTCTCGAACTGGCACCTGATATGGAATGTGGCCATCATCAGCAGCAGTTTAATCCAGTGCACCACAATATCTGCCCCTCATGGACTCTGAAATGGCCTCTTGTGAGAATTCAGAAACAAAAGCATCCTTATAGGTCCAGCAGAATGGCTCAGCTAGCACATCAGGATCTCATATGGTCATTGATTCAAGTCCCAGCTACTCCAGTTTTGACCCAGCTTTCTGTTTAGGGACTGGGAAAGCAGAGGAGAATGGCTCAGGTCCTTGGGACCCTGCACCCATGTGGGAAACCTAGAAGAAGCTTGTGACTCCTGGCTTCAGATTAGCTCTGACCATTGTGGCTATTTGGAGAGTGAACCAGCGGGTGGAAGAGCTTTTTTTCTGTTTCTCCTTTTCTCTGTAAATCTGACTTTCCAATAAAAATTAATAAATCCTTAAAAAAAATTAAGCATTCATTATATATTTAATACTTGTATGCCCCTAATTCATGCTTATATTCACACAAAATTAGTATTTAAAATATGTGTACAGAGCAGGCATTTAAGATACCCATGGCCTACATCAAAGTACCTGGGTTCAGTTTGCAGCTCCAACTCTGGCTTCACGCTAATGTAGACCCGGAGAGGCAGTAATGATGGCTCAGATCGTTGATTTCTTGCCCCCTACGCGGGAGTCCTATATCACATTCCCAGCTCCCAGCTTCAACCCTGGCCCAGCTCTAAACGTTGTGGACATCTGGGGAGTGAACCAGTGGACGAATGATGTATTTCTCTTATCTCTCTCTAACTGCCTTTCAGATAAAAAATAAACAAAGATGGAATTGCTGTCAGTGGTAGGAGCAGGGCTGCTGTTTGCTGTGGCTTTTTGGATTTTTGTTTTGTTTTTTCAATATCAGCTCTTCTGGGCTTTTTTTTTTTTTTTTTTTCCTTTGGTTAGCTTGGCTGTGATTACTAGAATTACCAGGATTTTGATGTTTTCTGATGCGGCACCTGCTGCCAGACTTGAGAACAATGGGCTTCTGCTGACCCCTGCTGGCCGTGGTCGCCTCCTACCTGCCCAAGGTCCCCAACAGCCAGGGCTGCTGTCTGATCACCAACTGTCAGAAGGGCGCCTCCTTCCTCTGCTACCCAGGATATCTCCGTGGGTCCCGCAGTGTGTACCTGGACTTCGGGGCTCAGGGCTCAGTGGCCAGGCTCCTGTGCTTTGCCAGGGCTCTCAGGCTAGGCTTGGGCTCCCGTTCAGAGAGCAGGGCCATCCAAGGAGTGCTATAGAGAAGATTCGAGGAGCTGGGGAATGCATGCTAACTCTGCCGGGATCAAACCCTTTAAGAGAAGAAATTAGGGGGAAGGAGCAGATGCAGAGGCCTGCCTGGACCTGGGGGTCCAGAGACTAGGGTTCTCAGGAGGAGGGCGGGGAAGAGGCAGAGGGTAAACAGGTGCATGCTTTCCACAAGAATTTGCATTTTGTTGTTTTTAGTACCCTGGGGTGTGAGAAAGTTCTGGATACTGGAACAGAGGCAGGTCAACAACTTGGGATTGGGCTGAAGGTGTGTTATGCAGTCCAGGCTGTACCTGCCAAGTGCTGCTTGCTCCTGAAGTAAGGGAAGGAGACCTCAGCATCTCTCTTATAAAATGGTTCCATTGATGGAACAGCAATAACAACAAAAGCAACAGTTGAGCATGCATACCAGGTGAGCTCTGTGGTCGTCAGCCTTCCACTTTGGACTGACAGATGGGGAAAATGAGGTCCATAGAGAAGACAGAAACCAGCCAGGTGAGTCCAGAGCACAGACACAGTGTATGTCTGGGGAGGGGACACACACACTCTTCCACTCCCCTGCCGAGCCTGAGTCCTTGCCCAAGCTTCACCTTCCACAGTATCGCAGAAGTGGGTGTTTGCTCTGAGTTTGGGGAACTCTCCAGCCCCTGCATGGGTTGATGGGTGAAGCCGGGACCAGAGAACCAAGGCCCAGATTCCTGGTCGGCATCCTAGGCACCCAGGAGGCAGGGCAAGGCAGAAGGGAGCAGACAGGTGTTGGCTGGTCTCCTGGGGAGGGCACAGTCAAGCATGAAGAACTTCTGCGCTGTTCACCTACCAAGTACTACTTAAAGACAAATTCTGAAGAGGGGGCAGGGAAGGCAGGGCAAAGGGAGGATGCCCAGCAGAGCCCTCTCTCTTCACCCCTGCTTCCTCATGTCCAGGCCTCTGGCTGAATGGGGGGAAAGTGCCAGGTTAGTTCAGACTCAGATGTTGGTGGCTGTGTCCTGACCTCCTAGTACAGCAGGTGAGAGTGGGGAGAGAGGCCCCAGCACCCAGGGCTTACAAGTCAAGGTTGCCCAGAGGGTATGGGGGCTGGGAGAGTTCTAGAACATGGCAGATGAGTGCCAAGGAGAGGAATTGGCACTTTGGGGTAATGAGATAAGCTTCTGCTTGCAGCACCAGCATCTCATATGGGTGCTGGTTCAAGTCCCATCTGACCCAGCTTTCTGCTACTAAACCAGGAGAAGCAACAGAGGATGGCTCCTGAATCCACATGGGAGACCCAGGAGAAATTCTTGGTTTCTAGTTTGACATGGTCGAGTCCCAACTGAAGTGAACATTTGGAAAGTAAATTAGATGGAAGATCTCTCTCTCTGAAACTCTTTCAAATAAGTAAATAAAATTTTTTTTTTGATTGGAAAAACAGAACCAGCGCCCATATGAAATTCCGGCGCGTTCAAAGCAAGGACCTTAACCATTACACTATCACACTGGGCCCAGTAAACTTTTTTTTTTTTTAAGATTTATTTTTATTATTTTTTTCATTGGAAAGGCGGATATACAGAGAGGAGAGACAGAGAGGAAGATCTTCCGTCTGATGATTCACTTCCCAAGTGAGCCGCAACGGCCGATGCTATGCCAATCCGAAGCCAGGAACCTCTTCCGGGTCTCCCACGCGGGTGCAGGGTCCCAAAGCTTTGGGCCGTCCTCGACTGCTTTCCCGGGCCACAGGCAGGGAGCTGGAAGGGAAGCGGAGCTGCTGGGATTAGAACCGGCGCCCATATGGGATCCTGGGCGTGCAAGGTGAGGACCTTAACCACTGCGCCACCGCGCCGGGCCCCAGTAAATCTTTTTTAAAAATATTTCTTCATTTTTATCGCAAAGTCAGATATACAGAGAGGATATACAGCCAATTAATCTTTGACAAAAAGACCAACGACAGTCCAAGCAAATGGGAAGGCCTCTTCAGTAAATGTTGTTGGGACAACTGGCTGATAGTCTGTAGAAACAAAAAGATAGACCCACATCTATCACCATACACTAAGATCCAATCTACATGGATAAAAGACCTAAACCTACATCCAGAAACCTTCAAACTCTTGCAAGAAAATTTAGGAAATACCCTGCAAGACCTAGGAGTAGGCCCTGACTTTCTAAGAAGGACACCAAAAGCAATAGCAGTTGAGAACAGAGTAAACAAATGAGACCTCATCAAACTAAGAAGCTTCTGTACAGCAAGGGAAACAATCAGCAAAGTAAAAAAGCAACTCACACAGAGAAGATCTTTGCACACTACATAGGTGATAGGGGGCTAATCTCCAGGATATACAAAGAACTTCAAAACAACCAAAACACCAAAACAAACAAGCTACTCAAGAAATGGGCACGGGAAATGGGCAAACATTTCACAAAGGAACAAGCCCAAATGGCAAACAAACATATGAAAAAATGCTCCAGTTCCCTGGCAATAAGGGAAATCCAAATTAAGACATCGATGAGGTACCACCTAACACCAGTAAGATTGGCCCACATAAACAAGAACACCAACGACACTTGTTGGCGAGGATGTGGGGAAGAGGGAACCCTACTCCACTGCTGGTGGGGCTGCAGGTTAGTACAGCCTTTATGGAAATCAGTATGGAGAAGACTCAAACAACTCAAAATCTGCATGCCATATGACCCAGCAATAGCACTCCTAGGAATATATCCAAAACACCTGTTTCACAACAAACCAACATACATCCTTATGTTCATAGCAGCACAATCAGTAATTGCAAAAACATGGAAGCAACTTAAATGCCCATCAGCAGAAGATTGGATAAGAAAGCTTTGGTTCATCTACTCCATGGAATACTACTCAGCTATTAAAAAAAAAACAAAATGCAGTTCTTTGTGGCTAAATGGGCACAACTGGAAACTATAATGCTAAGGGAAATGAGCGGATCCCAAAAGCATAGATACCACATGTTTGCCTTAATTTAATCTGTATTTTTTTTATCCTGTCATTGATACTGTCTCAACACATGTGTTTCGAAAAATTGAACTTGCATTATTGTTAACATATTGTTTACTCAATACTATGTCAATCAATTCCATAACACTATATATTGTTGCTGATGTTTTGTTGGGGCTTTTAACTGACCGGGATTTTACTCTGTTAGCTTTGCCTTCAGACCAGGGAAGGCCTCCCCAAGAGGCCGTTAAAGTTATCCGGACAATAAGATGCTGGACTCAATGCTGGGTATGTGCTTGCAATGGAAGGAATCTCAACTGAACTTGAACTGTGGTTATGCACCATGGGGGGAGGGTTGTGCGAGGAGCAGGGGAAATCCAAGCACCTATAAAACTGTATCACATAATATAATGTTATTAACAATAATAAAAAATAAAATAAAATAATTTTAAAAAAGATTTCTTTATTTTTATCGCAAAGTCAGATATACAGAGAGGAGGAGACAGAAAGGAAGATCTTCCATCCGATAATTCACTCCCCAAGTGACCACAACAGCCGGTGCTACGCTGATCCGAAGCCTGGAGCCAAGAACTTCCTCCAGGTCTCCCATGCTGGTGCAGGGTCCCAAAGCTTTGGGCCATCCTCGACTGCTTTCCCAGACCACAAGCAGAGAGCTGGATGGGAAGTGGAGCAGCTGGGATTAGAATTGGCGCCCATATGGGATCCAGTGCATTCAAGGCAAGGACTTTAGCTGCTAGGCCATCACGCCAGGCCTGTAAATAAATCTTAAAAAAACAAACAAAGGGCCTGGAGCGATAGCATAGTGGATAAGGTCCTCGCCTTGCACGCCCAGGATCCCATATGGGCGCCGGTTCTAATTCCAGCAGCCCTGCTTCCCATCCAACTCCCTGCTTGTGGCCTGGGAAAGCAGTGAAGGATGGCCCAAAGCTTTGGGACCTGCACCACCCATGTGGGAGACTCGGAAGAGGCTCCTGGCTCCTGGCTCCTGGCTTTGGATTGGCTCAGCTGCAGGTGGGCTGAGTCAAGGATCTGGAGCTGGGCAGGGTGATCTGGGTTGTCCAGGTGGGCCCATGGTCCTCATAAGCTTCCCAAAGAGCAGCAGGAGGGTGAGCACTGTGGCTGCAGACACAGACTTCAAGAGGTTCGGAGCTGCAGCACTGCTCGCTTTGAAGGCTTCTGGGACTAAAAAAGCCCAGGTGCTGGGACTAAACTCCAGGCTCTGGCCCCACTTTGTGCCTCAGTGTCCTTCAGTACTAACCTGAGAAGTGTGTGCAAGTGTGAATGACATGCTTTCTATAGAAATGCAAAGGGCTGGAACTGTGGCTAATCGCACTTCAAGGAAGGAAGGAAGGAAGGAAGGAAGGAAGGAAGGAAGGAAGGAAGGAAGGAAGGGAGGAAGGGAGGGAGGGAGGGAAAGGAAGAAAGAAAGAAAGAAAGAAAGAAAGAAAGAAAGAAAGAAAGAAAGAAAGAAAGAAAGAAAGAAAGAAAGAAAGAAAGAAAGAAAGAAAGAAAGAAAGAAAGAGAACGGCAGGAGGGGGAGAGAGAAGAAAGAACACAACACAAGAAAGAAAGAAAGAAAGAAAGAAAGAAAGAAAGAAAGAAAGAAAGAAAGAAAGAAAGAAAGAAAGAAAGAAAGAAAGAAAGAAAGAAAGAGAACGGCAGGAGGGGGAGAGAGAAGAAAGAACACAACACAAGTCCCAGGTGGAACAGGTGTCTTCCTATCTCCTTGTCCCAATAGTCATGCACAATTTGGCCCATCCTATGACCTTGGCCATGGAGACAGGTGTGAGTTGGACTGGAAGGACACAGAGGACTTTGGGTTGGAGTCCCAGCAGGAGTCCCCTGTTCACTAAGTGTGGACTGGTTAGGGAAAGTTCCCTAACCTCTCTGAGCCTGAGCCTCAGTTTCCCCATGGATGAAGTGGGGTTGGTGGGAAAAACACCTGCTCACTTCACTGCCCTGCAGCTTCCACCATTCCTGCTTCATCCCCCTACCGGGGCCAGGCCACAGAACTCTTCGGAGCAACCTGATCATGGATTGATCCACACTGAAACAAAGTAGGGGGAACAGGGAAGCCCCCAGAAGATGCAACTTCATCCTGTGCAGCTGCAGGCCTGGCTTAGGGGAACTGAGGGCTGACCTTGCTGTGGGCCCTGGGAGGTGGGAGTCCGGGAGGCATGCAGGGTAGAGGGACTGCATGGGGACCTGGGAAAGGCATGGACAGATATCCCTCCGTGTGTCCCTGTAGCACCTAGGGGAGGAGCTGACGGTAGACTGCAGGGAAGTCTCCAGCAGCAGAAACAGTGCTCAGCTCTGGGCCCCATGTTGTGAGGGTTTGGACGAGGAGATGGTGGCATGGCTGGAGGGCAAAATGTGACTCAGGGGAGATTCCAGTAGCCTGAGCACTCTGTTTTTTTTCCAGCCCAGTGGGCTCCCTGGCCTTCCCTGGACACCTGTGCTTCTCCAACGCTGACTCTGCCCCAGAGAATCCAAATTTGCTTCTTTTCAATAATTTCTTCTTCTGTTTCTGCAGTGGGTGAGGGGACATGAAAAATATTCATGCAAAGTGAATTTGCTGGGGACAGAATTGGGAGGCAGTGGGTTAGGCGGCTACTTACAACACCAGCATCCTCAGCAGAGGGCTGAAAGATCACAGCTGCTAAGCATTCCCGTTTATATGGGGTGTAAGAGCAGGCAAACTCAATCTTTGGTGACAGAGCTCTGAGCAAGCAAGACAGCTCTGGGAGGGAGAAGGGCATCTTCTATCTTATCTGAACCAGAAGGTGGTCCTATGGGTGTGCACCCGTGTAAGGGTACTGAGCAGCGGGCCTGGTGCCTAGCGGCTAAAGTCCTTGCCTTGCATGTGCTGGGATCCCATTTGGACACCAGTTCTAATCCTGGCTGCCCCGTTTCCCATCCAGCATACTGTCTATGGCTTGGGTACCAGCTTGGGAAACCCAGAAGATGTTCTGGGCTCCTGGCTTTGGATTGGCACAGCTCTGGCCATTGTGGCCATTTGGGGAGTGAATCAACGGATGGAAGATCTTCCTCTGTCGTCCTCTCTGTATATCTGAGTTTCCAATACAAAAAAAAAAAAAAAAAAAGTAGGAGGTGGCAGAACAGTGCTGTAGCTCCAGATAGCTGACTGACGGCCCGAGTGTAGAATCATGTCCAACAGTGTAGCAGGGATGGCAGAGGCCTGTGGGATTCTGTTGAGAAGATGCTTCAGGAAAGAGGAGGCAGAGGGCCTCTCACACAGAGTGCATTCTTTTTTTTTTTTTTAAGATTTATTTTTATTATTTGTTTATTGGAAAGGCGGATATACAGAGAGGAGAGACAGAGAGGAAGATCTTCCGTCCGATGATTCACTCCCCAAGTGGCCGCAACGGCCTATGCTATGCTGATCCTAAGCCAGGAGCCTCTTCTGGGTCTCCCACATGGGTGCAGGGTCCCAAAGCCTTGGGCCATCCTCGACTGCTTTCCCGGGCCACAGGCAGGGAGCTGGAAGGGAAGCGGAGCTGCCGGGATAGAACCAGCGCCCATATGGGATCCCGGGCGTGCAAGGCGAGGACTTCACCACTGCGCCACCGCGCCAGACCCACAGAGTACATTCTTACCCGCAGTGAGACCTTGGTGTGCCTGCGTGCTTCCCTGATATATGGTGAACATCTGTGCTATAGTTAGCCAATTATCTCAGATCAAAGTAGTGCTCCTTATCAATATCTCACAACAACGGCCCTTTGATCCTGGTGTCTCGTTAGCTTCCTAGAACTCCCTGCTTACACATGACACTAGTTATGCATCAAACCTAATCATTGTGACCCGTGTTTGAACTGAGCTGAACTATGCTTGAACTGTTGCTTTGCTGAATGTATATAAACCAGAACCCTGGAAATAAACTTTGTCAGTTGCCCAAGAGCATTGTTCCTCCACTTCTTTCCAGTCACTCTCCCTCCCCAGGGACCCATAAGGTAAACTTGCACCCAAGACTGAACAGGAAGGGTAGCGAGCCCTGAGTGTGTCTCAAAGTGGGGTTTTTCTGGGTAGACATAGCCATTGGTCAAATATATTAAAGGGTTCACGCCAAACATCTGCAATTCCTTGTCTGGCAATTATACCTCATCAAGTGTGTTTCAGAACACCAACAGCCATTATGTGATGGAATCCAAAGATATGCCTATGGCAACTCATTTATCTTCTGTGACTTTACACCAACTGCAAGCACAAGACATAATAAATACTGCTTTGAGAATTTTGCTATGCTTCCAAAGAACAAAATGTCTTCAAATTAAATAGCAGCAAGAGATGTTTTACAATCCATGTCACCAAAAATAGAACACAAAGCACGCAAAGATGCTATTTATAGCAACAGAGAGATCTCACTGAATTGAACTAACGTAAAATTTATGAAATGAATGCACAAGTAGATTTCAAACAAGTTGCACAAAATGGAACTAAAAGATATGTTTATCCGAGTGCAAAAAAATGTTTTTAAATCCACGCATTTTTTCTTTCATAATATACTTTCTCATGAACTTTTTCTTTTAAACATTGAAAAGCAGGGCCCAGTGCAACAGCCTTGTGGCTAAATTCTTACCTTGTAACCACTGGGATCATATACAGGTGCCAGTTCATGTCCCAGCTGCTCCACTTCTCTTCTACTTCCCTGCTTGTGGCCTGGGAAAACAGTGGAGGATAGCCCAAAGCCTTGGGACCCTGTGCCCATGTGGGAGACCCAGAAGAATCTCCTGGCTCCTGGCTTCAGATTGGCTCAGCTCTGGTCTTTGCGGCTATTTGGGGAGTGAACCAGTGGACACAAGATCTTTCTATCTCCTTCTCTCTGTAAATCTGCCTTTCCAATAAAAATAAATAAATCTTTTTAAACAATTGAAAAGCAGAGAGAAAGAACACTCCCATCCACTGGTTTATTCCCCAAATGTCCACAACAGCACAAGAGGCAGGGCTGGGCCAGGGCCAAAGCTGGGAACTCACAGCAGGTGTCCAACGTTGGATGGCAGGAGGCCCATCACTTGAATCATCACCTGCGCTCTCTCCAGGTCTGCACCAACAGGAAACTGGAGTCAGAGACCAGAATTAGGACCTCCAGGGTGGGACGCAGCTATGTTAACCATGAGCTAGACACCTGCTTCTTATGACTCTTTTGAAGATCCCTTTGTTAATTTAAATTAACTTAATTAATCTGACCCTTGCTTAAGAACCTCTCAAGGCTTCTCACCACCCCAGGACTCAAATGCATGTCCGCTGTAAGGCCCACATTTTATTTTATTTGGAAGGTATCTGTGACAGAATCAATTTATCCATTGCTCTCATCTCCTTCCCCCATACCAGTCACCTCTCCCTTTTCTAAATAAAATGCTGCATTGTTTCCTGTGACTGAAAAATCAAAGCCACCTGCAGTAAAGGTTGCAAGAAAAAAAAAAAAAGGGTAGCACTGAAAATAAACATAAATCTGACAGATGCCCAGGTAAAGTTACAAATCCTCATGTAAAATTCTTGGAAATATTACATGAGCTCATCAAGAAGTCTTAATCAAGGTTATACAAAGCCAGGCACTAGTTAAGTGAGTGAGGGCATTCTGAAATTATTATCATGGCAACATGGGATGCAACTTACAGCCTGAACTGCACATCACTTTTTTAAAGATTTTTTTTTTATTGGAAAGTCAGATATACAGAGAGGAGGAGAGACAGAAAAGATCTTCCGTCCATCGACTCACTCCCCAAGCAGCTGCAATAGTAGGAGCTGAGCTGTTCCGAAGCCAGGAGCCTCTTCGGGTTTCTGCTGAGGGTGCAAGGTCCCAAGACTTTGGGCTGTCCTCCACTGCTTTCCCAGGCCACAAGCAGGGAAGTGGATGGGAAGCAGGGCTGCCGGGATTAGAACTGGTACCCATATGGGATCCTGGTACTTTCAAGATGAGGACTTTAACCCCTAGGCTACCGTGTCAAGCCCTGTATATCACTTCTGTTTGTATCAAAGTAACTGGGCAAGTTCAAGGAAGGCAGGTGGAGTGGGGAGGCAGGAGAGGGGCCTAAGGTTACAAAGGGTAGGGCAGCTATTTCCTGAGACCGGCTGGATGTACCAGCTGGCCATGGTCAAAGCTGGAGTTCCACGGAGTCGGGGAGACGAAAGCACTGTCCTCAGGCCTCAGGTGTTGGCTGGAACAAACAGCAGACTGTTTTTGGCAGCCTTGTGTGTTCCCAGGCAAGTCAGGCGGAAGCCGTCCTAGGGATGCGGGCTGGCTTTGCAACATCAGGAATAACATTAGCACCTGTTCACAGATCTCAGTTAAGACCTAGTCCAAGAATAGGGTTTAAGGGAGTCTGGTTAGAATGTGGTCAATAGGGACCCGGCGCAGTGGCGCAGTGGCGCAGTGGTTAAAGTCCTCGCCTTGCACGCCCGGGATCCCATATGGGTGCCGGTTCTAATCCCGGCATCCCTGCTTCCCATCCAGTTCCCTGCCTGTGGCCCGGGAAAGCAGTCGAGGATGGCCCAAAGCTTTGGGACCCTGCACCCTCGTGGGAGACCCAGAAGAGGCTCCTGGCTCCTGGCTCCTGGCTTCGGATAGGCATAGCATAGGCCGTTGTGGCTGCTTGGGGAGTGAATCATCAGGCAGAAGATCTTCCTTTCAGTCTCTCCTCCTCTCTGTATATCTGACTTTCCAATAAATAAATAAAGAAAGAAAAGAAAAGAAAAGAAAAGAAAAGCAATGGCCCCGGCGCCATGGCCTAGTGGCTAAAGTCCTACCTTGAATAAGCTGGGTTCCCATATGGGCACCGGTTCTAATCCCAGCAGCTCCACTTCCCATCCAGCTCTCTGCTTGTGGCCTGGGAAAGCAGTCGAGGACGACCCAAAGCTTTGGGACCTGCACCCATGTGGGAGACCTTGAAAAAGTTCCTGGCTCCCAGCTTTAGATCGGCATAGCACTGTCCGTTGCACTCACTTGGGGAGTGAATCATTGGATGGAAGATCTTCCTCTCTGTCTCCTCTTCTCTGCATATCTGATTTTGTAATGAAAATAAATCTTAAAAAAAAAAAAAAAAGAAAGAAAAGCATCAGCATGTGTTCCCAAGGTTAGGAGGCAGGTCCTGTGCACAGCATCCTGGTTGTGATAGCACTCTGGGACCACGCAGGCAGAGGGGATCTTCCAAAGCTCTGTAGCCTGGAAGGGCTGTAGCGCATCAGGTTAAGCCACCACATGTGATTCCCATTCGGGATGAGGACCAGTTTTAGTCCCAATTACTCCGATTCTGAGCTGGCTCCCTGCTAATGTGCCTGGGAAAACAACAGATGACCCAAATACTTGGGCCCCTCCACTCAGGTAGCAGATCCAGGTGAAGGTCCAGGCTCCAGGCTTTGACCATTGAAGTATGTGATGAAGCAACCTGTGAGTCAGCTCTCCTGATCTCGCCCTCACTCCGTCTCTCTGCCTTACAAATCAGTCTTCACACTATAGCATCAGGACACTTTTGGCCTAGTGGCTAAGAAGCCCACACCCCAGTGTGGAGGATGGAGTTCCTGCATCTACCACCAGTCCCTGGCCCAAAGCCTCGCATTTGAGATGAACTCTCTCTTTGCCTTTTACATTTGTCAATCTTATCCTTTCCCTGTCCCTACCCCCAAGCTTGATCCCAACCCTGAGGCTCTGGAGTAGTGTAGGGTTCTGCCTACACTACACAGGGACTTCAAGAAGCTTCCAGGTTTGAGGCCACTGTGCTAGCAGCCTTCACCATCTTCTGCCCATTTAAACCAAGAGCCCCGAAAAAGGCAGGTAGTTGGCAATGACCATGTCTGGTTGAAGAAGAAACAAGCTCAGAGGAGGCAAGCAGAACTATTTATTTGGTTAGTAATTATCTGGATAGAGTCTCCAAAATTCCTAACCTACAGCTCCTCCAAGTTCCCTAATCAGGGCACAATTCAGCTGAGGCAGGAGCCTAGCAGTGAGTAGCTTAACTTCTCTTCACTACCACGAACCATTTCTCAGGTCCACTGAAGATATGGAGGAGAGGTTAGGGGCAGAGGACCCCGAACAAGGTCAGGGCACCCCAGGCAGGTGGCCTGCTCACTGAAAGAGTGAGGCAGATGCCAAGACTGGCCAGGGCGGAGGGGCCTGTGCTGCTCTGATAGCTTTCCCCACCCTGGCTCCTGGTGCAGGTCTGAGCATGCCTCCTGGGGCGCGGCCCAGGAGCTGGGGGGAGGAGGGGCCCTGCTAGGGTCACCCCAGCTTGTCAGGGTCCAGAATTGGAACCCTGTGATATCCACCTTTCACCCACCCCTTTATCCCCACCCCAGCTCAGTCTGGAGTGCTAGGTGCATGGTTGAGGACTGGAGGGGAGGGGTACCACAGCCTTTGGGAGGATCTGAGGGTTGTCCCTGCCTACATTTGGGGGAATTTAGAGCCTCCCAAGCGTAGGCAACAAGCAACCCTGGACCAGTGGAGAGCCACCGTCCACATATAGAAAGGCCTGAGGTTTTTCAGCCTTGAGAACACCCGGAGTAGCAAGGCTGCTGGCTGCTGCAGAACTTCGGGAGACCTGGGAAGACCGGTCTACGGAGCCCCAAACTGCCACCAGCCCCCTCAAAAACGCAACAATGTTGGGCGGTGACCCAACAGAGGGCGGCCACGCCCGCGGGAGAGGCAGGGTGGGGTCCGCGGGTCACAGCCCCGCGCTGCTGCAGGTTTCCCCCGCCCCTGTAGCCTCCGCGCAGCCGGCCCCACGGACCCGCGCAAGAGCAAGGGCAAGGGGGCGGCCTCGCGGCGGCGGGACGCTCCTCGCAGGGCTCTCTTCACGTCCAAGCCGCTTCCCAAGGCTCCCACCATGGCCCGGGGCGGCTCCAGTCACAACTGGAGCGCCGGCGAGTCGGAAGGGCGGCCGGAGGAAGAGAAGGCAGCCGAAGACCCGGGGTGAGCGGGCCGCGTCCCCGTCACCACAGCCACTGTTGCTGCAGCCGCCCGCCCGCTGAGTAACCCCGGGCGCCCGCGGCCGGAACCTCCGCGAAGGTTCTGGGCTTCTGTGGCGTCACCGGTTCCTTGCGGAACCTTCCGCCGGCGCCGAATAAAACCCGCCGCGGAGGAGCCGGCGGCTCGAGTGCGGCGGTGCCGGGCACTGAGGTCGGCCCGGCGCGGGCGGGAGGGCGGCTGAGGGAGCCCCGGGCGGCGACCGTGAGGCGCAGGCGGGCGGCGGGGTGGGCCAGGGCTCCGGCGGGAACCCGGGGACGCGCTGACCGGCCTCGCCCGCCCCGGCCCGCAGAGACAAGATGGTGAAGGAGACCCAGTACTATGACATCCTGGGGGTGAAGCCCAGCGCCTCCCCGGAGGAGATCAAGAAGGCCTATCGCAAGCTGGCGCTCAAGTACCACCCGGACAAGAACCCGGATGAGGGCGAGAAGGTGCGGGCGGCTGCGCCCCCGGGGACTCCTTCGGGGCCGCGGGCGGCGGTGAATGACAGCCGGGGTCACCCGGGCCGCGACCCTGCGGCGGAGGCTGCAGTTTGTCGGGTGGGGTGGGGCCGGCAGGAGTCCCTGCGGATCCCCATCCCTGCTGGGGATCGTTCCTCAGATAAGTGTGCGGGAGGCGGGCGAGGCACCAGGGCTGCCCCTCGGCTCCCAGGAGACGGTTTTGGACATTGCTGTGGGTAGAGCAGCCAGCAAAAGGGGAAAACCAGGCATGGGGGAGCAGAAGTGTCCTTGTCTGGGGACTGGTATCCCCTGTGGATGCGGAAACCGTAAGACTGAGTTTCTAAAGTCCCAGCGTGTACACCTGGGACCACCCCGAGGGTCCCTTGTGAGAGTGATGGGCTGAGTTGGTCCCTAGGCTGCCACCTTCTCACACATTCTCTGTTGAACGGGGATGCTTTAGAGCCACCTGACTAACCTATCCCTGAATATATATTCTTGGTCACATGTAATCCATGACCCTGCAGATGATGGATCATAAGGACCCATTAAAGGCTTACATAGTAGACAGCTAAATTCGTTTTTTTTTTCCTCCCTGGTTTACAGAGTGTACATTTTGTCCCCAAGGAAACTCACGCCCCACTTGAACAGGTGACTTGAAGGTGCCTCTGTGTGCCTTCTTTCACTTGTTATCTTAGGGAACTCTGGAGGTCTGGATAGGCTTTGAGAGGCGGGGCACCTGCCTAGCCCATAGGCCTTTTGGCGGTAACTACTCCCAGCTGGAGATGGCTTAGCCAAGGAAGTGTGGCGAGGTGATGGAGCTTTTTATATTTAGCCCCCTGTGTCGAATGTGGCTGTCACAGGTTTAAAATGCTTTCCTCTAAGCCCAAGTGCCTGCTACCCACTTGTCCTTTCCCAGCTATATTTAGGTGGCTTACTGTAGCTTTTAAAAGTCCTTGGCTTTCTCCCTGGTGCTGGTGATTCAGAGAGATACTCCCTGCCCTCCTCCCCGGCTCCTGTAAGGAGAGCGTGGGGCGTCTCAGGGAGTGAACAGCTGGTTTGCGGGAACATGTGGTCTGGCTTGTGACCCTGGGCTAGGGTCAGATCCTAGGACTGCCGGGAGTTAGCGCCCAGCTATGTGCCCACGCATGGGACTGCTTTTTGGTGTTACTGAAGCCTTTTTTTTTTTTTGCCCCCTGGAATTGAACGTGGGCAAGTTGTTGGGTCTATTTAGAGCTGAAAATTGTTTATGGACAAACATCACATTAGGGGTGCACAAACGGAGCTCTTCCGTGTCCTTTGCAGTGTTTTGTTGTGGGGACAGGGGAAAGACACTGTCTTGTGCCACTCTGCCTGTCTTTAGGAAGGCAAGAAAACGTGGCTTAGTAAGGGAGGCTGCCTCCTTGCACAGTGGATTTTTGTTTAATACCCACATTCCGTGCTGGGATGAGGCCAGGGCCAGGGTGGGACTCCCATACCGGGGGTTGAGCTGCGCAGTATTGGCTAGCCAAGTGACTGGAACTGCAGTGCCACCAGAGGAAGTGAAGACCAGAGGTTGGGATCAGAGGGGAGAGAGCCTGGGGCAGGTACAGACAAGCAGGGCAGCTATGGGAAAGGGGGCTTGGGAGGAAGACCCACAGAGACGCAGATACGTGGGTTGGAAATGAAAGGGGCTGAGGAGACTGGGACCCCGTCTGCTCACTCATTCATACTCGCAGTTGTGTGCTGGGCAGTCTTCTGCTTTTTCATCTGGGCTTGTGTGAGTCGTTATGTGTCCTGTACTCTGTGTGTTCCAAGTGGAACCTTCAGGTGTTTTTTTTTCCCTCCTAAGTTTGTCACTGTATTATTCATGTCTCTTCAAAAATAGATTGCGCCAGTCCTTGTTGTGGGACAGCTGAGAAAGCCGTTGGGGTGCTGGTCTTTGTTTTCTGCCCTGTTGTCCTGGGTTGCTAAGCACTGGGCAGCCCGCATTTGTTGTCAGACGCCATGCTAAGCCTTGAATTGCTGCTGGTCAGGTCTGCATGCAGCTAGTTTTCCGCAAGACACATGGGTGGCCCGTACACTGGTCAGCAAAATGGTCTCTGTTGAGGGGCAGCGATGGGGAGGCGGGAAGGTACGTGTTCTTGGCTATGGCCCTACTGAGATGAGTTGGTCTTTTGGTTGATTTCACTGTAACTTTGAGCCCCCCATAATAGACTGAAGTTCAAAGGTCTCAAAAGATAGCACACAGTGCAGGCAATTTCAGAATCCCACTGCATGCACACTCCCCTACACATGTTCCGTCTGTCCCAGGCTTCTTCTGAGGTGACCACGTGTGGTCATCCTGTACATAGGCATCTATTGTTTTCTCTTGGCTGAGTATTTAATCACAAGCTGAGACACGGTCTCCAAGTCATTTCCCCCAGCTGGAGACAACTTCCAGTGCTGATTGCAGCAACTGTCACCAGCTGGGAGAAGGGGACCTGGCAGGAGATTGAGTTAGGTTTTGGAAGACTGGGGTCCCCACTCCCAGTAAAAGGTGTCCGCCCCACTGTGGGATCTAGCCCCTGATTGAGCCCATCCAAACAGGTCCTTTCCCAGCATTGCCCGCATGACTGGGCATTTGATGAACACACCTAATGGACCCTTAGATGAAATGTTGTCAGCATAGGCCCTCACCTACAGCATAGGCCCAAGAACTTTCCAGGGACCTCCTGGTCTCGTTGCTTATAGATCTTGGAGTCCAGAGACTGCCTGAACCCCAAATTTGATGTTGGGGAAAGGGAGCTTTGTGACTGAGACCCATTTGGCCCAAGTGCCATGAGAGTGAAGAGATCCACAAAGATGGGAGCCAATTTGTGCAGGACGCTTTCTCATTGTTGAGGTGTTTCCTCTTTGCTAGTTCTGCTTATCAAATGCTTATTGGATCCCAGGCAGGGGCTGTGAGTCCGGCATGATTGGTGTCTATGTCAGTGTCCATGTTTTGTCTTAGTGCCCCCCTCCACCAGTGTGTTCTGTGGCTCTGGCCACTTTGTACACACATCTGGCTGACTGAGCCATAGCCCACTCCTTCATCTCAGATCTCAGAATTGAACTAGTCATTTAGTAAATAGATACCATGGCCTGCCACAGACTGGACATAGTTCTAGGCTCAGGGCTACAGCAGCAGCAGGGCTGGTGGAGCTTGGTATAACAGGGGTGTCAGGAGATAGTGGATGCTGTGGAGAGTCAGCAGAGGGGTCTGGGAGAGGAGTGACCCAATGAACAGGGTGTAGCAGAGAGCTCACTTAAAAGATGGGGATGCAGGGTGAAGAGCAGATGCAGCAGTCCTGGCCTGGGGTGCTGGCAGCAGGGAGGGAAGAAGGTGTGTTGGCATAGTTTAGTGTGCTGGTTTTATGGTGGAAACTCCTAGACTGCTGAGAAGGGGTGAGTATGGTACCGAGAGCACCTGCAGGTCCTCCACTCAGCTGAAAGACAAATCGCTGTGTTTGCTTTGTCTCTAGAGCAGGTTGTGTACCCCAGCCCTTGATTCTGGATTTCCAGATTAGTGATGCTCTGTGCAGATATTCCAAAGTGTGAAAAAAGTGCCCAGTGTGGAAACACTCATGGTTCCGAGTGTTTCAAGTGGGTGATGCTCAGCCATGGCATTGTTCCTATCCATGGAAGCTTCTGGAAGCAGGCCGGCCATTCATAATAGAACTTCACAGCCCCAAACACATGTGCATGGTTTTCCTGGAAACAGCCGCCTTGTATATCACCTTTGTGTGGTTGTCATATCTGACAAGTTCAACACTGAGAAAGAAAGTCACATTTCTCCCCTTGTCGCAGTGGTGTCCTTAAGCAGCCATTGCAGATCCAGTCCAGGATCATTCCACATGGATGTAGCTTCCTTGTGCTGGTTGTCCCTCAGTTTGGACTTCCTGACTCTTGCCTTGCAGTTGAATGGCAGACATAGAAGAGGGAGCATTACCAGGTTCATAGCAGGGGCTGGACAGGGGGGTTGTGGCTTGTGTTTGGTCTAGTGGCTGGAATTCCCTTTAGGAACCCACATCCCATAGTGGAGCGCCTGGGTTCAGGTCTTGGTTCTGCTCCTGGTTCTGGCTGCCTGCAGGTATACCTCCTGGGAGGCGGCAGTGGAGGGCTCAATTGGGTGAGTCTGGGCCATTCACGAGGAAGGCCTGCATCAGGTTGTCAGCCCCTGGCCTCTGCCTGGCATAGCCCTGTCTGTCGTGGGTATTCGGGAAGTGAACTAGCCAATGAGGGATCTCTGTCTACCTTTCAAATAAGTTAATGCTTCAAATCTATGGAAAGTTGAGTTAAAAGTTTATTTTGGTGCAAATTTTTAAATCCCTGCAGTTTTTTTATAAAAGGATATTTATCTTTCCTCACATACTTTTTAAAATTTTCCCTCAAACATTTGGGCAGGAACACTATACACAGGATATTGTATCTGTCTCAGGCACTTTAGACAGTGAGAGCCCCACAAGGCCATACTGAGAGTGAGACTGGCCTGCCTGTCACTGAGCTGGAAAGGCACAGGACTTTGGGGGGCAGTGCCCAAGGCTGGGTCTGCATGCAGAATGTGGCCCACCTACAGTTAGACACTGAGGGATGCCTACATGATAAGCCCACGCAGCAGAGTAGCAGAGGGATTTGCAAGGCTGCAGAGCCAAGTGCACTCCCCCCTCCCCCCAGCTCTGTTTAGTCTCAAACTTGGGTCCTGGCAACCGTCTCCCTGGGTCCTAAGTGAACTCTGCTGCCTCTTGCCAAATGCAGCTGGAGTGGGGCAGTAGCATCCCTCCAGCTGCTTTCTCGCCCTGGGTCTCTCTGTGCCCCCATCCCAGGGAAGGCGTGGGAACTTGCAGTCAGGCACAGCTTGGCTGGTGGGAGGGGGTGGGTCTGTCATTGTTTGGTGTGGATGTGATGGGCTTGCTGAATGATACAGCTCACATTCCTCTATTTGATCATCTCCCTCGTCACTCTCTTCTCTTGTGAAGTTTAAACTCATATCCCAGGCGTATGAGGTGCTTTCAGACCCAAAGAAGAGGGACATTTATGACCAGGGTGGAGAGCAAGCCATTAAAGAAGGTGGCTCCGGCAGCCCTAGCTTCTCATCACCCATGGACATCTTTGATATGTTCTTCGGCGGTGGCGGACGGATGGCCAGGGAAAGAAGAGGTAAACACACGTACGTTCCGATGCGTGAGCAGGTCCTGTGTGGTGGCCTCTCTGGGCATGGTCATGTCTGAGAGCCTTGTGTGGCATTCAGACACACTCCTAATGTGGTACCAGCCACTGTCCCACAGCCTCCAAACACCACGGAGTGGGGAGCGGGTGGATGAAAGAAAGGTCAGGCTCATCTCTTGATCATGTTCATGTCCCTGAGGTGGGGGCAGCCCCAAAGTGTCCCTCATGGATATCAACAGCACCCAGGGTTGTGGGTCATGCCTCTGCCAAGAATGCTTTTCTGCCCACTTCCTGCCTCCTCCCTGCAGCTTTGGGCTGCCCCTAACTAGGGCTGGGGCATGTGACCTCTTTGTTCCAGTTGGGATTTGGCTTCCTAAATGTCATAGCTCAAATCCCCCCGTTTAATCATCTCGTTCTCCTCTTTCCTCATTTTCATAGCCTTCCCCGGCAGCTTTGTGCAGCTGGTTTGCTCTCCCTGACTACACAGTAGGCTGGATGGCCCCTGGTCCCAGCCAGCAGCCTCCTGCGGTCTCTGCTCTGTCTGGCTTACCCTTTGGGCTGCTGGGGATCCTGAAGCCAGATGGGCATCTGGCTTATTAATAATTCTAGATCAGATCGGAGAGAGCAGCTCTGCCCAGGGCTTCAGGAGGCTGGTGTTGGCCTGTGAGGGGCCTGGGTGTTTTTGCATGATGACTGCATTTGAGCTTGAAGCAGCTGGGGTGCCAGTGCTGTGAACGCACCACATAGCAGGAAACAGGCCTTCCCTGGCCCCTGGGTGTGTGGCCCTTGTCTGTTGTCGACTGTGCGGACATGAGAAAACAGGGAGTGTCCTTCTATGCTGCTTGCTTGCTGATTTGAGCAGAAAACCTTCTCTCCCTTGGAGTTACCTCTCAAAGCTTAGACCCCATAATGGAGGACACCTTGTCTCAGTGGCTGGGAGAGCCATGAGGCTGTAAGGAAGGCTCAGATGCCATTGGCCTGTCAGGTGGGCCAGGCCTGGAGCAGACAAATGTCCACCCTGGGGACAGACACCTGTTATCCTGAGCACAGAAACTGGAGCTTGGCAATGGAAAGCATTTCTACTTGGCCACGAGTGACAAAAGGGCTCTGGGGCAGAGCCTGTAACAACCAAGGAAGAGGTTCTATGCAAGCTCAGGGGTGCTGGCATGTCACCCTTGTCCTCTAGGTGGGACAGGACCCTTCCTTAGGAACTCTTGGGTAGCTGACCCAACCCCTCTGTCCTCAGATTTGCTCCCAGAATATAAACGGGATCATCTTTGTGGCCCCCATAAATAATTGAGTCATTGGCCCATAGTGCAAGAGGGTGTGTGCTCTGGCTGCTGGTGCAGGGCCCAGGAACAGGTGGCTTCCTACCGGGAGGTCATGGGATACCCAGCCCCCCATTGTAGGGCTCTCTGATGGCTCCAGCAACAGGGCCATGCAGGTGGTAATTAATACAGTGGGGTAATTAATACAGTATTTGTTACAGAAATACTAACCGGTTCTTCTTTCCCTTGGGAAGGCAAGAATGTTGTGCACCAGTTGTCTGTAACTCTTGAAGATTTATATAATGGAGTCACGAAGAAGCTGGCCCTTCAGAAAAATGTAATCTGTGAGAAGTGTGAAGGTAAAAAAAATTTTTTTGAGCAGCTCTCAATACACCCAGAAACATGCTTTCATAGAAAAAAATTCTCTTTTCACACATGAGCAACAGGCCAAGCCTACCAAGGCCCCAGGGCCAGAGTTGTCCATCCAGACACATGCTCCACTTGGGCTGAACACACCTAGTTAATATGCTGATGGTTATTGGGCAAATGTAAAACTCAAACAGTCCTTCTGGCTCTGGTACCCCACTTTCCGCTCACTTTTGCTTTCACAAGGCGTGAAGGAAGAAGCATCAGGCCTGTGTCCCAGGCAGTCTGGCTGTGGTGGATTGTGCCACCCTGCAGTTCTCAGGCAAACTTGAGTCAGACCCCAGGGTCCCAGAGAAATGGCTGAGCCCTGGTGCATCCCCGGGAGATAGGGTGTGAGTGGTTTCACCCGTGGGAGCAGAATAAAGCATGTGGGATGAAGCTGATACGTGTGATGGGCACAGCCCAAGCTACCCGTGTTTGAGAGCACAAAACAACCCCTGGATATGAGCTGCCAGGACGGGCTTTTCCAGATGCTTCACAATCGTGTCCAGGGTCGGGTGCTACTTTGTGTTCAGTGCTGTCTGGAAGCCTGGCAGGGAAGCCACAACTTCCATTCCTGTCATCCCATGCAGGCATTGGCGGCAAGAAGGGGTCGGTGGAGAAGTGCCCGCTGTGCAAGGGCCGGGGCATGCAGGTGCACATCCAGCAGATCGGGCCAGGCATGGTGCAGCAGATCCAGACTGTGTGCATCGAGTGCAAAGGCCAGGGCGAGCGCATCAACCCCAAGGATCGCTGCGAGAGCTGCAGTGGCGCCAAGGTGGTCCGCGAGAAGAAGATTATTGAAGTGCATGTGGAGAAAGGTGAGGCCGTGTGGACTCCTTCACCTGCCAGCCTGCTGCAGAGGCCCTCCTGGGCACATCGCTTGGGGCACCGGAAGCTGTATCCCTACACACAGTGTGGAGATGTCAGGGTGTGCCCCCTGTCACAAGGCAGCTTCCTACCCCTGCACCCCAACTTTTCTGTTCTGTCACCTACCAGGGAGGGTTCCCTTGCCATCTTACAGCACAGCCCTAGTTAAGCTCTTCCAGGGCCCTGCAAGTCTTGCTGCCGTCTCCTTAGAATCCGCTGGAGGGCTCTGCCCAAAGGCTGTCATCGACTTTTGGCCACCCTGTGTGAGGACTTGGTCTCTGCCAGCCTGTGTAGCCATTGCAGCCCCACCCCTCCTGTGTGGGCCCTGCCCCTCCACAGGGCCTTTCCTGGTCTCAGCTATCCCCCAGGTCTGCCCTGGGTGATCTGAGCTGGCAAACAGATCCTAGGTGAGATGGCCAAAGTGAGCTATCCACAGCAGTCCCTGAAGGTGGGTGGTGTCATCAGGGCTTGTGTGTGGGGCTGTGCTGTGGACCTTCACGTCCCCCATCCTCATAGCATGGTGGCCTGGGACCCAATATCCTGGGGCAGATGGGGACTCTGACGTCTCTTAGTGGTGGCTATCATGGCTGCCCCATCCTCCCCAGCTCCAGTGAGCTTGGGGGAGGAGGAACTTTCAGAACCGGAGGCCTTGGCATGCCTCGTGAACAGCATGGGCAGTGGGGTTCCCTACAAGGTGCTAACCAGAGGGGCTGATGTTCCGTAGGTATGAAGGATGGGCAAAAGATTCTGTTTCATGGAGAAGGCGACCAGGAGCCTGAGCTGGAGCCTGGCGATGTCATAATTGTGCTTGATCAGAAGGATCATAGTGTCTTTCAGAGGCAAGGCCATGACTTGATCATGAAAATGAAAATTCAGCTCTCTGAAGCTCTCTGTGGCTTCAAGAAGACGATAAAGACACTGGATGATCGGGTCCTGGTCATTACATCCAAGTCAGGTGAGGCTTCGGGGCATGCTGGGTGGTGACCCTGGTTGCTGACATGCAGCACACATTTCTTTTCTCCCAGAACAGCGCAGCCAGGGTTTGGGACAGGGGCCGCAGGGGAGCTGGGGGCGATCTCTAATTCTACCTGGAATCTGCCAGTTAAAAGTTTTAAACATTCAATTTTGTAGCAAACTTAGTTGGCCACAGGTGGGATCTGTCCAGTGGTGTAGTGTGCTCATACATCCCTGTGTGCACCTAGCTTTCCTGTTGTCATTTCCATGGCAGGTGTTTTAAAATGGAATCTTCTCAAGTGAAAGCATTGCCTGGCAGCTCTTCCTTGGAGCCCACGGGCAATGACCCAGGGCTCTTACCCCCAAGAGGGCCGTGCCCTGCAGTCAAGGATTTGAGTGGGGGCTCAAAAGGCAAAGAGGGCAGGCTGGGGACCTTGCTTGCACCTGCTTGAGGGACAGCGCTGAAGGTCAACTGTGACGTGGGGGTGGCCAGCCCCCAGGCATCCAGGCCTTGACCAGCGCACGGCTGAGCTCTTCTCACTGGCCACAGGGACTGGGAGTGGTCATCTGTGGATACAAGTTCAGGGGCAGGTTCAGAAGAGGCCTGCGGCAGTGGTGACTGGTGATAAAGCTCTGCAGGCTGGGTGCTGGCACCCTGAGCCAGCCTGCCTCCCTGGCCAGCCGCCAGGGCCGCCCCCTCTCCTTATTGCCCCGGGCCCTCTCCTGTCATTTTCCTCTTTAGTTCTTCCTTTTCCCTCCTGAGGATAATATGAAATGACACTTCAGATCCAGGCCTTGTACCTTTGAATTGAGGGAGTGGGGGATTGGAAAAATTATTTGGAAACAATGATTTTACAGCACTTGCTGAGTGCAGGCATGTACACTTATGTGCATACATGGACTGAAAGGGTAGGGTAAGGCAGGGTGGAGTGTGCGGTTTACATGAGCATTCGAAACTAACACCCATGGGCTCCACTATCTGGCCTCCCACTGCATCCATTTTCTCCCTTGTTTGAGGATGACTGTTTGAGGCCCAGGGTTCCTGCAGAGCCCAGCCATAGGCCGCCTGCTCATACCAGGTGCTGGGTCAGGTCCCCTTTGTGTTGCAGCAGGGCTGTAGCCTGGTGGCTGGCCCTATCGGTGCAGCACCTTTGGGAAGGCCCATCTTGGACGAGCTGAAATCTTAAGTCCACCTCGCAGATGTCCCTACTGCTTTGGGCAGAAGTGTGGGTGCTGGAGGAGGGAGCAAGAGGGAAGGAAGTGGGTGCCCTGGGGACGGGACAGAAAGGAGGGCAAGATCTCGGGGGACCCTACCACAGTCCCCCTCCTGTGGGTGGTCTTTTGCATTTTCTTGGTTCATGCCCGACCATTCCTTCTGCACCCTGCCCCCCAGCCTTCCACTTGTTTGTACTCCTTCCTTTCTGTGTTCTGCCAGGGCCACCTTCAAGGCTGAGCCCCTGCAGGCACAGGCGTCATCTGTCCCTTTGGTTTTCCCTGCCCCAGGCTTCTCCCTCAGCGGCAGCAGGTGGCATCCCCCAGCCAGGACAAACACAGCCCTGCAGCCCAGGGCCTGCTCCTGTGTGGATCCCAGCTCTCTGGGAGCAGAGCAGCTGTTTCTTTAGGGAGCAGCAGACTTAGACCTGGGAGAAGCCTAGGGAGACTGCAGGTGCCGCTGCCTCCCAGGAAGCTGTCAGCAGCAGGGGTGGGCTCTGAGGAGGGTTCCCTTGCACTGAGATCTGGGTCCCACATGTTAGCATCGTGTCTCACAGACTTAGGTCTTTATGTGTTATTTGGGACGGAAGCTGTGCCCTCACACCCTGACAGGGTGGCAGGTTCCGCCCCTGCTGTCTGACACCCCGCCTTTCTCCGTGGCAGGGGAGGTGGTGAAGCACGGGGACCTGAAGTGTGTGCGCAACGAGGGCATGCCCATCTACAAGGCGTCCATGGAGAAGGGCATGCTCATCATCCAGTTCCTCGTAAGTCTGCCTCCATGCCCTCAGCCCCGCTGCCGTGCGCCTCCATGGGCAGGGACAGCAGCATGCTCTCCCCCACAGGTGGTCTTTCCTGAGAAACAGTGGCTTCCTTTGGAGAAGCTGCCCCAGCTGGAGGCTCTGCTCCCCCCACGGCAGAAGGTCAGGGTCACAGACGACATGGACCAGGTGGAGCTGAAGGAGTTCAATCCCAGCGAGCAGAACTGGCGCCAGCACCGGGAGGCCTATGACGAGGATGACGACGGGCCACGGGCTGGAGTGCAGTGCCAGACGGCGTGATGGCACCAGGGGTGCGGCATAGCCGGCCCATGACGAATGTAACGTTGGCACAATGAAAATGGCCTCGTGTTTGGGGTGTCCTGTGTATGTGTTCAGCATCCTCAACTGCTGAGTGTCCTTTCGGGGTTTCTTTTTTGGTTGTAACTTAAGTTATAGCTTAATTTATATTTAAATGTTTAAAGTGTTAATCACCTGTAGTCTGCATATGGAATCTGTTCATTTACATCTTCAGGGTCTGCTGTTCTGAGAAGCCAGCGACCACACTGGGAAGCACACACGGACAGCAATGGACAGCCCCAGCAAGGCCTGTCTCCGGGTCGGCGGGTTCTCCCTCCCGCCTCGGCAGGGATGCCAAGGGTGTGGGACACTGGGACCCTCCTCCTAGGGGACCCTCTTGAGAACCAAAGCATACGTGGGGCTGGACCTGGCTTCGCTTGTGCCTGGTTCCCACTGCCAGGGCCCTGTACCCAGAATTGCAGGCAACTTAGTCCCTGCTGTCGGGGCCCTGGATGGAACTGGCTGTGTGTGTGACCGTCTAAGCAGCATGGGTACCTGCAGGGTCCTGCAATGAAGACAGTGTGTGGGGTGGCAGCCCATAGAGCCACCTGCCTTGTTCTTCATGGCTTTATGGCTTTGTTGATGCTCCCCCACTCAGGTGCTTCTTGTAAGGAACACAACACCTGCCCCTGTGCCCAGCAACTTGAGCACAGCAGCAGATGCCATGAGAGCTGGTTAGGGTAGGGCCAATGGTGGCACAGGCATGGGACTTTCGGGGTTTGCCACCTCCTCCCCACCTGCCCCAGTTCTCCTTTCCCAAGGATCATTGCTCATGGTACAGGTTCACAAGGTACTGTGCACTGTGGTCATCACTGTCACTCAGAGCTTGTTGGGGGAAAGGGAGTCTGATTCATCCCCGGCAGACAGGTGAGTTTGCATTAGGACCACTTGGCCCGTGGCTCTTAGTGCTCATTTCAAACCCCCTGCTGAGCGGAGGTAGAGGCCATCTGTCAGGTCAGCCTCTTGCCTGGGCTGGACTCAGACCCAGGGAGAGTCCAAAGGGCAACTGACTTGGGGTGGGCAAGGCGAGCTGGCTGCATGAACCACTGCTAGCTGATGGGTGATGTTTGCTCCAAGCGTGGGAAGAGCCCCTTGTGCCCACTTGGCCCCCGGTCAGCACAGACAGAACCAACTCTGCCAAGCCTGGGTGAAGAGGAGCGCTCCAAGGCCCACTGCCCTGGGTGGTGTCTGTGCTAGGACTTCCAGCACGCTGCACTGCAGAACACTGACTGGCAGTGAAGCAAAGCCACCCTTGGTTCCTTCCTGTCCCAGGATGGGACCCTGGAGGGTGAGGCTTGCTACCTTACCCCACCTGTCCATCTGTCAGTCTGAAATTAAAATGGAGCTGGATAAGACAGGCGGCTTTGCCTTTTTTCCCCCTGGCGTTCAGCACCAGCTACCTCACCCAGTCTAAGGGGTAAGGCTTCCAGCTTCGGGGTGCTCACATACAGGGGTGAGATGACTGCAAAGAGCAGGCAGTAACCCCTGAAAGAGTAAGAGCTGTGGCGGGAGGGTTTGGAAGGGAAAAAGGAGCCAGGCCACAGACTTGAGGGACACCTGTGAAAAGCAACCCACTGCAGCGTGCCAGCCTCCCAGCTCCCTGTCCATGAGGGTAACAGTGGCTCCTGGCTGGTCACGGAGAGGAGGGGAGGGCAAGGCAGGGGACCTACAGGTTACACAGCTTCCTAGAGGCAGAGGACAGTGGACCGTTGCCACAAGTCACACCCCACTTTCCTTCCTGACCCTGTTCTACAGCACAGTAGCTGCTGACACACACTCCGCCAAATGGGCCTCCGTGAGAGGTGGGCACTGTTTCCCAGCTGGTAGGTTCTGCCAGGAGTTGGATCTCTTCACCTCTGGGACAGACACTCACTGACCCATGACACTGTCAGCTCCCTTTGCTGCTCCAGCAGCAGCAGGGGACATGAAAAAGAGTATATTCTGCAACCGATGTTTGCATCAAGAATGCTTTATTTATGCTCAAGTGTGAGCAAGCAAGCATTCCCAACACAATGGAGAGATTTATACGGTTATCTACAAAATTTCTGTATCCACTATAAACGTTGCATGTCTGTAAGCCTGAAGAGGAAAGGAATGTCACGATGCAGCCGTGCCTCCTGGGTAGAGCCTGGGCATGGGGACCATGATTCACACTGGGCAGTCGTACACATGGATTTCCTGGTCGTCGCCAACAGACACAACCTTGGAGCCATTTCCGTTGTACTTGACTCCCCAGACCTGAAGATGAAAACGCAGCCCTGAAGCCTGTGTCCTGTGTGAGCAGTGCTGGGGAAGTGAACGCACTTGCTCTCGTCCTTCTGGACCTCAGATGTTTTCTCAGTGCTGGTAAGCATGTGGCCTGCTCTTCAACCCAGGTCACCTCGCCCCTCCTTCCCTGACACTGCCCACGAGCAAGGGCTGTGGCGAAAACGAGCGAGCCACCGAGGACTGCTGCCCCTGCCTCCAGGAACCTGTGGTCTGTCATTAAAGCCTGTGGAGCCTGCTTGGGTGCTACATGCATTGTGGGCCATGCTACGTAATTAATATCACAGCTCCTTCCCAGAAAAAACTGATGGGGCTGAGGGAATTCTGGGTGGCCAGCCCTGTTAGCACTGCAATGAAAACACATTATGGCCTCACTTCTACACTGAAACAACCACACTGGCCACAGTGCACAGCCAGGACTGTTCCAGGCAGGACTGCACCACTAAGATTCACCCCTCAGTTCTTCTGCTAACTTTAGGATTACACAGAAGGGCCTGGTGGGGTGGTGTGGTAGGTAACACTGCTGCCTGTAACAATCCCAAATGCATGCTGGTTTGAGTCCTGGCTGCTCCACTTCTGATCCAGCTTCCTGCTTGTAGTCTGGGAAAGCTGGAGGATGGCTCAAGGCCTTGGACCCTGCACCCATGTTTGAGACCTGGAGGAGGTTCCTGGCTCCAGACCAGCCCAGTTCTAGCCATTATGGCCATTTGGGGAGTGAACCAATGGATGGAAAACTATCTCCCTCTCTACCTTTCAAATCTTAAATATATATAATAAATGGGAGATAGTATGAAGTATGAATAAGATTGCATTCTAAAGAGAAGTTGCATTCTAAAGAGAAATCTAGAAGGATCATTTAGAAACACAAGGCCACTCCCTCTGAAGGTGGACAAAGGTCAGCAGGGCCAAGGCTGCCAACCTAATCAAGCTCCAGCACCTGCGAGGGTGGCCGGCCACAGCAGAGCACCCCTGAGGAGGCCCCCAAGGGCTGGCACCTGCAGCAGCAGCGTCCCTGGAAGACACTTCAAGGCTGTGGCCTTGAGGGCCACCATGTCACTAAGGGCACATCCCAGCCACCACGTGAGCACACAGCAGCAGACAGAACAGTCCTCGGGGTCTGCTGGGTGGGACAAAGGGAAGCTGCTGGCATCAAGGCTGAGTGTGCCAGCTGTCCAAAGAGAAAGGAATTCAGTGGTGCTGGTGTCGTACCTGGTCCTGGTGATCAAAGAAGGTGTGGACACAAGTCCTCGTCCCCACGTCCCACACCTTCACGCTCTTGTCGGATGAGCTGGGGAATGAAGGGAATGTGTGTGTGAGGATGCCACTGCACACAGTAGTGAGGGGGAACTGTGACCCCAAGTCCCACAGGCTCACCCCAACCTGCACTCCTCTGTTTTCACAAGGGCCCTGCTGAGGCACACAGCCCTGCCAGGCATGGCTAGGGGCTTTCCCTGCTTCCAGGACAGCCACCTGCCTGACCTGACACTGCCTACCATGCCCTGCCCTGCAGACTCCCCAGACTCACTCACCTGGTGGAAGCCCCAGCGCAGTGGGAAACTACTGCCTAACACTTCTTCTCTTTTTTAAATTATTTATTTGAAAGGCAGAGCAAGAGAGAAGGAAACAAAGATGTTTGATCCACTGGTTCACTCCCCCAATGACCACAACAGCCAGGCCTGAACCAGATTAACACCACATGGGCTGCAGGAATCCAGGCACTTGGGCCATCTTCCATTGCCTTCCCAGGCACAACAGCAGGGGCTGGATCTGAAGTGAAGCAGTCAGGACTTGAACTGATGCTGATTTAAGATGCTGGGGTTACACATAGCAGCTTAATCTGGTTCCTGAGCAATACCATAAGTGGTATTCTTCCTGTTTTCTAAATGTCATGATCTCCCTAGACCTGAGTAACAATGAACACCAGGGCTACTGGTGTGAGCGATGTGGTGAAGTGGGTTAAGCTACCGTTACAATACCCACATTGCATATCAGAGGACCTGGTGTCAGGGCCCACATCTGCTGCTGATGCAGCTCCCTGCTAATGTGCTTGGGAGGCACAAATGGTGGCTCATGTGTTTCAGCTCTTGCACGCACACAGGAGACCCTCATGGAGTTTCTGGCTCCTGGTTTCAGCCTGGCCCTGCCCTGCTGCTGTGGGCAATTGGGCAGTGAGCCAGTGAATGGAGATCTCAACCCTGTCTCTCCTGCCCTCTCTGTTGCTTTGCCTTTCAAATAAATACAATTTTTAAAACTGTGGGGTCATCCACATGCAGAGTATTTTACAAAGAGATGTGTGTACTGTTGTTGGGACCTGGGTACATCTTAGCATATTTGTAGGTAGGAGAAACAGAGTTTGTTCAAAAGAACTAGCCTGTTCCACTCATGGTAACTGACCAGAGTGCTGTGGCTGTGACGACAAAGGCTGCCTGGGTTTCAAGAGGATCCACAGCTCTGGAAGTGCAGGGCACCTGAAGAAGAAATAGTTGAGCCCCTCACATACCTGGAAACAAAGTGAGTGTCGTCAGGACAGAAGGCGACGTTCAGCACCCACGAGGCGTGGCCGCTCAGTGTGCCGGCCAGGCTGGCATGCTGTCTGAAACGGGAGAGACGCCCACCAAGGGGGACATGAGCGTGCGCAACCCAGTCCCCACGTGCACTGCTGGCCACCTGCACAACAGGACCTGCCGGCCGTCCTCCTGACACATCACCACATCCAAAGTGCCCTCCCAATGCAGGGGTGTGTGCCTGACAGGGACCAAGCTTCCTGCAGTGCCAGCCTGGGTCTTGCTGATGCTGCCCAGAGGCAAGCCCAGGCAAAGTTGAGCTCACCTGCCCCAGAGCCACTGAGGTGGGGATAGAGGCAGCAGCGGGAAAGTGGGGGATACATCCTATGAGGCCAGCACCATCAGCCCTGGGGCCACTGCCTGGCATCAAGATATCCCTGACAGCACACCTGGCCTGGACAGGTCCCACAGCCACAGCGAGCGGGAGTACAGCCCTGGGGCCTAGCTGAGGCCAGCGGTTCTGCCTGTGAAGAGCCTCAATGAGAGGCCAAGAGTGGGAGGGAGAGCAGCAGTGCACATCTTCCACTGGGCCCTCCTCACATAGGGGGCCAGCTCACTGGCTGCTGGGAGAAGCAAGAACACAGTGGCAGTAAAGTCAGGGACTGAAGCCAAATGTGTAGGAACTTGCTCCTCTACAAGCATGCAGGCACAACCCAGAGACGCTGCCCTTCGGGCCCAGCGCCCTCCTCAGCTCTCACTGCAAAAGCCCTGGGTCTAACCTCCTGCCAACTGGACAGTGTCCTGCCTGTGGCAGTCAGGGTGGGGACATGCAAGGGGGAAATGAGGGCTGGAGAAGTGGGAGCCCCCCAACCCCACCCCACAGGGCACCACAGTGCCGTCATCGGGGGCACAGGGCCAAAGAGACAGATGCTGGCAGGGGCAGCTGACCACTGCATAGGCATCGCTGTATCTGGGATCCATCCTAGGATATTCCTCAGCACCAAATGCAGTGGGTACAGACAGCAAGAATAGGAAGGGGCTGCACAGAGTTTAGGGAGACTGTGACCCCACCCAATGCCACTTACACATCATAGATCTTGATGTAGCCATCATCTGAGGCAGTGACGAGCAGTTGCGAGTCGGGAGAAAAGGTTAAGGAGCGGATGGGCATGGCATGGCCTGGAAGGGAGAGGCCCCTGTTAGCTGTCATCTCTTCGAACAACTCCCAGCCAGACTGCTTCCTGGGGTCCCAAGTCGCTGAGCTGGGCCTGCTAGGTCTTCAGGAAGAAAAGGAGGTGCATGGACTGGGCCCTTCCTCCTAAAGCTCTTTCTAGAAACTGCAGCTCTCTCAGTCCCCTTCCTGGGGCTAACAGGCTCCACAGAGACCACCTTCAGAGAGTCTGTTGCTCCTGCAGCCACTGTGGGAAGCTGTATGGCTTCGGACGGAGGAGGCCAAGCAAAATATGCTGTTCCCACCAAATATTCTGGTGGGCACGGGGTAACAGCCAGCTGGCTGAAATTCAGAACAGGAGGACCCAAGACAGCCCCTTCTCCCTAGGCCTGAGGTTCCCCGGAATGGCAAGGGGAACAACACAGCTGCTTTCAAGTTCTTGGCAAAGAGGATGGTTTTCCGGCCACAAGTTCTTCTGAAGCAAAAATGACAGAATCAGATACACCCTGGCGGCTGAGAAATGGTAGCATATCACTTAAGAACGAGCAATTCACGAAGTCATTTGACACTGTTAGAACAACTCATGTACCACGCAGTGCAGTGACAAAACCACCACGTGGGGGGCCTCGCAGGCTTCTGGCTGAGGCTGCCGACAAGCCATGAAATCTCAGGCCATGTGACGGCACCGAGCCAGAGCACACACTCCCGTCCCTGGGCAGCCCAGGCTGCAATACCTTCCAGCGTGTGCAGCAGTTTCCCGGTTGCGATATCAAAAATATTGATGATGCCGTCTATGGCCCCGCTGGCCAGGTACTTCCCATCGGGACTCTATGAGAGAACATGGGGACATGCTGAAATGTCCCGTGTAGCTAAGCTTTCCCCAGCAGACCCGGGGAGTTTCCTGTGGGTGGCAGGCCCAGGTGGCTGGTGGGGGGACAGCTGCTGCCCAACGAGCCCCCTGTGGGGGTTTGTCTGGGTCGACAGCTGACCAGGCAGCAGGGTTTTCTTACATATGCAATACTGAGAATGAACTTTCCTCTTGTGTCCAGAGAATATTCTTTTTTCCCACTTTCCACACCAAAAATGTTCACTTTCCCCACGTGCGTTCCAGTAGCCAGATACTGGGAATCAGGAGAGAAGGCCAAAGTCCAGGCATCCACTGCACAGAGAAAAGAAGGGAAAAAACATGGTAAGATCTCACCTGACACAAAAACAAAAGTTTTACTAAAATGTGCATTGTTTTTAAATCGCAGGAGTGATGTCTTGATATAAAAAACTGTGTGGTGAAGATGTTAGCTTCTCACTAGCTTTAGATTTAGCATAAGTATAGTTTCAATCCTGTTAAATTTATAACAGAAACAGGACAATGGCTGGCAAGAAGAATACAGACACCAGGGTCAGCATGTAGCTCAGCAGGTAAAGCCAATGCCTGCATACGTCATTATTATCATCATTACATGAGATCTACTTCAGCTGTGACCAATTAACCGACAAGCCCTGCAAATAACTTATCCACATGTCAGGGAGCTGCTTTACATGAATATTTATTTATATTTATATATTTATTTATTTTAAGAATTCATTTATTCTGAGCCTGGTGCAGTAACTTAGTGGTTAAAGTCCTTGCCTTCCACACGCCCGGGATCCCATATGGGTACCAGTTAATGTCCTGGCTGCTCCGCTTCCCATCCAGCTCCCCGCCTGTGGCCTGGGAAAGCAGCCAAGGACAGCCCAAAGCTTTGGGACCCTGCACCCACATGGGAGACCAGAAGAAGCTCCTGGCTCCTGGCTTTAGATAGACTCAGCCCCAGCCATTGAGACCACTTGGGGAGCAAACCAGTGGATGGAAGATCTTTTTCTCTGTCTCTCCTTCTCTCTGTAAATCTGACTTTCCAAAAAAAAAATCTTTAAAAAAATTTTTATTTATCTAATTGACAGAATTACAGAGAAGGAATGACAGAAAGAGAGATGATTTGCATGTACTGGTTTACTCCCCAGAGCCTAACTAGTCCAAAGCCAGGAGCTCTTTTGGGTGTCCCACGCAGGTGCAGGGTCCCAAGGCCTTGGACCATCCTTGACCATTTTCCCAGGCCACAAGCAGGGAAGTGGATGGGAAGTGGAACAGCTGGGACATGAACCAGCGCCCATATGGGATCCAATGCATGAAAGTGGAAGATGAGCTTGCTGAGCCACGGAAGCAGTCCCAAGAGCTGCTTTTTAGTATTTATACTTATCCCCAAATGACAGGAGCATTTATGCTAACAGGAATATTTTTTGTCATAATTATTCATTTACAGAATCAGTTTTTGTTCCTTGAATTTTAAAAAAAGCACTTACAAATCATTTTTACATTTCTTTACTGTTTGACAATGCAGAACATTTAATACCAAATGTTTGTATGCTGAAAATAGGAAGAACAAATTTTATCAATTAAGTTGCACTCTATGATTTTATTTAAAATGTGCATGATAAATACATTTTTTTTTTTTAATTTCAGAGGCAGAGAGAGAGAAAGACAGAGACAGGGCTTCGATCTACTGGTTCATTCCACAAATGTCCACAGCAGCTGCAAGTGGGCTGGGCTGAAGCCAGGAACTAGAACTCGACCCAGGTCCCCCATGACCTGCCACTTTCCACGGTCTGCATTAGCAGGAAGCTGAAACTGGGAGCTGGAGCCAAGACCTGAACCCAAGCACTCTGCTCAAGTATACAGACATCTCTGCCGGCCGTACCACGCAGCGGGCGGTCTGAGTCCCGAGTTTACAAAGAGGCACTGCCTGGCTTCGCCCTGGCTCACAGAGGCTCTCCCGCCACGCCACTGCTCCTCAGGTTCAGTTGTTGAGAGGTGCCAACCTGATCAGGATCCAGGGCACGGTCTCCCTCAGCTTCAGGCTCAAGGACATCAGTCTTCTGTTCGTCCAATTCTCACCCTCCCTGCGTTTCCAAGTCTGGTGTAAGCTAAGGGTCATTTCACCACTTTGACTGGACCCGGAATCCTCAAAAGGACTCGTGTGTCAAGGGAATGCAGGGGGCTGCAGCATCTACACAAAGACACACGTCACTGGGTCGGGGCGGCCACAGGGCTGCTGTCTCCTCTTGTCTCATGAAGACACCCTTTGCCACACAGAGCTTGTGCAGGGTAGCATGGGGCCAGGTCCCCCAGGAGCCATCAGCAGGACAGGACACAGGAGACAACCATGAGTCACCAGAAAGTCAGTTGGCATGCTTTTCCAAACAATCAGGCCAACACTCGGAAAATTAGGGCTCAGTGCACCCAAAACAGGGCCTGGGAGGATGTATTCTTAAATACATATATATATATAAAAGCCTCCAAGGAGGGAGTCACAGATGAAGCCCTGAGACAGAGCCGCATGCTCCGCCCTGACCCAGCCCATGGACGCTGTTCACACCCAATCAGCCCAGGCATCATTTCCCAAGGCTGATGGACAGTATTAGGTCACCCCACAGCACTTAACAATGCAGTTGTTTCTGACAAAGTGCCCTGTCCCATTGATATTGAAAGTCTGGAACAGCCAGGGAAAAGGCCAACTAGCCTATAATCGCTCATCATGTACTTACTGGTCAGGCTCCCTATTTGCTTCTCCTGGACTTCATTAGGTAGGATGTAGAGTTAACTTCTCCCTCATCACTAGGTTGTTGGACATTTTCCTGCTCACCTGCCTAAAACTTTTCTATTTTTCAATTGTTAAAACTCAAAGTTCTGTAAAACTGTGTTTAATCACTGTATACTGCAAAGTTTTTTAAGATTCTCCCCAGGAGCCCAGCGGCGTGGCCTAGCAACTAGTGTCCTCACCTTGAACGCGCCGGGATCCCATATGGGTGATGGTTCTAATCCCGGCAGCCCCACTTCCCATCCAGCTCCCTGCCTGTGGCCTGGGAAAGCAATCGAGGCTGGCCCAAAGCTTTGGGATCCTGCACCTGCGTGGGAGACCTGGAAGAAATTTCTGGCTCCTGGCCTCAGATAAACTCAGCTCCAGCCATTGCAGCCACTTGGGGAGTGAACCATAAGATGGAAGACCTTCCTCTCTGTCTCTCCTCCTCTTTGTATATCTGCCTTTCCAAAAAAAATAAATAAGATTTTTAAAAATGTAAAAGTGTTAACCTTAAAAATTCTTTTAAAATATTTTAATTAATTAATTATTTTTAAAAGTTTTTTGTCCCTCACACCCCCGAGATCGGGAATCTGAACTTGTGCTTGGCAGTGAGGAGCAGGGCAGCATCTCAGAGGAGGCCATGTCCCTGTTCCAGCTCTTGTGAGCGGTGACCACACAATCAGAGAGGCAAAGCGGGGCAGGCGCTTACAGTGCCACTTGGGGTGCTCACACCAGAGTGCCCCTGACTTCAGTTTCGGCTCCAACTAATGCATACACCTGGGAGGCAGCATTCAACGGCTCAGCTGACTGGGTCCCAACCATCCCCGTGAGGGACCTGGATGGATGGCCCAGCTTCTGGCATTGCTCTGGCCCACCCCCACTACTGTGGCCATTTGGGGAGAATCTCTAATAATAAAACACAAACACAAAAAGGAATATGACCAGTGTTGTGGTGCGTAGTGGATAAAAGGTGCTGTCTATGATGCTGGCATCCCGTATGGGCACTGCTTCATGTCCTGGCTGCTCCGCTCCTGATTCATGTCCCTGCTCATGTGCCTGGGAGGATAGCAGAGGACGGTCCCTACACCCACAGGGGAGACCCAGATGGAGTTCCAGGCTCCTGGCTTTGGTGTGGCCCAGTCCTGGCTGTTGTGGCCACCTGGAGAATCAGCAGATGCAAGATTCTCTCCCTTTCTCCCTCTTCCTCTCTCTCTGAATTTCTGACTTTCAAATAAATAAATAAATCTTAAAAAGAAAAAGATCTTGACAACTGGAGACTTGTATCATCCAAATACAGGTTTACAATCCCAAACTGGCAGTTCTGAAATGCTAAAACCCTCGAGGGCTTGGTGTAATGGCTCAATTGACTAATCCTCCCCCTTCACCCACCAGGATCCCATATAAGCACCAATTTGCATCCCAGTTGCTCCACTTCTCTTCCAGCTCCCTTCCAGTGGACTGGAAAAGCAGTTGAGTTGGGACCCTGCACCTGCATGGGAGACCCAGAAGCTCCTAGCATCTGGATGCAGACTGGCTCAGTTCCGGCCATTGCAACCACTTGGGGAATGAATCAGTGGACAGAAGATCTTTCTCTATAAATCTCTTTCTCTGTAAATCTCCCTTTCCAACAAGAATAAACAATAAACTACAATGCCTAAGGTTAATACCAATTTCCTTTTTGCAGCAGAACTGGATCTGAAGTGCCAGAAGGCTATTAATAGCCTGCGCTTACCTCAGTGCTGTAAAGGAGCATGTCCCTGTGCCAGCGCAGATGCCAATATGTGAGCCCAGCACTGTGCCCAGCCCTGAAGGTGGAGACACCTACATCATACACCCGCAGCAACCCACTCCAACTCCTCAGGTTTTTGGAAAAGGGACCAAGAATCTCTTTTATGGCCCCTAAAAGTAAAACTCTTACCAGGTCCCGCGTCTATAGACTTGATCTGTTTGCCATTTTCTAGGTCCCAGAGCCGGATATGAGCATCGAGGGAACTGGACGCAGCGATGGGCAGCGTATGGCTGATGTCCACGGACACCACGCCCAGCTGATGTCCCTCCAGGCTCCACTGCAGATCCAGTCGTTCGTCATTCCTTCAATGGGACAGGTGAACATTCATCACAAATGTCACTGACCCCGGCACTTGCCACTACAGGTCCCTGTAAAACTGCTTTCCTACAGCGGTCTAAAAAACAGGGAACCGGAGAACTGAAGAGCCACAGAATGCTGGACGCAGCCAAGTTTCTACTTGTGATTTTCATTTCACTCTTGGACCACCAAAGCCGACAGACAGGGAGACAACTGAGAAGAAACCACACCGCTGCTGTGTCCCCCCCCCACCACACACCACGGCTTCTTAGCCAAGCAAAGGCGATGCTTCCCTGGCTGCAACCTGAGAGCCCAGACCAGGGTCATCTTCCAAGGCCATGGGGCTGGGGAGGGTGGGAAAGCTGGCAGGGGTGGAGAGGTTTTGCCCATGCAGAGTCATTTTCCAAGGCTGCCTACAGTGAGGGAGCTGATAGGGGAAAGGGGTACTTACCATTTCCAGACCTTGACCAGGTCGTCCAGGGAACCTGTCACCACCGTCTCCGTATTTTCCTTCTTGTTTGTCCCCCAGGCAACCGACCAAATGGCATCATCGTGGGCTAGGATGGAAAGTGCTTTGCTGATCCAGTCACTGCCATCAACCACGAAGGTAACTGGGACAAAACACTGCCTCTGCGATATTCCAAGGACCCCGCATCTGCTTCCCTGCCCTATCCACAGGACTCACACTGGGTTGTGGGACACACAGGAAAGCCGCAGGTTCCCACATGGTCCCTGGCTCTGAGTCACACGGTCACCAGCTGGGCAGGCAGACACAGAGCAAGCCTATGAACTGCAAACCCCACATCCCTGCCCTTCTCGTGCTGTCTGACCTGTAGCAGACAGTGATGGAAATTGCTTGGCTAAAGTAGGGAAGACCAGCAAGGAACACTCATGCCTACCCCTCCCCCAAACCCTAAACTTGGTAAGAAATATATCCTGAGGATCCTTAGAAACCAGTAGGCATTCAAGTGGGAAAAGTACTGTGTCTGAAAATAAACATCCCAATGCAGCCTCCACACACGGGCTGCCTTTTGCACTGTCTTTATTGTGGTCAATGCACCAGTGAGGGCGTTAATCATCCTTGCACAGGTGTTACCACAACTAATCACAACAATGTGGAATGGTGCCATCCATATCACCAGGCTACAAACAACAATGTGTAGGCCTGAGGAAGCCCAGGAGCCCACGCAACATCACAAACTCCAGCCCCTACTAACGGAAGTCCACCTTCAGCCCCCATTAACAGGCCGTGTGGTGGAGGCCAGTAAGCTGGGTCTGCAGAACTGGTGTGAACACATAATCGCGTGTGCACGCGCACAATACACCAAGTGCACAGCAAGGGGTAGGGCTCTCCCCACACCTGGCAGCCATCCTCTAGGGCCGCCTTCCCAAGAAAGGAGAACAAAGGTGCAGAAACAGACAGCTACATATCAGTCAGTAGTCAGCATGTGGACTTGTCACTGAAGCTAGCTGGGAAGAATGCTTTGGCTTAAATGTCACACCATCTAGATGCCACTTCACCTAGTGGAAAGGTGTTACCAGATACTCCCCAAGTGGTGGGTTCTCCTTAACTCCAGCATTAGAAAAGACATGCAGGAGGGCATCCCCCACACAACGCTGCCCTCCTTGGAGTGAGCCGCAAACCACACTGACCTGCCTCCTGCTCCCTTTCCTGCCCTTGCCCTCCCAGGCACCTGGCCCTGACAGAGGCCCACCTCACTTTCATGAACTCTGTTTTCACAGGCGTGCAGCTCTTGGGCACGGCGGGGGGAAGCTGCTCCATACCATGGGGTCCTGATGTCAGGTCCATCTCCACCTCCACCCCGGTGCAGCAGGCTCAGTGTTTTCCTCTTTTGCCTGGGCAGCTGCTGCATCTTCCTCATTTGGGGGAGCCACGTGAGCCCAAAGCTCCCCCAGTTCACCCACTGACGCCTGCCTTTCCCACTTAGTTCTGGTCGTGTGTGTGTGCTTACATGTGTATGAGTCTCATTGTTTGTGGCTGCCTCTGCCACCTGGGAAGCACCTGGGAACTGCCCCGTGTGGTCAACAGGATAAAACCTTGCAGAAAGCAGGGACGAAGGCACAGTTGCTCAGGGGGTGAATTTGCTTGAGCCAACGGGCTACTCACCTTGCTCCTGTTTGAAGAGAATACTGTACTGGAAAAGAACAGAAGCCATGTCAGTCCTGGTCAGATTTCAGCCCAACACCCCCTTCCCAGCAGGTACAGTCCCCAGTGTTAGCCACTTCCTCTGCTATCACCCCGACTGCCCTCAGGCTCCTGGACTGAGAACAGTCAGACCAGAGAAAAATTAATTGGGAAACAAAGGGAGACTCTCCCTTCTGCTCCCATCATCCCTGAGGCCACAGGGTGCTGACAGACTGTGCTTCCCTTCTCTGCTCTGGTCACTGGGAAGCTTATGGCCCAGCACGAGGCAGTGGAACTCTGTAGCTGTGCCAGCTAGCACAGTCCACTAGCTTTGCCCTTAATCCCATCTTAAAGAAACACTGCTCCAGCATTATCTCCTGTCCCGATCGCTGAGTGGGTTTTCTGTAGCTGTTCTCCTAAGCTTTCTCAGTCCTTCTCTAAACTGTGGCTTACGTCACCAGCACGCCCTAATCCATCACCAGCACTAACCCTAACCCATCACCAGTACACCCTAACCCATCACCAGCACTAACCCTAACCTGTCACCAGCACGCCCTAACCAATCACCAGCACTAACCCTAACCCGTCACCAGCACGCCCTAACCCGTCACCAGCACTAACCCTAACTCCGTCACCAGCACTCCCTGTCACCAGCACGCCCTAACCTGTCACCAGCACTAACCCTAACCCCGTCACCAGCACTCCCTGTCACCAGCACTAACCCTAACCCGTCACCAGCACTCCCTAGTTCTGGCTGAGTGACTAGCAGCCCAAGGCACCGGGCTCTTCAGGAACAGAGCAGAGAGGTGCTGGCTTTGCGACTGCACTAACCTAGACTGCCATCCGGCCATCAGGTGGCCACATCATTGGATGTACTTGTCTGCAACGCAGGCCTTACCTGGTTGGTCATCTCCTTTACAAGGACGCAGGGCTAGAGGCCGACAGCTCTGTGGAAACAACACCAGACCTTCAGTCAGGGCTGTGATCGTAACAGAGGAGTGACAGGGGATACCCGTTGGCCAAGAAAGAAAAGCAGCCCTGTGTTGATCACTAAGGATCACCTGCTGGGACTCCCTTCACCAGCCCTGCCAAGTGGCAGGATCTCTCCATTCTGAACTTCAGGATTCAAACAAGTCTTGGAGAATAGATTAAGAGGGTCTGGCAACCATAGTCTAATGGCTAAAGTCCTCGCCTAGCACGTGCTGGGATCCCAAATAGGTGCCAATCCTCGTCACTCCACTTCCCTTCTAGCTCCCAGCTTGTGGCCTGGAAAAGCAGTGAAGAACAGCCCAAAGCCCTGGAACCCTGTACCAACAGTAGAGACCCAGAAGAAGCTCCTGGCTCCTGACTTTGGATCAGCTTAGTTGAGGCCACTTGGATGCAAGATCTTTCTTTCTGTCTCTCCTTCTCTCTATAACTCCAACTTTCCAATTAAAAAACAAAAATAAATCTTACAAAAAAAAAAAAATTTAAGGGGCCGGCATTCCAGCTCAATGAGTTAAGCCTCCGCCTGCAGTGCTGGTGTCCTCATATCATACAGCCAACTCAAGTCCCATCTGCTTCCCATCCAGGTCCCTGCTAATGAGCCACGGAAAGCAGCAGAAGAAAGCCAAAGGAACCAGTGGATGGAAAAATCTCTCTCCCTCTCTCAAATAAACAATAAATTTAATGTGTCAGGCCACATTAAGCATTCTTAACATTTTGTGTATGCCACAGGCCCCTCCCCTAGGAGCCTTGCAGAGCCCGATTGCAGGAGGCGTTGAAGGGCAGAGAACACACAGCAGGATCAGGGTCACCAAGTCCAGTGGGCTCTCCTTAGTCAGGGCACACTTGTTTCATCAAGTGGTCCTGCTGTGAGGCACTGCTCCTCCCAGGAGGAAGGCTAAGCTCCTGACAGCCGCGAGTCAGGTGACCAAACATCTGCTAGAAGGTCACTAATCCCAAACTCAGACTTGTCCGGAGCAAACGGAATGTGCATCTTCTCCAGAGGACACACCGAGCCCTCCTGTGCTTAGGGGCATCTGACCTGGCTGCTTCACCGCATTAGCGGGGCTGCATTATCAAGTGCAATCACTCACAGATGGACAGACAGCTACAATGTGCCAAAACCACACTCCACAGAGACGATCCCTGCCCACGGCATGGGAGCTCAAACAGGAAGATGGGGTGTCGCCCACTCAGGTGACACCAGTTTCCCACCACCCTACACTTGTCACCAAGGACTGGACTTTAGGGCTACACATAAACTTTAGCAACTAGGGAAATTCACAAATATAAAACTCCCAAATGGCAAAGAATAAACAGGCTGTGGAAAAAATGATTTTACCAAAATATACACCATTCCTCTATTTTTACTGACACATTATACAAGATCAAGCAGCAAGCGCCTGGTGTAGTGGCTTAGTGGCTAAAGTCCTTGTCTTGAACGTGCTGGGATCCCACATGTGTATTGGTTCTAATGCCAGCAGCCCTGTTTCTCATCCAGCTCCCTGCTTGTGGCTTGGGAAAGCAGTCGAGGACAGCCCAAAGTCTTGGGATCCTGCACCACGTGGGAGACCCTGAAGAGGTTCCTGGTTCCCGGCTTCGGATTGGCTCAGTTCCAGCCATTGCAGTCATTTGGGGAGTGAATCATCGGACGGAAGATCTTCCTCTCTGTCTCTCCTCCTCTATGTATATCTGACTTCGTAATAAAATTAAATAAATCTTTAAAAAAAAAAAGAGAGAGAGAGAGAGAGAAGGGCTTGCAGAAAACCAATCCCCAAGGAACCACCACTGCCTTCCAAGTACTTGGCCGCCCAACTTCCTATCCAGTTTCCTGCTGATGCACCTGGGAAAACAGTGGAACATGGCCCAAAGTCTTGGACCCTGCACCCACGTGAGAGGCCTGGAGGAAGCTCCTGGCTTCAGCCCAGCTCAGCTCTGGTTGATGTGGCCGAATGAGCAGGAAACTAGCAGAGGGAAGAGTTCTGTCTTTCCCTTTCTGTAACTCTGCCTTTCAAATAACTAAGCAAATCTTAAGAGGATAAAAAAGCCTCACATAGAGGGAGTGTACGTTTGGGGAAGTATTAGGAGTCAAGTCATATTGTAAGTCCTTCACACAGATGAGCTCATTGAAGCACCTATTTATTTTTATTGGAAAGGCAGGTTTACAGAGAGAAGCAGAGACAGATCTTCCATCCACTGATTCCCAAAATGGCCCCTACACCTGCAGTCGAGGAGGCAAGCAGATCTAAAGCCAGGAGCTTCTTCTGGGTCTCCCATGCAGGTCAGGGTTCCAAAGCTTTGGGCCGTCCTTGACTGCTTTCCCAGGCCACAAGCAGGGAGCTGGAAGGGAAGTGGAGCAGCCAGGACCCAAACTGGCACCCACATGGGATCCTGGCACTTGCAGGCAGATTAGCCAGTTGAGCTATTGCTCCAGACCCAGCACCTGCTGTTCTTAAATCTGCATGGTAAACAGAGTGAGGCTGGGGCTCAGCACCATAGCATAATGGTTAAGGTCCTTGCCTTGAACACACCAGGATCCCATATAGGCTCCGGTTCTAATCCTGGCAGCTCCACTTCCCATCCAGCTCCCTGATGGTGGCCAGGGAAAGCAGCTGAGGATGGCCCAAGGCCTTGAGACCTTGTATCTGTATGGGACACCCGGAAAAAAAAATTTCTTGCCTCCTGGCTTTGGATCAGCGCAGCACCCGCGGTTGCGGCCACTTGGGGAGTGAATCATCGGACAGAAGATCTTCCTCTGTCTCTCCTCCTCTCTATGTATCTGCCTTTCCGATAAAACAAATCTTAAAAAAAAAAATGTTCAAAAAAGAGTGTGAGGCTGGCAAAGCCTTGCTGGTCTGACACTGGGAGGTGCACACAGCTGCAGTGTCAACCTATGTCACCTCTTGCAGCTCTCACCCCCTAACAGGGGACTGCAGAGCTGAGACCCTTCCGCCACTGGACTCTTGCCACTCCATCTCTTTAGGAACCATCTTCCTAAATTTTCTCAAGCAGAACTCGTTGTTCACGCCCTCCCCCCAACTCCAAAAAAAAAAAAAAGTCCACGTGCTGTACACTAACAGCACACAGCATCAGGCCACGCGAAGCGAGCGTGGCCCCCACCGTGCACAAGGTGAGCTTAGCTCTCCACCCAGGGAGCCCCACCTCGGGGCTGCCACCTCGGAGATGCGAGTGGAGGCGACAGACGCTCCGCCGCCCCCTACGCCCAGTGCCCTGAGGCAGCCAGCCCCCCCAGCCTCGCGGCCTGCTCGGAGGTTGCCCCGAGTCCACCCTGTCTCACCCACCCTGCGGCCCGGGCCGTCAGCGACCCCACAACCGTCCCTGCGAACCGCCACGGGGGCCTGCCACTCACCGCCGCGCTGACGCCAGGGAGACGCGACCGCGACGCGCAGAGATGTGCTCACGCGGAGGCGGGGCGTCAGAGAGGTGCTGGGTGGGCGGGGAGATGCTGGAAGCCCCGCCCCGTGACGTCGGCCGAGTAGGGGCGGGGTCTGGGAACGCAGTTGTGGGTGTCTGACCTGGGCGGGCGGGACCTGGACCTTCCTACACAGAAACTGACCCTGCCAGAGCCGGGACCTTGGTTCCTGAAGAACAGAAACCCTTCCACGTCAACTCAAGTTGTCTGACGTGGGATGTCAGTGTCCCAGCCGATGGCCCGCCTTCTGTCAGGTGTGGAATACAAAGAAACTTCTTGGAAAGACTCCCGCTTAAAAACAATGAAAACTTGGCTGTCCAAAGTGCTCCCAACTGCATGGTTGAGTTTTCGTGTGTGTGATTTGGGTGTTTGCAGGTTTTTTTTTTTTTTTTCTTTTCTCTATGTTACCTGTAGAATGCCGTCTCCACATTATTTTTTTTAAAGATTTATTTTATTTTTATTGGAAAGACAGATATACAGAGAGGAGAGACAGAGAGGAAGATCTTCCATCCGATGATTCACTCCCCAAGTGAGTGCAATGGCCGATGCTATGCCGATCCGAAGACAGGAACCTCTTCCTGGTCTCCCACACGGGTGCAGGGTCCCAAACCTTTGGGCCATCCTCGACTGCTTTCCTGGGCCAAGGCAGGGAGCTGGATGGGAAGCGGGGCTGCCGGGATTAGAACTGGCGCCCATATGGGATCCCAGTGTGAGCAAGGCGAGGACCTTAACCACTGTGCCACTGCACCGGGCCCTCCACATTATTTTAAAAGCACACTGGTCATTTTTATTCTTTTGCATTTGCTCTGCGATTCCCAGACTAAGGCCTTGCCATGTATGCTTACTCACTCCCAAGAATTATTTATAATATTGCAACAATGTGGAGGAATCCAACATGGGGGGAGGAGTGGGGAATTCCAAATACCAATGACACTGTGTCATAAATTTTAAAAAAGTATTTAAGAATTATGATAAACCCAGCAGTAGGCAACTTTTTAATGCTGGAGTCCAGCTCCAGCTGAGTTCTGGACTCAAAAGGGTGCGTGGAATAGGCATAGAGAAAATGGACAGACCGCTACAATTTTAGGATCATAATGGACAATGAAAGAAAGCTGTCCTCTTTAATTATACAGAAGCAGTCACAAGCTCTGGCACACACTTTTGACATTACAGACAAGTGGGTGTTTCTAAGGATAATTCTGCCAGTTGTTTCACCTTAAAGCAGGATGTTATCCATCCTGACCTGTGGTCAAGAAGTTTTCAATAGACAGAACATATCAATCAGTAACACATTCCTACTACAATCCTTATTCTAGAACTTAGTCTTGAATCACTTAAGGGAGGAAATGCATAAGGATGGCCAATGGGGCCACAGAGACAGCGTGAATTGTAAAAGGCCCTTTTGCTAAGACGTTAGCAACATCAACCTCCAAACTCACATTGATAGTGAAGACCAACTCCAGAGGCCAACAATGGCTAAATAGATTACAGAAATCTCAGTGGGATTGTCTGGTGTCCAAGCAAAGGGAGGTGGAAATGCCTTCAGGTGGATGCGGACATCTACCGGGTCCTGCCATGCAGCGGGAAATTCCTTGCGGCCCTGGCTGCAATGAAACAATACTCTTCCCACCTTCCTGTCTTCCACAGTACGGACCCCAGCAGCTTCCCATCAAGCTCCCTGCTTGTGCCCTGGGAAAGCAGCGGAGGGTGGCCCAAAGCCTTGGGACCTGCACCCATGTGGGAGAAGCTTCTGGCTTTGGATTGGCTCAGCCCTGATTGTGAATCAGTAGATAAGATCTCGCTATCCTCCTTTCTGTAAATCTGCCCTTTCAGTAAAAAAAAAAAAAAATTTCAGTAAAAATGAATCTTTTTTAAAAAGAAAGAAAAAGAGGAAGAAAAAAATGTAAGTATACTGTTATATTGCTATAGTCAATACAAATTTGGTATTAACCAGGCCCAGAATGCTCACCAGGTATTGGCTGTTTTTCTTCCAGTGGTGTAAAAAACTAAGCTGCTGGGGTCCGTGCGGTGGGTGGAAGACCCTAAATGTAGTAGGAACTTGTGTTTAGGGTTTTCCTTCTCCATTGACTATATGCTAATCAAGGGTGTTAAGTCCCCAGGTGTAATGGGAATCTATTTTGTCCTTCTTTCCTTGATCTTTAGGTCCCGCCTTCTGTGATGCACTTCCTCCCTTAACTGACTCAAGACTAAGTTCTAGAATAAGGATTGTAGTAGGAATGTGTTACTGATTGATATGTTCTGTCTATTGAAAACTTCTTGACCACAGGTCAGGATGGATAACATCCTGCTTTAAGGTGAAACAACTGGCAGAATTATCCTTAGAAACACCCACTTGTCTGTGATGTCAAAAGTGTGTGCCAGAGCTTGTGACTGCTTCTGTATAATTAAAGGAGACAGCTTTCTTTCATTGTCCATTATGATCCTAAAATTGTAGTGGTCTGTCCATTTTCTCTATGCCTATTCCACGCACCCTTCTTTTGTTCTGATCTCAGCTGGAGCTGGACTCCGGCAAGAAGCAGAGCAGCGAGGACATGAACCTGTATGGGAACCTGACACTTGTGAGGATGGAGCCACTGGGCCATCACACTGGGCCCTCCTTTAAAAAAAAACATAAGTGGAAATGGTCACAGCACCCACTGGTGATTGCCAGGACTGGGGACCAGCCAGGTCAGTTTGGGTAGCAACACCCACCAAAACGTGCAAGAACCATTGCTGGGGGTAGGCTTAGCAGGGGAACTTGGGGAACTGGGAGCAGGCTAGACACCAATCTGGGCTGCAACACCTGTAAGCATAAATGTGAACTAGGTCTGGGTGCATGGCTATGCAGGGTCAGTCCACAGCACCTATTGACAAAAGAGAGAGCCAGGCACCATGCAGGACAGGCTTGGTTGGACTGTAATATCCACCAGTTCACATGAGGGCTGGGAGTGCACCAGCCTGAGCTAGGCTGTTGTACCTGCTGGTGAGAGCTGGGGCTGAGCCAGGCTGTGGCACCTGCTGGCAAATGCCAAGACTGGGGCCAGGCCATATCAGACTGGGCTACAGCACCTGTTGGCACAAGCAAGACCCAGGGCTGGGTGAGTGGATACTCTTAAGGTGAACTGTGTCAGTCAATGGACCTTGGAGATTTCCTCAACCTTGGAGCAACAAAACAAACATCTCAGAACTGTCAATACCACTTAAGCAGGACCCTTAGAACATGCTCCACATTGGAAATCTGAGGATGACATCATCCTTGGGTACTGATATGGTTTGGAGGATGGGAGCAGCCCTCTCCCCTTATCTCTCTGCTTACACCAGATAGAGGGAAAAAAAAAAAAACTGGAAGTAACAATCTCACTACCTTCCCTAGTAACTTGACCCTCCCCTTAATCAAGTCATCCACATGGGCATACATCCTTCTTTTTAAAGATTTATTTACTTTTATTGGAAAAGTAGATTTACAGAGAGAAAGAGAGACAGAAATATCATCCATCCGATGATTCACTCCCCAGGTGACCTTAATGGTCAGAGTTGAGCCAATCCTAAGCCAGGCCAGGAACTTTTTCTGGGTCTCCTACATGGGTGCAAGGCCTTGGGCTGTCCTCGACTGCTTTCCCAGGCCACAAGCAGGGAGCTGGATGGGAAGAACAACAGCTAGGACACAAACTGGCACCCATATGGGATTCCAGCATGTTTAAAGCAAGAATTTTACCTACTGAACCACTGCACCAGGCCCAGTATACATCCTTCTTAACTATGTGAACATCAAAAATAAAATAAATTAAATTTTTTCTTACTTATTTGAAGGATGGAGCAGAGAGAGAGAGAGAGCAAGCACAGGCTCACATCTGTTAAGGTTTCAGGCCCCCACAGCCTGCAACAGCTTGGACAGGGCCAGGCAGAAGCCAGGAGCCAGGCTCTTTTACACTCCCAGGGCAGGGCAGGAGCCCGGACACCTGAACCATCGCCAGTTCCTTCCCGGAGTGTGCATGGGCAGGAAGTTGGACTCTGGAGGGGAGCTGGGACTCAGCTCTGACACTGGGTATACCTTAAGCAGAAGGCTGTGAATAGCGTGCCAGAATGCCAGCCCTGTACTTATAATACTGATGCTCACACACACGGGGGCAAAGAAAGTTTATTTGGCGGCTTTTTGGGATTTGTTGGGAGCTGCGCCTAGTATTGGCGGAGAGGCAGAAAATCTAGACATCAGTGGGCTATGGAGGGGTAGGGTAAGGGTTCCAGAACTTGACCTGGTATCTCCAGGCAACACCCTGTTGCTAACAAAGGGCCCATTGTGAGTTGTCACGTAACGCCCCACCCCCGAGTATGCTAACTTGGCAACACTTTGCAGGGACTGCCCAACTACGCTGGATGCTTGTTCTGAGTGATCCAAACCAGTTGAGAGACCCGTAGCCATAGCTCCAGCTCAGACCTTTCCCTGGGGCAGGTAAAATACATCATGGCTTTTCTTGGTGTCCATTCTTCACACATAACCAAAGGTGTGCTGAGGAAGGGCGTCAAAGAGTGCGAGATGAGAAGCTGACAGACAAGTCTCCACAGAGACTTGGAAGGACAGAATCGGACATCGAAGCTCAAGCATAACCAGCAAACTGAACCAGCAACATACTTTACAGGACAAAAAGGATTATGTCAAGATTGATTCTGATCAATCCTGGACCCAGCACTGACTGGGCCCATATTGACAAAGAGGGTATAACCAGCACCAGAAAGAATGGAAAGGAATTCATCCAAATCCTGGAAACCCTGGGACAACTTTCTGCTTACCAAAGAAGATCTAAAACAGGTTAAAGTTGTACTAAGATCTCCTAAAACAGATTAAAGTCCTCCAATAACATCACCTCTCCAGGGTAAGGCAATCTCTTGCCTTAAGTGAACTTCCTAAATGTCTCTTAGAGAATGAGAAACTGCCTACATTATTAGCAGCAAAAGATGCCACAATTAAACTCTAGAAAGAAATGCAGGACCTGGCGCCATGGCCTAGTGGCTAAAGTCCTTGCCTTGAACGTGCCAGGATCCCATATGGGCGCCGGTTCTAATCCCAGCAGCTCCACTTCCCATCCAGCTCTCTGCTTGTGGCCTGGGAAAGCAGTCCAGGACGGCACAAAGCTTTGGGACCCTGCACCTGTGTGGGATACCCGGAAGAAGTTCCTGGATCCTGGCTTCGGATCAGCATAGCATCGGCCGTTGCACTCACTTGGGCAGTGAATCATCGGATGGAAGATTTTCCTCTCTGTCTCTCCTCCTCTCTGTATAACTGACTTTCCAATAAAGAAAATAAATCTTTAAAAAAAAAAAGAAAGAAATGCAAAGGCTATCTCATTCCATAACTGAGACTGCAAAACTTGAGGCAGAATGCCATAAAATATCTTCAGAAATCAAGGAACTCAAGAATTAGATGTTCTACAGAAGTTGGTGAAAGGGAAAGGGATTTTTCTGAAGCTAAAAGTAACTAGCTATGTTCTCTGAAAAACCATCTTAGAAAAACATTGAAAATAAGACTCTGGGTAAACTCATCAGAAAACTCAGAGTTGGTGTAGTTCATACATAACAGCCAATGTTAGCCTAAGACTTGGATGGCAGCAACGTAGCCCAAAATGACAAAGACAAGAACAGAACCAAAAAGTTTGGGGAAGGATTTGTCCAAATCCTGGAAACTCTTAGCCAGTATTCTTCTACAAAACAAGATCTCGTATGACAGCTCAGTTTTATTACAGTCCTCCAATACAAGATCATTTGAAGACTCTCCAGAAGTGAGGAAACCTGTTACCTTGGGTGAGACTCTTAAATTCCTCCACGAAGAAATGGAAAGGCTAAAAAGATGGTGGGAAAAGATGCAACAATTGGATCCCTCCAGGAGGAGAATCACAAACCATCTCAATTCCATTTCTGAGACTATGAAACTTGAGACAAAGTTTATACTGGAAGTGTGTAAATCAAGGAACTCATGAAGAAACATTTTACAGAAGTTGGTGAAAGGATTAGATTTTCTGAAAGCCAAAAACAGTTACATACTCTAAAGGACCAACTTCAAAAGAAAAAAAGTTTGAAGGAATCAGTGAGACAATTAGAAGACAGAATGTCAACTCTAGAAATGGATATCCATCAACTAAAAAGGGGAAATTGAAATCACAGTGGCAGCAGCTAAGGAAATGAAGACCACTGCCACCATAAGCAGCGAGGCTGTGCCCCAGCAGGTGCCCGCCAGGCCAAGCCCCCACCATGGGCCTGGCGCAGTGGCCTAGCGGCTCAAGTCCTCGCCTTGCACACACTGGGATCTATTTATTTGTATTGCAAAGGCAGATATACAGAGAGGAGGAGACAGGAAGATCCTCAGTCTGACGATTCACTCCCCAAGTAACTGCAATGGCTGGTGCTGTGCCAATCCAAAGTCAGGAGCCAGGAACTTCCTCCAGGTCTCCCATGTTGGTGCAGGATCCCAAAGCATTGGGCCGTCCTTGACTGCTTTCCCAGGGCACAAGCAGGGAGCTGGATGGGAAGTGAAGCTGTCAGGACTGGAATCAGCACCTGTATGGGATTCCAGCACGTTCAAGGCGAGGACTTTAGCCGCTAGGCCACACCGCCAGGCCCCAAAAATAATCTTTAAGAAAAAAAAGTAAAAGAAGAAAGAACTTGCTGCTCAATCAGCAGGGGCTTCACTACACTGACCCAGCACAGGTACACAGGCAGCTGCACAGCCAATGATGCCCCTACCAGGCCCAGTGCACAGGGGGCCATTCCACTCCATCCCAAGCCAGCATGCCTAGCCCCACTCACGTGTCACCACGGCTGTGTGTCGGGACCCAGAGCTGGCCTTGGCCACCTCTGCACCCAGGGGGAGATACAACAAGGCTGGGAAGGGCTGCACAGCTATGAAGGCAGCAGGGGCTGCATCCTCGTCCCCCGCTGCTCTCTCCTCTTCCAAGCCATCTTCCTGCAGCCCTGCGCCTTTGCAATGATTGCAATCATTCAGTTAGCTCTGCCCTCATTCACACATCAGCTCACTGCTACTGCAGTCCAGGGGCACAGCTGGCACTGCCTTGCACAGAGCTGCAGGAGCCAGGAGCCATGCACACCTGCTTCTTCCCACCATTCCCAGAATGCCTAAGGATACGGTGGTATATTCTGGGATGGCCAGGATCTCACCATCTTTTTTGTTTTTAAACATTTATTTTGTATTTGAAAGAGAGGTATAGGGAGACAGGAGAGACACAGAGATTTCACCTGCTGGTTCATTCTCCAAAGGGGCCCAACAGCCAAGGCTGGACCAGGTGGAAGCCAGAAGCCATTACTCTATCTGGGTCTCCACGTGGGTGCAGGAGCCCAAACACTTGACCCATGTTCTGCTGTTTTCCCAGGTGCATTAGCAAACAGCTGGGTCAGAAGTGGAGCAGCTGGGACTTGAGCCAGCACCCATAACGAATGTTGGTGCCACAGATGGCAGCTGAGCTTGCTGTGTCCTAAGGCCCACCCCTCCCGGCTCCTTCTGTGCAATGCAGCTTCCAGGCCGGCAGCAACCCCGTCCAGGAATGAAAGCCATATCTGTGGAAGCTGAGGCAGCCTCACCTTGCCCTGTGTCTCCTGCCAGGCTCCTGGTAGACAGAGCCAGCTGTCCTGACTCAATCCATCCCCAGACATAAACATTCCCAACCTCTGAAAGACAGCAAGGGGACCAAGAAACTGTGACTCCTCCATGCACCCAAGCTCCCTGGAACAGCAGGCAGCGCCTTGAAGGTATGTGTGTGGGGGGGTAGAAACAATAACTGGCCTCAGGTGACCCTCTCTCCAAGTCACTCTTTAAGTCCCTTGTACTTTGTGCAGAGAGCCCTGGCTGCTGGCAGCAGAGCAGAAGGGCAGGTATAAGGAACAGCTGGTGGGTGTAAGGGCTGAACTGGGTGGACCTATGTAGCTCCTTCTGGAAGGATTTGGCCAGTTCCCCACCCTCACTGGAAGAGGAGGAGGGGCAGGTTGGCATGAGCGCTGGAGAAGCCCTGGCTCACTCACCGCTTGCTCCCCCAGCCGCCACCTCGGCCATTCTCAGGCCCTGCAACGCCTCCACTGGCCTGGGCTCAGCTTCAGCCTCCAGCCCGCCGTGGCCCAGTTGCCCGTGTCTGCAGAGTCCGTCGGCCAACACCCCCAGGAAGGGGCTCCCCACCACCCTCACCCGACCTCGCTCACCTGCCCCCGCCCCAGGAGAACACTTGGCCCTGGGCGTCCAGAAGCAGCGCGTGCTCGGCGCCCAGCTCCAGCCTGCGCGCCCGCAGCCCGGCGGCCAGGGCCCGGCAGAGCGGCGGCCGCGGGCTCACGTAGGCGCGGGCACCGGGCAGCAGGGGCAGCGGCCCGGCCTGGGCCTCGCTCTCCCGCAGCACCTTCTGGGCCCAGAGGGGCTCCCCGCGCAGCGCCGACTCGGGCGCCCAGGCCCGCAGCAGCTCGGCTTCTTCGGGGCCCGGCCCGCCGCCCATCACCACGAGGAGCCCCTCGGAGGCCCACACGGCCCTGCAGCCGTCGGCCGCGCCGCTCGCCGAGCCCGACAGCTCCACGCGGCCTGCACCTGCGGGCCGGAAGGCACGGGGGTCAGGGTCGGGGCGTCCCCGGGACGTGGGGAGCAGGGGCGAGGCGGGCGCTCACGGGTCACGACGGCCGTGTAGCTCCAGGCGGCGCTCACGCAGCGGACGGCGGTGCCCCCGGGCAGCGGCTCCGGGCTGGACACTTGCGGCCCGCGCCCGCGGCCCAGCGCCTGTCCGAAGCCGCAGAAACCGAAGCCGAACCAGGCTCCCGGCCGCTGCTCGGCCATGACGCGGACCCGAGCCCCCGGCGGGTGTCACGCCACGGGCCCTGACGGGACGCCGATGGCTCTCCGCCTTCCGCGCTGTTGGGTGAGGCCTCCGTCCTGAGGCGCCGGCGGCTGCGTCCCGGGGCTCCCGCTCGGCGGGCCGACGGGCGGCCTCTCCCCTCGACCAGGAGCCGCCCACCCTGGAGCCTCAGCCTCGGGCGGGGCTTTCTGGAGGAGAGCCCGGGGCGCCGCGCTGCCCTCAGCCGACAGGCCGCGGCCACTCGGGCGACACCTCAGATGCGACACAGGCTCCCGGGTGGCCCGCCCAGGCCTTGTCCTCCACGTTGGCTCTGCTGCTAAAGTGTGGTAGACCAGCGTTTCTGTCTGGACGCAATGGGTCAACGCCTGGTCCGACACATTCTCCTACAGATCAGCTGCTGCCCAGACTCCTGCCCACACATATACAAGACACACTTCTCAGTGCCACACGTTTATTAGAGGCTTGCTGGGCGGCCCAGGTGATGCTCACAGCTGGTGACGGCACTGCGGTGCCCTTCGTGAAGCTCCAGCAGGCCGAGACGACCAAGCTGGGGCTCCCCTTCCCCATGCTCAGTTACCCACAGTCAGGAACAAGAGGGGCCCCTCAGTGTGAGGCAGAGGCAGTGCTGTGGTTCAGGACAAAGAACATCAAAAGGTGGTGGGAGGAGGTACTCGAACGTCTGGCACCACCTCAGTCCTTGCTCTCCACGCTGCAATAGGTATGGTGTGCAAGAGACTCGTGTAGTGGGCAGGCCTCACTCTCCAGCCTGAGTGGGTTGGATAAGCCCGTACTCCACCGCTTTCCCCAGGCAGGCCACGGCAGCTCTGGTCACAGGGCCTGCGTCACCCTTGGCCAGCACCAACAGGATCTCCAGCACCTCGCTCTCGATCAGCATGCTGGCGACCTCCTGCGATGCATCCACCATATTGAGCACCACCACGGCCCCCCGGTGCTGCAGCTCTTGGTTGGAACTCAGCAGCAGGGCCTGCAGGATCTCCAGCCAATGTGTGGTCTGCAGGCAAACAAGGCATGTGTGACCCCATGGCTCAACCTCAGCAGGAATCATACCCCCCGCAGCCTAGGGCCTGCCTCCTGAGACACCAGCGTATGGGGATTCCTGGTGCACCACCCCACCCTGCTCCCCGAAAGAGGCACTGACCACTTGTGGGATGCGACTGCAGAGCGAGGGCCGCATGGAGGTAAGCATGGCCAGGCCGCCTGCAGCTGCCCGCCGCAGCAATTCGTCCTCCTCTCCACTGTACAGCACCAGCAGCTTCAGGCGATCATTGCCGGGAGCTTCAAAGAGGTCCTGCACCTGTGGCCAGAGCAGGAGAGCAGAATGTGTTAGCAGATGCAAGGCCCACAGGGCCAGGTGCACCTCTGCCCCCCTTTCTGGGCGCACCTCCTTGCTCATGGCCAGGTTGCACATGCACTCCGTGGCAGCCCGGCGGATCATCTCATGCTCCTCGAACATATAGCCCTCAATCATGGGCACAGCCTTCTCCTTCAGGATCTTCTGCCTGTGGGGCCATACGTAAAGAGTTGGCATCATTGCAGCTTCCACAGGCACTGCAGCCCCCATCACCACATTCCCATGCACGAGAACCCTAGGCCAGTGAAGACCCCAGATGATGTCCCAGGACCCTCTGCACCGGGTGTGAATGCAGTGGTTGTTAGTCTTCCAACCAGGCACAGGAGAATGCTTAGAACTGGGAGGTAGGAAATCAGGGTGCTGGCGATAGCGATGCAAATGGCTATCATCTGCCTGCACCTGACCAGCACCTGGATTATTTTACTTGATCTCCACCATGACCTTAGGGTGAAGTGCAGGTGTGAGTACCATAACCACAAAGGCACTTCAAAAAGTTCATGGCTATGAGCCCAGCACAATGGCCTAGGCTAAAGTCCTCGCTTTCCATGGAACAGGATCCCATATGGGCACCGGTTCTAATCCCAGCAGCCCTGCTTCCCATCTAGCTCCCTGCTTGTGGCCTGGGAAGGCAGTAGAGGAATGCCCAAAGCCTTGGGACCCTGCACCCGTGTGGGAGACTCAGAAGAAGCTCCAGGCTCCTGGTTTCAGGTTACAAAACATGTTAGCAACCCATGCATGCATAGTTATTTCCATAATAACTAGCTTTCAGAAATGGCTTTGTGGCGCAAGTTAAGGCACTGCGTAAGCTGCCAGCACCCTACAGGAGCACCAGTTCAAATCCTGACTCTTTCATTTGCCATTCAGCTCCCTGCTAATAGCTGGGAAGGCAGCAGAAGATGACCCAAGTGTGTGGACCACTGTCACCCAGGTGGGAGACCAGGATGGAGTTCCTGACTCCTTGCTTCAACCAGGCCCAGCCTCAGCCTGTCAGGGTCATGTAGGGGAATCATCCAAATTTGAATGGAAGATAGCCCTCTGTGTAATGGACTTTCAAATAAACAAATCCTTCTTCTACAAAAGGGGCACTTTGGGAATTAAAAATTCTTTCATAAACATTTTGAAGATCTCTCATGCGTAAATTTCGAATTCCTTTGCTCTAAAAGGGAGCAAACACATTTATGTTGTCTTGGCCCCTGGTTGGGGGCCAGTACCTCAGTACTAAATATGCTGATATGTGCTTGTTCACTTAGCTCTCCTAACGACTGTGCTATAATCACAGTATCCACAGCCAGGGGATCCACTGAGGCCGAACAGTTACGGAACTGGCTCAGGGTTACAGGTTAGAAACAAGGGAAGCTGAGATTTGAACCCACAGTCTGAATCCAGAACCCACAATTGGGCTATCACCCAATGCCCTGTTGCCTCCCTGAGCCTGTGTCCCTCTGTCAGATGCAGAAAAGGAGCTGCTCCACTTCTCATCCAGCCCCCTGCTACTGTGTCTGGAATAATAGATGCTACTTGGGCCCTTGTACCTAGATAGAAACTCTGGAAGAAGCCCCTGGCTTCAGAAGGGCTCAGGCTGGCAGTGTGGCCACTTGGTGTCCCTCCTTCTCTCTCCATAACTCTAACTTGTAAATAAAAATCAATAAAGAGTCACTGTGAGGCTCCAGCAGCTATGAACTATTTTCCAAACTATAAACTGCTGCATGGGGTTTAATGCAAACCCTGCTGCCCAGCCTATGCCATGAAACAGGGCCTCACCGGAGCCTCTCGCTGATCCCCGCCAGGTTGGTCAGGGCCATGAGCGCCTCGAAGTTCTGCAGACCTGAGCAGTTGAGGTGCAGCAGGGAGACCAGGGGCCGGACCACTTCATAAATCTGTTAAGTTGCAACCCTGCATCAGGGCTACTGGCAGCATCCCCACCCCCCTATCCATCGCATCCTGGGGATACCACTGCAACATGTTGCAGTTCGTGAACTTCCCTCCCCACTCCCCAGCTCAGCAATGCTGCCACTTCCTGTCAGTCCCATCCAGGAGCCCATGAGGGTCCAGGGAGGGGGCAGAGGCATGGTCAGGGCCAGGGTAGGACGACACAGACCCGCTCGCCAGGAAAGGTCATCTCCGGGTTTGAGGTGATGGTGAGCTTGGCGAGAGCCTGGGCTGCCTTTGTCTGCCCCACGTCGGTGCCTTCCAGGGCCAGCGGGATCAGTGCCTGTGGGATTAAGTCAGTGGGCGGCCATCCACCCAGCACACACCCTCCCTCCACAGCTTCCCTCCCTGCTCAGCTCATCCTCGGCTGGGGTCCCTCATGAAGAGACTACAGCCCACACTGGGCACTGTCTACAAAGGCAGATGCAGACAGAGGTGGGTGCATCAGCAGAGAGGGAATGAGGGATGCAGAGGGACATGCCCACTTAGCCTCACTCCCTGGTGGGAAGCCGCTCTGGGGGTTATGATGAATGTTTTCACTCTCTGGTTAGCAGCTGTTGAGTCATGGTTTACAGGCTGGTGGCCCAGGCCCCAGAGCGAGCCTGCACACTGGCTTACCTTGCCCCCACCCTGGGCAACGATAGTGCCACGGTCCTCCACGTCTTCCACTAGGGCCAGGAAGACCCTGCAAGGGGAGGACGGGGTGGTGGGCAGGGCCTGGGGCTTGGGCAGGCAGCCCAGCAGGGACCCTGGCTCCAAGCACACAGGCCCAGTGCCCTGGGAGGTAGGTGGGCAGCCTGAGGCTTGGGTGTGGGAGCAGTGGCTCCTGGGAAGGCAGGAGGTGGCATGTGCAACCTCACCTGGACAGCAGCTCCCGACAGGAGTTGGTCAGCAGTGGGCTTTCAGTCTTCACCATGCACGTCAAGGCCGACACCACGCCCGCCGCCAGCAGCTTCTTCACCCGAGTCCGCACAAAACTCGGCTTGTCCTAGGGAAGGAGGCAACTCAGAGAGAGGCCTGGACTGTCAGACACAGCCAGCACAAGGCTGGGAATTGGCTTTGGCATGGCTGTGGGTGCCAAGGACTGAAACGGTCCACTCACCTTCGGGTGCTGCTCGGGCACGTGCTGCTTGGCATACTTGGCCAGCTCCACCATCTTGGGGTCAGGTTCCTCATAGTCATAGCTGTTGGTACAGTTGACCAGGGCCGAGGCTACAGCAAACAGCACCGCCCTTTCTTCGGACTGGCAGGGCAGAGGAGCTATGAGTCAGTCGGGGCAGCACAGAGTACATTCTACCTTTGGCAACCCACATGGACACGGGTTGAGGCTAGGGGACCACCCCACCCCAAGAGCAGGCTCTGGAAGTCCATGAATGTGACCCCTCGGGTTCTGACTTCCTGACACCACTGGGGCAGTCAGTGTGCTCTCACCACACAGAGCAGCTGCCCGGGCCACTAGCCCCTCCTAGCCTGGGTCATGAGAGCTCTTGGCAAAAACCTACCAGTCCTGCTCCTGCACAGGGCCCTCAGGATGTCAGCGGGGACACGTGGAGTTACCTTGCTGAGCTGGAACAGGGCCTTCAGGGCAGCCTCATCCTCCACACACTCCTCCTTCACATCCGCGTCAAAGGTGAGGTAAGCCAAACCCTCCACTGCCCAGCGCCGGGTGCCCATGTCAATCTGGTCATTGCATAGCCACCTGGGGTCAGGCAGGACACGGGATGTTCTTCAGGACTAAGGTAGGGGGCACCCTGGGACAGCAGGGAGAAGCCAGGGCCCTGGCAGCACTGGCACTGACACACAAACACAGGCAATGTGCCAGGACTCAGTAGGGTCTGCTAGGTTGGTGGGGGACAAGCAGCCCCACCCCCAGCCCAGACTCCACCCTCTAGGGACAAAACAGAGGTGCAGAGCAGCCACAGCAATGTGGGTCCACTCACTTCCGACACTGCTTGGCCAGCTTGAGCGTGGAGCCCTCGGCAAACTGCTTCATGCTGAAGTCAGTCCCGCCAGCCGAGCCCAGCTTACACAGTCCCTGGAAGAAGAAGGCAGGACTGGTGGCCGGGACCTGGGAAGGAGCTGGGCTCCCTCCTGGTACTCTGCCACGCAGGGTGGGGGGGTGTCTGTGTGTGTGTAGGGACACACATACACACACATACCATCAGCACCCTCCCCCACTTAGTGACCTTCTAGAGCTTGTGGTAATGCAATCAGCTACTGGACTGACCAAAGGGTTCTGGCACAGACCAACATAGTGGCTACCTGGTTGATTGGTATTCCAACCTCTCCTAGTATACACAAAGAATTGCTGTTCCTTTCCATGCCAAGCATAAAAAGTCTTAGCAAGAAAAGACATGAGCAGAAATAAGACAGGTATGTCAGCCAGTCAACCCTGAGGGGATGTGCCAAGAGGACCAGCTCCTGGGGTGTGAGGGCTGCACAGATCCCAGCCCACCGGCACCCATGGGTACCACACATTCCCTGCAGGCCAACCTTGTGCTGAAGCTGCAGCCTGTGGCACACCCTTTGGCCCAACCCTGGCTTGACTGCCCAAGCCTGCCCACCCTCCCCCTCTCACCACCAGGGCCCGGATGCGGATGCTGTCCTTCTCACTGCGCTTGTATAGGTCCTTCAGCAGTGAGACGCCATTGGCAGTGATGAAGGAGGCACGCTTGGCCTTGCCCGCCGCGTGGATCAGCGCCTCCACGGCCACCAGCTGCTCCTCCTCCTGGTCGGAGGCGCACAGGGCGATGATGCTCTCCATGACACCGCTCAGCTCCAAGGCCCGGTTGCCTGCGTCACAGGGGCCCTGCAGGAGGCAGGACACCGTCTGGATGGCCCGCAGCTTCCCGGCCAGCCCTTGGCCCTCAAACCAGCTCCTGAGGGGCACAGGGTGACAACTGTCACACTAAAGCCAGGAAAGGGACCCTCCTTCCTTCCCTTCCATCCCTATGTAGGACAGATGCCTGCACAAGCAAAACTGCCAAGAGAAAAGATTACAGCAATTAACCCTGTCAACAGTCACCCACCTCTGTCTAAGCTTTTGTTTAAGCCTTTACTTGATGACAGACTGCTGCTCAAGTCCCTTCCTATGCTTATTAAGCCAGGGAAAACCTCTGCCTATGATGTGGTCATCCCATATGAGGAAGCTGGTTCAAGTACCAACTGCTCTGCTTCCAATACTGCTCCATTAGGGAATGGCCCAGGTGCTTGGGCCCCTATACTCATGTGGGAGACCCTGAGCAAGCTCCTGGCTTCAGCCTGGCCCAGCGCTGATTATTAAAGGGAAACCAGTGGATGAAAGATATCTCTTTTTGTGCTTCAAATAAATAAATCTTTGAAGCCTGGCACAATGGCTCAATTGGCTAATGCTCCCCTTGTAAGTGCTGGGATCCCACATGGGCAGTTCTTGTCTCAGCTGCTCCGCTTTACATCCAATTCCCTGCCTGTGATATAGGAAGACAGTGGAGGATGGCACAAAGCCTTGGGACCCTGCACCCACACGGAGACCTGGAAAAAGTTCCTCGGTTTGGACTGGCTCAGCTCCAGCTATTGCAGCCATTTGAAGAGTGAACCAGATGAAGATCTTTCCCTTTTTCTCTCCTTCTCTCTGTATATTTGACTTTCCAATAAAGTTAACAAATCTTTTTTTTTTTTAAGATTTATTTATTTATTGCAAAGTCAGATATACAGAGAGGAGGAGAGACAGAGAGGAATATCTTCCATCTGATGATTCACTCCCCAAGTGAGCGCAATGGCTGGTGCTATGCCAATCCGAAGCCAGGATCCAGGAACTTCTTCCAGGTATCCCACGCAGGTGCAGGGTCCCAAAGCTTTGGGCCGTCCTTGGCTGCTCTCCCAGGCCACAAGCAGGGAGCTGGATGGGAAGTGGGGCTGCTGGGATTAGAACCGGCGCCCATATGGGATCCCAGTGTGTGCAAGGCGAGGACTTTAGCCACTAGGCCATGCCACTGGGTCCAAAGTTAATAAATCTTTAAAATAAAAAAATTTTTGGTAAAAACAAAAAAACAAAAAAACATGAAGTGTTCTGGTTACTTCACAACTGATCAAAAAAATTTACGCAAGGACAACAAAGCAATTTGCACCTGAAAAAATAAAGGGCCTAAAAATGAATAAATAAATAAAATAAAGGGCCTGGTGCAGCAGCCTAGTGGCTGGGGTCCTCGCTTTACACGCACCAGGATCCCATATGTGACCTAGTTCTGATCCCAGAGGCCCTGCTTCTCATTCAGCTCCCTGCTTGTGGCTTGGGAGGGCAATCAGGGATGGCCCAGGGCCTTGGGACCACACACCCACATGGGGGGGTCCAAGGGAGGTTCCAGGATCCTGACTTCAGATTGGCTCAGCTCCGGTCCTTTGGCAACTTGGGGAGTGAATCGGCAGACAGAGGATCCTCCTCTCTGTCTCTTCTCCTCTCTGTATATCTGACTTTCCAATAATAAATAAATAAGTTTTTAACAAAAATAAATAAATAAAAATAAATGATCAGTTATTGGCTGCTTGGAGTGAAGGCAGCTGAACTTGTTGAGTCAGGCTCCCACCTGGCAAGAGCAGGTGCCTACTCAGCACTCAGGGGCTGTGCCCAGTACCTGATGACCTGCTGTATTCTGGGAAAGTCCACTGAGAAAGAACACCACTTTTACCCTGCCACCCTTCCCACAAAGAGTCAAAAGTGTTTCCACCCGAACCGCAGCCCCTGGGAGCTGTACTTGATATAATTCTCGCAGAGCCGGTGGAAATTCTCCCTCTCGGCGTCACACTTGAGGTCATCAAAGAGCTTGCTGAGAAGGATGGAGGCGCTCATGCGGCTGTTCGCGGTCACCGTGAGCTCTCCAGGCGGGTCCTGCACTGAGCCGCCCACTTCCAGAATCTTCTTCAGACCTGAAAAGACACCCCAGTTAGGCTGTGGAACACCAGGCCCACATCTCCAGGAAAAGGGAAGGGGCTTCCCAGCAGATGCAGGAGGAAGCAGGCTCTTCCCCCTAAGACAGCAAAGTCACAGTGCTCAGATGGAGCCCTAGGTTCCTGGCTGCATTTTGGTCCAGCCCCAACTGTTGGAGCCATCTGGAAGGAAAAGCAGAAGATGAAAGATCAATCTCTCTCCTTCTTGCTCTCTTTCAAATAAATCATTTTTTACAGGATTTATTTATGAATTTGAAAGAGTTTCAGAGAGAGAAGAGACAGAGAGAGCGAGCCTCCATTCTCTGGTTCACTCCCTAAAAGGCCACAAAGGCCAGGGATGGGCCAGGCCAAAGCCAGGAGCCTGGAACTCCATCTGGGTCACCCTTGTTAGTGCAGGGGCCCAAGGACCATATAATCTGCTGCTTCCCCAGGAACTTTGGCAGGGAGCTAGATCTCACATGGAGCATCCAGGATGTGACACTGGATGTGACACGGGATGTGACACCAACACCCAGATGTGATGCTGAAGTCACGAGTAACCTGCAATGCCACAATGCTGTGCCCCAACAAATCTTAAGAAAGAACCTTGCTCCCATATGATAGGGTCATGGTGATAACAGCAGAGGCTGAGGGGTCCCAGGCAAGATCCCAGTGTGTCCACGCAGGCCTGTCAAAGCACACTGGTTCTGTTGGTCTCTATGGGAAAGAGCCGTGAAATGATGTGCTGGACCCAATTGGTTCCCTGATCACAGAAGTGTGGGAAACGCCCCCATCCCTGCCCTGGCATGGACTCCACTGCAGGCACACAGCTGGGTTCATGGTCAGCCCTTCAGGTCAGGCCCCAAGCTGAGTATCTGTAAACTCTCACCCACCTTGGTCAATGACCCAGAGGGTAAGGCTGTTGTTGGGCTCCTTAGGAGACTTGCGGGGTACCACTTTAATCAGGAGGGTCAGGGCATTATCCCGGCCTTGGCCCGAGACCCCCACCTCCGTCAGCAGCTCCAGCAGATTCCCGATGAGGACCTTCAGCTCACGGGCAGGATCTGGCAACAAGATGACACTGCTGTTCCACTGTAGCCTGGCCCGCTTGGACCTGTGTACCACCCCACAACACCAGGACAACACAAGGGGCATACATGCAGGTTTGGCGACAGGCTGAGCCTCGGCCTTCCCCTCGTGCACCCAGGCTGCTTACAGTCCAGAGGAAGACATGGTCACGGCCCCGGATTCCCCCAGGGGATCCATGGCTACCAGGCCCCTAGGGACCAGGCCAGCTCTCACTCACCCACAATGATGGCGCCCTCTTTGCCTCGGAAACCCTTCTTGACACCTTCCTTGAGGGCATCAAACATCACCTGCAGTAGGTGGCAGGCAGCCAGGGACACAGCCTGGTTGTCCACACCCAGGATGGAGACTACTCGCCGAGTCCCCAGCACGCTCAGGGTTGCCACTGTCTGGGATGGGAGAGAGGCGGATAGAAGACTCTGTTTAAGGAAGGGCAATCACAGAGATTCCTAACCATGAGTGAGAGACAGCCAGTATCCAGATGGGGATAAGACATCCAAAGACCAGCTCCAGGGTCTTAGGGTGTGACCCAGGATGCTGCCCAGACAACCCTGTTGGGAAGACTTCCTAAAGGAAGTGTTCTGTGGGAGTCCCCCATAGCCTCTGCTCTGCTTGGTCCTGAGAAAGCACCAGGAATACCACAGCCCTGAAAGCAGTGAGGGGACATGTCGGCCTGTCGGCCTGGCACAGACACCTGGCCAGCAGGCTCAGTACACCTGAGTCCTCCCTCAACCCAGCCCTGAGCTCTGCCACACTCTGGCACTACTGACCTGCATTTCTGACCTGGAGAACCCCAGAGAACTTACTGGGTGCCTGTTCAGGTGACAGAATTCACATGGTTTTCCCACTCACCGCCCCCAAGTTTGAGCCAATAAACTTCTACAGAACATGCCCCAGTTCTACTCTGATCTGGCAGCTGGGGACGGTCAGGTCGTTATCCCTGGGACTAAGGCAATTCAAGCCAGAGCAAGGGCACAGATGGCAGCACCCTGACCCAGGAACTATGGGTCAGCCATGCTGAGCGGCAACTCAGGGCCAGGTTCTCCGGATCAGTCACTGTCTTGATGGTCACATGTTATGGGGATATCACTGACCATAGCACTACTGTAAGGAAGAAATGCCAGTTAGCTCTTCAGAGCTGCTGGGCACCCAACTGGAGGAACCAGAGACTAGGTCCCTATGTGCAGATGGCTGCAAGAAAGCCTGGGCCTGCCTGTGTATGCACACCCTGAGTGAGCGTGCCAGGCGTTGCCAAGGGCCAAGGCTGAGTTTGTGCCATCTGAATTTCTTCTAATTCTCAGTTTCCTGTTTCTTTATATTCTTTAACTTACTGGTTTTCTCAAAAGGATGATGGCTGGATAAACAGGCAGAAGTTGTAATGAGACCCTCTACCCACCTACCCGTGACTGGTGCTCAGAGCAGATGCCAACCAGGGTGCGCAGAGCAGCCAGCATGAGGTCTGCCTCCCCTGTGTCCAGCAGGCGCTGCAGGAGTTGGACCCCGTTGCTCCGGAAGATCTTCTCTGCGCCAGCATCCTCCCGGGCCAGCACCACCAGGTTCTGAGAGGCCTGTGTCATAGGAAGTGGGTCACAATGCAGCACTGCACAGCATGGGATGAGGCAAAGGCCGGGCTTCACTTCCTCCATCCACCTACAGCTTGGTAACCTGGGCCACGAATCTAACCTCTCTGAACTTCAGCATCCTCCTGCTAATGGGAGCGGAAGAAGCCTGCCCCGCAGGGTTCATGGGTAAGTAAATGAGGTCCTGCTTCCTCACCAGAACCTCTCGGGCAGAGACAACGTCTCAACCACCCCTGCACACCTGGCTCCGGCACAAAGCCTGGTCAGCCAGGTGCTCCATCAGCGCTGTGCCCTCTCTTTGGCTCACACCAGCAGCCCTCAGAGCTCCTGGCCGGGCCCCAAGGGTCCAGGTGCATCACCTGAAGGGCAAGGTGCAGCCCATCAGATCAGCATTGGACAGGGAGCGCCCTATGCTGGGCAACCCCAGGGTGAGTCCAGGGCTATCTGTACCTTTTGCTTTTTTTCAGTGCCCTTCTCCTTGGGGTCCAACAGGATCTGAAACATCTGCTCCACTTTGGCATCCGTTGAGGACATGTAGCGCACCTGTAAGGGAACCGCCCAAGCACATGAGATAAGTGGATCCCTCTTTGTATCTCCTGCTATCCCTGGAAGGCCCAGGGAGGGCGCCTGGGCTCCAAACGAGCACCTGAGGCAAGAAGAGACCTGCCCAGCAGCTCCTCCCATGCTTCTCATGGCTGCCTTCCCTCCTGGGTTACTTCCTGCTCAGGCAGCATAGCCAGCCAAGAGGCGACTCTCTCACCTCTGCCGTGGCAGCATAAGCCCTGGCATGGACACCTGGTGCCAGGGGCTTGGTGAGCCAAATGGATGTGTTAAGGCTCCCTATAGCCCTGCAATGATCTGGTGGTTTTTAAAATCATCTAAATGAGAGATCCTCCTAGGCCTACTGCCCCACCCCTGCCATGATTCTGGGCGCAGGTGGTGGCACAGGCCCAGCGTGCCTACCACTTTCCTCTTCCCTTCTGGTATCCATGGCAGACATGACTAATAGGTCCTACACACTTTAGTCAAAACCCAGGTAATCCCCTTCCTGTTCCTTCTCAACCAGGTTACTCTTGGTCCCTGCTGGCTATCCAACAGAGCTGGCATGGAGAAAAAATCTGTCTACTTCCCCAGCTCTCAATAGAGCATGTTCTCACTGTGTCAGCACACTTTGAGATTACTCTTCCTGCTTTCTTTTGAGAGGTAGACAGGGAGCCCTGCCCTCCACACCCACTTGTTCACTTCCCAAATGCCGACGATAATCCAGGATGGGCCAGGCTGAGGGCAGAAGCCAAGAATTTAATACAGGTCTTCAGTGTAGATGTGGGCACCCAGCCACTCGCTGCCTCCAGGACATGCATCTGCCATAAGCCTGGACCAGGAGCAGAGCCGGGATGTGTGATGGGGAACTCTGGTAAGGCATGCAGGCAACGCAAGAAGCATCTTAACTGCCAGGACACATGCCCAGCCACGCCAGGATTCTAACATCAAAGGATCTGCTCAGTGCAAGCCCAATGACAGCTCACAGTGACCCCCAGTTTCTCCTAAACCGGTTTTGAAAAACGCGTCCCTCACAAATGAGGGTAGCCATTGACTCCACTCCCAGTTCCGGCTTCCTGTTAAGTGCGCTCTAGGAGGCAGCAACCATGACTTAAGTAACTGGGTCATTGCTACCCACGAGAGAGACCTACACCAGGCTCTCAGCTCCCGGCCCCCGCCTGGGCTAGCACCTGCCGTGGGCATTCAGGGAGTGAACCAGCAGAAGAGAATGCTGTCCATCTCTCTACCTGTCCCATTTTCAAACCATTTCATAGATGCAGTGAAATTTCTTCTGGGAAGCCCACTCAATGCCATTCTGATCCACATCTCTGCGTATTGTTCTTTTCACTTACACACCCAAGCATAAAGGGTGTAGGAGATCATTTAAACATACTTTGTGTTACTGAATATTCTGCTTTTCTTCATTTAAGCCTTTGCCTGGAGCGGCCTATTTTTGGTCACCACAGCAAAGAAATCTGTAGTGACGACATCACCCAGATATTTAGCCGTTCCCCTCCTGCTAGGCATTTAGGCAAGTTCCCAGTGTTCCTTACTCTAAACAAGGATGAAATAAAACACATACTTGTTTCTCTCTGGCAGGGGTGGGCAACGTCCAGTCTGTGGGCAGCATTAGGCCCACAAAATCATTCATTCTGGCCCTGCTATAGTAACTACAAGTTGGACTCGAAATTCAATATATCTACAGCAGGCTTAATTCTAAGTTGAAGACTTTGGATGGCCCATGAATAATGTCATAAACATCCAAATGGCCATTCCAATGTAACAATTTCAGAACTTTATCAACTTAGTAGATTCTCTGCAGCAAACATGTGAGCCCGACCCCCACCTCACCACCAAAGCCTCCATCTCCTTGGCAAACTTGGATGCCTCTAGGAAGACTTGCAGTCAACAGCAACATGTCGTGCCTGTCACTGGCCCATCCCTGATTGCTGGTACAGCTGGCCTCCTGAGTGCCCACCGTGGTTGGCCGCCCCTCTCCAGAGAACACAGCCCCCACCCTGCACCTCCCACATCCCTCTAGTACCTTCTCTTGAATCTGCCCAGCAATGTTCCGCAGGGCCTCCTGGAAGGCTCTATTCTTAGGCTCCAGGCTCACGCATCTCTGCAGGTCCAGCATGGCCTGGTCCAGACGGCCCAGCTTCTCCAGGGCCTGGCTCCGCCGGTACAGTGCCTTGATGTCCCCACCGTCCTTCTCGATGGCTGGGCACAAACAGGAGCTGGTCAGCACCCAGGAGGCCACCATGTCCAGGCAAGAGCGGTGGGGAAAGTTCTGGAGGGCCAGAAGAGGGCGAGTGGGGGGACAGATGTGGGGCCTGGAACTTCAGCCTCAGAAAAGGTGAAGGTAGCTGTGGAAAAGGAAACGGCTGAGCATGTGGGAAAGACAGAAGGCAGAGCAGCCAAGAGGGTGAGCCGGGGCTCCCAGGACCCTCGCCCACCACGCAAGCCCCAGGGCCTCCTTCTCCTACCTTTAGATGCCTCTGCTTCCGCTCTGTCATAATCTTCCTGTCAAAAATAAGGACAGAACCTCAGAGGGGAGATCCCATTGGAGCCCCCCACCATTCTGAGTGCAGAAGGCCTGGGGAAAGGAATACCCAACCCCGCCCCGTACAGGCCAGGGCAGGGCAGGGGCGCCTGGTTCCCTCACCAACTTGAGGTGGCAGGCGGCCCGGTTCCGGTGCAGGATAGCCTGGTCCTGGGGCGTCGCCCCCAGACCCAACGCCTGGGTGTAGGCGGTCAGGGCGCCCTCGTAGTCTCCGCATTTGAACAGCTCATTGCCCTCCTTTCGCAGCTGCTCCACCGAGCTGGCCTATGGAGGGACAACAGAGGGCGAGTCGGTGTGGGCTCCGTGGGCAGAGCCAAGACCCCAAAGGGTAAGAGGAGGGGATGGCACGGCGAGCGCCAAGGAGGGCACAGAATAGAGAAGGAGGCCAAGAAACGGTCAGAATTGCAAAGGGATGGCAGCGCGGCGAGCTCCCCGGGATGGCGGGCGGGGACTCGGGGTCGGGATTTGGGATGCAGGGGGACCACTCACAGTCATTGCGGAGCACCCGTCCCCGGGGCGCGCACGCGCGGTCTCTGCGGCCGGGTGGGTCTAGACGCTCCGGAAGCTGCCGCGAGAGGCCCCGCCCAGCCCAGCGCCCACGGTGGCGTCAGAGCAAGGGAGGGGCCACGGTGGGATGGGAGCTCGCGCGCAGGCGCACTGAAGCCCCGGGCGCGGCTAGCAGTACATTCCCGCGTTGACCCGCAGGGGGCGCGCCGCCGAGGACCGAGGGGCCGGTGTGCGGCGGCCGCGGCGTGGTCCCCGACCGCGGCAGAAGTGGACGAGGTCCGCGGTCAGCAGAGCCACCAGCATCAGGCTGTAGAGGCCCAGCGCTAGGAGCGGGCCCGTGCCCCTGCGGGGCAGGACAGCGTGTCAGGCTCGAGCTGCTGCAGCCGGTGGGCGCACGCCGCCCCCTCCCCTCCGCCGCACGACGCCCACCTGAGGATGGGCGGAGGCGGCAAGGCCGACAGGTTGACCTGGTGCAGGGCCTCAAATTCCTCCCGCGCGCAGCAGAAGCCTCCTGCGGCCTGCAGACGGCAGCAGTAGGCTTCCTCCGGAGGGTCCGAGAGCCGAGGGCAGAAGAACCCGGGGTGCCGGCGGCCCTGGGCGTCCCGGCTGGTCTGGCATAAGTGGGGGTGGCGGGCCAGAGCTGAGGAGAGAGGCGAGGAGGGATGCACATACCTCCTCTCGGCCCCTTCCCGCATAGCAGGCTCCCTCCAGCGCCAGCAGCTCACCCCTGCGCCCGGGAAGTGTCCTACCTGAGAGAGAGGTAGCCTGGGACAGGGTCCCCCGACCCGAGAGCAGCAGCAGCCCCAGCCACAGACCTGTCAGCAAGGGGTCGGGCCTCCGAGAGCCCATGAGAGGTCACCTCCCACCTCCGCCCTGGTGCTGGGAACCCTCACCTGTGCAAACAGCAAGGAAAGGGAGTTCAACCTGAACAACAGGGGAGGGGCCGGGCAGGTGCCTGGGGACTGGAGTCGGGGCCCTACAGTGCTATCGCAGCAATGCAAAACTTGGTTCCAGCGCTAAGGAACAAAGACGTTCCCGTGAAAACAGCCAGGCCCTCTTGGGAGCACCAAGTCTGAAGCAGTTAGGCAGGACTCCCAGGGGAGGCTGCGGTTTCCACGAGGGCAGGTGTTAGTTGGGTTTCCTAGCCCGACCTCACAGCGAAAACTATTTTTCTAGAACATAGAAAATATCAAGAGGAGCTGACACATTACAGGTGGTCTTTTCCTGCCGGAAGCCTTCAGCAAACTGCCCCGTTTTCCTACAGGCAGCTCCCCATCCCTGTGTTTGTGCGTGGCCCCTGCGGTCAGCCGGGACAGGCGGGAGTGGGCTCGCCCGCCAAGGGGTTGGAATTCCGGGGAGTCTCCGGGCCTCCGTGGCGCTAGGGGGCGCTGCGGACGCCCCGGCCGGCCTCCCCCGGCTCCCACCCGTCCGCAGTCGGCTGCCCCACGCGCGCCATGGGCTCCGAGGCCGCCCAGCTGCTGGAGGCCGCCGACTTCGCGGCGCGCAAGCACCGACAGCAGCGCCGCAAGGACCCCGAAAGGACCCCCTACATCAATCACCCGATCGGTGGGCACGCCTAGCCGGGGAGGTGGCACCCGGAAGGGACCATGGAGGGCGGGAGGGATGAGGAAACGTGCCCTCGATTGGCACCTGGTACCAAACACCTGGTGCTCCCACCCAAACAGGGTCAGGGACTTGCCCAAGGTCACCCGATTCTTCGAAGCGTCTCTCTGGCGCTCCAAAACCCACCCCCGCCATCTGGCGCCTCCCTCCGGTCTCACTTCCTGTTTCGATCCCATCTCTCCCCCACGACCCCTGCCCGCCAGGTGTAGCTCGGATCCTGACGCACGAGGCTGGAGTCAGTGACATTGTAGTGTTACAGGTAACCACCTCTTCTCTGTTAGGAGGGATCAGAGGCCCCACTCAGCCACCCCTTGACCAGCATCCCCGGGCTGAATGGGAGCCTGTCCCTAGGCTGCCCTGCTCCACGATACTGTGGAGGACACGGACACCACTCTGGACGAGGTGGAGTTGCACTTTGGGGCGCAGGTGCGGCGCCTGGTGGAGGAGGTGACAGATGACAAGGCTCTGCCGAAGCTGGAGAGGAAGCGGCTGCAGGTGGAACATGCGCCCCACAGCAGCCCTGGGGCCAAGCTGGTGAAACTGGCGGACAAGCTGTACAATCTGAGGGACCTGAATCGCTGCACCCCGGAGGGTAACATGCCCTCCCGACCTCACCCCACACCGGCCCTGGGGAAGAGGGGAGTGGGGTGAGCCCCTGACACAGCCTTATGGAGTCCCCACAAGCTAAATCCTTACTAGACCACATCTTTGGTAGGTTTTGGGGGGCCCCCAACCCTATGCTGTGCCTTTCTACAAGTGGACAGAAGGCCACTCAGGTTTCCATCCACTCTCTCTGCAGGATGGTCTGAACAGCGTGTGCAGGAATACTTCGAGTGGGCTGCACAGGTGGTGAAGGGACTCCAGGGGACAAACCAGCAGCTGGAAGAGGCACTGAAGCAGCTGTTCCAGGAGCGGGGGCTGGTGCTCTGAAGGGGGCTGGGCGCCACAGGCCTGCACCTCTCCCTCCTCCCAGATCCCCAGGGATAAGAACACTTGGATTTTTCTGCCTGTCTGTGGTCTTAGTTCTTTTCACCTGAGCTGAGGTGGGGATGTGGGTAGCGATGGTGCCCTGGCCTGGCATTTCCAGGGCACTCCCTGCCTTTGCCCAGGTCGAGGTTGTTTGCTGTTAAGCAGTAGGAGTTGTTGAGTCCCTCGGGGACCTGGTCGGGTTGAAGCCCTTGGGTAGAGGGAGGTTTATGTTGCTGCTGGGGCACTAGTCTGCGGGGCGAGGTCCCAGTGGGGTATTGAGTCAGCTCCCTCGGGGTGAGCTGGGGTTGTGTATGTGCAGGCCCGAAGGAGCCTGACATGACAGATGTTTGGGAAAAGCATGCTTGCTTCCTGCCCATGGACAGACTCCGGCAGTCCCAAGACCAAGCCTGGATTCTCTTCACAACTCAAATCACCACTGAACCCAGAAATTCTCACTCCCCTTTCCCAGTCCTACACTGCCCTGTGATTTTGGGTCTCAGGTGATAGCAACTTCCGGCTGACTCAGAAGTGGCCCCAGGCCGGTTGGTCAAGCTGTTAAGAGTCTGGGCAGGGCAGAAGTCAGCAAGTGTGTGACGGAGGGAGGGAGGCTTCCCAGGCCACGGGAAGAGCCAAGAGCCAGATCGAAGGAAGTTAGCTTTCAAGGCCACTGCTTGGCAAGTCCCCATCCGGCATGAGAGCCGGTGGCCCAGGGCAGTCCGCTTTAGACCCTACTTCCTGCTAACATGCACCCCAGGAAGCAGCAGGTGGTAGCTTGCTCTCTAAATCTGCCTTTCCAATAAAAATAATTTTTTTTTTAAACAAACACCTAAAGAGTTTTAGAGTTGGCATTGCCCAGCAAACTAAACTACTGCCAAATGACTGATGTCCAGGACTGTCCCAGGCTGAACCCAGGAGTTTCACCTGAGTCTCTCATGTGGGTGGCAGGATGAGCACTGGGCCATCTTCTGGGCTGGACCAGAGGCAGAGCAGTCAGGATATGGAATACACCATATGGGATGCTAGTGCCACAGGCAGCAGCCATAGCACTTTCCAACCAAAAAAAAAAAGTATATATTTTTTAAGATTTGTTTTATTTTTATTGTAAAGACAGATATACAGAGAGGAGGAAAGACAGAGAGGAAGATCTTCTGTCCGATGATTCACTCCCTAAATGGCCATAACAGCCGAGCTGTGCCAATCCGAAGTCAGGAGCCAGGAACTTCCTCCAGGTCTCCCATGGAATGCAGGGTCCCAAGGCTTTGGGCCTTTCGTCAACTGCTTTCCCAGGCCACAAGCAGGGAACTGGATGGGAAGCAGGGCCGCCAGGATACGAACCAGCGCCCATATGGGATCCCAGTGTGTGCAAGGAGAGGACGTTAGCCATTAGGCTATCATGCTGGGGCCAAATTTCTAAATAAATAAAGCCCAGAAACCCTGCTTTACACAGGCAGCTCTGGTACCCCAGGCCCACACTGTGGGTAGTGCTGCCTTCAGTAGATTTAAAAGGCTAGCATATAGCATTGAACATTGCGTCCTGCCAGACCGCAACTTCAATGCATGCTTAGCATCTCCAAAGATAACATCTTTTATTCCACTTATTTCCTAGGGGTACACAGATTTACCCTTATCATTTGAGTATACAATAGATTACACTAGCAGGGCACACCTGCTATTATATAATTGCTCAGGATCCTTTCCTAACACGATGACAGCTCCTACCTGGAACGCTCTTGGCTGTACCAGGCAATAGCTAACGCTTCCTGTTGGCAATCTCCTGCCAGCAGAGAAGCCCAATTCTGGCAGCAGTGATGCTGGGTAATGTGTGGGAACTCAGTTGTACCTCTTCAGACTTTGGGGGTGCTGGCTGCCAAGCCCTGCAGACTTTCTGTGAACATTCCCAGCAAACCCTTCTCCAAGCTCTTTACGTGTAATTATCTGTGTTCTGACCTTGACATTTGCTACTGTACAGAAACCTACTTTATTTTGATGTGTGTGTGTGGCTAAAAATGTTTCTCTTTTCCCTTATTAGATCTCTTAAGGTTCCTGTTTAGGAAAAATCTTCCCTTGCCAGAGGTTATAAAAATATATATATTTTTTTCCTGCAAATTGGACAAGCTGGGTTTCATTCCCAGCTCCAGTTCCCAGTTTCAGCTTCGCATTCATGTATGCCCTGGAAGGCGGTGGTGACGGCTCTCTTGGCTGGGTACCTGTCACCCACAGGAAATCCAGGGTGGCTCTGAGCTCCTGGCCACTGCAGGTATTTGGGGAATGAACCAGCAGACAGGAGCGTGTTCTCCATCCCTGCCTCTCCTTTTAAAATATATATATACTTTGTTAATTTTGTACTTATATTTTTATTTTTGTACTTTTATTTTTTAAGCTAATTTTTGTGAAAACTGTGAGGTAGAGATCTCTAACGGCTCGCAAACTGTCTCAGATACTACTTATTTATAACCCATGTTTTCCCTCTGAAAACACCCCTTGTTCATCCACTCCACTTGCATGCCTGGGGTCTGGCCCGCCCAGGTGCCACTGCCTGGACACACACATGCACATCCTCTCAGACCCTCATCCACCCCACTGTCCTCCACAACCCCCCCTCCCCTGGGAGCACCACTTGCTTCCCCGCCCGCCCGGATCAGCTGTGCAACCTGTTCAACTCCAAAAAGCATCCAGTGTCGCTGGACACGCTGTGTCATTGCACGGAAGGGCTCTGCTGGGTTGCTCAGAATTTACAGGTAGGCGGTTTTATTGGCTCTCAAAGAGGACGACTGGAGTTTGTTCCTGTCTCCCTCGCGTGCTTTCCCAAGACGCTGCTGCATCGCAAACGCCCTAGCTGGTTCCAGTGCTAATGCTAACAGGGATGCCAGCAGTGCTGACCCTCAGCTGGCCACCTCTGGGAGGAAGCTTCTCTAGTTTTAACTTACTTAGTTTTCCTGGTAAGGGACGGATTTTAACTTTGATCACATGTTTTTTTCAGCAGTTACAGAGATAAATGGAAAGCATTCTGTGTTCACCAAAGCTGAACTGAAGGCTCATGCCGCCTCTGCTTTTTCATCCCTAATTGGTAACCCTGGGCATCCCGTCCCCTCCGTGCCCCCATGCCAGAAGTCAAGTGCTTCTGTGGAAGGGTAGCCATAGGTGGAACTGCAGGGCCTGACTTCCAGGCATGAGGTGGACGCCTTCTTGGGATGCCTGCCTGCCTGGGGTCACCCCAAGCCAAAGGCAAGTATGCCAGGTGGCACTGAGTGGGGCCAGGCCTTGGGACTGAGGGACAGTGGGGATCCCATCTCCCTCAGCCCAGGCCCCCCACCCTCTCCTCCCACAGTTCTGCAAGACCTCAGGCACTGAGCTGTCACCCAGACAGTCTCCCTGACCTCCACTGTCTGCCCTCATGTCTCCTACATCCCATTCTGGGGAAAAGGATGAGTACTGGAGCCTGTGTCCAGCTGGGTGGCTACCCACCCTGGTGCAGGGCCTTCCCCTCTGACCTCACTAGCTTCTGCCGTCTACCTGCCATAGCCTATGTGGGCTGCCTCTTGACACAGAAGCAACGATAAGCAGCAAATGTCTGTCACAGTTTGGAGGCAGCTTGGAAGGGGATGCCAGCGTGGCTTGCCCAACCCAATAGTCACTTGAAGAGGCAGCCTGTGGACGAGCTGTCTTCAGGCATGGGGAGCCCTACACCAAGCGGAGACGGAAGGTGGCGACCTCCATGGGCTCCATATAGATGTCAGTGCTGTTGGAGGGCGAGGCCAGTGGGTACAGTAGTGTCAGGGAGGTGGGCTGCAGGAAGCCCACATCCAGGCCCCGGAAGAGGCTCCCCAATGCTACCTGTGCAGAGGAGACAAGGAGACAGTGCCACTGCCTGCAGACACTCTGGACAGTGTGTCTCTGCATCTCTGTTCCTGGGGACAGGCACGTGCTGCAGCCTAAGCCACCAGGACCCCAGCATCCCAAGGTAAAGGACCCAGTTCAAGTCCCGTTTTTTGCTTCCAATTCAGCCTCCTACTCACGTGCACCCAAGGAAGCAGCAGGTGGATGGCCCAGGTTCTTGGGTCCCTGCCACTCATGTGAGAGACCAAGACGGATTGCCAGGCTCCTGGCTTCAGCCCAGCTGGCCCTGGCTGCTGGGTAGACGTCTCTCTCTGCTATTGGGTAGACATCTCTCCCCCCGCCACTTCTGCTTTTGGGTAAGCATGTCTACTATTGGGTAGGCATCTCTCTTCCTACTGTTGGGCAGGTGTCTCTCTCCGTCCCTCCCTCTGAGCAAAGCTGTGTCCCTCTTAGGAGGAACGCACCTGCACACACACACAGCATTTACCTCCAGTCTCAGGGCTCCCTAGCAGCCACTTGGCCCCAAGCCTGCCCACAGCTCTCTGAGGTTGGGGGCCCATGTCTGTATCCATGTCAGCATCTCTTGAGGCCAGCAAAGGTCTTGGCTTTTAAGGCATTATCAGTGCCACCGAAACCTTTAACAGAGCTTGCAAAGGCACAATGTGGTGGTTTGTTTTGCTGTTCAATTTGCATTTTATTTGAAAAGTAGAGAGAGAGAGATCTTCCAGCCACTGGTTCACTTCCCCAGTGTCCAGAACAGGTAAGGCTGGGCCAGACCGAAGCCAGGAGCCTAGGACCCAGGTCTCCCATGTGGGTGAGTGGAGGGGACCTAAGTATTTGAGCAGTCATTGCTGCCTCCAAAGGTATGCACCAACAGGAAGCTGGATCCAAAGCGAGTAACCAAGCCATGACCAGACACCTATACGGGCTGCAGGCACCCTAAGTGGCAACCCAATGCCTGCCCGTTTTTTTTGACTTGTGGTGTTCTCTATTGGACAGAAGTTCTGCCTTCAAGAGGAGTTCTCCTTTGGCACCTGCCCTGCCAGGGCTTGGGAAAAAAAACCCGTTTTCCCCCATCTCCAGAAAACCTGGGAGCAGAGTGGAGCACTTTCTCCTTGCCTGCTGCCATCCACACTGGCAAACTGCATGCCCTCTCCCTACCCTAAGCACCCCAGCCCTGCTCACCTTGCCTTGGCTTGTGCTGCAGTTGAAGCCCAGGTTCTTGGCCTCAAGGCCACAGTCAAAGCCCTTGCGGTGCAGGATGAGTGCTGTGTCCAGCGAGGGCAGGGTGTCCTCCTGGTGACAGCACAGAGGGCAGTGAGCATGAGTCCTGTGAGCTGGGGACACAGCTGCACCCAGCCCGCCAGCACCTGCCCCGAGGGACAGTGAACAGGCACTCACCTCAGCCTGGAGTGAGCGCAGGTTGAGCAGGTGGAAGTCACAAGGCAATGAGACAGCCAGAGGGTGAAAGGGGCGCAGCCCAGGATCTGGGGACTGCCTCTTGACCACAGGCAGGGCTAGCACGGGAGTATTCAGGTGCACGGAGGTCAGGTGGCTGAGCAGGGACGGGTAGCTTTCCTGGACCTGTAAGGTGGGCCCAAGAAAGTGAGAGTGCAGCCAGGCTGAGGGAGAAGGCAGGTGCTCCCACAGAAAGCATACTCTGACTGCCCCATTGTGGCCACACCCCACATAATGAACAACATCTAAGTATACCAGCTCAGACCAGCTGTTTCCTGGCCTTTTACTTTGTTTGTCTAACACTGTGAGGAGCGCCAGGCTCATGTCACAACCCAGCAGCAGACAAGCAGGACTTCTTGGCAGGACTGGCCTGAGGTCTCCAGTAGTGGTACCCCCAGAACCCTCTCTTGGGGTGGAGGTGACTCTGAGGGTCATACCCACAGGCCTGAGCAGAACACTCCCCCAGAGCAGCTGCTTTTTTGTTCCAGGGGCCTAGAGCCCCTCCCTCCCCAGGGCTTGGTTCAAGCTACCAGCGCTTACGGCACCTCCCCACCTCTGATGTCCTCCACACAGCCCTGTGTCTTACTGTCAGAGCCACAGGGTAGGGACAGGGTTCTGACTGTGCCCTTCCTGCTTAGACCCCTGACCCCATGCTGCAGCTGGCACTGCCTGGCAGAGCTTTCGGCAGTAACGGAAATGTTATGCCCATGCTGTCTAGCAGGCTCCAGGTGTATGGGTGGACACTGATGCAGTGGCTGATGCCTGCATGCTGTATGGGAGTGCCCAGGATCCAGACACATGTCCCTTGGGCAGTGCACCTGCTTGTGTACCTGGGAGGCAGCAGACGATGGCCTGAGGCCTTGAATCTCTGCCTCCCCCGGGGGAGATCCAGATAAAGCTCCTGGCTCCAAGCTTTGGCCTGGCCCAACCCTGGTATTATGGGCATTTGAGAAATGAACAAGCAGATGGTTCTCTTTATGTATATGTATATTCTTCTGCCTTTCAAATAAATCAATAAAAGTGAACATACACAAATTTTTAAAAATGTGGGCAGTATGAATGAAGGCTTGTATGAATGAAAACCACTGTGTGTAGCTAGCAGCTGTCCCACAGCCCAACTGAATGTACTCACTGTCCCCAGGTTCCTCCTGCCTGTCCTTGCAGCCTCTGTCTGTGTATTCAAATCACATGCCATTCATCAGAGGCAAGTTTGTCCGACACCTCCTCCAGGAAGCCTTGATGGATGTTACGGTCTCATGCCTCGTGACCAGCAGGACTGTGTCTTTTCTGCATTTTCACAGACCTGGTCTTCACCCACCCTGACTCATGAGCAAATTGCTAATAGAGTTGACAACGACCTGTGTCAGGTACGTTCCGCTTAGTCCCTCCAGCACAGCGGGGGTTCAGCATCTACCTGATGCACACACAGTGGCCCAGGACACCAACAGGTGCTGTCACCACAGGCTCCAGCCATGGCCACACCTGCATGAGCTGGCTCCCCGACTCCCTTACCTCTTGCTTCCTGCTGCTGCAGAGAGACAAGTTCCTAAACATGGCTGCCAGTTTAGTGAGAAAGCCAGGCTAGCGGGGTAGAGAGAGCCATGAGGTGAGCGGGACTGGAGCACAGTGCAAGGGAGTGCTGGGGTGGGGCAAAAGAGGGCAAGGGGGATGAAAATGCAGGGGTGGGCAGCAGCTTCTGCTGGAGGGAGGTGCCAGGCTGCTCCCTGCATACCCTACAGCTCAGACCTTCTCTCTCTATCTGGCCCCCTCCAGTGCCCCTTGCATGCTAGGCTGCAGCACCCCCACTTCCTTCCCTCTGCCTACCCACCCTGGGACCTGTCCCAGTCTTTAGGTCTCACCTCACTTGGACTTGGGGCTGCAGTGCGCCGTTCCAGCAGGAGGCGGAAATGGTTCCAGGTCCTCTTGTTGTCCTTGAGCCCCTGGCCAAGGCCCCGGTTGTCATCTTGCATGAGCCGCCGGTCCAAAATCACCTCCAGCTGGCCTGGGGAACTAAAGTGTGAGCCCTCGGCCTGCATCCCAGTCCCCCTGTGGCCCCCGAGAATAAGGCACACTGCAATGCAAGCTGGTAGCTCAAAGAGGCAATCTAGAGTGCTTGGGCTCGAGGCAGCACAGCAGAGGGCAGGCCCAGCCCATACCAGAGATGAGGAAGGAGGAGCGCTGGGGATGGACAGGTGATAGGGACCTGCAGCAGGCTGGTGACCAGGTGATGAGGCCCCCAAGTGGAGCACCTACTGGACCGTGGACCCAAAGCATTCCCAGGCCCAGCACATGCCCCCTCACCGTTTCCAAGGCTGGAGACACCCAGAGCCTGGGCAGTGTGCAGTGTAAGGCGCTCCTGTGGGTCCTGGATATAGGCCATGACAGGCATGGGATAGAAGTTGGCCTGCAGGGGTAACTTCTTCAGGTACCGCCGGGGCTGCACCTGCCAGGGACAAGGTCAACAGGTCAAGGGCACGCGGCCATGGCCACCACTGGGGCTTTGCTTCTCCCCGTCTGTCAGGGCAGACCACCTGCCAGCCCCTGGGGCAGAGGCAGGAGGCTCAGCAGAGGTATTGGGCGCTCTGCCACACCTACCTGAAAGCCGTTGAGATCTGTGAAGAAGGTGCCCTGGCTGTCCACGTCCGTGTGGAGGCGCAGGGCCAGCTCCTTGTTGACATAGTCCCGGATATCCACCAGGGATGCCATGTCCAGGGACAGCCCCTCCACCCCTGGGCACAGGAACGAAGTGGTAACACGGGGGGTTGGGCTGGGCTGGACTGGGCTGAGCTAGGTGGGGCAAGGCCATGCCCTGCATCCTCCCCATCCCAGGATACCCTCCATCACCCGGGTCCACAGGGCTCACCTGGCACATTGTAAAGCCGCACCACCTGATGCATGTGCTCATAGTAGGCCACCACCTCAGAGAAGAAGGGGCCTTCCGTGACCCGCACCACAGGGGGCTCCTTGGGGATGTAGGGCTGGGGAGACAGCCGCCAGCTGCTGAGTCCACAGCAGACCACAGCTGGCCTGGGTCCAGGCCCAGGGCAGCAAAGACCACACAGACAAGTCCAGGCCCCCTCCTCCCGTAGCACTCCTAGGGTACCTGGGCGTCGCCGTCAGGCAGGAAGAGGTAGGCGCCGCTCTTATCTTTGGAAGTTCGGGTGCCATAGATAAGGAACTGCATATCCACTCGGTGCTCCTGCTCCTCATCCACCCTTCGGATACTCTGCCGAGAAACACAGCCCTGACCCCTGGCCCCACACCAGGCATGTCAGGCTTGCCCTGGAGGCGGCCCTCCCCACCCCCACCCTCTCGGAGCCCCCCCCCCCCCTCTCCCCAGCCTTTACCTTGAGGAGTCCGGTCAGGCCTGAGAACCAGACCTGCATATAGTGGGTGCTGAGGGCGAAGTCGCTGGCACCTGTGTCAATGACACGCACGGGGAATGCCTCATGCCTGCTGACAGTCAGCCGTCGGCCTTGCAGGTAGACACGCACAGACGAGGGCAGTGTGCGGAGCCTGTCCAGGCCCTGCTGTAGCTGTAGCACACCCAGGCCCAGCGCTGGCAAGCGGACAGGCAGAGACACCTGCAGGCACAGGGAGAGGCAACAGCTCCGGATGCGGGTCTGGGAACATGTGTGGGCCCCTCCAGCTGCTGGGCTGCTGTCTCCCCTGAGAGTCTGAAGCTGCCTGTCTTTTCCCCCTCCTCACACATGGAACCACAAGTGATGTCTGGGAAACTTCCAAGCAACCACTGCATATACCACAGTTATTTGGGAAGTGCACAGCTGATGAGTCCCATCACTGCTGCCCTCACTGTCACTGTGACCATCACAACCTGCACCTTCCTTTGAAGGGCAGACTTTAGTACCAAAAGTGGACCATCTTCTGGGCTTCCAGTCCCCAACATGGGGAGGAAGCAAGACCCATGGCTGGAGGGGGCGGGATGCCCCAGGAAGGGCACTGCCAGTGCTGGGGGCCCCAGCCAGCCTCACCTGGTAGACATCAGGCACCATGTCCGTGGCAGAGCTCCAGTGGGGGCTGATCTGCACAGCCAGGGGCTGGCCTTCCTCAGAGAAGACGCGCACCCGTGGTGAGTTGACCAGCAAGGACACCACACTGAGCCGCTCGTGTTCCAATGGGTTGAAGAGTACCACAAATCTGTGGGGAGAAGGAGGGCTAAGCAGGGAGCGGGAGCAGCAGGCACGGTGGCTAGGACAGAAACCAGGTGCCCCGCTCACCTGGGCGAGGTGTCCAGTGGGATCACCGTGCGCTCGGGCAGGGCATCGTGATTCACGCGGGTGTCATCCTGGAATGCAGCAGGCAGCAAGGGCGGTCATGGTCCCAGTCCCAGCTCCTCCCCTCTGCCCATCCTGGTATATCAGGTGGGGAAGTGCCCCCACCCCTACCCCCACGCATACCCCTAGGGGCTTACCGCTTGAAGAAAGGGCACCTCAGGGTCAAAGTGGTAAGTGCTCTTATCGCCCAGCACCAAGTAGTGAGCAGCATTGATGAGGACCCGCTTGAGACCAACCAGGGAGCGCAGGAGCCTGTGGCCAGCGCAGAAGAGGCAATGACCATGATGGGAGGCTGCCCATACCCAACTGGCCCACCTGCTGACCAGCCCAGCCTGCACCTGCTTTCTCAGGATGGGAAAGGAAGGGGCTCCCACCTGACGCCGTAGTCCACAACGACTGCCTCCTTGGCAGTGCCGGTGATGGCATCGTGGTGCTGGAAGAGCCCCAAGGCGCGCCGGGCTTCCGCCAGGAGGGCAAAGTCCGTTAGCGGGTACTGGGTGGCCAGGCCGGCGCGGCGGGCGTGAGCCACGGCCAGGCTGTACATGATTTCCGCCCCCCTGTCCAGAGACAGCAGCAGTCAGCCCACCAGCTCCACACCACTTCTGGCTCCTCCACCTGCCCTGGCCTTGGAGCCATTCAGCCCTCACTTCAATCCCACCATGGTGACACCCCTCACCCCAACCTGGAAGGGCAGTGGAGGCTGGGGGGGGTGCCTTACCGTAGGTGGGCTTCTAAAACACGGTCCAGGCTCTTGTAGAATGGCCGGGAAGTGAAATAGCCAGTCCAGTAATGGTCCTCCCGGTCAGCGTAGGTGAAGAAATCTCCACTCAGCACAGGAAAGCCTGGGGGCCGGGCCCCAGGCTCCACCCCACTCCTCTTGTACAGTGCATCAAAGTAGTCCGAGAGCGTGCCAAACTGGGCCTGTGAAGAAGCCCCCAAAACCCACTCCCTCAGGCCTAGGACCTCCAGTGCTGCAGCCAGAAGCGGGGCGGGCACTAACTGCCATGGTGGAGGGGAGTCTTGTCTTGGAGTCGGTCACACATCGGGTGCATAGCGCCCAGGAAGGGCCTGGCTGCAGCATGGCACACCAACCTCCAGCCCGTGTCCTCCCCCTCCATTGCCCTACCACACACACCTGAACGTGGAGGTCCGGCTTGCTGTTGAGGAAGTCAAAGAGCCGCTGATAGTTGAAGAACTGGGCATCCCATTCCTGGGGCTTGTCATACCGGAAGTCATCACCCAGCGGCACCAGAAGAACATTGCTCCGGAATAATTGGGACTTCTTGCGATACTGATCCAAGAGCACGGCAGCCCTGGGCGGAGACGGACACGAGTGATACCAGGGCTCAGCAGCGTCAGATGGCCCACCCAGAGGTGAGTATGTGAAGGGACACCCAACAGAGCAGCCCCCTGAACCCTCCCCGGCTGTGATCTTTTAGAAACACTAAGACCTTGCATTTCTGCTTTCTCGTCCTCTATCGGGTCTTGACAGAACAGTCTAGAATCTGCTCCCTGGCAATCCTCTGGCCAACACCTCTCAGTCAGGGGCCCAGCCCAGATGCAGGGGTCCAGGACAGGTCAGCCCATGGACACAAGCAGAACGTGAGCAGTGTACACTTTCAGGGGCCTGCAGTAGCCCTCACCATCACCCCAAGGTTGTGTTTAGGCCAGCCTCACCTCCCACATCTGCTGCCCCATGAGGCCCTTCCTCTCCCCCCTGGTTTCTCCCGATCTTGGTGCCCAGCGGAAGGTGGGGCTTCACCACCCGCTCCTTGCCACCCTGTGAGATCCTATGGGACTCGGTTGGTCTATAGTAACCATCACAGTTAAAGTCACAAATCTACTCATTGCACCAGCTAAGTCTCTATTTAGTTCTCAAGAAGCGACCTCCACACCCATCAATGACCACTTTCCACTCATGTCTGCTAGGGATTTCAAAGGGGAAAACGAAGTTCTCGAAGTTCTCGGGCTATGTTGTAGCACTCTGGCTTAAGTGTTGAGTTGTGGCACCCCATAAATACTGGACAGCAGCTTCAGATCCTGGCTGCTCCATTTCTTTCTTCTTTTTTCTTTTCTCCTCTTCCTTTCTTTTTACCTTTCTTCCTTTCTCTTTAAGATTTATTTTTATTTGAAAGGCAGAGTCACAGGGAGAGAAGGAAAGAGAGAGATTCCATCCTCTGGTTCATTCCTTGAATAGCTGCACCAGCCAGAGCTGAGCTGATTCAAAACCAGAAGCCAGAACTTCTTCTAGGTCTCCCATATGGGTGTAGGGTACCAAGGACTTGAGCCATCTTCCACCACTTTCCCAGGCCACAAGCAGAGAGCTGGATCACAACTGGGGTAGATAGGACTCAAACTGTAGGTGGAGGTTTCACCTGTTCTACCGTGAGGCCTGCTCCACTGGTTGCTGCATTTCTAATCCAGCTTCCTACTAGTGCACCAGTGGAAGAGGGCCAAGTGCTTGGGTTCCTGCCACCCACATAAGAGACCAAGATGGAGGTCCAGGTGCCTAGCTTTGGTCTGGCACAACCCTGCTCATTGCAGCCATTTGGGCAGTCAACAGTGGATGGAAGCCCTATCCCTCTCCCTTTCTTTTTCTGTCACTCTGTCTTTTAAATAAATTACCAAAATCTTAAAAGTATTCCTCTTTTATACGAGTTGTCCATAAACCTAGGCCAGTAGCAAGAGTTACAATTGCTGCTTTGCGAACGGCCTCAGGAGAGCCACGCCTCAGGAGAGCCCTAGATTCGGGCCAGAAAGAGCCTTTAGAAGTCTGGCAACAAAAGACAGCTTTCTCTCCCTTTCAGTCACATGTTTGGCCTTGTGGTCCCCGTGGAAATTAGAGCACTGCAACATGCAAACCAGTTCAGCTTGCTGCCTGAAAATTTTGGTGAAATGGCTGTCCAGTTCCCACCCCACCAGGGCCTTCCAAAGGGAGCCAACTCCAGGAAGGGCCACGTCCTTTGGGGGCCCCTGCCGATCCTCGCCAGGAATACGTGCCTGTTTATCCCGAGGCTGGGGGCTGCCTGATGGGTCTGCAGGTGGATGTGATCAGGATCCCACTGGCTGCCTCAGGGACAGACCAGAACACCCAAGCACACAGAAGGCACTCTAGTTCCAAGTCTGTGAGGAGCTGGGGGCTGGGGGACCCTTAGCCAAAACAAACTTGGGACCAGCAAGCAGGGTTTCAGATTTTGTGTTTTCTTAGACTCTGTAGTAACTATATCAGCATAATAAACAATCCCTGGGAATGGGAGTGAGACCCAAGTCTGAAGCATGGAATTCAATTGGGTCTCAGGCACAGCCTTACACACCCAGCCAGAAGGAAGCTGTGTACAATCGTTCTGGTGTGCCTGTGTCTGACTATACACACAGGGTCAAGGTGGAATTTTCTATTCACAATCACACTGGTGCTTCAGGTATGTGGAACACTTGATTTTGGATTTTTGGATTAGGGATGGTTAACCTGTATTATCTAATTGGAGAATAGTTCACCGCCGGGTGAGTCGGCTGGCTCTGCAGTGAGCTCAGAGAACACTGGCTGGGGTGAACAAATGCTTGGCAATAGAGAGGGTTCCATGGGGCTGGCGGCATGGCCTAGCGGCTAAAGTCCTCGCCTTGAACGCACCAGGATCCCATATGGGCGCCGGTTCTAATCCCAGCAGCTCCACTTCCCATCCAGCTCTCTGCTTGTGGCCTGGGAAAGCAGTTGAGGACGGCCCAAAGCTTTGGGACCCTGCACCTGTGTGGGATACCCGGAAGAAGTTCCTGGATCCTGGCTTCGGATCGGCATAGCATCGGCCGTTGCACTCACTTGGGGAGTGAATCATCGGACGGAAGATTTTCCTCTCTGTCTCTCCTCCTCTCTGTATATCTGACTTTCCAATAAATAAATAAATCTTAAAAAAAAAAATAAAAAAAAAATAAAAAGGGTTCCAAACAGCTGCTCCAGAGAGGTGGGAAGGGCCTCTCCTATAATGCACCTGATGAGAGCCTGGGCCTGTCCCCTGCCACCCCACTGCACCTGAGAGCCTGAATCCACCAGCCATACCCACTCTCCAGTATCAGGCAGAGCGCAGGCCCAGAGGCAAGTCTCCTGGGTACCCTCCTTCATTCCTCCCTCCACAGGATGCTAAGGACCGCATCCCATGCAACCCACAGCCCCGGGCCAATACCTCTCAGCCACGTTGGCCTCGGTGATGGCCCGGGGCGGCACCTTCCAGGGGCAGTTGATGCGCCCACCAGGCAGGCGTTTGAAATCGAACTGGCAGCAGATCTTGGGGTCCGGGCCGCAGGTGTGGGGGATATCATAGCTGTAGAAGGGCATCATGTGGCAGAAGATGTCTGTGCTGGAGTCGGAGTCTGCAGGAGACATGCCATGCCTGGTCAGCTCCCAGGGCAGGCACAGACCTGCCCAGGCCCATGGCAGCCCTGGGAGACATTGAGGCTCTAACCAGACCTCAGGCTGCAGAGGGCACTCAACTAGCAGAGGTCAGTGCATAGGGACGTGGGGCCTGGGGCCTGCTCTAGGGGACTGGAAGAATCTCCCCCACCACGCTGCTCACAGGCGAGTACTATGCTATTGTGACCCCCTCTGCCCTACCTGGCCTTACCCCACATCTGCCTCCACATGAACTCCAGGCTGTGGGTGGCAGCGAAGTGCTTCTTGATGGCGTAGTGCACCCTCTGAATGAGCATGCTGGTCAGGTTGGCGCGGCGCAGCAGGTAGGGCATGGTGGAGCTGTAGCCGAAGGGGTCCACTGCCCAGCCAGAGCGTGGCACTGCACCTGTGTGGGACATGGGAAACACAACACACACTTTCAGCAGCTCGGGGCCCGGCCTCTTGGCCTCCTGCGGGTGGGACCCAGCTCTGCCTCTGCACCCCATAGGCAGTAGACAAATGCCATCCCAACAGGCCCTGGCAGCGGAATCAGCCTAGGAAGGAACCATGAAACACTGATGCTCACAGGCCTGTGTGTGGCTGGGTGGCTCAGTGGCAAGGGACTAGACCCTGGACTCACCCAGGTTTCTCTCCAGCCACTGGTGGCCTTCGATGAGCTGGTCAATCAGTGCAAAGTAGTGGGAGTTGGCCTCATCCGGCATAACCCAGCCGCCCGTGACAATCTCCAGCTGCCCGTTCCCCACCAGCCTGCGGAGGAGGGGCCGCTCATACTCAGCATAGGGTGCCCAGTCCTGGCATCCCAGCCTCACAGAGCTGGTTCATGGGAACGCAGAACCCAGGGGACCAATGTCTGCCTTCTCTTTTTCCTTCTCCCTCTACTGGGGCCTGGCCCTGCTTCTTTGAGAGGTGGCTCACTGTGCTTCCAGGAGGTAAGGCTGGCACTTTCTTCACTCCTGCTCAGACACCTGCCATCTCTCCTCCTCTTTCTCACGTTGGCACCCCTTAAACCAACACCAGCCCCTCACCGCCCTATCCTTGCTATGGCTCCTGGGGGCCTCTAATTCCCACCCCAACCCCTACCTCAGTGCTCGGATGCCAGCCCTCCCCACACCTCCCCGACCAGCACTGGCCTCCGGACCGCTGCCTTCTTTTGGGCACTGATGTTGTCCCACCACTTGGCAAAGAAGGAGACCTCGGCCCAGAGGAAGCGCCGCCGGGGGTCCTCCTGCAGCTTGGACACCATGCTGTTGAGGATGTGCTGCGTCTGCTCCATGTAGTACTTGTCGAAGGTCTTGACCCAGCCTGGAGATCAAACACACACATGGCCACTGAGGATGGTCCCGGCGCCAGCTTGCTTCCTTTGCCCTGGCAAGGGGCGAGGGGCCTACAATACTCACCTGGGTCATTGTGTGAGTGGGGTACCACAAACACCTGCAGGTCTTCAGTGTCCCAGTCATGTGGGCTGTAGGAGATGTCGAAGCCTTGCTTCCACACCCCGCCATCCACGTTGTCAAATGGCAACATCTCTGACACAGTGAGCATCTGCCAGGTGGTCAAGAGGATGGGAGGCTCAGTGGACAGAGGCTGTGGCCACCGACACCACACCCGCCCTGGCTCTCATTCTCACCTGCAGCTCTGGCTTCTGGCCCCGGCCCCTCAGAGCAAACTGGCAATCCTGGGGGGAGACAGAAAAGAAACTGGGCCGGGGCTCCGGCGGCAGCACCCAGGAGCCATTGGCCGTGTAGTAGGGTAGCAGGGCGGGTGGTCCCTCGGCGTTGGCTGTCAGCTCCAGCACCGAGTCCTTGATGTGGCTGATGATCTCGTGGTTCTCCTCCAGTAGCTGCTCCAGCTGCTGGATGCGGTTCTGCAGCACCGAGATTTGGCTCTGCCAGGAAGAGCAGACAGAAGTAAGCTGAGCCTCTCCTTCCCCACAGTATGCTGTCCTGCATGGGGCAACATGGGATACCTGACTGTGAGCCATCCCCGCCACCAAGGACAGAATGCTCTGCCTACATGTGGTCCACAGCCCTCTCCAGCTCACAGGGCAGCAACCTGTGGTGAGGTGCCTGGCTGGGATCCTGTGTTCAGATTTACAGCCTACATTGATCGAGGCTTGGTTTCAAAAGATGCTGTCAGGGCCCGGCGCAATAGCGTAGTGGTTAAAGTCCTCGCCTTGCACACCCAAGATCCCATATGGACGCCAGTTCTAATCCCAGCAGCTCCACTTGCCATCTAGCTCCCTGCTTGTGGCCTGGGAAAGCAGTTAAGGACGGCCCAAAGCCTTTGGATCCTGCAACCATGTGGGAGACCTGAAGAGATTCCTGGCTTCAGATTAGCTCAGCTCCAGCCTTTGCAGTCACTTGGGGAGTGAATCATCGGACGGAAGATCTTCCTCTCTGTCTCTCCCCTCCTCTCTGTATTTCTTTCTAATAAAAATAAATACATAAATCTTTAAAAAAAAAAAAGAGATGCTGTCATCGATTAACAATGTCTGTCACGAAGACAGGAGGCACCCCAGAGCACACAGCCCTCCTTCCTTCTTTGTTTTCTGCCGCTGCTGCTTTGAGCTCCAGGTTTCTAGAAAAGCCTGCCCACTGGGAAAGGACACCCCTGTCCTGGGCTGGTACAATACTCCAGCCAGGCAGACAGCCAGAGCCCATGACAACCCGGTGTCCAAACAGATGCGACCCACTGACCCCCCAGCAACGGGACTCACCCGGGGGAAGTTCCCACCACCGTGATGCCGGGCAGGATCGTGCTGCACGCGGTCCAGCATGAGGTAGAGCGAGAAGACCGCCACGCAGAAGATAGCAGCCCCACACACGGTCACCTGCTTCTTCAGCTTCATCCTGGCCTCCACACACACTTGCGGGGACAGACACCCCCTCGTAGCTGCAACACACAAATCCCCTTCAGTGGCCCAGGAGGTCCAGAGGCTGTTTAAGGAACACTCACACTTGCCCAACTCTGGTAAGAACGGAGGGTTTCAAGGGTGGGCACTGTGGCATGGCAGGTGAAGCTGCTGTCTGGGATCCCCTAACAGACAGCCTGCCTCCTGCAGGCCTCAGCTACTCCACTCGTGATCCAACTCCCTGCTGATGTACCTGGGGGCAGCACACGACAGCCCAAGTGCTTCGGTCCCTGCCACCCACGTGGGAGACTCGGATGGAGTTCCTGGCTGCTGGCTTCAACCCTGCCCAGCCTCAGCTATCATGCACACTGCGAGACTGAACCAGCACATGGAAGACCTCTATTTGTCTCTCCCTCTCTCCCTCTCTCTCTCTCTCTCTCTTCAAACACATGTGTATATCTGAAAACAACAAACAAGCTTCTAAGAACAGGAACCCAACAGAGGCTGCAGGAATTCTCATGTCTGGGGTTCTGGAGGTACAGGGGAGCAGCATTGGGTGGGGTTGGGGGTCCTGCCTGCTCCTGGGACAGCTCTGACCTGGGGTGCAGAGTGACACCCTGCTTTTGCTGAGCTATATAAAACCTGGGTCCCACAGAGAGCTGACTGGGCTAAAGACAGAGCTCAGTTCACAACCTCCTGACCACAGCCAGCTTCCGGCAAGGCCAGCCCGTCCCGTAGGATGCTGGGCCACGTGCTGCTAGTTTCACTGGCCCCTACTCAGCTTGGCTGAAAGGCACCATAGCCAGGGCCAACGAGGCAGGCAGGGAAAACTTCCCGTGTCCCCTTGGGAGTCAGGCATTCAACACCAACAGATCTTCTCCAGCAGAGCATTTTTCCAGGGCCACTGCTGTGGCGTAGTAGGTTAATCCTCCAATCAGGGCACCTGCAGCCATGTGAATCCTGCTTAAGTCCCAGCAGCTCTTCTTTTTACCCAGCTCCCTGCTAGTGGCCTGGGAAAGCAGTACAGGGCCACCCCCAAAGCCTTGGGACCCTGCACCTGTGTGAGAGACCTAGAAGAAGCTCCTGGCTTTGGACAGGCCAGGCTCTGGAGCATTGCGGTCCTCTGGGGGATGAACCAGTGGAATGAAGGCCTTTCGAATAAATAATTTAAAAAATTTTTTTAACCGAAAAAAATGCTTATGTTTCTAGCCCAGAGCCAGTCCTACACTCACTCTCTGTTAAATCCAGATGCCTTCAAGGCAAAACTTTCAGCTGCTGTGACAGGGCACTTGGAGGACCCCCAGAAACCGGCAATGACGCTCCAAGTCCCCCGACTTGGGAGAGGTGGGGCACATCTGTCAGGGTGTGGGGCAACTTCAGGAACCCCACCAGCCCAACTAGGCCCTTTTCCCCTGTCTGCTTGCTGGTGGAAGCCAGAAGCCTGCTCCCCGGGGCCTCATGTAAGAAAACAAGGGACTCCGGTCCTGGGGGCCCGGGAGCTCGCTCGCCTCTGCGTCGTGCCCTACTTAGAGCGAGCGGATCTCACTCAGGGGCAATATTTTTAGCCCCTGAACGCTGCGTCCAGGCCACCGTGCGCGGAGCTGGGGAGACTGCAGCGGCCATCCCCCTTCCGGCCTGCCAGACTCCATCGTCCCCGGCCGGGCAACGATAGCGGCCTGGCTTGGGCCTCGCGCCCCCGCACAGCCCGCACGCTGTTCACGCGCCGCCCTGCCCGGCCACGGCCTGGAACGACGCTCCCCTTACACACAGACACGCACACACACAGACACCGCATCCCGCGCCCCCCGTTACCGTCCGCGGCAGCCTCGGCGCAGCTGCGGGCCCCGCCGGCCCGGGACCCCTCACATGCCCGGGGAGCAACGCAGGAGAGGCCGGCCGCCGGCTCCTGCTTCCCCGGCTCAGCGCCGCAGCCGCCGGCGGCCCAGCAGCGTGCGGGGCGGGGACAGCAGCGCTGCCGCCCCGCCCCGGGCTGCGTGCGCCCCCGCCAGCCGGCCGCCGCCGCTCCCTCCCCGTGCGCGCTCGGGCCGAGCCGTTGGGCCAGGACCCCGCGGCGGACGCCTGGCGAAGGCCGCAGTGTGCGCAAGGGCAGCCGGCGGCGCGGGGCCCCTGGCGAGGGCCGCAGTGTGCGCAAGGGCCGGCGGCGCGGGGCGCGGGGCGCGGGGCGCGGGGCGCGGGGCGCGGGGCGCGGGGCGCGGGGCGCGGGGCGCGGGGCGCGGGGCGCGGGGCGCGGGGCGCGGGGCGCGGGGCGCGGGGCGCGGGGCGCGGGGCGCACGCCTCCTGGATGGCGGGGCGTCTCTGGGTAGCGGAATACGTGGCCTGGCCTGGCCGCTCGGCTGCCGGGCGGTGAGCGCTCTCCCCCTACGGCGAGACCACCTCCCCTGGTGGCTGTCCTTTTCACCGGGCATCTGTGTGATGTCTGTGTGATTCTGTGTGTGATCTTGGAGCAGCACTGTAAACCTAATACTACTGTGAATCCCGCATTTCTTTCTTTTTAAAGATTTATTTTATTTTATTTATTGGAAAGTCAGTTATACAGATAGAAGGAGAGACAGAGAGGAACGTCTTCTGTCCAATGGTTCACCCACCAAGTGAGCGCAACAGCTGGAGCTGAGTCAATCTGAAGCCAGGAGCAAGGAGCCTCCTCTGGGTCTCCCACACGGGTGCAGGGTCCCAAAGCTTTGGCCCGTCCTCGACTGCTTTCCCAGGCCACAAGCAGGGAGCTGGAAGGCAAGTGGAGCTGCTGGGATTAGAACTGGTGCCCATATGGGATCCCGGCGAGTTCAAGGCAAGGACTTTAGCAGCTCGGCCATGCCGCCAGGCCCCCACATTTCTTTTTAAATTCTTATTTGATGTTGTCTGAACCACTGACATGGATGAGGCATGGGATGCCTTTGCCTGGCCAGTCTTGGTCAGGAGGGTGGAGAGCCTCAGCCTCAGTCAAGGGGTTCCTAAGAGCTGCTCTTCCCACCCTCCTGGGAGCACCTGAGCAGGTACTACTGCCCTCCCCCACCTCGGAGGAGTGGGACAGAACCTGCTGGGGCCTTGAGCTGGGTCTTTCCAACCTCCCTCGGGACCACCACCAAGAGCATCCAAAGGGGCTGAGATGAGAAATGGGCCAGCAGGGGGTGCCCCCAGGCACTGCCCGTCCTTGGCTCTGCCAGTTTATGCCCTAAGTGACAAAGTGTTGAACGTTGCTTTATTTTCCGTTTGGTTAACCAGATGTAAAATGCTGTCTCATTTAACTCTCATTCCCTCTGCTACCAGCAGGGATGTGTTTAGCAGCCCAAGACCTCACTCGCTGGGTGCACGCTTGCTTCTTGCCCTGGGCTCTGGGAGATCCGCTTCCCAGGCCATGCCCTGTGCTTTCTTTTCCTTTGGGTGACCATCTTGAGCTCTTGTTTGTTCTTACACGTGGGAAGTGTTGAGATCCACGTGGTGCTGCAGTGCTGGCTGCGCCATTTCTGACCCAGCTCCCTGCTCACGCCCCTGGGAAGGCACCGGAGGATGGCCCAAGTGCTTGGACCCCTGTCAGCCACGTGGGAGACCCCGATGGAGCCCCTGGCTCCTGGCTTGGGCTTCACCAGTGTCAGCTGCCTCAGCTACCTGGAACGTAAACCAGTGGACGGAAGAGCCCCCTCTCTCTAATGCTCTCACAAATACTTAGATAAATCTTAAGTAACAGCATTGGAGGTATAACCTACGATTTGTAGTCCAGATGTGAAGTGTGGAGCTTGATGGGGTCTGACAAATTAGACACAAGCTCCCAACTACTCTAAAGTTTACCTTTCCCGCGTGAGCCAGCACGTTGAGGCTTGCCTCCCAGCCGGCTCAGCCAGTTAGGAGAGTGGGGCTGCAAGGTCAGCTCGGGGTCAGCTTTTTGTGTGCCCAGTCCTCCAGGACAGCACTGAGCAGGAGGACAGGAAGCGCACTGCGCGAAGCCAGCACTGAACCACAGACATGCCCATCAGACCTGCCACTGTTGCTCCAAGGGAAGGAGAGTTCCCAGGACCAAAGCCCCTCCCCAACTGAAACTGGAGAGGGAACATGTCGTGAAGTCCACGCCTGCTGACATGACCCATGGGCAGCTGGACCGCTGAGCCGAGCTCTGGGTCACTGCCTGCCACCCCACTTTCCCATGTCTTCAGACAAGAGGCATACCTGGGAGAGTCCACCAGATACACCGACCGATGGTACTCGTGGGAGGTTGGACCAAAGCCTTTGCATGCGCTTGTCTGGCAGAATCACAGGAAAGTGACTACAACTATGACTCCAGGGTCACTGGGAAGCCAGACCCCAGCCAGGCTTCCTTCCCAGGACAGAGCCAAGCTGCCTGCATGGCAAGGGCCCCAGGAATGAACCTTGGGGCCACAAACAGCACCAGGCTCACACCTTTGGGTCACTCTGTTTCCTCTCGTGGTCGGGAGGGTGTTTCGCCTTTCCTGGTTCATTCCTGTAAACGTGGCAAGAGGTGCTGGCAACTGCAGACTCCCTTCAGTGCCCTGCCCATCCAGCACCGAGCCCAGTGCTCTCCCCCTCCCCCTCCCACCATTAGCTGTCCTCACAATGAAGAGTCTGTTCTGCGTTGTGTTTGGCAGCACAGTAAGAAAAACCCTAAGGTAGAGATTCCAGTCCCCAGCTTAACGTGCCGTGGTGGGCTCCAGGAACCTGACATTCTAGAAAACCCCGAGAGGGGAAATGAAAGAAAGATATCCATACTTGGAGCCCTGACCACCAGCTAGACCTGTCTCCACTATCCACCAGCCTTAGAGCTGAACACCTCCCGCAGGTGAGCTCTGACCGAGCTGGGAGCTGTCGCACCACCTGTCTGCAGGGTCAGGCTCCACGGGCGCTGGACTACAGCCATGCTCCCAGTTATTCTGGTATTTCCTTCCAGAAAGCCACTCCATTGATTGTTAACACTGCCACCTTCTGGTGATTTCGGGAAGTACCCCCACCTTAAGACCTTTTCCTTAAGGTTTACTTATTTTAATTTTATTTATTTGAAAGGGAGAGTGAAAGAAGGGCGAGGGTACTGGTTCAGATGCCCCCAATAGCCAGGGCTGGATCAAGCTGACCAAGAGACAACTCCATCTGGGAGTGGTTTTGTTTGTTTCAGTTATTTATTGTTGTTGTTGCTTGTTTTGTTTAAGATTTTAGTTATTTTTATTGGTTAGATTTACAGAGAAAAGGGGAGACGGGAAAGATCTTCTATCCACTGATTCACTTCTCAAGTGGCTGCAATGGCTGGAGTTGAACCAATCCAATCCAAAGCCAGGAGCTTCTTCCGATCTCTCTCGTAGGTCCAGGGTCCCAAGGCTTTGACCATTCTCTACTGCTTTCCCAGGTCACAAGCAGGGAGCTGGGTGGGAAGTGGAGCAGCCAGGATTAGAACCAACATCCCTACGGGATCCTGGCGCACTTAAGCCAAGGACTTTTGCCACTACGTCTTCGCTCCTGGCCCGGCCCGAGCCTCCTTTTTTTTTTTTTTTTTTTAAAAAAAGATTTATTTTATTTTTATTGGAAAGGCGGATATACAGAGAGGAGACACAGAGAGGAAGATCTTCCCTCCGATGATTCACTCATCAAGCGGCCGCAATGGCTGGAGCTGAGCCAATCTGAAGCCAGGAGCCTCTCCCGGATCTCCCACGCGGGTGCAGGGTCCCAAAGCTTTGGCCAGTCCTTGGCTGCTTTCCCGGACCACAGGCAGGGAGCTGGAAGGGAAGCGGGGCTGCTGGGATTAAACCGGCGCCCATATGGGATCCCGGGCGTGCAAGGCGAGGACCTTAACCACTACACCATGTCGAGCCTCCTTCTTAAAAAAATTTTTTTTTTTTTATTCCGGCACCTTAGCTTAGTGCCTAAGGTCCTGGCCTTGAATGCGCCAGGATCCCATGTGGTTGCCATGTGGGGGTGAATCAATGGACAGAAGATCTTCCTCTCTGTCTCTCCTCCTCTCTGTATATCTGACTTTGCAATACAAATAAATCAATCTTTTTTAAAGTCTTATTTTTTTTTTCTTTTTAGAAAGAGATTTGTTTATTTATTTGAAAGGCAGGGTGAGAGAGCAAGCACATGAGGCATCATCCACTATCCTCCCGGTGCATTAGTGAACTGGGTCACAAGCAACACAGCCTGACCTCAAATGTCGCATCTGGTGGCCTGACCCCCAGCACTACCAGGCCTGACCCCTCTGACTCCTCTTTTTTTCAAAGATCTGTTTATTTTTATTGGAAAAGCAGATATACAGAGAGAAGGAGAGAATGAGAGAAAGATCTTCCATCCGATGGCTCACTCCCCAGATCAGCTGTAGCTGAGCCAATCTGAAGCCAGGAGCCTGAAGCTTATTCTGGGTCTCCCATGCTGGTGCAGGGTCCCAAGGCTTTGGGCCATCCTCTACAGCAGTTCCACTTCTGGGATTAGAACCAGCTACCATATGGGAACCCAGCACATGCAAGGCAAGGACTTTAACCACTAGGCTACTGCACCGGGCCCTCCTCTGACTCCTCCTAAGAGTGGATACTGGGCTGATTGCCTCCTACCACCAGGGCATGTTGTAGCATAGTGACAAGCAATGAGTGGGCACTAACTTGCCCACACCTCTTCCGGTTCTGTAGATTTCTGCCTCTTTGGTGTCTGACTCCAGACATGAGTGGAGCAACTTCTTCTTCTTCTTCTTTTTTTAAGATTTATTTATTTTCATTGCAAAGTCAGATATACAGAGAGGAAGAATTTTAGTCTTATGATCCACTCCCCAAGCGGCCACAACGGCTGGAGCTGCACCGATCCGAAGCCAGGAGATTCTTCCGGGTCTCCCACGTGGGTGTAGGGTCCCAAGGCTTTGGGCTGTCGTCAACTGCTTTCCCAGGCCACAAGCAGGGAGCTGGATGGGAAGTGGAACAGCTGGGACATGAACTGGCACCCATATGGTATGCCAGTGCTTACAGGTAAAGGATTAGTCAGTGTAATTGAGCCCTGAAGCCAGCTCCCGTGTCTGGCTTCTTTATACAATGGCTGAGATGTCTCAGTGCTGGTGCGTGGAGCCGTGCTTTGCTCACTTCCAGGTTGTTCTGGCCCTAGCGTTTCTCCAGAAACCTCCATTACTGATCCACCTCAGTCCCACAGGCTTGTGAAATGCTTCTCTCCGTTTCCTCTAGTTCAGGCCAGCTCTCCCCGTGAAGCCCGCTGCAAGTTCCCCAATCCTGTCCTCTGACGTGTCTACGACTCTTTATGAAACCCATCCAACGAGTTTGTAATTTGAGATAGTTTTCAGTTCAGTATGCTCTTTTGATGCTTTTAATAGCTTCCAATTTTGCTGAAATTCCCCATATTTGCATCTATCATGTGCATCTTTTTCTCTAACGTATTAATCATAGATTTGAAAATCCTGCAGCTGGCACTATGGCCCAGATGGTTAAGCTGCCACCTGTAATGCTGGCATCCTGCATGAGCACTGGTTCAAGTCCTAGCTGCTCCACTTCAGTAGCTGAGAAAGCAGTGGAGGATGGCCCAAGTGCTTGGTTCCCTGCCTTCGATTCTGGGTGAGGCGCTGATGAAGTTCAGGCTCCTGGCCGCTGCCTGGCCCAGCCCAGGCTTTGCTGTCATTTGAGGCGTGAACTAGTGAATGGAAGATCTCTCTTTTCTGTCTGCAACTCCCCCTTTCAAATAAAAAAAAAATTAAAGATGTATTTATTTTTATCGGAAAGGCAGATTTACAGAGAGGAGAGACATAGAGAAAGTATCTTCCATCCTATGGTTTACTCCCTAAGTGGCTGCAACAGCCAGAGCTGATCCTATCTGAAGCCAGGAGCTTCTTGCAGATCTCCCATGTGGGTGCAGGGTCCCAAGGCTTTGGGCTGTCCTCTACTGCTTTCCTAGGCCATAAGCAGAGCTGAAAGGTAAGCAGAGCAGCTGGGACATGAACTGGCGCTCATATGGGATGCTGGTACTTGCAAACAGATTAGCCAGTTGAGCCATTGCATCAGCCCCTCAAATAATGTTTTAAAGATTTATTTATTTTTATTGGAAAGTGAGATATACAGAGAGGAGGAGAGACAGAGAGGATGATCTTTGGTCCAATGATTCACTCCCCAAGCAGCCACAACGGCTGGAGTCGAACCAATCCGAAGCCTGGAGCCTGGAGCCTGTGTTGAGTCTCCCACACAGAATCTCGGTCCCAAGGCTTTGGGTTGTCCTCAACTGCCTTCCCAGGCCACAAGCAGGGAGCTGGATGGGAAGTGGAGCTGCCAGGATTAGAACCAGTGCCCATATGGGATCCTGGCGCGTTCAAGGCGAGGACCTTAGCCTCCAGGCCACTGTGCTGGGCCCTCAAATAAATTTTTTAGCATAAAATAAACATCATGTCTGCCAACTCCGATATCTGGACCATCCCCTCGTGTGCTTCTGTTGTTTCTTCTCTTGTGCATTGGCCTCATCTTTCTCCTCCCCACTCTTATGGGACAAGCATTATGGTTGGGGCTCCAGACTGTTTCCTGCCCACCTCCTCTCTCAGTGCCACAAGACTCCTTGCTGGTCTTACAGGGCCAGGGCTTGCTGGGTCTCCTGCAGTGCTGAGAACCCAGCAGGCAGCCCCATGGGAGGCCTGTTCTGCTCCCTGAGCTCCCCTCCTGTCATTCCGCTAGAGCTCCTGCAACCAGGGACCGTCTCACCTGAGCCAAGACTATGCCCGCAGCGACGTCCCAGGGAAGAAGTTGCCTACCTCCTCAGCCATCCCTAGCTGCAGCAACAGGGACAGTGACCCGCTACCTCCCTCCTCACCCCATGCCCCAGGGTGGTTCACTCTGCTTTCTGTCCCACCCAGGGCAGGACTTCAAGTTCCAGCCTTTCTCCCTGAGTCACTCTGCCCACTGGATCTCTTCTAGTTCACACGTTCAAGGACCCCTTTCTATCTATCTCAAACAGACGTCAACTCTTTCCTGAACTTGAGTGAATGGTGGCGATAGCCTGGGGCCAGCCCACAGTTCTCATTGCAGTGTTCTGTTCTCTCCTGTGTGAGCCTAATTCTCAGCCTCTTTAGACCTACCCTATTGTTGCTGGAAATGTCACAGATGGCCTAGATTTCAGCAGGCTGCAGGGGAGGCACTGAGGGGATGCCCCGGTCTGTTTCCACCAACCCCCAGCATCCTTCCACTGCTTCCCGTCACTCTCCTTGAGGGAGATGTGTTTCATGCACACAGCCGCGTGCCAGCTACTCGCCAACATCTCAAGCCGGTGACTTCACACCCCGGGCACCAGGCTTTGCCTCCATCTGGGTTTCCAGACTTTTCCACCCACATCTGACAACCAGAGTCCCTTCCACGGCAGCAACACCTCCAGGCTCGCCAGCTTCCCTGTGGCTCATCCTTCTTCCAGGAGCTGCAAGGGCCCCGATGCGGCCATCTGGACAAAGCCTAATGCTCATCCCCCAACTCCATATCTCTGGCTCTTCCCCATGTCTCCCATCCAACTTGCAACCAGTTCAGTCCACTCTGTTTGCCCTCCCCTGGCCCTCCACATGGGCTCCCACCTGTCCCCTAAGCCCTGCCTCCTGGAATGCAGCACCTGCTGAGAACACTGGCCAGGCACACATGACTTTATTCTTTCTGCCAGAATAGGAAGGTGTGGCAGGTGCAGGGCCATAGGGTGACTGCAGAGCCATGTGCTGCTGGCCGTTGAGAGGGTAGTAGCTGGGCTGAAATCTGGAAACATGAACCTATGTTGATGGTGGCACCCGGGCTATTTGGGAGGTTGGTTCTCGGCTGGCTGTGGAAACGGAGGTCCCAGCTTCATCGATGCCGCTTGCGGATGCTCTGCAGTTCCTGGTAGATAGTGCTGAAGCTGGGCCGCTGCCCGGGTTCGTAGGCCCAGCATTGTTCCATGAGCCTGAACACGGCGTCCGGGCATAGCTCTGGGCAGGGCAGGCGGCCCCCTGTGAAGATGGGCACCAGGCACCCACATGAGCAAGGGGCCTGGGGCAGCCAACAGCCCCTATGAGCTGCTCTGCTCTACCCAGAGGCCTGGGTCCTAACTCCCAGCTACACCATGTGAGCCCTGCAATTTTAATCTGGGGTGGGGGGCAAGAACTCCCAGCTCCCTGGTCACACAGAGTAAGTAAAACCAAGCAGGGCCTTGCACAGCGGGGATGGCTAACAGGGTGACTCTCACACTGTCCCGAGCAGAAGGGCTTGCCCCCAAACTAGGTCACTGCCAGCCAGTGGGCCCACCTCACCCTTTTCCACAAACTCCCGTGTCTGCTGGTTGCTAAGGTTGGGGTACGGTGAGGCGCCCAGGCTGAAGGTCTCCCACAACAGGATGCCAAAACTCCACACATCGCTCTCAGAGGAGTAGCGGCCTGCAGGGGGGCAGGCTGAGTGAGGGGCCATGCAGGTCCCCGGGGTGGGGGCAGGAGGAGGAAGTGGGGAAGGGTGAGGAGAAACAGGTGAAGAAGAAGAGGAGGATGAGGGTGGGGGAAGGAGGAGGAGGGGAGGAGAAAGCCAGAGAGGAAGAGGGGCAGGGAGGAGGGCTGGTACCGTAGTTAAGGGCCTCGGGTGCTGTCCACTTGACGGGCACTTGCCGGAGGCCCCCTGAGGCTGCGTAGATGCCATCTGCTTCCTCCCGGGACATCCCAAAGTCGCTGATCTTCAGGACATTCTTCTCCGTCACCAGGCAGTTGCGGGCAGCCAGGTCCCTGAGTGAAGCAGGGGTCGTTTGGCCAGCTGGCTGAGGCTGCTCCAGGACAAACCTGCCCCTACAGCTGAAGTTCCCCTACCTGCTTGCTGCCCGCCCACCCACCCACCCGCTCACCGGTGGATGCAGCACTTGCTTTCCAGGTACTCCATGCCGGCCGCCGCGTCACCCACCATCTGCAGCAGGGTCTTCACGCGCAGGCGGGTCCCCTCTGTCCGCAGGAAGGTCAGAAAATCGCCCCCTGTGGAGAAGGGTGCCTGCTGAGCCACTGGCTGGGCTGAGTGCCTGCCATGTTCCCCAGCTTCCCCAAGGTCTGCCCCCACACCTTGCACAAGCTCCATGACAATGTAGATAGGCTGCTTCTGGGTACAGACGCCGATGAGGCGCACAATGTTGGGGTGGCTGTACTGCTTCAAGATCCTAGTGGGGGCAGGGGGTATCATTCAATGCCATGTTCGCCCCCATTCCACTTGCCTCCCCCAAGTCCAGGGCACCCAGCGGGATGGACATGTGACCTCAGCTTTGAGGGGGCAAGGATGGGTGGGGCTCCAGCATGCAGTAATGCCACACAGGCCGCGCACTTGGGCTGGATGTGGCAGAGGAAAGGCCCGTAGGGCTGGCACTTGGGGGAGAGCGTTGCCCACCTCGCTTCCTGCAGAAACTTTGCCTTGATTTCGGGTGGAAGGGTCTCTCGACATGACTTCACAGCCACTGGAGTGTTGTCTGCTCGTAGCCGACCACTGAATACTTCCCCAAAGTTGCCCTGAAATGGTCCTGGGCTGCCACTGAGGTCTCAGAGGAGCAGCCATCCTTACCTCTGCCCCTGGGGGAATGGCTCCAACTGCGTGTGCCCAGGTAGGGGGCACCTCTGGGCGGGCCAAGGACCATTACCTCCAAAACATCATGCTCACTCAGAGAAGTGACATACAAACCCCAAAGTCACTTGACTTTGGGTCTGAAAAACACTGTGTCCTGAGGAAAGTGACTTCTTTTCCCCAGACACTTGCCCAGTCATCTGAGCACAGCAGGGGGGTACAGGGGATGCTGAGGTCAGGGGTAGGTAGTGGGTGGGTGGTATCCCTTGACTCCTAGAGGGTAGTGCATAGCAGTGGCTGGGCAGGGAATTAAGGCTATGGAAGCAGAGAGGCTGAGCAGGATTGAGAAGCACTGGGGTGCTAGAAAGCAACAGGGGCAGAGAGAAAGGCAGGTGCCAGGCGGCCTGGCGGAGGCGTACTCACCCGCCCAATCTGTTCCCCCAGCACCAGGTCCTCATGGTTCAGCACCCACTTGTCCTGGGGAGGAGGAAGACAAGATGCTGGGTCTACCACCTGCCAGCGTGTGCTACGGCCTTCTTTCCTGACGTCCTGCACATCTGTTCTTCTCACGGGGCTGCATCAGATGACTTTGAGGGGCGGGGGTGGTTCACAGCTAGCAGTGTCCTTGATGTGCCTGGCCACCACCTTTCAGAAGGACAGGTCACCATGGGCTGGAAGACCCTTCCTGTTCTGATCTGGGTGGCTCTGAGCTGTGCACACGCACACACATACACCAGCCCTAACACAGGCAGCCCAGGGTGCAGGCTTACCTTGGGCACAGCCCTGTGCAGGACCACACCACTCTTCTTGGTGAGGGGCTCCTGGGAGTGCAGCAGGTGATCAATGAGCAAGGGGATGCTGGGAAAACCATCCCCTTCCAGCCGGTACAGGTTCTGTGGGGTAAGGCACATGGGCTCAGCAGGTCTCAGGGGAGGCCACAGCACAGGTAGCAACTACCCACACCTGCTCTCTCCAGGCCCCTGGGCCCCCGGCGCAGCCACACTCACATCCTGGGACTGGATGATGAAGTGGCGGGGCAGGCCATCCCACAGCACCGACAGCACAGCCTCCTGCTTGCCCTGGCTCTCCCGCACCAGGAAGTCCCCAGAGTGTGTCAACAGCTCGACCACCTCTGCCCGTGGGATGGCCCCGTGATACCATAGCTGCTCATGTAGCGGCTTCTGCACCTCGGGAACCAGCTGCAGTGGTGGCGGCAGCTGCAGGGGCAGGGGGACAATGGAGTGGAGGGGGGGAGGGACTGTGCTCAGGCAGCTGGCCCAGAAGCCCATGGTGGCAGCCAGGGGTCTCTTGCTCCCCCTCCTCACAACGACCTGAGGGCAATCAGGCCAACCATGAGCCCCCTGGAGCAGGCCAGAGCCTGGTCCCAGACTGGCTGACCCCAAACCAAACTGTTGCCTTTTCCTGTAGGCCAATGGCTGCCCACTGCAGGGACAGGAAGGCCAAAGGTTGGCCAAGGCCACCTGTCCCTGCCAGAACCAGGCATCGTGAAGAGGAAGGAGGTGTGAGAGTGCAGCCTCACATCCCAGATGAGAGAGAGTGTCCCCCAATGTCCGCAGCCTGGACAGGGCCTGTTCTCTAGGGTGTCTCAGTGACCAAACCCACAGACCACATGGGGCGGGGCTTAGAGAGCCCTGGCCAAGTGATCCCCTTCTCCTCCAGGCCAAGAAGGGGCTACTTACTGAGAACTTGGGGCGGAAGATTCCAGAGATGTGACTCTTAAGGATTTCCAGCGTGGGTGTCCTCCCCCCCTCTCGCTCCTGCTCCTGAGGCCAGGGACAGACGTCAGCGGATGGCCAGGCTTGGGGAGGGGGAGGGCGAAAATGAGGAGCGTAGCCCCGGGCGGGCACTGCCAGGGGTGATAGTGGCGGTGGCAGCGGCTCACCGAGGATGATGTAGAGTGCCGGTCATCTTGCAGGTGAAGCACAGGTGGGGGCTCACCAGGCCCTAGCTGCTCCAGCTTGGCCTGCAGCAGTTCCTGCTGGGCCTGCAGCTTGGCCTGGGTGCACACAGCCCCCTGTAGCCACTGCTGTGCTTCCTGAAGTGCCTGCCTCTTGCCCAACAGCTGAACCCTGCAGGTGGAGGTGGGCCCGGAGGACCGGGAGGGTGGGGAAGGACGAGGGGTGAGTGGGGGGGTTTGGCAGGGCCAGGAGGGGGCAGGCAGGAGAGAGACAGTTAGGGCCAGCTCACCGGCTCCGGGGGTGGGTGTTCTCTTCCTGCTCCTGCAGCTCGTGCTGCAGCTGAGTGACCAGCTCCTGCCTGCTCAGCACCGTTTGGTTGGCAACGGCCAGCTCATCTGTCACTGAGGTCAACCTGAAGCCCAGAGAAGGGTCCATTCCAGTGGTAGCCCTGCCCACTCAGTCATGGCCACATCAGTCAGCAGTCTCCCCCTACCCCCATTTCCTCCACCGCCCTTGGGAGGGGGGTGTGCCTGGCCCAGGCCCAGCCATCAACCCACGTGTGCTGCACGCTCTCGACGGTCAGCTCGTTCAGCTGCAGCTCCCCGGGCGCCAGTGGTTCCCCCTCCTCCAGGAGGGATTCATCAAAGGTGACACAAGGGGGAATGTCAGGGGCAGAGCTGTGTGGGGACAGTGCCTGCTCAGCCAGCAGCTCTGCAGCCCTGGTGTCCCGGTGGCGCACAGGCACGTCACGGGGAGGGGACTCACCCATACTGTCGCAGGAAGCCTTGGTACTCAATCTCTGGCTGGATGCGGGCAGCAGCCGCAGCCATCTCACGGTGAATGGCCACCACCTCGTCTTGTACCAGGCTGCTGATCTCCAGGTATTCCTGTAGGATCTCCTTCCTGTCCCCAACCCCCAGGACGGGATCACCAACAGGGCTAGGCAAGGACCAGGCAGCCCTGCCTGGATGCTGGATTCCCTAGTCAGTGCCGCAGCTAATCCCCCAACCTTCTTCACCCAGTGAGCTAAGCTCTCTAGAAGCTGTGGGTGCTGGAAACCCCGGAATGACCCTATGATATTGGGGTGTGGTTCTGATAGTGAAGGAGCACTCCAGGGTCAGAGTGGCAGGGAAACAAGGGTTCCAGTTCTCCCCATTTGGGTGGCCGGAGCTGCTGACCCCCACATCTTCATCCCCCAGCAAAGGCCCTGCTGAAGCCATCTCAGATACACCCCCCTCCCACAGTAGCCTTCACTTCCCTGCTTGCCAGGTGTGCCCCAGGACACGTCCCTGTTACATACCACCCCCAGTCTACCATGACATTTCACCCCCACCCAAGAGCTGACTTGGCAAGGTCTAGATTCTGGCCAGAGCCTCAGTTCTTGCCCCCCACAGTCTATTCTCAGTAGCCAGAGCAGTCTGCACCAGGATAGGTCACATCGCATCACACTCCTGTGCGCCCAAAGCCAGGGTCTTCCCCATGGGCCTTGAGGGCCCTGTCACCCGGCAACTCACCAACCCTGCCCTCCCCTTACCCTGCAGAAGTTCCACTGGCTCCATGTTATTCCCGGAGACTCTCCCTTCTCAGTGCCTATGCACCTCTTTCTGGAATGTTCTTCCTCTGGCCCTTGTTCACTGCCATCCTTCTTTCAGGAGGCCTTGCCAGGCCCACTCTATCTCACCTGGACCCATGCTTCCCGCCATGGGCACGGCATCCCCTTTGCATGGGCTTGCTCTTCCCCATGCTACTACTACCCCAAAAGCCTTCTGCTTCACTACTTGACTTTCTTTTCTCTTCTCAGGATCCTGAAGCCTGAGAGGTGCTATGTGAAGGTGAGGGGATTCTGAGACAGTACAATCTGTCCTAGGTCCCGCACTGCCACGAGACTGAGCTGTCTAGGCTCTGCCTCCGGGCCTGGAGATGGGGTCGAAAGCTGTTCATGGGGGATGGGGCATGTGGGCATCTGTGGCTTACAGGATGCGCGCCATCTCCTCGTGCAGGTCCTGCAGAGACTGCAGCAGGCCAGGCAGCAGAAGCTGGTGGTGGTGCTGGTGATGCAGCTGGGCGGCCCGTACACCCAGCACATAACGGTTATGATGAGCAAACAGCTTCCAGAGGCTGCGGACGTACTTGTCTTTAGCCTTGTCTCGGTCTCTGTCTGCCGGGAGGGACGAGAAAGGGAGCCGGTGGGTGATGGCACAGAGGCCTGTCCCTGGTGCCGGTAGACAAGGCCAGAACAGGCCCAGGGCGGCCCCTTCCCTTGCTGCAGACCTTTGCTGGCCTCCTGGTACTTGCGCCTGGCCTGGGCGCTGTCCCGTGCCAGGGCTCGGTACTGACTCTTCAGCTTCTCGATGTCCTGGGTATGAGTCTGGGGAAGAGATGCGGGGGCCAGTGTGGGGACGCCAACTTCCTGGACAGATGAAGAAGACTCCAGGCCAGAGCCAGGTCCTGTGGCATGCCCATACTGGACCTCCCAGGTAGAGCGAAGAGAAAGATGCAGGGGTGGAAGGGAGGGAGGCCGGGAGGTGGGACTCGCCCTGGCCTGACAGTGGTGTCCGTCACACAGGCTTCCCTTGCAGGAGGTTCTGGGGTAGCCACCATGAAATCCTGAGTCCAATCAGGAGCCATCTGTTGTCACTGTGCACTGGATCTTGTAGGTTTTATTACTGTCACAGGCAGAGTTCTCAACCCACCGCTCCTACTGTTCTCACACAGGGATATGCCGGCCACGCTCCGAACCTCAGCTTCCTGTAACTAATCCAACTCCCAACCCCCCACAGGTCGTTCTCTTAGGCCACTGGATCCTGGCTGCCGGCTCAGCGTGGTCCCTGTAGCTATAGAGTAGTCAAGGCTAATGCAGAAACACACGGGCCAAGGTGGCTGCAGTAAAATTTCCTATCTATAAAAAGGCCTCTGAATTAGATTATCTGTGGAGAATAGAAATGTGGAGCCTGGGGCTGGCCACTGGGGGCCGCTGTAGGATCGTGGCAGGGTCAGCTCCGGCTTTGTGCTGATGGTAGGGATGAGATAGAGATGCATCAGACACCCAGATCAATAAAACCAAAGCCACACACAGCCTGTGGGGCAGCTAAGGGGCTAACAGGCAGGCCACTTGGCAGAAGGGGCACCTGACCCACAGGAGGCCATGCTGCGGTCCTGTTGCTCTCTGGGGCCCTGGGAGGAGCCAGCTGGGCCCTGCTCTGTGACCTTCTCTCAATGGGAGACCGTACACACACACACAGCTTCACCTCTGGTCCTTGCACATCCAGTACACCCAGGCAATACCACTCCAACTGTCCGGCTCATCCAACCCGGGGAGTTAGGGAGGAAGCTGCATGAGGCTGGGCGTGAGCAGGCCCTTCCTGGCTGAGGGCCTGTGGTCAGGGACTTCCACTTCCCCGCCCCCTCTCTGGGAACCCAGCAGCTCGGGTGCACGGCAGCACCAGCATGCAGCCCACAGCCTGCAGCCTGCAAGCCTGCCCACCTTAGTGAGCTCCTGATGCAGCTGCTGCCACTGCTCGCTGTAGGTCTTGCGCAGCTGCTGGCGCTCCCGGATCAGCAGGCTGAGCTTGCTCAGGGGCCCGGAGTTCAGATCCTCCGCATGCTGTCGCAGTAGCCGACTAAGTCCCTCGGTCTGGCTGGTGATCTCCACCCAGGACTGCAGCAGGGACACGCAGAGGGGAGACAGAGACAAGGAGACAATGGCTGCTCCCTAGCCTTCAGGCTGGTGGTGATGGGGAGGGGGGTGTCTCCAGGTGAGGAGGGAGGAACATCTCCCCTACCCCCACCCGCCCACAGAGGCCCACCTGACTGATGAAGCTGTCCGGGCCGAGCGCCCGGCCCTGGCCTCCGCTGCCGCCGTCTTGTAGGGACATGTGGTGCAGCAGGCCCGCGTATTCCCGGTCGCTCTTGACCCGCTGGGCCATCCACTTCCTCATGCCTTCCAGCAGGCGAAGCTCATTTTCCTGCATCTGCTGGATGGCCCCGTGGCCCTGGGGGCTGCACAATTCCGAGGAGAAGCCCATGGTCGCCCTCCTGGAGACAGAGACCAGGTAGTCACCCAAGGGAGGCTGCCCACTGGACACAGAGGAGGGACAAGAGGCCGGGGACAGCTGGGTTGGGAGCAGCTGCAAGTAGAAATGAATCGGGGTGCTGGGACACTTCGTTGCCCTCCAGGCCCAGCCTAGCACCTGAGTGAGGTCTAGGAATGGAACCAGCCCCAAACCTCCCTTCCCTCGCGGCCACCCGATTCCAGCCGTTTGCCCCGGCTGGCTGGCCGAGCCCTGCCCCTGTGTTGGTCCCCGCCCTTCCGCAGCCCCCTCCCAGCCAGTTGGGCAGCCGCCCGACCCTGACCCCTGCCCATCGCCCGCTTGCCCACCCGGTTACCGTAGGAGCATCTAGCTGCACCCCGCCTGACACTGCCACCAATTCAGGCCTCAGGCCGGCTGGACCCCCCTGACCAGTTCCTGATTCCGCGCTTCCTCCTTGCACTGTTTCGGTTGGCCAAGGCCCCTGGGCGGGCCTGGGAGGGGAAGGGGCGGGCGAGAGCAACCCCCCCTTTCTCTACAGCAGCCCCATGGCCACGGAAACGGAAGGGAGGAGGGGGCCAGGAAAGAATGGCTGAGCCGGGAGAGCGCCCAGGAACGCGGGAAGTGCAGGGGCAGCCGAAGTCTGGAAGAGGCAGGGGCAGGCTGGGTTCCCTGAGCAGAGCCCATGCTCCATTTCCAAGTTAAGGCCTGCCTCTCTGAGGTGCAGGCCTCCATCCCCTTCCCTCTGCAGCCTTCTGGGGAGGAGCAAGGTATGCAGTCTCCAAAGCGGAACTCGGCTGCTCCAGGGAATGCCATCTGGGCTGAGCTGGGCTCAGACTCTAAGGAAGGCCTCAGCTAGAGGATGCATTACTTTAGCAGGGCAGGCTGCTCTGCGGAGCTGCTGGGGCTTCCAGCGTTTATTTCCCTGGCAGGGAGCAGGGCACGGCTGGTAGCTGACGCACTGCACCTGCTGCCTCAGAAACTGACTTGAGCTCCCTTCCCCCAATCCCAACTTGGATCCCCAGGCAGGATAAAGAACTAGACAGCACACTGAAGAGGCCTGTTTGCATAGTCTGCACGTTTAATCACTTTAAAACTTCTAACATTATCTCATGTCCATTAAATAGAGCCAACAATGCTGGGCCTGTTTAAATTACAAGAAAAAAAAAAATCCCCGTGTACCAACCCAGTATCTTACAAAACCAGCCGGGCTGGCCACAGGGCGGAAAGAGGGTTTGGGGGAGGGGGCACCCCTGGGCAGGTGGCTGGGAACTGGGGAGAGAGCACAAAAGGGGCTCCCACATGGGAGAGGGCTGATTGTCCTACTGGGAGGGGTGCAAAAGGCACATCAGAAGAGGGGGCTGGGGGTGACAGGTCAGTGCTTTTCTCCACCAGGGCATGGTGTTCACGGAGGGTACTCGGGGCCACTGCCTGTCCACCCCCAGCACACATAGGGAGCCAGTGCCCCACACATGGGCCCTTGGCGCAGTGAGCCCCTGCTGCCAACGCAGATGTCGGCCTGCCTCCTCCACCGTGACCCCCCTTCCTGGAGCCCACAGCCCACCTCTCAGGACTTGGGGCTCAGCTGCTCCACGGTCCTCAGCCACCTGCTGCAGCCCCCACACCTTGGCCCAAGGCAGCCTGGCAAAGGGCAGGGTGGATGGTGGGTGTGAGGAGGTGGGTGGTCCAGCTGCTACCCCCAGTAAAAATACAAAAAAAAAAAAAAAAAATCAGCATCTAAAGTGAAATCATCACAAAGTGAAAATATATCCTCAAACAGCTCCTGAGGTCCCCACAGGGGAAAGCAGCATCGGATGGCAGGCAGGAGGGGCCAGCGGGGGCCACCGTCCCTCTCCACCACCACCCAGGGGCTCCGGGACTGTGAGTGTCAACAGCCCAGGCAGCCCCGGGCTCAGATACAGGGACATGGGCCCGGGCGGGAGGGGAGGGCGACAGGGCCACCACAGCCTGGCTCAGCCTGGCAGCCGGCTGTGCTGTAGGCACCAAGTGTGGAGGCAGCGCCACCCTCCCCTTGGTCCCTTCCTATGACAGCTATTTCCACCCAGGCTCACCGGGGCTGGGGTCACTGGGTCAGGAACATAAAAGCCCTTGGAGAGGTGGCCTCCTGCGAGTCCCTCCGGGGCCAGCTGCCCTGCTGCTGGCATGGGGACCATTATTGCTTTAGAGGGCAGGGGAGAGGCGGAGCCCTAGCACAGGGCAGGACTCAAACAAGGAAGGGCCTTCCCGTCCACCTGGCGGCACACTAGCCAGGCCCCAGAGGTTTCGCTCCTTTCTCCACATGAGCAGGGTGCTGTGGTGGACAGAGGCCCTCCTCTGTACCCTCAGCTGGTCCTGCTTCGACACCCCCTTCCCCAAGGCCCTCACAGGCCAGCTGGGCCCCAGGGGAAGGTGAGAAGCAGTCTGCCCCCTCTGGCCTCCCAGTGGGGGGCCCAAACTCAGTCCCGAGATTAAAAAAATACTTTGGTGAAGTAAAAAGTGCCGGAGATCGGCTTGAGGGGTGGGCAGCGGGCGCGTCAAAGGGCGCTCTGGTCTTTGATGAAGGCGGTCCTCTCGCCCCGGCCCTCATCCTCCTCCGAGTCGGACGGGCACTCCTGCCAGGCCTCGGGGGGCAGCCCCTTGTAGGAGATGAGGCCTCTGTCCATGGTGTACACCTTCACCCCCCGGAAACTGAAGCCCGAGCGCAGCTGCAAGACCAGGAAGACAGTAATGAAGACCAGCACAATGAAGGCGCAGCTGAGGCCGGCTACCACCTCAGGCAGGTGTGAGGACGGCAGCCCAGCCTGTAGCCGGGGTTCCCCCACAGCCTCAGGTCGTGGCCCTGGTGGCGGGGGTGGCTGCTGCTGCTGCTGCTGCTGCTGCTGCGACGGGGACTCGCGGCTGCTCTGGCCTTGTCGGGAGCACGTCCGCTCCATGGGGTCCAGAGAGGCGTGGCTGGGGCAGCTGAGGCAGTCGGTGGGGGCCAGCCCCTGGCAGGTGGCACACGAGGCATGGCAGGGGGCGCAGACGCTGGCCTGGATGGTCTCCACATCGTTTTCGGTACTGTAGTGCGTGTCGAGGACTTGGGGAGTAAAGCCTGGTGGGCAGTGCTGGACGCAGCTCTTCTCATGTAGGGAGAAGCCTTCCTCGCACACTGCCGGTGTCGGGGAGGACAGGGATCAACAAGGCAGGCCTCGGCTGCCCCTGGAGCCCTAGGTTTCCCTCAGTAATGACCCTCCACTCCCAGAACAGCAACAACTACTGACCTACGCAGGCCTGGCTGGACGTGAGCGTCTTGCAGCCGCTGCTCTCGGGAGGTGTAGGCAGCCCTTCGGGAGCCGTGCCATATAACACGAGGGTGAACTTGGTCAGCGTCCCTGTGGCCCACACGAGGGATCAGAATGAGGGTGGTGGTACCACACCCCCAGCAGCCCCTGCCCCTCCCCTGCCCTCCAGCCATCCCATACCGTAGTTGTTGGCTTCGCTGGTATTTTCAATCTCCAGGATCCACTCGCCAGAAGGGTCCTCATCCCAGGAATGGGTGGTCATGAAGGCCCAGTCATTGAAGCCATCTGCCGAGTAGTCATGCGGCCTGCACAGGGGTAGTACAAACCCAGCTGGGCCCGGGCCTGGGTCTACACCCCTCCCAGCCCCGGGCAAATACCAACCCGCAACTCTGCGAGGGCACTGCACAAAGGGAGGCATTAACTGGGTGGAAGCCAGGGCTCTTGCAACATGGGATAGTACCCCAAGACAGAGTGGGACCTTCTCCAATGCCTCCTCTCCCATGGGGGAACAGGTGCTGCAGGACACCCAGGCAGGCACGATGGCCCTGGTGGGGACGGGGCAAGCACCTGGCGGCCAGCAGGGTGGAGCGGGTGCCCATGGGGCTGACCAAATGTATAGCAAGGTCACCGCGGCGGTTGTAGGACAGGGTGAGCCGTGCCTGGGCGTGCTCCAGCCGGGTGATGTGGTTGGGCTGGCCCAGGCAGGCGGCCACTGTCTTGCGCACCTCCAGCCGCTTCCCGATGTCCCTACACAGAGAGCAACAGCATGTTCGGTAAGCTGGGTCCAGTGGCCCCCATGGCTCCCTCCCAGCCTGGGGCCAGCCCTCACCGGGGCTCCGTGAGGATGTCGATGACACACTTCCGCTGGGGGGCCACCGTTGTCCAGTTCTGAGCCAAGGCCACCATGGCGCCTGCGTCCAGGAGCCCATAGCCATACGAGTGGCTCACTGTGCAGGTGGGGAAGGAGGGTCAGCTGGGAGGCCTGGGGCATCCCTGCTTCCCAAACCCCAGTCCCGGAAGGCCGCCCTGCTGTCCCCACCTTTGCGGCCCACACCGTTGGTGGCCCAGTCGTTAGCATTGAGGTGAGCTGGCTTGGAGGTCTGGACTACCAGGTGCTGCATGTCCCGCCAGGTAAGATTCTTGCTGCAAAGGAGGAGGAGGCCAGGGCTTAATCTTTTTGGACAACACCTGGGGCCAGGGCTACCCTGCCAAGACGGCTACAGGGGCTAGGGCTGCCCATCAGCCCCTCCCCACTCACTTGGCCTCAAGAGTAAGTGCGATGATGCCAGCTGCCAAGGGGGCGGAGGCTGAGGTGCCCGTGTGAGACTCTGTGCATTTCTGCCGCAAGTCAGTGGTCACCTGTGGGGAGAGGGGGAGAGACATGATAGTGCTGAGGCCTGAGACGGGTGCAGGGGTTGGGGCGGCTGCGCCGCTGGCCACCCTCCTGCCTGCAGACATGGGGGGCACGGATGGCCTAGGGAGCCAGCTGCTGCCTTGCTCACACAGATGTGCATGGGGCAGGGCCTGGTCCTTTGTGGGAATGTTTCCTGTGAAACAAGGCAGGACGAGCAAAGTGTGTTCCCAGGAGAATGCGGGCTTCCCCAGGGCTTCACAGGTGGCTCCATAAACCCCTACCCCGAGTATGAAAAGTCCCCATCCCCAGCTAAATGGGGGTGCTGAAAGAGGGCCCCCCCCAGCCCCACCCAGGGCAGGACTCACGATCTGCTTCTCGTTCTGGTTGCCGCTGCTGTAGGTGGTAGCCAGTGTGGACGAGCAGGCCTCGCTGTACCAGGGCACGTTGCCGAACTGCGTGGCGCTGCTGATGGACAGCGTGTAGATGCTGTTGGTGTAGCCATCACAGTTGCAGCTGTCGTGCTCCCGGCCCCCGTTTCCAGAGGCCCAGACAAAGATGGAGCCCAGCCCCCCTCGGCCCTATGGACAGAGTGGACAGGGTCACGCAGGATCAGGACTTGAGTGAGGCCCAACAAGGGGACACTGCAGGGAACTGGGAAGGCTGGAGCCTTGGTCCCTGGGGACCTCCTGTCCACCTCCCAGACACCCTATGAACTCCCTGGGGGAGATCAGCATAAATGTGAAAATCACGTGTGCCTCCCAGACCAAGGTCACCACCAACATGCTCAGAGTGTCTGGCAGTGGGGGTTAGACTTGAAAAAATTAGTTTATTTTGATTGGAAAGTCAGATTTTTTTTTTTTAAAGTCAGATTTACAGAAAGATCTTCAGCCTGCTGGTTCACTCCCCAAGTGGCTACAACGGCCTGAGCTGAGCCAGAGCTGAGTTGACCTGAAGCCAGGAGCTTCTTCCGAGTCTCCTACGTGAGCACGGGGTCTCCAGGCTTTGGGCCATCTTCGACTGTTTTCCTAGGGAGCTGGATGGAAAGTGGAGCAGCCAGGACATAAACCATAAACCAGCGCCCATATGGGATCCTGGCATTTGAAGGGGAAAGATTTTAGCCTCTAGGCTATCACAACAGGCCCTACACCATTAAAAAAAAAAAAGTGGCAGAGAAGGAAGAAGGGGAACAAAGGGGGAGGGGGAAGAGAATATTCCACCCACTGCTTCATTCCCCAAATATCTGTAACACTCAGGGCTGAGCCAGGCCAAAAAGGCAGAAACCCAGAACTCCATCAGGGTCTCCCATGGGGCGGCAGGAACCCAAGCACTTGACCCATCATCTGTAACCTCCCAGGAGGTATTAACAGGAAGCTGTAGTGGAAGTGGAGGAGCCAGGACTTGAACCAGGCACTCTGATATGGGATACAGACATTGAAAATGGAATACAACAACTACCTGGGGAAGGCAGGTGGGACTTTTTGTTTTAAAAATATATCTATTTATTTATTTGAAAGGCAGAGTTCCAGAAACAGAGAGAGAGACAAGCAGAAGAGCATGAGAAAAATCTTTTATCCCGTTTCACTCCTGAAATGGTTGCAATTGCTGGGGCTGAGCCAATTGGAAGCCAGGAGCTTCTTTGGAGTCTCCCATGTGGGTGCAGGGTGCTAAGCACCTGGGCCATCCTCCACTGCTTTCTCAGGCTACAAGCAGGGAGCTGGATGGGGAGTGGAGCAGCTGGACTCTAATCAAAACCCAAATGGGATGCTGGCGCTGCAGGCTGCAGTTTAACCTGGTGCTTTATTTTTTTATTCCCCTTAGTATTTCATAAACATGCTTTCAGTAAAATTAAAATCAAATATGAGAATCAAAACAGACCCTGAAGACCCAGTGCAATGGCTCAATAGCTAAATCCTCATCTTGCAAGCATAGGATCCCATATAGACGCCAGTTCATGTCCCAGCAGCTCCACTTCCCATCTGGCTTCCTGCTTGTGGCCTGGGAAAACAGTCGAGGACGGCCCTGGGACCCTGCATCCACGTGGGAGACCTGGAGGAAGCTCCTTGCTCCTGATCAGCTCAGCTCCAGCCATTGTGCTTACCTGGGGAGTAAACCAACAGATGGTGGAAGATCTTTCTGTCTCTCCTCTCTGTAAATCTGATATGACTTTTCAATAAAAGAAAAAAAAAAAACCTTAAAAAAAAAAAAAACCAGATGTGCAGCAGGCTAAACCTCCACCTCTGGGGAGGTGTTTTGCATCCAATAATGCAATGGGGTTTAAGTACAGCTACTCTTTTTCTTTTTTCTAATTTATCAATTTTTAATGGAAAGTCAGATATACAAGCGAACGAAAGAAGGAAGACCTTTCGTCCACTGATTCAATCGCTAAGTGGCCACAACAGCCAGAGCTGAGCTGATCCAGAATCCAGGAGCCTCTTTTGAGGTTCCCACACGGGTGCAGGGTCCCAAAGCTTTGGGCTGTCCTCGACTGCTTTCCCAGGCCACAAGCAGGAAGCTGGATGGGAAGCAGGGCCGCTGGGACCAGAACTGGCACCTATATGGGATCCCGACACATTCAAGGTGAGGACTTTAGCCGCTAGGCTACTGCGCCAGGCCCTCTTTATCATTGAGACAGGAAAATCCTTCATCCATTGGTTCACTCCTCAAGTGGCCACAATAGCTGGAGCTGTGCTGATCCAAAGCCAGGAGCCAGGAGCTTCTTCTGGGTTTCCCAAGGCTTTGGGTTGTCCTTGATTGCTTTCCCAGGGAGCTGGATGGGAAGTGTGGCAGCCAGGGCAGAACCAGCACCTATATGGAATCCTAGCATATTGAAGGTGAGGATTTAGCCACTAGGCTATTGTGCCGGGCCCCTTGTTTATGTTTCTGAGGTAGCTTCTTGCTACTACCTTTGGGAGGCACCAGCTGGAGACCTGCCTCTTAGCCTCAGCCTGGCTTCTGACCCATGGCCTACACCTGGGAAGGCAGCAGAGGGTGCCCCAAAGGTCCGAGCCCCCCGCATGAACATGGAAGACCCAGATGGATCCAGACTCAGACCCAGTTTTCAAGGCAATTCAGGGAGTAAACCAATGGATGAAAGCTCCTTCGCTGTTTTCCAATAAATAAGTAACTCTTAGAAGAAAAAAGAAATAATCAAATACGAGTATCAAACAAAATAGGACAATCCAAGGGCGACCCCCCCAGGGAGGACAACCCTAGAGGCGGGGGCTGGCCCCCCACTCACCTGGCTAACCCCCCGGAAGAAGGCCTCCTCGGCCAGGCGAGCTGGTCCGTCCACGGTCTTGCCATCGTCCTCGGGGCCCCAGCTGGCGCTGTAGATGTGGATGTGGTTGGGGTTCAGGCCTAGTGAGCGTGCCTCCACTGCATCTGTCACCTCGCCATCCAGCATGCGCACCCCTGGCCACGGAAGGGGCAGGAAGAGGGAGTGGTATGCATCTAGTTGTTCAGAGCATGGGGGATGGGTGTGGGCAGGATGGGGCGGGGCTGGGGAAAACCTGGGCTCTCTACCTGCCTGCTCCTGCCTTTCAGACAACCCCAGAACACAGGGTAAGGCCCCCTGCCACTCATCGGACTGCAAAGCCCTGTTGAGACTCCTGCTAGGCAGAACCCATCTACCCGCAGCACTACCAGCCCTGGGTCCAGCTCAGTCCCCCGGAGGCATAGGAGATGTAAGCCAGGCTGGGCCAGGTGGGAAGCAGCAGGATGCTCCCAGAAGGGCCCTCCCTCCTCCAACATGGAGCTGAGGCCACACCCACCTCCGATACGGGCATTGTAGGCCACGCCCACACCGCAAACACCATTGTTGGCCACAGCAGCCACTTCTCCCGCACACCGTGTGCCGTGCCTGCCAGGGTCAAGAGTACAGTGTCAGTGGGGCTGACAGGGCACACTGTACACTTCTGTACCACAACCACCATTCCCCACACGTATGCACACGGCCCCTCCTCTACCCAGGAACCCACCAGCACCAGGCCAGTGGAAAAAGCCAGCAGCCCCTTGAGTGGGGCACATTTCAGCCAGGCTCAGTCCCCCTCACTTTCTTACCTATTATCATTCATCTGTGTGTACCTAGGCTGCGGGTCAGGGTCCTGGTCGTTGACATCAAAACTGGCCCCAGGGTCCTGGACAGCACGATGCCATGGTCAGGAGCAGGCTGACCCCAGCAGCAGGCCAGGCCAGCAGCCCGGCATCAGTATTCCCCACCCACCTCCCACCTCTGCCCCTCCCTGGCCTCCTCACATAATTGCCTGCCAAGTCCGGGTGGTTCTTCTCAATGCCGTCATCCAGAATGGAAACCACAATGCCGTGCCCTGTGAAGCCCTGGGCCCAGGCTTCCTTCACGTTCAGGTCCCGCTGGGTGACACCAGACTGCAGACACGCACCCACATTACATGTGTGAGGGCTGGGGTATCAAGGATGTCCCTGTAGCACCCCCAAACCTCTCCACCCTCCAGAGCCAGCAATAACCACACTAGCTCTCTACAGGGTATGTGTGTGTGTCACGGCTTAGTCCCAAAAAGACAATGACCTGGACCAGGCCTCAACGTCGGCCTCCGCCTCCCCTGGGGGTTCACAGGATGGAGGGAGGTGCAACATACCAGGTACCATTGCTGGGGGAACTTGGGGTCCGTGGGTTCCTGGTACACATCACGCTTGCTCCGTCGCTTGGCCACCTGCTGCTCTAGCCACTGCACCTGGGAGGACACAGAGGGTAGGAGTGGGTGGGGGCACTGGGAGGAAGCCAGAGGGGCTCCTGAGAGTAGGAGGAGGGGGAGGTGGGTGGCAGGAAGCGCCGTGGCCACACTCACTTGAGGCTCCCTCTGCAGCCGGCTGTGCCGCGGGCGGTGAGGCGACAGGGACCGCTTTGTCACTGCGCGGTGCCAGAAGTGGTAATAGTCGCCGAAGATCTGCAGGAGAGCAGGGAGGCTGAGCTGGGCTTTCCATCTGTCAGTGTCCCACCCCCACCCCAGGGCTGCAAGTGGAGACTCATGGGGATGGGTGTGGGCTGCTCCCCACCAGCACCCAGCAAGAACACACAGGGGATCCCGCAGGATCCACCCTGATACCCTGCTTGGCCCAACACTCAATTCCTGCCCCGTGCCCATGGCAGAATGCCCACCTGGCCCAGGTTGACGAATCCATGCTTCCGTGCCACGCTGCCGGCCACCGCTGGGCCCCCACGGATGCGCACAGCCCACGTATTGGTGAAGACCTTCTGGCCACAGGTATCGGCTGCCAGCAGGACCAGGGCTCCTGCTGCCGCGACCACCCAGAGCAACCAGGGCCTCAGCTCCATGTGGGGGGCAGGTGGCCGGGACTTCGGAGCTCCTGTCTCCTCGGCCTGGTCACAAGGCCTTGGCTCGCACTCGCTTGTTCCCTGCTTGTGGTCCCGGGCTGGCTGGTGGGGGCATGAGGCTGAAATGGGCAGGGCTAGGATAGGAGGAAGGAGGCCCGCAGCTCTGGGAGGGGCGAGAAGGAAAGGTGTGGAGAGTCAGCCCCTCCCTTCCCGCCCCTCGGCCTGAAAGGGGCTCTGGGGGACAGGGGAGTAAGGCCAAACCAGAGTCCTTCCCGGAGGCAATCTGGTCCCCTCCCACCCTGCCTCAGGGGCTGGAAGTACGGCCAGATGGACTCCCCACATCGCTCCACCACCACAAGCAGCAGCAGCCTCTCTCCACACACAGGAACACAAGTGCGACACAGAAAGTGGGACGCGGCATATCAAGGCTTCAGTCACTCAAACTCAGAAATGACAGGTGAACACTTGCCAGCCTCAAAGCGCCCAAGCACCCAGGGTGCACACACTGTCTCAGCCAGCTTTTAGAAACCAGTCACACAGTATCTATCAGAACCCAAAACAAAGCCTGAACCGTGAACAACGCCCATGGCAGAATGGGGAGGGGGAGAGTAAGGGCCATTTGTCCTTGGTGTCACTGTGTATCCTCCACAGTCCCCAGGTACATCTCCCAATGCAATCATACAGAAGCACCACTCAGGGACCCTCTGCTCAACAGAGCACGTCAGGTTTACCATCAAAGACCATAGGGGGTGACCCTGGCTAAGGTTTTGGGGGTGCCACTCTTAGCATCTCAAAGTCAGGGGCCCAACCCCCTTTCAGGAATGCTGGGGCGGAGTGGGGGTGGAGCCAGTGCCTAGGGTCTGCCAGCTGGTCTCCCCACCATGGTGTGCTTTGCACCCCACCAGGCTTGTGTAGCCCTCAGGGCAAACACTGGCTGCTGAGCCAAGGTGCCAAGGTGAGGCTCAATCAATAGTTGGCCTGCTGTTTTTCCTCCTTCAGCAAACAGACAGCGGGACCTCTCTGTCCAGGGCCACATAACTGTCTCCAGAAAGCCTCCCCACTGGTCCGAAACCAAGGCCCTGGGTTAGGGGCAAGTTGGGGGTGGGGGGGATGGCACCAGGAGTATTACTCCCTGCCATTCCCACAGCCCTGGTCCCAGGAGAGGCCTCACAGGGAAGCCCTCGCACCTCCAGGGGCCTCCCTGGCTGCCGCACTCCCACCCAGCCAACTGGGGGATGCCACACACAGTTCCCAGAGTATTTTCAGTTCACACCAAAATAACCTGACAGCTGATGGCAGGCGACACACACAGGCAGAGTCCAACAGGGCTTCCTGGCAGGCAAGGGGGCCAAAGGCACAGCCTTGGGCTGCCCAGGACAGCCAGCTGCCTCAGCCTGGGAGCCAAGAGACCCCCTAGATCCCTTAGTGGCCAGAGGATGTGGGGTGCGGCGGGGGTGGGGTGGGGCAGATAGAGCCCCGGAGAAATGGGGCCTGTTCCTGCTTTCCTGCCACAGCAGCTCCCTCTTGGGTCCTCAGATGCAGAGAGCCTGCTGACCAGGGAGCTGCCCTTTCCAACCAGAGAGTCCCCCGACCAGGGAGCCCCCACCTCCAGGGTGCAAGGCCGGCCCAGGTTCCAAAACATTGAGGGAGAAATCACAGGCTGCCGCCAGGCGTTAGAGGTGATTAACCAACTATTAAATTACCTTGTAGCACCCGGAAGGAAGGAGGCAGGCTTCAGGCACAGCAAGCAAGCAGTCCCCCTACTCAAGAAGGCCCAAGCGTCCCTCCCACCCTGTCCCGCCACAGAAGGGGACGGGAGGAATGTGGCTTCCAACGTGACCAGAACCTGGTGGGGGGCAGTCAGGGTCTCTCCCTATCTCAACCTCTTGGTCCAAGAGTAGGGGCTGAGAACAATGAATGAATGGGCTTCTCCCCACCCCCATCACAGACACTGACTCACCCTCAGATTCCCAGTTGTCTCAAACAAGGAGGCTCTCCCACTGTTTCCAGCCTGTCTGGGGACTGCAGGGGGCTGGGGCCGGGCTGCTTAGGCAATCCCCCTTGGCTGGGTTCTCCCAACACAAACAACTCCTGCAGGGCTACCACCGTGTAACTGCCCCCAGGCCCAGAACCAACTTGGAAGGCGGTGCGTGCTAAGTACCGCAAGCCAGCTCCTGTTACAAGCACACTGTGGGGGGCTCCTGGGAAATCCCAACTTCCCAGCCCCCTTGTGCTCAAATACTATTTGCTGAGAGATGAGCCAAGTCACTTCCCCTCTCTGGGCCTCAGTTTCCTAGGTGGTTAAAAAGCTGCTAGACCAGTGGTTTTCAAACTTTTTTTTTTTAAACCACAGCAAAATCCCGTCTCATCAAATCAAGTCTTAGGAAGAAGCCCACCAGCAAAGTGTAAACCTAGGCTGTGTGAGGGTAGTGCTGCCATGCCGTACACACACACACACACACACACACACCTGGACGGCCAGCGGATATCCAACCCTAGCTAGATCACATCATCTGAGGGTTTCCCTTTGGCTTGCCAAGTCAAAAAGAGAATCCCCCACACGCTCTCGGAGCCCGATGCGGGTCTACACCGCTAGGGCGCACGGGGCTGGTGGCAACGCGGCCGCTCCTGCCCTGCAAGCGCCTTGCCTTCCGACCTGTCTGGAGAGCAGGCCGGCCACCGGGCCCGCCACCCTCACGGAGGGGGGAACAGCAGGGGCCTCGGCCAGGCCCTGGGTCGGCCTGCCACGGCCCGCCAACCCCGCACCTGAGTCCTGCGGCCACACAGGTGTGCGGGCGAGCGCGAGGCCCGGCCGGGAGGAGTCCCCGCGCCCTGGCCGGGGGCCGCCGCTCCTTCCCGCCCGGCGGGACCGAGGTTCCCCCCCGCTAAGCCCAGCGCCTCCCGGACTCTGCCCCCATCGCGCCCCTCGGCAAGGGCGCTGGCAGGCGCTTTCTGAGGTCACAGGGCTCGCCCTGGCCGCGAGCGGAAAAGTACCGGCACGGCCCGGGGCCCGGGGCGCTCAGGTGGGCTGCGGGCGCCGTCGCGTTCCGTCAGGCTTCCCCCGGGCGGCCAGCGCCGCCGCCAGCTCTCCCCGAGCGGGCCGGGCATCCAGGGCCCGGCTCCGGGCTGCCCCCCGGCACGGCGCGTTCCCCGGGGCCCCCGGCTCTCAGCCGCGCGCCGCCTCCCCCCCGGGCCGCGTGCCCTCGCCGCTGCTTACCCCAGGGAGCCCGGGCGGGGAAACTTTTCCGGGCAAGCGCGGCGGTGGCGGCGGCGGCGGCGGCGGCGGCTCGGGCGCCCCTCGGCCGCGCGGAGAGCCCGGCGGCGGGGCCTGCTTCGGCGCGCTCCCCGCGCCCGGCAGCAGCGTCACGGCGCGGAGGCGGGAGGGCGGCGCGCGGCCTGGCCCGGCCGGCGAGCAGCGGCAGGACTCGGCCTGGGCTCGGGCTCCGGCGGCGGCGGGCGGGGGCAGCGGCCCGGCCGCGGCGGCGCGGCTTGTTTACTCGGGCCGCTGTCAGCGCGGCGCGGCGGCGGCCCGGCTCCTCCTCCTCCTCCTCCTCCTTCGCCGCCGCCGCGCCCCTCCCCCTCGCGGCGCCGCCTCCGCACTCCGGGCCGCCGTCGCCGCCCGGCATCCCCACGGCCTTCCGGGGCGCCCGCCGCCTCCGGCTCCGGGGGTGTGGGCGCAGGTAGGAAGCGGGCCGCCGATCCCCACGCGCCGCGCCGCCGCTCCCGGGCTCGGCTCTCGGCGCCGCGAGCTCCCCACCCCTGACCCCGGGCACACGGGCCCGAACTCTGGGGTCCTGGGCTGAGCTGGCCAGAGCAAGGCTCGGGGCGCCCTCCCTCTCTCCTCCACCGTCGCCCGGCCACCTCCCCTCGGCCCCTGAGCCATGAGCTGGGTCCGAGCTGGCCGAGGGCCCAAGGGGGCAGCGGCGCAGGCACCGCGGTTTCACGCGCTGCTCCGGGGGATGGAGAAGCTGGAGTAGCCCACCTCGTTTGCATCTGTTTTTAGCTTCTTTTTCCACCTTCCCTGACTGAGTGCCGGTCGAGGGCAGTCTCTTTTACATTATCTTTCTCATATGTATCCACCTAATCGTTCAGACTTGACTTTTTAAATCCCATTTTACAGATAAGGAAACTGAGATGCACATGGTTGAAATAATGAGCCCCGAGTCCCACAAGTAGCAGGCCTCGGAACCTTTGAAAGGAGACTCTGGGTTTTGCAAAACCCGAAACCTAGCTCCTTTGCCTTGTTCCAATCCAATAAAGAGGGGTGGGGTGGAGGTGGGGGCGTCGATGCTTGGGTCCCTGTCCTGGAAAAAAAAAAAAAAAAACGGCTGTGCTACTTGGCTGGAGCAGAGAAAGAGGCAAATGCGGTCAAGAACTCCCAGGCTGGGGGTAGAATGAGGCCGCAGTGCAGCTGGCAGTATCCAGTCTCCCCTTCCACACCATGCTGGGTTAACCTGGAGCCCCCTGTCTCCCACCACCCCCCAAAACCTGCTGTGTTCACCTGGTGTCCCCTGTCTAGGAGCCTCCTTAACACAGGTTCCTAGGTTGTGATGCCAACAGGTGCCTCCCAGAGGCCCCAGCCGACACCCTTCCTGACTCATGAACTCGTCCTTGCAGTCAGGAGGTGGAGAGAGCACATTGTTCCCTGACACATGTCTTACCTGTTATTTTTCAGGAGAGGAAACAGACCCCCTGTTGCCACGATGACACGTGCTCGGAGTCAGCAGCACCCTCAGTGCGTGTCCATCCGTCTCGTGGTTGCTTGTCCCGCAGTTTACCCTCTGTTCTATGAACGATATGGGTGCTCTGAGCAGCACTACGAGAACTAGAAAGTTCAGGGGCAGAAGGAAGGGGTGTCCCCATGTGGAGCTGGTGCTGTCCCCAATGGTAGCTTCCCCCACGCTCACACACACCAGGGGAACACCAGCCAGGGGGTAGGGACAATACACAGGGGCCAGGAAGTGAGTCAGAGCTTCTTCCTAGGGCTGTGAGCATGAGAACCCCATTGAGGGGAGATAGGGACAGGGCTGACCCCAGCAGCCTTGGAGTTCCCTGGTGACTGCAAGAAAATCAGCACTCCCCCGCCACACACACACACCTGCCAAGGCTGGCACCCAGGAAGCTGTGTGCTGGCTGGGTAGCGAAGGGTAGGCAGAGTCTAGCTGGCTGCCACCCTAGCTCCCTGTGTGCCCATCAGACACACGCATGTGTGAACAAGCACAGGTCCCTTGTCCTGGGTAAGGCAGGTCTTCGTGGCCAGCTCTGGGGGTCTGTCCGTGAGAGCCGGAAACAGGGAGGGGGCTGGACCGGGGCCCTCCATCCCCATGCCCCCTTTGAGTCCTGTCTTGCAGAAGTAGCTGTCCAACGGGCCAGCAGCTGGTAGCTCCTCCCTTCATCTCCTGGACACTATTCCCGTGGGCAGGTGATGTTTTGTTTATCACTCCGAATCCGGTTATCTCAGGCCTCCAGGCCCCTGGAGCCAGGGTGCTGGTGCCGTGTGGCTCTGTGTTATCAGGGTGGCCTTTGGCAGTTAGCAGAATTAGGAGCCTGGAGGTGGAGCGGGCAGGCCTTGTTTAATCCCGGAGTCTCCCAGTGACCTACAGAATACCCTCTCACTGCCCCCATCGGAAATCCACTTGTCTCCCTGACAACAGGGGCTCTTGCTAGGTGCTCTGGGACCTTGGTCCCACCTACTGCAACTCCCCCCACCTCCCCGCAGCTGGCATTCAGCAAGATGACCAGGCCACCGGTGCCCACCAGCAGGCAAGGGCATGCAGTGGCATTTCTGGAAGAGCCTTCTGTGGACTTACCTGCACAGTCCAGAGTGCCCACAGTAGCTGGTACTGTAATAAAACTTTTAAGTCATGCGAAGTGGAACAAAGTATGTCTGTCCTTCCCATGCGGTGCCACCACTCCTGGGCCCTGGGCGCTGCTGTCCCACTGGCAGCTGGTGTGTCCCGCAGACGCCCGTCCCGGGGCTGGGCCCTTCCAATTCTGGCTCAACTGCTTTGGAAAAACCTCCTTTGTAGGACAGACCAACAGGGTGTCAGTGGGTGGGAGGAGGAGCCAAAGCTGGAAGAGATTTGGTGGTGACTTATGTGGTTCTGCTGGGGCTGCATCCCAGCTGCATTGAGACAGCTCTGCACCAACCTGGGGCCACCTGGCTCCCCCACATCCTGGTACCTTGCTGGTCTGGTGGCCTGCTGCTGCCTTCCTGTTCTGCCTTGCCCAGATAAGGCCTCTCACTAGTAGGCACCTTGGAAGCCAGGTGGATCACACGAGGAGTCTTGTGTGGCAGATACTCATTGAACAGGGGTCCTGGGTCTTAAAAATCTCACCCTTGGGCCTAGTGGCTAAAGTCCTATCTTGCATATGCTAGGATCCCATATGGGCACCGGTTAGTGTCCCAGCTGCTCCACTTCCCATCTGGCTCCCTGCTTGTGGCCTGGGAAAGCAGTCGAGGACAGCCCAAAGCCTTGGAACCATGCACCCACGTGGGAGACCTGAAAGAAGCTCCTTGCTCCTGGCTGTGGATCAGCTCAGCTCTGGTCATTGTGGTCACTTGGGCAGTGAATCAATGAACGGAATATCTTCGTCTGGTTTTCCTCATCTCTGTATATCTGACTTTCCAATAAAAATAAATAAATCTCTTTTAAAACCATAAAGCTTGCCCTTGGGGCTGGTGGAAGTGGCATAGTGGGTTAATCCTTCACCTGTGATCCCAATATCCCATATGGGTGCTGGTTTGAGTGCCTGATGCTGCACTTCCCATCCAGTTCCCTGCTGGTGGCCTGGGAAAGCAGCGGAGGATGGCCCGAGTCTTTGGGAGCCTGCAGCCATGCGGGAGACCTGGAAGAGGCTCTTGGCTTCTAGCTTCTGACCGTCCGAGTTGCTAGGGGAATAAATTAGGGGGATAGAAGATGTCTATTTCTCCAGCTGTCTCTGCAACTTTGCCTTTCAAATTAAAAAATAAGTCCCCATGGGCCCAGACTGAGCATAGTGGCTTAAGTCCTCGCTCTATATGCGCCAGGATCCCATGTGGGTACTGGTTTGCTGGTTCTAATCCTGGCAGCCCTGCTTGCTATCCAGCTCCCTGCTTGTGGTCTGGGAAAGCAATTGAAAATGGCCCAAAGCTTTGGGACCCTGCACCTGTGTGGGAGACCCAGAAGAGGCTTCTGGTTTTAGTTCAGCGCAGCTCCAACTGTTGTGGCCATTTGGGAAGTGAATCATCATTGGACAGAAGATCTTTCTCTCCGTCTCTCCTCTTCTCTGTGTATCTGCCTTTCCAATAAAAATAAAATAAATCTTTTTTTAAAGTCCCCATGCTTGGGGGAGGGGAGAGCCAGCCCGCTGGCCGAGCTGGGACATACCAGAAGCTCCCCACATCTTCACCCTCCATGGTCTAACAGCTCCCACAGACTGCTTCCCACCCTTCTCATGTGTTCCTGTTAAATTTTTCAGTCTGTGGGGCTGTGGGCACTACGGTCCCTAAACACCAGAAGCCAGAAACGTCCCAACACAGTCAAATGCCTGTTTTTTGGGGGGAACAGACCCTTCCCCACTGAGGGCCAGTGGCCCATGGTGAGCAGTGGGACTGTCAGGGTCAGCAGGGATTACGTTTGGGGAACCACACACCAAAGTGGCTCTCACACTCACATTGTCTGAAGCGGCTACAGCAGAGCCATAGCACCTTCAGGACACCTGAGCACACCGTGCCCAGGTCAAGGTCCTTGAGGTGGGGGAGGGGCAGGGCAGTGCTACACAGCTTAGCACAGCTGTGGGGCTCATCTGTGGCGCAATAAGTTAAGCTGCTACCTGTGGTGCTGAAATACAATGTGGGTGCTGGTGTGGGTCCTAATCGCTCCAGTGCAAACCAGTTCTCTGCTAAGATACTTGGGGAAGCAGCAGAAGATGGCCCAAGTGCTTGGGCCCTTGCACCCTGTCAAAGACCAGGAAGAAACCCTGTCTTTCTGTTGAGGCCATGTAGGGAGTAAATCAGCAGATGGAAGGTTGTGTTTCCTTCCCTGTAAACCTGCCTTTCAAATAAATTAATCTTTTAAAAAGCACAGCTGTGGCTGCTGGGGGCAGGGCAGGGAGGAGCAGGAGAAGAAGTTGAGGGTGCTGGGTCTGCCCATTAGCGTGGCTATGGCACGTGTGCACGTGCCCCTTAATTATTGAGTTGTCCGCTGTAAATGCATGCAGTTTATAGCCTGGCAATCATACCTCACTAAAGCTGGTTTTCAAATGCATGGAATCTATTTCAAAGTTCACTATGATAGAGTAGCTGCTTCCTTGACTGTGGTAGGTACCTGCCAGTTCACAGTAGAACTTCGAACATGAAAACGTGATAGCCGTGGGCACCAGTTTGAGTCCTGGCTGCTCCAGTTCTGATCCAGCTCCCTGCTAATGGCCTGGAAATGCAGTGGAGGATGGTTCAAGTGCTAGGGCTCCTGTACCCATGAGGGAGACCTGGGTGGAGTTTCAGGCTCCTGACCTGTAATTTTCTGGGGAATAAATAAAGGGATGCAAGATCCTTCTGTAACTCTTTCAAATGAATGGAATACATCTTAAAAACAACAGCAACACCAAGGAAGTGTGTGTGGACCACAGGTGAAGCTGAGGAAGGAGTGTGCACAGTGGGGTTGAGGGCAGAGTGGGGCAGCCTAGGGCTTAGGAGTCTGCCCACAGGATGATTCTATCAAGCCAATGTGCCTGGAAGTGTAGTAGCAGGGTGGGGGGATGGGGTCGGGGGGAGGCCTTGGAAAAACCAAACAACATAGCCCTGGCTGCCAGGAAACACAGACGCAATTCTGAAAACATACAGGCTCTTCCATTCACTTTAATCCCTAAAACAAACAGTGCCAAGGGAGCAGCCAGGCAGTACCTACAGGCAGGCAGGTCAGGTCTCCATGAGGCGCAGAACATTGCGACACAGCCGAGGCCCATGCCGTGCTGCACCTGCCAGGCTCTGCTTACCCTTAGCAGGGGCAGGGCATGTGTGTCTAAGCTGAAAGGGGAGCAAGGAGAAGGGTGCTGCAGGGACGAGGAGGTATGAAGTACTGATTGTGTACCAGACGTTTCATTCATCCCCTTCTCGGACTGGATACAGGGAATCTTCCCCATGCCCCAGGTTCATCAAGCGAGGCCAATAACAAGCACACTAGGCCATCAGAGGGATGCTGGGAAAAGGTTAAAGAGGGCAGGGATAGCACTGGACACAGTAGGTAGACCACCACTGGTGGACCATGCCACATTCCATATCCCAATGCTGGTTCAAGTCCCAGCTCCTCCACTGCTGATCCAGCTCCTCACCAAGGCACTGGGAAGTCCCCTACTGCTAAGTGGGGAGACCTGGATGAAGCTCCTGGCTTTTGGCCTTGGCCTTGCCCAGCTCTGTCTAGTGCAGCATATGGGGAATGAACCAGTGGACGGAAGATCAAACTTTCTCCCTCTGTCACGTGATCTGCTTTCAAACCACTAATATATATTCTTAAACTTACTTATTTGGGACCCAGCAGGATGGCTCAGTTACTAAATCCTTTACTTTGCATGCACTGGGATCCCACTGGGTGCCAGTTCATATTCTGACGGTTCCAATTCCCATCCAGTTTCCTGTTGTGACCTGGAAAAGCAGTAGAGAATGGTCAAAGTTTTGGGACCCTGCACCCATGTGGGAGACCGGGAAGAGGCTCTAGGCTCCAGGCTTCGGATCAGTTCAGCTCTGGCTCAGCTCATGCTCTGTGGCCACTTAGGAATAAGCCAGTGGACAAAGGATATTTCTCTCTGTCTCCCTTCTCTCTGTAAATCTGACTTTCCAATAAAAATAAATCTTTCTAAAAAATTTTTTTAATAATTAAAAAAATTGGGATTGTCATGGTGGCAGAGTAGGTAAACCTTCTACTTGCAAATGCCATCAGTTTGAGTCCAGCTGATCCCCTTCTGACTGAGTTCCCTACTAATATGCCAAAGAAAGCAGCCTAAGTGTTTGGGCTCCTGCACCCATGAAGGAGACCCAGACGGTGTTTCTGGTTCCTGGGTCAGACCAGTTCAGCTCTTGCAACTATTTGGAAAGTGAATCAGTAGGTGGAAGACTGCTCTGCCTATCAAATAAATAAAATAAATCTTTTTAAAAATCAATCAATAAAAAAGAGGATCAACGGAAGCTCATGGGAAATGGGTCACTACTGTCCCTGGGGTAGTCAGGGAGGGCCTCCGGAAGGAGGTGATGAAAAAGGCAAAGCAATAAAGGTGGGGAAGAAGGGGTCCCAGGCAGAGGTATGGGCAGAACTCAGGTCTGTGGATAGTTCTCTGGTGAGCATGGGAGGAGCTGAGGGGTGAGCAAAAGGTACCCCATAGCAGCTGGGATCCAATGTCATGCAAGTTACAGAGCAGTGTTTCATTTTGGAGGAATTGTACTAATTCACTTTCCTTATTTACACTGGAATTAAACGACAGATTGAGACTACAAGAGATCTTCTCTCAACTGGTTCACTTCCCAGGTGGGCTGGGCCAGGTGGGAGCCAGCAACCCAATGCCTGCAATGGCTGAGAGCCTGGAACTCCAACCTGGGGACTCCCACATGGGTGCCAGGGACGCCAGTCCTACAGCTGTCACCTGCTGCCTCCCAGGGTGCACATCAGCAGGAAGCTTGGGTTGGCAGCAGCTTCGGAACACAAAGTCAGGTACCAGGAAATGAGACACAGGTGTCCCATGTGGCTCCTAAACAGCCATGCCCAACACCGACCTTTGTCTATTTTTATTAAAAAGTCAGATTTACAGATAGAAGGAAAGACAGAAAGATCTTCCATCCACAGTTCACTACCTAAATGGCTGTAATGACCAGAGCTAAGCCAATCTGAAGCCAGGAGCCAGGAGCTTCTTCCAGGATTCCCACGTGGGTGCAGGGTCCCAAGGCTTTGGGCTGTCCTCAACTGCTTTCCCAGGCCACAAACAGGGAGCCAGATGGGAAGTGGAGCAGCTGGGACATGAACCAGTATTCATTTGGGATCCTGGTGCTTGCAGGATAAGGATTTAGCCACTGAGCCATCACACAGGCACTAACTTAGCCTCTCAAAAGCTCCCCAACCACCATGGGGAGAAGAGATGCAGGGAGCAGGAGTGGGAACCTGCCACAGCCCTATACAGCAAGCCCCATAGGTGACCATCCTAAGGTTTCCCGGTGTGGGACCAGCCTGGGGAACTCAAGTGACTTTCTCACACCATCCAGTGGGAAGGTAAGCTCCTAGTAGGCCTGCAAACGACACACCAGAAGGGTCCATGCATCTGGCTAGGAGAGTGGGGGCCAGCACAGGACCCTGTGTGTAGGGACAGTCAGGTCTGGGATCCCACAGCCTGACCCCTGAGGCCCAATCAGTTGCCCCTCCCTTATCTACACTCCCAGCTCCCACCATCACCCACCACCACATGACCATTATGCACAGATGCACAGGACACCCGGCCACAGAGGGTGGCTAAAGCTCTCAGAGCACAGGCTGGCTGGCCCTGGTAGGCGCTGTGCTAAGTGCCTTGTTCATTGCTTGTAACAACCATGGAGTTGGCTACAGACTGTGCTGGAACCTGAGGACTAGAGATCTGCTCAGATGATAGCCCTGGAGTTTGAACCCGGGGGAGTCAAGTGGAAAGCTTGCCTGGGAGACCCCCTCTGCTCAGCCTCTGGAAGAGGACGGGGCTGAGACAAACATGACCCCCCCCCACCCTGGCTTGCTGGCATGAGTCAGACTTCCTGCTCCTTGGGCAAGGTGTGTGCATCTGCACCCTGGGCAGCACAAGGGGCCTTCCAAAGTCTGTGGGAAATGGGATGATCAAGATGTTGATTGTGGTGTAAAAGACTTCTGAAATGTGTGCTCAAGTTTTACTTCTCTTTTTAAAGATTTGCTGTTGTTTTCATTTGACTAAAAAGGCCACAAGATAGAGATCTTCCATCTGCTGGCTCATTCTCCCGGATGTTCTCAATAGGGTGGGGCTGGGCCAGGAAGATGTCAGGAACCAGGAACCGGACCTGGACCTTTCATGTGGGTGGCAGAGGCCTAAACCTTTGAGCCATCACTTCTGCCTTCCAGGGTGTGCACCAGCAGTGAGCTGGAATGCAAAGCAGAGCCCAGACTTGAACCTGGGCACCCCAGCACAGGAAGCAGGTGACCCGAGGTGGGGCTTGGCCACTGGGCCACCACGCCCGCCCGGCCGCCTGCATTTCCCATGAGTGTCTGAAGGCCTTCATGCTGCTGACCCACTGAGCTGTTCTGGTACAGCATGCTGGTGGTCAAGTCTGGCCCTGGCTTCAAGTTCTGGAATGTCAGTTTCCTCATCTGTGAAATGTGAAGCTCAGCAGGTGAGGCTCCCCACAGCCAGCACAATCGCCCCTGGACTGCGAGAGACCCTCCTCGTCCTTGGGGAGGCACGCTTCCTCCTGGTTGGTCTCCAGGAGCTTTCTTGGCCTGACCCCAGGGCCCTGATCCATGACGCTGGGCCTTAGAAGCAGCTCCCCTTCCTGTGCTGGCTCACATGCATGTCTGCTGCAGAGGCTTCCTGGGTCCTGTGCCTGTTCTGCAAACTGCCTGCTCTAAGGTCGAAGGTCAACCAGCAGTCCTGTGGGGCAGCACCTCCCTCCTTGTTCCCCGACGTGCAGAGCAGCCGGGTGCCTGGCGAGGACCGATGGACCAGGGCTCATGGAGGCTTTGCCCGCTGCTGCCGCTCCCAGGCCTGTGCCTGCCTGGGGGAGGGGAGGGGATGGAGGAACCGTGTGGGACACACGGGAGAGCAGGGCTGTCCGTGTGGGGTCCTGGAGGCCCGGCTACTCAGGGAGCCAAGTAACTGCATGTTTTCCTCGGAGGGCTGATCTTCCTGACTTGGATTTTTAGAGAGAAGAACTCATTAGTGGAGAATGTTCCAGAAGACTGTCCTCCAAGGAGACAGCACAGCCTTTTCTTGCTGTGGCCATGACCATGGGGCTCTGGTGTAGTCCTTCGATGGGCAGGAGACGCCTGGAAAGCCCGCTGCCCGCTGCCTCACGGGTGATCTTTGCAATGTTATGAATATCTTCCTTCTTGTAGCTCTTATGTAACCAACACTCCATGACAAACAGGGAAATGGGTGACTCAAAGGTCGAAGCCCAAGACACACACAATGTGATGTTGCTCTGCCTTCCACTCCATATCTGAGTGCTGGCGTGTAAAGGGTGGGGTTTCTCCCTCCAATGTGTTGGCCTTTTTTTTTTTAATATTTATTTATTTGAAGATTTAAGATTTATTCTTATTGGAAAGACAGATATACAGAGAAAAAGATCTTTCATTCCATGATTCACTCCTCAAGTGGCTACAATGGCCAGAGCCGAGCCAATCTAAAGCCAGGAGTCCAGAGCCTCTTCCAGAACTCCCACGTGGGGGCAGGGTTCCAAAGCTTTGGGCTGTCCTCAACTGCTTTCCCAGGCCATAAGCAGGGAGCTGGATGGGAAGTGCAGCAGCTGGGATATGAACCAGTGCCCATTTGGGATCCCAGCACATGCAAGGCAAGGATTTAGCCACTAGGCTACCGTACCAGACCCTATTTGTGTATTTGTAAGTCAGAGTTACAGAGAGAGGAGAGGGAAGAGACACACACACAGAGACAGAAAGGTAATGGATGTCTTCTATCTGCTGTTCCCCTGCTGGGCCATCCTGGTCTCCCACATGGATGCAGGGGCCCAAGGACTTGAGCCATCCTCGGCTGCTTTTCCCCAGCTGTTTTAACAGGGAGCTGGATGGGAAGTGGAGCAGCTGGGACACGAACTGGGGCTCCTGTGGGATGGAGGCCTGTGAGTGGCAGCTTAACTTGCTGTGCCACAACACTAGCCCCTCTGCAATGTTTCTGGGGGGAAAAAATAAAGCAATCTGTGTATCTGCCATGATCATTATCTCCATATCAAGATGTAAATGGAGTGAAAGGGTTTTTTTTGGTGAAAAACAAATGGTTTACTAGCCACCATGAGTTTCCTTTTTGGAGATGCTCATGTATCTCAGATGCCCAGGCATGAGAGGCCTGTCGGTCCTATGGAAAGGGGACCCAGTGCAGGTGTTTTCTGTTAGTGACACATCCACACCAGAGAGGTTTGCATGATGAAGATGCAGGAAGCAGCCAGCCCAGGAAGACCGGGGACATCAACAGCAGCAGGTGAATGGACAGGGTGTCGGTAGCTGGTGTATGTCTGCCACGGGCTGGGGAGGGACTCCGTGCCCCACCGTTGTCTTTCTCCTTGAAGGACCGCAGCCTTCAGGTCTGCACCACAGCCATGACATCGCTTGGCCTCCACGCATCATTTACATGTTAAATCCGCCTCCGTTCTTTTCTCAGAAGCCAGCAGCAATTTAAAAGGCCTGTTTGGTGCCAGTAACAATTATAAACGCGCATGCAGGCTCAGGCAGCAAAATCCTCTGTCAACAGTGACTTGTCAGTGGTCATGTGGCCAGGGAGCAAAGAGGGGAGAGGCTCAATCAATCTCACGGCAGCTGCCTCCCCACACCTCCACCAAGCACTGACTCCTTGATAAGTGTGGGTTTTTTTTAAAAGATTTATTTTATTTTTATTGGAAAGTCAGATATATAGACAGGAAGAGAGAGAGAGGAAGATCTTCTGTCCATCGATTCATTCCCCAAGCGGCCTCAACGGCTGGAGTTGAACCAATTCAAAGCCAGGAGCCTCTTCTGGGTCTCCCACATGGGTGCAGGGTCCCAAGGCTTTGGGCCGTCCTCGACTGCTTTCCCAGGCCACAAGCAGGGAGCTGGATGGGGAAGTGGAGCTGCCAGGATTAGAACCTGCACCCATATGGGATCCTGGGCATGCAAGACAAGGACTTTAAGCCACTGGGCTACCATGCCAGGTCCAGATTTATTTATTTTTACTGGAAAGACAGATTTACAGAGAGAAGTAAAGACATAGAAAAAGATCTTCTGTGTGCTGGTTCACTCCCCAAATGACCAGAGCAGTCAGAGCTGAGCCTATCCAAACTTGCTCAAGGTCACATGTACAGGAAGCAATGGAGTTAGAATTGAATCTGGGTCATAAAAAAAGAAAAAAAATAATAATTGAACCTGGGCCTGTCTGACCTCAGGGCCCACTGAGGGTTAGTGAGTGACAGGGGCATGGACTGTACTACCTGGCCATAACTGTCCCACCCTGGCCAGTCATGCTATGCTGGTCCAGGTTGGACACACGGGGCCTGGGGCAGAAGATAAAAGGCAAGTGTAGTGGACATAAACCACTCTGAGGGTCTGGACTTCAATGGGTGGAAATGCACTGAACCTCTCGAGTGGCCCTGAGGCCATACCTCCGGGTACCAAAACAAACACACGCACACTCACAGGTGCCCTTTGGAATAGATCAACTGATGTCAGTGGCTGAAACAATGGCCCTTTTTTGGGTCCTGGCTTGGCAGTAAAGGGTTTAGGATGTTCCCACACAGTGCCCTGGCTGGCTGGCCGCACTGAGCAGCGCTCCGAGTGACAGCATGAGGCATGGTCACTGCACTCCCAGCCTATGTGCATCCTCCCACCCCCAACTGCCCCCATCTTCCTTCCCTCCCCCTCCTCTCCTGCCACTGCGCACTTGTTCATTGCCTGACCTGGGCTCATCCTTGTTCCCAATTTGTGCCTGAACCAGTAGTCCCACCTCCAGGACAGAGGCAGGACTGGCAGGTAGGCCGGGAACCTGGACCTCCTCTGTCCCCACTTAGTTTCCAAGTCCTGGAGAATGTCTGTGCTCTGGCGGCTTCTTGGGCCAAGGACATGTGGAGGGCTCCAGTGCGCATGCAGGGAACCAACTGTGTCTTCCAGTGGGAGCTGGCTGCCACCTTCCTGGCCAGCAGCCCTGAGCTGGGAGCAAGGGCCACCTAGACTGCTGAGGACTGTGGTCGATGCTGAAGTTCAAACAGCTATGCCAGGATCTTCCCATTGTTTCCCCAAAGCCCTCTCCTGGGTGGCAGGTCCAGATCCAGGGAACAGCAAGGGACGCCACCAGCAGCCAGTCCCCTTCCTGACTCAGGTCAGTGACAGCTGATAGCCTGTTTCTCTCTTCCCACCCCAGCACTCCTACCCAGGCCACTCTGTCTGGCCTCATGCTCCACATGGTGAGTGGGTTTGGCTTGGTCTTAGGTCAACATAATGGATTGCTAAGGCTAACTTCCCCTTGTTCCCCTGGCTCCAGGTGTGTGGCTCCACAGTTCCTGAACAAGGCTGTCCCTGGGCTCAGCAGGACTGGGTTTAGATGTTTCTAATCTTTTCATCTGAGTTTGAACTTCCCTAGAAGTCAACTCTTACATACCTGTTAGATATTGCTAGGTTACTGTGTCGGGCCCACCAACACTTGTATCTTATGCGGATACCAGTTTTAGTCCCAGTTGCTCCAGTTCCAATCCAGCTCCCTGCTAATGGCCTGGGAAAACAGAGGAAGATAACCTAAGCACTTGAGCCCTTGCATTCATGTGAGAGACTCTGATGAAACTCCTGGTTCCTGGTTTTGACTTGGCCCAGTACAGCTGTTGTCATTTGAAAAATGAACCAGGGCCCGGCACAGTAGCTTAGTGGCTAAAATCCTCGCCTTGGCCGAGATCCCATATGGGCGTCGGTTTGTGTCCTGGTGGCCCTGATTCCCAACCAGCTCCCTGCTTTGCAGCCTGGGAAAGCAATCAAGGACAGTCTAAGGCCTTGGAACCCTGCACAAGCATGGGTCAGAAGAGGCTCCTGGTTCCTGGCTTCAGATTGGCTCAGCTCCAGCCATTGTGGCCATCTGGGGAGTGAATCAATGGATGGAAATTCTTCCTCTCTATATATCCTACTTTTCAATACAAATAAATAAATCCTAAAAATAAAAAAGAAAGAAAGAAAAAGAAAAGAAAAAGAGGGCCCAGCATGATAGCCTAGCGTGGTGGCTAAAGTCCTCGCCTTGCACTCACCAGGATTCCATATGGCCACTGGTTCTAATCTTGGTGGCTCCACTTCCCATCCAGCTCCCTGCCTGTGGTGTGGGAAAGCAGTCAAGGATGACCCAAAGCCTTGGGACCCTGCACCTGTGTGGGAGACCCAGAGAAAGCTCCTGGCTCCTGGCTTCGGATTGGCTCAGCTCCAGCTGTTGCGGTCACTTGGGAAGTGAATTATAGGATGGAAGATCTTCCTCTCTGTCTCTCCTCCTCTCTGTATATCTGAGTTTCCAATCAAAGTAAAAATATATCTTAAAAAAAAAAAGGAAAAGAAAAATGAACCAGCAGATGGAAGATTTCTCTCTCCCTGCCTTCTCCCTCCCGCTGTCTCTCTGTAACTTTACCTTTCAAATAAATTAAATTAAAAAAAATTTTTTTTTTTACATTACTGCCACACGTTTCATAAGTAAGCTACCTACATTGCTGACTCCTGCGTAACGAAGCCAGCAACATCTCAGGGCAATGATTAAGATGCAGGAGACACACCCACTGCACTCAGTAGAAATTCTCCAGCTCATGAGAGGGCTCCATTAGGTGAGACAGGGAGTTCTGAATCCAGGCCGGACAAGCCCTATGTCCCTAAACAGCAGGAACTAACTTAGAAAAGATGTGATGAATCGGCTTCCTTCAGCACACTTAGAATAGGAGTCAGAACTTTCTGAGTGGAAATGAAATGGGACAGGTAGGTAGTTGGCTTAGGATCCCACTGTTCTACGGAAATCCCACTTGGTTAGCAATCAATGGCCCCACCCCAGAGACATACTTAGCCTCACGAGGGACCTGGGCAGTATCATGAAACCGCTTTCCAGAGCCCCGCTCGGCAGCCTAGTGGCTAAATTCAATTCCTTGAATGTGCCAGGATCCCATGTGGGTGCCGGTTCTAATCCTGGTGGCTCTGCTTCCCATCCAGCTCCCTGTTTGTGGCCTGGGAAAGCAGTCGAGGATGGTTCAAAAGCCTTGGGACCCTGCACCTACATGGGAGACCTGGAAAAAGCTCCTCGCTCCTGGCTTCTGGATCGGCTCAGCTCTGGCCACTGCAGTCACTTGGGGAGTGAATCATGAGATGGAAGATCTTCCTTTCTGTACATTTGACTTTCCAATCAAAGTAAAAATAAATCTCTGGGGCTGGCGCAATAACGTAGTGGCTAAGGTCCTCACCTTGCACACACCAGGATCCCATATGGTCGCTGGTTGTAATCCCAGCAGCCCTGCTTCCCATCCAGTTCCCTGCTTGTGGCCTGGGAAAGCAGTCCAGGACGACCCAAAGCCTTGGGACCCTGTACCCATATGTGAGACCCAGGGCAGCTCCTGGCTCCTGGCTTTGGATCGGCTCAGCACCGGCTGACTGCCGACTGCAGTCACTTGGGAGTTAATCATCAGACAGAAGATCTTCCTCTCTGTCTCTCCTCCTCTCTGTATATCTGACTTTCCAATAAAAATAAATGAATCTTTTTAAAAAACTGATTTAAAAAGTATAAATAAATCTTAAAACACACACACACACACACAAACCACCCCATGCACGAGATCATAGGACTGCCAAAGCAGACACAGAATAGAAGGCAGAAACACTTCCTCTTCTTCCAGCTTCCATTCCTGACCCCACTCTACCCCAAAAGGCCCTGCATCTATCTGTGAGTGCCTTACCTTAAAATATAGATAAATAAATTGCTTCCCTTTTTTGATAAAAAGAACCCATGGGAAAATTTGGAGAGTCTTTGGAATCCTTGGGGGTTTGGGGACTGCTGAGGGATGCTGCCCACACAGTCTTCCCTTGTTCTCTGGGCGCCAGAGGACACTTGGAGAGCATGCCACACAGAGCTGCTCTGGGACCTGGGCAGAGCACCAGCACCTGCCTGCCTGTCCCCAGAGGTGTCCCCAGTGTCTGGGATTGGAATTCCACCCTGGCTGGAGCCCCAGAGATCCTGCCCTGGCAGCCCCAGAAACCAGGTCTGGATTTGCATGTTACCTTAGGGGTGTGGCCTTCAGGGGGCAGAGTCCCAGACGGCACTGGTGACCAGGCAGGTAAGCCCTGGGGCAAGGCAGAGAGCTGCAGATCTGGGACAGGAAGTGGCTGTGAGAAGAAGCCCACGGTTTCCCCCAGGTCTCTGCACAGAATTGGGTCACAGGACACTTCAGACCCAAGGGGAGCATGAGGGGAACTCCTGGAGGTAACCCTTGTGGCCTAGATGTCACGCAATCCACCTCATTCTTGTCTAGCTCATGGTAGACATTGCTAATCCATCATGACACAGGTTCCAAACACTGCCAATCTACCAGGGTTCACTTTTGAGGGGAGACTGTTGTTAGGGTAGCTGTCCTCCCAAAAAGGGGCACCATTTTGGGCTCTGTAAGTTAGTAGGGCAGCAGTGGACAGAAAGTGAGGCGCTAGATGGCTGGGATGGGGCTGTTGACCACACATGTCCGTTTGAGCCTTAACCTTGGAGTCTGTGTCCAGGGCATACTCGCTACTACCAGGAAAGGCATCTACCTCCAGGTGTGTGGTGTGGGGACCACACAACTACACCTAGTCCCTTGGGACAAATGTCCAGCCACAGGGATAGTGTCCCAGAGAGAAGCATTCAGGCCTGGCCCAGCTGAACCAGTCTTGTCCACAGCCTCAGATACCTGTTCCATCAACGGGAAAACCAACAGGTGCCTTCTCTTTGCCAAGGCTCAACATCTTCCTCCACTGAACAGGGATGATAGTTCCTGTGCTGAGCTGTTCCAGGAGCAGGATGAGCAAGTTCTATCAAGCTGTGAGCACACAGCAAGTGCTCCGGAGCAGTGACCTGACCCCAGGACTGTCCCAGTCTGTGACCTACATCTCTCATCGTAGCTGCACCCCTCCCAACAACTCTGTAGGGACCAGAACCAACAGACCTCCGCCAAGCTTGGAGGGGGACAGAAACCGGTTTCTGTGGATTCAGACAAAGGGCAAAGGGGAAGCAGGCCTTCACTTTGTCTGGAGGAGTGGTGCACACAACTCCAAACAGGTGCCCATGGGCGCCCAGGAACAAACCCTGGCCAACACATAGGATGAAGAGAACAGCTAGAGGGACTGCACTGTGGCGCTGCAAGTCAATCCACCACCTGCAACAGCAGCATCCCATATGGATGCCAGTTCGAGTCCCGGCTATCCTGCTTCTGATCCAGCTCTCTGCTAATTCACCTGGGAAAGCAGTGAAAGATGCTGGGAGACCCAGGAGGAGTTCCTGGTTTCTGCTTCCAGCCTGGCTCAAGCCCCAGTCATTGTGGCTGTTCGGGCAGTGAACCAGGAGATAGATCACTCTCTCTTTCTCTCCTCTGTGAATCTTTCAAATAAACACATCTTTTTTTTTCTTTTTAGATGGGGAAATAACGAGGCATTTCTGGAGCACCCCATCCCTGAGGCCTCTTTCCTGCCCCCAATCCCAATGGCTGCCATGGTGCAGTAACCACGCCACTGGCCTCTGCCTCTGGTTCCTCGACTCTGCACATGGCCTAGGAAGGCCACCCCAGGGTGAGGGTATCACACTGCCCCCACCCTCCACATCATCCCATGGCTGGGGTCTCCTGATGGAGGATCGTGATGTTGAGGGGGAGGCTGGCTGGAACATCCCACCTCAGCCTTATTGTGTGGATGGGGTGAGAGGTCAACTGGGACCTAACCCCTCCTGTGACCTGGCCTCCGAGGCCAACCACCATCACTTCCACCGCATCTTTTTCAACTTGGCGGCACCTTGACCCATCCACATCTAGGGGCGGAGGGTGGCAAGGGTCGGGAAGGGCCCAAGGGAGCAGAGGTATTTCTTTGGTTACTGAGATGTGGAAGCAAGTGCAGGGGGGTTGTTTCCAAAAGTTCGTGGAAAGGGGGGAATTAAATGCTGAGTGCGTTTTGAGGGAAGCCTTGCCACATTCCGCCTCGGGCCCCGAAGAGACCCTGACTCAGCAGCGGACGCAGCAGGCCCCAAGAAAGGATGTGGCTGCGGCGACGTCATGGTCCCTAGTCACCACTTCCATCCGCCTGGCCCACTTCCCGGCAGGGAGTCAGGCCCCGGTGGGTGTGGCCTGAGCCACAACCTCGCAGCGGCCAGCAAGAGGGCTGGGCAGGAAAGGCAGGATCTGACCCGAAGTGGGGAGAGGAGCTGCCCCACCTCAGCCTGAGGGTCCCTGCGGTGGGGGCAGGTGAAGACATGCGCTTCCCACGGCGCTCCTCTGAGCACCCAGGCCAGTTCCAGGTTCCTCATTGAGGAAAGCTCTGCCAGGAAGGAGAACTAGCCCAGCCTCGGTCAGGCCACCTAGGTGTGTGTTTGCCTGCGGCTTTCCCGCGCGGCTCATTCTCAGAGCATGAACACAGATTCAGTGGTACGTCCTGGTTCCTAACCGGTTCTCTCTCTCTCAAGCTGAGTTAGGAAGAGGAAGAGGCACAGAGAGAGGTTTACCATCTACTGGTTGCAGGAGGTTCCTGCCCCTGGAACACAGGTGCGGGCCATGCAGACACGCAGACACGCAGGTGCTGCCTGGCCCATCTGATGGTTCATGGCTGCCTTCCCTAAGCCTGTTTCCGTAGGAGTCTGTGAAGATGTTTTGGGGTCTACACCAGGGTCACCATCTACCTGTCCAGGTACCCTCTGTCCCTTCTGATGGCCTCACACATCTTTGCCAGACACGATACTTACTATTATTATTATTATTATTATTTAAGATTTGTTGGGGGCCCAGGGCAATAGCATGGTGGCTAAAGTCCTTGCCTGCATGCGCTGGGATCCCATTTCGGTATCAGTGCTTTTCTTTTTCTTTTTCTTCTTTTTAAGATTTATTTATTTTTATTGCAAAGTCAGATATACAGAGAGGAGAAAAGACAGAGAGGAAGATCTTCTGTCCGATAGTTCACTCTCCAAGTGACCACGACGGCCGATGTTGCGCTGAACCAAAGCCAGGAGCTTCTTCCTAGTCTCCCATACGGGTGCAGGGTCCCAAGGCTTTGGGCCAACCTCAACTGCTTTCCCAGGCCACAGGCAGGGAGCTAGATGGGAAGTGGAGCTTCCAGGATTAGAACTGGCGCCCATATGGGATCCCGGTGCATTCAGGGCGAAGACTTTAACCACTAAGCTATCGTGCTGGGCCCTGGGTATCAGTTCTAATCCCAAGTGCTCCACTTCTCATCCAGTTACCATTTGTGGCCTGAGAAAGCAGTCAGGATGGCTCAAAGCCTTGGGACCCTGCTTCCCCGTGGGAGACTCAACAGAAGCTCCTGGCTCCTGACTTTGGATCAGCTCAGCTCTGGCCACTTCAGCCACTTAGGGAGTGAACCAGTGGACAGAAGATCTTTCTTCCTGTATCTCCTTATCTCTGTGTGTCTGCCTTTTCAATAAAAATAATAAATAAATCCTAAAAAAAAAAGTCGTTGAGCCTGCCATGTGATACTATAGTGGCTAAATCCTCATGTTGCATGTACCAGGATCTCATATGGGCATTGGTTATTGCCCTGACTGCTCTGCTTCGCTTTCAGCTCCTTGCTTGTGGCCTGGGAAAGCAGTCAAGGACAGCCCAAAGCCCAAAGCCTTGGGAGACCAGAAGAAGCTTCTTGCTCCAGGCTTTGGAGCGGCTCATGTCCATTGTGGTCATTTGGGGAGTGAACCAGCAGATGGAAGGCTTTTTTTTTTTTTTTTTCTCTGAGTCTCCTTCTCTTTCCAGTAAAATTAAATAAATTCTTTTAAAAATACACAAATGAAGATTTTTTAAAAGAATTTGTTTACTTATTTGAAAAGTGGAGTGATAGAGGCGGGGAGAGAGAGATAGCTTGCACTTGCTAGTGCCCCAAATGACTGCCAGGGCCCAGGATGGGTCAGGCTGAGGCCAGGAGCTCCCACATGGGTGGCAGGGGTCCAAGCACCTGGGCCTTGTTCCACTGTTTTCCCAGGTGCATCAGCGGGAAGCTGGCTTGGAACCAGTGATCCCAAATGGGATGCCAATGTTGCATGTGGCAGCTTAGCCCCTCAGCGCCACCACGCCAGCGCAGAGGCTGTGCTAAAGGTAAAGTCAACAGGTATCCGCTGATCTGATAGGAGAGACTTAGTAGCTCTTTATTTTCTTTTCCGTTTCTCTGCGCAGTGACGCACAGCCCCTTTCCATGGGAGCGTGGCCATGGGGGCTGCTCTCCCTGCCAGGTGTCTGCTGCAACTCCTGGTTCTTGCATAGGTGTCTTTCTTCTTGACTGGGGATGATCTTTCCATAGTTCTGCTTCTTTTCCATCCTTTGATGGTGCTTCATTTGTCCTGTCCTTCACACGTGCAGGGGACATTGGTGTGCGTGCGTGTGTGTGTGTGTGTGTGGCAATTAATTTTTCTCCAGAGCATGGCATACCTTCTATGGATGCTACCTTCCCCCCCACCTCCCTTTGGCTGATCTGTAGACTTTCTTTTTCTTTTAAAGATCTATTTTATTTGTATTGGAAAGGCAGATTTACAGAGAGAAGAGGCGTGTGGGCCCCTGCCACCTGAGTGGGAGGTCTGGATGGAGTTCCTGGCTCCCAGCTTCAGCCTGGTCCCATCCTGGTCATCATGGTTATTTGGAGAATGGATCTCTCGCTCGCTCTCTCTCTGTCACTCTGCTTATGATAAATAACTATATTTTTAGGAGACTTCTATCTAGTTGCACATTGATGACCTGGGTTCTACCTGTGTGTTATGATCAGACAAAGTACTTGCTTAGAAGGGAAAGTATTCCTGTGCAGAGGTCACATTCCCCTGTATTTCTGTCTAAACGTGGGCGTGTTGTGTTTTCCCCGTGGCAGCCCTGTGCCCATGAGGAGCTGTGAGCATGGTGCTAGGTGAGCAGCTAATTTTACCTTCCTGCGGGGAGCACCGCTTGTCCTCTCTGCTGGCTGCTGGCTCTGTCACAGGGCACCCGTGGTCAGCCTCAGGGCTTACCTGCCCGTCTCTGCTTTTGCACAGAGCCTGACACCCAAGACATTCTGCCTTAATTCCTTTGGAATCCTTTCCTAAGCTGGCAGGTCCCCTCAGGAGGACTCAGGTTGCAAAATGGACAGGACATCTGAGGTCACTCGGAGGTGAGGGGAGCGGGTTTAGGAGGTCAGGGTCAAAGGGCAGTGGTCAGTTGGCAGGTGTGCAAACAAAAGGTCAGCAGCCCAGTTTCAGGGGCTGGCTGAGAAGTGGCTGGAGGCAGGGAATTGGGGGACAAATGGGACTGACCAGAATGTAGGATTGGGGATAAGGCTTTTGCTTTTCAAGCTGGTGCCAAAATGCTCATGTTAGGGCTGATGCAATAGTTCAATTGGCCAATCCTCCAGCTATAAGCACTGGCATCCCATTTGGATACCAGTTTCTTTCCCAGATACTCTACTTTCCATCCAGCTCCCTGCTTGTGGCCTGGGAAAGCAGCAGAGAATGGTCCAAAACCTTGGGACCCTGCACCTGCATGGGAGACCTGAAAGAAGCTCCTGGTTTTGGATTAACTCAGCTCTGGCCATGGCAGTCCTTTGGGGGGTGAACCAGCAGATGGAAGATCTTTCTGTCTCCCCTTCTTTCTGCAAAATCTAGCTTTCCAATAAGACTAAATCAAAATGCCCACATCCCAGACCAGATGTTTGTGTTGTTAGCTTTGGCTCCAGATTGCAGGTTGCTGCTAATGAACACAGACCCTGGGGGACAGCAGGCCACAGTTCAAGCACTCCCCTTGCACCCACTTGGGAGCCTCTCATGGAGTTCCCAGAATGCTAATGTCAGCATGGCCCAACCCTGGTTGTTGTGGGCACAGAGGGGGTGAATCAGCAGATGGAAGGTCTCTGTTTCTCAATGTGGTTTTGGACATGACCCGGCAGGTGCTGTCTGCTGAGATGAGGGAGTTAGGCCAAAGTTGGCAGATGCCCGCTGAGGAACAGCCTGACCCCTGACCAGGCAATGCAGTGCAGCTGGGGTGGCAGGAAACAAACCCTGCGCGGGGCAGTCCTCCTGCTGGACAAAGAAAAGTGCTCCCATTTCCAAGCCCAGGGTCTAGGATGGCCTGTCTGTACCATGACCCGTTCCTCCCCTAGGCACAGGCCTAGCCAGCAGAGGATGGGACCCCAGCATCTTGGTCCCAGACTGGAGCCCACAGCTGGCACTAACCCTCCGGGGGGAGGGGAGGCTCTGCCTCATCTGTCTGCCTCCCTCATTCCTCAGGTGAGCAGGTGACCATGGTACGTGGCCCACCCTGTCATTCTGGGCACAAGATAAGGCCCAGCCCGGGCTCACAGGCTCTGAGACCCAGCTTGCAGGTAGGGAGCTGATGGGGCTGGTGTTTGCGACTGGACCGTCCTGGTTTGTCTCTCTGCTGTTAGGAAAACACCTTGCCTATAGAGGCTTGGCCTCAGGCTGAGTCATGTTTGGGAGCACGTCTTCAGCTGGGGTGGGGTCTGTTTTGGTTCTGCCTGGGGAGGGGTTGCGTGTGTGTGTGTGTGTGTGTGTGTGTGTGTGTGTGTTACAGAGATGGAAAGACACATCTTCTTTCTGTTGGGTCACTCTCCACATGGCTGCAACAGGCAGAAGGTCCACTGGGGTCTCCCATGTGGGTGCAGGGCCCCAGCACTTGGACCTCGGACGATCCTCTGCTGCTTTTTCACACATATCAATAGGGAGCTGGATGGGAACTGGACCAGCCAAGACTGGTCTGCCCTCTACGCCACAGCACAGGCCCCCATCAACTTTCATTTGTGTTTTCCAAATCAAAGTAGCCTCAGTTTCTGCAACTTCTTGCTGATTGGTTCACCTCAGGTCAGCCCAGGTCACCTTGTGAAGCCTCCGGGGGACTTCCTGACTCTGCTGACTCAGGTGGTTTTTCTGCCTTGGTCAGGGCTCTGTTGGCTTCCTCCAGTGTCCTTAGCCAGAGTGTGACCGCTGTCAGTAGCACGCTGGCTCCGTTTTGATTGGTCCAGACAGGGCAACGGGGCGGGAGCTGAAGCAGAGGTGTGTCCCGTTGTTTGCGTCCACATCAGGGAGATTCCACAAATGCTTGCTAGACTTGCTAGCCCCGGGCACAGTGCTCTTAAATCAATTAGCTAAAAAATTCCTGAAATGCACTAAAAGGAGGGGGAAAAAAAAAAAGGCAGAAGAATTTAGGGCTGCCAGCTGAGAGCACTGCGGGATGCCTGCCTTTTTCGGGAGCTGGCTGGGGCTCCACAGCCTCGCCCTGGGCAGCTGCACACCTGGGGGAGCGCCTGTCTGCTTCTCCTCAAGGACTGACCCAGCTTGGGCACTCCTTGGCTAGGCTCCCTGTGGCTGAAGTACCCAGTGAGGCCTTCGTGGAGGAGGAGGAGGCCAGGAATGAGGCTGGGGACCAAGGCAGTAGCACAGGGGCTAACATTGTAGCTCTATGGGTCAGCACGTCCACTCTCAGAGTGCTGGGTTGAGTCCCACCTACTCTGTATTTTTATATTTTTAAAGTTTAAGGATCTGGGCCCAATGCCGTGGCCTAGCGGCTAAAGTCCTCACCTTGAACACCCCAAGATCCCATATGGGCGCTCGTTCTAATCCTGGCAGCTCCACTTCCCATCCAGCTCCCTGCCTGTGGCCTGGGAAAGCAGTCAAGGACGACCCAAAGCTTTGGGACCCTGCACTCATGTGGGAGACCCGGAAGAGGTTCCTGATTCCCAGCTTCGGATTGGCACAGCACCAGCCGTTGCAGCCGTTTGGGGAGTGAATCATCAGATGGAAGATCTTCCTCTCTGTCTGTCCTCCTCTCTGTATATCTGACTTTATAATAAAATAAATAAATTAAAAAAAATTTTTTAAGGATCTATTTGTTTCAAAGACAGAGTTGCAGAGAGAGAAGGAGAGACAAATATGTCAGTCCACTCCCCAAATGACCATAACAGCCAGGAACTCCATCGGGGGCTCCCAAATGGGTGCAGCATCTCAAGCACTACGGCCATTCTCTGCTGCTTTCCCAGGCCCATCACAGAGAGCTAAACGGGAAGTCAGTGGAGCAACTGGGACTTGAATGGGAGCCCTTTTGGAATGTAGGAGGCAGCCTAACTTGCTGTGCCACCACACCAGTCACTTTTGAGTCAGCTACCTGCTGATGTATGCTGGGAGGCAGGTGGTGGCTCGAGAGCTTGGGTCCCTGCCATTCACATGGACTGCCTGGTTCCTGGCCTTGCCCTGGCCCAGCCCGGCTGTTGTGGGCATTTGGAAAGTGAATTAACCCATGGAAGATTCCTGTTTCTCTCTGTGTGTTACTTTGCCTTGCAAAATAAATATATGTTGTAAAAATTTATGTTTTTATTATTTTTTTAAAGATTTATTTATTTTTATTGCAAAGTCAGATATATGCAGAGAGAAAGAGACAAAGAAGAAGATCTTCCGTCCGATCATTCACTCCCCAAATTGTTGCAGGATTTTTGACTCTGAGTATGGCAGCAACCTCAAATTCTTGTCTCGCAGGAAAGAAGAATTTTCATGTGGACACAGTTTAGTTTTAAAGCAAGATTTATTAGAAAAGTTGAGAAGAGAAGACTCCCGTCCTAGCGGACCCTTACCTCCTGCCATAGTGTCAGGAGGACAAGAAGCAAAACCCGTATTATTGGTGGGGAATGCACCTTTTAAAGGTTTCCCTCAAAGATGTTTCTCCATGAACAAAGAAAATTCCTAGTTTCCATGGTACCTGGCCTTGGGACAAAAGGCCACAGAGGTGCCAGACATAGGACATTCCAGGCCTTGGGCAGATGTGTATTACTTCTTCCTGCTCTCCTTTCAATGATAAAGAGATCAACCTGAGGCCTTCCCACAGTGGCCTGAGGTAATGGCCGATACTTCTGGTGGGGAATTGATATGCTAATAGCACCCTTATCCCTTGGAAGAGACGTGCTCTGGTGAGTTCAAGACATGGTGGGGAAATTCTCTTTTACTCGGGGACCCAGAATACCCTAACTGCCTACTACCCACTCTAACTCCTCTCTCAAAATGACCACAACGGTTGGTGCAGCACCGATCCGAAGCTAGGAGCCAGGAATTTCCTCCAGGTCTCCCACATGGGTACAAAGTCCCAAGGCTTTGGGCCATCCTCAACTGCTTTCCCAGGCCACAAGCAGGGAGCTGGAGGGGAAGCAGGGCTGACGGGATACGAACCGGTGCCCATATGGGATCCTGGCACATTCAAGGTGAGGACTTTTGCTACTAGGCCACCGCTCTGGGCCTTATATTTAAATGTCAATAATGCAAGATGGAGTCAGGACTGGGAGGAAGGCCTCAGGCAGAGGGCTGGGGAAAAATGCAGGAACTGTCCCAGCATCTGAGGACCAACTCAGGCCATCTTGGGTCCCACCTGTCAGGACACCACTCTTGGCTGACATCAGATCCAGGTGGGCTCGCCAGTCAGCTGGAGCAGAGCAGCGGGCAAAGGCAGCGCTGGCGCTCCTTTTCCCTGGGGCTGGCTGATGGCTGGGTCCTGCTGGTGGGGAAGGAACAATCATTTCCTGGGATAGGGAGGGTGCCCCAGGGTGTAGCAGTAAGCCTTGCTGGGGTGGGCTGGCCTCAGTTGCCCTACCTGTCAGCATTTGCCCCAAAGCTGCCTTTTGTGGGAGTGAGCTGTGGTTGTGTGAGCAGCATGGGAACACTGAGGCAGGGGCACACTGGAGACCCCAGCCCAGCTCACCTAGGACCCAGCACCCACGCAGGGCTCCCTGGACCTTTATTTTATGTTAAAATTACTTATATTTATTGGAAAGACAGATTTACAGAGTAAAGGAGAGACAGACACAAAGATCTTTTATGCACTGGTTCATATGGCTGCGATGGCCTTTCCAAAGCCAGGAACCAGAAGTTCCTTCCAAGTCTCCCATGTGGGTCTAGAGACCCAAGGACTTGACATTCTCTGCTGCTTTCCCAGGCTATAAGCAGGGAGCAGGATCAGCAGTGCAGTGGCCGGGACATGAACCAGTGCCCCTATGGGCTGCTGGCACCACAGGTGGAGGATTAGCTTGCTATGCTACGGTGCTGGCCCCTTCTCTGGATTCTTTGAAAGCGGGACTGGGTGTCTCTAGACCCGTTGGTGGCTTCTCTTTACTTCCTTCCCATCATCCTTCAGCTCCTTTCTCATTAACATTCTTTCAACAAACCTTAAACTAAAAATAGTCAACAGAGTTCACACATTGTCTCCTTTATTCCTATCCAGGAGTTTATCGTATTGCTGCTTTCACACTGGAGACACAGCCTCCCAGAGGCAAGGGAAGAGGCCACGAGGCTACCAGCTGCCCTGGGCACCAGGCCCTGATGGGCTCCGAGCTCTGAGCCTGAGGCAGGGCCAGGGCGGCCGGGGAAACCAGAGGCTCACAGCAGGCACTGTGGGGTCCCCAGGGTGGGGAGGGACGAGTCAGGAAGAAGCAAGTGTGAAGGCCACGTGTGAGAGAAATAGAACTGGTGGCTAGATGGGGATACAAATGGGCAGGGCAGAAGGTAAGCGGGTGGGTGTGACAGATAGCAGGGCTTGGGGAGTCAGTGTGGCTGCAGGGGACATAGTGCCACCAGGTGTGCCTCAGACACCTTGCAAGGGTGCCAAGACCCTGTGCCCCTGGGATGGGCACCTGCCTCGGGGCTGTGGGTCCCAGGACAGGGACAAGTAGAGCTACAGGTGCCTCCGGGTCCTCCAGCTCCTACTGGGCTCCAGGCAGGGGATTCACCTTTATGTGGAACCTGCAAGGATGCCTGGTCTTCTCTCTGTCTTCCTGTGCAACTCATCCGCACTCCAGTGACTCACCCAGCTGAAATGCACGGCTTCTCTGGGGAGTCATCACTCACGTGTGCCGGGACCGCTGCTTTTATAAACAGAAGGGCCGCTGCTCGGGCTGCCTGCGCCCCCACAAAGGCTGGGGCTCAGCCTCCACTCCCATTTGCAGCCTCCTGCTAGTGCACATTGCGGGGAACAGCAAGTATGGCTCCAATGCTGGTCCTGGCCACTCCCATGAGAGCCAGATGCCATTCACAGCTCCTGGTTGCAGCCTCGCTCAGTTCCACCTGGAGAAGGAACCAGCAGATGGAAAATTTCTCTCTCCTCTGCTTTCAAATTAAAAAGAAAAAAACGGTTTAGATAGTATGTGCTCATCCTCAACTGACACCAAACAAATAATACCGGAAAAATACAAGGCCTGGTGTGATGGCTGGCAGAGCAAGTTAATCTTCCACGTTTCGTTGGTGCCTGTTCTAGTCCCAGCTACTCCACTTCTGATCCAGCTCCCTGCTTGTGTCTGGGAAAGCACTCGAGGACGGCCCCAAACCTTAGGACCCTGCAGCCAGGGCAAGCTCCTGCCTTAGGATCGGCTCAGCTCTGGCTGCTGTGGCCATTTGGGGAGTGAACCAGCAGTCTGAAGACCTCTCTCTTGCCCCATAACTCTGACTTTGAAGTAAAAGTAATATATATATGAAGTACAGACAATGGAGTAATACATTTCCCCTGTTAGAATGCCAGCTCCCACAAGGCAGGATTTATTACAGAATGTGCATTTTTTTAAAAGATTTATTTATTTTTATTGCAAAGTCAGATATACAGAGAGGAGGAGAGACAGAGAGGAAGATCTTCCGTCTGATGATTCACTCCCTAACTGAGCGCAACGGCCGGTGCTGTGCCGATCCAGAGCCAGGAGCCAGAAACTTGTTCCAGGTCTCCCATGTGGGTGCAGGGTCCCAAAAACATTGGGCCGTTCCTGACTGCTTTCCCAGGCCACAAGCAGGGAGCTGGATGGAAAGTGGAGTTGCCAGGATTAGAACCGGTGCCCATATGGGATCCTGGCATGTTCAAGGCGAGGACTTTAGCCACTAAGCTATCGTGCCTGGCCTGAGCATTTTTTTCTATTTATCTGTTTGAAAGGCAAAGAGAGAGAGAAAGATCTCATATCTGTTGGCTCACACTCCAGTTACCTGCACTAGTCAAGCTTGGGCCAGGCTGAACCTAGGAGCTGGGGACTCCAGCCAGGTCTCCCATGTCAGTGGCAGGAAGCCAGGCCCTGAGCCACCACTGCTGCCTCCCAGAGTGCGTGTTAGCCGGACACTGGAGCCAGGCACCAGGGCTGAGCAAATCTGGGTATTCTGATGCAGAACATGGCGTGTCGTCTGTCAGGCTCTACACTTACTCTGACTCTAATGAGTTAAATGAAAACCCTGGGTGTGAGCCCAGTTTATGTTTGTAGGAAAAGCTGTTCCACCTTTAAACGAGCCCCTACAGGGGCAGACTTTGGGCTGCTGCTTGGGGCGCCTGTATTCACTGTAGGAGTGCCAGTTCTACTTCTAACCTAGCTTCCTGCCAATCCACCCCTTGGGCTTCTGTCACCTACAGGGGAGACCCAGATGGAGCTCTCGGCTTCTCCTGGCGCTGGCTGGCTCAGCGCTGGCTGTTGTTGCAGGCATTTGAGGGAGGGGGCAGCCAACGCGTGAAAGATTTCTCTCTCTTTGTCTCTCTGTGTCCCTCTGAAGCAATGCACATTTTTGGAAGCGTATTCCTTTAAGTGCTCTGTTGCAAGGGCTCTCGGGGGCTATGTTCTCTGGCCTCTTCCGTGTTCTCCACGAAGCTGGCCCCCGTGGGGGTCATTGCCGGGCCTGCTTTCCAGCAGACCAGGCAGACCCTGCGGCTGGGCTGGCCGGCCGTGGGCGTTGCCTGTGGGAAACCTCTGAGGCCCCGTGGACTTTCCACCCCTCTTGCTGCTGGCGTGGCTTTCCTTTCCTGGGGCTGTAAGTTGCTGTTTTTGTCCTCAGCGCCACCCGGCAGGTTCCAGCTCCTGTGGGGGTTCACAGTCCTTGGGTGAAGTGTTGGATGGCGGTCATGGGATTGATGGTCATTGCAAGGCCTGGGGTGTAGGGGAACAGGGCCCGGCCCCTCTGCTGTTTGTCCGTGGCCTGGGAGGCCGTCCTGGCTGGGGCTTCAGGCCTGTTTCTGATGTCTGTTAGACACCGGCAGCCGTAGGCCACCTTGGTCCCAGCCACAGCGTGCCCAGCAACTTGAGAATCACCTGTGCCCTACCCCTATTCCACCCTTTGATATCAGCAAACTCCAGATGTCATTCCACCTAAAAGGCAGGGGGTGCAGGTGAGATGTATCCGTGCCCCTGGTCTTGATCCTTGGGTGATATGGATGTACGGCCTGGAAACGCAGCTGTGCTGGCCACCCTGACCGGGGCAGCCTCTAAGGCCCAAGAGGGAAGTACCCTGCCCAGGGAGTCCTGTTCCTGTGCTTCCAGGAGGGCAGCAGGGTCTGGGGGAAGGGGTGGCCTTGCGCATCCTCAACCTCCCAGGGCAGTGACCCTACCACCAATTTGCCTACCCTGTGCTCCCCACACCCTCTGTGGTTTTGAGAAATGTGGACCTGGGCACGAGGCGGGGGTCAGGTGAGGCCACAGTGGCTTCAGTGGGACAGAGCTGCCAGCACGGTTGGAGCTGGGACTGGGTCCCGATGGTGACCCACAGGCTGAGGAGTGCTGGGTGAGGCAGCCTGGTGACCTCAGCCAGGCCAGGAGTGGCCCGGTGTGTTCCGGGCACCCGTCCCGATGATTCAGACGCCTGGCGGGAAGCAGGGACCAGCAAAGTGGAGCCCAGCACATGTGGCCCGGTGCCGGGAACACAGCCAGCTCAGCAGGAAGGCTGGGCGTGGTCACACACTGACCCAGCCCACAAAGTGACAAATATTTTATTAGCCTTTTTTTTTGTTGTTGTTTGTTTTTTTGTGAAGAGACTGGAAAAGAAACTTCATTGTTTACTTTCAAGGTGCAGTTTTTTTTCTGAGACATTCCTTTTTTGTAAACTTTAGATCTGAGATGTTTTAAAATAACAAATCAAAAACTGTGTGCTAGTGCCGAAGTCCTATGCACGCTCCCCTGTCTTCCCGCTAGCATCTTGCGTTTTATGATCTGTTATGACGGAGGAATTACACCCAGACCTCCCCCATCCTTTCCCGCGTCTCCCTGTGTTCTCTTGGGGGTTTATTACAGGCTTTGCTTAGCTGAATATCTTGGTTGTCTTCAGAAAGGCTTCCAGATTTTATTCATTTATTTATTTATGAAAGACAGAATACAAAGATATCTTCCATCCATTGGTTCACTCCCCAAATGGCCAAAATGACTGCTGCTGGGCCAGGCTGAAGCCAGGAGCCAGGAGCCTCTTCTAGATCTCCCACATGGATTCAGAGGCCCGAGGATCTGGACTGTCTTCTACTGTCATTCCAGGCCACAAGCAGGGAGCTGGATGGGAAGAGGAGCAGCCGGGAGTCTAACCAGTGCCCAGTGGGGCATCAGCCCTGCACATCTTCCTCTTTCCTCTGAGAAGCTGTTGGCTTATTTGTGAAGAAGTCAGCAACATCATACAATGTGTATGTTTGGAGCAGGGCTGTACACCCACGGGTCCTGGTCTCTGAGATCAGAGATTCTGACGTGTTTGAAGACCACATGTGATGACCGCCAGGCTCGTGACACCTGCAACCATCTGTGGGTGCCCCCGGTTGATGCACATACAGCCGTGCTGTGGCCTGGCCCGGGCAGCTGCTGTGCACTGGCTTTTTTAGGCTGCTGGCCCAGCATGCCACCAGTCCTGGTTCCAGTGCATTGCTGTGCGTGTTCTCGCCCAGCCTGGGGAGGCCACTAAAGGCATTTTCTGACCCTCCTGACTTGGTCCATGCCCAGTACCGACTTCTTTCTCGTGTGCCAGCGGTGCAGCAGCCTGGGCTAGGGAGGTCCATGCTGCCTGTTCCTTAGTCACCATGTCCGAGCCACCAAAGGCAGATATATAGAGAAAGGAGATAGAGAAAGCTCCTCTGTCTGCTGGTTCACTTCTCAAGCGGCTGCAATGGCTGGAGCTGAGCTGATCTGAAAGCAGGAATCAGGAATTTCATCTGGGTCTCCTATGTGGGTGCAGGGTTCCAAGGCATCCATTTAAACCTCAGCACCACAACCCTGGCCCCGGAAATTCTGTTTTTTTTTTTTTAGAACACTTCCCCTCCTCCGTTGCGCATCGGTCCCTGGAGCCTGTGCCCTGGCCAGAAGTCCCCTACAATCCATACCACACAGTGGCCTCTGCCTACCGACCAGGAGCCAACACTGCTCAAAGGCGAGCCTGGATGGTAATGTGACCTCGCTGAACCCGCAGGCTGGCCAGGCCTGGGAATTGTCAGCTCACACTTGCCCTGCTCCCACGGGGCTTCCTCTGCCTCCAGCCTGCTGGGAATGGCCATCCTGCTTCTTGTGGCCCAGGCCCCATGGGACACAGCAAGGGGTTGTCCTGAGATGGCTTGCTCTGCGCAAGGCCTTTCGTGCCACAAGCCCACCCAGGGGGAAGGCCAGGACTCTCTGCTGTCATTCTTACAGCTGGTAGCCTAAGCTGGAAGGAGAATGCCTTACTGCAGGCCGGGGCTGAAATTCCAGGAAGCTTGGAGGCGGAAACTGCATTTCAAAACGGGCCTTTGTCCTCTGTACCGGAGTTTGATTCCTGGCTCCAGCTCTGGACGGCAGCTTCCTGCCAGTGCGTACCCCAGGAGGCATTAGGTGATGACTCAAGTACTTGGGTTCCTGCCACCCACATGGGAGACCTGGATGGGATGGAGTTCCTGGCTCCTGGCTTCCACCTGGCCTGGCCCCGGCTGTTGCAGGCATTTTAAAGAGTGAAGCAGAAGATTCAAGATCTTCTCTCTAGTATTTTTTTTTAAAGATTTATTTTTATTATTTTTTGATTGGAAAGGCGAATATACAGAGAGGAGAGACAGAGAGGAAGATCTTCCGTCCGATGATTCACTCCCCAAGTGAGCGCAACGGGCCGATACTATGCCGATCCGAAGCCAGGAGCCTCTTCCGGGTCTCCCACGCGGGTGCAGGGTCCCAAAGCCTTGGGCCGTCCTTGACTGCTTTCCCGGGCCACAGGCAGGGAGCTGGAAAGGAAGCGGGGCTGCCGGGATTAGAACCGGCGCCCATATGGGATCCCGGGCGTGCTAGGCGAGGACCTTAACCACTTGCGCCACTGCGCCGGGCCCAGTATTTTTTAAAAAAGATTTTTTTGTTTGTTTTTTTTTTTCTAAGATTTATTTTTATTATTATTTTTTTATTGGAAAGGCAGATATAGAGAGGAGAGACAGAGAGGAAGGTCTTCCATCCGATGATTCACTCCCCAAGTGAGCGCAATGGCCGATACTATGCCGAACCGAAGCCAGGAGCCTCTTCCGGGTCTCCCACGCAGGTGCAGGTTCCCAAAGCTTTGGGCCGTCCTCGACTGCTTTCCCAGGCCACAGGCAGGGAGCTGGAAGGGAAGCGGGGCTGCCAGGATTAGAACCAGCGCCCATATGGGATCCCGGGCGTGCAAGGTGAGGACCTTAACCGCTTGCGCCACTGCGCTGGGCCCTATTTATTTATTTTTAAAGATTTATTTTATTATTATTTTTATTGGAAAGGTGGATATACAGAGAGGAGAGACAGAGAGGAAGGTCTTTCATCCTATGATTCACTCCCCAAGTGAGCGCAACAGCTGATGCTATGCTGATCCAAAGCCAGGAACTTCTTCCGGGTCTCCCACGCGGGTGCAGGGTCCCAAGACTTTGGGCCGTCCTTGACTGCTTTCCGAGGCCACAGGCAGGGAGCTGGATGGGAAGCGGGGCCACCAGGATTAGAACCGGCGCCCATATGGGATCCCGGGCGTGCAAGGCGAGGACCTTAATGACTGAGCCACTGTGCCATCGCACCGGGCCCAAGGTTTATTTATTTTTTATTGCAAAGTCAGATATACACAGAGGAGGAGGTGCAGGTGCAGGTTCCCAAGGCTTTGGGCCATCATCGACTGCTTTCCTAGGCCATAAGCGGGAGCTGGATGGGAAGTGGAGCTGCTGGGATTAGAACTGGCGCCCATATGGGATCCCGGAGCGTTCAAGGTGAGGACTTTAGCTGCTAGGCCACGGCATCCGGCTCATTTTTCTAGTAATTTTAAGCAGATAGAAAAGAGAGACTGTGATTTTACTGGTGGCCTGGCAGCTGAGGCTGTGGCCAGGGTGAGTGCCACGGTCCAGGGTTTTTGTGGCTGGGGTGGAAGCTCAGTGTGGTGGGCCAGGAGACAGAGACCAACCTCCACTTGCGCCCTTGTCCTTGCCAGCCCAGGCAGTCTTCTCAAGGGGGGAGGCAGGCACATCAGTGACCAGCACATGCTTAGGGTGACATGCTTGTGGCCTGTATGTGTGTGTGGTGGTGTCAGGGACCCTCAGAGGTGACCTGTCCTCTGTGGCTTTGAGGGGAACCATGCTCTTGAGTAAGGCCCCCAGCTCCATTGCTGACACATGGCCAGTCCCATGGACCTGGTTCAGGCCCTGTTCCGGGGGGCCTATGCCCTCCCTGGGCATAAATCACTTGATTTGTTCTGTCTTCCTTGGGGGGACAGGAAGCAGCAGCCTAAGCCTTTGGGTCAACCCTGACCCGGCTCCAGCCCCAGTTCTGGCAAGGGTCCTGCGCCCACCTTTCTTGGGTCTCTTGCCAGTAGGCGTGAGGCAAGGGAGCGCCTTGGGGAGTGAGGGTGTTATAGAAAAGCAGCTTTCAGAATGGAGCCCAGGAACCTCCCCAGGGGTGGCGCCCCTGATCCCCTACCTTGACAGAAGTGTGTGGGTGCACTGGCATTCCATTCTGAGTCGTAGCTGCTGGGTGGGGGACAAAGCAGCTGCATTGCAGGGAGATATGGATGCTGGACATGCTGGCCACTGCAGCACACTCCTTGTAGTCTCTGCCAGCGGGGCCCCCTGGGCTGTGGGAGGCTCAGGGCTGCTGCCTGCCCCCACCCAGCCAGGCAGCTGCACAGAGCCACAGGAGGAGCCGGGGATACAGAGGGGGCCTCCTGGGAGAGGCTCTACTGCCCGGGAAAGGAGACACACAGGGCCCCAGGGAGAGCAGGGCCTTGGAGCAGCCGGGGTGGGGCTCCCAGCTGGAATGGCAGGGGCCCCAGGGTTGCAGTTGGAACTGGAGCAGTGTGGCAGGCGGGGATTCTTTAGGGCCAGTGCTGATGGATATGTGTCACCTACTTACCACCTCCTCTTCGCTGTGCGCATCTGGGGGTTACGTAACCTCTCTAGATTCTACTCTTTGTCTTACAGAGTACTCTTCTGGCCTGCCTCCCGGACGGCAGCAAGCATGGAGGGAGAGGACAGCCCAGGAGTTTCTGTGCTTGTGTGTGGGGGGAGAGTGGTGGCGGCAGGGGCCCCACGTGCAGGCGACCAGCAGCCATGCCAGCAGCTCTCAGCAGTGCAGGGGCTCCTGAGGGGATGCTCAGTGTGACACGGGCCCTGCCCAGGGCAGCTCGGTCATTCCCACTGCTCCTGCCCTGCCACGGGGGCGCTGCTGCATGGCTGCCACTGGGGCTGGGCAAAGGCAGGGGTGGCAGGGCCTGTTCCAACCTGGTGTTTCCAGGAGCTGCTTGTGGGGCCCGACCTGGCAACTGGCAGTTGCTCTGCTGTGGCCAAGGCCAAGGCCTACAGGGCTTAGGCTCCTGCTGGGACCTGTGTAGGGCTGTGGTGGAAAGTGTGGGATCTGTACAGGGCCTCTGCCCCACCAAAGCCCTGGGGAGCCCTGGAGGCGGAGTGTGTCCTTGTCGACCCCACAGTGGCTGGCTCCCCAGGCGGGGATGGGATCCACCTCAGTTCTGCAGCCCAGGCACTGCACCCCATGTAAAGGGGAAGCTGCTGGCCACTTCCTCACTGCGGGCCACCAGGTGATTGATCTTTTGGCAGGAGATGCTGAGTGACGCCAGCCCCGTGCGGAGGCCTCCCATGCTAGCAGCCAGTGATAGGTGACAGTCTCACCAGCAGGCAGGCTGTGTAGCTGCCTTTCCTGGAGCGGGCTCAGCTATGCTCTTATGCGGGAGAGCAATCTCTGATCCTCATGCATTTGGGGCCATGTGGCATCCTCTGCTGGCCCCATCTCTGCCTTTGGTGTCATGTCCGTTAGGACCTGCTGTCACTCACTTCAGCTGCTCAGAGAAGTGGCAGCCACAACAGGCTTATGTTAAAAAGACATTTATTTTCAAAATAAGAACTACCACCCTGAGCGTTTATTTACAGATTACTGGATAAGAGGGGAACTCTCCCTTGGTGGCAGCAGCTTCTGCTCCCAGTGGCGGCAGTGAGCTGGGTATTAGCAGACGGCAAACGAAGGCTTCAGGAAGGGCCGGTTCACGGGCTTGGGCGGGGCCATGAGCCCCAGCTTATGTGCAGGTGTGTGGGAGTCCCTCGGGGTTGCGCAGGAAACCTTGGCCTTGGAAGCTGGCTTCCTGCGTGCTGTTGACGCCCTGAAATGACAGGAAGAAAAGTCACCAAAAGCTACGTGGCTGCCATCTCTTCTAACCTGCGGAATCCCAGCTGGCCACCTGCCAAGTGGCTCTGTCTTCTGCCTCCGCTGCCTGATCCCGAGGTGTCATTCTAAAACACCACCGCTGCTTTTCCCTTCTGTGACTGTAGTTGACCCACACTCAACCCCCACCTGCTATGGCCCCTCTTGCCGACCCCCACTCGCATGATCCGAAACAAAGGAAGTGACCACCTTCCTCCCACCTGCATGGTGGGGAGCAAGCAGCCAAGCAGACACAGGGTACCCTTGAGTGATCGGCAGGGGCAGGGCTGGGTCCCCTCTTGGTCAACCTCAGGCCAGGAAAAGGCTGGGCACAGGCCTGCCCCCAGGTCTGGCCACTATTTTTTTTTCTAAAGATTTATTTATTTTTATTGGAAAGTCAGATATACAGAGAGGAGGAGAGACAGAGAGGAAGATCTTCCATCCCATGATTGACTCCCCAAGTGACCACAACGGTTAGTGCTGTGCTAATCCAAAGCCAGGAACCAGGAACCTCTTTCAGGTCTCCCATGCGGGTGCAGGGTCCCAAGACTTTGGGCCGTCTTCGACTGCTTTCCCAGGTCACAAGCAGGGAGCTGGATGGGAAGTGAAGCTGCCGGGATTAGAACCGGTGCCCATATGGGATCCTGGTGGGTGCGTTTAGGGAGAGGACTTTAGCCACTAGGCTATGCTGCTAGGCCCTGGCCACTTCTGTTGGGGCCACATCTCACAACGGGCAGCTGCCAGCTCTTGCCTCAACTGCCTTTTAACCACAGGGACCAGCCAGTGACAAGCCTTCAGCACTCTTTTCCCTCAACCAACTTCCCCCAAATAAGACAAAAGACAAATGAAGTTCCCCAGGTGGCATGTTTACAGGGACCTGGCAGCCAGCGGCAGGTGGCTCCACCTCCAGGTCTGGGGCCCAGGGTCTCACCACCCTAGCCTGTGGCTAACGCCTCCCTGGTTTCCCCATATTGAAAACTCCTGCTCTGGGGCAGCCTCCTGCAGGCTGGCAGAGGTGATTGCAGCTTCCAGCTTCCCTGAGAAATGAAGCAAGCAAACACCTGCCGTGCATGCCGATTTACTATAGGGACCCGCCAGCAACCAGCTGCCCCCGTCACTGGGGTCCAGGACACAAGTGGCTCGTGCATGCCAGGTCTCTGTCAAGAGCCCACAGGGACTCCAACCTTGCGGGAAGGCTGAGTACTGCTGGGCAGGGCCTGCAGAGCTGGGAGAACAGGCCCAGGTACAAAGAGGATGCTCTGTGGGTCAAGAAAGTGAACCCGTCAGCTGTCAGTGACATATGCGCGTGCACACACCTGCTTCACTCTGGGAGAAGACCTCCTGGCCTGATGGAAGGATTGTGGGCACGCCAGGACTAGGCTGGGGCCCAGCTTGGCCTGGCCAGTGTTTCCTAGCCCGGGCCTTTGCTTCATTCTTAAGCACCCCAGGGGAGTGGCCCGGATGCCTTCCCAGGCTGTCAGCACTGTGTAGGCCACAGGGAAACAAGAATTTTCTGAAGCACAGGAAAACCAGCTGGCCACTTGCGCACTAAAAACCATGCAATTAAACTAACATTTACCCAGGCCTTGCATTGCTGGCCTCAGCAGCAGGATTAGCACATAAGATGCCTGCTTTTGGGTTTAGGCAAACGATAGTTTGGTAACATTCGTTCCCTTTTCTCTTCCCTCACTCAGTTTTCTCCTTTTTATTTATTTATTTATTTTTTTTTTATTATTTTTTTTTATTGGAAAGGCGGATATACAGAGAGGAGAGACAGAGAGGAAGATCTTCCATCCGATGATTCACTCCCCAAGTGAGCCGCAACGGGCCGATACTATGCCGATCCGAAGCCAGGAGCCTCTTCCGGGTCTCCCACGCAGGTGCAGGGTCCCAAAGCTTTGGGCCGTCCTCAACTGCTTTCCCAGGCCACAGGCAGGGAGCTGGAAGGGAAGCGGGGCTGCCGGGATTAGAACCGGCGCCCATATGGGATCCCGGGCGTGCAAGGCGAGGACTTAACCACTTGCGCCACCGCGCCGGGCCCTCCTTTTTATTTTTATTACCTTGTGTGTGTGTGTTGGGGGGGGGGAGTAGAGGAAGCAGCAAACACAGCAGCTTGCAGAAGCTCACTGGGGGCTAGTGTTCTGGCTCTTGCAAGTGCATCCCCTGCAACCTGTAGGTTCCCAGGACCATGGTGCTGCAATGGCATGGGGACAGGAATGCTGTGGGGACCTCCACAGTAGCTGTGTCCCAGCCCGGGGGGCCCTGCAGTGGGGTGAGGACAGGCACTCCATGGGGACATGCCCTCAGTAGCTGTGTCCCAGCCTGCGGGGCCCTGTTATGGGGCGCCTTGTGTCCAGGCTGGAAAGGCTGCTTCTCCCCGTCACCCCAGCAGGGCAGGGACATGCACCACACCCCGCTGCTGTGGAAGTGGAGCGGCAAGTGCCTCAAAAGGAGCAAGGACACTGAAGCCTCTGTCACCAACTCAGCTAGCCGCTGACTTCTGGTAGGAGGAAAAACCTTATTAAGGGCAGTTATCCAAAGCCAACAAAAACCCACCTCAGGTAGGGTTGCGGCTGCAGAGGGTTTCTGCAGCCGAGAACACATGAGTCACAGGGCACTTGGTTAGCAGCAGACACTCGCATTTGCAACATCTGAGGTGACGCTTTCGTCTCACACTAAGCCTTAGTCATCACTCCATTAACGGAAGGCAATGTTTACTAGTGGCTTATTTCAACAACTGCTTCGAAGCAAGCCTGAGGGGACCCCACTGCCTTTTGTGCCTTTCCTGAGCCCCATGGGACATACCCCTTCGCCGGGTGTCCACCATAACTGGTTCTCCTTCTCTTGGCCTTCTGCGAGGTAGGCATCCTGCGCCTCTTCCTTTCGTTCCTGGCCGAGTTTGCGAAATAGTGAGACGACACAGGGGTGTCTTCATCCTGCGCCTCAGGGGCGCTCCTGCCACTGGATGGACTCGTCTGTGGGGACCCCTCCTCAGCTGCAGGTGAGAGAGCACAAGATTACTGATCAGGCTGGGGGTCTTCACATAGATACGGGGAGTGGGGCATAGCTGATGCCAAGAGTCTCAGCCACTGCCAGCTTCCAAAGTCAGCAGGGACCAAACACCGCATGGGGCCCCAAATGCTCAATGGTCTGTTTTTCATGAGAGGGAATCAGAACTCATTGTTTTACAATCTATGAGAGGCACCCTGCTGCCACTGGGTGCCATCCCAAGGTTGGGCACTCGAGGCCTGGTGCAGAAATGTGAGATGCATCTCTACTGTATCTGCAAAAGAACAGTTCCTTGGAGATCACGCACCAGACAGGAGCCACTTCCCCACCCTCCCCACACAGGAAGCGGCCTGCAGGACAGCACCCGCAGGCAAGCCCTGGGCACACAGCTCTCTTCTTTATGTGCATCCCTGGTATCTAAACACACGGATCCTGGTGTGGCGGGGTGGGCGGCAACCAACCCGGCCTTCATTTTTCCACCACCTGGGTGGTTCGGTTTGCCTTACTGACTTGGGGAAGCCCTTTGCAGGGGCATGGCAGGAGCCCGTGGTGGGCCATCCCAATCCTGATCCCGTTGGGGGGCTGTGGAGCTCTCGCACTACCCCCCTGCCATGTGACTGAGATTAGTGAAAAAGCCTCACTCTTCTTGCTGGAAAATGGGCATTGTGAGGACTAAATGGCACAAAAGTGGACGAGCTCGTGGCCCAGGGCCTGCCAAGGCCATCCCTGGGTGGCAATGAGTGCAGCGCCACCAGGCCTGTGGGCTGCTTCCACAGAGCAGCAGTCCCAACTTGGGTCAGCAACAGCTGCGTCCAGGCAAGGACTCAATGGCCTACGGCTCTAACCACACTGCCAAGTGCATTTAGAGCAAGGCTTTCTCTTTTTCTTTCTTTTTTGAGCGGCACAAAGACATACAAACAGTGCAAGGGACTACCAGGCCACTCCCCACAGGCCTGTAATGACTGGGCTGGGACTGGGCTAAAATGCCCATTCCTGTTACAAGGCTTTTATAAAGGGATAATGATCAAATAAAAGAATTTGTAAAAACCCTGCTTTTCAGCAATTTGTTAAAGGACAACTAAGTGGGGAGAGAGACGTGGTTACACTTGAAGCCCTCACTCGTCTCTACACTGCTTGTCATCAGCCTTGAGCAACCCGTAGCCTGGAGTGGGGCTGGCCTGCCTGTGGGCCACAGTCTCCTGGACCACACTGCTCTCAGCTCTCAGTTCTCTAGGTCGGGGCTCAGTGTGGTTGAGTGGTGAGGCTCAGTCTTGGAGGTGCTCCTGGCTGGCTGGCTGGCATAAAAACCAGGGAGGCTACCGATGCCCTCATGTGGGCACACTCCTTCAGGGACAGAAACGCAGCAGCCTTCCCACTGCACGCTCACTTTCCCAAAACGCGCAAAGCGTACCATGAGCTTTGTGGATGGTCCCACAGATGATGTGCTGCTTTCTCAGAAAAAAGATGCTGCTGGCTGCTGCGGGTCCTGGAGGGACAGGCCCTGGGGGCTCTTGACTCTCTGGACACTGGCCTCACCAGAACCAGCAACCTCTGCACCCACTGGCACCCCCCAGGGCCTCTAGCACCTGCTGAGGGTCTGGCATAGGCACACAACCCGAGAATGACACGGGTCAGGGGGGTGGACTGCTCCATGGGCAGACACACCCTGGGCTGGATTCCAAACCTGGCAGTGTCCAGTCGGAGTATTTCTGCAATATCGGGATCACTTCTGCGCCATACTTTTCCAGCTTATCTTCAGTCACGCCATCAATCTGAAGCAAAACCTCAGGATCGGAAGACAGAGATTCTGTGCAAAGACATAAACCCGGAAATATCAATTGGTGCATGCTCGCCCCTCCAGCACGTTGGGCATGGGGGCCAAGTCAGCAGCTGGGAAGAAGGCAGGCCCTGAGGGCGCCACTGTGATTGTGTGGCACAGGCAGACCCTGCTCTTGCTTGCCTCACCCATGTCTGGCTAAGCCTCTACTACCTGAGAACATCATGACTGCCAGCTCCACCTTCTTCCCTGCACCCCAGGCTTGCCTGTCCCGCCTAAGGAGGACACTGCCCTGTTACTGCCCTGGCCCATGCAGGGACCTGCCTGCAGTCTCCCTGGGACATCCTGTGCAGACACATGGCCCGACAGGTTTGGGGATGGATGCAGCAAAGGAGTGGGACTGGCAGGACAGGGAGTTGAGAGTTTGGTGGCAGCCCCAGGAGTGAGCAGGTCGCGGCGGGTGGATGTGCCCACGCTTTAGGGACTGGGCTGGGAGGGCTGCCTGGAGCCACGGTTATGGGGATAGGAAGTTACAGCCCCTGAGTGTTGGCTTGAACAGAGGGTAGAACTTTAGGAAACAAACAGGCTGTGACAGAACAGGGGTTTCTGGAGGGGCTGGTGGCAGCGTTGCGGGGACCCATGCTGTGTCTGGAGAGGTCAGTATCTGTAGGTTTAGGAACACGTGAACACCAAGCGAGGGTACACGAGGCTTGCAGCGACAGCCAAGGAGAGACGGGAGGGTACTAGGGGAAGAAAATGCCTGGCTCTCCTCGGAGATGAGCATGAAGAAAATGACTGGGAAGGCAAGAAAGCTGAGGTGGGGCGGGAAGAAAGAGGCTCTGTCTGTCTCTGAGGGAAAGCACAACCAGGGTGTCACATGACCTGAGGATGCAGCAGGTGGCGAAGACTTGGTTCCTGAGACCTGGGGTGCCTCCTGTGAGCCCCTCCCAGCAGCCTGGTCTCCCTGCTGTGTTGCTCATGCCTGGCCTGGGCCCACCTGTGTGGGGCATGGACGCCGCAATCTTGTTCACTGCAACTCTTTCCCCGGTCTGAGCCCCAGGACGCCTATTCAACACGTGGAATAAAGTACCAGGAGAGCAGCGGGAGATGTCGAACATGCTTTGTGAGTCATGGTACCACCAGTGGCGACATGGGACAAAGACAGCGAGGGAGGGAGAAGACAATCTAAAAGAGCCTGGTTTTGAGTGCGAGTCCTTCCGAATGCCTAAGTCCATTCGCTTGGATTAGATACCCAGGACTGTTTAATGAACTCAGGGATGAAGATAAGGTTTACGCCTGAACAAGTAGTCACAGGGGACTCCCCCTAAACAAGGTCGGAACTGAACCCCCAGGATTCTGTCTCCCAGCAGCTGAGGGCAGATGAGGCAGAGGGATTCCCTCACGGGCCAGCAACCTTGGGAGCAACTTGGGGCCTTTATTGCTCTGGGTCTGGGCTGTGCTCCCCGAATCTCAGACCACCTGGACGAGCAAGTGGCTGGGACCACATGGAGATGCAGCAGAGCCTCGGTCAGGACGGTCAGGCTCGGGTGGCACATGCATTATCTCTCCACGGGGACCTGGGCCTTTGCCCACGTACACACACACACACACACACACACACACACACACACACAGAGTGGGGAGGCTGGCAGGTGATCCACATCAATAGCTAGGGCCCCTGGCTTCAGTGATTTCATTCATGCACATTTTGGCATCTGGCTTTAGAACACAGTATTAAAATTAGACCACAGATTTGAACAGTGATTACACACACACACCCTATTGTAATATAACTTAAAAAAAAATTTTCAGTCAGTAGTCCACTCCCCAATTAGCTGCAATGGCTGGGGCTGAGGCAGGCTGAAGCCAGGGGCCCGAGCACTGGGGCCATCCTCCACTGCTTTTCTCAGGTGCATCAGCAGCGAGCTTGGATAGGAAGTGAGGCAGCCGGAACTCAAATGAGCACTCATATGGGATGCTGGTGTTGCAGATGGTATCTTAATCCACTGCACCACAACACTGGCCCTGTGCCCCATCTATCAATCACGGTATCTGAAAGCATTACCTCTGAGTCTATACTCGAGATATGCAGACCGAGACATAGTTCTCACTCAGAAACAAGTCCTCCAGCTTGGTTCCAGTAGGTCCCTGAGACAGGAGCCACACCGGGGCTTACCTGCGAGCTTCCTGAGGGTGGCAGTGTTGAAGATATTGAAGTAGTGCACCCCGAACACTTTCCCTAGCGACTTGCAGACTTCTGTAAGCTCGCCAAGACACTTCTTCACCATCTCTTCCCGCTGAGAGACTTTGGCCACCAAAGCCTTTTGCTTCTTCATGCTGCTGGAATTTTCTGTTTCCATGAAGTCTACCTTAGTGACAGAGGATAAAATCAGAGGAGTGAATATGCGCGCGGCCGGACCCTGGCAGGGGCTTCCCCTCAAGCCCCTATGCACACGTTTTTCTGTCTTCCTGTCCTGTCAGGGAGCTGGGAAAAGTAGCCACACACACGCCATCTGCATGGGCAGGTGCCATGTTCGGGACAGCCTGGATAAGCACTGTCTTGGCTGGCACGTGAAGACAGAGTGTTCTGTTTGCCCATTCACTCTGACAGATGGGAATTAAGTGGGTTCAATTTGTAAAACCTCATTCGAAAGGACAAACAGAATGTGTTCCTATAGCTCAGCCTGTGGGAACTCAGGATCTTTAAGTTTTTGTAGTAACATATTCTGGCCTGCTCACTGCAAGATAAAAAAAAATAAAACAAAAAAAAAACACTGAGAATACCATACCTTTAAGTGCCCACTTAATAGGGCTTGGGCTTTAGTTCCGAGCATGATGTAGGCGATTGCTTGGTCATTGGCGTTGATATATAAGTCTTCATCCAGGATCTTGTCAAGGACCAGCTTTTTAAAGAGTCTCTCAGCGTTGTGGCGTGAGTAGGTAGAGCCCTTGCCGAATATGCCCGACTGTATCTTGGCACTCTTGCTCCCTAACGAGAAGGCACAGAAGGCTGGATGAGTGAGGGCCCCAGGCACAAAAGGCTAAGATGTCATTAGGACATAGCTGGACATACAGAATCAGATCATTATTCTGCAAGTAAAGCCGCGGCTCAGCCAGAAATGACTTATCTCTGTAAAACTCTAAAACTTCCCTGGCTGTGGGTACTTTCCCTCATCCTCATCAACAACAATGACAAAAACAAAACAGATCAATCACCTAGCCAGGATTAGGCCAGCCTGAAGCCAGGAGCTGGGAACTCAATCTAGGTCTCCCACCTGGGTGGCAGGACTCAAGTCACCTGAGCTACCACCCTGGGGCATGGACCAGTAGGAAGCTAGAGTTGGAAGTGGGGTCAGCACTTGAATCTAGGCACCCTGACATGGGATGTAGTACCTGCCAAGGAGTGTGAGAACCAGGACTGGTGAGTGGGCCGGGCAGGCTGCCCTGGTCAGGGGTGGGCCCCTGTATCATAATAATACTTTAGATTGACAGGATCCCTGATCTCAGGGAACATCCTAAGGACATATGAGCATATGGTCTGACCATGAGGCACATGTGGTGGGACTGGGTCATCTCTGTACCAACTTCAGAGAAACAAGGAAGAACATAAGCAGAGGCACATGAAGGATAAGACAATCGGCTCCTCTAATCCAAGAGAAAACCTCAAATACTCTTCAAAATGGGGAAGGAAGAGCAGTGGCACAACACATCAGGCCAAGCTCTGGGAGAGCACTAGGCCTGTGGACACTCTGAGGTAGACAGGGACAACCTACAGGTCTCAGAGCTTAGACGAGAGAATGAAGAGACCCTGTGAGGACAGACGGAATAGGTCATGCTGAGACCCTGGAGATGGTGGCTTCAATAGACCATTCCCATTCCCGCCACTAATGCAGCCTCATGTCTCCTCTCTCTCCTGACCTGCCATCCCTACCAGGGACCCACAAGGGTCTGCAATCCTCATCTGTGATGAACATCAAAAAACTGACGGCTTTGTCAAGAAAAATGAAAAAGCTGGTGGCCTAGCCCACTGAGTCACAATGTCCGTCCTGCCTTTCTGAACCTTTAGTGATTATTGTAGTAGCCAAGCCTTTCCCGCACTCCTTTTACTTATTGTGCTTATAGTTTCATGTTACTAAGATGAGCAGCTCCGCTCCGCCCTGTGCTGCCTCTGTGTGGCTACGTATGGATTCCAACTGTGACTCACCCAAGTTTCCGTTCTTAGCTGGAACAGCACGAACTGGAACTCCTGTACAACTCAAAGGAGCAGGCTGAGCTCTGGCATGCCACGTCATGTTTCCTGTGCCTTATATGTACTCTTGGTCCTCCCGTATAATCTCTCCCCTGAAATCTCCCAGTGTCTTTCTCCTATTTTTGTTGAAAAATAACATTTGTGTTTTCCCTTGTTACTGATAAAGCTTTCTTGACATACTATCTACTGGTTGGTTGAGATTTTTTTTTTAAAGATTTATTTGAAGGTCTTTCTGTAAGAGACAGAGAGGGTCAGAGAGGGAGGACAGACAGATCTTTCAGATTTATTTACTGGTCCATTCCCCAAATGGCCAGAACTGGGCTGTTCTGAAGCCAGGAACCAGAGCCTCTTCTGGGTTTCCCACATGGGTGCAGGGACACCAGCCAGTTTAGCAGGGAGCTGGAATGAAGTGGAGTTGCTGGGACTTGAACTGGTGTCCACATGGGATGCTGACGCCGCAGGCCTCAGCCTTACTCTTTTCTCATGGGGATCATGGTCAGTCCCACTGCTTACTGCATCATCATGGCCTTCACTTGTTTGGCCAATGGGTCTCCAGGGTTGTGGATGTTAATCTGGTGCCAGTCTATTATGAGTTCCTGATTTATTCTTTTCAAAGCTTTCAGGATTGGCCTTGAAGGGGTCCAGAACAGGCCATGATGCCAATGACAGAAATTACTTGGAGCAGAAAGCATTTGAGTTCAAGAAACCTCCTATCTTCCCAGAAACCTCAGGAGAAGCCATGAGAGGCCAAGCCGAGCACATATGCCCCATGGAAGCAGACGGCTCTCCCTCCTCTCTTCTGGTCCACGAGGGGGCCAGCTCCAGTTCGTAGGATGGCCTAGGGCTGCTCACTTTCCTCTGCTCTCCCCCGATCTTGAGGTAGCCTGTGCGGCCTCAGTCCTCTCCCTCCAAGGCACGTCTCTGGGAAAACCTACGTAGAGGGATTTAGTTACTTCTCTGCTTGCTATCCACCCACTCAGGCGCATGGCTGCCTGGCTGTGCCAGAGGCGGATCTGCACTCAGCTGTCACTCAGGGTCCACCCAGGGCTCTGAGGCTGTGCAGCTTGTGGCGGGCCAACCCCAACCACTGCCCTCCCAGGCTGGCTCCCATGCTCACTGCCCTGTGGCCTGCCTGACGTGGTGTGGGGCCCAGTTGACAGGCCTCCTCTACTTAGATCCTGTCTTGCGTGTACTTCATGATTTGGCTGCATTCTGTTTCATCCTCTCATCTGATGGTCCCTCTCCTGTTTGCTACGCTCTTCTGGATTCAATTTCCAGCTGGTTTCCTTACCAATCTCTTCACAGGGCTTCAAGCAAGAAAGCCAGTGGGCTCTGAGGCTTGGGCTGCTGCCCACTCATACAGGTGCACTTTAGTTTTGTTCACTTTTTTGGCGACTTTTGTCAATCTTGATTTGTAACAACTGCTTTGCTTTTGTTACCCCCCAAAGGTTATTTGATGGCGACTCACCCAGGAAAATATCGACCAGCATGTTCATGGTGAACCTCCCCAAAGGAGCTGCGTGGCTCATGGCTCTCACTCCCTGTGATGAACTGTGCTCCTGAACAAACCGTACAATATTTTTCACATCGTCAGTCACATCTCTTGTCTTGAAGTCCTGTGAACACAGAGATCCCCTCTGTTGTTACTGAGGTAATGAGCCTGCTGTTACAAGGGTTAACACTGACTGTGGTGGGTGGCCTCAGGACAACCCGCTGTCAGGCTAAAACAAAGATTAAAGAAAGCTAAGGAAGTTTTAAACACCTACTGCTGTCCAGCTTCTAGAATAACTAGCACTCTACAACACCTATCTAATGCCCTGACACACATCTTGTTTTTTCAACCACTTGCCGATCACTTGGTAGCTCTCTGTGGATAGGCATATAGGAGACACTGCAAAGAGGTCATGAAAATAAAATGAAAGGTAAGTTAAAAAAAAAAAAAAAGGTAAATTAGTTTTGGTGCAAAAAATTGCCTTGACATCCATGTAGCAGGTGTGTGAATACATACGAGCTCTTGCCCATCTCCTGGCTGAATAACCTCACCCTGCCATTCAGAGGTGAGTTTACCCCTCTCTTGGCTCTCACTGCTGCAGGCAGCCATCTTATATTATTCCCTGCCAGATACTTCTCATTGCCCTCAGCTTCCCCAATTGCCCCCCCCTTCATGTCACATGATCACTGGATCTGCCTCTTTTATCTTGGTTCTCTCACATTTCCATGCTGCCACCTGTGCATTGATGCGGGTCTCCCTAGCTTCTGCTCCTCTGTCATTCACACACTCTACTGACCTGGAGATGAAGGTGCTTCTGTCTCACATCAACAACTGGTAGACCCTGGGTCCTGTCACTCCCAAACCACTCCTGCCTGAGTTTGTCAGTGGTTTCAGTCACCCTGGCTGTTGGCATGCTGACCTGCTCTGCTCCACTGAGCCGGTCTTCCACGTATGCCAGTTTCTCCCTCCCAACGTCACATCTTTCACCATAGCCTCACCCACTCAGAACCTAGGAAATGGCAATTCCAGCACACGGTGTGCAGGACTCCGACATGAACGACTCTAAGCCTCCACCTCAGCCGTCCTCCCAACTCAGCCTGGACCCCCACACTCCTCGGCACTGCCCTTGGTCACTACATCACCTTACTTCCAAGTGGTCACCTCCTTCAGGTCTGCACCTATGTGGCTGAACCTGGCTGGAGACACAACATAACCAATCAGGGTGATTACTCCTAACTTAACTGCAGCACATGGCCACCACGCTCATGGAATCATACGCCCAGCTCCTCGATTCTCTCCCTCTCCTTTCAAAGTTTTTAAAATTTGTTTGAAAGGAAGAGAGAGAATCTTTCACTGGTTCACTGCCCCAAAAGGCCAAAGCAGCAGAGACAGGGTCAGGCTGAAGCCAGGAGCCAGAAACTGCAACCAGGTCTCCCGTGTGAGCCGTCATTTGCTGCTTCCCAGGTGCAGCTGCAGGCAGTGAGATTGGACGCAGGTGTTCTGATATGGGATTTGAGTGCTCTGTGAGGTACAACGTTAGCTCAACTTTCATTCCCTTAAACCAATCAGGAGCCTATCAGCCGATCCCAGCTTTCATAAATAAAGCTTTATCAGAACACAGTCATGGAGCACGACTAGAAGGTGCTGCATGCTGTATTATTGTTTAATCTATCACAATATTGAGTAGTTGTGACAGAGATCCCATGGTGGCAAAGTCTGAAACGCTTACTGGCTGCTTCCTATTTCTGCCAAAGAGTTTTCCTTTCCTGTCAGCTGATGGCCTGCTGCCTACATGGGAGACTGGAGAATGTCTCCATTTGTGGAGAACGTTCACCAATTCCCACCACTGTGTCCCTCCCTGGTCAGCTTCTGCTCCCACATGTGTCATGTTCCCTCTGGCCACTGCACTTGCACAAGACAGGCTTGCACCCAAGGCCATCTTTCTGCTTCTCCGAGGGACCTCCTCCCCGGCCCCAAAGGCCCCGCTCTGAGCCAGCCTCCCCTCCCCTCACACATTGCAGTGCACCAGCAAGTTATTCCTCCGGTCTTTTCCTCACTCAGCCTCCCGTGCCAGCTAAGCCCCTACGGCCCCATCTCTGTGGCAAAACTGGGAAGAACCCCTACACATTTACTGCTTCCAGCTGCGCTCACTCAGCACCACGCAGCTGAGCAAGGCCACTATGCCTTTGGTGATGCCCAATCCACTGGTGATCTCCAGTCCTTCCTGCAGCCCCTGACAAAAGCACCCCAACACCTATCCCTAGAGCTTTATCCACTTCTAGCTCCTTCTCTTCTCCTCAGTCTTTGGTTTTCTTTTCCTCTGTTTGAACCTGGATTCCAAGAGACTGCACCTGAGCTCACAGCTTAGGTATCATCCATGATGTGCTGACCACTCCCAAACGCACAGGCACTAGCACACCCCTCTCCTCAGAATCTGACTCTCGGCAGACCTGGCTGACTCAGTACTCCCAAAACTGTGTTCCTGACCTTCCCTGCCCAACTGCCTCACCCATCTCGGCCAAGGGTGACTGCTCTGGTCCTCTGCACCCCTTCCCCAGTGACTCTCACCCCTGTGTGTCCACACAGCCTTCTGGCCATCCTTCCCACGCACCCTGGTTTCCTTACCCTGGGGATAGGCTGAAGCCAGCGCCTCTGCCAGCCAGGTCCACACCTGGGCAGGGGCTATGCTAAGTGCCCTCAAGTGTGGCTCAGATTTCACGTGGCGGAATTCCTCACCCTGCGCCCCACCCATCACTCTGTCTCCTTACCGCATGAACATACATCTAGTATATCTGAGGGGTCTTCAAAAAGGCAAGATAGAGGGAGAGACAGAAAAAGAGATGTCATATTGGCTGCATCACTCCCTAAATGGCTGGGCCAGAACTTCACTGGGGTCTCCCGTGTAGGTGGTAGGGGCTCGTTCATTTTGACCACCTGCTGCTGCTTTCCTGGGCACATTAGCAGGGCGTTGGTATGCAACTGAAGCACCTGGGACTTGAAATGGTGGTAATATGAGATGCTGGCATCTGCAAATGGCAGCTTAACTCACTGTGCAATGCAGGCCTGCCCCCTCTGACTGCCTCCTTGAAACTGACCTCCCTCTGCTGGAAAGTAAAAGCTCTACAAGGTCAGGGGCTTTATTCTGTTCACATTCCCAGGACAGTGCTTGCTTCACTGATCTGCTCAAAGAGCCACCTGCTAGGGCCAGTGCTCCCTATCTCGGTCATGATAATGACAGCACGTTTCCCTGATATGTGCACATACACACACACACACACACACACCTTACCTAGTTTATGAACTGGCCCCTACCAAGTTCATTTGTAAACCTTTAGCATCCACCTTGGACTTTCTAGGCAATACATCAATTGTGAAACTGCTCTGTAAAAGCCAGGTATAGCTGACATGAAGGGGTCAGTGCTGTGGTATAATAGGTTAGGCTGCTGCCTGCCATTGCTGGCATCCCATATGGTTGCCAGTTCAATTCCTGGCTGATCCACTGTTGATCCAACTTCCTGCACCTAGGAAAGCAATGGAAGATGGCGCAGGTCCTTGGGACCCGTTATCCACATGGGAGATCAGATGAAATTCCTGGCTCCTGGCTTTGGACCAGCTCAGCCTTAGTTACTGAGGCCTTCTGGGAAGTGAATCAGCAGATGGAAGCTATCCCTTCCTCTCAAAAATAAATCTTTTTCTTTTTATAAAGATTTATTTATTTTTTATTGGAAAGTCAGATATACAGAGAGGAGGAGAGACAGAGAGGAAGATCTTCCATCCAATGATTCACTCCCCAAGTGAGCGCAACGGCTAGTGCTGTGCTGATCCGAAGCCGGGAACCAGGAACTTCTTCCAGGTCTCCCATGCGGGTGCAGGGTCCCAAAGCATTGGGCCATCTTTGACTGCTTTCCGAGGCCACAGGCAGGAAGCGGGATGGGAAGTGGAGCTGCCAGGATTAGAACCGGCACCCATATGGGATCCTGGCGCATTCAAGGCGAGGACTTTAGCCGCTAGGCCCCACCACCGGGCCCTCAAAAATAAATCTTTTTTTTTTAAGATTTATTTTTATTGGAAAGGCGAATATACAGAGAGGAGAGACAGAGAGCAAGACCTTCCGTCCGATGATTTACTCCCCAAGTGAGCGCAATGGCCGATGCTATGCCGATCCGAAGCCAGGATCCAGGAACTTCTTCCAGGTATCCCACACAGGTGCAGGGTCCCAAAACTTTGGGCCGTCCTCGACTGCTTTCCCAGGCCACAGGCAGGGAGCTGGAAGGGAAGCGGGGCTGCCGGGATAGAACCGGCGTCCATATGGGATCCCGGGCGTGCAAGGAGAGGACCTTAACCACTTGCGCCACCGCACCGGGCCCAAAAATAAATCTTAAAAACAAAAAATTGGCTGGTACAATGGCACACAGGTAAATCCTCTAATCTGCGGCACCAAATTCTATACTGACGCTAGTTTATGTCCTCGCTGTTCTACTTCCAAACCAGCTCTTGGCCTGTGGATTGGAAAAGCAGTGGAGGACAGCTCAATGCCTTGGGACTCTACACCTTCCTGACTTGGAAGAAACTTCTGGCTTCAGATCAGATCAGCTCTGGCCGTTGCAGCCATATGGGGAATGAACCAGTTAATGGAAGATTTCTTTGTCTCTTCTTCCCTCTGCAGATCTGCCTTTCAAATAAAAAGAAATAAATCTTTACAAAACAAAAGTGAAACCTCACTGACTTGCCAGCCTAGATGATGATTGCGTTTCACAACCTCCCCAGGTTATTTCAGGACAATGACAATGAACAACGCATCAAGAAAGCACTGCCTCTGTGGTTTACAGGCTTTGTGAAGAAACAATGGGCAAGGTAACTGATTTTAATCCAAACATGCAGCACACGAATGTTTTCTTTGGAGAAAGAGATCTTTAAATAAATGTAGGTTGTAACTGAATTTAAAACAGTCCACCTGCCCACCTTGGATCTTTCTGGATTTTCATGTATTAATATTTCTAAAATATCCTGTAATTACCAGCACACATGCATAACTGGGATATTTTAGACAGGTAGGTGTTGAGAATGCATTTTTAAAAAAAGGTTTATTTTGTTTATTTGAAAGTCAGAATTCTAGAAAGAGAGCTTTCATTTCTTCATTCACTCCTGAGATGGCTCTAACGGCCAGGGCTGAGCCAGGCTGAAGCCAGGAGCTTCTTCCAGATCTCCAGTGTTCACTGAGCACTGAGTCATCCTCTGCTCCTTCCCATGCACAGTGGCAGGAAGCTGGGTCGGAAGTGAAGCGCTGGGACCAGAAGGACTGCCATGTGGGATGTCAGCATTGCAGGCTGCAGCTGTATTTGCTATGCCACAAGACTGGCCTTTGCTGCATTTTTATTTATTTTTTCTTTCTTCCTTCCTCTCTTTCTTTCTGTCTCTCTTTCTCCCTCTCTCCATCCCTCCCTTTTTTTTTTTTTTAAACAATCTTCTAATTCTAAAGAAAAAATATTGCACTGAATTACTTTAAAATGTTCCTATCCCCAGGGCTGGTGTTGTGGGACAGTGTGTTACACTGCTGCCCGCGACGCTGGCATCCCACATGAGCACTGGTTCCACACCCAGCTGCTCCACTTCCGACTCAGCTCTCTGCCACTGTGTGTGGGAAGGCAGCAGAAGGCTCAAGTCCTGGCTCTTCCACTTCTGATCCAGCTCTCTGACAACGTGCCCAGGAAAACAGCAGAAGATGGTCCAAATACTTGGGCCCTTGCCAGCCACACAGGAGACCTGGATAAAGCTCCTAGCTTCAGTCTGGTCCGCCCCCAGCCTTTGTGGCCATTTGAGTGAGCCAGGAAATAGAAGACCTCTCTCTTTTCGTAACTATGCCTTTCAAAGAATAAATAACTCTTACCAAAATAAATAAATAAATAAATAATAAAATAAAGTTCTGGACCCAGTACAGTAGTGTAGTGAGTAAAGTCCTTGTCTTGCACACTGAGATCCCATATGTGTACTGGTTCATATTCTGGCTGTTTCACTTCCCATCCAGCTCCCTACTTGTGCCCTGTGAAAATCTCTCTGTCAAATCTGACTTTCCAATAAAAATAATAAATCTCAAAAAACTCCTATTAAAATAAGTCCTCTTTCCCTTGCTTAGCCCCTTGGGCTTACCTATGGCACTCCAACATGTAACAACTTTCCTAAATCACCAGAAGGATAAAAAATGTTGGCAATTTCCTTAATTACAAAAAAGTTAGGATTTTCTTACATTACCTTTGCTTTACAGCAATTGTCACAAGAAACATCTGGGTGTTTCTTACAAAAATCAGGATTAAATCCGTTTTCACCAAAGTAAGCCAAAAGCTGTATTCTCCTGCATTCTGTGATGTTCTCACAGTAATGCACCATGCTGTACAGGTTGTTGAAGTGAGTCTCTCTTGTGTGCCGGTTTCCATCTTTTTCCACTAAAAGAGATGAAGAGCACAAATAAATCATACATCCTACAGCAGCAGGAGACCGATGAGAAGCAGAAGGGATTAGTAGAACTTGAAATACTGAGAATACTTTGATTAACACAGGAGGTCAATGTGATGTCACCCTGTAATGTAACTCACTGGTCATTATGTTTGTCCCTCATGTTTTCAATGGTAGAGGAAGCTTATTTTTTTTTTAAAAAACTTTTTGCAAGTGAAAAAACTCTTGTTTTTCCCCAAATATTCATTGGAGATCCTCAGTGATGAAGGGGAGACTTGCATGTGTTGGACAGACACTAACTGAAGTGGGCACAGGGTAAGTCAGTGTGACTCCATGGCGGAGCCCACATACCTCCTGCCAGTCTGGGGTCAAGGTGCTGTGCCAAGCTGCAGGTCAGCAAATCCTGTGGTCCAGAGAACTCCCAGGAACAGGGTATTTGAAAGTGAAGGGGAACACACCACTATGTAACATCTCCTTCACTCCATACTCTCAGCTTGTTGTAGCTCAACAGGTGCATTAGCTCATGGCTGGAATACTGGTTTGCACTGCGTTCTTTCCAGGGAAAATCAATGAGAAACATGAACTACTGAGTGTGGTACTGTGATTTGTTGCCAAGTTCTGAGAAAAAGCAGCTGCACACTTTCTTGAGCATTTGTTGTTACTCAAGAATACAGTTAGGGGCCGGCACTGTGGCATGGTGGGTGAAGCTGCCGCCTGTAGCTCAGGCATCCCACATGGGCTGTGGTTGGAGTCCTGGCTTCTTCACTTCCAATCCAGCTGGTGATGCGTCTGGGAAAGCAGCAGAAGATGGCCCAAGTACTTGGGCCTGTATACGTGTGAAAGACCCAGAAGTTCCTGGCTTCTGCATTTGGACTGACCCAGTTCTGGCCGTTGTGGACATTTGTGGTGTGAACCAGTAGACAAAAGATTTTTCTTTATTTCTAACACTTTCTTTTAAATAAATAAATAGGTAAATCCTTTAGAAAAAAAAATTAGGGGCTGGTGCAGTAGTCTAATTCTCTGCCCTGTGGTGCCGGTGTTTCAATTGGGTACTGTTCCACTCTTTTTGGAAAGGCAGGTCAGATTTTACAAAGAGAGGGAGAGATAAAGATCTTCCATCTGCTGGTTCATTCCCCAAATGGCTGCAACACCTGGAGCTGAGCTGATGTGAAGACAGAAGTCAGGAGCTTCTTCTGGGTCTCCCACATGGGTATAGGGTCCCAAGGCTTTGTGCCTTCCTCCTCTGCTGTCCCAGGCCACAAGCAGGGAGTTGGAAGGGAAGTAGAGCAGCTGGGACATGAACTAGTACCCATAGGGGATCTTGGCACTTGCAAGGTGATAATTTTAGCCACTGTGCCATCATGCCAGACTTGGCTGCTCCACTTCTGGTTTAGTTCCTTGTTCATGGCCTGAGAAAGCAGTAGGGGTGACCCAAGTCGCTGGGCTCCTTGTTTAGATCCCCAAGAAGCCCCTGGACTCTGGCTTCAGCCTGGCTCACGGCTGGCCATAGTGGCCATTTGGAAAGTGAACTACTGGATTGACGACCCATCTGTCTGTCTTCTCTGTAAAAATATGCCTTTCAATCATAAATAAATAAATCTTAAAAAAATATTTTTTTTTCTTTGAGTATTGTGTTTTCACATGGTTGCTAAGTTATTAGAACCTAAATGCTGGTTTCATTGTTTGGGGCTAACTAAATACAGACGCTCCCTGACTGAGGGTTATATTTTAAGTTGCCTTGAGTTGGAAACATGCAGAATGAAAAACACATTCAGTACACCTGCCCTACAGGGCATTGTAGCTTAGCAACACAGCACACCATAGAGTGATGGCAAGGATGACTGGCAGCTGTGGTTCATGGCGCTGCCCAGCACCACCACCACTGGGGTGTACTGCACCACGGAGCGGGGGGCCCAGGATGAGACGCAAATTCAACTCTGTTATTGCTTTTGCACAATGAAGCTGGAAAGTGGTATGTGAAGCCATCTTGTCAATGGGGGCCACCTGTATGGGCTTGTTTAAGAATACAAATGGGCCACCAGGCGTGAGCCCTTCATGTTTTCAGGGACCACTTTGTTTTTCCCAATGACAGTCATTTTGGTACAAGTTTTGTGCAAAACACGTGGCTCCGGAGTCAGATGAACTGGGGTTCTCTCATAGCTCATGCCCCTCCTCTGATCCTGTAGGGGTGTGGACAAGATTGCAAGGCTGATATATGTCAGACAGTTGGAGCAGCACACAGGGCCTGCTAAAGCAGCCTTATCCTAGTCACTACTGCTGCTAGGCCCCTGCACCTGCCGTGTCCGCCAGTGACCCTGCTTGCAAACAAATCTCTCTGAAGCTCACACCTCTCGCGAGAGCGACTCTCCCCTTAGAACTACTTGTTGGCAGCACACAAGGGAGTGAGGAGCCACGTGCAGTGGGTGTTTGGCCTTTTCCTGTGGGCTGTGTACCTATCCGAGTTCATTCAGCAGTGGACTCAAAATCAGTACATGTATTTAACAAGCATAATCTGGCAGAAAAGTGGATAAGAGGCAAAAGGAAATACGGGTCTATCCAACCCAGCGAGTCTTAAGTCTCAAAAATATCCTGTATAAATAGGGTAATGGCATTTGTTCATGATTGCTCAGTATTGCACCACTGATTAACAGTAAGAAAAACAAAACAAAAAACCCCAAACCAATAAACAACCTAAATATCTAAAAAGGGCCTGGCTTAATGACATGGGATAACCATACCATGGACTCCTATGAAGGCAAGCTACACACGCTAGTCAGGGTGACAATTATATCCTACTGTTGACTGAAAAACATCAGGTCACAATACATAAAAACACAAAGTACACAACAGTCAAGTAAATAACAGATACAAGAGGGGAGGGAAAGGGCAGGGCTGGCTCTGCCCGTGGATAACTGATTTTTACTTGTGTGAGTTCATCATCTTCCCCTTCTTCTGATCTCCACGCACCTTTGAGAGACGCATTTGATGCAAGGATGCAGGTGTAAAATGGCTCTGGAAGGACGCCAAATAAACTAGTAACTGGGGCTGCTTCTTGGGGCAAGATGGAATTTGGAAAGTTTTTGCCTTGTGCCATTTGACTCTTAAGCAAAGAAAAGCACAGCTTTTCTAAGAAAACCTACTTTGCAAGTAACCTAAAAACCATTTCTAACTACGTAAGGTCAGCAGACAGGGAGTTGCGCTGGACAGGAGCAGCGGATGCTGGAGCTTACTCATGATGAGTCTCTTCAGCCTCGTCACATCGTGGTAGGTGTAGAAGAGCACGCAGTGAGAGATTTCCCCGTCCCTTCCGGCTCTGCCAGACTCCTGGTAGTACCCCTCCACAGACTTGGGGAGAGACGCGTGGATCACAAACCGCACGTCAGGCTTGTCGATGCCCATTCCAAAGGCAATGGTCGCGCAGATCACCTGAGGGGAGAGCAGAAAGCCATCAGCCCAGGAGCGCAGTGACAGGGACATGGCAACTTCAGGAGCACCCAGAAGTGCAACACGTTCCGTAACAATCAAACAGCACAACCTGGTCCTGCTATTTGGCGTGGCCGAACTGGCAACTCCCAAGGAGGCCAAGAGCAGCAGCCCAGTGTGGCAGGGGATGCAGGGAGCCAGGCCTTCTTGTGTTACTGGGTCTTTCTGTCTCTGTATAGAGGGACCATGCTTTGTGCACCATGCTGCATGGGGGCTCTGGCTGTTCCTAGACCTGTGAGCCCTACACGACTCAGTGACATTGGCTCCTCACCTGCCCCTGGGTGCCCTGTGGTCCCCAGGGACATGGCTGCTTACACCTCAGCTCCTTCTGTTCATCGGCTGATTTCAATGTCAAAACTGGTAGAATTTTCTTGGAAATACATGTAACAATCTGAGTCACTTATGCTTAAAAGGAAAGAAGAGAAATAAAACTTTAAAAACAAATAAGCAAACAAAAGAAGGCCAGAGACTATGGCTACTGGTCCATACAGATTACTTAGTGGGAGCCAGGTGACATACCCGAGCTGGATAAATCAGCTTTCTGAGAGTATGCATTTCAATTGTGAATTTAGGACCTTTTTAATCCAAACCAAAATGTTATTTCTCCAGGCAAAATTACACCATACAAATAAAGCTACACCTCCTTTTTCAGCACTTAAAAAATTTTCAAAAGCATCTGAAATATCTGGCAGCCAGATGGGGGCTAATGACTAGATTTCAGCGCCTGTGAGCACCCAGAAAGAGGCTGCAGGCTCCCAGGACAAGAGCTCAGATGGGCAGTCACCAACGCGGGTGATGGCAGTGGCCTGGTTGGCCAGGCTCCTCATCCGTCCCCCCAATGGCTCTCACCAGCAGCAGTGATCCCGTGGCCACTCCCCGTGAGTGGCCACTCGTGTAGAGGCTGAGCAGGTGTGGGCTGAGGGGGTGAGCAAGTGGCTGCGGGGCGTGGTCTGCAAGGTACTGAACGAAGCCACTGTGAGGCCACAGCTGAGAGGTCTCGTAACTGGGGAAACTGGCTTTGTAGAACCAATACTTCCTTTTTTAAATTTTATTTTTAAAACTTGAGGCTACAGCCGTTCCTCGGGGCTTTCTTCTGTCTCGGGAGTCTGACAAGGTCAAGGCTGTCTGATTGCGGCTGGCTCACCCTGCCTCTACACCAGGAGGGTGAGCAGAGGGTGCGGTGCACACACGATTACATGATTGCAGAGGAAGAACCACCTTACTCCCTTTCACACACATGCCTTCACAGTACAACAGTTCCAACCTGTGACACACATACAGTTTTAAAGAACTGGACAGAAAGCATTCCTCCTTTCTGCACCCTGGTCTCCCCCTGTCTGTCCCCACCCTGGCACTTGGCCACCTTCACATTTTGTCTCTTGGGGTACTGGTGCTACTTGGTATGGAAGTATCAGGCTGCTTGGCACTGTGGGTAGCACTAGGGTCCCTGCCATGCTGAGGGGGGATTCTGCTCCACAAGGCCCCGGGGGCCCCCCACAGCACAGTGACAAGCAGCCTCCTCGCTGCTCTCATGTGGGAGATCCTTTGATTAGCAAAGTCAAACGGTGAAGAACATTTATATTCCCTCATTTCCAACAATGTTGATGGCCTGGGCTAATTAACTCACGCTCTAATCAAAGCCGTAATGCGCTCGGATGTTCTCCTTTGCTTAGGATGGTGTCCTTGCGTGCTGTCCCCTTGTATCTGTTTCCTGATATAGAAGTGTTATGCTTCTCCGTCATCTCTAGTAGCTACGTCCTTTGGGATTGCTTCAAGCTCAGCTTCTCCCTCACTGAGAGTTCATCCGACTTCATTTTTCTGCAATTTACCTGGTGTGAGAATCTAAAGCGATTCCCCTCACCAGGTAACCAGTACTCTCAGTCAAATACTCTTTCCTTCCTCGTTTAAAAAAATTTAACTTAAAGTCAGAATTGAAGAGAGAATGGCTATAACAGCCAGGCTAGGCCAGTATTAGACCAGGAACTCCATTAGGTCTAACAGTTGGGTTCAGGGGCAAAGCATGTGGGCCACCTTCTGCAGCCTTCCCAAGTACATTAGCAGGGAGCTGGATGGGATGTGGAGCAGCTGGAACTCAAAACTAGTGCTAATATGGGATGCTAGCACTGCAGGTGACGGCTTAATCCACTGTGCTACAGTGTCAGTATTCTCAATTTTTAGTACCATCCTCATCACATATTGTTTTTTCTCATTTTCCTATTTTTAGATTTCTATTCAATTGATCTCATACAGCCAAGCCTTTTTTTTTTTTTTTGGTTTTTGTTTTGTTTTGTTGTTGCCGTTGTTTCTTGGGGGTGCCAAATTCGCTGAAACAATTTTTAAAAAACTGGCTTTACTTTCTAGACCAGGCAACACATTATTCTATAAAAGAGCTAAGGGCCTGGCGCAGTAGGCTAGTGGCTAAAATCCTCGCTTTGCATGCACCACTAGGATCGCATTTTGTATGCCGATTCATACCCTGGCTGCTCACTTCCCATCCAGCTCCCTGCCTGTGGCCTGGGAATGCAGTCGAGGACGGCCCAAGGCTTTGGGACCCTGCACCCACCTGGGAGATCCAGAAGAAGCTCTTAGTTCCTGGCTTTGGATCAGCTCAGCTCTGGCTGTTGCGGTCACCTGGGGAGTGAACTAGTGGATGGAGGATCTTTCTCTCTGTCTCTCCTTCTCTTTGTAAATCTGAATTTCCAATAAAAGTAAATAAATCTTAAACAAAAACAAAACAAAAAGAAAACCAGAGTTAAGTGTTCCCTGTCCAATTCAGCTATTTTCACCTGAATATTCTTTCAGGTAAGCTCCAGGAAAAGCCCCCCGGAGAGGGTTACACTGGAGTTTGGATTAAATATGTGCATTCATGTGAGTTGACTTAAATCTCTAATAATTTCAGTAAAGAAAATCTGTGACATATTCTTACATCTCTGGAAGTGCTTTCTTGACTTCCAACATATATAACCATGAGCCAGTATGTACGTCTTCAGTCTTTGTCTTCCCCTGGTTATATTTTGTTTTTATTTAAAAAAGAAAAATCTTTGAAAGGCAGATAGCGAGGTAGGAAGCTACCTGCAGCACAGCTTACTCACTCCCTAGATGCCTGGTGGCTGGAGGAATGCTGGGTGCTGGGAACTCAATCCATGCCCTGGGGTCTGCAGCAGCAGGAAGCTGGGGCCACCAGGGCAGCAGATGCCTTCTGATACAGCACTGTGCCACTGCATGTGGGGCCTCTGACCGGCATGTCATCCACAAGGAGAAACCCTCGCCCATTCCCTGTTTATTTATAACACATCTGACCAATGTATCCGTTTTAACCACCCCGCTTTCCCCTTGGGTACTCTTACTATTCTTAGGTAGACTCTCTAATCTCCAGCTGGCAAATATCATTTTCATTCCCCTATCTGAATGTCCACCTCCGCTTCCCCTCTCACATTCTCCAATCACTGACTACAGCATGATGTAGTCACCTGCCATTTGGTTAGTCCACATGTGTCTTAAAACCAGGAGCCAGGAACTCCAGTCTGGTCTCTCACACGGGGGCCGTCTTCCACTGCTTTCCCAGGCTTACTAACAGGGAGCTGGGTCAAAAGTGGAGCAGCTGGGATTGGAACCAGCACTCTACTTCCACTTGCATATGGGACACCAGTGTTGAAGGTGGCGATTAAACCTGCAGTGCCACAACACCAGCCCTCTGCTGGTGCCTTACTAGATAATTTTGCTGTTTTAGTTTTATTATTTTGATAAACCCTATTTTAACCTGGGAGAAATTCCTGACTCCTGGCTTCGGATGGGGTCAGCTCCAGATGATGCGGCCATCTAGGAGATGAATATGGAAAGAGAAGATGGAAGGTCTTTCTCTGTCTATCCCCCTTTTGCTCTACCTTTCAAATGAACAACTGTATGACTAGTCCAAAACCAGAAACAATATGCATTTCACACACACAGATTTGCTTATGTGAGAGCATACTCCCAAAGAGAGCTCCTTTAGCTGATTGGTAATGCGGTTACCTGGCAGCCGTCCTGATTAATCCACTTGTGCTGCACTTCGTCTCTGGCTGAGTCACTGAGGCCAGCATGGTACGCGAGAGCAGCAAGGCCATCCCGCTGTAGTGTGTCAGCCATCGTGTCACACTCGCGTCTGGAGAGGCAATAAATGATCCCTGAGTCATCTGCCGAAAAGGGAGACAGAGTTGAGAAACAAGAGCTTCTCACATGGCTAACAGCATGGCTGACACAATTGGAGATAAACAAGAGTTCCTGGCATTCTTAAAGGACAGGACGACCACACAGGCACAACAATTACAGCATTGACTTCCCACGCACGGGAAGTAAGATGTGACTTTCAATCTAGTCCCCTGCATGTGACCTGCTGGAGGAGAGCCTGGGCAAATCCTGGGTCTGCTGCACAGAGGCCTAACAACAGGAAGGCAGAGAGAGAGAGAGAGAGAGGTGCCTGGCACAGTGGTGGAGGCACCATGTACGATGCCTGCACGTCATCCTGCAGCGCCAGGGGATCTAGTCCTGGCTCTGCCTTTGATTCCAGCATCTGGCCAACACCCCACCTGGAAGCAGCAAGCAAGGTGAGGGCCCAAGGATGTGGGTCCCTGCCACCCACACGGCAGACTCAGACTGCATCCCCAGCTCCCAGATTCAGCCTGGGCCCAGCCCTGCCTGCTGGGGGCATTTGGGGAGATCTCTTTTAAATAAATATAAACAAACAATGGGAAGGCATGAGACACCTTATCTATCTTTTGCATAAAGCACAAGGTAACACACATCAAGAGCCTTAGAATTACTGTAGGAGGTCAGTGTTGAGGTGCAGCAAGTGAAGCTGCCTGATACTCTGGTGCCCCATAGCAGCATTGCTTCAAGCCCCAACTGCTCCGCTTACAAGCCAGCTCCCTGTTAATTCCAGCTCCCTGTTAATTTACCTGGGAAAGAATAGCAGAGGACTCCTGCCACTCACATGAGAGACTGGTTGGAGTTCCAGGCTCCTGGCCTTAGCCTGGCCCTGCCCTGGCTATATTGTAGACATTCGGGAATGGAAGCAGATGGAAGATCTTTCTGTATGGCTTTTAAAGAGTTATTTATTATTGTTTTGATGCATATTTATTTTTTATTTGAGAGCCAGAAAGACAACAGGGAGAGATAACGGAGCTCCTACTCACTCCACTGTAGTAGCTAGGGCTGGGCCAGACGAAACCGGGAGCCAGGAACTCAATCCAGGTCACCCATGTGAGTGGCAGAACCCACAGCTTAGGTAACTGCCTGCTGTTTCCCAGTGTTGGGGTGCAATGGAAGTTGGAATTGGGAGCAGAGCGGTGAGCGGGTCACTCTAGTGCGGTAAGTGGGTGTCCTAACTGCTGTCGTAATTGCTAGGATCAATACCTGCCCCTCTGTATGTTAGTTCTCAAATCAGAAAATAAAAGCTACTGAGGAAAAGTCTGTTCTCTATGGTAGAACCAAAGTTGAGGGAGGCAGACAACGGTGTGTTTGTATACACACACAGAAAACAAACACACCCCTCTAACACACATGACAGAAATGTTTCCCCAAAAAATTTCTCCATGGAAAACTGCTAGGATTTTCAGAGCCTGTTAACCTTACTCAAAGGCAACATGTCCGGGAGAAGCTGCTACCACAGAAAGACTCTGACAGAAGGCAGAGGAGACGATGAAGCAAGGCTTGAAGCTGTGTAGGAGGGATGCTTAATAGATTTTGTTAGGCTTTATTGTTATCACACCGAATGAGATTTCGCAATTTCCAGAGTTGAGAGAGTTGGCAATATTCTGCTCTATAAATAGCCAGCTGCGCTATCACATGTGAAGAGAAATGTCTAATACTCAACTGTATATGCCTATTGTGATGCCAAAAAAACATTCATCTATGACTTGTACATGACTCATCACATGGGTACTCACATGGGTGGTGCTTCCTGATCCACTCTAAGCAATCATATGCTACCTTCTTAGGCTTTTTTGGCAATACGTAGTACTTCAGATTATGTCTGTTAAAGCTCATGCTAAACCTAAAAGAAGACAAACATGACATTTAGTTATTAGGACAACATACACTTTTAGCCACAAAATGTGTCCCTCAAAATCCTCAGTCTTACCACAACAGAGAAGGGGCTTTGGGTGAAGCAATTAGGTCACAGGGCTAAACCTGCAATGAGATTAAGCTACGAGTAGGTCCCAGTGGTTCCCTGTTCCCCAAATCTGATGCCACCTGTCAGCCAGCAAATGGGCCCTTCCTCACAACACTGCAACTGCTGGCCCTTGGATTTTGGGCTCTACAATAAACTGCTATTGTTTAAAACACCACCAGCCTATGCTATTCTTTTCATAGCAGAACAAACTAAACCAGCCATTATTAAAAAACGAAATACCCATTTCCCACAGTACAAATCTACATATCACGCTGTCTGCACCTGAGTATTGTCACTGGCAAATTCCGTAACAGGAAGTACGGGAAGGGTTAAAGGATGGTGACATAGAAGGAATATCTGTAGAGCCTGCTGACAAAACGTTAGGATTGTGGAAGAAGGCTGTAGCAAAGACAACGGAAGCTAGGAGTGCAGTCTCGAAGAACAGGTTGACTGAGAACAAAGCTGGTTAGAGCATACAGCAGCAGCAAACCAAAACAGGGGCATGACGCTGGCAATGGCAGCTCAGGAAACTACCATCCCACACAGGGCGGTGGGGGAGGCTCCACGCACAATTCCAGATCTCTGATGCTGCACACCCTAGGAGGCAGCACGTGAAGAAGTCTTCAGTACTCAGTCCCTGCTTCCATATGGGAGATTCAGATGAGTTTTGGGTTTCTGGCTTGGGTCTGGCCCAGCCCTGGCTGTTGTGAGAATCTTGGGGGGAAAATCAGCAGGCAGATCTACTTCTGCCTGTCAAAGAAATAAAATAAAAAACAATGGGACGGGCCCAGCGGCATGGCCTAGCGGTTAAAGTCCTCTCCTTGAACATGCTAGGAACCCATATGGGTGCCGGTTCTAATCCCGGCAGCTCCACTTCCCATCCAGCTCCCTGCTGTGGCCTGCTTGTGGCCTCAGAAAGCAGTCGAGGACGGCTCAAAACTTTGGAAACCTGCACCCACATGAGAGACCTGGAAGAGGCTCCTGGATCCTGGCTTCGGATCGGCACAGCACCGGCCGTTGCGGCCGCTTGGGGAGTGAATCATTGGACGGAAGATCTGTCTCTCCTCTTCTCTGTACAGCTGACTTTCCAATAAAAATAAAATAAATCTTAAAAAAAAAAAACAAACAAGTGGACAAAAACAGGAAAATCAGAGGAAATACACACATTTCAAAATAAGAGATTCATTCATTTATTCTTAAATTTTTAGATAAGGCAGTATTTCAGAAAGACAGATCTTTCCGCTGGTTCAATCCTCAAATGGCCACCACGGCAGGAGCTCCTCCCATGTGGGTGTAAGGGCCCCCAAGTTTTGGGCCCTTCCTCACTGCTTTCCCAGGCCATAAACAGGGAGCTGGATGTGCAGACTCTCATTGGTGCTCATGTGGGATGCTGGAGCTGCAGGCAGAGGCCCAGCCTGCTTCGCCACGGTGCCAGCCCCAGATTCATTAACTTATTTGACAGGCAGCAGGAAGGTCTTCTCTCTCCCGGGTCATTGCTGGCTAGATGAGAACCTTCCAAGAGCCCCGACAACTGCACGCTTCTCTGTCCACACCCGAATATCCCTGTCCTTTTCCTCCCCATTTCTTCCTTTCCCTATCCCTTGGGAAAGAATCAGCCCCAAACGCCTCATTCTCTGTTCTCTCCTCCCTCTACTCTCTTACTGCTCCACCCAGCACACAGGCCTCACTCCAACAAGGCCAGCCTTTGTCCTTGGCTTAGATGCTTCCCAGCCAGTTCCAATCTTTACAGAACAGTGATTTGAAACTATGGCCTACACACCCTGGGCTTTGTCAATGTGAGGGCCCACAAGCCAGGGCCATCTTCTATGGTCCTAAGATGGATGTCACAGGGTTCCTGGTCCTGTACTTTCTCCTGGCTCATTTCCGCCTTTAAACTGTCCTCTCACTTCTCCACAAACAAACCAGAAAGACCCGGTGTCCTCTCACTTCTTAAAAATAAAAATAAATTCTGTTCTTGCCCATCCTGACACTTAGCACCCTGTACTGCGCGATAGAAAACCAAGGCACTTGTGGATGCAGTTGGAATGCAGGTAAAACTCCCTTTTGTCAAAGTACTGAGGGAGGCCTGGCAGGGCTGGGCGGCCTCCTGAGTTTCACTTGGTTGTGCTGAGGGCAGAGCACAGCATCAGGACTCTCAGATTCCAGGCCTCATCAGCATGCTCTGGGAGGAAGGGTGGGGAGGGCAAGCTGCGTTTTGCCAGGCTGCTTCTCTCCTCCCTGATCCTGCCACAGACGGTGGGATGATCCTTCAGAACCATCTCTTGGGATATCAGTTATGTGTATGAAACACTGAGAGTTCTTAGCTTAAAACAGCGAATAATGTAAAGCTGACTGGGGCCAGAAAGGCAGGCGCTACAGGCCGGCCAGGCCCCGGCAGTCCCTCATCACCTCTGCTGCTAGGGTGGAAACTGAGGGCTTGAAACTGACAGTGTGCGAAAAGGACTGTCCAGGAGCTCGAGGGAGCAGTGGAAACAGGCCTGAGTGTGGTTGCATGGACCCGGGTCTCTGCTGAGAAGGGACCCCCGGTTCGCTGCTGCAGGAGCGCTGGGATGGCTGCCCCCAAAACGGCCTTGCTGCTGTTCCCCAACCTGCCGTGTGAACTACACCACAACTTCAGACGAGCGCTCTAAGGTCAGTTAAAAAAAAAATTAGGTCAAAATCTAGTGGTGGGGAGGCTATGTAAGACTCAGGGTCCTCTGCTGGCAGGAATGCAAATGGGGCCAAGCTGCTTGGGAAAGATTTATTTTTCCCATTCCGTTCATTGCTTCTTCACTTTGTTAATCATTTCCTTTGCTGTACAGAAGCTTTTTAGTTTAATGTAGTCCCATTTGTTTATTTTCTTTTTGACTGCCTGTGCTCTTGGCATCTTTTCTAAGAGACTTTTCCCATTCCTATTTCTTGGAGAGTGCTCCCTATGTTTTCCTTTAATAGTTTGATGGTTTCTGGGTGTAGATTTAGGTCCTTGAACCATTTAGAGCTGATGTTTGTATGATGTGACAGGTGTAGGTCTTGTTTCTTAATTCTGCAGGCTGCTATCCAGTTGTCCCAACAGCATTTGTTGAATAGACCAGGCTTTTTCCCTGGATTGTTTTCAGTTTTTTTTTGGTCAAAGATTATTTGGGTATGTATGTGTGGGCTCCTTTCTGTTTCTATTCTGTTCCATTGATCTTCTCTGTTTCTGTACCAGTACCAGACTGTTTTGATGACCACTGCTCTGTAGTATGTCTTGAGGCCTGGAATTGTGATTCCTGCAGCTTGGTTTATATTCTTCATGATAGCTCCATGGCATATTATTCAGCCATTAAAAATAATGAAATGATTCCATTTGCAACTAGATGGTCCCCCAACTATGGACCATTATGCTCAATGAAATAAGTCAATCCCCAAAAGACAAATAGCATATGTTCTAATACAAGGAAACCATCATGCAAATTTGAATGTATAGTGATGATATAATGGAGACTCCCATCCTTACTTCCAAACAAAAGATGGACATCCCATGTGGGGGCAGGTTTGAGTCCTGGCTGCCTGCTAATGGCCTGAGAAACCAATGGAAAATTGTCCAAGTGTCTGGACCCCTGCCACCCATGTGGGAGACTGGGATGAAGCTCCAGGCTTCAGCCTGGCCCATTCCTGGTCATTGTGGTCATTAAGAGAGGGAATCAATGGATGAAAGATCCTTCTCTCTGTAACTCTGCCTTTCAAAGAAAGAAACAGGTAAAATGAAATAAATAAAAAGACAACTGTGTCTTCTTGCTAGCGTGCCTACAGTTGCCTTGTGGCACAGTGTCTGACCCCAGCATCCCAGTAAAGCATGGCTGGGAGGCAGTGGGCCCTGACATGCACAGGGAGGACCAGGACTGCATTTCCAGGCCTGGCCACCTGCAGGGAGATGATCAGTCCCTATCTCTCAAGCAAATAAAAACCAACCCTGAAAGGCATCAAAAAAGACTGGCACATGAATGCTGACAGGATTATGAGTTATAATACAACGGGGTATTATCAGCAACAAACACTGAAAACAAGTCAACAGGAGTCCGTCACAGAGCTCACAGGGCATGATTCTGTTTATACGAGATGTCCAAAAATAGGCCGAGAGTTTACTACATGCAACAAAATGATACTTTGCCTGTTAGAAAATAAGACATTGGGATTACTAAATTTCTTGGTACAGAGAGTTCTCCTCCAGGATGGGCACTTGGTGTCTTAAATGCTGTGTGCGGTCACCAATTTCCACAGCAGAGCACTTCGGTACGAGTCCCAGCTTCCTGCTAACATGCACTCTGGCAGGCGGCTGGTGATGGCTCCAGTTGCTGGGACCTGCCATCGAGGTGGGGAAACTGACCAGCTCCCAGAGCCTGGTTAATTTAACCTGATCCAGCAGCATTGGCTGCTGCAGGCACCAGTAGATGGGAGATCCCTGTCTTGCTACCTTTCAAAGATATATACAAAAATGAAAAGAAAAGCAAGAGAGTCAGTTTCTATCAATTCCTGAGCTGGTAAGTGAAATTGGTCAATGGACCTCCAGGATGACCCCTTGAAAGCATCGTGCTGTGAAAGAGGCCAGGCGCACGTGAATACAGGGACAACTATCAGCGGGACAAACACCACAAGCCCAGGGTGTCATGTGAAGGGCACCTCAATGTGACAATATGAGCAAATGGAACCAATTAATGCTCATCTCCTGTGGCGCTGGGAACAGAGGCTGTTGTCTATGAAGAGTCTATGTGAACTGATAAAACAATTGTGCATGTGTGTGTTTGTGTGTGTGTGAGAGAGAGAACAGATCTACTTTTTGCTGACTTCTCTGGCAATGAAGACTGACTTGGGCAATTAGGCTAGATGGTAGTTGAAAGAGACAATCAGGGCCTGGCCCGATCATCTAGTGAGTATATCCTTGCCTTGCATGCACTGGGATCCCATGGGGGCATTGGTTTGTGTCTCAACTCTTCCACCTCATTTCCAAATCCCTGCTTGGGGCCTGGGAAAGCAGTGGAAGACAGACAAGGCCTTGGGATCTTGCACCCGCATGGAAGACGTGGAAGAGGCTTCTGACTCCTGGCTTTGGATGGGCTCAGCTCCAGCTGTTGTGGCTGCTTGGGAGTAGAATCAGTAGACATAAGATCTTTCTCTCTATCCTCTCTGGGATTCGATTTTCCAATAAAAACAATAAACAAATATTACATAAAAAAGCTAATCACATAGCTACAAAGGCTTTGAAATATCTATTTTTATTAATTCATTTGCGAGTAGGATGCTGTGGAGCACAGAGGAGCTATTCTCCAAATGCTTGTAGATAGTTCTGGGCCAGGCCAAGGACCAAAACTGGGAGCCAAGAACTCAATCTGATGCTCTCGTAGTGGGTGGCAGGAAACCCAACCACTTGAGGTGTCCCCTCCCTGGCAACCTAGCAAGCCAGAGTCAGAAGCTGTGCTGGGGACTGAACCCTGGCACTCTGATATGGGATGTCCCAACCTGCTGTCTTAACCACCAGGCCAATGCCCGCCCCGAAACTTTTGACAAAACTATATTGAAAGCTGTATCACACAACAAAAGTATTTTGTTAAGAATATCCTAACAGAAAGGGGCACTGAAAAAAAATAAGAAAAGTATATTGAAATAAGCATACTTTGATTTTTCCCAACTCTTTAAAATACATTGGATCCAGAGTACAGGATTCTTACTGAAAGAGTGACAAAAATACTTCATAGTCGCTGGGTTAGGTCCCAGCGAAGTCTTTTAGGGGTCTTCCCCACATAAACGAAATGAGTAAGCTGTCAAACAGATAATTCCCAATTCTTTGCTCACTACAAATTTGGAGAACTTAACTGAGATGTCAGCTGACAGATCATTAACAATAATTTTTGGTGACAGATTATGATGAAATTTTGGCATATGTCTCAGAATTCAAATAATTGAGTGTTACTGCTATAATAAAATGCTTTTATGTGGGGCCTGGCGCGATAGCATAGTGGTTAAAGCCTTTGCCTTGCATGCCTGGAATCCCATATGGGCGCCGGTTCTAATCCTGGCAGCCCTGCTTCCCATTCAGCTCCCTGCTTGTGGCCTCGGAAAGCAGTTGAGGACGGCACAAAGCCTTGGGACCCTGCACCTGTGTCGGAGACCCAGAAGAGGTTCCTGGCTCTTGGCTTCGGATTGGCTCAGCTCCAGCCGTTGAGGCCGCTTGGGGAGTGAACCATCGGACAGAAGATCTTCTTCTCTGTCTCTCCTCCTCTCTGTATATCTGACTTTCCAATAGAAATAAATAAATCTTTAAAAGAAATGCCTTTATCTGAGCAACATGTCTCAGTACTTACATCTATGAAAACAAGAAACATGAATTGACTCAGTTCGTCCGGAGGGTCATGAGCTAACTGATAAACATAATCGTGGTTCATTAATAAACACACTCTCAACTGAATCCATGCTTGGGCCTGGCACGATGACATAACGTTTAAGGTGCTCTCCTTGAGGCCGCTGGGATCCCATATGGGCACTGGTTCTAATCCCGGAGGCCCCACTTCCCATCCAGCTCCCTGCCTGTGGCCTGGGAATGTAATGCAGGACGGCCCAGGGCTTTGGGACCTGCTCCCACACGGGAGACCCGGAAGAGCTCCTGGCTTCAGATTCGCTCAGCTCCAGCCACTGGGGCCACTTGGGGAGTGAACCATCAGATGGAAGATCTTCCTCTCCGTCTCTCCTCCTCTCTGTATATCTGCCTTTCCAATAAATATAAATAAATTTTTTTTTTAAAAAAGTTTTAATTTACAAACTTCTGATTTTTAGGTAAAATATGACGGGAAGCAAAAAGACTTCACCCATAAAGCAGATTATCTTAGTGTGAAAATCTATGAGGAAATGAGTTAAAAGGAAAAACAAAATTGTTAAAAAACATTTTTAATGTTTTTAAAGGCTTGATAAGGGGTACACAATTGCTGCTGTTATTTCTATTCTGCGGGATACATTTTAAAGAGCTAGGTAACAATTGTTTTTAAAATGTTGACACTGCAACAGATTGTATTGTCTTTATTTAAACTGACTTGGAAGAATTCCAAGTTTCAACTAGATAATGTCCAAGGGCTGCAGGGTTTCCAAAACTCCAGTGGGAGGTACATGGAGCCAGAGAAAGCAGGCAGACCACTGTCTCTCCACACATCCCTCAAAAACTCCAAACCTCACACACCCGCAACTCCCAAGTTGCTACCTTTCCTCCCTCCACAAGTCAGGGGGACTTGTCGCCTGCTAGGAAATTGGTATAAACTTCCACTGCTCTTACGTTTTTCCTCTCAGTTGGCTGTCAGCACTGTGAATTCAACTCTGCTCACTCTCGATTCTGTCTCCTTCCCCTTCTGCAGGTACCAGCGGCAGCATCTTCCTGGACAAGGGCAGGAGACCAGATGGCCCCTAAGAGCTGCCCTGCTTAATCTCTGCATCCCACCCTCTGTCACCCACTGTACCACCAGAGCTGCCAGTTCAGACCAGAGTGCTTTCTGACCAGTCTTTAAACCCAAACACTTTCCCATCACTGACAGGCCAGACTCTGTGACCTGGCCTCAGGCTGACTCTTGAGGGTGACCCTTCTCCATGTTTCTTCATCTTGTGGATTACTCACTGGGCTTTGGACTTGACTTGTTCTTTCATGCCTAAACCTTAGCCTGTGCCTCATCTTTCCCTGTTAATGTCCCACTCGTGTCTATGTCTTTCATGTCTATGATTCAAAAGGCAGGTGTAAGCAAGTGCTGACAAGCACGTGGAGTAACTGCAGCAGCCCACACATGCTGCTCAAGGGGATGGGAAACAGCACAGGTGCTGTGAACAGGTGGTTAGCTCCTCATGCGGTTCCCATACCTGGGCTCAACGAAAGAATCCAGTTACCAAAGGCCACGTACTGTGTGCCTCCTTCACACAGAATATCCAGAATAGACAACAAAGTGTGGAGACAGAGAGCAGAGGAACGGCTGGCTGCATAGGGCTGGGGGATGCCAGCTACTAATGGGTATGGAGTCTCCTGAGAGAGACAAAAATGTTCTAAAAAATCACACAGCAGTGATAGATGCATAACTATGGACACAGCAGAAGAACAACAACCCAACACTCCAGGCAAACAAACCAGAAAACTCACACCAGAGAACTGTACATTTTATGGTATACAAATTGCAGGCCTTTGGGGAGTGAATCAGTAGATGGGAGAACTCCTTTGCTCTTTCAAGTGGATAAAAGTAACTTGGTTTTCTTTTTTAAAAAATGGGGTTTTGAAGCCAGATTGCTGGTGTTAAGTCCTCACTGCAGTGCCTGCTAGGCGTGTGATACCATGCAACTTACTTAATTTCTTTGTGCCTCAGTTCCCTCATCCAAAGAATGGAAAAAGCAGGAGGAACCAGTTGAGAAACCTTCAGCCAAGAGTTAGCACATGCGCAATGTCAGGCATAGCCACTGCCATGCTGACAGTCAACTCTCCGTGTCTACCGTTGCTGTCTCCCAGTTCATATTTGAAGGTCCACAGGGAATGGTATCAAGCCTGGCTTCTGTATCCACCCTTGTTTTCCTAAAGAGGAGTGGTATCGTAACAGACTGGCACGAGACAGGAGCCACAGAGCCACTATTCTGACCCCAGGAATACCTGCCATCCCTGGGGTCATGACACAAGAGCTCTCCTGACTGGAGAAGGGCAGAAAACAGTGCGGCAGAAAGCATTCCTCCTTAGCATCGTCGGTCTCCATGCAGATGGACCCCCTCCCAAACGCAAAGAAGGATCAAGCAGAGCAGGCAGCCAACAGACTTGCCCAAGTGTAAACGCAGTACCCACGCTCACCAAAACGCCTGCATGCATTTCACTTATTAATTCTCACTGCGTGCCAGGTACGAAAAGGCACCACATGCTAGAGTCTGAAAATGTACAATCTTGCTTTCCCAGGCAGATCTCCTCTCACCAGCACTAACAAAAGAGGTTCCAGGTCTCCGCCTCTACAAGGCTGTGTGTGGTGCTTACTCAAACACAGGTCACAAAGCCTGCAAGTACAAATGCTCACTCTCAGAAGGTGAAAGGCACCAAGCACGGGCATCTGTCAAAGAATGCAAGACCTATCAGGACAGAAGATTGCATCTGGCACAAACCAATAGAAAAAAAGCTGAAAACAAGAATCTGTTTAAAAAATAAATTTCATAACCCAAGGAGGTACTTAGAAAAATAAATTCACAGTACATGCTTTCTTTGTTAGAACCTAAATCGTAAAAATGGTGGTATAGGAGCTTAACAGTAAGCTAAGCTTCTCCCTGTATCCCACTAAGTGCCAACTGCTCCATTTCCAATGGAGCTCCATGTTAATGCAGCTGGGAGAACAGCAGAGCATGGACCAAGTACTTGCGCCCTACCCTGCCCCAGTTTCGGCCTAACCTAGCCCTTGTTGCTGTGGTCCTTTTGGGAGTGAACCAGCTGAGGAAGATTCCCCCACTCTTGTACTCTTTGAACTCTGCCTTTCAAATAACATTAAAAAACAAAACCTTCAAACACACCATTATAGGGCATATCAGTAATTGAAGTAAAGTATCTTTCCCCATAAAATTTGATCTAAATAATTCTCTACAAGTGAGAGTAAGTTAAAATATCCCATTCCAGAATTCCTGTACTTGAGAATGATCATTAGTGCGATAAGAAAAGCGCTATTGGCAACAAAATATTTTAGGCTGGAACTAAACAACTTAAAGGCTGGCAGGCAGCCAAAGCACTCGTTCTCCCTGTTTGAAATCAGATAATTTAGAGGCCGCCAGTTTACTGTGCCAAGGCTGCTACGGCCATCGTGAGCTCAGGGTGCCCTCATGCCCAACCACGTACCACTTCCAGCTTCCTCCCCACCTTCTGGGAGTTACTGCTTAGGGGTTCACCACCCACAGTATTTAGAGAGCCAGTCTGTCTCCACATTCAAGTGAACAAACAATGGGCTTTAAAAACTCACCCTATTCTCTTCATCATTCACGATTCCTTAGGCCATTCCAGAACCATTAATGGCCTGGAACCTCAAATTCAAAGTGCTTGCTAACAAAGGGCAAGGGAAAAAATAATACTCTAACCTTGGTATGCAACAGATGGTAAAGAAGCAATTAATGAGTCAGTGGACACAACAAAAAACACATCCGACACTACAATCCCAGGTGGAGTAGGACTCGGCCCAACCTAGATACAGAAGTGAGATTTGTTGTCATTGTTTTTAAACAATTACGGACCTGATGGAAGCAAAAAGGGATAAAGGATATGGCATGGTTTCTGGGATGTTCTCTACATCCTGGGTATGAGTGGGGTTCTGAGGGGAGGAGGAAACAGTAAAGCAAGGTCATCTGCCGGCTTTTGTGCAATAAACCCTGAAATACCTGGTGGCCAAAAGGAGTTGAGGAAAAGCCCATCCACTCCAGGATCACACGGGGTCACCAGGAACAGCATGCACTTCATCCCTACGTCCCAAGCGCGCGCTGGGAGTTCTCATTTCACCAAGTGAAGCAAAGCCCCAGGGCTCCAGTTTCCAACCTCTGCTGCCCACTGGACCCACGAAGGGATTGTCCCAGGCTGACATTCTTATTTGCTGGCATGGGCGACCCTAATGTGCTAGCAGCTCTGGGAAACCCTGGTCTCTCTACAACTTACACCTGGGGCTGGGCGATCCGCAGCTGCGTGAGGATGTCCTTCTGGACCCTGGGGTTGGCCGTGGCCGTGAGCGCCATCACTGGGACTGATGGGAACTTCTGACGAAGCATATTCATTCTTTTGTAATCCTGACGAAAGTCGTGTCCCCACTAGTTGAAACAGAAACACTGATTTTCAGACTGCTCAGATTTTCTTTAAGGAAAAAGCAAACTGGTCAGCATACTAAGCACGACTCTGGTGTGCAACAAACAGCAGGCGTGTGCAATGAGTGTGAGTCCGCCTTCAGTCCTACACACACATGCAGGCTTCTGGTGGCGTGCACCTGACGACACTGCAGTACAGAAGGGTAGCAGTTACCTGACTGACACAATGCGCTTCATCAATGACGAAACGGGCGAGGAGCTTCCTCTCGTACAGGTTCTCCAGGGTAGAGATCAGCCTGTTACTGGCGCACACCTAGAACAGAAACACACAGGACATCTAAACACAGCACCCTGTCAAAGTTGTCATCTTATTAGCTTATGGCTGCGTTAAGATCTACAGATAGCACTGGTTCTTATTTCCACCTGTGGAGAGAATGGCAGAAGTAGAAAACAGAGAGTAGACATGGAGGACAGTCAGCTGCAGTCACCAGCTGACTTCCAAGGTCAGTGGCTCTAAAACACTTTCAGGCCCCAAAGTGTCTGAAGGCCACTGCACGTTTACCCTGGGAACAGGTGTTTTTGGTTTTTTGTTTGTTTGCTTTAATTTGGGAACAGGTGTTAAAGGCATGTGGGCATATAGTTTGGTGGACAACACTGCTGCTTGTGTTTGGATTCCGGAGTCTGTCTGGTAACAGCACCTGGAAGCCATGGCAGCCCTGTGCCATAGGTATATCTAGTACTCACAGCTCAACAGAAGCAGCCCGAAAGGACATGGAAGATAGCTTCAGTGGTCACATCTAGAACAATGAAGCCACCAGAATGTATAACAACTGACTGTAACCCACTGAAGAAATGAAGAACCCTTGAGCTAATACTTGCACCAGTGTTTAAATACATGGAGTACACGGTCTTCCTCTATTATGGTAGGATGCCAATTAAATAAGAAAAACCATCACAGTACTGAGTGATCTGGGGAGGAATCATGAATGACTGTTCAAAGCTGTGTGTAAAAGGCTCAAGAGTAATAGGACATAAAGTACCCACACCAGGGGGTCTGCAGATTACAAAGGACAAAGAGAAAAAAAAAGTGCAACCACTGCTGACACTGTTTTAACAAGGGGATCAGTCAATGCACATCACTAACGGGCTGCACGGACACTGAGTGCTTCCTAACGGGCTACATAAGCGCACAGCCCCACTACCCAGATGCTTCCGCTAAAACCAACAGCAGGAATCTAATCTGGAGGAAATGCCAGCCGAAGGACAGCTCCCCGAACAGTTGGCCTTCACTCCTGAAAGCTGCCAGAGTCAGGAAAGGGAGAAGAGAGCTGCTCTCAAATCGAGGATACTGGGCTTTTCCTTTGCTGTAAAGGACACCAGTGAAACAACTAGTGAAACTAAGCAATGTCATTGTATCAACGTGCATTTCCTGATTTTGCAACTGCACTGAAATTATCTGAGAAGGCTCCTTATGTTTAGGAAAGGCACAGTGAAATATTTAGGGTTAAGCAAATCATGCTTTCAACTTGTTCCCAAGTGTTTGAGGGAAAAAAAAAAAAAAACTGGAGAAAAAGGACAATAAAATGATTATAGTAAAATGTTACCATTGCAAGTTTCTGGAATTTGCTACATTATGCTGTATACCAAAAATGTCAAAATTTTAAAAAAATGTTCATGCAAGCATTTCTATAGTAGCCTTTAAAAAGATAACAGTATTTTAAAACAATGGTATGCACACAAACCTTCTCTGGAGTAACATACAGGAGTTTTATGATTGGGTCTTTTTTGGATAACTGGAGGTAGATACTTGCGGCTTCTGAGTCAGTCTTATCACCTGTCAGATATGTAGCTGGAATCTAAATGCAAAAGCAATACAGGATTTAAAGTTTATGCACCAATTTGAATTAAGATTATATTTATTCTTTGGTTTCAACATGTTTTACAAATCACACACTTGACCTGTCAAGATTGTTGTGGCAGCAGTGGGTCAAGCCACCAACTGGGATGGCCATCTCTATAGGGAAGTGCCTGCTCTGCTTCTGATCCAGCTTCCCGATAATGGGTCTTAGAGGTGGCAGACAAATGCCAAGTACTTGGGTCTCTGTCACCCACGTGGGAGACCTGAGTGGAGTCCTGGCTCCTGGCTTTGGCCTGGTCCACCAACCGCTGGGGCATCTGGGGGCTGGGCAGCTGGATGAGAGTTCATTCTTTCCCTCTGGCTTTCCCTTGCTGTCATTCACCTCTTGTAAGAGGGGGAAGTAACAAAAGAAATCACTGTGATTTCTTTCTTAATTAATAATAAATTCCTTTTATTTTTGATGATGTTTACATAGTTAAGAGGGATGCATGCCCATGTGGACTACCAATTAGGGTGGGGAAGAGTCAAGGAATGGGGGAAATGAGATGAGACACTACCTCCAATCTCCTTTTTGCTTCCCGTATCTGGGGAAAGTGGAGAAAGAAGTAGAGGGCCACTCCTACTAACCCAACCACATCAGTATCCAGGAATGGCAGAAGGCCACCTGATGTCACTCCAGGGTCCCTGATGTGCAGCATGTTGAGAATACTGCTTAAGTGGTAATGTGTGATTTAAAAATCCTTACTAAGCAAAACTCAATATAGTCTTCCCATTTTTCACTTCCTTTTTTTAAAAAAAGATTTTGTTTTTGTTTTTCTTTTTTTACCTTGAAAGGTGGAATTATAGAGAGATCTTCCATTTATTGGTTTGCTGTCCAAATGATTACAGTATCTAGAGCTGGGCCAGGCCAAAGCAAGGAGCCTAGAGCTTCTTCCAGGTCTCCCACATGGGTGCAGGGGCCCAAGCACTTCGCCCATCCACTGCTGTTTTCCAACATGCACTAACAGGGATCTGGACAGAAGTGGATACAGCCAGGACTCAGTGGCACCCATATGGGATGCCGACACTGCAGGCGACACCTTTACACCACCAGCCTGTTTACTTCCTTTTCTATGGTTGCTTTGCTATTCCTATTTTAAGTAAAATAGGAATTTAACACAAAGATTATAGTCCAAAGGATGCCTATATACAGATATTTTTTAAAAACTTATTTTTTTTTTTGAAAAGTCAGATATACAGAGAAGAAGAGAGACAGAGAAGATCTTCCATCTGATGAGTCACTCCCCAAGTGAGCGCAACGGCCAGTGCTGTGCCGAAGCCAGGATCCAGGAACTTCTTCCAGGTCTCCCACACAGCGCAGGGTCCCAAGGCTTTGGGATGTTCTCAACTGCTTTCCCAGGCCACTAGCAGGGAGCTGGATGGGAAGTGGAGCTGCTGGGGATAGAACCGGTGCCCATATGGGATCGTGGCGCATTCACGGTGAGGAGTTTAGCTGCTAGGCCAGGCCACCGGGCCCCAGGATGCCTATATTTTTAGGTTAATGTATCTTGAGGATTTTAATGCATTACAACATTACAATATCACAGATGCCTGGCCACCTTCATTGTACTAAGGCACTTTTTAGAAAAAGAAAAGAAAAAAACAAATCAGTGGCCTTGTTGAGAAATTGTGACTCACAACTGTGAAAGCAGTCTTGGTTGAACACAATCTGAAGAGTTCAGTGGAATGGAGTCATACCTTTCCTTAAATTTAGCCTTGAGGAAAAAGGGGCATATGTGTGTGGGCATGTGCATGTGACTGCATTTTAAGACACAAGGGAGAGAGAACTATGCTGATCTGGCAGGCGTAGAAAAGGAAATCCTTTTATATGACAAAAAAAAGTCACATCAGCAAAACACAGCTGAAAATACATTCTTGTAGAATAAAGTCAGACTTAACTATGAACCACAAGTTGTACCCGTTTCAGAATTTTCAACAATTTGTGCTCAACAACACAACTTAATCTGCTTTGTTCTGTTAAGTCACAAGTTCTTTCACAAAGAAGGTTATCAGTTATCCTGACTACAGAACTAGAATGGTTCCCGACGCATGCTCCTACTAGTGTTTTTATGTCATAACTTACATCCAAGGAAGTCAGCTTTTGGACTTGATCCACTATTAGTGATCTCAAGGGAGAGATGACAATCGTGACCCCAGGAGAAACACAGGCGGGCAGCTGGTAGCACAGGCTTTTACCGCCTCCTGAAAGGGACACAATGAACACAGACTGTCAGGTTCTATCCCGCGAGCAACAAGTCACAAAGGAAATCACATACAATATTAACAGGACACCAAGAGGTGCTGCGCAGGGCACCAACAACATGTTATGCAGAAGGAGCCAAGCTAGTGAGCCCAACTCCATCACGCACAACAATACTCTGCCAGCACATCTTACACAGACACCTCCAATAGCAAAAGCCAGAATCAGGGCAGGAAATTCACACGCAGTGGAATTGCTGAAAAACTTCTTGGCTTTCTAACAACCATGGTAAAATAAAGAATTACTTCCTACACAATGTAGAAAGTAATAGATACAATGTAATAAAATACACAGTTCTAAAGACCACACAAAACATGCCTTATTATTCCTAGGATGAAACCGAAGGCTTTCAGCTGCTCATTTCTTCTTAAACTTAATCAGTTAATTAATTAATTGCAGTGGAAGAGCAGCAATGGAGATTTCTTACCTGTAGGTTCAACTCTTCAAACGCCTACAACACCTGGTCTTGATATAAGTTTTCCACGAGTGGTGAGAACCCAGTGACTTGAGCCATCAGGGCTGTCCCTAGGGTGTGCATTAGCAGGAATTTGGGTTCAGCAATGGACACTTCAATACTAGACATGGGCAATTCCAGCGGTGGCTTAACTATCAGGCCAAATACCTGCCCCCTGAGTTTTTATGTTGTCTGGTTTGGGTATTGGCTCTTCCAGTTCTGATCCAGTTTTCTGCAATGTGTACCCTAGGAGCAATGACAGCTTAAGCACCTGGGTCCCTGCAACCTACACAGGAGACCAGGGTGGAGTTCTGGAATCTTACCTTGGGCTGGGCCCAGTCGTCGCTGTTGTAGGCTTTTGGGGAGTGAACCAGCAGCAGAAAGATCCCTCTGCCTTCCAGATAAATAAGGAAAGCAAACAAGCAGGAGGTGTTTGGAATGAAGCTGCAAGTCAGTTCTGGCGTGCGCGCTCTCTCTCTACGTATATGTATATGTATATGTATGTGTGTATATGTGTATATATATATTTGATAAATATATATATCTTAAAGGCCCTAAAAGACTCTGGAAAGCCCTGAATATCACTGAAGTGGTCCATCACCAAGGGCCTTTCCAATGTTAAGAGTTTTGAACACCAAACTAGAGTCAAATTTGAAGACATGCATTGAACAAATTATTCCAGCTTGAAATGTTGATTACTGAAACCATCATCACCTAAATTTTAAAAGTGGTTTTAAAATTCAGACAGCCAGTGAGTGCAATTTAACAATGATGGCACTAGTGACCTGCTGAAGATCAGCACAAGGCAAGTCAAAGGCAGAGGGAAGAGATACACAGGGGCTGAGGTCCTGTGGGATGCTCTGAGCCGTCCCTCTAAACTCTCCAGGAAATGCTCTCTTGCTTTCAGGGAGAAAGCTGAGCAGCTCAGGGAGCATGGTGGGAGGTCCTGGACTCCCCCAAACTGGGACAAGCGCTTTTCACCTAATCCTTGTGGCCCTCTGGGGAGCAGGACTGTTAATATCAACCTCCTCAAGCCACACAGGAGGAGCTAGGGCCAAGCCTCTGCCATACTGACTTGCATACAAGCCACACCCTGGAGCTGCCAAATTTGTTCACCACGTCAACACCAGCCTGCATCAAGTCCACCTCACTTACTAGATTTATTTAGGCTGGAGCAAAGAAAACTTACCAAGGAAAAACACTTAGATTAATTCAACACGAAGGGTGTCGAGTTGGAAGATCTTGGGGGGCTGTCCACACAATCACGCTAACCATGGGGGTGCAAGGCTGAGGTAACTAGCACGTGTTCCTCCTCTCACCCAGCAGGTCTAAGAGGTCCCTCGGTGGCAGAGATGCTGGGGAGACGTGCTTTCCATTTCTGTGAAGGGCTTTCATTGAACATCTGCCAGGGAATTGCTGCCAATTCCTGTCTAAAAATACCTACCGGTGGGCATCAGGATGAAGCAGTCCTCCCCAAGCAGAGCGGCGTTGATGGCCTCTAGCTGATTCGTTCTGAAATGATGCAGACCGAACTTTTTGTGGAAAATCTTCATCATGTCTTTTGTATGGGCAAAGTCAAGACTCTGGAAACGTTCATGCTTCACATTTCTGGAGGTTAAACTTTGCGTCTGCTTGTCTGAGAGAAAACAATCAATGTTAAGAGGTACTGAGTGCACTGATGTAATGTAACTAGTCAGTCCCAGCCCTCCTCTTCCTCACAGAGCCTCCCCTGGCTCACTTCTTTTTAAATTTCTGACTGACCCATTCTTTATGGGGTACCACGTGATGTCTCAACACTCGTCCTTATTGCCTGCAAGCTGTGTTTAACTCTTCTCATTAATCATTGCTTTATGGTGAAAACAATCAAAACCCTCTTTCCTGGGTTTGAGAAAGCATTCTAGTCCTTGAAAGAAAACACTGCATAGACAGTGACCGCTGGCCACCCAGCTCAGAGCCCACCCCCACGCCTGGCCTGGCCCTTGCAGGAGTGTCTGCCAAGTCCTGCAGATTCTACAACCCCTTCTCCCCTGACCCTGAGAGCATCCACAGCTCTTCTACTGGCCTGAAATTCCCTTTCCTGGCTTGCACTCAGCCTGTCTGTCCTGCACCTACGGGAGCCTTTCCGGTACTCCCGGGGCTCCTTCCCCAGTCTGAGGCCTTCCTACTCCTCGGGCCTCCAATACTGCCCACATGCGGAGAACGCCAGGCCTCCCTCTGTAGCCCTACTTGGTGTCACTTGGCTGCTTCTGACACTCCAGGCCCAGTGAGTCTGAAAACGGCTGCCTGACCTCCTTTCCACACCTGCCGTCCCCACTGCTGGCGATCCAGCATTCCCACTCGCTGGGGACTCTCTGAGCTGCCTGGCTCTCCTTCCCTCGCATCTCTCACGCTCATCCTGCTTCACTCCTTCCCTGGCTGTCGTAACTTGGACTCAGCACAGAAAGCAACATGCGCTCGTGCCAGCCCTGGCACCCACTCCAACCCAACACCCCATTGTCTCGTACATAATTGCCAACGTCAAGTGTGACACATTCTAACATGACACAAAAATAAATTAATGGTTATTTGAAAGGTCAGCAGCATGACTGTCAGAATAGCTTCCGAGGTGTTAAGTTGCCAGCGGCAAAAGCAGCAAGGGCTGCGCTTTACGTAACCTGGCACGTAGAAGTTCGCTTTCACTAAGAAACATCCTGTGACAGCCTCACAGCATTGTGGTAAGGCTGTGCATTCATTTGGGCTTTTCCTTGGAGCCTTTACAGTGGCTAACCTCACTCCCCCGCAGCTTCTCTCTTCTTATACTGTGAGCACCAAAGGGCAGGAACTGCTCACTACTCCTTTGTACACCAGGATGTAACCAGAGCTCACACAGTACACAGCACAGGGCAAGCATGCAACGCATGTCTGTTGCAAGACCCAAACGGCACAAGGAAATCACTGAACTACATCCGGAAATTTCTGACTCTACTGCCTCATATGGCTTCAGTTTATCCTTTCAAGACATTAAGCAGGGGCTACTGCTGTGGCATAGTAGCTTAAACCTCCAAATGTGGAGCCAGCATTCATATGGGTGCATGTTCAAGTCCTGGCTGCTCCACTTCCAATTCGGTTCCCTGCCAATGACCTGGGAAAGCAGTGGATGACGGCAGTGGCTGGACCTCTGCATCCATATGGGAGACCCAGAAGAAGCTCTTGGGCTCAGCTCTGGCTGTTGCAGCCATTTGGGGAATGAACCAGTGGATGGCAGATCTCTCCAATCTATTTAATTCTGCCTTTAAAAAAAAAAAAAAGACATAACACATGTTCCCTAGAGCTGGTGCTGTGGCTCAGTATGTTAAGCCACCACCTGTGATGCCAGCAATGTCATATAAATGCCTGTTTCTGTCCCAGCTGTTCTGCTTCCAATCCAACTCTCTGCTAACACACCTAGGGAAGCAGCAAAAGAAGGCCCAAGTGCTTGGGTCTTGCCGTCCATATGGGAGACCTGGATGGAGGTCCAGGCTCCTTGTTTTGTCATGGCCTAGCCCTGGCTATTATAGCCATTTGAGGAGAAAACCAGAAGCTATAAGACTCATCTTGCTTTTCAAACCAATCAGTCAATCTTTGGTGGGCAAACTGATCCCCAATGTCATACATTAATCAAGTTTTGGCTGCTAAGAATTCATCTTTTCTTTTCTCCATTCCCAAATCATCAAAAACTTGGCCCTCCTGAGCTCAAGCTTTATTGTTTTGAGGCTAAAGACCCATTAGTTGAAAGGCACATTTGTAATGACTTTGGAGCTTTACTACAATAGGTGATAATTACATACTATCTAAAACTACAGCTGCGGCACAGACAAAAGAGCAACTTGCCTTTCAAAGTGTGATTTGTAATTCATATTATCAGTAGAAATCTGCATAGAAGCAATGTGGCTTGCAGGCCACCCTGACTTGCTATGGCCTTGTATTACACATTTGCTGCTTTGGACAGTCCTGTTTTCCCATAATACAGAAGCATTCACTTGATCTTAAGCTTACCAGCGTCATTCTGAATGGACTCCGAGAAGTGTCCGCAGGGGGTTGTGGGCACCACTGTAAGCCCGTTGCTCTTGGCCAAGGAGAGTTTCTCGGATGCTGTCCTCAGCGGCCTCCCTTCCCTAATAGGGGGATATGCGGCTGTGGACGACTTGTTGGCTGTGGTTTTGCTATGCATGATGTCTTCCCAGTCATCGTCATCATCAAAGTCATCAATATCAAAGCTGTCAGTGACACAGGCGGCCTGGGCGTTCCTGGCCGTGTGTGTACGCTGGTCTTTCACCGCAGTGCTGGTGAGCATGCTTCCTGGGAAAGAGCGGCCCTCACTGCCTTTCTGGGTTCTAGAGATTTCAGGCCACAAGGGACTGCTGCCCACAAAGGACTTTTGTAAATGGGAACTCGAGGAGGGTCTTTCGAAGAGATGCTTTGTAGGGGCTGAGAAGTCCATCTTTCCTGGGCCAGTGGTCAAACGTTTCCCAGTGGAAACAGAAGCTGAGGGGAAGCGTGGACAATAGAGCGCCTTCGCAGGAGCTGCTGAGGGGCAGGGATCGCTGTGCACAGAGTTCCCCAGGGAGTCGGGCCCGACTCTCCACAGTGAATCCAGGAGATGGGGCTCGTCTCTGTCAAAACCTGCTTCAGCCAGCAGCTTCCTTCTAAAGGGAGAAAAGAGAACAGCCTGTTAAACTCAGGAGTCTACCACGGCTGGCCACAAAAGTGCAACCTCAGTTTTCACTCTGAACAGAAGTTGTAGCAAAACACATCATCACTCCCTATTGAGAGTCTGAATCCAAATGCTAAGGGAATGGTCTGACGAGTGAATACAGTGATAACAGAGCCACATGATGAGCACCCTCACGCAATGTGCAGGCCAGAAAGCTGACCATTAGCTCTGTCTGCTCTGGACTGAAGAGGGGGCTAGAAACACTGAAAGACATGTTTGGGAAGGAACGACATAAAAGTACCTTGTGTCCCGCTGCCGGAGCAGCTCACTCCCGCCCTCCAGGGTTCCCAGTGCCTCGGTGGGGATGGTGTCAACCAATTCACAGATGTGATGCATCACCTGGAGCAGCTGCTGCCGCACACGTGCCTGTCCAGCTACAAGGCAACGAGAGACCTTAGACCATGAAAAGTACAGAGTATGGAAAAACGAGCTTGTAAACAACCACACATTGTCGCAGAAACAGACTGTCTTTATTTTGTATCATCAGAGTACTTCCATTGAATCTCAGGACAGTAAGTTTTCTTAGGGTAACTAAGGTTGTTGGAAGGCATGAAGCTCTTTCAGTTTACCGTGATTGTTCAGTAACTCCATGTGTAAATATTTCTATGTCAATCCAAAGTGTGCAGTTAAGGGTGAGCTGGGCCAGAGGCCCCCTTGCCTGGCCTGCCCGTCCCCAGGCTTCCCTTTGATGGCAGCCCCTCGCTCTGCTTTTCCCGACTCCATCCGTGGACATCTGAGCTGAGGTGATGTAATGGGAATCAGCTCTGGGAAATTTTGATTTTATTTTTAAAGATGGACTAATTGTTTTAAGTGGCACAGAGAGGGAGGATACGCCCAGAAAGAGATCTTCACTTCTCACATGGATCTAGTAGCCAGAGGTGGGCCTGGCCAAAGCCAGGGGCTGTGGACTCCACCTAGGTTGCCCACATGGGTGACAGGAGCCCAGGCACTTTCTTTCTCACCTACTGCTTTCCCAGGCATTAGCATCAGCAGAGAGTTGGATCAGAATGGAACTCTGCCATGAGACAGTCATGTTTAAGTGGCGGCCTGACATGCTGCAGCATAAAGCTGGTCCCAGCTCTGGAATTGTGGTAGACCAGCTGGGAAAGGGAAATTCTGCTTTTAACCGGCATGACAGGTTGCTGCTGGTCTCCCTGCCCCCACACAAGGAAGAAGAACTTGAGACACTAAGGAAGGTAGAAAACAGAAAGAAGGAAGTGAGGGGTGAAGATGAGAGACAGCCAGAGAGAGGAGAGAAATGCTGATGGTGAAGCCTGTGCCATGGAATGCAGCCAGCTGGTGCCAGCTCTAAACAGAGCTGGACAGAAGGACTACACGGCCATGCCAGTTGGGGTTCTAGATGCAGTAAAGAGGCAGTTCAGGGTAGTGATGAGCAAGAAGATGCCTGCTCCACCTTCAGTGTGGTAGGCTGCGGGGAAAGCTGCTTTCTCAGGAGCTCACAAGAACCACAGGGAAGAGAAAGCTCCAAGGAGCAAGAGAAGCCAGAACAGCCTGCTGGGGGAACAGCAGTCATGGAGGGACGCCAGGCAGAGGCAGAGGAAGGAACAAATAGACGGGGGATGACCAGGGACAGAGGCAAATGGGCCAGCAGCCCATGAGGGGGCCAGCGCACTGGCAGGCCCCCAGGTGATTCTATTTTCTAGGCGAGGAGAATGGTCCTGAGGCTGCAGAGTAGGGGGCAGTGTCTGGCAGGCTGCACCCCAGGACATAAACAAGATCCCTGGGCTAGGCTTGGAGCCCGGCCACTGAAAGTGCAACGACAGGAACCACAGCACGGAGCCCCGTGAAGCCATGCAAATGATGCTCCTGCAAATGCTTTCAGAAACATTTCACAGGGCCTGCCCAAAGTTAAAGTCTGGTGGTCTGGATATCACTACAAGGAAAAATTCTAGAAATGCTATCAGGTGGCTGTTTTGTGAGCTGTAAGGAAAGGAAACAATTACGGAGGTAGCCCTATCAGCCACTTTAGTGCATATACTTCCCCAAAGGGAATAGCAGAATTGCAGGTCACAACGTCTCCCACTCAGGGAAGGACAGCCGTGTACCTGCTTCACAACTACCAAGCCAGTTGAGTGTAACTTTCCTCATGCTTCTGGAGAAAAATTAAACAGCCACAGTGTAGTGTGGGGATCAGGAAGAAGAGGAGGAAGAGAAAGAGGAAGAAAAGGAGGAGGAGGGCTGCTTCTACACTGGGTTTGCATCTCTCCTTGCCCTTGGGATGTTCTGGAGTCCCACGACCAGGCCTTTGGCACGCACAGGGGCAAGGGAGAGACATGTGACTTGACAGGCAGAAGCAAGTGACGACAACTGGACTGGTGTCAGCAAAGAGGAAGGCCCCCAGGGACATTTTGCAGGACTGTCCTTGCCCCTGTCCTCGCTAACCGTCTTTATCAGTGAAAATGACCGACACAGAGCTGGCTTGGTTCACAGGTTATCAGCGCAAGCTGCTGGGTTGGGGTCGCAGGCCTACTGCCGTCTGACTCATGCAGCCAGCCCACCCGAGTTCCCGGTGTGTAAAATGAGGCTAACAGAAACTGCAGGAAACGGTCAGTGTGAGACTTCTGTTAATACTGCAAGGTTGCTGAATACAGGCCATCGGATAGAAAATCTCCCGCAAAAAATTCAGAGACCAAAAATTAGAAGTTCAGAGGAAACAAACACCATGTACAGACCATGCAACACACATGCATATGTATGTCCCCCGACAGGGAGACCCGGACAGGGTCCTTGATCCTAGCTTCAGCCTGGCCCAGCTCTGGGCAGTGCAGGTACTTGGGGAGTGAGTCAGTAGATGTAAGAATTTCTTCTCTAAAGGAAAGTTGGGAATTACTGAGATGGAGAAACAGAAAGAGATCTTCCGTTCGCTACCAATCCCCAAATGGCAGCAAAGGCCAGAGCTGAGCTGATATGAAGCTAGGCGTCTGTTTCAGGTCTCCCACATGAATTCAGGGGCTCAAGGACTTGGGCAACCCTCTGCTGCTTTCCCAGGCCTTTGGCAGAGAGCTAGGTCAGAAGTGGAGCAGCACCACAGATGGGGAATTAGCCTGCTCTACCACAGTGCTGGCCTGATAAGCAGCATCTTTGAGACAGAATGAAGCTCATCAGAGGACAAGATTAGCACATGCTGACACCCATCAGGATGCTTCTTTGACAGCAGAACAAAGGAGACCGTCAATTTGTTGTTCTGTGCTACACTGTCACAGGCTGAAACACAGTCTTACGGTGCATGCAAAGTAAGTAGCTGCATTATGCGCCTCATCTAAAACATTCTGTACCTTCACAGCCTGTTGTGGTTCCTGGATCAGGTTCTGGTGGGGTCCGTTTCTCAGGAATTGACAAAGTGTCTTCTGGTGTGCTCAGGCCATTCTTGTGTGAGGTGTCAAGGTCCTTTAACACACTGCAAAGCAAAACTCTGACCCAATCAGGCCTCATGCCAAGCCAAACAAACGCATCATTTCTTTTACAACTGGCCAGACAAATCACAGACAACAGGGGCATGGCTTCCTACCTCTTCCATTCTAACCCCTCTTGAAGCTGGACCCCATTCTCCCCACCTTGGAATCCCAGAGTCCTCAGCTTTCTCATGGTGCCCTTTCCTGAACACCTGATTCTAATATCACCCTGTCAGTTACAATCCTCAGAGGCCCATAGCTATCTGTTAGAGAGAAGGGGTATTCAACCTTCTCTCAATTAAAAAATTTGTGTTTCCTTTCTTTTTTCTTTCTTCTTCTTTTTAAAAAATATTTATTTATTTATTTTTAAAGATTTATTTATTTATTTTTTTTTTATTGGAAAGGCAGATATACAGAGAGGAGAGACAGAGAGGAAGATCTTCCGTCCGATGATTCACTCCCCAAGTGAGCGCAACGGCCGATACTATGCCGATCTGAAGCCAGGAGCCTCTTCCGGGTCTCCCACACGGGTGCAGGGTCCCAAAGCTTTGGGCCGTCCTCGACTGCTTTCCTGGGCCACAGGCAGGGAGCTGGAAGGGAAGCGGGGCTGCCGGGATAGAACCGGCGCCCATATGGGATCCCGGGAGTGCAAGGCGAGGACCTTAACCACTTGTGCCACTATGCCGGGCCCTATTTATTTATTTATATTGGTAAGGCCGATATACAGAGAGGAGGGGAGACAGATAGGAAGGTCTTCCACCCGCTGATTCATTCCCTAAGTGGCCACAATGGCCAGAGCTGAACCAATCTGAAGCCAGCAGCCAGGAGCTTCTTCCGGGTCTCCCACGTGGGAGCAGTGTCCCAAAGCCTTGTACCATCTTCCTCCACTGCTTTCCCAGGCCACAAGCAGGGAAGTGGAGCATCCGGGATATGAATTGGTGCTCATATGGGATGCTGGTGCATGCAAGGTGAGGACATTAGCCGCTAGGCTACTGTGCCAGGCCCCTTTCTTCTTAAAATTTTAAGGCATTTTACTCCAACTTCTCATATTATGTTCAAATAATTAAATCATACATATTACACAAAAATATATTAACATATAAAAAGAGGGTTGGTGTTGTGGTACAGCTCCTGCCTGAGATACCCACATCTATGATCAGAGTGCTGGTTTGAATCCCAGAGCTACTCCAACTCAGGTGCCTGCTAACATGCCTGGGAAGACAGCAGATGATGGCCCAAATACCTGGGCCCCTGCCATCCACAGGGGAGACTCAGAAGGAGTTGATTCTTGGCTTCTGCCCTGGCCCAGACCAGCTCTGACTGGTGCAGTCATTTTGGGAGTAAAGCAGTGCTTGGAAGTCCTGTCACTGCTTCTTTCAAATAAACAAATCTTAAAATGCACAATCAGTAAATAAAATACTTTAAAAGTAGCAAAACCAATGAATACTAAATGATTGAGGGTCCTGTGGAAAGCTGAACAAAGAAAGCACTTGATAGAATTTGAGAAAGCTTCTCCACGGAGGTGGAATTTGAACAAGCCTTGAAAGACAGGTTTGGGAAAAATTTTAAAAGACAATTCTATCAGCTTGGCATCCCAGGATCAACTGTATTCTCCTAAAGCAGGATTCTGAAATACAATATTCTAACTAAATCAAGACAAGGGCATATACTAGATCTTTAAAAATTTTAAATATTTATTTGAAAGGAAGAGATACTCAGAGAATCTTCCACTGGGTCATGCCCTAAAAGTCTGCAGTGGTTAGGGCTGGGCCAGGCCAAAGCCAGGAGCCTAGAGTACCAGGCCAGGTGTGGCCAGGCTCCAGGTACTTGGGCCATCTTCGCTGTTTTCCTAAGTGCATTAGTTGGAGCTGGATCAGAAGTGGAGGTGCAGGGACTTGAATCAATACCTATATGGAATGCTGGCATTGCAGGCAACAGTTTAACCAGCTACACTACAATTCCACGCCTACAATATATTGGTTTTTAAATGATAACATATTGTAATTAAAGAAAACTGTCATATTATCAGCAATGTTTTTCATTTTGTCTCATCAGGCTCACTGAAACTTTAGGGTTATTGCAAAAGGGCATAAATGGAGATAAAGCAGAATTGGTCATTTGGGGCCAATAGATGGAGAATTGAGTGCCAACTAAAGAAATCTGGAATATAGGAAACAAACCCATGTCTCTTTTTATTGTCTGATCAATCAATCTTGGAAAAGTGAGGTCACAGTCAGCATTAAATAAGTAATAAATATATGAATATTTTAAATACTTACAAATAAATAAATAGTAGTAAAAATTTAAATGTCTACCTAACATAAACCAAAGTATCATCTGTGAAAACTTGTGTATTAGGTTGCAATGGAAAATAAAGAAAATCAATCAGAAATGATCACTTTTCCAACTGCTGAAAACGTAGGTAGAAGCTGGAATTGTAGCTCTATAGGGTAAAGCTGCTGTCTGTGGCAACAGGCACTGGTTCATAACCTGACTGCTTCTCTTTCTATCCAGCTCCCCGCTCAGGGCATGGAATGGGAAAAGCAGCTGAAGGTGGTCCAAGCATTTGGGCCCCTGTACCCACATGGTGGGAGAGCCGGATGAAGCTCCTGGCTTCAGCCTGGCTGTTGCAGCCATCTGGGGAATTCACTAGTGGATGGAAGATCTCTCAGTCTCTCTTTCTGCCTTTCCCTCTCTCCCTGTAACTCTTTGGGTGGGGGGAGAGAAAGAATCTTTAAAAAAATGCAGGTAAAGTTATTTATGATATGACAACCTAATAAATTACACAGCTATTACAAAGAAGAAAATCATGCAACAATATGGGGAAAGTTTTGAAAAACGTTAAAAGCAGCAGAATGTGAAATTATTGTTACATATACATTACAACAATGCAAAAATCAAACACATATGTGGAGCAGGATGAAAACCAAACATGGGCAAATACTCTGTTTCCTTTGTTGGAACTGGGGGACTACAAGCATTTCCTCACTCTTATGTAGAATGCTGGTTATAACGGGTGCCAAGCCTCCACCAGGAAGCCAGGAGGGCCAGGGGAAGGTGCTATGCTGGTCCCAGCCCGTATCACTCAGGAGATTATGGGCTTGGACTCTCTAAGGACCTCGCTTGGCGTTACAGCTTGCTATGATGCTGAGAAAGAGAGGGTGCTAATGGTTCCTTAGTTCAGTTATTCAACAGAAAACACTCCTCTTCTACTTGTCTCTTCTACCTGTCAGACCTCTCAGTGCTTCTGTTAAAACACAAACCGAGGGAAACACATACAACGCTGGCCTCCTTCCCTGTTGAGGGTACGCTCAGGGATCTGCTGCTCTTCAAATGACATGCATGCAATAATAATACACCACTCCACTGCGAGGGGTTGGAGCTGAGCTCAGGATGCGGGAAATGTGGCAGACAGGAATCTACACTCTCCACCAGTCACGGAGAAAGTTTGCTCGTGACAGTACATAATGACAACAATCTCATCACTCATTTGCTAAAATTTAGTGAATGCCAAATGAAATGGTCAAATATTGCTATTTTCAGCAATACAGTCATGCCAAAAATCAACTATGCGGAAATGATGAGATGATACATCTTTAAACTACTATTAACTCAATAAATAAAATATATAAATAAGACATTTTGATGCTTTTGTCCAAACTTGCAATAAACATGCTGCAGCAACATGTTACCTAGAGCACCGCAAAGAGGAAGAGGTGGTGGAAGAGAGCTCTTCTTCCGGGGAGGGCGGAACAAAATCCACATCATAATTGTCATCATCCAGATCGACAGGTGGGACTTCCTTAGTGCAATCTGACTCCATCACCTCCGAATGCTTCTGGTCTTCACTGTCATCTGAAGGAAAGCAGCAGATCAACACAAGTCCTTCTGATGATTAAAAGGGCAGAAAGGAAACCCAGCATAGTAGCCTAGTGGCTAAAGTCCTGGCCTTACATGTGCTGGGATCCCATATGCGCACCTGTTCATATCCAGAATGCTCCACTTCCCATTCTGGTTTGTGGCCTGGAAAAGCAGTGGAGGACAGCCCAAAGCACTGGGACCCTTCACCTGCGTGGGAGACCTGGAAGAAGCTCCTGGCTCCTGGTTTTGGATTAGCTCAGCTCCGGCCATTGTGGCCACTTGGGGGAGTGAACCAGCAGGTGGAAGATCTTTCTCATCTTCTGCCTTTCCAATAAAAATAAACAAATCTTAAAAAAAACGGGGGGGGGGGAGGGGAAGGGTGGCAGAAAGGGCCCCTGGCCCAAGCCCTGACAACCCTCTCACGTGCACAGCAATCAGGTTACAGAGTCCCCTGGATGAAGTCTGGTGAAGTCTGGGGTTGAGGCCTAAGATTTGCTCAGGGATTTTCCTGCCTATCTCTCCTTAAATCATGTGATCCCCGCCTAGTGTCAACACACACACTTTGTTATTTTCTACTTGCATTCGCACATAGCTGCAGTGAACAACTAAGTGTAGCAGGAGCATGAGCAGGGGCGGCCGCCTGCACAGGTGACCGCCTCAGCCACAGGACCTGGTTGCCGCAGGACCTCCAGGCCACACAGGATGGCACAAGACCAGGCCTGCTCTCAGGTCACTTTCACACTTTTAGTGACAGCCACACAGTTTCAGTCCTCTCACGTGTTCAGAATGTTCAGCCTCATATTTACAATTCTCTTGTAAGGTGGTTATGCCACCACTGGCTAAGCTCAGTCAAGTGCTGAGTATCTAGTAGCTATAAGGCTTAAGTGGGAAATGTGCTGCATGCCATTTTTTATGACATTCATGGGCCACACAGCAACAGGTCATGTACGTGGCAGGTAACAAGGGAGCTCAGACATCCCTCAGCTGCCGGAATGCCGCAACATGGCAGTGTGGCAGGTGGCAGCATGGTAGCACAGTGCATACATACTACCCATGCTTCTGGGGAGATGCTGCTGTCAGCAAGCCTACTGTGGGCACTGGCATTGTAGAGCAGCAAGTTAAATTTCCTCCTGCAACACCTGCATCCCACATGAGTACCAGTTCAAATCTCAGATACTCCACTTCCCATCCAGTTCCCTACCAGTCTGCCTGGGAAGACAGCAGAAGTCAATCAGGGTGCTTGGGCTCATGCCACCCAAGTGGCTAATGGCATTTTCTATCTCTGTCTTTGACCTGGTCTGGCCCCAGTCACTGCAGCCATTTGGGGTGTAAGACTGTAGATGGAAGCTCTAGCTCTCTGCCTTTCAAATAAATCTTTAAACAAACTTTCTGTGCTTCCAAGTATTTACAAGTATAGCTCATACAATTAGGGGCAGTATATACTGACCACAATAATATAACACATATTTGATAATAAGCAACTGTATTAGTGTTTCGTGCATTTGGTATATTACATTTATTTATTTTTTATGCATGCCTATTTTCAAGGCATCTTATCTTAGAAAATCTTATTTCTCATTTGACAAGCAAAGAGGCGGAAAGATCTCTCACCTGCTGACTCACTCCCAAAAAGCCCACAACATCCGGGGCTGTGGTAGGTGGAAGTCAGGAGCTGGAACCCTAGCCAGCTCTTTTATGTGGGCATCGGGGATCCAATGACACAAGCTATCACTGTGGCCCCAGGGTGTGGATCCCCAAGAAGCTGTGGTGGAGTGGAGCTGCGCCTTGAGCCCCAGCACGCCAGACTTCTGCCCGTTGTCATTTTATAGTATACTCCTTCGACCATGGCAACAAAAACTCCAAGAGTACTGTGGCCTCAGGAGGACTTTTCCAGTGGTATTCCACATAGTTACATAGGAAACCACAACCCTGATAGTTAGTGTGTCCTGAACTGGGTGCAGGCAGAGCACACAGCACTCAGAAAGTCTATGGGAGCAGAGAGCAGCGGCCTCAGCTTTCACACTCGCTGACTCACTGGAGCAAATTCCAGCACTGTGAGTGCCAGTCACAGAAAGTGCCCCACTGTTCTGTTTGTTCATTTACCTTTTATGTCATACTGTTACTGTACCTGTTCTATGTTTATAAAGCTGCTTCCAGTGCTCAGCAGAGGCACCTGCTGGTGGCAGGTCATACCTGCCGCCCCCATCCAGGTCCACTTGTGCAGTGGGCTACGCCCACCCTCACCACCCAAGTTTGGGAAGGACAATGTGATGTCATGCAGTTGACAGCATCGCTCACCCACACGTCCCTCCGTTGATGTCACGCAGTGATGGCATAGCTCACCCATGCCTTCCCCCAGGACATACCCTGTCATTAAGTACCACGTGCCCGTACTGGAACCAGGCCACGAGATCACACTATGCATCAACAACAAGTACACAACTGAGGGTACCAAGTCATATAGCAACCACATACCATGAAAGGCTTGGTTTCATTTGCAATTCTACCATGAGCCAGCTGTTATCACCCTGTAGACCTTACTGTCTCCATGTGCAAAGCCATAGAGCTACCACTGATACTGATAGAAAAAATGACACCAGCACAATTAAACCCTTTGTTTCAGCGATGTGACCTGCCTCGAGAATGTGGCCCAAAGCCACATTCAACAAGAACAAGCACTTTAATACAGCATACAGTTCCCTGAGCTCTAGCAGGCTCACTGCTGCTCTCAATGCCCAGTCCTGTGTTGAAGAGCCAATCACCACACTGAACTCAAGAGACAACGGTCCATTTTACCTTTTTTATCTCCCATGTCGGTTTCCGGCAACTGGTTTTCCTGAGAATCTTCTATTAGCACTTGGGAAATGGGGTCATCATCATCATCACTGATGCAAATCACTCTGCCACCCAACCAACTCGAATCTCCCCAGTCTTCCTTAGTGAAGTCCACCTTCTTGCAGGCCAGGGAGGCAGGGCTTGAGCCGGCCCTTGTGGTACTGGCTTTACAAATGTTCCTATTGGCTCTTTTTGGCTTCTGAGCTGTGCTTACTTTTATCCCAGGCTTTCTGGAGGGTGTGGCAAGTGCTTTTGGGGTCCTGGAGGTATCAAAGTCATCCATATCGTCCCAGCCGTGGAGGGCACTGAGCGAGTCTGGGGAGGAGCTGAAGTCCAGTTTCTTGAGGACAGTGCTGCGGGGCGTCTTTGCAACCAGCACATTCTGGGGAGTGCAGAATGTTGGCTGGGGAGGCTGTGATGCAGGCCATGGTGGCGCGGGTGCCTCAGTGCTATTGGTCTGCTGGCTTGTGGGGACAGTCTTAAAGAAGTGGCCAATCCTCGTCTGCTGACTGGCAGTGTGGGACTGCAGCTCGCTGAAGGGAGAGTCCTCCGTGACATTGACATCCTTCTCAGCCAACACAGGCGTCCTGGCTACTGACAAGCTAGTTACAGATACATTGTGGTCGGAAGAGGTTTTCTTTTTAAAAGTGAAACCTCTAAAAAGCAATGGAAAGACATTGAATTAGATGGATTCATCTAAAGAAAAAAAAAAAAGCCACCAACTATAAAACAATTTTTATTTTACTAATGTCTATGGCCAATTATATTACTTGTATTAGAAATGAGTAAATGAGCAGAGGATCCACGTGGCTCTGATTTTTAAAATGTATTGAGGGAGTGAAAGCACACTGTGTTCTTTCTGGGTGCTTCCCACGGAGAAGCGAATTCTTGAGCCTTGAGACTTTCAGGTCCATTCTCATGAGCTCATTTTCAGGGTGGTATTATTACTTAGTGAAGTACTTAAACGCAGCCCTCTCCAGGGGGAAGCAATGGTGTTAAATGAAAAAGGAAGGAAACCAATGTGGCTACTTTTGCTCTGCTCATCAAGATTATAAGGCAAAAAAAAAAAAAAAAAGGAAAGAAAAGAAAAGAATTAAAGCGGCAGGCTCTGCCTAGACCTGAAGGACACATAAAGGAGGCCAGGTCCGGCTGCTGGCCAGACTCAGGGACGTGAAGGTCAGTGGTGCCTGTAAAGTCAGGTGCCCGGAACGGTGTTCACATCTTGATAAACATCCTAACCAGCAGGAGAGCATTACAAGGATACTCTGGGGCCTGGCATGATCACTCAGTGGCTAAATCCTTGCCTTGCACGCGCACGTATGTGCACGATTCATGACCCTGCTGCTCCACTTCCCTTCTAGCTCCCTGTTTGTGGCCTAAGAAGGCAGTCAAGGATGGCCCAAGGCCTGGATCTCCTGTGTGGGAGACCAGGAAGAAGCTCCTGGCTCTTGGCTTCAGATCGGTTCAGCCCTAGCCACTGTGGCCACTTCAGAAGTGAACCAGCAGATGGAAAAGCTTTTTGTCTTTCTTTCTCTTCATAAATCTGACTTTCTAATAAAAATAAATAAATCTTTTTAAAAATTCATTTACCAGCCAATCTTTATTAGGAAAATATGTTGCCAGGATCTCAATAGAGATGTTGGATAAATTATTAGCTAGTGCTGCCAAGTCACTCTGTTATTAATTTGCCAGGCAGGAAAAGCCTGGAACGCTGTCACTTCATTTCCTCATGAGCAGAATGAGAGAGAGGGAGCGATCTCACACATACGACAGAAAGCCACGCGCAATACTTACGAAGCTTTGGGTTTGGAAAGGTTTGACCTGTTGTTAAGTTTTCTGGCTGAGTGCAGCTCCAGTTGCTCCTGTAGGTTATTCTGAGGGACAGCAGCCATGACTCTACAAAGTGAGGGAAGACAGCTATCAGTAAAGTCAGGGTTCCGTCAGTCACAAGACTTCCTGACGGAAAGAGAGGATCTGGTGCTTTATGCAGGCACTGTCCTCACCGTGCTCACAGCAACCAGACTTCCTTGGGTATTTTAGTGACATCTGAACTGCACATCCTTATTGACCTGAAGGCTCACTTGATGAAGGAAACGGCTCCTCCTCCCTTCTTCCTCACACAGCAAAACAGAACAAAAGTAGTAGCAAACGGTTAGTAGGAAAGGGCTTCCAGGAAAATGGGACATGGCTTGAGAGAAGTGTGGCACAGGATGGGGAGGTGGGGAAGAGGTCACCGGGTCCTGATCACCCGTGTTCAGCTGACAGAAAACGTGCACTCAGCACCTCTACCCCAGGGGGAACTAACGTGGCGGTCGCTGAGTTCCTGCCCAGCAGAACAAACCTTAAAGGCCACTTTAAAACTGGGGCAATGGCGAGATAGATCCTTGCATGTGCCAGGATTCCATATGGGCACCAGTTTGAGTCCAGATGCCCCACTTCCCTTCCAGCTCCCTGCCTGTGGGAAAGCAATGGGAGGATAACCTAAAGCCTCAGGATTCTGTACCTGCATGGGAAACCCAGAAAAAGTTCCTGGCTCCTGACTGGCTCAGCTCCAGCCACAGCAGCCACTTGGGGAGTGAACCAGCAGATGGGCTCACTCTTTCTCTCTGTCTGTCCTTCTCTCTGTAAATCTGCCTTTCCAAGAAAACCAAATAAAAAACTTTTTAAAGATTTATTTATTTATTGCAAAGTCAGAAATACAGAGAAAAGGAGAGACAGAGATCTTCCATCCGATGATTCACTCCCCAGGTGACTGCAAAGGCTGGAGCTGAGCTGATCCAATACAAAGCCAGGAGCCGCTTCTGTGTCTCCCACGTGGGTACAGGGTCCCAAGGCTTTGGGCTGTCCTTGACTGCTTTCCCAGGCCACAAGCAGGGAGCTGGATGAGAAGTGGAGCTGCCAGGATTAAAACAGGCGACCATACGGGATCCCGGCACACTCAAGGCGAGGACTTTAGCTTCTATGCCACCACACCAGGTCCGAAAAACAAATCTTCAAAACAAAACAAAAATACACACAAAACTATGGATGAGAGGAAGCTGCCACCGGCACAGCAGAAGCATTCATTTCACCTGCAGATGACAAGCCCTCTGCCAGTCATTCTATGGAAGACCTACCCTTACCTGTGCCACAAACCTTAGGAGCAGGGATTAACAATGCTCTGTGTTAACCTGCAGAAGCTACAAGTTCCACATAGCTTGTGTTTCATTTATAAGTGAGAAGCCTATGTTTACAAAGAAATAATACATTTGAGGTTATACTTACGTTAGTTACACAGGTTTGATCATTATACATTGCATTCATGCATGAAAATACCAGTGCTGTTCCCCCAAAATATGACAACTAAGTATCAATTAAAAAAATAAGAAGTGAGCATGTGGCACAGTGATTGAGTAGTCACTTGCGTGGCCAGCACAATGGTGTAGTTGGCTAGTTCTCCACCTACATGTGCCAGTATCCTATATGTGTGTCAATTTGTCTCCCACTTCCCACTCAGTTCCCTGCTTAGGGCCTGGGAGGGCAATGGAGGATGGTCCAGGTCCTTGGGCTCCTGGGTTCAGCCTGGTCCAGCTCCAGCTGTTGTGTCCATTTGGGGAGAGAATCAGTTGTTGGAAGATCTCCCTTCCTCCCTCTATCTCCCTCTGTAATTGTCTTTCAAATAAATAAAATAAATCTTTTAAAAACTTGAATATTGAGATACAAAGTGCTCCATTAAAGTATTAATAAAATTGTCAGATATTTGGAAAAAAACTGTTCACCAACAATAATAAAGATTAGACAAAAGGAAAACTAACTGAAAAAGGACTGAGATGGGCAAAACCCTTTATAACACAAAAGAAAAGGCACAAAGCAGTAAGAGGCCAAAGATTAAAACCAAACTCCTGAATTCAACTCACCACCAGAATCACAAGGGTAATTTGGCATATTATACTTCTCTTTTACATACACAAAACAACACAAATCAGCACAAGGCTGATTTTAAAATGTGCTGAGTTGAACAAAAGCAGCTAGAAAACCATTTTCAAAGAGGGGAAGAGGACGAAATCAAAGAAATCAGGGAAGAGATGGTGTGAAAACCACCCAGAGCCGGTGCACGGGAAGCACTGCAGATACAGGGGACTCCTCTCACAGACAGAGGACCAGTGGCACATCTGGCCTGGCAGTTAAGTTGCCACCTGGGATGCTGGCAAGCCCCACTTCCCATTTAGCTTTCTGTTGATGTGCATCCAGTGGGGCAGCAGGGGATGGCGTGGCTGCTTGTGCACATGCCACGCTCTGGGAGAGCCAGAGTTACTGGCTTTGGTCTGGCCCAGTCCTGGATGGTGTAGGTATTTGGGGAGCAAACCAGCAGATGAAAGATTGCCTCCTGTTATTTGGCCTTTCAAATAAATAACTAAGTCTTTAAAAAGGGGATAATACTAAGGAAAAAGACTACTAACTAGAAAACATGCAACTAAGTACAACAAAAGTAAAATACAAAAATGCATTTTAAAAAAGGTGTGTTTATTTATTTGAAAGTTGGAGTTAGAGAGAGAGATGACTCACTCCCCAGATGGGCTCACTGGGTGAGTTTGGGTTAGATCGATGTCAGCACCCAGGAACTTCTTCTAGGTATTCGATGTGGGTGGTAAGGACAAGGCACTTAGGTCATCTGCTGCTGCTCTTCCCCGGCCATTAGCAGGGATCTGGAACTCAAAATGGCATCTATATGGGCTCCCAGCATCACAGGAACTGGTTCTATCCACTATGCCTTTCTTAAAGGAGTTATTATACCTTAAAAAAAAAATTTTTTTTTAATTTTATTGATTTCTATTGGAAAGTCACATTTACAGAGAAGGAGAGACAGAAAGATCTTACATCTGCTAGTTCATTCCCCAAGTGGTTGCAACAGGTAGAGCCAGAGCTGAGCTGATCGAAGCCAGAAGCCAGAAGCTTCTTCCGGGTCTCCCACACAGGTATAGGGTCCCAAGACTTTGGGCTGTTGTCTACTGCTTCCCCAGTCCACAAGCAGTGACCTGGATGGGAAGTGGGACAACTGGAATACAAACTGATGTCCATATGGGATTCCAGCCACATGAAAGAGGATTTTCGCCATTAGGCTATCAGGCCTGGCCCCCAAAAACACTTCTAAGGGACCAGCACAGTGGAATGCGTCTGGTGCCAACATTCCACACATGTGCTACTTTACTTCAGCCTAACTTCTAATGCTCCTGGGAAAGCATGGAAGATGGCTCAAGTGCTTGGGCCCCTGCACCCCTATGGGAGACCAGGATAGAGCTCCAGACTCCTGGCTTTGGCCTGGATTAGCCCTGGCTGTGGCAGCCACTTGAGGAGTGAATCAACAGACAGAAGGCATCTCTCTATAACTTTGCTTTCCAAATAAATAAATAAGTCTAAATTAAATATTTTTCCCCATGAAAATGTTTGGTGCAGCAGCTGGGCTACCTCTTGATTTTTGCATCCCAACTATTCCACTTCCAATCCAGTTTCATGTGAACGCACCCTGAGAGGCAGATAATGGTTCTAGGTCTTGGGACTCTGCCACTTTTATGGGGACTCGGATGGAGTTCTAGCTGCTACTTCAGCCTGATCCAGCTGTGGCAGACACCTGGGGAGTGAACTAATGCCTTTTTTCAGCCCTTGTTTGACAGATCCGTCCAGACGATCTGCTCATTACTTCCCTTAGGTGAACCCCCTACTGAGACAGCAGGCTGCCAGTGGCACAGAGCACGGGCTCTGAACAAACGACACGGTTAACCCTGGCTCTGCCGCCTACCACCAAGTGTCCCTGGACGTCTCCCTGACCTCCTGGCACCTCAGCCTTCTCACTTAACGCCCACTTCATGTGGTTGCTAGGCAAACCGGTATCTGGGGGGCACTGAGAACGGTGTTTGGCAGACTGTGAGCAGTACTGTGTGCTGGATAAAGCCAAGCGCAATAACCATAAAGATAAATGGTTTCCCACAGCAGTGTTTACCACAGCATTCACTTTGGTGACTGCCTGGTGGGCTATTTCTTCCATCAGACTGTAAGTGCTGGTACAATATGGGTTGCTGGTTTTGTAATCTACAGCGTCTGGCACTCAGTCAATACGTATTGGAGAAAACAAAAAATGTTAAAGGAGAGAGGATGCCTTAAAAGGTCTATCCCAATGACCAGGGGTTATCCCAGAAACATAAACGGGGTAAAACATCAAGTGAAACCACTGATGGACACATGAATGTAACCAAATAATAAAACCAGCATGATCAGATGAGCAGGGATTTGCTTCTCTTGAGGCGTACTCCCCTGCAGGACTGCACTCCCCCCTTTGGTGCATGGCTCAGTACTTGGCTCATGGACACATGGCTGGGAAAAAACTCAACTCTCAGCATCCCACTGGAAGGAACCCCAGGTCCTTCCCAGTTATATTAGTTTCACTGGATTTAGATTTCTTTATTCATTTTGAAAGTCAGAGTTACAGAGAGAAGATAAACAACAAGAAAGAGAGCAAGAGATGCTCCATCTTCTGGTTCACCCCCCAGCTGGCCACGAGCAGCCAGGAGCTTCATCCAGGTCTCCCTGATGGTTCACAGGGGTCCAAATATAGCGTCTTAGGCTATTTTTTAAGTTAAAAAAAAAAAAAAAAAAAAGATTTCCCCAAGTGTCTGCAACACCTGGAGCTCAGCTAATCCAAAGCCAGGAACCAGGATCTTCTGGGTTTCCCAAATAGGTACGGGGTCCCAAGGCTTTGGGCCACCCTCCACTGCTTTTCCAGGCCATAAGCAGGGAGCTATATGGGAAGTGGAGCAGCCAGAAAACAAACTGGCACCCATATGGGATCTTGGCACTTGGAGTCAGTTGAGCCATGGCAGTGGGCCCTCAGTCACTGGCTCTGTTATGCCACAATGCCAGTCCCAATTCTTGCTTTTTTCTATAGAACCAAATAGCAGCATGTGTTATCAAAGTAATTTTGAAAGGCATCTGATAAAACTCAAAGCATTTCTGACAAATGGATTTAATACACAGAATTAGAAGTGTTTTTAGGGGCTGGCACCTGGAGTAAAGGGTAAAGCTGCAGCCTGTGGTGCTGGCATCCCATATGGCCTCCAGTTCAAAGGCTGGCTTCTCTACTTGTGACCCAGCTCCCTGCTTCACTAATGCACTTGGGAAAGCAGCAGAAGTCAGCCTAAATCCTTGGGTTCCTACACCCACATGTGAGACTTGGAAGAAGTTCTTGGTTTCACTCCAGCCCATCTCCAGGCATTGTGGTCTTTGGGCGAGTGAATCAGAGGATGGAAGACATTTCTCTGTCTCCCTGACCCTAGCCTGTAACTCTACCTTTTAAGCAAAGTAATAAATCTTAAAAAGGAAAAAAAAAAAGGTAATATTTCAAACCAAAAGCCAATATATTTTACACTATGGGCAAACTGATCAAAGCTAGGGGCCAACAAGACTGCTCTCATGTTCACGCTCATATTGGATACTTTTGCCAATGCAAACTACTCCAAATAGAAGATTATCATTACATGCAGACAACTTGATCATACATTAGCACAATCCATAAAAAGTGCAGTCACAACAATGGATAATTAAAACTTCAGAAAAGTGGTTAAATAAAAGATGAATATAAATCCTCTAGTCAAACGTATTCTCATGTAGTAGTAATAACTAACCAGAAAATACAATTTTAAAAACGTACCCAATTAATAGCAATGACAAATACTACAACAACTAGTAATTAACCCAACAAAGGACATACATAACTGATACAAAGAAAACGACCCAATATGACTGGAAGAAATACGAATTTGGACAGACAAGCATCTCATGTCCTTAAATGAGGAGAGCTATACATCAGGAAGACAGCAACTCTTCACCAATTCATGGGTTAACAAAGTTTCAATTAGAACACCAAAAGAATGTCTCAAAACTCAACAAAAATGCCTCTAAAATTCATTTGACAAAAGCATGGGACGAGGTGAGGAGGTTTAAATAACATCTGGTAATTTAATTGAAATGTGATCATCTGTAATCTAGTGATTAGCGTGCCCACGTTCCCTATGGGGGTGCCTGGGCCTGAACCCCAGCTACGGTTTCTGACTCCAATTTCCTACCAGTGAAGACCCAGGGAGGGAGCAACAGGAATTGGCTCCAGTAACTGGATCTCCACCACATATGCAGAACTGGATGAAGTTTCCAGTCTGGTCCTATCCATTGTGGGCATTTGTAGAGTGAAGCAGCAGACAAAAGCTGTCTACCTTCATATGTCAAATAAATTGCAAATGTTAAAGAAAGAGAAAGGGGGCCAGTGCTATAGCATTGTGGGTAAAGTTGCCACCTGCAATATCACGTCCCGTTTGGGTGTTGATTTGGGTCTTGCTACTCCAGTTCTGGTCCAGCTCCCTGCTCAAAGCCCATATGGGATCCCAGTGTTTTCACAACAAGGACTTTAGCCACCAGGCCACCACATTGGGCCTGAGAATTTCTTATCTTTATCCAGCAGTAACCCAGGGCAGTGGTCCACAAACCTTTTATATAAAGAGTCAACAGCAAATATTTTTTGTTTTTACAGACCAGTCAGTCTCATAACTATTGAACCATGGTGTGAGAGCAACCCTAGGCAGTATGTGACAGTCTCCTGGCTCTGACCTGACAGGTGTTGTCACTTGGAGAACAAACCAACAGGTGGAAGATTTCACCCTCTCTACCTCTGTCTCTGACATTTTTTTTTTAAAGGAAGAGCTCTTTTTTTCTATGGAATAAAATGAAAATGTGAAACGTGAATAAATAACACTCCAACAATAACACAAAAGTGAAGAGGGAGGTGGGGAGTTAATGCACACAGAGGCCTTGTGCCCTCGATCCCCAGGAGGAACACAACGGCACAGATGAGCTTTATACACGGAAAAGGTAAATGCGCATGTTGTGCTTTCTTGGGTAAAAATAAAAAGCAGCATGTGGCACTAACATCTAGTTAGAAGGGGAAAAAGGAAATCATTTTTTAAAAAGAAAACCAACTCTTGCCTCAAAGGAAGCTACACAAAAGAGGGACACAAAGGAAAAATAGAATGCAAAGCACATACACACACAAAAACACAGAGGTTTAAATTCAAGTATTAGTTATAATAAATGTAAATCAACAAATTGCTTTAGTTACAAAGAATAGTAATCTAAGTGAGGAAAAATGTAAGTGACTTTAAACTTGCTGTTTACAAGAGACACATGTAAAATATTAAGTATGTTGAAAGATTGGCAGTAAGAAAATGGAGGCCTCAGCTGTAGGCGGCATCCTAGGTTGTCTTGTACCTAGACAAGTGTTACGCTGCTGGGAAAAAAAAGTCAGTAGCTGGTTAAGTAGCTGGTTAGTGTCAATTACTGTTAACAAAGCAGAATACCAGCATAGTTGCTTATTATTTAGTATTTTTCTATAGGTGGGGAAGGTGGGAACTCTGGGTTGGGAAATGCCACCTGGGCACCCACAACCCCAGGTGAGGAGGGGGAACACTACAGATTGCCTGGGGCAGGGAGTTTGGGGACTTACTGGAGTGGGAGCAATTGAGGATATGTTTGGCAGGGGAGGAATGTCTTCTGGGGGCTTCCATAGATCAAGCCGTTGAATTTGCAGGTAGATGAGGGAGCTGACAGAGTGGTTTAAAGGGGAGGAGGAACCGCAGGGCATGTCTGACTCAGGTCAAGGGAGACTTGGGATGGGCTAAATAGCATTATCCACCACCTGCTAGTGTACACAAAACCTGGGGCTGGGAGCATGACTAGTTGAGTTAGGCTGCAGAACCCACCCACAAGCATTGGCAAAGGGGGTGGACCATGTCAGGCTAGGCCGCAGCACCACCAGAATGCAAGAGAACCAGATTTGGAGGGCAGATTCTGTACACAAATTGGGGGCTTGTCTCTATGGGACTATAAGTTTATAAGGAGAGCTAGGGGTGGTAATAGCCAAGCCTGGCTGGACCACAGCGCTTACTCAACAAGAACCAATCTGACATGAGAGTTGGGGCTGGGAAACCAGGTGTGGCCAGGCTGCAGCGCCCTCTGGCACATGCAAGGGCTGAGGTTAAGGGCCAACCATGCCAAGTGGGACCACAACTGGTACATGTGAGATCTGGTGCTGGGAGCAGCCCTGGCAGAGGAACTTGGAGAAATGCCCTACTAGGTTGCAGCTCCTGCTGGGAGCACAAAAGTCAGGGATGGGGCAGAAAATGCCTTAGCACCTACAGGCATACAAGACAGCCAGGACAAGGTGTGGGCCATGTCTGGCTGTACTAGGCTGCAACAACTGCTAGTGAGAGCTCAGTCTGTGGGGGGGCCATGCCAGGCTGGGTCAAAGCACCTGCCAGCGTGCGCAGCTCTGGAGACTCCCCCATTGGGCTGCAGCCAACACTGGTGAGTATGACAGCAGGAGCTGTGGGTAGACCAGACTGGTCAAGGCTGCAGCACCCATTAGCATGCATAAGGACTAAGTCTGGAGTGAGCCAGACTGAGCTAGGCTCCACTACCCGCTGGCACTTGCGAGAGCCAGAACAGGTATGAACAGGCTGAACTAAGCTGCGGCACCCACAAGGTCACATGAGAGCCAGATCTGGGAGTAGGCCAGGCTGTGCAGAGCTGTAGCAACCACTGGTGAGAGCTGAGATGGATGCAGGCCAGTCAGGTTAGGCCACAGCACTGAACGGCACATGTGAGATCTGTTGCTGGGAGCAGGCCTGGTAGGAGAACTTGGGGAACTTTGCTGCTAGACCACAGCTCCCTCTGGTGAGCATGAAAGCTGGAGATGGGAGCAGGACACAGCAGGCTGGGTTGTCCAACCCACTGGCATATATGTGAGCCCAGTCTGGGGATGGGCCAAGGAGAGTCAGTTCATAGCACACACTTGCATGAATGAGAGCCAAGACACAATGCAGGCCAGGCCAGGTAGGACTGCAAAACCTGCCAGTTCACACAAGGGCTAGGATTACCCCAGGCTGGACTAGGCTGCTGCATTTGCCAGCAAGAGCTAGGACTTGGGGTGGACCAAACTGAGGCAGGCTGCACCACCTTTTAGTAAAGGGTGTAGGCCATCTCATATGGGGCTGAAGCACACCTACTAGGGGAACTTTGGGGCTCCATTGTTGGGCTGCTGCTTCCGTTGGTGAGTATGACAGCAGGGAGGGGGGTGGGCTGGTATTGGGGGCAGGCCAATTTGGGCTAAGCTGTAGCACCAGCTAGCAAGTTCCAGGGTTGGATATATGTCACATCAGACTAGACCTCAATAATCCTTGACAGGCGCAAGATCTGGGGCTGGGAACATGCCAAGCATGGGAACTGTGGGCACCTCCCTGCTAGCCTGTACTTATCATTGATGAGCACAAGAACCAGAGTTAGGGGTGGGCCAGGCTGGACAAGGTGGTAGCACCTATTGGCATATGTGAGAGCCAGGTCAGGTTAAACTGAGTCACAGCACCTATGCGTATAAATGAGAGCTGTATAGGATACAGGCTGGGCAGGGTTAGGCTGCAACAAAGGCTAGTACCCACGAAAAACTAGGGCTGTGGACAAGTCAAGTGGGGGTTATTGAGGGTCGCCCAAATTAGGCCACAGCACTCATTGTTATGTGTGAGAACTGGATCTGAGGTAGGCAGGCCAGGCTAGGTTGCAACACCCATTGGTTCGCATGATATGGGGTTGCAATAGGAGTGGCCAGGCAGCTGCATCGGCTGGTACAGGTGACAAACTGAACATGAACCTGCATGAGCTGGTGCACTCAGGAATCAAGTATGAGGTCACCCCAGGTGAGGTTTCTTGGGGAACTCCCCATCTAGATGGCTGGATTCAGACCCTGGCCACAGGGAAAACCACAGGATGTGGGGTCTGATCTTGCAGTGCACATATTGAGACTGGGTCTCCTCAGTTGCTGGTGCCTGTTCAGTGAATAGCACGCCCAAATGCGCACAGGGGATGTGTTGGCCAGATCATATAGACCAAAAAGGGACATCAATAGCTTCGTCAAAAGATGGAAAACAAAACAGGTGGACAAGCCTGCTGGCCAACCTTTACAGCATGTTCCTGGGTCTGTGGATGCACTAAGATGGACTTTGTCAACCAGTAGACATTTAAAAGATTTTCTCAACCTTGGAGCAATGAAACCAACTACTTCTCAGAACTATCAAAATCACTCAAACGACACCCTTGGAACACTCATCCCCACCTGAGGGCTCTAAGGTGTCATCAAATGAATGTTCTTCATCCCCAGGTGCTGATGTGGTTTGACAGCAAAGACAGGCTCCTTCTCCTCCTCCCCTGTGGACAAGAAAAAAAAAAAAAAAAAGACTGAAACACTTATTCCACTCACATTCCTTGGTATCTGAACTTCCCCATCAACTAGAAGACCACATAGGCATGCATCCCTCTCAACCATTTAAACAATATTAAAAAGAGAATTTTAAAAAAAAATGAAAATGGAAGAATATAAGCAAAGAGCAACCAAGAAAAAGTTTGTAAGTCAGAAAGCCTTGGGGGTTGGTGCCATGGCAAGCAGGCTACGCCTTCACCTGCAATGCCAACATCCCTTATGGGTAACAGTTAAGTTCAAGTCCTAGCTTCTCCACTCACAATTTAGTTCCCCTTCTTATGGTCTGGCAAAGCAGAGGAAGATGGTCCAAGTCCTTGGGAACCTACAACCATGTGGGAGACCTGTAGGAGGCCCCTGGCTTCAGATCTCATCAGCTCCTGCATTGCAGACCTTTGTGGAGTGAACCAGTAGTTGGAACATCTCTTTGTCTTTCTTCTGCATAACTCTGCCTTTCAAATAAAAATAAGACCGTGTGGATGCAGGGTCCCAGGGCTTTGGGCCATCCTCTACTGCCTTTCCCAGGCCACAGGCAGGCATCTAGATGGGAAGTGGAACTGTTGGAATACAAACGGGTACCCATATGGGATCCCAGAAATTGCAAGGCGAGGACTTAGAAACTAAGCCATCGCACTGTACCAGTAGATCCTTCCTTTACATTAGTTGGCATTCCACTGTAAAAAAAACTTTACCCTTGGGCCCGGCACAGTAGCCTAGTAGCTAAAGTCCTTGCCTTGCATGTGTCGGGACCCCATGTGGGCGCTGGTTTTAATCCTGGCGGCTCTGCTTTCCATCCAGCTCCTTGCACGTGGCCTGGGAAAGCAGTCGAGGACAGCCCAAAGCCTTGGGACCCTGCACCCATGTGGGAAATCTGGAAGAGGCTCCGGGATCCTGGCTTCGGCTCGGTCCAGCTCTAGTCACTGTGGCCAGCTGGGAAGTGAATCAGTAGACAGAAGATCTTCCTCTCTGTCTCTCCTCCTCTCTATATATCTGACTTTCCAATGAAAATAAAATAAATCTCCCCCCGCCCAAAAGGAACTTTGCCCTTTCCCATTATTATTATTCTTTAGTCAGTCAGAATACTTAGTTTATTTAGGGTTGTAATCCATTATCATCACTTATTTTGATGCTCATTCTGCTTCCTATTTATCCCCTGGGAGTGATAGCCACGTCTTTTTCCCTGTTTCAGAGGGAGTTAAAACCACACGGGATACCATGTACCATCCGTTTTTAAGTGTTTATTGAGTACTGCTGAGTTTCACCATGTTGTTGTGCAACAGACCTCCAGAAATTTTGCATTTTCTAACTGTAAAACTCAATATCCCGGAGACAGTAACTTCTTATCTCCCCCTCCTCCCAGCCCCCAACAACCAACAATTTTTCAAAAACTGGTTCACTCTCCAAATGGCTAATACAGCCAGGACTGTGCCAGGCCACAGACAAGAGCTCGGAACTCCATCCAAGTCTTCCACATAGGTGACAGGCCCAGGTACGTGGATCATCAATTGCTACCTTTTCAGGCACACCTGCAGGGAGCACGACTGGAAGCAGAGTAGTTAGGACTCTAATTGGCATCCACTGTGGGATGCCAGTGTCGCAAGGAGTGGATCAACATGCCATGTCACAATGCTAGCCCCATTTCCTCATTTTTAAATCTGGTTTTATTGGGCCAGGAGCGATAGCATAGTCCTCACCTTACGCCTGCTGGGATCCCATATGGGCCTCGGTTCTAATCCCGGGAGCCCTGCCTCCTATCCAGCTCCCTGCTTGTGGCCTGGGAAAGCAACTGAGGATGGCCCAAAACCTCAGGAACCTGCACCCACATGGGAGACCGGGAAGAAGCTTCTGGCTCCTGGCTTCAGATTGGCTCAGCTCTGGACGTGACAGCCACTTGGGGAGTGAACCATCGGACGGAAGATCTTCCTCTCTGTATATCTGCTTTTCCAATAAAAAAAAAATAAATCTTTAAAAAAAAATCTGGTTTTATTTTCTGTTTGTTCACCTGCAGCCAGTGTTTGTTTTTTAAGGCGTATTTACTTGAAAGGCAGAGTTACAAAGAGGGAGACAGATCCCCCTCTACTGACTCAGTCCCTAAATAGTCACAACAACCAGGGCTGGGCTAGGCTAAATCCAGAGGCCAAGAGCTTCACCCAGGTTTTCCATGTGGGTGGCAGGGACCCTAGTACTTGAGCAATCTTCCATTGCCTTCCCAGGTGCATTAGCAGGAAGCTGGTTTGGAAGTGAAGTGAGTTATATGGGATGCTGGAGTTGCAGGGCAGAGGCCTAACTCACTATGCACAGCACTGGCCCCTGTAGAGGTGCTTTACATACTTCGACATGATTTGCTGGAGGGTTAGGAGTGCCCAGGTTAATTCCTCATTAAATGCTTGGTACAGGGGCCTGGTGCAATGGCTCAACTGGCTAGTCCTTTGCCTGCAAGCACCAGCATCCCATATGGGCACCAGTTCAGGTCCCGGCTGCTCCATTTCCCATCCAGCTCCCTGTTTATGGTCTTGCAAAGGCAGAGGATGGCCCAAAGCCTTGGGATCCCACACCTGCATGGGAGACCCAGAAGCTCCTTCTGGCTTCAGATCAGCTCAGTTCCAGCCACTGTGATCATTTGGGGAGTGAACCAGTAGGCAGAAGAGCTTTTTGTCTCTCCTTCTCTGCAAAAATTCGCCTTTCAGATATAATAAAATGAAAATTTCATAAACAAACTGTAGAAGTCACTTGTGAAGGCACCTGGTGCTTTTTTTCCCCCTAGTCGGGAGATTCCTGATTATGGACTCAAATTCCTCACTAGTTTTACATCCCTTCAGGTTTCCTATTTGTTCACGATCCCATCTTTGTGCTTATGTAAATGTAGGAATTTGTCCATTTCCTTACATTATCCACTTGTTGCCACACTATTTCTTCACAAGTCTTTTTCGTTTCTATGAAATCAGTTGTAATATTCCATTTTCTATTTCTGATCTTAGTCATTTTTTAAAAAATCCTTCGCCCATCTAGCTAAAGGGTTATATGTATATATCTTTTCAAAAAACTAACTCCTAGTTGTACTGATTTCCTGTATCTTTCTTCAATTTTCTATTCTGTGATTTCTCCTCTGATTCACTGGGTTCCATAGTGAACCCAGTAGTCCCATAGTCCCATCAGTTACAGGGCATTCTCTGGCACGGCCTGTTCGTCCTCTTCATAGACTGAGCAGAGTTGAGGCATGGAACTGACCACCTCCCCAGAGCTTTGTGGATTCTTCCATATAGAAAAAAAGTTTAAAACCTAGCTACTCAGGCCTGGCGCGGTGGCACAAGTGGTTAAGGTCCTCACCTTGAACGCCCGGGATCCCATATGGGCACTCGTTCTATCCCAGCAGCCCCGCTTCCCTTCCAGCTCCCTGCCTGTGGCCCGGGAAAGCAGTCGAGGACGGCCCAAAGCTTTGGGACCCTGCACCCGCGTGGGAGACCCAGAAGAGGCTCCTGGCTTTGGATCGGCATAGCATCGGCCGTTGCGGCTCACTTGGGGAGTGAATCATCGGACGGAAGATCTTCCTCTCTGTCTCTCCTCTCTGTATATCTGCCTTTCCAACAAAAAAATAATAAAAATAAATCTTTAAAAAAAAACCCTAGCTACTCATTGATACCTCACTGTCATTGTCCACAGATCTTTAAGGTAGTCAAGCTCTAGGGAAAAAAAAAGTGTCTTTCTATGATGATATTGTGAAAGTACTAAGTTAAAAGTTCATGAAAAATGTGCCTTATGAAAAAACCTGCATGGACTTCTGTAGTAATCCATTCTTCCACAAAGTTACTGGAGTACCCTCATGTAACTACCTCTACAATTACATCAACACATCCTTCTGTTAAACCACACACACAAAAAATCCCACCCTCTTTCATTTATTCAATTCTAAACTACAGAAAGCAGTTTCAGAATCACAACATCTTCCCACTGTGAAAAACAAATCTAAAACAGGGGCTGGTATCATGATGGCTCAATTGGTGAATCCTCCATCTCCAAGTGCTGACATCTCGTATGAGCACCCGTTCCTATCCCAGCTGTTCCACTTCCTATTCAGCACCTTATTTATGGCCTGGGAGAGCAGCACTGTCTTGGGACTCTGCGTGGGAGATCCAGAAGAAGCTCCTGGCTCCTGACTTTGGATCAGCTCAGATCCGGCCATTGCAGCCGCTTGGGGAACAAACCAATAGACAAAGACCTTTGTCTCTCCTTCTCTCTATAAATCTTTCCAAAAAATAAATAGATCTTTTTTAGAATACCCTTTTTTCCTTCATAAATAGCCTATCTTAGAACTTTCCACCACTTTATCTCCTGAGGGTTTTACAAATTTTATTAAACTTCTGGTTCAGGGCCAAGCACAGTGGCCTAGCAGCTAAAGTCCTCACCTTGAACGTGCCGGGATCCCATATGGACACCGGTTCTAACCTGGCAGCCCCACTTCCGATCCAGCTCCCTGCTTGTGGCCTGGGAAAGCAGCCAAGGATGGCCCAAAGCCTTGGGGCCCTGCACCCACGTGCAAGACCTGGAAGAGGTTTCTGGCTCCTGGCTTCAGATCGGCATAGCATCGGCTGTTGCGCTCACTTGGGGAGTGAATCATCGGACAGAAGATCTTCCTCTCTGTCTCTCCTCCTCTATGTATATCTGACTTTGAAATAAAAATAAATGAATCTTTAAAAAACAAACAAACAAACTTCTGGTTCATTCTTCCTTCTCTGTTTTTGCAAAAATGAGCAGTCTCTTGATTTCTCCTTTCCCTTACATAAAAGGTGGACAGCATTCCCACCTACACATTACAGGTCACCGCACACCCTCTGCCTCATTCCGCTGGGCACTTGCGCACTACTCCATTGTGTTGCGATATTCAACACATTTCCTGTTTGGACATTTCAGTGTTCTGCAATATTTTACAAACTACAGATAACACTGTGCCAAATAACCTTGCATGTGTACCTTCCTGCTGTTAGAAATGTACCTTTTTATAGGATCCAAATAATTTTTATTTAAAAAAATTCTTAGTCTTGAACAGTCTCAGTATCATTTGTAGATACAACTGTAGGAACATAACGCTCTTCCCTTCCTCCTCTTCCTCTCCTTTCCCTCCTAGTCTCTTTCTTCTTTCTTCTTTTAGATTTTGAGATAACATTCTCATTTCTGTTATACTAAAAAGGCCTAATACTAGATTGAATGAGAAGTTTAGCAATTAAATTTGCTAAAAACTTAAAATATCCTAGCTTCGTGGGAATACACACAATGGCTATAAACACTAATTGAATGGAAAAGGGCCAATTATTTCAGGTACAGTAAATTTTAAAGGAATCACAGATCATCAAAGCTTCAGTAATACAGAATTTTCTCCAGGAGGTTACTTTGTTTAACATTTTAACAGGTCTTTCTGTTTTTTTTTTTTTTAAAGACTTTTTTTTTTTTTTGTTACAAAGTCAGATATACAGAGAGGAGGAGAGACAGAGAGGAAGATCTTCCGTCCGATGATTCAATCCCCAAGTAACTGCAACGGCCGGTGCTATGCCAATCCAGAGCCAGAAGTTAGGAGCTAGGAGCTCTTCTGGGTCTCCCACACGGGTGCAGGGCCCCAAGACTTTGTGCCGTCCTCAACTGCTTTCCGAGGCCACAAGCAGGGAGCTGGATGGGAAGTGGGGCTGCCAGGGTTAGAACCGGTGCCCATATGGGATCCCGGCACACTCAAGGCGAGGACTTTAGCTGCTAGGCCACACCACCAGGCCCAGGTCTTTCTGTTTTTAAGATTTATTTGAGGGCCCGGCCATGGTCTAGTGGCTTAAGTCCTCGCCTTGCACATGCCTGGATTCCATATGGCACTGGTTCTAATCCCAGCAGCCCTGCCTCCCATTCAGCTCTCTCCCTGCTTGTGGCCTGGGAATGCAGCAGAGGACGGCCTAAAGCCTTGGGACCCTGCATCCGCGTGGGAGACCTGGAGGAAGTTCCTGGCTCCTAGCTTCAGGTTGCCTCAGCTCCAGGCATTGTGTTCACTGGGGGAGTTAATCACTGGATGGAAGATCTTCCTCTCTGTCTCTTTGCCTCTCAGTATATTTGACTTTGAAAAAAAAAAAAGATAAATTAAAAAGAAAAAAAGATTCATTTGAAAGACAGAGAGAGAAAAGAGAAAGACCTATCTACTGATTCACTCCCCAGACAAATGCAACAGATCAGGCTGGGCAGGCCTCAGCCAGAAGCTTATTCCAGGTCTCTCATGTGGGTGTAGGAGACCCAAGAACTTGGGCCATCTCTTTTTTTCCCAGAGCATTCATTAGCATGGAGTCAGATCGGAAGTAGAGCAGCTGGGATTTGAACTATTGCCCATAGAGGATGCTGGCATTGTAGGCGGCAGCTTTACTAGGTTCTCCACACCACGGCTCTGCAAATGAGTCTTCAGGAAATATTCTTACAGTGGGATTTAACGCATGCACAGTCTGTTAGGTTTTCTGAGGGTACTCCCCATCTGCCACCCCACAGCCTCAGTCACAGGGTTTCCTGTCAAGCATTCAGATGACTGCAATAAGAGAAGTGAAAAACAGCATTTCAGAGCAGTCTATGATTTCCAATTCCTATTTCAAGTAAAACTGCACGTTATCCTTCCCCCAGTATTTAAGCACTTTAAAATTTTTTTAAAATTTCCATCTCAGGCCCCGCGTGATGGCTCAGTGGCTAAACCTCATCTTTCAAGCATTGAGATCCACATGGACACTGGTTTGTATCCTGGCTCCCTACCTGTAGCCTGGGAAAGCAGTAGAGAAGGGTCCCAAAGCCTTGGTACCCTGCAATAGGATGAGAGGACCCGAAAGAAGTTCCTGGCTCCTGGCTTTGGATTAGCTGAGTGCTAGTTGTTGTAGCCACTTGGGGAAGTGAACCAACGAACAGAACATCTTTCTATCTCTCCTCTCTGTAAAATCTGATCTGCCTTTCAAATAATATAAGTCTTTTTTTAAAAAAAAAATTTGTATCTGCTCGTGTATTTCTGTCCTTTATTACATTTTGGTATTTCTTTTACAATTTGGATTGATGACAGTAGTTTTTTAACATGTTCATTGTAAATCCTAGTGTCTCATTCATCCTTAAACATTTATTCTGGGATTTTTCTCTTCTGTAATGAAGAACTTAGTTAATAGAGTGAATATTATCTTTTTGTTTTATTGCCTTTGCCACACTCAAGTTACGGAAGACTTGTCTGCTCCTCTCTGGGTTTGATATGAGTTATGGATATAATATTGTGTTTTCAAATGGCTGCCGGAGTGGCCCCAGCACCATTTGTTAAGACACTCATCTCTGTCTCAATAATCGAAGGCAGCATCTTTATTATACACTACATTTCTCTTTGTAAGGGGGAGATTTTTAGACTTTTTATTGTACTCCACTGGTCTATACAACTTTCATGACAGAACTTGCAGAATGCTTCAACATCTACAGGTCTAGTGTCTCAGATCTGATCCTCAGACTGCCTTGCAATGTGCTTTTTCTACATAAAATACAGAACCAACTTGCCTAGCACACACACACAAAAAAACTTACTGATACATTTATAGAAATGTCACTAACTATACATTAACTTACACAGAGCAGATACTCATAGTGTTGATTGTCCTATCCCAAAACCAAGGATTTCTTCTAATATATTTAAAAGTATTTTTCTGCATTCCAGAGGTATTTTATTAAGGATTTGATTGGGGCGTACATTGTGCGTAGTGCGTTAAGCTGGCACCAGCCAAGCCAACGTCATTTATGGGTGCTGGTTGCTCCATTTCAATCAAGCTCACTGATAATGTACCTGGTAAAGCAGCCGAGGATGGCCCAAGTGCTCGGGCCCCAACATTGACATGGGACATGCAGAAGAGGCTTATAGCTCCTGGTATAAGGCTGTTGTGACCATTTGGGGAATTAATCAGGAGGTGGAAGATCTTTCTCCTCTCTCTGTAGCTTTGTGTTTCAAAATAAGCAAATAAATATTTTTTTTTTAAGTATTTATTTCTTTTTATTGGAAAGGCAGGTATACAGAAAGAAGTAGAGACAGAGAAGATCTTCTGTCTGCTGGCTCACTCCCCAAGCAACCACAATGGCCGGAGCTGAGCTGATCTAAAGCCAGGAGCCAGGAGCTTCCTCTAGGTCTCTCACATGGCTTTGGGCTGTCCTCGACTGCTTTCCCAGGTCACAAGTAGGGAGCTGGGTGGGAAGTGGAGCTGCTGGGATATAAACCGGTGACATATGGGATCCAGGCATGTACAAGGCGAGGACTTTAGCCACTAGGCTACCATGCAGTGCCCTAAATTTAAGAAAAAAAAAAATTAAAGTCTTGGGTGGTTTTATATCCCTATATTTTATTTCTTTTTGCTGTCACCGTAAATGGGATTATCCAACCATTATCTACCCCAAAGGTTATTTGTGTGTAAGAAGACTATTGACTTTTGCACATTAATTGCATATTCTGCTGTTCTTACTGTATTTTTGAGTTAGTTTTACTATTGATTTTCTGTAGCAGTCTAGATATGCTGTCTTACTGTCTACAAATAGGAACAGTATTACTTTTTCTTTTCCAAATCTTATGCCTCTTTATCGATTTGTTTACTTGCGTCAGCAAGGCTCCAGTACAATGCTGAATATGAGTGGAATTGGTGAGTATCTTTCTCTTTTCTTGACCTTACTAAAAATGCCTCTAGGGTTCTCCTTTGGCCTAGACATGTGTGTGAAGAGACAGTCATTATATTTAGGCAGTGTCGATCATAATGGAACTGCATAAGTGGCTTCACCATAAATAGGTGTTAATCTTTGGGTAATTATGACATAAGGTTATATTACATATTATTAAAGACACAATAATATAACCCTTAGGCTTATTAACATGGTGAATAGTAATGATCTTAATGTTGAACCATCTTTTGCATTCCTGATATACACCTACCTGTAATGGTGTATCAGCCTAACACCTTGACTGAGAACAATTTGAGGGGGGGATGGTAAAGGAAAATGTACACATACTTTATGACCCAAGAGTTCATTCAACACAAACTTCCTCCAGACAGGGGAGAGGGGCTGCCGACAGACTCCTCCCTAACAGCCAGGCAACACCTTCTGTAAAATCCAAAGCAGGTTTGGAGAGCTCCAGGCTGAGGGGCCTGCTGAGGCCCCGGTGTGTTTGGTGGGTGGCGGGGGTGGTGGATAGGTGACAACAGGGTGTGCCCCTGCTCCCCTGCACTGTGCCTCACTGCTCTCTCTCTCTCTCTCTCTCTGCTGCCCCTGAGCTGTCTTCACCAGAAGACTGTTTGCTTTGAGTCCTGGGAGTTGTTGTGGAACATTTTCAAATCCAAACAGAAAGCTGTGTGTAATGCCCACATCCACCAGCAGCATTTAAGAGTCTGCAGGGACAGGGGTAGTGTGTGGCTGCACAACTCCAGGCAGTGTCAGAAGCAGGTTAAATCACAGGGAAGCCAGGAGGTATCGTGAAGAACTGAACTGCTGCTGGGGAAGCCCAAGAATCCAGCCACCAAGGGAAACACATCCCCAGGCCCCTACCCTACACAGCCTGGCTCAGCAAATGGTCGTGCCAGAGCGCATCCAAAGCTTCCCCTCGTGCCTGCAGGCCTGACTCACAGCTGGTGCCTGTCACTGCTCAGGGACCCCATTCAAAACCCTAAGCACAATCTCTACTGAGTGCATTCTGCTCTCACACTGTCATAAAGTCGAGAATTGTGAAGTAAAATCAGATCCTAAGTCAGCAACCATTTGTATTTTATGGGTGTGGAACACAAAAGAGGGGAGTTTTCTTTTACTGTAGTATACACAGATAATGCAATAGTATTCACCCTTTAAAAAAAATCTGCACTATGGAACAAAATAAACCCTGAAGGAGGCATTATGTTAACAGAAATAAACCACTCACAGAAGAACAAACGTTGCATGATTCCACTAAGATGAGTGAGGCACCTAAGACAGACTGAAGAGGCAAGTAGAATCAAGGGTTAAAGAGTTGCCAATCCAAAGTAGGAAGCTCCAGTAACACATACGAGAAGTTCTAGAGCTCTGCATTGTGCCTGCAGGTAACTGAAAACCTGTTAAGAGGAAAGGTCTCCCCCAGCTGTGGGCAGCAGCCTTGTACCTAGGCAAGTGTTACACTGCTGGGAGAACAGCAGCTAGCAGTCAACAGGCGTCCTGGGCCTAGTGAATGCTATGTTAACTTTACCAGCGTGCCAGCATAGTTGCCCGTCTCTTTAAAAAAAAAAAAAAAAGATCTGTGGGGAAGGGAGCAGAGTGCCCATTGTGCCACCATGGATGTGCATCAACTATAGCCACTCCACCGCCATCACCACTGCCGTGAGCCATGGGAGGGCGGTGCACTGCTAGGGGGACGGGCTGGAACGGGGACCACTGAGGACTTGTCTGACATACATAAAATGATTCCTTGGGGCTTCCATGAACTGGTCACTGCACCTACAGGTATCAACGGAGCTGAGAGATGAATCAGAAATAGAATCTGGAGAGACTCCCTGGGTCAGGCCAAAGCACCTGCAAATGCACAAGAGCTGATTTGGCAGTGGATTGGGCCAGGTTAGGCTGCAGTACCCAGCAGCAGTGAGTGTTGGGGCTGGGTTAGGCTGCAGCATTGCCAGTGCGTGCAAAAGCTGGAGTTAGGGCACGCTGGGCTGAGCTAGGCTGTAGCACCCACTGGTGCATGCAAGAACCAGGGTTGGGAGTGGGTTGGTACACTAGGCCACAGCACCCAATAGAACATGAGAAAATTGAGGTTGGGGCAGGCCAGTAGTTCTTTGGGGTTACTCCATCTAGGTTACAGCACTGACTAGTGCACACCAGAGCTGGGCCTGGGGGCGGCCTGGGCTGAATTAATCTGCAGAACCAGTGGTTTGAGAGCCAGGACTAGGGGTGGGACCTACCAGGCAGCTGCATCCACTGGTATGCACATTGGCTGGTACAAGGGACAGACTGAACCAGACCCTGCACTAGTTGGCACATAAAAGGGCAAGGTCCAAAGACCTCCCAGGTGAGGGTTCTTAGAGAGCCCCAACAAGACCACTGCACTAGATCCCTGACCTCAGAGAAAATCACACACATGTGGTCTGATCCTGGAGAACATGTTGCAGGACTGGACTACCTCAGCTGCTGCCCTTTGCACAAGATTGGAGAATGTACCCAGACAAAAACGAAACACAAGGCAGCTCATCTAAGCCAACAGAAAACTGTGAAAACCTCATCAAAAGATGGAAAGAGGGGGCCCGGTGGTGTGGCCTAGCAGCTAAGATCCTCACCTTGAATGCACTGCGATCCCATATGGGCTCCTGTTCTAATGCCAGCAGCTCCACTTCCCATCCAGCTCCCTGCTTGTGGCCAGGGAATGCAGCAGAGGACGGCCCAAAACCTTGCGACCCTGCACCTGTGTGGGAGACCTGAAGGAAGTTCCTGGCTCCTAGCTTCAGGTTGGCTCAGCTCCAGGCATTGTGGTCACTTGGGGAGTGAATCATTGGACAGAAGATCTTCCTCTCTGTCTCTCCTCCTCTCTGGTTATCTGAATTTGTAATAAAAATAATTAAATTAAAAAAAAAAAGATGGAAAGAAGGACAGATTGAACAACACTCCAGGCTAGGCTCTACAACAGGTACCTATGTCTGTGGGCACACTGAGGCGGACAAGAGCCAACAGGCCTTAGAAAGGATTTCTTACTCTGGTGTAAGAAAGCTGACAACCTCTTAAAACAATCAAGACCATCCAAATAACAACCTTAGAATATTTTTCCCCACATCCTCCCTAGGAGGTTAATATAGTATGAAAGCAGAGACTTCCCCCTACTCCCCACACACCAGCCCAGTCCCCAGGGACATAAGGAAAATGGAAATATTTATCTCATCCATCTCCTTCCCACCAATCCTAATCGGAATGGGAGGCCCACATGGGTCTGTAACCCTCTCACCTTTGTAATAGGCATTCAAAAAAAAAAAAAAAGGCTGTGCGCCAGGCTAGGGTGTCTTCAAGCATGGATCCCTGACTCCAGCCACCGTATGCTGTGGTGAGCTATCCCCGGGCCTGCCTGGGCTCCAGTGGCTGCTCCCTTGGGGTGAGTACACCAAGGAGGGAAGTCTCGGGAGCTGAGCAGGCCAGGGGCCCACCCGCCACCATCATTGTGCATGGGATGGGATTGGGGAGGGGCACAACCTTGGACTTGGGGGTTGAAACTTCCTGCAGCATACTGGCTGCTGGTGGGCACCAGGCTGGGGTGTCTCCATGCTCGGATCCCTGACTCCAGCCAACACATGCATCAGGCCGCCTTTGGGGTTTTCGCTCTTTATATCACTGCTTAGGTAGCTCCACGTTGATAGTACTCTGCATCTGAGATGTGAATTAATCCTAAAGATTCCCAATGACAGGGTAACTTTTCCTTTGAAGAACTTCTAATCACTGAACAATGCTGACCAGCGAACACCAGTCCATGCAAAACCTAAGACTAAACCTGCGTGTTTAGCAGGATCATATTCTATTACTTGACATGATTGTGGATCAGGAGACAGGTCTCATTAGGCAGGGTCATGTCATTAACTAGCACTCGAGAGAACCATATCCGGGGGTAGATTCTGTGGGGGATGTGTGGGCCAATCCCTGTGGAAATTCTAGCCCCACTGGTTAGCTCAAGAGTTGGCATGGTGATACACTAGGCTAGGTGTGACCAAGGAGCCTGCCATCAATCACAGGTAAAGGAATCAACAACAGTCTGGACTGGTCAAGGCAGCAGCACCTGAATGTGCATCCTAAATAGGGTGTGAGGTGCGATGGGCTGCAACATTCACCAGCTCACATAAGGCCAAATGGAAGGCCAGACTATGTCTGACACTGGCCTAAAACCCAACGGCATATATGAGAACTGGGTCTGGGAGTGGATCAAGTGGAGGAACTTGGGAAACTCTCCTGGCGAGTCATAGCTCACACTGGTCAACATGTGGTCCAGACCTGGGGGTCAGACAAGCTGTGAAAAGTAGCTCCAATGACTGGCTAATGTGTGAATTGGTAATGGAATGGGGTAAATCAGGCAGGACTGAGCTAACCTTAGTTCACAAGCAAAAACAGAAACCAGGATGGAGCACAGGTCATGCCGAGCTAGGCTCTTGTACCTACTGGTCTGCGTGAGCCAAGCCAGGAACACTAAGCCACACCATCTAGGGCAGGGGCCGGGACAGGTGAGGGGTTGTGCCAAGCTGAGTCAGAGCAACCACTGGCATGCGTGTGATCTACAGCTTGGAACAGGCCTGGATGGGGAGCTAAGGAGACACCCTAGCTGGGTTGAGGTTCCCACCGAGGGGCATGTGGGCTGGAATGGGGGCTGCGTTCTAATCAGGATATGGCTGTAGTCCCCTTGGCATAAGTGTGGACTGGGACTGGACGTACCAAGCTGGGCTAGACTCCAACACCATCTGGTGCTCTGGAGGACCATGGTAGATGTGGGACGGACTAGGCTAGGTCTCAGCCACTGCTGAGCAATGTGTGAGCTGTATGTGGGTATGGATGAGCCATGGCTGGGCTGAAACATTTAACAGCAAGAACCAGATTGGGTTGAAGGCCAGTCAGGAAAAGCCACCGTTCCTGCTAGGACAGGAGGTGAACTAAGTAGGGATGGCTCATGAACCTACTGGTATGCGCAAATTCTGGCATTGGGAGAGGTTCTGATGGAAGAGCCTGGGCAATTCCACTGGCAGGACATTGTCCCTGCAGGTAAGCACAAGAAGCATGATAGGAAACAGCCCAGAACAGGCCATGGAAAGTTTCCCACTGGCATACATTTGGCATAGGTTGGGGGTAGACCAGACTGAATCAGTTCACATCACCCACCAGAACAGAGTGTGGGTCAGGCCAGGTTCGGTTGTGACAAAAACCAGTGCACAATATGGAATGCCAAGGTGAGGTTACCTGTACCAGATGTGACCGCAGCACCCAACCAGCACATGTGAGAACCAGGAAGGAGGATGGCGGACCCAGCAGGGGGAATGTGGGGGTATTCCCTTGCTGGACAGCTACTCCCACTGGACAGTGTGAGCTGGGATGGGGCAGACCAGATTAAGCAGGGCTACACCTGTGGACCTCATGTGGCCTAGATCAGGGAAAAGCCAGGCTGGGCTGATTGTTCCTCCTGGCGCAAACAAAAATTAGAGTGGATGAGGGTTGTCTGAGCTTAGCCTCAGCATCAGCTGGCAGAAGTTGGCACTGGGGGCTAGTTCTGTCAAGTTACACTACAGAACCACCTGGAGAGTGCATAATCTGGGAGTGGGAGTGGCCCAGAAGGGAAATAGTGAGCTCCTCCCTCTTGGGTTACCACTCCCACTGGAGAGCATGAAAACCAGGATTGGGGCTGGGGTGACTAGACAGAAAGGCACCCATCAGCATCTATGAGGGCTGGATAGTGGAGCTGGTTAGATGGAACTAAGCTTCAATACTCATCGACATGTACGAGAGCCAAATGGAATGTGGGACAGACTGGACTAGTCTGCGACACATACTGGCAAACCAGGGTAGGGGGCGGGCCTGGTGGGGGTTATTGTTGTCACTCTAAGTAGGCTGCAGCTCCCACTGGTTTATGTGAAGGCCAAGTGTGTGCTGGGCAGAACCAGGCTGGACTGCAACACCCATTGGTTCCAGTAGAAGTCAGGGCTGGAAACAGAACCAACCCAGCAATTGCAACCACCAGCTGCTGGGGCGATGGACTGTACCAGGGCCTGTACATATAAGAATCTGGTCTGGTAACACCTCAGACAAAGTTTCTTTGGGGATCTCCCCAATCGAACTGCCAGACTCAGAACCCTAACCATGAAAAGACAGAGGACAGAACAAGTCAATCAACCACCTCAGCTGTATGTTGGCAGCGAAATACTGTGCAAACGGAGACTCTATGATGGACTAGGTATATCAGTGGATTCCTCAATGACCTCACCATGCTTGGAGTGGCAGCAATTCATAACTGTTGAACTATCAAAACCACCTGAGCAAGACCCTTGGAGCATGCCCCACATCCGGGACCTGGGGTGGGTGGGAGACTGTGTGGGGCTTCTCCCTTAGCATCTCCCTTTACACCAGATACATGAAGGTAACAATGTGGAAATACTAGTGTTACCCACTTTCCTGTAGCCTTTGAACCTTTTTACCCTAATTAACTATGTGGAGATTGTAAAAAATACAATAAAAAAAAATGGAAAAAGTTTTTTTAAAAAACGGGTAGTAGCCTCGCAGCTAAAGTCCTCGCTGCCAGGATCCCATATGAGCGCTGGTTCTAATTCCAGCAGCTCCACTTCCTACCCAGCTCCCTGCTTGTGGCCTGGGAAAGCAACTGAGGACGGACCAAAGCCTTGGGACCTTGCACCCGTGTGGGAGACCCAGAAGAGGCTCAAGGCTCCTGGCTCCTGGCTTTGGTTTGGCTCAGCTCTGACCATTGTGGCCACTTGTGGAGTGAATCGGTGGACATAAGATCTTCCTCTCTGTCTCTTCTATCTATCTGATTTTCCAATCTAGAAAAAAAAAAAGGAATGAAAAGAAAAAAGAAAAGGTCTCATGGTAAATGTTTCTACCACAATAAAATGTAACAGTGGTTAGCGCTGTGGTACAGTGGGTTAATTATGCTTCTGATGCTGACATCCCAGATTGGGGCACCAGTAAGACCCAGTTGCTCTGGTTCTAACCCAGTTCCCTGTTAATGCATCTGGGAAGGCAGTGGAAGATGGCTCAAGTGCCTGGACTCCTGCCACCCACACAAGAGACCTGGCTTCAAATGATGCCTTCCAAGTTGTTCAGCCAGTGAGGAACTGGGGAAAGGAACCTCTGTGTGATAGGGATCAAAGGAATGGAAATTCTCAAGGCTACATGGTGGGGTAGCAAGCTAATCCTCTGGCTGTGGTGTTGGTATCTCAAATGAGAATTGTTTCAATTCCCAGGTGCACTACTTCTGTTCTGGCTTTCTGGTTATGGCCTAGGAAGGCTGTGAAAGATGGCCCAAGTCCCTGGGTGCCTCAAAGAAGCTCCTGGCTCCCAGCTTCAGACTGGACCAACTCTGACTGCCGTCACCATTTAGGAAGTGAATCAGCAAATGGAAGGCCTCTCTCCCCCTCCCTCTTTGTGTGTGTAGGTGTGTGTCACCCTGCCTTTCAAATAAATCTTTTCAAAAATTTACACAAAGGGGGCCACATTGTAGCACACCAGGTTAAGCTGTGACACTGACATCTCATATGGGAACACACAGGTTCAAGTACTAGTTGTTCTGCTTATGATCCAGGTGTTCAAGTCCAGCCACCCACTAGCTAGACCAGAACGGAGCTCCAGACTTCTGGTTCCGGGGAAAGAGAGAGATCTTCCATTCACTGGTCACTCACAAGATGGCTGCAATGGTCAGCACTGGTTCAGGATGAAACCAGGAGCTTCATTCAGACCTCCCATCGGGGTGCAGGGGCCCAAACACTTGGGCCATTTTCCACTGCTTTGCCCAGGTCACTAGCGGCAGCTGCAGAAGTAGAACAGCCAGGACACAAATTGATGCCATGAGAGGCTGGTGTCACAGGCACCAACTTTACCCATCATGCCACAGTGCTGGCCTCCTCTTTCCTTGCTTTCAATTATGTATGTAATATATTTTTAAATGTATCTTGTTTTTCACAGTAAAGCATTTCTAAAAAGAAATTAGTAAACAGGCAATAGATAAGGAGCTAACATTTAAAATGTACAAAATGCATTTAAATTTCTATGACCAATGATCAGGGAACTGACGCACAGCTCATCAGAACCCACAGATACTAAATAAACTCAAAGAAAATGACAGAGTCTCATAACAGCTAACTCTATAGAACACTGTTTTAGATCCATTAAGCCAAGTGGCAAAGCAATGTTGTAACAATTTAAAAAACAAATGACAACCACAAAGACTGAAGAGCTACTTTAGTAATAGTTTAACATTGAAAAACATAATGCCAAACACTGAGTTATGTTATAAGCTATCTAGGAAATGTATACAGCTAAATCTGTATAGCTTATTTTATAGCCAAAACTTGGAAAGGACCTCTGCAAACCCCAAAAACTTAAGTGATCAAAAGGATTATGACTGTAATATTCTTCCTGACATAGTTTCAATAAGACACAGGATGTTCTCAAAAATGTACAAGAGACAGAGAGATGCAGACAGAGGGATAAAAACAAAGCATTTCTATCTGCTGGTTTGTCCCCCAAACGCCTTCAGTGATCAATCCCGGGCCAGACCAATGCTGGTAGCCAGGACCCATGCAGGCCGGCCACCTGGACCTACTGCTCGGGCGGTCACTCGCTGCCTCCAAGGACCTGCACTGCACAGGCTGGAGTTGGCAGCCACAGCAAGGAACTGAAGAGCCTAGGACACTGATATGGAATGCAAAGGGCTTAACTGGCATTTTAGCTATTAGGCCAAATGCCCTTGCCAGATACCAGCCTTTTTTTTTTTGAGAGGCAGGAAGGGGCAGCACTGTGGCGCAGTGGGTGAAGCTACCCATACTGGAGTGCCAGTTCAAGGACTACCTCCTCCACTTCCAAATCAGCTTCCTGCTAATGTACCCCAGGAGGCAGCAGTGGCCCAAATCCTTGGGTCCTTGCTCAACTGTCCTATAACAGCTAGGGCTGGGCCAGGCCAAACCCAGAGACGAGAACTTGATCCAAATCTCCCCATTTGGGTAACAGGGACCCAACTTTTGGGGGGCCTGCAAAGGTGCACAAGAGCAGGAAGCTGGAATTGGAAATGGAGCCAGGACTCCAACCAGTGCATTGCATTATGGGATAAAGGATTGGTGTGGAGATACAGGGAAAGGCTGTTAATCACGGGACCAAATACAGGAATGTTCAAACAAACTGAAGAGCTACTTGCCATTCTAGAAAACAAAGTTCATAAATGATCACTCCGGGAGCTTCCCCTCTTAGACTTGTACATTTCATTCAGTTACTATTTACCCAGTGATATACTGTGCTAGACACCATGGTCAGGCCTTGAAGTAACATGACATAAGAACCGCATTCAGGAAACTTCCAGACTATGAGGAAATGGACATGCCAACAAATAATCACCACACAACAGGGCAAACCTGACAAAATACTTTCCAAGATTTATTTATTTTATTGGAAACGCAGATATACAGAGAGGAGAGACAGAGAGGAAGATCTTACATCCACCGATTCACTCCCCAAATGGCCACAACGGCCAGAGATGAGCTGATCCAAAGCCAGGAGCCAGGAACCTCTTCTGGGTCTCCCACATGGGTGCAAGGTCCCAAGGCTTTGGTCCGTCCTCAGTTGCTTTCCCAGACCACAAGCAGGGAGCTGGATAGGAAGCAGGGCCACTGACACACGAACTGGTGCCCATATGGGATCCTGGCATTTGCAAGGTGAGGCCACTAGGCTACCACACCAGGCTCTACAAAGTGCTTTCTTAAAAACTTGCTGGCTTCAGGAGCAGGTGTTGTGGTACAGTGCACTAAGCCATAGCACATGGTGCTGACACATCCATGGAGTTGGTTAGAATCTCAGCTACTCCGCCAGCTGTTCAGCTTCCTGTTGCTGTGTCATGGGAGGTGGAGCATGATGGTCCCAATCTTGAGAGCCCAGTTGCTTTGCATGGGAGACCAGGATGGAATTTCCTGGCCCCTGGCTTCAGTTTGGCCTAGCCGGGTCTCTCAGCCATTTTGGGGAGTGAACCAGCAGATGGATGATTTCTTGTCTCTGTCATTCTTTTAATAAATGAATTTTTAAGATTTATTTATTATTTGAAAGGTACAGTGATAGAAATCTTTCACTGGTTCACTAACCCAAACAGCCACAACCAGCCAGGCTGCATCCTGGCTGAAGTCAGGATCTTGGAACTCCATCCGGGTCTCCCTCTGAGGCCAAGGAACTAGGTTGATCTCTACTGCTTTCTGAGGTACATTAGCAAGGAGCTGGATCAGAAGTGGAACAGCCAGGATGCAAATCAGCATCATTATGAGATGCTAGGGCTGGCACAGTGGCATAGAAAGCTGATTCTCTGCCTATGGTACTGACATTCCATATGGCTGCCCCACTTCCAATTCAGCTCCCTGTTTAAGGCCGGGGGAAAGCAGCAGAAGGTTGCCCAAATCATTGGGCCCTTGCATTCATGTAGGAGACCCAGAAGAAGCTCCTGGATAAGCCCAGCTCTGGCCGCTGTGACCATTTAGGGAGCGAACCAGTGCACAGAAGATCTCTGTCTCTTCCCATTTATTTATAGATGCTAGCATTGCAAGAGGTGGCTTAACCCTCTGGCCTGGCCACAATGCCTGTTAGAGCAGCTTTTCAACAGCACTGAATTGGAACCAGCATTTTGAGTCTTGGCTGCTTTATTTCCAATTTCCAATCCAGGCCCTTGCTCATGCGCCTAGGAAAGCAGTGAACAGCCTCCACCCAAGGAGGAGTCCCCCATGGAGCTCCTGGCCCCTGGCTTCAGCCTGGCCCAGCCCTGGCTGTTGTAGCCATCCATCTGAGGAATGAACGCATCTTTCTGACATTCTGGCACATGAACTAGACCCTGAAGGACAGGTGAAGCCTGTGGACAAGGCAGAGGCTGTGAGGAGGCATGGTCAGGGAGGGGTTCAGCAGGAACAGCACTGCTTAGAGCGGTGGCTGCTAGGATACTCACAGGGGTCCAGACTCTCACCCCACAGCTCATGGGACCCCCTGGGACTTCCCGCACTCAACTCCCAAGGTTACTGCGTGTTGCCTTGAAGTCTTTTCTAGCCTTTCTTCTCTTAAAAATAAAGACACATATAAATTCAGTTCTGTTTCTTTCAATGACACAGCACATTCCAGGTACACTTAAATAAAAATAAATAAAAAATCTCATTCACTCCCCTTATCTACTCCCTCTCCTCCTCCACCCTGTAATGCTAAACTCAATGTGTGTAATTCCCCTGTGCATGCTATTGCTATCCTAGATCTTTGTCTAATTTCCTTTATTTAAAAAAAAATTTTTTTTCCCCATTGGATAGGCAGATTTACAGCGAGGAGGAGAAACAGAGAGACCTTCTGTCCACTGATTCACTCCCCAAGTGGCTGCAACAGCCAGAGCTGAACCATTCTGAAGCCAGGAGCCAGGAGCTTCTTCTGAGTTTCCCACATGAGTGCAGGGTCCCAAGGCTTTGGGCCATCTTCTGCTGCTCTCCCAGACCACAAGTAGGGAGCCGGATGGAAAGTAGAGCAGTCAAGACAAGAACCAGCTCCCATATGGGATTTTGGCACTTGAAGGTAAAGGATTAGCTTGTTGAGCCATTGTGCCAACCCCTATCTAATGTCTTAAACTCCTTGTTTCCTCCTAGGCTACTTCTCCCAGCTAAGGTTAAGATGAGAAATTCTATGCATAAGCTGACTACCACAGTGACCAGCATTGCAAGTGTCTCAAGACCCAGCAGTTCCATTTCTCCTAGCAGATTGCAAGATTCTTGCAAACAGTAGAGCAACCCAGCTAACAAAATGTGGGTTCAATTTGATTTGCTACACTGCTTGGCAAATAAAATACTTCTGCCTGGCCCATCCCTCGTGTGCTCTCAACCAGCCTGTCCCACGCAAGTCCCTTGCCACTTTATCAAGACATCAGCAGGTGTCCGAAATTCCATGATACCAGCACAGGTTGGGGCAACACATGATGTCCAGAGCTCCTGGTTCACTTCCTATCTCTGTCCCCAAAACCCTTTTAGTACAAAGGCAACCTTCTCGTGTTTCCGAGTCTTCCTATCTCAAGAAAGGACAATCTTCACCCATTCGTGTGTGGCAAACACGCACCAGGCCCTCTCGCAAGCTCCTTCTGCATACATCAGACTACTTGAACCCTTAAAAGGACTCCAGGCCGAAGGAGAGATCATTACCCTGGAATGAGGGTGGAAAATCAGGGTACACGAAGAGCGTCATATACAGAGAGCCACAGAGCTAAGACGTGCAGAAGCCGGGGTTCGAACCCCAGCAATCTGTGCAGTGTAGGCTTTCACCAACTTGGCCCAGCCTGGCTACGGCGAAGCTGCACACCTAGGGCAGCAGGCACCAGGCACGAGACACACAGAACCCACTCGGGGCAGCAGCTGTTAGGCGCGAGACCCACAGAACCCACTCCAAGTAACAGCCGGGTTCACGACCGAGGTGCAGCACACGCAACGAGCCCTGACTTTCCTCCCGAGCACAGTGGGGGGTGCCGGCGCCAGGGGCCTGGGAAGGTTCCCAAGGCCTCCGTGCGCCCCTGGGAGTCCGCGGACTGCTCGCCACACACAGCCCTTGGTGGGCCCCGCCAACCCGAGCCGGGATCTCAGGGAACCGGCGGCGGACTCCGACGGGCCGGCCAGGGCGGTGGGGCAGGGCCGAAGCGGGGACCACCCGTAGGGCCGCGCGCCGCACTCACCGGTTCCGCAACTTCCCGGAGAGCCGAGCCCCGATCCGAACTCCGCGCGCCGCCAGCCCCGTTCCCGCGCGGGCGTCAAGCGCTTGGCGCCGGAAGACAGCACGCCCCGATTGGCTGCGTCTTGAGAATCCCGACCAATACCTCCGTCCCGTGGCACTTGCGCCCCACCTCCCTCGCGCGGTGGGAGGGATCACCGTACGTGACTGGAGAGGCACGTATTCTCAAACCCCAATCAGAACCGAGAAGGGCGGATCAGGTGACCGTGGTGAACCTCCCTGACTTCCGGCGCTGTGTGGAGTCTTAGATTTAGGCGTCTTCGGGGAGGATGGAGCCTCTGAGGGAACCGGCACCCGGTTGTGGCAAACAGCCTGCGTTCCACGGGACAGTGGGCCCTGTGAGGCCGGGTTAGGCTTCTTTCCTGTCTTCCCGTGTGCTTCCTGCTTTCTTGGCTTCTCTGTTTTTGTTTTGATTTTTATTGGCAAGTCAGATTTTACAGAGTGGTAGGAAGATCCTCCATCCGCTGGTTCACTCCCCAAGAAGCCAGGAGCCTCTTCAGGGTCTCCCTCGCGGGTGCAGGATCCCAAGACCCGGGCCGTCCTCGACTGCTTTCCCAAGCCACAAGCAGGGAGCTGGATGGGAAGCAGTGCCGCCGGGATTAGAACCAGCACCCATATGGGATCCTGGTGCGTGCAAGGCGAGGATTTTACTCACTAGGCTACCGTGCTGGGCCCTCATTTTCTCTCTTAATTTGTCTTTCAAATAACTTTTTTAAAAAGTGGGGGGTGAGGGAATCAGCATGATGATTCAATGGTTAAGTCCTCACCTTGCAAGCTCCAGGATCCTGTATAGGTACTGGTTCACGTGCCAGCTGCTCCGCTTCGCATCCAGCTCCCTGCTTATAGCCTGGCAAAGCAGTAGAAAATGGGCCAAGCATTGGGACCCTGCACCCATATGGGAGACCTAGAAGAGATTCCAGAGACTCTGGGCTCCTGGTTTCGGATTGGCTTAGCTCCGGCCGTGGCAGTCACTTGGGGAGATCTTCCTCTATGTCTCTCCTTCTCTCTGTATATCTTACTTTCCAATTAAAAAAAAAATCGGATCGTTCTTTCCAAGAAAATTGAATAAAATTTTTTTAAAGGAGGTTAATGGCTGTCCCTGAGGAGATGGTGGGGCGGGGGGCCTGCCTTGCCCTGTGGATGTTAAGCCAGGCTCTGAACGGCATTGAGGGGTGCCCTCTGGCCTGTGGAGCTGGTTTCAGTTCGGGTTCTTGTGCACAGGCGCCATGTTCCTCACCGTCCCCTCCTCCGCAACCATTTCCCGGGCCGCCCCATGTCAGCTTTCACGAAGCAGGATGTGATCCTCCAATGTCCTGAGGTCGAGGCCGACCACCACTACTGGCCGAGCAGACCCTGCATGAGCGCGGAGCAGGAGTGCAGCCACGCAGCAGTGCACAGGGCCAAGGCCTTGAAGGCGGCCAGTGTCTGCCAAATTCCTCCCCCACTGCCCATCACCGATTCATGGTCGACCAGCTGGAGCACCTCAGCGTCACCAAGAAGTGGTCCTAAGCTGGGGTCGTGGGCCTCAGGGTGGGTGGGTCACGCAGGGTACCCTCCACGCTGCCCTGTTGTGCCAGTGCTGAGAACGATGGACACCCAGCATTGCTCGAGGCACAGATAAGGTCCCAGTGTGTTTGGAACGGAAGTTACAATAAAGCAAGTCACACACCAAAAAAAAAAAAAAAAGAAGTGGTAACTGTGAGGTGATGGATATGTTAATTTGCTCCCTTGTAGCAACCTGTGGGTGTGTATTCCTTAACATGCTGATGTCTACACCATACCCTTTGTTAAATGGCTATTTGTTTCTATTTTGGAGTATCTGTGTGCAATCTACCTATGTTTAAATGTTGTGACAACCAAAACACTGCAGATGGCAGACAAACAGAACACATTCTTGTCACACTGCCCCTGGGTTCCCTTCTGCATGGAAGACCAGGCAGGTTTTGAATAGCAGACTGGCCCAGCAAGAAGCAGCCCAAGAAACAAGACAAGGCAACAAGGGATTAACCAAAAATATCGCAGCTGACTCTCAGCCTCCACTGGTTTTACCTAAAGAGCTGGTGGAACAGTCACAGCCCACGGAGAGTTGGCAGTCCCTGAAATGGGGTTTCTCCAAACTCCTTGATTGACCTTTGGCTTTTTGCCCTCTGCATTCTTCAGTCTTGTGGCCACTTCTGATACCTTCCAGCATGCCAGGCCCTGTGGGTTGCTTTGGGGCGCCCCTAGCCCATGGTAGAGGAAGACAGCCGCACACACAGTGACAGTACACCCACTAGCTGGCAGTGTCCTGGGTGTGTGTAGGATTAACCCCTAACCTCAGCTGAAGGCCCATGAGGCAAGGAAAGGGTGTGATGCAAAATCTAAGGCCAGGATCCTGGGACAATGCTAAGGCAACTGAGACAAGGCCAGAAAAACCAGAAATGGGGAGCAGGCCCTACACCTCTCTTTTTGAGTGGCTTCTCTCAGGTAATGCAGTGAAAGACTTGATGCAATGCCTCTGAGTTACAGAACAACTAGAAAATCCATGACCCCATGCCATGGCTAATCCTCCTCCTTTAAGTGCTAGGATCCCATATGGGCACTAGTTTGTATCCCAGGTACTCCACTCCAATCCAATTCCCTGCCTATAGCCTAAGAAAACAGTTGAGAACGGCCCAAAGCCTTGGGACCCTGCACCCATGTGGAAGACCCAGAATAAGTTCTGGCTTCCTGGCTTTGGATCAGCTCAGCTCCAGCCATTGTGGCCATTTAGTGGGAGTGAACCAACGCATGGAAGATCTTTCTGCCTCTCCTCTCCGTGAATATGACCTGCCATTCTGATAAAAACAAGTCTTTTTAAAAAAATTCATTATTGTTTATAGAAAGGTGCATTGCATTCAGTGGAATATCAACTTCGATTTGCCCAGTTCTGCTGTTCTTTTGCACCAGTTTGTGAAGTTATTTCATTATTCCTCATTGTTAGTACTTTGCATTTTCCTTTGAATCAGCTCATCTTCTTGACTCACTCATTAATTTGCCAGTCAAATAAAATCTGTGACCTTTCCATGTTTGTATAATAGTCATGCTTTAAAGTGTTTTTCATGCTCTGTGTTGTGTCATCGTGAGTAAAGTTGCTGCCTGCAGTGCCCACATCCCATATGAGTACTACTTCACATCCATTTCCCATCCAACTCTGCGAATGAGCTGGGAAAGCAACAGAGGATGCTTCAAGTACTTGGGCACTGCCACCTACAGTGAGTCCCAAAGGAAGCTCCTGGCTCCTGGCATCAGCCTGACTCAGCCTTGGCTGTTGAAACTGTGGGGGGAGTGAACCAACAGATAAAACATTCTCTTTCTTTCTCTCTCTTTGCCTCTCCCTCTTCTCTCCATAACTCTTTCAAGTAAATAAATCTTGAAAATCAGTATTTCAACAATAATATGCTTCTATGAACACCACACAGCTTATTCATCTATTTATAGATATTTGAATCATTTCCTTTGGCTATTATAAGTAAATAAAGCTACCAAAAGTCTTGTTGTAAATAAATGCATTGATTTTTTTTCCCCTTGGGTAAACAGCTAGGAACGGGATTTCTGTGTCTTAGGCTAAGTGTACTTATTATTTATTTATTCAAAAAAGAAATTCCGGGCCCGGCGCCATGACCTAGCGGCCAAAGTCCTCGGCTTGAACACGCCAGGATCTCATATGGGCACCAGTTCTAATCCCAGCTGCTCCACTTCTCATCCAGCTCCCTGCTTGTGGCCTGGGAAAGCAGTGGAGGACTGCCCAAAGCCTTGGGATCCTACATTCACATGGGAGACCTGGAGGAAGTTCTGGCTCCTGGCTTCAGATTGGCGCAGCACTGGCCATTGCGGTCACTTGGGAAGTGAATCATCAGATGGAAAATATTTCTATCTCTCTTCCTCTCTCTGTATATCTAACTTTGCAATAAAATAGATAAATCTTTTAAAAAGAGAGAGAGTCCTTCCCCAGAATATCTGTAGCTGTAGGAACCAGCCAGAAGCTCCATCCAGTCTTCAGATGGGTGGCAGGAATGCAGCTCCTTGGACCCTCACAGATGCTGCCCACACCCTGCAGTAAAAAACAGGAGCCAGAAGCCAGGAATAGAACCCAGGTCCTCAAGGTAGAACTTGGGCCCCTCAATTGCTAGGCTGCAAGCTTCCCCACTCATAGTCAATGTTCAGCCTTTTTACATTGCCACCAATATCAACATCTATCGCTGCATCTTTGTCAACAACACTTAGAACTGTCAGTCACCCTCAGTCATCTTCACCTTAGCTGTCTAGAAATCACTTACAGGCATCTTATTTTGATTTGTTAGCTTGTCATAGGACGTATTCAGGAGAGAAATTATTTGCTTAGCTATCCACTTTATAAAGCTCTTTCTGGGCCTGGAATGATGGCTCAGCAGCTAAATCTTTGCCTTGCACATCTCCCAGATCCCATATGGACGCTGGTTCATGTCCTGCTGCCCTACTTCCCTTCCAGCTCCCAGCTTGTGGCCTGGAAAAGCATTCACTTGAGGAGTGAATGAGTGGATGGAGGATCTTTCTGTCTGTTTGTCCTTTACTCTATAAATCTGTCTTTCCAATTAAAAAAATAACTTTTTCTTTAAAAAAAAAAAGATTTTTCTGGCTATTGTTCAGAGGATATCATATATACCCCAAGCCCACTGTACCCTAAGTCCATAGCAGCTAGTTGGTAGAAATGGCTAGGCGTGCCTCAATGCCCATGAACGGGTAAACAAAATGCAGCTTAGACATGCAGTGAAACACTATGCAGCTTTAAAAAGAACAGACTTATTTTTTTTTAAAAGACTCATTTATTTCTATTGGAAAGGCAGATCTACAGAGAGAAGGAGATACAGAAAGATCTTCCATCCGTTGATTCACTCCCCAAGTGAACGGCTGGAGCTGAGTCGATCTGAAGAGAAGAGCCTGGAGCTTCCTCCAGGTCTCCCATGCAGGTGCAGGGTTCCAAGGCTTTGGCCCATCCTCGACTGCTTTCCCAAGCCACAAGCAGGGAGCTGGATGGGAAATGGAGCTGCCAGGATTAAAACCGGTGTCCATGTGGGATTCCACTGCATGCAAGGCGAAGACTTTAGCCACGAGGCTACTGTACCAGGCTCAGGAAGGGAATTTCAACATACGCTATAGCATAGCTAAACCTTGAAGAATTTTGCTAAGTGAAAGAAGTAGTCACAAAGAACAGATACTGGTTGATTGCCTTTAATTGGGGGTCCCTTTAATTCTCAGACACAAATAAAATAGTCGTTACTAGGAGTTGGTGGGAGGAGGTAAGAGTACTGTTCAATCAGTAGATTTTCTACTTGGGATGATGAAAAAAGTTCTGGAAATGGTTGGTGGTGGCATTTTCACAACAGTGTGAGTACACTTAATGCCAGGGACCCCTACGCTTAAAAATGGTGAAATTTGGGTCAAGGGTTTGGAGCAGTTGAAGTGCCCCTTGGGAACCCATCAATAGTGGAATGCTGGATTGCATGTACCTTGCGGTGAGCCAGTTTAGCTGATAATATAACCTGGACAGCAAGCAAGTGACGGCATGGACGGTCAGGTTGTGTCTGCTGAGTGGGACTGCCGTCCAGGCTCCTGGCTTAGTGCGGGCAGGCCTATGGGAAGTGGAACAATGGCTGATATCTTTCTCTGTCAGGTAACTAAAAATCGCAAAAAAAAAAACAAAAAACAAAAAAACAAAAAACAAAAAACATTTTTTTAAAGGCGGGGGGAGTGGAATTTTCTGTCCTATTCATTTTACAAGAAGAAGAAGAAAAGGAGTCTGATGTTGAGGGTCATTCTGCCTTTAAAATAAATAAACAGATAAACCTCAAAACTATAAAATCATGTGTTCCTATTAGGTATAGAAGTGGGGAAAATACAGGCGAGAAAGACTTCACTGTGCATTCTATTCTATAGTTAATCTTCACAGTATTAAATGTAAAAAGTGAAAAATACTAAATTAAAATGTATGGTTTTGTACAATTCAGGAAGAGCGTCTCACAGCAGCTTCCATAGGAGGTATGTTGTTTAACTTGTAGCCATCAGGAGTGAGAAAACAACAACATTGCGAGACAAGCAGTAGAGAGATTTAATTAAACTTTAGAGGATTGTGTGTTTTGTTGTTTGTGAGGAAATGAGGGAAGCTGACTTCCCCCTGAGGAAGAAGGGGGAAGGGAACTATAAAGATATTCCCAGCATGCTCAGCGGTATTTCCCAGGAGCCTGAATTTCCAGGTAGGACATGATGGGTGTCAGAAGTCATTGATATTTCCTCAAAATAACCAGAAAACTAGGACCAATGGAAATGCAAGGATACAGTACACACAGTGTTTTTAGCGACACGCAGAAGTGACAGCAGAGAGGGAGGAGCCCATCCAGGTAGATGGGCATGCTGGGTGCTTTTGGGCACCCTGAGTGTTTGTCAAGGTTGAAGATCGGACCTGCTCCCCACCTGACCTCTTTCCCTCTCTTGCTTGAGAGGCAGAGAAGCGGAGATAGACCAGAGTGGAAGGAGTGAATTCTGCTGCCAGTTCATTCCAGGATGCTGTGCACACAGACTAGCACACACGGGAACCGCAGGTGCAAGCTATCCCGTGTGTTGGCTGAGCCACTGTGGCAGGTCCGGGGCAGAGGCATCACTTGGGACTGGGCTGCCGACCGTCTGCCACCGACCCCCCATGTCCAGAGATGGAGGGAGAGACCACCAGACAGCAAAGAGCTCAGCTTCTGGACTAGTGGTGCCAGCTGCAGCTCACTCAACTCAGTTTCCTATTGAACTGAGGCCCCACTCCTTGAAGTAACATCATTTAATAGAAAGTTTTGGGAGTCCTGGGGGAAGAAAAAATGCGGGAGTCAGTAGTGAGTTTGAGCTCGAGAAGGGTGCGTGTTGAAGTAGGCGGAAAGAAGAGACGGAATACAATTCCAACATATTTGTGGACCAGCGAGAAAGGGTCGCTTTTTTTATACAGATGCTGTAACAGTCTTTTTAGGGCATTTGGACATTGCTTCAAGGGGGCACATTTTTACAATGCTGAGAGGCGTAGTGAGGGAGAACCCCATTCTTTTGTTATCTTGGCTTGCCAGCCCCGACCTTACTTCCTCAAGTCTGGGTCTTCCTTGGGCTGTCTGTGAATTCAGACCCCTACTGATTTATGCATGGGAAAGGGCTGAGAACTTGGTATTATGGGAATAGGTATTGGCACCTAAGTCATTTGGTTATGGCCACACAGTTTGACTATTAAGCAAGAGTTACAAAGACGGAAGGATACTGCAATAGCAATGAGCTGTTTACTCCATTTTGGTTTCTGTTACAATGGGCAAGTAAATGTTTCCAAGACATCCTCTACAGCATAGTTTCACCTTAAGTCAGGAACTGTATCATTCTGATGTTGCAGCCAACATTTTCTCAGTAGAAAAACATCTTATACTGTAATTACATTCCTACTACCAATTCTTATTCTATAATTATCATCACTTTATGAGAGAAAATACATTAAAGGAAAAATATAAAAATCTAAGACAAAGTTTTCAAAAATTAAATCTCTTACATTGTAGGCTTACACCTGATAAATGATCAAAACAAATAATCAAAAGTATACATGATGTTAGTAAGTACTATATTTCTCTAGTTTAAAATAAAATTATGAAGGCGCCAAAAGAACGATTTTATGTTCTAAAGAGTTGAGAAGTGGTAAGTGACAGGTAAACCTTGAAGGTACTGTAGCTTATTATTGTGCCGTAGCCAGGATGCTTTTGGAATCACAGTTAACTATACTTTTGCCATAGACAGGTGGCCTTTTGGGGTTACAAGTAATTATAAACAGGATGCCTTTAGGGTCCAGTAAAGGATAGCTATATTTTTTGTCATAGCACTTTTCAACCCTTCTATCATTCCATTTAGTTTGTGAAACTTTATCAGGCATTTCCAGAAAGTATGCTAAATATTTGGGCCAGGATCTAAGAGCAATGGGTAGGCACACAATTAAGGTGGTCTGGAAACAGCATGGGCTTTGATTGTACTCTCGGATCATTAAAGGACCCACTCACAAGAATTAATCTGTAACATTAACTTTTAAGTCATTTGGTTGTAAAAGCCATCTACAGGGGCAAAACTATGCCGATAGATTGCAGAATTTTGTGGGGTGGTTGAGTGTATGCAAAAGGGGGTGAGACTGCATCAAGGTGGTCAGTGAGAAATCGCAGGGCCTGCAAAAGCTGTAAATGCTCCAGGGCTGCAAAAGAGGGGAGCTGTTCTTTCAACTTCGTGTCATCCATACCTACTGGGCACAGGAAGCAGAAAATGTGACTCACTTAATTTATATACAAGGTGAGGATACTTCAAAATAGTCCCAGGAAAAAATGTAACTTAAGAAGCCATCAATGTGACACAATACAGGTTCAAGCCTTGGCAACTGTTTCCTATCAAGCTTCCTGCTATTATACCTGTGCAGGCAGCAACTGATGACCAGAATTGGATATGTATTATGTTATAGACAGGATGGCATGTCGTGTCTTGGCTTTAGCATGGACAGTCTGGCTTTGTGCAATTTTTGGGAGGAGGAAACCAGTGAGTGGAAGATCTCTCTGTCTCCCATCTCTCCTTGTCGCTCTGCCATTCAAATAAACATGCTTGTCAAAATAAAATTTAAGGACTGGTGTTGTGACATAGCAAGTAAAACCACAGCCTGTGATGCTGGTTCTGTGCCCCTTCTGCTTTGGTTGATTGGTCTGTATTGGTTGGAAAAAGCTGGGACAATGGTCAGAGTTAGTTGCTGCCACTCATGGGGGAAGCCTGGAGAGACCTCCTGGCTCCTGGTTTCAGCCTGGTCCAGCTCTGGCAGTTGCAGCTAGCTGGGGAATGAATCAATGGGTAGAAAATCTCTTTGTATCTCCCTTTCTGAAACTCTGACTTTCAAAATAAGTAAATACATAAATGAGTATTTCTTACAATGTAGAATTTAAAGATCAAGTTTATTTTGATGCAAAACATTGGAATTCTTGCATAGTTTTTCATAATATGAATCTTTCCATAAACTTTCTGAAGACCCTGATTTAGCATACAATAATTAAACGTCGTAGCAAAATGCAAGTGCAGAAGACTAAATAATACTCTTGCAAGTAGGTCAGTCCACATGTGACCTCCTGTGGTGATGAGAATTCGCAGATGTGGTTACATGAGGGACCTCGGAATGGAGGAGTGCCTTCTTTATCCTCACAGGCCCCATACAGTCACCAGGGTCCTGGCAAAGGGCTGGCAGGTGGCTCAGAGTCCACTGAAGGGGGGGGGGGTGCGGAATGTTGAGGACAGAGGCAGAAGTCACGCACCCACAAGAAGGGGCCACAACACGGGGCACGCAGGTGGCATCTGAAAGAAGCTGCAAGTGACAAGGAAACAAATGTTCCCCCTGGAGCTTCTGGAAGGAAGCAGCCCTGGCTACCTTGACTTTCACCCCAGGAGTCTGCCCTTGGACTCCAGACAATCATGTTGTATTGTCTTAGACCACTACGTTTGTGGGTACATGTCAGAGCAATAAAAGGAACTAAGACACAGAAAAATGTGACCACAAGAGGGGAATAAGACCATAGAAGCAAACCTACATCCAATGTCAAGAGCTTTGACAGAACCAAGAATTTTATATTTTAAAATTGTGTTTACTTAGTCATTTGTTTGAAAGACAGAGTAATGGAAATGGAAAGCAAGAGAGAAATCTATCTCTTAGTTTGTTCCTCCAGTAACTGAAACTGCTGGGGTTGAGCCCGGCACAAGTCAGGAGCCTGGAACTCCATCCAGGTATCTCACATGAGTGGCAGGGGATCGGTCACTTGAGCCATCTGCTGTTGCTTTCCCAGATGCATTAGCAGGGAGTTGGGTTGGAAGCAGAGCATCTGAGACTTAGACCAGAGCTCTGATATGGGATGCCAACATCATAGCTGGTGGCTAACCCACTGTGCTACACTGCTGACTGCACCTCAAAATGTTAGAGAAAATAGGAGGAGCAATGAGTAAACTGCTGGAGGAAGAGGAATTTATTTTTAAAGATTTACTTTTTTGGGCCCGGCGTGGTGGCACAGTGGTTAAGCTCCAGCCTTGAGCAGGATATTATGGGCGCCAGTTCTAATCCCGGCGCCCTGCACCGCATGGGAGACCAGAAGAGGCTTGGCTTCGGCGGCTAGCATCGGCTGTTGCCTCACTTGGGAGTGAATCATCGGACGGAAAGATTTTCTCTTGTCTTTTCTGTATATCCGCCTTTCCAATAAAAAAATAATTTAAAAAAATCTAAAAAAAAAAAAAAGATTTACTTTTTTATTGGAAAGGCAGATATACAGAGAGAAGAGACAGAGAGGAAGATCTTCCGCTCAATGATTCACTTCCCAAGAGGCTGCAATGGCCGGAGCTGAGCAGGAACTTTCGGGTTTCCCATGTGGCTGCAGGGTCCCAAGACCTTGGGCCATCCTCCACTGCTTACCCAGGCCACAAGCAGGGAGCTGGAAGGGAAATGGAGTCACTAGGATTAGAACCGGTGCCCATAAGGGATCCCAGCACTTACAAGGCGAGGTCTTTAGCCAGTAGGCACCATTCCAGGCCTCAGAAAGGAGGATTTTAACAGAAACTTTGATTATTAAAAAATCAAAGAATGGAAGCATTAAAACAATCAAGCGAATGTTCAAAAACTGACAGATATATCATAAAGAATTTGCTGAGCCCAGCAACAAGATGGGACACAGCAGAGGCAATGGACAGGTGAAGTTGGCGGAGCCAGCAGAACGCACCCAAACCCCGGGGCCGATGTTGCGGTGCAGTACTGATTAGAGTCCTGACAGCTGCGCTTCCCACCCTGCTCGCTGCTAATGCACCTGGCAACGGAACAGTTGATGGACCTTTGCACTTGGGCTTGTCACCTGTGTTGGAAGACCCCAGGAACCTGGGTCCAGTTCAAAGTGGCCCAGAAAAAGAAAGAAAGAAAGAAAAGAAAGAAAAGAAGGAATAGCCCGGGGCAGTAGCCTAGTGGCTAAAATCCTTACCTTGAATGTGTCAGGATCCCATATAGGTTCCAGTTTGTATTCCAGCTGCTCCACTTCCCATCCAGTTCCTGCTTGTGGCCTGGGAAAGCAGACGAGGATGACCCAAAGCATTGGGACCCTGCAGGGGCATGGGAGTTCCAGAAGAAGCTCCTGGGTCCTGCCTTTTGATTGGCTCAGATCTGCCAGTTGCGGCCGCTTGGGGAGTGAAACAGCAAATGGAAGATCTTCTTCTCTGTCTCTCCTCCTCTGTGTATATCTGACTTCCCAATAAAAATAAATAAATCTTTAAAAAGAAAAGAAAATATCCAAACTAGAGGCCAAAAGAGATCATTGTTAGGAATTTTTATGATAAACCCAAAACACCAGACACAGGTCTGTATTCTAGCAAGAAAGCAGCCATGGGGAAGAGACAAACCAGAGAGAGACTACACGAGGGAGTGTGCTCTTACAGCAAGGGGGCAGGTTTCAGAGCTACAGGGCCATGACGCATCAGGGCCAACAGCAAGCAATCCGCTGTAGGCAGGCACTCGGGATACCAGGTCAGGAGGGATTGGTGAATAAGGCCATCGAGTTTGGTTCCACGAGGTTACAGATTGGTGAAGAACAGGGCTACAAGGTTACAGTGGATTGGTGGAGAGCAGGATTACATAGGGCTACAAAGTTACAGCGGATTGGCAGAGAACAAAATTCAAACCTAAAAGCGTGCAATTTACAGAAGTGAAATTTAAGGAAACCGAAACCTCAAGGAGGCACATATTTAAAATGTCACCAGGTCTAAAATGGTGGGGGTCTTATCAATCTTGGGGCCGATATTTGAGTCACCCCTCACAAGCGCAATGTTAACTACAGAGTTCTGTTAAATGTCTGTTTAGAAAATAATATCTATCTAACCTCAAATATTGTTGTAGGAAACTAAAGGTAGCTTGTTTAAATTATGTAGATAAACTCACCGTGTGATCATAGTGTGGTACCTCTATCACACCCTTAGATCTAGTTATCTCAAGCTCAGCACTGTGGGGAGCCGTGCAGTTGGGTCGGATGACATGGCTGTGTGATGAGCACCGCTCCTCGGTCAGCAAGGCTGTGAGGAGTCTCTGACTGCGTGCAAGGCCCGGCAGAATGTCTCCGGTCACCTCATTGCTCCATTGTATGGACACTCAATCACCTCTCTGATGTTTCATAGAATTCTTCTGAGGGTGTTGTTGTTGTTTTTCTGCTAATGTGAAGTAATTCCTGTAACTGGTATAACACCTCAAATTGATTAATCATGTTATGATAAAAACATCTTTAGTGACGTAAGGCTATGACACACAGCTGAAAGCATACAATAGTACAATTGAGCCCACAATGTTTCCAAATATCCTGTTATATGCCCGCTTTTGCCCTGAAGTTTGCCCTAGTATAAGTAATGTTTTCCTTAAGAAATGGCTTGATAATATCTTGGAACCGATGGCAATCATGGAGGTACAAAGAGTTTGTTTACCATGTGCCTCGAACAACACATGAAATGACGCATTTTAGTTTTTCACAACAGAAAGCAAAAGTATATGGGGCATCTTTTATAAGGAAATAGATGTGAACCCCCTCAAAATGGCTTAAAATCTCCATCTTATATTGGCAATTACATTTAAGGAAAGAAAACAGTGTATAAAGATAAAAGAAAGTTTCCTGTAAAGGCCCTCTGTTTGTAGATTGGCTGAGCTGCCTTGATCCCTTTCACTGCCCTTTAACAAAAGAGCAAAAAACAATTGAATCAGCACTAGGTGAAGGTGACGGTAATTAATGCATGATTTGATTACAAGATTTAGCAAAGAATCTATGTTATATGCTTTTATAAAACCCTTTCATTTATGATCTTTTAATTCTGTACTCTTAGCATTTCAGGCAATGTTAGTTTGATTGTGTTTAATAAAAATTGATTTTGAGTATAAGTAAACTGTTTGTCACTATGTAATCGCATGCGCTGCCAACCGTGGAGTTCCTGGCTTCAGCCAGGTGACTGCAGGTTTCAATGAGTAATGGCTTGCTAAAAATGTTTCCTTTGAAATAGAAAAATATTTTTTAGGATTGTTTCTTGCGTTTTCATAACCATGATGTAATGAAAAATGAAACAATTGGATGTTGTGCAAAAGCTTGTGATGATTTCTGTATAAATAAAGAAGGCAACTTTTCTGAGTTGTCCATTATGGGCATCATGCCGTAGTGGTCCGAGTCTTATCTCTTCCTATCATCTCGCCGATCCACGCATCCTTTGCAAGCTCTCAATCAGTTGGAGCTGGTCTCCGGCACGGCACATTGGCTCAAATGGCAAATCCTCTATCTCTAAGCATCAGCATCCCACATGAGCGCCAATTTGTGTCCCAGCTGCTCCACTTTCAATTCATGCAGCTCCGTGCTTGTGACCTGGAAAAGCAGTGGAGGACGGCCCAAAGCCTTGGGACCTTGTACCCGTGTGGGAGACCAGGAAGAAGATCCTGGCTCTTGGCTTTGGATTAGCTGAGCTCAGGCTGTTGCAGTCACTAGGGGAGTGAACCAGCAGTCTCCCCTTCTCTCTCTGTCAATCTGACTTTCCAATAAAAATAAATCTTAAAATAAATAAAGGCTTCAGGCAGAGTGACAAAGTGATTTTCTATTGGGTGGTTCCCTCTCCAAACGCTTACGGCAGCTGGGAGCCTGGAGCTCCCACCCGGGCCTCCCAGGAGTGACAGAGGCCCAAGCACTGGGGTCAGGTGCTGTTTTCTCAGGTGCTGTTTGCTCAGGGGGACTGGATGAGAGGTGGAGCAGCTAGGGCTCGAACCAGTGTCCACAGGGAATGTGGGTGTCACAGGGGATGGCTGCTTAAAATGAGACATCACATGGCTAGCCTGGAGACAGGGCCACGTTCTCTCTCATCTGCTGTTTCTCTTGTCTGCTCCGCTACCAGCCCTTCCACTTTCCAGCTTCCAAACATGGGCTGCCTTTCTTTTCTTCTCTTTTCCGTTTCCTTGTTGATTTATTGCATTTTTTTGGTTTAAAAGACAAGAGCACTTTCCTCTTATTTAGTGGGGGTTTAGAAGGAATGAATCCAGAAGTGTGTGTGTGTGTGTGTGTGTGTGTAATCGGCAGTTTGTACTTTTACTCCCTAACTCTTTAAAGTGCTGTCAGCAACAGGGCACTTCCTGGAAGCCGTGTTCCCAGCCAGCTAACAGCCTTGCTGCCGGCCTCCCCACTCCTCAAAGGCCTCCCAACTCATTTCTTCATCTCCCTTTCTTCTTGTGCCCTAGGGGACCATGAAGCTGCTGCAGTACATTATAATTATGCCTGGCCTGAGCCCATGACTTGCACATGACACATCAGAGGGAGAGAGACAGATGGTCACTTTCTTCTTGCTGACCCCAGGGGGCACCCAGTCTCAGCACAGCCCCACAGACGCCTGCCTTTTGGGGCCCGCACGGCCTGCACCAACAGTCTGTGTTAACACCGGCCTTGAACGCCAAGCCTTCATCGCCACCTCTCACCCTGCCTGTGTTCCGTGATCAGCGCAGGGTTCAACACTAACAGGCTTTTTCTTTTTTTCTAACATGCTTTTTTCTTCTCTTCAACAGGACCTGTAAACACTTCGTTGCTTCCTAGCCACAAAATCCAACAGCCCTGAATTGTCTAGGCCTGGCTTACGGGACACAGCTCCCCTGCCGCCTGCTCTAACACCTCTGCGGGTCAGCAGGTGCCCACACCCAGCGCCCACTGGTGTTTTGGGTCCAACCTGCATCTCCTATTCGCTTCTAGAGGGCTGCCCCCCTGGAGACAGGTGTCCTAAAAACAAGAAACTACCATCTAGGTCTGTGAACACCGTGATTTTCTTCTCTCTGCTGGTCTAGGGACCTGGCTGCACATCTCTCCCATACACCCAGCATCACTACAGCCCACTTCAATCTGCTAAAAGCCTGTTCTTTGTCTTGTGGTTTTTCTCATGAAAAACCTTGATGTTTTCTGCTTTTGTGATTTCTGCCTTGCTTGCTTGGCTGGGGGCTGAGTGAACTCCAGGCCTGACAGTCTATGTGACACCCGACAGGACACCAGGCAGGTCACGTAGGCGGAGCACGCCTCAGGAAGGAGGTCCCTGGCGTTAGATAAGACCCACTGCCCTATAGCCCGTCAGTTTGTACTTTTTGAAAGTTGCTTGCTTCAAACCCACCAACAGAAGCCTGCCAACGTGCTCTTTTTAAAAGTTAACAGATAAACTGACCAATCATGGCTGTCTAATTCTATGGAATTGGCCTGAAATGTATAAAAACCCTGAGCTGTCGAAGCTCGCTCTCTGTTTTTGTTCTGGGCATTCTTCTGCCCTTTCTGCTGCAGCTTTACCTGTTTCGGCCATGGCCGCAGCAGCAACTGCTGCTCCCCGGTCCTGCTGGGCTGGGGAGCTAGGTTAGTTTGAATAAACCGCCTTTATGTGTTTGCATTGACTTCAAACTCCTGATGATTTCTGGGATCGCAAAATCTGGGCACAACATCACACCTCTCTGCCTTCACATGACTTTCACACATACCCGCTCCCTTCTTTTCTTGGAGAAGAAGCTTTGGCTTGGTGCTCCCGTGAAGGGGCACATAACTGCCCTGGAGAGGGATGCGTCCATCCGGAACACAGGATACAAGTCCAGCCAGCGAGACCCGAGGGGATTGGACAGGCGGAGAGAACTTATCATTGCACCAATATTGGGTTGTTTGTTTATGAGGAAACAACGGGGGAAACAGATCTCCGGTGTCTGCAAGGCTGATCTGCAGCCAACCTTCTGAAAAAAACTCCCGTGAGATCACAAAGGTGTTAGCTCAGGTTTGGTGGTGACTTCTGAGAGAACTAAGAAGCAGACTCCATTCAGATGGAGATTTCCCTACTGTGCGAAAGACACTGAAAAGAGAGTGGGAAAACAGCATAGACTGAGGGGAAACAATTTCAAAAAACGGAAGAGGGAACATTATCCAAAATATATACAGAAAACTTCCCAAAGTAGTGGCCACCTGGGTCATGAATCAGTGGATGACAGATATGTCTGTCTCTCCCTCTTTGATTCTTTTTTTCAAGTAAAAATAATTAAGCAATTCTTTTTATTAAGAAATTATTTATTTATATATATTTTTAAAATTACATTGTATTATGTGACACAGTTCTATATAGGCACTGGGATTCCCCCCACCCCTTTCCCAACCCTCCCCCCATGTTGGGCTCCTCCCCCCCCACTGCGCAGCCACAGTTCAGGTTCAGTTGAGATTCCCCCATTGCAAGCATACACCAAGCATAGAGTCCAGCATCTCATTGTCCGGTCAAGTTCAGCGGCTTCCTGGGGAGACCCTCCCCGGTCCGAAGGCAGAGCCAACAGAGTAGAATCCCGGTCAACTAAAAGCCCCAACATAACATCAGCAACAATATATAACGTAAAGGGATAAATTGACAAAGTATTGAGTAACCAATTTGTCAAAATTGGATGCATGGTCTTAACAACTTCCTGTGACTATTTCAATGACATTTCAACAACTGAGGTGCGAAATAGTTTTAGGAAGGGTGTGCAGAGAAATCTTCCATACCTTGGTGAGGAGCACTTAATCCCCGTGTCCCACCCAGTAAGGCGTGTGTGAGTCCATGCTGACCAAGCCTTCCTAGTTGTTCTCTGCCTATCCATTCCAATTTGAGTGTGTGTGTGTGTGTGTGTGTGTGTGTGTGTGTGTGTGTGTTGGGGGGGGGGCTCTGGAGTGTCCCTCATGGTCATTGCAGAGAGGGTGGGGACCTGAAGGGTGGAGCTAAGTAAGAACCAGAGATAGCTCCTCTCCCTAGTCCTGAAGGGAGTTTACTGTTCTTCTGTCTTTGAAGACCGCTCAGGTCTTCTGGCTGTTGTTCTGATGGCCTTGGATCCTATGATGAAGGATTCAGCTTCTTCCATCCCGTGTGGTAGGTCCAAAGGGGGTGGGGATGTCCTCTGAGTTCTCGGCCTCCGAAGGCACTCCAGTTCCCCGTGGTCTCTTTGGCAGTTGGGATGTGGTCCTTGGCGCCCGCACTGACAGCCCTTGGTGGGGATCCGGGAGACTCCAGGTTTGGGATAGAAGCCTCCTCCTGTCCACCTGCTCCACTCTGTGGTCCCCCAATGCTCTGTGCACATGACCTCCCGTTAATAGGTTGTCAGGGCCGCTCTTGACTCCCCCTATATATCTTTGTAGTTTTACTGTTGTCTAATGTTGTCTTGAATCTATTGTCTACAAGTTACCTGTTATGTGCCTGAGAGGTTACACTACACGGCTTCCTCACACGTTCACAGGAGATGGAAGGTTTCTTTGCTCTCCCGCCCAATTTCTGAGTAGTAAAAGGTTTTGAAAATATATTTGGTTATACAATTTTAAAAACACATGGGTTGAGACCATATTAGGTAGAGGTCCATCGGGGGAGATTTACATCATTGGGAATCTTTAGGGTTGATTCATGTACCCAAAGTCCTGAGGGTTCATCATGGAGCTTTCTAAGCAGCAATCATAGAAACCAAATCCCAGAACTCCCTGGCCGGGCGACCAGCAGGCAGAGCCTACTGCCAAATGGCGCACTGGCTGCCCGATACCGGTTCCGGACGCGTGCATGGTTGTGACCACGTGTGATCCAGGCATGGGACACTACTTGTCCCGGGGCCTTCCAGCCCCCATGCGGTGGTTGGGAGACTACTTCCCCAGGTTCAAGCTCCACCCCCTCCCGGTCCTGCCCCCAGTTCAAGCCCGCAGCGAGCAGTGAAGCAGTCGGACCCGCTACACAGAGCTCCGTGGATAGTCCACGGTGCTCCAGCAAGCCCAATACCGGCTCCGGACGCGCACATGGTAGCGGCAAGTGCGATCCACGCATGAGATGCTACTCGTCCCGGGGCCTTCCAGCCACCATGCAGAGGCTGGAAGACTCTGGTTTTCTTTTTACACCTGCTTGTCGTTTACTGTTTTGCGCCTGTCGGGGCCTGGGTCTCACCTTTCCACACAGGCAGTGGGAGATGAGCTGAGGCTCCTGGTGGCTCTTGGCGCTGAATCTCACCCATGGCTATGGCCAAAGCCAGGGCAATTTTCAACCAGCGCCATAAAGATATTTATTTTTATTACAAAGTCAAATATACTCAGAGAAAAATCTGTCCGATGATTCATCCCCCAAGAGACGGCAATGGCCGCCACACCGACCAGAAGCCAGGAGCTCCTCTAGGTCTCCCACGCGGGTGCAGGGTCCCATGACTTTGGGTTGTCCTTGACTGCTTCCCCATGTCATAAGCAGGGAGCTGGATGGGCTCCAAAACCAGCGCCCATATGGGATCGCAGTGTGCCCAACGCGAGGACACTAGCTGCTGCCACCGCGCCGGGCCCCCTTCTCTGCTCTTTGACCAAGACTTTGTGTTCAGCCTCACCCTCCAACCGAGTCTGACAACTTCAAGGTTTCCTTGGCTGCAAGATTCGGCTCGATTCTGGTCCATTCCCGCCCCTGGACTTCCACGGAGGTTATCTTAGATAAATTCCCCAGGTGGCCACTTGAGGGCGTCCGAGAGTCTTTGTTGTCTCACTTTTTGGAAAAAGATTTATTTTAGTTATTTGAGTAAGGGAGGGGATTGGAGAAAGATCTTCCACCCTCTGGTTCATTCCCTAAATGGCCACAATAGCCAGGGCTGGGCGGGTTAAAGCCAGCAGCTAGGAGATTCTTCCAAGTCTCCTACATGTGTGCCGGGCTCCAGCAATTGGGTTATTTTCTACGGCTTTCCCAGGAACGTTAGCAGGGAGTTGGATTGGAAGTGGAGCAGCCAGAACTTGAACTGATGCTCATATGGGATGCTGGTGTTACAGCTGGTGGCTTAATTTGCTGTGCCCTGGAATTTTCATGTTAAAAATATTTTTAAAATTTCATGTGATAGAAAAAAAAAACCCTCCCACCCACTGGCTAAACTCCTCAGATGTCTGCAGTAGTTCCTGGATGGGTTAAAGCTGGGAACCAGATGTATCTCTCGAAAGGATGGCAGAGGCCCAGTGACTTGAGCCGTCACCTGATGCTTCCAGGGGCGACAATGGCCATGGCTGGGCTCGTCCAAAGCCAGGAGCCAGGAGCCTCTTCCAGGTCTCTCACGTGGGTACAGGGGTCCAAACACTTGGCCCACCTTCCACTGCTTTCCCAGGTGCATTAGCAGAGAACTGGACCGGAAGCAGAGCAACAGGGACTCGATCCGGCACTCCGATATGGGCCTCTAGCAAGTGACCTAATCCACTGCACCGCAAGGCTGGCCCGACTGCTGCAAACTGGACGTCCGGCAAAGCCGACCCGGAGGAAAACCTCATTCAATCAGGCTGACGCTAGGGGGCGTCCGTGTTCCGGTCACTTTGGACAGGTGCTCTAACAGCACAGGCGTCGGGGGAGCGCCTATGCCTGCAGCCTCGCCCCTGCAACGCTCCAGGAAGGCGCCTGGTGCAGCTGGAGAAGCAGGCGCTAAGCAAAGTTATCTTGCCGATCTGAACATGTTTGCCCAAGCCTCCCTGCCCCTGTAGACTGGCCACTGACTTAGCTGGAAAAAGAGTGGTTCTCTCACTACTGGACACTGAAGTGCACTGTGGACATGAACGCGGTGTCTTGTCTGGTGGTCTGTGCTCACAGGGGACCTGTCATCTGGAAGAACAACAGAGAACGGCTCAAGTTCCTGGACCCCTGGACCCATGTAGAAGACAGGTGGGTGATGTTCCTGGCTCCTGGCTTCAACCTGACCTTGTCCTGGTCATTGTAGCCATCTGGGGAATGAACCAGTAGGCAGAAGATCTCCTTCCATCTTTCTCTCTCGTTCTGTAACTGATTTTCAAATGAATCTATCTTCACAAAGATTCATCTATTTTTTTTTAAGTTGGAAAGTCAGATTCACAGAGAGGAGGAAACACAGAGAGAAGAGATCCTCCATCCACTGGTTCACTGCCACAACGGCTGGAGATGAGCCAATCCAAAGCCAGGAGCCAAGAGCTTCCTTTGGGTCTCCCATGCCCGCGCAGGGTCCCAAGGCTTTGGGCTGTCCTCTACTGCTTCCCCAGGCCGCAAGCAGGGAGCTGGATGGGAAGTGGAGCAGCTGGGATACAAACTGGCACCTATATGGGATCCTGGCACATGCAAGGTGAAGACTTTAGCCACTAGGTTACTACACCAGGCCTAGTAAATGTATCTTTAAAAAAAAGAAAAAAAAGCTAAGCATTGTTCATCAAGTTTAAAAACAAGGATTTCAGATAAAAACTGGGACCTGCAGGAAGGCAGGCAAGCACAGTGCACAGGGAAATACAACAGGCTACATTTGCTTTTTTTTTTTTTAATGATTTCTTGGAAAGACAATGGATTGTTTCAATCAAAAATGATAATCGCTAATTTAGGGCTTTGAACTTGAAAATGTAACATATTTATGATGATAGCACAGGACAAATGAAACTACTGTCTTATTAAGTGATAAGTTTTATGAAAATTAGTGTAAATTAATTGTGAGCAGAAGGGTAATTAAAGAAGTCACCTGGAGCTGAGCTAGTAATGTTATCCAGAGGTGGAGCAAAACAATTGAGAGGAACTAAAAATCAACAGAAAACATCTGTTTAGTTGAAGACAGGAAAGAAGGGACACAAGAACCGTGGAACAAACAGGAAATGCACAGCCTGGTGATGGATGTCACCCAATCACATTAACTGCTATGATCATTGTAAACAGGCTGCAGTGCAAGCAGGATGACCCGTCTGTGTCGCTTCGAGAGGCAGATACAGGCAAGACAAAGGGGCAGAGAAGGGTGTGCTCGAGTCCTTCAGGCACAGTGCAGACAAGAAATACAAAGGGCCAGCACTGTGGTACTTCTGGTTAAGCCATCACCTGTGACAGCAGCATCCCACAAGGGCGCTGGTTCAAGTCCCAGCTGTTCCACATCTGATCCAGCTCTCTGTTCAAGTTCCTTGGAAACCCTCAGAAAATGATGCACGTGCTGGGGCCGCTACATCTGCATGGGAGACGCTTTCAAGCTCCTGACTTTTGGCTTGGTTCAGATCTGGCTGTTGAGGCCACTTAGGGAGTGAGCCAGTGGCTGGAAGATCTCTCTCTCTCTAAATAATTAAAAAGAGAATTTTGTTTAAGAATAAGAACAGATAAGAACTCTGGTGTTGTTACACTGGCACCAGACAGTGAATTTGAGACAAGATGGCTTCAGAAGGAAGACCCAGCAGTCCTAATAATGGTGTGAATGGGAGCAATCCACCTGCTCACAGCTCTGGAGTGTAGACCCCAGCAGCGCTAGTTCCCCGAAGACACCATCCGCCTATCCCTCCACAGACCTTCCTGCTGTGTGTGTCTGAGACCAAATTCCCACTTCTTGCAGAGGGCGGAGGGCGTTGCTCCCATCAGAGCCCATCCTACCGCCCATCGTTTTATTACCTTAACCATCTCTGTGAACTCCCTGCCTACAAAGACGGCCACAGTCGGAGGTTCGCAGGGTTATGGATTTTGGAGGAAGACACAGCACAATCCAAACAGGGACAGAATCAGAAGCAGACTGAATGGAGAACTCTAGACAAACCCACAGCCCTGCCTGGAATCTTTTACAGGTCTCTTAGCGATGGATGGACCAAGAAAAATAAGTCAGTGAGGAAGATGTGAATGATCCTATGAACCAACTGGACCTGATTATCATCCATAATACGCGCTGCCCAGTAACTGCACGTTTCCCAGGTGACGGTCACCTTCCTGCCCAGGACTGGGTATAAGTACGTGTGAAAAAATGAGTGAATGGAATGGTCTCAAAAACATGTATTAAAAAAAAAATCTGCGGGCCCAGCGCAGTGGCGCAAGTGGTTAAGTCCTCGCCTTGCACGCCCGGGATCCCATATGGGCGCCGGTTCTAATCCCAGCAGCCCCGCTTCCCTTCCAGCTCCCTGCCTGTGGCCTGGGAAGGCAGTCCAGGATGGCCCAAAGCTTTGGGAACCTGCACCCGCGTGGGAGACCCGGAAGAGTCTCCTGGCTTTGGATCGGCATAGCATCGGCCCGTTGCAGCTCACTTGGGGAGTGAATCATGGGACGGAAGATCTTCCTCTCTGTCTCTCCTCTCTGTATATCTGCCTTTCCAATAAAAAATAATAAAAATAAATCTTAAAAAAAAATCTGTATTTGGCCATTACACAACACAATACTAAGCAACTCTTGGGACAAGGAAGAAATACCAGAGAAATTTAAACATATTGAACTTGCAGATGATAATAATGTATCAAAATTCATAGCGTGCGGGCATATCTGTGTTTGAAGGAAAATTTATAGCTTTCAATCCTCGCATTGTAAAAGAAGTATCAAATCAACATTCTGAATCCCCCACCTTCAGGAGCTAGAAAAGGAGCAAATTCAACTGCAAAGGACAAGAAGAAAGGAAATAATGGAACAGAAAACTTATCAAAAAGGTAAAAAAAAAAAAAGCAGAAAAAAATCAAAATTTAATTCTGTAAAAAGATGAGTAGAATTGACACAGCTCAGGAAGACTCAGTGAGCAAGAAGCCTGAACGTGGGGCAGAGCCAGAGTGACATGGCAATGACTTTACCTGCAGGGTCTCTGCCCAGGTTTAAACATGGTGCGGGGAAAGTGCAAAAGGATCCTGCTGCAGGGCTCCCATTCTGGCCCCAAGACAGGGTTTAGTTCTGCTGAGTGTTGCACAGAGACAAGAGAAATGTGGGAAGGAATGGAAATACACTGGCAGGGATAGTGGGCTAGGCCTTTGGGTGCTCGGACCACCTTGTCCAGGGCCCTGACGGCCACCACTGTCACTCAGAGTCTTTTAGTCCCATGGGATTTGCTGAGTTGTGCACTGGGGAGTTTGTGATCCTGCCTTGGCGCCTCTCACAGTTACCATTGTCTCTTGGCTTGCACCATAAACTAAGCAGCACACACAATTTTACATAAGGAACGCAGGTATGGAGAGGAAGAGGCTCCAATGTACACGTGAAGACAGGCATTTAAATTTAGACGCCATGGAGGAGAGCAAGTCTAACGTTGCTCTGAATCAGAGAGCAGGCCGACCCACTTCTTTCTTTTAAGAGCCAGCAGCTGCTGGGAGGCTAGCAGATTGAACCACTTCCTGCTCACACAAGCTGCACACACACACACACACACACACACACACACACACACACACACACACAGATGGTTAGAAGAACAAAGAAAAGGAGCAAAAAAGAAAAAAAAAGTAGTCCTGGATGAGGTTTTTTTGCAACCTCAGAACCCAGTTCCACACCTTGCATCCCCTGACTTCCCACCCCAGGCAAACTTCCCGGGGTTGGCCCATCCTTCCCAAATAGGGAGCTACAGATCCATGCTGCAGATAAGTACCTGCTGGCCCCGGGGACGCAGGCAGGGCGCAGGAGGGACGCAGGAGGGACGCAGGCGGACTGGCGACAGGAAAAAGAAGGAAACAACGAACGGCAGGTGAGTTCTTTTTTTCAGATGAATTAGGAAACTGCACACATGCACCCAAGAATGGTGTCAACAACGTCCCACACACCCATCATATGCGTGAAGCATCCGCGTACGCTGAGCTGGCTGCACTTATAAAACAGCACATATGCAGTTTTGGGATCTAGAGCAAAGCTTTCGTTAAATTTACTGGGAGCAGCTTCAACTTGACTCGTCAGCTAATCAAAGCTCTTTGTTTCATTTCAGTTCCCCTCAACGGCACGAGGAGGGGTTGTGGATGACGGGCCACCTGCACCCGCTTTCACAGGCCCGGGTCAAGGACTTGGGCTCCTGGCAAGATTCCCAGGCTCCGCTGAGCCCCGTTGAAACCGAGTTGGGGTGAAAGAAAGATCTTTGAGCATCCGGGTGCGTCAGCCTGGATCTCGGGCAGCACTCTGGAACTGGGCGTCTGGCAGAGTGATGGCCCAAGGTGGAAGGAGAAGGCCTGGGTGGGATTTGGGCAGCACTCACATCCGGGCTCTGGAAGGCACCCACAGCCCTGGGTGGAGCAGGTGGAAGGGTGGCGCCCCTCGCAGGCCAGCAGGGGAAAGGCAGGGCATAGAGGGTATGGTGGGCAGAAAAAGCATCATCCCCCCCACCTGACTCCTCTCACCACTCCCTGCAGCAAACAGTCCTTCCCACTTCCCTGACTCTGAGGGGATTAGCCTTCTTAAAAAATTGTTGGCGTTTGCATTATGGCACAGAGGGTTAAGCGACTGCGTATGATGCCCATATGGGCACTGGTTCGTGTCCTGGCTGCTCCACTTCTGACCCAGCTCCTTGCTAATGTGGCTGGGAAAGCAATGGAAGATGGTCCAAGTGCTTGGGCCCCTGCACCCATGTGGGCGACCAGATGGAGTTTCAGGATCCTGGCTTGGGTCCCCATTATTGTGGCCACTTGGGGGAGCGAACCAGTAGATGGAAGATCTCTACCTCTCTGTGTGTCACTTTTCTTTTTTCTTTCTTTTTTTTTTAAAGATTTATTTATTTTTATTACAAAGTCAGATATACAGAGAGGAGGAGAGACAGAGAGGAAGATCTTCCGTCCCATGATTCATTCCCCAAGTGAGCGCAATGGCCGGTACTGTGCCAATTTGGAGCCAGGAGCCAGGAACCTCCTCCCAGTCTCCCACGCGGGTGCAGGGTCCCAAGTGTTTGGGCTGTCCTCGATTGCTTTCCCAGGCCACAAGCAGGGAGCTGGGTGGGAAGCGGAGTCGCCGGGATTAGAACCGGCACCCATATGGGATCCTGGCACATTCAAGGCAAGGACTTTAGCCACTAGGCCACCATGCCGGGCCCTGTGTGTCACTTTTCAAATAAGTTTTTTAAAAAAGGATTTACTTACTTATTTGAAAGGCAAAGTGACAGTGAAAAAGAAAGAAATCTTCTGTTGGCTGGTTCACTCCCTGAATGACTGTGACACCCAGGGCTGGGTCAGGCTGAACCCAGGAACCAGGACATCCCCATGTGGCTGCAGGTGCCCAGCCACTTGGTCCACCCTGAGCTGCTTTCCCACATGCACTAGCAGGAGTGGGGGCTGGATCAAAAGTAGAGTGGCCAGGACTGTAATGTACAGCTTAGCCTACACAGCGTCTGCCCCCATCATCTACCCCTCAAGGGCTCCCCACCCCGCTCCCACCAGCTCCCAGGCCATCCAGGTCAGGTCGGCCCCCAAGCACTGGGACCCGGTCACACAGCTTGGGACCTCATGTTGTGTCTTCTTGATTTGGACCATGGCTCCACTAGGTAAGGGGGCTGGCCCTGCCTGGGAGTCTAGCCCCACCTGTGTCCTCACAAGAATCCCCCCAGGGATGAAGATGGAACAGGGCTGGAGGCTGAGGAATCTGGAACTGCTCTCAAGTTCCATAAAGCCCTGGGCAGGGCCTCCTGACCTGGGGTGACACGGCTGTTGCCTTACCCCTTCCTGGGGTGTGTGGGGTGCGCCTGCTCAGACCCAGTGTAGCTGCTGGGAGACCATCAACCACCGCGGTGGAGAGAGCCTGGGCAGGGCCGGCAGGGGGAGGGGGGATGTATGTGGGTGGAAGCCAGACTGGAGCACGTGGGAGGTGAGAAAAAAGGAGGGTGTGGGTGCAGACGGCTGTTTCACACATTCGGCTTGGCTCTGAAGAAGAGAATGAGGGTGGCCGCTGTAAGATGTGGGAACTGGGCAGGAATTTCAGCTTGTTTAAATGTTGGTAGAAGGTTCTAGTTAGGGGGAGAGACATGGGGATCAATCGGAGTGGAGTGGAGTCCCCAAGAGGAGGCGGGATTCCACCCATCTCCCAGCCAGCCCTGGGGATGGGTGGGAGGCTGAGTCACCTAAGGGGGGACCTTGGGAATGCAGCCTATGGGCTGGCCACCCACCTTGGTGATCTCGGTGGTGGGGACTAGGAGGCAGGTTTCAGGGTCTGGGCTGTGCCATTTGCTCCTGCTGCTTCAGGCAATGGGGAGGGTGCTGTATACAGATTGGTAAGGGTTACCCCACCCCCATTCCCCAGGCTAGGGAACCCAGGCCTTTGGCACAAGAGGGTTACTCAAATGCGAGGGTCTCCCAGGTGAAGAAACGGCTGGCAGGTGGCCCAGCGGGAGTCTGTGAGTAGGCAGAGTTGAGGAGGTTGGGAGGTGCTGCAGAGGGGGAGAGGTTGGAAGTTGAAGCCTCCTCACTACCCTACTCCGGGTGAAGTCATGGAGGGCAGTGTTTGCTGAGGAATCAGCGGCTCACCTGCTGGGCACAGGGCTGGGGCTGGGGCGGGGGTGCACAGCTGGGAAGCCTTGCCTGTTTGAGAGGATGAAGTCAACATGGACCAACAGGGTAACTGAGTCGTGGGGACAGCCTGCCTGATTCCCGGGGCGCCATCAGGGGAAGCAGGGAGACTGATGGTCTCCTCCTGGGGCTGTCAGCCTTGGCTGCCCCTAGGCCCAGGTTGGTGTCCCTTACTGGCCCACGTGTTGCTTGGTGGCAACAGTGACTGCAGGGGGCCAGCAGTGTCCAGTGCCCCGAGTCATCCTCTGCAGGGGGAGAGCTCCAGTTTGCACATGCAGTGTCACCTCCTCCAAGGGACAAGGTACAGGGGCTAGGGGGAGGCAAGGAACTGCCACCCTCAGAAGTGACCAACTGCGTGCCAGGTGGAAAGTGATGGATGTCTCTGGATGACATGGAACCCCACCTCAATGAGATGGAGGGACATGGCAGAGCCTGGACAGGGAGGGTAGGAGTGGGGGCAGGATGCAGGTCCCAGGCTTCCGGTCACTGTCAGGCCACAGTGCAGGATGTGTTCGCCCACCTGCCCTCCTCTTTGAAGGCAAACTCCAAGTCCCAGTGCCTGGGTGGGCCCACTGCTCTGTCTCCCTGCATGCTCCTCCCCAAGTCTGACCTGGTTCTCACACCCACGGGCAGGAGGCAGGACAAAAGCAAGTAGAGTCCACAGGCCCCGGGCTGCCTCTGCTTCTCTGGGAAGTGCCTGTTTCTTGGCTGTCCTCAGGAGGTGGCCAGAACCCCCAGCCCTGTCCAGGGGTTCTGGTCTCCTTCACTGGTGTCCACACATGTTGGCCCCACAGGGTCACTCCTCCGAACTCACTGAGCATCGGCCTAGCATCTGACACAGGATCCCGTGAAACTTGAGACATTGTTTTTTTCCTAAAAGGGCAAGGCACTATTTCAATCACTGTTTTTGCAGGAACAAAAGAAAGAAAAACATTGTTTGGCTTTGGGATGCTGTAGCCTGCCTTCCAGACCACTCACTTGACTGAAGAATGCCAGGGTCGGAAGCAGGGCCAGCACCACCAATGGGCCCCATGTGAGCACAAGCCCTTGAGCAATCCCCAGGCCTCACTAGGGTCCCACGTGGCTCCAGCTGCCCCGCCCCGCCCCCCTCCCCACCGCCTGGCCCGCCCGTGACCCCTGGCCAGAGCCACCCTCCTCAAGGCCACAGGCAGAAAGGAAGCTGCTGCACACGCGGCATCACATGCCCTCTTCCGCAGGGTTTTCCCCACGCAGCCCGGAAGCACACTGTGGCAGCCCCCAGGGGACATTGGGCAGAGGGGGTGTCTGCAGGCGTTTCTGATGACTGCAGCTGGGGAGGCCAACCCACAACAAACAAGCTCCCCAGTCCCCAGGGCCGGGGGACAAGCATTGAGAAACTCAATCCCATGCAAGCGGGGCCCCCTGCGGCGCGGCGGCTGGCAGGCTGCTGCCTTAGTTCATGGAGAGGCCTCCCCGCTGGTTGGAGACAAGCCAGGGACACTGTGCCATTGTGGTGTTGGGGACATCAATGGGAACCTTCCCAGGCAGGTGTCCCCAACCACCAGGGCCGAGGAGGGACCCCAAGAGCCACCAGGAAGGGCGGGCGTGCTTTGACCACCTAAGAGAACCACAAAGCAGCACACACACTGGCTAAATACAAAGACCCTAAAATCCAAAACTGAAAGAGGCATTTGTGAGCCAAAAACGAACCTCAAAACCGTGCAGTTTCCAGAAACCTTCCTTGATCAAAAAGAAAGGACGACCCCCGCCCCCAGTCCCGCTCTGCCCCCTCATGTGGTGGCATAGAAAGGTAATCGTATGCCTGCAACAAAGGCATCCCACTGGTTCTAATCCCGGCTGCTCAACTTACCATCCAGTTCCTTGTTTGTAGCCTGGAAAGCAGTAGAGGATGGCCCAAAATGTTGGGACCCTGCACCCACATTGGAGACCTAGAGAAAGCTTCTGCCTTTGGATTAGCTCCACTCCGGCCACTCAGGCCATTTAGGGATTAAAGACCTTTCCCCCTGCCCTCTACCCCCTCTGAAATTCTTCCAGTTAAAAATAAATAAACTTAGGAAAGAGGTGGTAGCCATGAGGAAGCCACTTAGGGCAGCCATGTCCGTGAGCTTCATGCTTGGGTTCGAGGCCCGCCTGTATTTCTGAAGGAGATGATGGCCCAAGTATTGCAGCCCCTGTCACCCACATGGGTGACCCCAGTGGAGTCCCAGGCTTCTGGTCACCAGCTGAAAGCCACAACCCTCCCTGTTCTTTGTAACCCCCACCCTCCTTTCCGCCCATCTGTGACTCCGCCCCCTGGGGGTACTTCCCCTCCCAAGACCCCAGGTAGACTCCAACACAGAGGGGCCATCTCTTCCTGTTGACATGGAGGGAAAGCACCCTTTCCTTCACCCTTCCCTTCATAAATACTTCCCAGGGACCTGTGATCTCACCTTTTAAATAAAAAGAAACTAAGTCACCATAGCCTCCGGGGCAGCCGCTTTGTCCTGGAGCCAGTCAAAGCTCTTCTGGTGAGACTGAAATTGAAAGGTTCCATGGCCACCATGCTGGAAGCAGTCAGGCCCAGGCAGACCTGTGAACGGTGAGGAGCCGGGTGGGGTACAGGATGTACAGCCTGGGAGTCTGCAGAGGACAGCCCAGGTGCTTGGGCTCCTGCCACCTGCATGGGAGACCCTGACTGAGTTCAGGCTTCTAGCTTGAAGCTCTGTCTGGTGTGATGTGCTTGAGGAGGGAACCAGCAGATAGAATATCTCTCTGTCACTTCTCTCTTCACTCCAAATAAACTAATCTTTAAATTAAAAAACAAACAAACAAATAAAAACAAGAATTCTCAAATCCAAAACAACCAAATTGTGCACAAGTGAGGGAACGAGAGAGGCCCCCAGGGATGAGGGACGCCCTGAGTTCCTGTCCCTTTGCAGGCCAAGCTTCAGACTCTCTGGGCTGCACGTAGGCCACTTCCCGCCCGACTTCAGCAGGAGGATGCTGTAGGGCATCCACTGCCCTGGCTGGTCAAAGGCTTGGGAGGCGGTAAGTTCTCTCCTCCCTGTGGGTCAAATTCTTGATCTCATCTCAGCGCAGACACTGAGTGCCACAGTCTTCACTTACGAAGACTTCACAGATTTCACTGGTCTCTTTCTCTCTGCTCTTTTGGAAAATCCCAATTCAGGCACCGAGTCAAGTACCCAAACCTTAGGTATACAACTTGCACAATTATCCCACACACACACCCCTCACCCGCGCTCTGTAGCCACCCCGCACACAGAGTGTGTAAAACACATCTGCGAGATTTGCTCACCTCTCTTCCGGCTGAGTTGTAGAGCTAGAGCAGAGCCCATGCTATGGCCTGAGCTGTGCAATCCTGAAGCCTTGACCCCTTATCATCTCTTCATTTGTCAGGGACGATGATTTTCTCGCATTTCAAGATGGTGCCTTCTGGGCTTCCTTAGGCTAAGTGAGGTGGTCAGCGTGGAGCCCAAGATCCAATAGTGTTGGGGGTCTCTCTATAAGACAAACGGGGCACCAGAGCCACGCTCTCTTACGACACACAAACCCAGGAAGAAGGCCTCACTGGCCAGGACCTCACTGTGGGTTCTCTCCACCTGCCATGATGCACACTGTTAGAGCAGGGGTCCACGGCATTCTGGGCACATGCATACCATGTAGCCCACCCTAGGAACAAAGGCACTGGCTAGAGATTGAACAGGGGGCTGCTGCAGGTGGCATGGTCCCAGTCAGTGGGGGGCCATGCAGGATTGGGCTGCTCCCCAGACTAGATTGGGTCTAGTCTGCCTGCTGGCTGCTGTGGACATGCTGCAAGCAGACCTTGTACAAATTTGGATCTGCAACTGAATGTCAGCCACCAGCCTCACATCCATCTGTCCTTTCGTGAGAGCTCCAAGACTCCCGACAATTCTGTGGGACTTTATTTTCCTGATCCAAACATGACCCTGGTGGGCAGGCCCATCTGAGCATTGGATTGTTAGGAAAAGAGAAAAAAAAACCCAATCCACATAATGAACAGGTTTCAATGGACCAGCCAGCAAATCCCCAACCACCTGCCTTTAAACAAGGATAGTCTTGGGTCACTTTGGCCAGGAGCAGCTCAGAAGGGATCAAGCTTAAGCCAAAGTTCCTGACCTTGTCAAGGTCGTGTCCGCCACCAGGCTCTTGTTAGGGTGAAAGTGTCCATGACAGCTTTCCGTTCCTAATTGTTTGTATTTTGGTGCTACAGTGTTTCTTTTTTGCTTGTTTTTCTGTGATCTCTTTATCCCTGCAATGCTGTGATACCCCCTACCAGGGCCTCATCCTCAGGCTACCATGGGAGCAGGGCACAGGAAGGACACACTCCAGGATCAAGGTGGTCCCTCCTTCCAGGCAGAGAGAGCTCCTATCTGCTGGGTCAGGATTCAGCTGGCTGTGGGGTGGCGGGAACCCTACTATCGCTTGAGCTGCCTCTTAGCGCTGAGCTGGAGCCAGGAATGGTGCCACCCAGACATTCGTCTTCACCAGCATCTTAATTGTTAGGTAAACACCTGCCTGGGGTGGGGGGCCTGCAAGCACCATCATTCCATATGGGCACCAGTTCTTGTCCCGACAGCTCCACTTCCCATCCAGCTCCCTGCTTGTGGCCTGGGAGGACAGCAGAGGATAACCCAAAGCGTTGGAACCCTGCACCCGTGTGGGAGACCCGGAGGAAGGTCTTAGCTACTGGCTTCGGATTGGCTCAGCTCGGGCCCTTGTGTCCCTTGGGAAGTGAACAGATGGAAGATCTTTCTCTGACTCTCCTCCCTGTAAATCAGCCTTTCAAATAAAAATAAATAAGATCTTAAAAATATGTATGAAGTAGAAAACATCTTCCCGTTATCATTATTTCAAAGCATCTACTCTAAATAGGATATGAAAAGGTGCAAAGAATAAAACAAATGCCCATGTCTAATGATATACTATGGGAAGAGTTGGAGTCCCAGAAGAGCCCTTCCTTGTGGACCGCTACCTTCCACACTGGGCGTTGCAGCCTGCCCGTGTGCCCCTCTGTTCACAGCAGCCGGGCAAGAAGGGACCTTGCAGGCTGCTCTGCTGCAATGCAGAGACTCAGAGAGATTAGGAACAACCATGGGACAGGGGCACACCCTAGGCCGGCCACCCAGCACTTTCTGTCGTGACCTTGTGCGGGAGCTCAATGTTCCTTCACACTCATTCTGTTCTCCCTGGCCAGCCCACCTCCTGAGGTCTGCGTGCCACCTGCAGCCATAGAACAAAGGGTGCCTCCCTGGAGCCCCTCCGCCCCTCCTAGCACCGTTCTATCACTCTGCTTCCCTTTAGCACCCAGAGGAATGCCCTACTCTGCATCTTAGATTCCCTTAATGGTCTGGTGTTGTGGCATAGCAGGTGAAGTGCTGTCTGTGACACCAGCATCCCACATGAATGCTGGTTTGAGTCCCGGCTGCTACACTTCCCCTCCAGCTCCTTGATAATACACCTGCAAAGCAGCAGAGGGTGACTGAAGCAGTTGGGCTCTTGTTACCCATGTGTCAGACCTGGAAGAAGCTCCTGGCTCTTGACTTCAGATCTGTCCAGCTGGGGCCATTGTGGCCATTGGGGAGTGAGCAGCAGGTGGAAGCTCCCCCTCTCTCTCTGTCCTTTCCTCTGTGTAACTCTACGTTTCAAAATAGATTTTAAAAAATCCTTTAAAATAAGAAAAAAGATAGAATGATCAAAGATGCCGAGAGACCCAGAGACCAGATCCCACAAGAATTGGTTCTGTTTGCTCCTGGTTCCTCACCATGGCCCACAGATCTTCTTCTGCTTCTTCTTCTTTTTGCCCTGGTTTCCATCCACTTCTTTCTTGAACTCCAAGGGAGAATCCAGGGGGAACAGGATCTCCATGCCTGGAGATTTTTTAAAGATTTATTTATTTATTTGGAAGAGAGAATTACCAAGATAGAAGGAAGAGAAAGATCTTTTTTTTTTTTTTAAAAAAAAGATTTATTTATTTTTATTGGAAAGGCAGATATACAGAGAGGAAGAGAGAGAGGGAGAGAGAGAAATATCTTCTGTCCGATGGTTCACTCCCTAAGCAGCCTCAATGGTTGGAGCTGAGCTGATCAAAAGCCAGGAGCCAGGAGCTTCTTCCGGGTCTCCCACGCAGGTGCAGGGTCCCAGTCTAGGCTGTCCTAGACTGCTTTCCCAGGCCACAAGCAGGGAGCTGGATGGGAAGCAGCGCCGCCGGGACATGAACTGGTGCACCTATGGGATGCTGGTACCACAAACAGTGGCTTAACTTGCTACGCCACTGCACCAGATTCAGCCAATTTGTTTATGGTGTCTCTGGTCACCTGATCCCCTGAAGTAGACCAATCCTGGATCACTGCTACAATCAAACTTCTGAAAAGTTTTGTCTAAACTCTGCTTTTCCTTCTTACTGCCTAGGGTTTTTGGCTTGTTTGTTTCTGTATTTATTTGAAAGGCATACAGAGAGAGAGAGAGAGAGCTTTCATCTGCTGGCTCACTCCCCAAACAGCTGCCATAGCCAGGGCCAGGGCATGCAGAAGGTGGGAGGCAGGAACTCCATACCGGTCTCCCCTGCAGGTGGCAGGGCCTGGAGCACTTGGGCCGTCACCTGTTAGTTCCTGGTTGCACATTAACAGGGAACTGGCTCACAGCCCTGTGAGCTTCACCCAAGGCCGAGGTACAGATGCTGGGTACTCCCTGTGTCCTTCTAGGGGGCAGAGCACCAGTCCCTGGCATGTCCCATTGTTTAGGGCTCCCCTGGCAGGACCTGCTCACTTCCAGGCTGTGTCGCTGCTCACAGTGTCACTTGATTTTGGAAGGAGGGACACAACATGGGGACTGGTATGCTCATTCCCTGTCGCCAGGGATCCTCATCCTTCTTGGCTTCCAGCACCCCTGGCCATTGCGGGGGACCTTCTGCCTTGAGACGCCTGCCCCTGCCCCCTTGGCTGGGCTCTGCCTCCTTCTTCCCTCCATCGTAGCCAGGGAACCCCACGCCCCATCAGCCTAGAGTCACTAACTCGGGGATGGGGGGGCCCTGTGCCCTGGAGGTTTTGGGCTCTTCCCCACCCCGTGAAAGCTGTCTCCCGAGTGGGCTCTGGGACCCCAGCCTCAGCTCCCTTCAGGGTCACGGTCACAGTGTGCTTGGGGGCTACCAGGATCTGCCGAAGGCCCTGTACTCAGGTCTCCTGGCCACTCACTCTTTCTTTCTTGCTCACCTTCTGTCCAGTGGCCATGACCATGGTTCAGCACCTCTGCCGCAGGAAGCTTCTTCCATGAGCATGAATCTGCAGGTGTGAGACCCCTAAGCAGCAGCATGCCCGACTGCTGGGAAGGCTTAGGATGGACCCACACTTCCCACCTCGCTCAGGCTCCAGAGTGCCCTCTGCTGGGCATGGCTGGATATCAGGCCCTAGCTGCATCTGAGCTCCGCCACAAGTTTGGAGACAAGGTGTGGGCAAGTCAAAGAAGCGATGTGTGTTGATCAGGCTCTCTGGGGGGCCAGTTCCTACAGCTTTTTGTGCTGTCCTTGTATCATTACCGTGTCTGAATCAGGAAGAGGCCAATCCAGACTACCGCATCTGGAAGCCTTCTAGACCAAGTTGTGTACAACAAGGGCGCCTGTGAGTACCACATTTCACAGCTACAGGTGGAATCTGGCTTTAGAAAGCCTTAGTTAGTGTAGTTTTAACATATATAAACAAAGATTTATGTACTTATTTGAAAGGCAGAGTGACAGAGGAAAAAACAGAGAAAGATTTTCCTTCCACTGATTGACTCTCCCGAGTGACCAGGACAGCTGCGCCTGGGTCACATGGCAGCCAGGAGCCAAACACTCCATCTAGGTCTTCCACTTGGGTCAGAACGACTGAAGCACTCGAGCCTTCATTCCTTGCTTCCCAGGCACATCTGCAGGGGGCTGGGTCAGAAGCAGAGTAGTCAGACCCAGAGCTGGTGTTCTGATAAGGAACGGGGTGTGGCAATACCTGCTTGAAGACTAACTTGAGATCATTTTCAGCTTACAGCAAAAAGTGGAGAGGAAGATACGGAGATTTCCATCTCCCCCTGTTCCCCCACACATGGCCTCCCTGGTCATCGGCAACCTCCCAAGCTGCCTGGTTCACGTGCACTGAGCAGTCTGTGTAAGGGTGCACTGCTAATGTTCAGGCAAGTACATCCGCCATCATCCATCATTGTGTCACCCACAGAGACTCCGCTGCCCCACATAGAGGCTGTGATTTAAAAAAAAAAAAAAGTCCCAGGGTTGGCACTTTGTCTAGCAGCCACGACACCAGTTGTATTGCCCACGTCCCAGTTGGAGAGCTTAAGAGTCTTAGTTGTGGAGCTGGTGCAGTGGTGTTGCAAACTAAGCCTCTACCTGTGGCACTAGCATCCCACATGGGCAAAGTTCATGTCCCGGCTGCTCCACTTCCCATCTAGCTCCCTGCTAATGCACCTGAGGAAGCAGCACAGGATGGCCCAGTGCTTATGCTCTCACTCACTGGAGGAGATCTGGGTCCTTGCACACCAAGACCCAGGACCTCTGCAAAGGGGAGCCTCTCTTCTTAGCAGCCAGGCTGCCAATATTGAGCATGGGCCACTGCCCCAAACTCCGGGCTGTGGGCATTGGTGGGACCAACCACCAGCATGGTGGTGTGGGCTGGCCTGGACATGCCCAGGTGGTGATCCTCTTCAGCTGGAGCAGGGACTTGGGAAAGTAGGTCTCTCACATGGGTGCAGGGTCCCCTGGACCTGGACCATCCTCCGCTGCTTTCCCAGATCAGTAGGGACCTGGATGGGAAGTGGAGTAGCTGGAACACGAACTGGCATCCATATGGGATGCTGGCACATTGCAGGTGGAGGATTAGCCTATTGGGTCACTGCATTGGCCGTATGATTAAGATTTTTGAGACTCTTCTAAGTTTCTTTTACTGTTAGCAATTGTGGAGGCTTACTGTTTATGTCCTTCGCATGTGTCTTACGGTCAGGCTCGTTCTCCATGATTGGTACGATATGATCTGCTGCAGTTTGCTTTACAATCTTTGATTCTTTTATTCAGCAAAAGCTGATGGAGTATTTCCAGGTCTGCTTTAGGGAAGGAAATGGACAAAGCTCTCTGCCCTGGAGCATCAGTGCTTGGGGAAGACGTAACTGTGCAGGCCTGCACCTATTGACCCCGGTGTCTGAAAAGTGGCCCTGATGAACACTCATGTCCTGTGTTAGAGTCCTGGCCCCGCTCTTGATTCTGCTTCCTGCTATGACACATCCTGGGAGGCAGTGGGGCCTCACTCCAGGAGCTGTGTTTCTGGCACTCACTTGGGAGCCCTGGATGGAGTGCCCAGTACCGGCTGGGCTTCAGCCTGGCTCAGTCCCAGCTGCTGCAGGAACCTTGGGGGCAAGGGGAGGGGGAATAGATATTCCCAGATAGGATTAGCTAAGCTTCCCTGGAACTCCCGAAGTTGGCTTCAGCAGCTACTTATGCATTCAACAAACAGACAAACAAAACAAGGTTTTCAGTTTGGATAATAATTTTGACAGGTGTGTGGAGCCAAAATCCTTGAGGTGGGACTGGGATGTGTGGAACCCTGGGCTTGACTGCTGCTCCTCATGGTCCCAGAATCCCAGCATCCAGAGCTCGTCTCCCAGGCAGGTCAGCGCTGCTGGGGGTCTTCTTGCCTTAGCTATGTGAATGCCTCGCAAAGTGATTCCTGTCACCTCCGGCTTCCTGTTTCAGTTTGCACAAACAGCCATGCATTCTCCCGGCTGCCAGCCCCGTGTGTGCACACAGTCCCCCTTGCCTGTCGTCCCGTGGTTCTGCTTCCTGTGGTCAACCATAGTGTGAAAATAGTATGTGGGAAGTTCCAGAAATAAACAGCACAGGCTTGAAACAGTTTGTGGCTCTGTGGTTTTCTGTTATTAGTAGCATCTTCGCTGCTCCTCTCCTTGTTGTGGGAGTTGAGTTCTATTTCAGCACAGGTCTGCACATAGGGGCAGAGAAAATGTGGACAGGGCTCGCTGTTCCCGCTGTTTCAGGCGTCCGAGAGCCTGTGGTGGGGGCGAGGTCTTTTCCCTGCTTCCTTTCACTGATTTGCATCGACCCCCACATCAGCCCCTACACTCAACACGGTAAATCTCTGGAAGCAAAAGAGGGCTGAGGAGGACATAGGTGCCACAGCCACCTCCTGACACATGTCCCGCCATGCTGGGGTTCAAACTGCCTGCACCCCCAGGGTGTGAGGTGGGACAAGCCTGGCGTTCCAGCTGCATGTCTGCAGGTTAGCCAGTGGCCCTGTCGGTTCCCCTGAGTCTGGCTGGCTTGGTTCTCAGTGTGGGATTAGTTGAGATCTGGACTGCCTCCTGAGCTCCCACGGGAAGCACAGCTCTGGTATAGCAGGAGCACAGGAAGCAGAGTGGCACCCGCAAACTTGGTGGAGGCATCACTCCAATAATCTTTCTGGCCAAGTGCATCCCATAGCATGGCCCCTTGGGGCCTGCAGGTGCCTCCGTCTGCACTGGGGGTCCAAGGGAGCAGAGTGGGCAGCCAGAGGCATTGTGGGAAAATCTTGTTTAATAGGAGAGGACCTGGAGCTTCACTCCTGTCACAAGGCAGGGCAGGGTTGGGTGGAGGGGCAGCTGTCGGCCAAACAGGGCTGCTCAGAGGAGGTGTCGTCTAATCTAGGCCTGGGGGATGGGACGGATGCAGTGTGTGTGCATGTGTGGCACACATGTGCTTATGTATGTACGTGTGTACATGTACTCATGTGTGAATGTGGATGTGTAGATAACTGTGTGTATGTGTGTACATGTGCCCTGTGTATTTACATGTGTTTGTATAGGCATGCCAGTATGTATGCTTGTGTATATTTGTGTATGTGTTTCCATGTGTTTGTGTGTGTGTGTGGAAAGGGCCCACTAGAGTAGGGGGGTGCATCTACCATGGAACAATCTCTTTGAACACAGTCATCTCTGGACTTCTAATCACATCCCGGTCATTTTCTTCATTTTCAAATTCTGAAACTCACGCTGTGCATGCCCAAATTCAAGTCGAAGATGCTGCTTTCAGCAAGCACTCATGCTGGAGGGCACAAGGCTTGCACTCGATGTCCGAGTTTCACTCCAAGCCAGCACCTGCCTCCAGCTCAGCCCTCCAGGAAAGGTCTTGTCCATTGAGGCCAGATCCAGGCTGGAGAGCGGGAACATTGGGAACCTCGACCGGCAGAGAGCAGAGGGTCCCCACATACGGACCAAACACACCAAACAATCATGGGAACGAGGGTTCCGGACAGGGTGTGGCCAGGATAGCCCTTCACAATGTAAAATAGGAACGCACCAGGATCTGGGGCAGGCTGGGTGAGCTCATTTCCCACGCCGGTGGCAGGCTGTGAGGAGACGCCCCCTGCAGGTGGAGCGAGGAATCCCTTAGAGAAATGACAGAAGGCGTGGAGGATCCGCGTCCGCGGATAGGCATGCTCTCTGCTTGGTGTGCTGGATTTAAACCCTGTTTCTAAAACAGCACGTACTGTCCCCCTCAACCCAAGGATGGAGCTGTCTCCGCAGATGCCCAGGGGTCTTGGGGCTCTGGGCCAGTCCCAGTGCTGCTTTGGGGTCCCTTATGTCTGCAGTTTCTCTACAATGAGGACACATCGTTATTACTGAACCCCAAATTCCCATGAGAGCAGAGAATGGGATGGGATGGGGTCTTGGACCCTGGGATCACCTCTGGGTGGGGGGCTGCTCAGAGCCTCCTCTGCAGGCCAGGCAGTCCAGGCCCTCAGGGTGACGTAGGAATGGTACCCCAGCCCATCTGTCCACCCTCATCTCACCTGTCAGGGCTGCCTGGCAGTGTGAGGGGTCTGGTGGTCCGTGAGGGGCTGCGTGGACACTTCCCCTGCTCCCCCCCTGCTGACAGAATTCTTCAGAACCCACCCAGCAGCCCACCCGGCCTCTGGGCTGTGCAGGACAAGGTCCTACTGAGCCACAGGCAGGCAACTTTGGGCTCTCAGTGCCATCTAGTGCCCACAGGGGGCACAGCTACACACAGCTGGCTTGTGCGGTGCTTGAGAAAGTCACAGGAGCCCCAGAAGGATCTAGAACCTTTCTCCTGGGGCAGTGATGTGGTGTCTCAAAATCAGGTGTTGTGCCGACTCAGTGCTTGTAAAGTCTTTTAAAACATGTCTTGTAGGTGGCCTGGGTGCCAGCTTGGTGGCCTAGTGGCTGCTAAAGTCCTTGCCTGGAACGTGCCGGGATCCCATATGGGCCACCGGTTCTAATCCCAGCAGCCCACTTCCCATCTAGCTCCTTGCTGGTGGCCTGGGAAAGCAGTCAAGGACTGCCCAAAGCCTTGGGACCCCACACCGGCATGGGAGACCTGGAGACAGTTCCTGGCTTCTGGCTTCAGATTGGTACTGCACTGGCTGTTGCGGTCACTTGGGGAGTGAATCATCGGACAAAAGATTCTCCTCTGTCTCTCCTCCTTCTCTGTATATCTGATTTTACAAAAAAAAAAAAATCTAAAAAAAAATGTCTTGTAGAGACATGCGTTGACATTTAATGCACGGAGGGTGCCGCAGAGCAGAGAGCAAGAGACCTTCAGGTTCTGCTAAGGGCTGGGGATCCAAGGGCTGTAGAGTGGGGGAGGGGCACTGTAGCATCAGCCAAGAGGTGTCAGCCTGGCTGGGGACCCAGAGTGGATGGAGAGCCAGCAGGGGGAGGTGGGAGAATGGCTACACCTGAGCATGCCTGAGGCTGTATCCAGGACCAGGGCAGGAGGAGTATTCCCAGGCGGTGAAGAGGGACCGACTGCTCCCTCCTGGCATCCAGGGACACTTAGAAGGAGAAGTGCCCCTGCCTTAAGAGCTCAGAATCCAAAGACAAGGTGCAGACAGACAGGTCAGCAGGGTAGGGTATAGACAGACGGATGGGTCAGCAGGGTAGGGTATAGACAGAGGTGAGTAGATCCGCAGGCCTGGATGTTGGAAGCACCCACACCTGCAGGTGCTGGCTTAAGTACTGCTTCCCCGCAGACAGGGCTCAGGTGCTCACAGAGTCAGCACCACGGAAGTGACTCCAGGGCTGGTGGCTCCAAGGCAGGACAGTGGAGGGGCAGGTGCCCTTGCAAGAAGGGAGAGCCGCAAGCTGAGGCCAGTCATGTGCTTGGGGTGGGGAGATTGAGAGATGAGGGTAGGAAGGTGGACCAGGCAGGTGGTGGGCAGGCAGGGCATGAAGGATAAGGGGGCATGGGTGCCAGGCGTCGGCTCCTGGGGGATGAGCTGAGGCCTGAAGAGTGGAGCCTGGTGGCAGGGTGCCCGTGGCTGCTGCTAAGAAGGGTGAGGTGGGGGTCATCTCTGAGACAGGACCGGGGTGGGCAGGGATGTCAAGAGGTCTTGGACTCAGAGGGGTGCTGACCACAGCAGGCACATGGCAGGGCCAGCCCCAGAGGTCTGCTGCTGGGCTGGGGACCACAACTGCAGTGGGGGTGCTCCCTTCCCCTGCTCACATCGCCCAGGCTGAGGAAGACACCCAGTGCATACGACCTTCTGGTGCTGCCTTTAATTACGAAAGATGTAAAATGACGCGTTACAAAACCTGGAAGCTACTTTATACAAAGTCCAATCTTTAAATATTGCTCCATGGGCCCGGGAGTTAGGGCACTGGCGGGGGTCTGGTGGGGGTGCCCACAGATGGGAGGCCCAGCACCCTGGTCCTGGGCTGTGGCCCCACGCTGTGTAGCTGCCGGGTATATGAGTACAGTGACAAGTCAGCTGGCATGGGCAGGAGGGCTGCAGGTGCCCAGGACGGAGCAGACCTGGGCAGAATCAGTATATGCTGGCAGTGGAGCCCCTTGTTGTGTGGGCAGGTGCAGGGGTCCCCACAGGTAAGGCACTAGGCAAAGGCTGCCACGGCAGGACAAGAACACTGCCGCTGGATCCTGAGAAGCCAAGCAGGGACTGGGGACCTCTGACCGGGGTAGGGGGAGACAGAGAGAAGGGGCTGACTCCCTCACAATCCTTGTCACCTAGTCAGCCTTTTGGGACCTCCACAAGGATTGGGAGGCAGGGGGCCTAACGCAGGTGGGGGTCTTCTCCAAAGTCTGGCTGTGAGGGTGCTGGGCTGGCTGCGGAGAGTTGGAGAAACCCTGGTATTGGAGTTTGGGAGAGGGCGGAGGTGCCTGTCAGCCTCACCGGAAATCAGGGTGCAGTTCTGAGGGCAGCAGCTGGGCAACCCTTGGTGACCACCTCGGAGCCCCTGGCAGGCCAGTGGCTGTTCCCGCGAAGCTTTCAGCACCTTCCTTGCCTTCTGAAGGGTTCTCTCCATCCCCAGCTACCTGATCTTTGCCCAGACCCTGGCCTCATGGGCCTGGCAGGCTTTGTCCCCTTCACGCTTCCTGTTCGAGGGCCAATCTTAGGGTTCATGGGGGTCCCAGCAATCAGGCCTTTGTGTTTGTGCAAAGCTAGTCTCCAGAGAAACCTGAGTGGGAAGGGTTGCAGGTAGGCCTGGGGAGGGGCGACAGGGCTGGGGCACAGACGCAATCCCCTGGTGTTAGAAGGGCAGTAAGAGGCAGCTGAGGCTCTGAGAAGACCCAGCATGGGACAGGCCAGCTCCCAGTGAGTCTGTCGCCAAGCGCCGGCCTGGTAGGCAGCTGGGGTCCCCAAGTGGGGCTGTGGGCCTGTAGGACACGCTGGGGGTGGGGGAGCTGTGAATGTACAGTTGGCACAAGGGAGGCTGTGGGCTGCTGGGAGTGAGCATGGGGCACCCAGGGCCTTTCTTGCTGACTGAGAAGAACTGTTTTTTCCCCCCTGGGACCAGGGAGAGGTGGGCTAAGCAGCAGAAAAGGGGCTGGGAGCCAGGGGCTGGGAACTGAGTCCCTGTGCCAGGGCTGAGCTTTCCCCAGCAAGCACGGAGCCCCATTACCAGTTGAGCCCTGCAAAGCCTCCAACTGTGAAGGTCGATCATTCAATTGGGAGGCACGGGCTCAGGCTAGAGCCTGGGGCTTCCCACTGAGCCTGTGCCATGGGCAGCAGCCCCCGCCTGCCCCCTACCCTGGGCCCTTCCTCCATGCTGATAGAGATGGCAGGCTCTGAGCATGACCCAGACTCCTGGGCTCTGTACTGGACGGCGAGAAGAGACGGGAGGTCACAGAGATGAAGGCACAGTGTGCGCCGCTGCAGCCTACGACAGGGCCTGGGATGCAGCCCATCTGGAAGCAGGGAGCTACAGGCCGAGGGGCCGCAGTCCCGTTGCTGGCAGGCTCCCAGCCCTGGCAGGCAGGCAGGCAGACGGGTAGGTGGGTGGCTCACAGGCGGTCAGTCCGAAAGGTTTCCTCCACGGCGGGGTCCAGCAGGCCCATGCTGGAGTCACTCAGCATGCTGAGTCCGTCCAGGCTCAGGGGCTCAATCTGCAGCTCCTCCTCCAAGGGAAAGGGTGCGTCCACATTCAGGTTGACCTCGGGCATCCCGGTCAGGGTGCTGCCAAGCTCTTTGAACAGGCTGGAGCCCGAGTCTTCTGGAAGGGGTGATGAGAGGGCAGATGAGGTGGCTCGAGGACCTAGAGACCCCCAGGGCCCAGTCCCCCAGCCTCGTGGACCAGGATCCAGCTCTGCAGGGCGTGTCCCTCTGAAGGGCTGCCAATCACCTATGATTGACTATCCTGGCAGCAGCTGCACCACTCCCTGGGGCGGGCAGCTGCCTCTCTAACAGGAGCCGTACAGAGGCCACATGGGATAAGCTCTCACAGGGGTATCTGTGGGTCAGGGTGGGGACATGCAGGGAGTAGTGGGGCGTGACCCACACTCACCACTCACCCGTCAGCAGGGTGGGCGGGAAGCTCCCGCAGCTGGAGTACAAGGCTGACCTCAGCTGGAACGTGTCCTGCGGTTCTCCTCGGGGACCTTGTTGCACCAGGGGCACCTGGGGACATGGAGGGCAGGCACCTGTTGAGTACTGAATCCCACCTGCCTGCAGCCCTAGGGGCCATTGTGGGAATACAGGCAGGTGGACACTGAGTGTGGGTGGAGCAGCTCCATGGGGTGGGGAAGAGGGGCCCCGTCCCTGTCCAAGGCCCCCCACCCATGCTCCTGGGCGTCACTACCTGGTTGCTGTGGCAGGTGGGGGCACTGCATTTGAGGATCAGGGAGAACTCAAGGTTGTTGGAGCCCCAGAACACACAGCAGGGTCATGGGGTGCCCAGGATACTGTACTCAAGTTCTACCCACAGTGCAGTATGTGTGCTGAGGTGGGTAGGAGGGGTGTCAGAACAAGCACCTGCTGAGCGAAGGCTGTGGCTGGCCTAAGGGAGTGTTGGTCGAAGCCCACGTCAGGGAAGAAGCTGGTTAAAGATGAGCCCTTTGGGGGACAGGAAACAGAGGTGTTAGCTTGGACCTCAGCATATGCCAAACCCACTCACTCCTTGCTGACGCCCCATGCTGGGACCCACCTGGGGTTGGAGAAGCTGGAAGTCTGACGATGCTGCCTGGGGCTGCTGAACAGGGGGCTCCTGGGTAGGGGGTTGCTGCAGGACAGGTTGGGGCAGCTCATGGGCTGTGGGGTAAGGGGGTGGCGGGGACACTTGGGCTGGCGCTTCTGTGGGCAGGAAGGCAAGTGGGCCTCGATCGGGAGACAACATCTGTGGGCAAACACACATACACATGTGGCACAGTCAGGTCTGAGTCCTTTCAGGACAGGAAGCAGCAAGATGGGTGAAACCAGACCTCCTCCTCATCATGGTGAAGATGCTCCACTTCCCATCCAGCACCCTGCTTGTGGCCTGGGAAAGCAGTTGAGGGCAGTCCAAGGCCTTGGGTCTCTGCACCCACATGGGAGACCTAGAGGAAGTTGCTAGCTCCTGGCTTTAGACCATCCCAGCTCTAACTGTTGTGGCCGCCTTGGGAGTGAATCAGCTGATGGAAGATATTGCTCTCTGTCCCTTCCTCACTCTTGAAATAAATAAAATGAATCTTAAGAAATGAAAACATGTAGGTGTAGGTGTGTGTGTGTGTGTGTAAGAGAGAGAGAAAGAGAGAGAGAGAGAGAGAGAGAGAGAGAGAGAGAGAGAGGTGGGGGTTGTGGGAAAGTTGCAGGGTATCAGGACCCATGACCAGATGATGGCTGACCAACAATCTAGAGCAGATATTTAACTAGTACGGTCATCCCAAGGAGATCAGCTAGAAAGGCTCCAAGCGGCCCCTCAGGGTAGTGGGAAGAGAAATAGAGCCGAGAGAAGGCAGCTGCTGTTTCAGAATAAGCCCTTCAGGAAGACGGAACACATATGCAGGAAGAGCAGTGATTGTTTTCAACCTCTTAAGGCGCCTTCACATACAGTGAGTAGGGAAGAGCTCCTGGGCCTCGACATCCCAATCACACAAGCAGAAATGAAGGCAGCACGGTGACCAAGGCCAGGGGGAAGTTATGAGCTACACGGCCAGCCGCTCCCAGAGGGGACAGGTGATTGACAGAGTCCTCTCTGGCTTCTCACAGGCTTCCATTAACTCCTCTGCTCCACCTCACTGCTCATTTGGAGGAGTGGTTAATGATGTTACACTGTACCCAGGGAGGGACCAGCAGGTTAAAAATGTACAAAACAAAGTGCATCAGAATATAATGTGTTCACTCTGGATCTCTGAAAGCAGCCATGCTAAGTAGGCTTGTCTGACCCCTGTACACATACACTCCTCACACCTCCTGCCTTGGGGACAGGCAGAACATGGTCTTGGCCCTTCTACCATCACAGGGAGGCCCTGGGCTCCCTGTGGAATAGGGGTGGAATATCCTGTGGGCTCCTAGACCTTACTATTTACAGAGCCTCTGCTTTTCCAAGCCTTCCCTGACTTGTTGCCTAGTCTGCACGAACCTGAGTTGCACAGTCTGCAGGCTGCCCTTGCTCCCAAATCCAGACTTGCAAGTCCATGCACACTGCCATGAATACACAGCCTTGCACTGTGTAGAAGTTACTGCAGCCCTCTACCCAGCCCAGTCCTCTTCTCCCTTGGGTTTGGTGTTAAGGGAACGGACTGTGCACGAGCACACAGAGTGAAGCCACAACGGCCTGGGGTCTCACTATAAGTGGCTGGGGCGGGGTGTACCTGAGAGGCAGGGTAGGGGTTCAGTGGGCTGCTGGAAGAGAGCTGTCTGCCGAAGCTGGGATGTGCTTCTGGGCCTGGAGAGAGTGTGAGGGGGCTGACAGGTGGCTGCCGGCGCCGGGAGGGGCCACTCAGGTTTGTAGTGGGCAAAGATGGGTTGCTGAGGGAGAAAAGCCGGAGTGAAGGGTGGAGGGTGGAAGTGTTGGTGGCTGAGGGCTGCGGATGGCTGTTGAGGGGCGAGGCCAGTGCCATCTTGTTGAGCGTTGTCTGGATGGAGGGGTTACTCCGGGAACTCTGGAGCCCTGCAAGACAGGAAGCACATTCCGAATGTTAGCTGGGAATGCTAAGCCCCATCTCCTGGGCCTCAAGATGACAAAGGACTCCCTCCTGCCTCTGGCTCACTACTTTAAAGACCCAAGGTGTACACAAAGTGACAGGAGGGGACATCCTTTCACATCCCCCTATCTGCTAGCTCAGGGTCCCTTTCTTGTTCACCTAACTGGGGGCCTCCAGCAGGGGGTACTTACCAGATGAGCTTCGTATCCCCAGGTGGGTCATTGCAGCGGGCAGATTGCCCACACTGTTGCCCATGCTGGTGCTGCCCAACAGATGGTCGCTGGCATCCAGGGAGGCTGGCAGGGGCGCCGTGTAGTGCAAGTTGGTGAGATCCGGGAGGGAGCCGCCTGTGTTCAGAGTCCCCAGGAAGGGCGAGAGCCCCATGTTCTGACCGTTATGTGGAAAAGCACTGCAAGGAGACAGGCGAGCATCCCGTTCCAAGGTGCACCTGGCAGCTGGGAACAGGCCCCGCAAAGCACCTCGCCCTGACCCCCATGCTCAGAGCTCTGGTGTGACATCTCCTTTCCTTTCACATTACGTGGGTGAGGCCACCTGTGCCCAGCCAGGTTAGGAGAAGGCCAGATTAGGGGAGGGATGCCAGAGCACTTTGAAAATTACAAATTATAAGATGCAAGCCACCGTTTTATGCTCATGAGGGTTCTCTGGGCCCCGATTTTCCTACCAAGAATAAATTTCTCTCTGGGGGAATAGATGTTCTTCAATTTCAGGATACATTACTATTATTACTATTTTCAATGAGTGTACCTACACATAAGGGACAGTGCAGGCCTGTGTCACCCCCAGCCATCCCTGAGACCCTGAGAGAGTGCACAGGTGGCAGCTCCTCTGACCCTCATATCCCATGGCAGCTGGAAAGGGCAGAACCCAGGGAGTGGAGCTCACTGCAAGGCAGGTGTGATATTCGGGGTGAGCCTACAGATGCAACCCAGCTGGAAGCCCTCCATGTCAAGGCCGGGAAGAGCTGGGTACAGCCAGCAGGTACAAGTGGCCCTGGGGGCCCCATAGCCCAAATTGTCCACATCAGGGTGGGCTGCGGAGGGAAGGCTTGGTCGAGTATCCAGCACAGTAAGGAGGCTGGCACCAGTGTCAGGGCTAGGAACAAGGGAAGTGAGGGGCACAGGGGTGAGACAGGGAGACAGGGGAGGGAAGGAACACAGGGAGGAGGCCGCTACTGTGCAGGGCAAGCTGGAGGGCTGGAGGATGGCTCTTAGCAATGCCGCTGTGGTCAGGGTGGAGGGCAGCCCAGGCAGCAGTGTCTCCTGCGGTCCCCAGGCCTGTGCTGGGCCAAGTGCAGAGTGACTGTAGAAGAGAATGACTGAGAAGGCTCGTTGGCTTGAGACGTGGGAGCTGATGAATGAACGAGACTGAGGACAGCTTCCCCAATTTGGCACATGCTGCAGGTGCTAGCCACTGGCTTCCAGAGGCTTGACAGAAGGGCCGGCCCCATGGGATAACAAGCTAATCCTCTGCTTGTAGTGCCAGCATTCTATATGGGCACTTGTTCAAATCCTGGCTCCTTCATTTATGATCCAGCTCCCTGCTTGTGGCTTGGGAAAGCAGTAGAGGATGGCCCAAAACCTTGGCACCCTGTACTCTCTTGGGAGACAAAGTAGAAGCTCCTGGCTCTTGGTTTAAGATTAGTTCAGCTCTAGTTGTTGCAGCTACTTGGGGAATGAACCAGTGGGTGAAATATCTTTTGTCTCTCCTCTGTATGCATTTTTCCAATGAAAGCTTATTATTTATTTAATACACAGGCTTAGTGGAGCTGCAACAGAGCCATGACTGAGCTACAAGAAGGTAACTCATGGTGCAGTGCCACCAAGCAGGCCCTGGACAAAAGCTGGATGTGTCCAGCATGAAGGGACTGACCAGTGGGCTTTCCTGGGGGATGTCCTCGCCAAGCTGAAGGCAGAACTCAGGTGACCTGGGCAGGCAAGCTCACTGTGGGCAGAGTTCATGGCAGGGCAGGAGCAGCCAAGTGTGAAGCCACACCACACCCTGGGAACCATGAGGCCCTGACAGGGGCAAGCTTAGGAGGAGAGGGTGAAGGAGAGAGGTGGGGCTGTAGAGACACATTGAGAACATGGGGGAAGGCAGGTAGCAGCGAAGGACAGCTCTGTCCTTCTCAGAAAGGGGAGGATGTCTGGAGGCAGAGCAATGAGCTATGCTGCTGTTGGATGCACAGCCAGGCCCAAGGGGATGGAACCTAGGAGGACACCTGGGGTTTGGCATGGAGACTGGCGGGGCCACTACAAGACAACGACCCAGGAGGGAAATGAGCAGATTAGGGGGCAGGCCAGGGGAGGGCCAAGATGGTGAACTCCACTCTAGACCCCTGGGATCTCTGTCACATGGGTTGACATGCGGCAGGAATGTCACCCATCCAATGGGGTCCTGGAGGTTGTCAGTGATGTTCCAGACAGTTCCACGGGCCTGGTAGAGGTAGAGACCAGGCCAAGATGTAGACAAGGGGTGGGAAGGCCTTAAGAGGAAATGTTCTTCCTGCAGGTGCGGCTGAGGGCAGTGTTCAGTGCGGCAGTTGAGACTGCTCGAGTTGTCTGAATCTGATATCACAGTTTCTGGGTTTGAGTCTCAGCAAGGCTTCTAGTCTGTCTCCCTGTCCATGAAGACCTGTTGAGGTAGCAGCTGATGGCCAAGGAACTGGGGCTCCAGTCGTCCTCATAGGAGACCTGGGTAGGGGTCCTGCCTATCAGTTTCAGCTCCCTTGGCATTTGTCTGTCTCTGTCTCCCTGCTTTTCAAATAAGGCCAGAAGTCATTTTGGAAACAGCCGTGGCTAAGGATTCCAAAGCCGCAAAGAAGGCCATGGGTAGAGGCGGCAGACCCCAGACAGGGCAGGGACTGGGGGAGCATCCCCACCTGCAATGGGAGATGGAGGTCCAGGATAGTTCGTTCTTGATGGGAAAATCAGGATGTGGATGGGGTGAACTGTGGAAGCAAGCTGACTGTCACAGAAAAAGTGGATGTGAGCTTTATCTTTCAGATGCCATATTTATGGATTAGGCTTACTAAAATGAAACGTCAAATTAGGAAAAGAAGTTGAGACCTCAGAGCTGCCCACTCTGAGATCAGTTGGGTTCTGTGCTAGGGACACGGGTCAGTAGGGCTGATATCGGGGGATTGAAGGTGTGGAAAGGAGGGTGAAGGAGCACTGTGCAGTGGAAAGAAAACGCCTGCCCAACGAAAGCCTGCTTGCTCACCAGCAAGCATGCCTGACGAGGTCCTGGACCAGCCACCGTCACCCTCTGCTGACATGAGCACTGAATCTCCTCTGAGGCAGGGAATGTTCCCCCCAGGGTAGTTGGTGGCCAGGAGTAGCTGCCCTGTCCAACCTCTGCATCTGACTCGGTGCCCAGGGCATCCTCTCCTCCTGTGGAATTACTGCCTGGCCTTCCTTAGCCTCCATTTTTGTGCAAGATGTGTTCTCATTTTTCAAATGTCTCAGGGACTGAAGCTGGATACTACCATTAACTGCATTAATTAATGAATGTTTTCCTAGAAACTATGCTGCCCATTTCCTTATTTCCTCATCTTCCATTTCTAAGTGACGGTGTACAACACACATACCCTAGCGTTCACCATGCTGACCACGCTTAAGTGCACAGTTGAGTGTTGCTCTCTGATGTCACTTCCATGTGCCTGGCCGCTAGGCAGTAGCTTTGTGACTGCAGTAGTTTTGTGATTTTAAACTGAGGAAACTCAAGGGCCAATCTGGTGTTCCACATGGAAATGCGGTGCCTTGGGTTTCTGCAGAGCTGTGCGGTGACATGAAGCCTTCAGAACTCCCCCGCCCCCACAACACAGCCAGACGCAGCATCACTTACTTGCCGCCTCCCACGTCGCAGGACCGAGGCCGCCCTGACAGCGACTGAATCTGCGAAGAGAGAAGAGAGCCGGCCTCACTCACTGGGAAGGTGGAAAGTCCCAGTAGCGCCAGCCCGTGCCACAGAGTGGCTGAACACTTCCTGGGTGTCAGGGAGGCCTCACGGCAATCAGCTCTCTTATTTTGATATTTCATTCATGCGTCTTTTAGGTGGTATGTATTATTTCCTTCCACAAGGCCAATGTTTTACACATGGAACTATTTTAAAGTACTACTGTACTTTAAAAAGCTCATGGAAAAATGGAATTAAGCAGTAAGTTTATTGGGAGTGGTGCTATGGTCAGGCTGCCACTTGTGGCTCTGACATTCCTTAAGGCTTCAAATCCTGGCTGCTATTCTTCTGATCCATCTACCTGCTAATGGGTTGGGAAGACAGTGGAGAATGCCCCAAGTCCTTGGACCCTGCACCCACACAGAAGCTCCAGAGGAAGCTCCTGTCTTCTGGTTTTGGATCAGCCAAATCCAGTCATTATGACCACCTGGGGAGTGAATCAGCATTTGGAAGATCTTTCTCTGTGTCTACCCCTCTCTCTGTGTAACTGCTTGTCTGTCTTTCTTTGTGCGTTCCTTCCTTCCAATTTATTTTTATTGAAAAGGCAGATTTACAGAGAGGACAAAGCTCTTCCACCAACTGGTTCACTCCCCAAGTGGTCACAATGGTGAAATCTAAGCTGATCTGAAGCCAGGAGCTTCTTCTGGGTCTCCCACATGGGTGCAGAATCCCAAGGCTTTAGGCCATCCTACATGGGTTTCCCAGGCCACAAGCAGAGAGCTGGATGGTAAGTGGAGCAGCCAGGACATGAACTGATACCTATATGATATCTCCATGTATGCAAGGTGAGGACCATTGTGGGCCCAAACTATGTCTTTCAAATAAATATCTACTTTTAAAAAGCTAAGCTTAATTTAGCGCAAAACACAAACCAAAAACTCACAATCTTCTAAATAGGGTCTGTGTTAACAGGAAGCTGGAGTTGGGAGTGGAGCCCAAGCATTCATGTGGGACACGGGTGGCCCAGGGGCCTTGTGCACCTGTCTGAGGGGAAGGGAAGGAGATGGGAAACAAAACAGGAGGAGTCAACCAGGAGCGAATGCCAGAAGGCAGCAAGTACTTCTGTGCGAGGACAGGCACCAGGAAGGTTGGATTGTGCTGCACAAGCCACCTCATCCTGGGGAGGTTAGCACCCGTCGGGCATCAGCCTCTTGGCTGGACAAGTCAGAGTTGCCTTTGATAGAAGGCCCCTGTGTCTCTCACAGTGCGGTGGGTCCTCTCGTGTTGCCATCCCCCCTTCACCTCCCATCAAAAGCTTAAACACTGTGTACCTCTTGTCTAAAACAAATACGAAACCCACAACTTCTCAGATGCCCTTTGCACTAATGAGAACTAACACAGGAGCCTGACGCAGGTCCTAAGTCCTAAGCAGCCTGGCGGTGACATAAGCTGAAGGTTTGGAATGGCTCCACTTCCCCTCAAAGTCACAATCACCCTTCTATGGGCAGAAAGGCTGAGCTGAGCACCAAGAGCCCCCTGCTGCCCACATGAAGGACAGCTCCAGGCTGCTGGCTTCCGCCTGGCCAGCCCTGGCTGTTGGGACCACTTGTGGCGGGGGAGTCAATCAGTGGATGGAAGATCTGTTTCCCAAATATTATAGAAAATGAATAAACTTTTAAAAAATAAATAATGTGTAAAAGGGTTATCTGGTACAGCAATAGTTCTGGAGGGCAGAGAAATTGATGTGACACACGTATGCAGAGTTCAGAACTCAGGGCAACATCAAGGCCATGGGAGAGAGGGAGGGCTTTTCAGATGAGTAATCCCTCATGGGAAGGGGAGGTCGCCAGGTTGGGATGCTAATTCATCAACACCACTGTGGTACTTCTCCCTGGAAGTGTCATTCCTTGTCCCCCTCTTGTTTCGGCTCCTGAGTGTCAGAGGTCAGTGGCAGCACACAGCCCACTACCCACTCACCTCCTTGGTCTCCCACACCTGTTTAGGCAGTGGCTTTGGAACATTTAACAGATTCTCTTCTTTCAATGGGCTGGGAAAAGACGCAACTACAAGACAGAGGAGCGGAAAACAGCACATTGATTACATTAGAAGGCAGCCGTGTTACCTTTCGCTAAATCTTCTTTGTAAACAAATGACTTACTGAAGAAATACTTATGGTCTGTCTAATGGGGAAGGTGCTTTGAAGTATTAGTGTGGCGGCAGCAGAGACCAGTGACACTCAAGTTCAACCTGAGAAACCGATTGTGGGGCAGGGTGGGACCTGCCTCAAGGAGGGGAGCCCATAAGAGCACCATGGGGCACAGAGCTACTGCCTGGTAGGAGGGAAGCAGCCAGGAAGCTGCTAGGAACAAGGGCAGGGGAAGCAGCCCTGTGGGTACTGGGGGCACCTGAGCAGAGGGCAAGGGCAGGGACTGATGTGGGGAAAGCTGAGGCCAGCTCAGGGACCTCCATGCCAGCTTGGAGGAGAGAGTGAAAGGGGGAGGCCAAGGAGACACAAATAGCTGGGAGAGACCAGCTGTGCTGGGCCTCTGCAACCTGAGGACTTGAGACTGGGCAGCTGAGGCTCCCTGAGTCCCTACTGGCCTTGAAACCCTCTGTGAGACAACCCCTAGGGACTACCTCAGGGCTTTCTGCTCCCACACCCTGAGCCAGCCCAGTGTGCAGACAAAAAGGCTGAACCACAAAGCCAGGGAGGACTTCCAGGCCCTGAGACAAGGATCAGCCCTCAGGAATTAACAAACCTGACCTGACCTGACCTGATGTCAGGAAGGAAGGAAGGGGCTCGTCACCTGTGACGGCTCAAGACCAGGAATGTCACGAGGCCCCGGGGAGCTCCTGAACAGCTTCCTGTCTTAGCCTGCTCACCCAAGGGTGGGGAGCCGAGGGAGATGTCAGTGGGTCTGAGTAGATGGTACAACAGGGGGTGCAAAGCAAGCCTCACAGTATGGTCACTGTTCTGCTGCAGGCAACGGGGATAAAATGAAGCACAGATGGGGCTGGAGTGTGCCTGAACTGGTGCTCTAGGCAGGCACGGACCAGCATGTCCACCACAGCAGCCCAGGCTTTTTCAGTGTGTCACTGGCAGGTCACTTGCTCTTAGTCTTGATCCCCAAGTCACTGTCTTTGCAAGAGCTTCCATGCCCATGACTTACTGATCTTTCCTTCAGATGTCTCCTGGGTGGTAAAGGGAAACAAGCCTTTGTTTCCTAGGTGGCCAGCAAGGGCAGTGCCTGGGACATACTGGCTGACTGCAGGAGGTAAGCATGGGTGCTCATGGCTGCTGGAGGCCAGGGCAGGCCCAGGGGCTGAGCAAAGAAGTGCAGCCCCTCTCCAGGAGTCTTGGCAGGGGCTGTTTTCTTTTTTTCTTTATTACTTATATTTATTTTTGATAATAGTAGGTTAGGGTGATAGAGGTCAAGGGCTACAGGAAGGTGGGTGAGATCACCATTTCCACATTCTTTTTTTTTCCTTCCTGTATCTGGGGGAGGGGGAAGGGGACAAGCACAGAAGCCACAGCCAGCCTCCCAAACACCTCTGCACCCTGAGATGGAGGACAGCTACTAGATACCATCCCAGGGTCCCTGATGTGGGTCATGTTGAGGGCACTGCTCAAGAGGTTTTGACAGTTCAACAGTTCTGAATTACTGCTGATCTTGCCACTCCAAGTATGATGAAATCACTCCAGAATCCACTGGTTGACATAGTCCACACTATAGTCTCCATTTTCTCAGATAATCACTGCTAACACTTAGCTGGGGTAGTTGATCAATTTGTTCTGTCCTCTGTCATGGTATCAGGTCTCCTATGCAGACTCCAATGGACTGCCATATCCTCCATCCATGTGCACCTGGATATGCTGCCCACTGCTCTAAGCCTTAGGAAGCTCAGCTTTGACACATGCACTCCTTGGTCAGACCATGGAATTTGTAATTTTCTTCATGGACTGGGCTCTGAGTCCAGTGATTCAGTTGGGGGGATCCCCAAATAAACTTCATCTGAAGTGATCCCAAACCTGGTTCTTGTGTGCTTGTCAATACAGGATCTGGTACAGTCTGTTGTCCAATCAGCTTATGCACACATAGTCAGTTCTGCCCTGTCTTCTACATAAACCAATGGGTGTTGGAGCCCAGCCCAATCCTGCCCACCACAGACTTGGCCTTCACATAAACCAGTGGGAGCTGAAGCCTAGTCAGAGTGACCTCTAATAACCCCTATGAGTCCTACCCCCTGAACTGGTTCCTGTGCCTGCCAGTATGTACAGCAGACTGCTCCAGTCTGTCCCACATCCCATTCAGCACTCATACATGTCAATGTGCACTGAAGCCTAGTCCAATCCAACCAGCCCCACTATCCAGGCCACATACCTGCTGGCAGATGCCACTCTCTGTCTAGTCATGCCTGCCCCAGTCCTGGTTCTCATGCTCACCAGTGAGAGTGGTAATCCTAGAGGGAGGTGCCTACTGTTTCCTACTGGGCCCATTCCCTCTCTTGGATCCTATACTCTGCAGGTAGTTCTGCAGCTTGGCTTGACAGAATTAGCCCCCAGTGCTAGTATCTGCCAGTTGATGCTGCGGCAAAGACCAACCAACCCACACTCACTCTGGCTTATGCATGCACCAGTAGAAACGGTCAACCCAGCCTGGTTTTCCCCTAATCTAGCTCACATGAGGCCAACAGATGTTGTTGCCCCCATCCCAACTCTCAATGCTCTCCAGTGGGAATGGTAGTCCAGCATGGGAGCCCCACACAGCCCCCTACTAGCTTTGCCCCTTCCCCGCTGGGTCCCACATGTGCTGGTTGGGTGCTGTGGCCCAGTCTGGCATGGCCTGCCTCACCTTGGCAATTTCCAGTGGGTGCTGTAGTCTGGCTGGGACTGACCCATCACTAATTTCAGCTCGTGCTAGTGGGGGTTACAGCTTAGCCCATATAGGGGCTGTTTTCTGACACATTCACAGGTTTTTCCATTGCTTTCTGTATCCAGGTTTTGCAGGGGATTCTTTAAAGAATTCACGGGGTGGGGAGCAGGGAAAGGATAAAACAACCTTGCAGCTATGTCTTCACTTCTGTCCACACGGATCATCTGCTCACTGATGTGTCAACGTCACCTGATTGTTTTCATGGCCTTTCCGTGCGTGGCTCACCCGGAAAAGCAGCCAGTGGGGAGGGTGCCAGGGAACTGTGTCCTGGTACAAGATGCTCCCCATCTGTCCCTTGTCTCAGGACTCTTAGCTCCCTGATGTATGAACAGAAACCTAACTGTTGTTAATTCTCAGACTACGAAAACGAAACTTCAGATTACAGAGGATTCAAGGGGGCTGTGGTTACTGAATGAATGAATGGACTGTGCTTGTCCATGACCTTAAGCATTGTTTGCAGGGTTCTCTAACATTATTTTACTTAGCTCCATGAAGCACAGCCTCTTCTGGGAAATTCAAAATTGCATGTTGCAGCCAATGTGCATTTATTTCCCTGGTGTTGTGCATTTCCAGTTTGGATGGCCAGCTCCCTAAATCTTTGGAACAGACTCGGCTGGTGTTGAGGAGGAAAGACATGAAGGACTCATTCACGTTTGCAAGTGATGAGTGACTTGGGGGATCGCTGGGCCTCTGGGGTCTGACCACACGCATGGACTGGAGCATGGCCATAACTTTCTGGAGTATCTCAGAAAAGTAAACCAGGTGGTTGTCAACATTCTGTGGTGAGCTAGAATTTTGAGTGGCAACGAGCTAGCAATGTTGAGAGAAGGCAGTAAGAATAGCCAGAGAGGCACAAAGCATTCCTACCTTCCCCATGCCCATCATGCTCGCCATCACAGAAACCTGAGGAAGAAAGCACAGGAAACTCTTAGTGCAACACTCCCAGTGGGAACAGAATCCTGCAATCCTCAAAGAGTGTATGTGAAAGTGCTCCATGAAGTTTTTAAACTTCTAAGTTGGAATAAATTCTGGCTGAGTAAATTACTCTTGACTCCTTCATATCTTAGTATGTTGTAGATGGCAAAGAATAGGATTCCCAATTGTTCCAAGCTAAAACTAAAACACTAGGCCAAGAATATAACCATTCTCCTTGGAGCAATCAGATACATCAAGGTGAAGTTCTACCACAGAATGCGGACACGTTTGTGTGCCTCAAGCCCTTACCTAGAGTTCACTCAGTTTCTGGATAAGGTGGATCTATGCTGACCTGATTACTCCATAAAACTTCAGCACAATGCCTCACAACCATCCATTTGACACTGGCTTTTTCAGCTCCTGCATCAGGTGCTAGGTGGGGCCGGGTGATGGCGTGCAGTCAGAAACAGACCGTGGCAGCAAATCCTGTGACACCAGTGGCAGCACCTGGGTCAGGCCAACACTAGGGACCTCAGGAGCACAGAGAGGTCCCCAAGCTTAACCACGCTCACCAAGACAGAACTTCCCACAGAACCTAATACAGTGACTAGGGATGCATATCAGTGTACATTAAAGACCACTTGGGTAAGCTTTGTCAAAATACAAATTTCTGGGCCATCCATTTGAAGGTTTTGATTTGGAGGGTGGTGCGAGAACTGGCTGCTAAATCTGTATTTTTTAAGCATCATCTCAGGATTCTATTGCAGATGGTGCTAGGTCCTGCCCTTTGAGACTTGGTCGGTGGCAACTTACTCAACCAATGATGAAATACGTCCAGGGGAAGGCCACATGAACAGAAGAACATTAGAAAATGAGAGAGCAGGCCCGGCACGGTGGCGCAAGTGGTTAAGGTCCTCGCCTTACACGCCTGGGATCCCATATGGGCACCAGTTCTAATCCCGGCAGCCTCACTTCCCATCCAGCTCCCTGCCTGTGGCCTGGGAAAGCAGTCGAGGATGGCCCAAAGCCTTGGGACCCTGCACCCACGTGCGAGACCCGCAAGAGGCTCCTGGCTTCGGATCGGCATAGCATCGGCCGTTGTGCTCACTTGGGGAGTGAATCATGGGATGGAAGATCTTCCTCTCTGTCTCTCCTCTCTGTATATCTGCCTTTCCAATAAAAAATCATTAAAAAAAAAATGAGAGAGCAGCAAGGCAACACACTGTCAGATGGAAAGCAGGCAGTGTCTGATTCCATGATGATGCTCTCAAGGACCCTCATATGGGAAAGGGCAGGGACCTTTATCATTTCATCCCCAAAACGTGGTCAACCAATTCAAAATGAAAACCCGAGCTCTATTCTACCTGTGCACCTGGTGGGCTATGGTGAAATATATCTACACCACCTGGGGTTTAACTACCATGGGTTACCAGGGCCAGCATGCCCCTGGTGCTTCAAGTCTTGACTGAGGGGGCTGCTGTGCAAATATACCTCTTAGTGGGAAGGAAGAGGGAAGAAATGTGTGGGGAAGGGCATAAGATGGGAGGATGGGAGAATAGGCTGGGCGGGAGGAGGGGTGCAGGGAGAGGCATGGCAAACCACAAGATGGCTCTCAGGAAGAAGCCCCCTGCAGACAGATCAGGAGAAGAAAACCACCAAGAGGTTTGGACAAGAGTGGTGAAGCAGTGTGCTGACCACAGTGACAGAAAAGAAGTGTGAACTGGAGACACCTGGCAAGTGCTGAAAGCTTAGGAAGAGCTCGGCTGCTGAATGGGTGGCGAAGGCAGGGGAATGGAGCTCGTTAGGCACATTGTGTGGGTTTTACCCACAGGTGACTAGAAGGATACTGATGGTGATGATGAGCACCTTAAAAAACATGTAAGGGCCTAGTGCAATGGTTCAATTGGCTAATCCTCCTCTTGAAAGTACCAGGATCCCATATGGCATAGATCAGTGTCCTGACTATTCCACTTCCCATCCAGCTCCCTGGTTGTTACTTGAGAAAGCAGTGGAGGACGGCTCAAAGCCTTGGGAGCCCGTACCCATGTGGAAGAAACAGAAGAAGCTCCTGGCTCGTTCAGATTGGGTCAGTTCTGGCTGTTGAGGACACTGGGAAATGAACCAGTAGATGGAAGATCTTTTCCTCTTTCTCTGTTAACCTTGTTAATCTGCCTTTCCAATTAAAAACAAATAAATCTTAAGAAAAAAAAAGCCAACAGTAATGAAAAATAACAAGCTACCAGCACAAATAAAGTGTTACAAATAAAGGCCCGAGCTATGGCTGGATATAGGAGGCAGAGGAAATAATTGCACCAGTCCCTCAGGGTGCAGGACAAGGATGGCCACAGTTGCATCTTAGTTCCAGGAAGCCTGTGACCTGAGCCATGGCCAACTGACCTCCCGGACCATGTGGGGCTCAGGCCTCACTGCTTCTGGCATTCCCAGGCCCAGTGGTCCAGAATAACTTTCTCTCCCACCCCCGCATTCCGACGTGTAGAGCAGCTGGGAGGAGAGGGGGCAGTGCCTGGTCCAGGAGGCATCTGCAGCAGGACCCCCTCCACCTCCTAGGTGAGTTTCCTTTCACTTCCTGGTAGCCCTGGAAGGTGATCAAGTGTCAGGGTGGACTTTCATGTTTCAGGCTACCGCATTTGGAGCCCTTTCATTAACTCTGCAGCTCAGAACATATTGTGGGTTTAAAGGTCACTGGGACCGAAAGCATCTGCCCAACATCCCCTCAAAAAGATGGTGACATACAGCATCTCCCCTGGGCATGCAGATGACCCCTCTCACACTTGCTATGCCCTCAGCTCCTCAGCTCTGGACCACTCCCTGAGGAGCAATGACTTGATGGGGTAGGAGGTAGGGATTGGGTGGGGACTGCCCTGAGCTTGCCTGTCTGCCTATTTTATGTGCACACAGTGGCACAGCCAAGGGTCAGGGCCATCAGTGTCACTCTTTATAGATTCTGAATAATTAGATGAGAATGAAGAAACTATAAAATATAATCTCGCTTGGTTGCGTCAAAGTTTATATCTGTCATTTACAACTGCTTATCACTTATGCCCAACTGTCAGGCAGCCTGTAACCATGGTGAAAGTGAGTGGTCAGGGCTCGGACTACTGGCTTTGGGGACATAGCTCACGAATGCAGCAGTTTGTTGCTCGCACAGTTAAGCTGTGAGCAGGTGCTCACATATCCCCTTTGTGACAACAATAGCAACAGACGCGTGCGGGTTCCAGGGCTGGGTCTCTCTGCTCAGGGAGATTCCCAGGGAAGGGAGTGGCTCGGCCCCTTGCAGGGCTACACTTGCATGCTCCTGGTCCTAGCCCTGATCTTGACTTTATTTGGTTGGACCCTATTACAAGAAATACCTTTTTCATAAAGCTAGTGGATATTTTTAAAACTCGGAAGGAAAGAAAATGAAAAACTTTTAATGAATTACAGAAGGAAAATACGTGGGACTATTTTAGATAGCTCCCACCAACAAATATAATTCTCCAGAAATAATTCCCATCCTTGGAGACTGGACTAAGATTTTAAACATACTGGCTTGCCCGTGTAAACACGCCCATATTTGGATGTGTTTCTGAGTTCTGCTGCACTCACAGGGCAAGGGTGGGTGTGGGCGCGCCAGCAGGCAGCCATGCTGGAGGTCTGCCCCTCTCACAGCCTGCAGACCTGAGAAACTGGAGTGCTCCATAGCCCACCTGAGCACACTGCTGCAGGGCTGCCCTTCTCCCTGCTGTCCTCTTGCTTTGTCCACTCCTGTGCCAATCCAACCCACCCTCGCTTACCCCTTCCCCTCACAGGTACAAATGCTTCAGGCCCAGTCATCATTCTCTCTACTTTCTTCTCTGCATGCAAGACATGAAAACTCTTTCCTTGGATTGCCTACAGCTCTTTCATTCCCTCTGGATCTTTGGCCCTTCACAGAGAAGCATACACTTTGTGCAGAGGACACACGGAGGCTTGGCAGGGGCAGAAAGGCAAGTGCTACAGGACAAAGATCTCTCCATCTTGTCATTGCCAGGTCTGAGGCTCAGGCCTGGCTGCACGCACAGGCCCTGTGCAGATGGTTTCCACTGCTGTCTTAAGGCTGTTTACCTATCTCAGTCTCCACCTCTCTGGAAGCTGAGCTCCTCAGCTTCTCACGTGGCCCAATTCTCCAAACAGGGAGCAGCGCTGGACCCGTGTCCAATCTAATGTCCCTACCAACTTCATCTTTGCGTTCCTGGTGTGGAAACACAGGTGGATGACCCTAACCAGTTGCCAGAGTTCTCCCCCTTGAGAGGCAAACACTTCTTTGGGCAAATGGAGTCTTTTCTAATTGGAGAAGAAATTTAGCAACAATTATTCAATCCTATTCCTACCATATACAAGGAACTAAGAACAGGAACGTTCTCCTTGGAACAGTATTGAAGGGCAGGCACGGAGCAGGTCTGAGTGAGGAAGCCTCAGATGTTAGTGCTCAGAGAATGGTCTCATGGCATGGGAACAAGTGACCTCTTCTCACTTTTCCACCAGGGCATCCTACTGTGCAGGCACTGTTCTGGGAGCTCTGGGAAGCCAGGAGGATGTAGGGTACTGGGGTGTTGGGTGCAAGGCAGGAAGGCCGAGGACTACTCCTCAGAGAAGGGCATGCAGCTGAAGCTTCCAGATAGACAGGTGATGACTAGGGGGAACAGGCATACAGAAGAGAGGGCGAGGAAGCACTGGATCCCCCAGGAGGTGTCATGGCTGACCTGCTGTGTGAGGCTGGGGGTGGGCAATTGGGAAAAGGTGGGCAGATCTGGGTACTGGCCCTGCCTAAGCTGAGGAGTAGCACCGAGAGTTCTAAGCATATGGCAGGCTCACATGGGCCTCTCCACTCCATTACGCTGGAGATCTGACCGGCAACATGAGGTCTAGCTGGGCAGGCCCGTCCGGCCCTGACGGGGCTCCTCCTTGGGGAGTACGCCTTCTCCTCTGCTCCCGGGGACAGGGGACACTTGGGCAAGTGCTGCTGACCACTGGGGCATGGTGTGCATGTGTGTGTCTCATTCTGGGGTTCAGCTGTCACAGCCCCAGGACTCGTGGAGAGAAGCCACTTCCTCCTCCTAGGGCTGATCAGTGAACCAGCTGCTAATTAGCTCCATCAGTTACTTCTGGTCTTACTTATTTAGGTCCTGGGTGGGAAAAGAGGTCCCCGGGGAACTTGGCACAAAACCAGACCTGACAGCTGATGGGAGACCAGTTGGGAAATCACGGTCACTGTCCATGGCAAAGACGGCGCACTGGGAAAAGGGAAGGAGATACTAGAGCCAAGAGCTGCCCGGGAATGGTGGGGATGCAAACCCACACCTGCCATGCTTCTGCTTGGGGCGCCAGGTGCAGCACAGGTACACCCGGGGAAACAACTCCCCCAGCTCCTTCAGGGCCCAAGGGCAAGCACAGCACTGCGAGCAGGGGCCTGCAGGTCTTACCCATGCACGGGGCAGGCCAGGCTGACTGGGCCCCTCCTCCGTAGGGGTCCTGGGGCTTGGTGCTCAGAGCACTTGTGTGAAGAGCAGAGTCAGAATTGGTCCTAAGGAGGGGAGGAGAGAGTCGTGCTGAAAATTATTATTTTTTTTCCTTGATCAAAGTGCACAGTTCTTGGCTGAACATTACCAACAGGAAAGCCAGGCAGAAAAACACGGCTGACTGCTGCCTACACATTGAGAGGTCGGACCTACCTGGAGCCCCTTACATCGGGGGTAGGGGATCACCCAGGCTGGAAAGCCCTCCATTGGCACACACACAGCAACACATGGAGGCAGAGGATGTAGCAATCCACCACCTCTCACCCCTGCACCTGCACAGGTGGTGGCTGGGACTAGGAGGTCTGGCCTGGCCGGCAGAGCAGTCACCTGGAGCCCAGGTTGCCAAGGCCTCCAGGGAGCTTGCAAAGTTGAGAGGCCTCCCAAAGCAGCACTGAAGTGCACTCTGCCTTTTCCTCTGTGCAGGGGTGCGGGCCCCAGGGCCAGCCCACACCCTGGACTGATGGTACTGCAATACCAGTGGTTCCATGAGTTTTGCAGGAGGTGCAGCTCTGGTCTCTGCAGATGTTTTCCCACTGAACTCGTGTTTCATTAAAAAAAAAACCATGTTATACTGCTTCCATTGTAAAATGGAAACACTTTCAACTTATTCTACTTTTATTTTTAGAAACATGTGATGCCTGTATGTTTTTATGGAGCACAGTGCAGTATATCAACAGATACACACAGCATGGATGGGTCAGCCCTGACAGCCAGCCTTTCCACTGTTAGTCTGCGTGTGGCCTGCGGCACATTAATGGGGCTCATAGTCACCCTGCTGTGCACGTGGCACTGCACCTTGCTGCCTTCGTCAGACCATGTGTGGGGAGTTTCCACTTTTCAACCTCTTTCTACCCTCCTCCCTCAGTTATATATATGTCTATTTTGTAATAGACATATATATATATATATTTGTCTTGGAAAATATAACTGTGACTCCTTCAACAAAGATATCACTTAAGTTCTAGGCAATGAGTTTCTTATTTTCAATTGATTAGTAAGTCTCTTAAAAATCTGTTTAATTTTTCTTATCTTGGTAAATATTAATAGATCATATAAACAAATGCTCTTCAAGGGTTTTAGTGATTTTTGGGGGGAGAGGGCATCTCGAGACAGGAAGTCTGAGAGCAGGCATTTAGCCCTGTAGTTCAGCTGCTGATTAAAATGCTCACATTCCTGTTGGAGGGGTTCTCACACCCAGCCCTGTCAATGCACACCTTGAGAGTCAGTGGTGGTGGCTCAAGTAACTATCTTCCTGCTACCCACGTGGGAGACCTGACATGAGCTCCTGGCCCCCAGCTCCTGCCCCAAGTTATCTCCAGCTATCATGGGCATTTGGGGACGCCCTGGTCAGGCCTCAGTTTATCTCTCTCTCTCTCTTCCTCCATCTAACTCTCAAAAAAATTATTTTTTAAGTCTGGAAACCACTGGTCTAGGGCAAATTCCTCTCCTACACAGCTCCTATTTATACACAGTATGGCTCTCAGAGGCAACTATTTATCTCATCTGAAGATCAAATTGCCATTATCCAAAAACAAAAACAAAAACAAACCATTTCAAATGAGCCTCAGAAGTGTTTCTGTGGTCCTCGGAGAAGGGACGAGGCCAATCAGGGAGTACAGTGCATCTCTGGCTCTGGGAGCCAAGTCCAGCTCCTTCATACACCCAGAGACATTCCAGGGCAGTCCATCAAACATATGGGGCAACTGGGAGAAGGCAAAGAGACTGGACAACTGATCGCTCCAGGAGCCACTGCTCACTTTGTTAAGCATGGTAATAATGGTATTGCAGCTATAGTTTTTAAAAGGTGTCTATCATGATATTTATGGATAAAATAAGAGATATCCAGAGGGCCACAGAATGAAGGTGATGAGGCCAAGAAACTGTGCTGGCACACATGACAGTGCACTGAGGCTGAAGGACAGGCACAAGGTTCAAGACTACTCTCTCCTTTGTGTCTGTTTGGGATTTTGCATTACAAAAAGGATTTTTACTATTTTAAAAATTTTTTTGAAATCCCAGTCCCTTTGCATATTCACTAAGGGACCTTGGATATCATCTCACTTCTTAGGATAGAAAATAATATTCATTTTTGCAGTTTTGTGAACATTGAGAAAGTGACTTGAGGCTGAGAGTCTGGTGCAGTAGTGAGGTGTCATTTGCAACATCTGCATCTCCTGTCCAAGTGCCTGGGTTTAAGCCAGGGCTCTGCTACAACTCCAATCTCCTGCTAATGCTTATCTTGTGAGGCAGCTGGTAAAAGGCTCAAATACTCAGGTCCTTGTCATGCATGTGGAAGACCCAGATGGAGTTTGGGGCTCCTGGCTTCACCCTGGCTTCACTCCATGGTGGACCTGATGGTTGTGGTGGTGGTGGTTTTTTAGCATCATCTGGCAAGCAAATACTATGTAGAGAACAGCAAGACAATCGAGTTACCTGGTCTCTTCCTTCCAACTTAACTTGGACTGGGAAATAGCCCATTTACCTGTTCAGCGCAGCTGTCAGCCTGAAGCCTGGATGCTTTTCTTCTTTCCAAGGAGGCTGCTGCCTTTAAAAACCAGGGCAACATCAAAAAGAAAAGTTGTTTAATCCTCAGGGAGAAAAGGAGAACCCCGGGTCTGGGTTGATGAGCGCTGACCTTCCAGTCACTTGCTATATACGCTGACAGACACCCACAAAAACCCCCTGCCTCACCCAACTTGCTCATCATTGTTCAAACGAGGTCAGACAGAATGAACTCCCTGGTTTCTATGTCTCTGATTTCCAGATAAAAACTACTGCAAACTCACAAAGCAGGGTTCGTGCTAGGCACAGGACTTAAAACAGGCCAGCAGGACCTCTGCATGCCTTTTGCATCGCTGGATGTCTGACTCCTCTCCAGGGCACGGCAGCCTCTGCAGATGCGCACTTATAGTGAGTAAATTTGAGTGTGAGTGTGTATGTGTAGGTGTAGGTGGTGTGCTGGGAACCCCACACGCACAACACTCTTGTGTTGGTTATGGACAGCCACTGAAGAGGAATATGACAGTTACAGGTATCCAGGTAACAAAAATGGTAGTTCAGGAGCTTGCAATGTGGTGCAACAAGTTAAACCACTGCCTGTGATGCTGCCAGCATCCCAGATGAGCACCAGTTTGGATCCTGACTTCCTACTCCACTTCCGACTCAGCTCCCTGAAAAGAAATGGAAGATGGCTCAAATGCTTGAGCCCCTGCCACCCAAGTGAGAGATCCAGAGCTCCTGCCTTGAGCCTGGCCCAGCCCTCACTGTTGCGGCCATTTGGGGAGTGAATCAGCAAACACTGGATCTGTCCTTCCTGCTTTGTAACTTTGCCTTTCAGATAAATAAATGTTCAAAACCAAAACATTCATTACACTAATCCTGGAGCTCTGGAAAGTATAAGACATTTGCTCTTGGATACACCTAAGAAAATAATCAGTTTGGAGATGGCTTTAAAACAAAACACTGTATTTGACCTAAAAGCTCGGATTCCAGGAATCTTGAAGGTGGCTGAAGCTGCTCCCAATCTTAAATTCCCTTCCCAGCCCTGTCATCCACAGTAAAGTACCAAGGGAACTGACAGGGGCAGACTTCAACTCCAGGTTCTAAGTGTGTGCTGTCTTCCCAAAGGGAAAGAAACCACCCACACCTTGACCTTGGCCTTGGCAGTCCCTCCAATCAATTTCGCATGGGCCACTCTCTCTCTTGTGTTTAGAAGGACTCAGAGGCCCTTGACAGAATATGACAAGATCCCAGAAGAAAACTCATTGCATTGATTTGTCCATGTCTCCCATGGAGGAATATCAGACCAGGGCATTTGTTGGTAAATGCACTGTGATTCTACTTGGTTTTAGGTATGAAGAGTCCCTTACATAACTTTCATACAAGCCTATGATTACACATGGAAATGTTGGACTTTTTTTTTTCTTTTTTAAGCAAAAACAAGAGCTGTGTTTTATATTAGAATTGTCTGAAACATCTGAGGTAGACCACACAGAGTGAGGTCACCTAGCAATGTCCATGCTCACCACACCTCTGGAAACCCGGCTTACCTTGGCCAGCTCTCGTCCAGGGGCTGCGAAGAGTAATTGGCTCCTGAAGTGCTGCCATCAAAGTGGAATTTCGAATAAAGGAAAAGTAAAAGTCATGGGAGGCTGCAGCAGGATGGGAACTGCTGGAGCTGTGGGGGCTCAACAGCAGTCTTCCTTGCCAACCATCCCCCCATGCCTGATGGTTCTAGCTCTTTTGGCATTCGTGGCACCCCCGACGCAGGCATCCATCAGGCTTCTTTGTGACATGCAACAGAATGATGTTTGATTTGTTTCATCTGCCCAGCATCTTGCTTTTGAGAATACTCTCCACAGCTGGCACACACCTACTGACACTGCCATACCCTGTAGGCCTCCTGGGTCCAGCAAAGGACTTGGGGATTCTCAGGGCGGGCAGCTTGTTCCCCCGGAAATGGTGATTGGCTCAGGTTGGGCTCGTGACACATGAAGGGCCAGGTAGGGGGCCTTGGAAGGAGAAGAGGAACTGCCTCATGGGGAACCTGGGGTTTCCATGGGGAGCATGAGGCCCATCCAGGGGTACAGGCTCAGGACATTCTGTGGCCCTCTTGACCCAGCCCTTGTGCTTGCAGTGACACAACCAGCAACGGGACTTTATCTGGGTCACAGAGGTCCCTGGTCCTTACTGTTGAAGCTGTGGGGAAGTCAGTAGCTCTGCACCTACATGCCCACTGCACAGGAACACACCTGAGATGTGGCACTCTAACAAAGAGACATGCAAGGCCCTCACCCTCCCCAAATACAAGCTACACATGGCTTTGAAAAAAATTATTGTGACAAGAAAAACTCAACCTCCTTTTCTATCACCTTTTTGAAGAACCCTTGTTCACATTGACTGAAGTAGAGCCATTTGTGTTAGCATAACTACCTGGGTAATCCTCAGTGAGGTCCCATCGCGATGTTCTCCTGCTGGAGAGCGCACAGTGACTCTCCTCCTGGACTCTGCAGGCAGTGTGCAGATACTGTGGCTGCCTGGGCTCCACACTACACCCTGTACCTCCCGCCCTCTGTCTCAGACAGGGCCACCTCTCTCCCAGGTGGCACACAGCTGCCTGGTCACCCACCAAGTTCATGCCCACTGGTTTGTCTCCTGTATCACTGATTCTCTTTAGCAGTTACCAATTACACTTCTGATGCCAGACCTCTCTTTCTCAAGATGAATGTCACAAATGAGATAAGAAATATATGTGAAGATGTTGGACATTTGGGAGTGATCTGTGTCAGGCCTATGCCAAGCGGTGAGTTCACATTCGTTCAACCCTAACAATCCCAGAAAGCAGTGATGTGTGGGAACTTCAAAAAGTTTGCAGATGCTTTTTTGCCTTTGGCTTCTGGATCCTTCACTAGCCTCTTGTCATGCTCTCTCTTTACAAGTGACTCTCTGGCCCACCTAGGACAGAGAGAAAGATCTTCCATCCGCTGGTTCACTTCCCAAGTGGCTGCAATGACCTGAGCTGAGCTGATCTTAAGCCAGGAGCCAGGAGCTTCTTCCAGTCTTCCACACTAGTGCAAGATCCCAAGACTTTGGGCCATGTTCCATCACTTTCGGAGGCCACAAGAAGGGAGCTGGGTTGGAAGTGGAACAGCTAGGACACAAACCAGTGCCTATAAGGGATCCTAGCATGTGCAAGGCAAGGATTTAGCCATTGAGCCATCATAGCAGGGCCCTGTTTCTTTATTTCTTAATCTGACCCTGGGACAGGCATTTGACAGAGCAGGTGAGCTGCTTCTTGGGACACCAGTCACCCACTCTTTAGTGCTTGGGTTTGGGTCCTGGTTCCACTTGAGATTCTGTCTTCCTGCTGACGTACTCTGGGAGGCGACAGTAACAGCCCCAAGGACCTGGGTCCCTGCCACCCACATGGGAGACCCAGACTGAATTCCTGGCTGCATGCTTCAGCCTGGCCCAGTTCTGACTGTTGTAGACATTTGGGGGGAGAACCTGCAGATGGATGATCTCTGTCTCTCAGCTAGTCTCTCCCTCCCAAATAAATCAAAAAGAATTTAAATTTAAAAAAAATCTGACCCTGAACCAATATAATAAAGCAGAGCTACTTCCAAGAGAGGGATTTCTCCACCCTTTGTTATCAGGCTAGGTGTTCAGATCGCATAGTCCATGGGAAGGGATGGGGTTGTTGGGGGAGGAAGCAGACCTGAGAGAGCAGAGGCCTTTGTGCTTCATCTGGCAGAGCCATTAGGGAGAAGGCCCCAAGTCTCACCCAGCCTGCGTGCTTCTGCCTCTTTTCTGCAAGCCTGGGTCCAACTCTGTTTGGAAGGGATTCAGTTCATGACATAGCGCTGTCGTCCTTCTCTGGCTCTGATGCTCATAAGGTTGGTCATTAAATCCAATTACACAGCACTGACCATAATGCTGTGCTGTTCCAGAGACATTATGACCATGTGCTTGCTACTTCAATGCTGAAGAATCTTCCACACATCCTAAACGACAGGAAAACGTGGAAAATTCCTAGAACTATTGGTATGATTAGGCTAAGACAACAGAAACTAAAAGATGTGCCCATTGAATTCCTATTAATTTTGTTCTGCCTAATTGAATACATATTTTTTTTTAAAGATTTATTTTTATTATTTTTTCATTGGAAAGGCAGATATACAGAGAGGAGAGACAGAGAGGAAGATCTTCCGTCCGATGATTCACTCCCCAAGTGAGCACAACGGGCCGATACTATGCCGATCCGAAGCCAGGAGCCTCTTCTGGGTCTCCCACGCGGGTGCAGGTTCCCAAAGCTTTGGGCCGTCCTCGACTGCTTTCCCAGGCCACAGGCAGGGAGCTGGAAGGGAAGCGGGGCTGCCGGGATTAGAACCGGCGCCCATATGGGATCCCGGGCGTGCAAGGTGAGGACCTTTAACCACTTGTGCCACCGCGCCGGGCCCATAAATATTTTTTTTTAAGATTTCTTTTACTTGGGCCCGGTGCATTGACTCAGTCGCCAAATCCTTGCCTTACACATGCTGGGATCTCATATAGGTGCAGTTCGTGTCCCAGATGCTCCACTTCCATCCAGCTCCTTGTATTGCACTTGGGAAAACAGTAGAGAATGGTCCAAAGCCTTGGGACCCTGCATCTGTATGGGAGACCCAGAAATTCCTGGCTCCTGGCTTAGGATTTGCTCTGCTTTGGCCATATGGCCACTTGGGGATTGAACCAGTGAACGGAAGATCATTCTCTTTGTATCTCCTCCTTTCTGTAAGTCTGCCTATACAATAAAAATAAATAGAACTTAAAAAAATTTTTGTTTTTCTTATTTGAAAGGTAGAGAGAGAGAGAGAGAAAGATCTTCTAACAGCTGGTTAATCCCCCAAAATGGCCACAAAGGGCACTGCTGAGCCAGGCCAAAGCCAGGAATCTGGAACTCTTTCTGGGTCTCCCAAGTGGGTGCAAACCCTAAGCTCTTAGGCCATCTTCTGCTGCTGCTTTCCCAGGTACAACAGCAGGGAGCTGGATTGAAAGTGGAGCCGTTGAGTCTTGAATCAATGTTCATATAGCAGCAGCTTAACCTGGGACCAGCCCTATAATGTGATGGATATTTAAAAAACTGGAGAGCTGAGGCACTAAACCACACAGGTTTCTTTGAATACTTCAGAAAACTTCATTTGGGAGATTTTAATTATTTGCCAACTTTGATATGCCTGAAAGAACAACCTTAATACAGAAAATAGGTGTGTTTGCAAACTTGCATCTCTGGAGGGTCTGCTGGTTGCCAGCTGTGAACCTGTGACGAGAGCCAGCTTTGGGTTCCACAAGTCACAGCAGCTCTTCCCAGGTCACCTCCCCATCTAAGTAAACCAGGTAAGTCTCTGGCTCACAGTATTTCCCCCTTAGAAAGGAGAGGTAATGAAAAGATAAGCAAGAGGGGAAGTGGTTACAATGATAACAGGAACTAAGCTTTGAAAACATCTCCATGGGGTGAACATTGTGGCTTAGTAGGTGAGGCCACAACGTGGGATGCCCATATATCCCATATGAGAGTGCCTGCTAGCACCCCAGCCCCCCCCTGCTTCCGGTTCAGCTTCCTGCTAATGTGCCTGGGAGATGGCAGATGATGATCACGTACTTGGGCCCCTGCCACCCACGTGCGAGACCCGGATGGGGTTCCTGGTTCCTGGCATCAGCCTCGCCCAGATCCAGCTGTTGCAGGCATTTGGGGAGTGAGTCAGCAGAAGGAAGATTTTTCTCTCTCTGTCCCTCACTTTACCTTTCACCTAAAAGTAAATCCTTAGAAAAAGAAAACACCCCCTACACCCTCATGGACGTTTTTCCCCAGTTGTCCTGTGCTTCTTGCCACTGGTTGCCATTGTCTTCCATCTTGGTGTCCTCTGGGGCCACACCTGTGGGCACTGCTTACCCAGGGAGGGGATGGCAAGAGGGGACTCAGGATCACTGAGTGTGGGGAGGTAGGGAGCGCAGGCTTCAGGAAGCACAGCCCAGGGGAATCTGGCCCCTGCTTGTCTCCGGTGGACAGTGCTGTATTCCCTGTTACAATGGTCAACCCCATTCTTGCACGGGTTCCAGCAATCACACATAGCCCAGACCTTTCCGAATCCACACTTTCAGCTCCCAGTTGGGAGCTTTGAGTCCACATTTCTAATTGTTCCACATTTCCAATTGTCTACTAGGTTCTCCACCAAAAAGAACCCAGGACACTTCATATCTCATCCCCATATCCAATTTGGTGGCCCCTCAGCCCCTCCATGCGGGGGTGTGAGTGAGTCAGAGCCATCTTAGCCTGTCCCTCTATACTCTGGCCCCTGCCTCAGCAAACAATCTGGGACTCCTCCCCTCTCCGCATGGGTGTGTCAGAGGGACCGGCTCTGAGTCACTCTTCCCCAGAGGAAGGGGGGCAGCTCTTCTTTCCGCTGATAAGAGAGGCCATCTGCTGGCCCCTTTACCAGGGGGAGGGGCTACAGAGCCACTGAAGTGCAAAACAAGTCCTACCCTGGCCTTCCAGGTGCCACCTGGCCCGCCAGGGTAAGTGGGGCTGGGTTCTATTCCGGCTTCCTGCTCCAGTGGGGCAAGGGCACCTAGGGTGGGGCTCAGGAGACTGGTCATTTGCTCTGCTGCACCTGCTAGGGACACAGTCTATGGGCAGGGCCACAAGTACTACAGAGAGCCAGTCACACTGTGGTCCCCTCTGGCCCTAGTGTCTTTGCTATCATCCTGTCCATCTTCGTCCTGCCAGGTCTTCAGGGCCAATCTGAAGGAGGTAACAAGGATGGGATCGCCCTGAGCTCTGACACGTGCATCTTTCTGTCTCCTCCAGCTTATGAATGGTAAACAAGCTGCAGGTGGGATTCTGCAGTTGGACTATTTTCCTCTGAAAACATCAGAGGACCCAAGTGTCTGTGTCCTTGGAGGTAATAGGAGGATTGGGTAAAAACTGAGTTCTAGGGTAATGGTGTGGTATAGGAGTTAATCCTTCACCTCTGGTGCTAGCATTTTGTATGGATGCCAGTTCAAGTCCCAGCTGTTCCACTTCCCATCTAACTCCCTGCTAAAGCTCTGGGAAAGCAGTGGAGGATGGCTTAAAGCCTTGGGATCCTGTACCCACATGGGAGACCTGAAGGAGGTTCCTGGTTCTCAGCTTTGGCCAAGCCTAGCTTTGGCTACTGTGCCCATTTGGGGAGTGAACCAGCAGATGGAACATGTCTCTGTCTCTCCCCACTTTCTCGCTGTTACTCGTTCAAGTAAAAATAAACAAGTCTTAAGAAAATAAAAATGCCTGAGTCCTGCAGTGCCATAATCTAGGAAAGCACAAGGTTGAACAGGGCAAGTTTCCCAACTGCAGGGCTTCTCAGAGTGGCTCTATTACGCAGGGGGAGTGGCCACAGCAAGAGCTGTGGAGGGATTGTCACACAAGGCATCGTGGGTTTCACAGGCCATGTGTTTGTTGGGAGGTCATGTCCTTGCTTTCTCAGCTGTCACTGGGCAAGGTTCCCCCAAAGGCGAGTCCCTCTCACTCTGGCAAGTCCTCTGCAAATGACTCAAGTTCGGGATTTTCTGGGCTTGTGATCCACCTGCTTTCAACAAGACCCACATCATTTTCTAGGAGGTTCTCGTGTTAGGCTCTTGTTCAGTCTGTTACCCACTGGCTCAAAAATTCATGCTGGGCATTCAGAGTCAATAGGAAGGAATTTCAGCTGCAGCAAGTTTGTCATAAGACTTGCGTGGGCTCGTGAGAGTCCAGCTAGCTCTTTACTGGGGCAGCCACAGGTGCCCATAGTGAGCCTGCTGCTCTCAGCTTGCTTGCAGCCCCAGGCACCCACGGCAGGAGGAATCTCCTGCGCCAGGGCTCTGCTTGCCAGGCTGCCCACTCCGCAGGGAAGCCAGGACCGCTGGCCAACAATGCCTGCTTTATTTGCAACTGCTGCCTCACAGGCCTGTGCCCTGTCTAAGCCATCCTGCCCATCCCGAAAGAATGCCCAAGTCCAAAAACAAGCAGCAGTAAGAGAATTCAGAGCACATTGGTTATTCTGATCAAATTCAAACCAGTTTTTATATCTGCTAAGTGATAAAGAAAACTCCATTGGAGAGGCAATATACTAATGTGAAAGGCAAAAATTTTAAGCAAATTATTTCACAAGGCCAGCCCTACTCTGAGATCTCAAATAGACTGATGCATGTGACACAGAACCACGTTCCTGAGGTTATCATTATGGTGCAGTCAATTAAGCTGTCAGCTGCAACACCAGCATCCAATATTGAAGCGTCTGGCTGCTGTTTTTTTTTTTTTTTTAAAGATTTATTTATTTTTATTGGAAAGGCGGATATACAAAGAGGAGGAGAGACAGAGAGGAAGATCTTCTGTCCGATGGTTCACTCCCTAAGCAGCTGCAACAGCTGGAGCTGAGCCAATCCGAAGCCAGAAGCCAGGAGCTCCTCCGGGTCTCCCACATGGGTGCAGGGTCCCAAGGATTTGGGCTGTCCTCGACTGCTTTCCTAGGCCAGAAGCAGGGAGCTGGATGGGAAGCGGGGCCGCTGGGATTAGAACTGTCGCCCATATGGAATCCTGGCACGTGCAAGGTGAGGACCTTAACCACTACACTATCGTGTCAGGCCCGCTGCTCTGGTTTTAATCATGCTTCTTGCTAATGTACCTAGAAAGGCAGTAGAAGATGGCTGGAGTACTTGAGCCCCTGCCACCTACATGGAAGACCCACATGGAGCCCTGGGCTTGTGCACTCTGTTTCTGTTATTCCGCCTTTCAGATATCCAGGCCCAGGACCCAATTAGGAGCTTCCAGGAGACCACAGAGAGATGGCTTGCAAACGGAGGCTCTGATTTGGGCTGGTTGGTGACCAACTTCATTGAGCTCTCTGTGAATTTGGCATTTGCTTCTTCTTCCCTTAGAGACAGATTGACTAGCTTTGCTGATGCTCTCACAAGGAGACTCCTGTGGAGTCAGGTCAGGCCCTCTGACATGTCACACTGTGTCTTCTCCCCTCCTGGGACCTGGCTTGCCCTAGTCCCTGCACCTGTAGCACTGTCACCCTGGTCACTCTGCTCTCCCACATGTTGTCTGTGACCACAGGACCGTCTGCAGTCACTCCCCCTGATTGTGTGTACCTGCTGCTGTGTGCCAGCTCCTACAGGACTGCAGACTCCAGTTGACACAGGCTGGCCCTCTCATTCATCCTGGGGTCTTGACTGCTGAGAGCATGCCTGGTGTGGAGGAAGGGCTCTGCAGTTATGTGCTGAACCAATGAATACATCTTCCTCTAATTGCCTCCAGGACTCCATCCTACTGCCCTTGCTGAGTCGGCTTCTGTGCTTACTCTGCTACAGTTCCCAGCTGCAGGGAGGGTGTCTGCCTGCTCAGCTTCCTGTGTAACTATACTGCAAGCAACCTGAAACCAGGGACACTGTTAGCATCTAATGGGACCTGACCACCAGAAGATTCTTCAATCAGCTTTAAGGAATGAATAATTTCCAATGTTCAAATCTATTTAGGCTGTACTTGGATCAAAATGCATGTGAGGGCCCAGTGTGGTAGCCTAGTGGCTAAAGCCCTCACCTTGCACCCACCAGGATCCCATATGGGTGCCAGTTTATATCCCAGCTGCTCTACTTCCCATCTAGCTCCCTATTTACAGATTGGGAAAGCAGTCAAAGATGGCCCCAACCCTTGGGACCCTGCACCCATTTGGGAAACCTGGAAGAAGTTCCTGGCTCTTGGCTTTAGATCAATTCAGCTCAGGTCATTGCGGCCACTTGGGGAGTGAAACAGTAGATGGAAGATCTTTCTCTGTGTAAATCTGATTTCTAATAAAAAAAAATCTTTTTTTTTAAATATATCTGAAGCAGCTTTAAGTGTGAAGATATATACAGGTGGTCTCTGACGAGTTCTTGGAAATGCATACTATAAAACAATTATGTGTGGATTTCAAAAATGACTTTGCCCCAAAATAAGTTTATCTTTCTGAAAAAAATATTTGATTTACTTGGGAGACAGAGAGATGAATCTCCCACTCATGGGTCCACTCCCCAGATGCTCAGAATGGCCAAGCCTGGGCCAGTGGTGAGGAACTCAATGCAGGTCTTCCAGGGAGTGACAGGAACCCAACCACTTGAGTTACCAGACTGCACCTTGGGAGCTGCATGCCCAGAAAGTGGGGTCAACAGCAGGAGCTGGGAATAAAACCCAGGTAGCATCCTGTGGGACGTAGGCATCCTTAACCAGTGTCTTAACCACCAGGCTAGATAGCCACCCCAATAAGCTCACCTTGATTCCATTTTCCATGAACTTTTTTAAGTACCCTCAAGTTTATAGTACAGTATATATGATACAATATAGAGAGCACTGGCAAGAGGAGAGGGAATTGAAACTGTTTTGCTTTTTTTTTTTAAAGATTTATTTTATTTTTATTGGACAGTCAGATATATAAGGAGGAGGAGAGACGGACAGGAAGATCTTCCGTCCAATGATATAATCCCCAAGTGACTGCAATGGCCAGAGCTGCACCAATCCGAAGCCAGGAACCTGGAGCCTCTTCCAGGCCTCCCACATGTGTGCAGGGTCCCAAAGTTTTGGGCCTTGGGCTGTCCTCAACTGCTTTCCCAGGCCAGAAGCAGGGAGCTGGATGGGAAGTGGGGCTACAGGATTAGAACCGACGCCCATATGGGATCCTGGCACATGCAAGGCGAGGACTTGAGCTATTAGGCCACCTCGCCAGGCCCTTGCTTTGATTTTAAAGATATTGTTAATTCAATTCCTCTGTTTGAAAACTGCAGGCAACGTGGAAGTGGCTCGATGTACCCATCCAACCCAACACCTGTGAATCACACCACCATCTGCACTTGGTGCCAAGGTCATCACAGGTTCCTGTGTTCTGCACTCTGGTTATCACTTGGTTCCTGTCAGAATCCCAGGACAACTTACCTTCACTATCCCACTGACAGAGGATGGCCACACCTCAGACCCAGCAGTCAGGGAACCTCTGTGGCCCCCGGGGGATGCATTCCCAGAAGAGAAACCAGCATCTCCCGGAGGCATCACCCTCACCTCCAGAAAGATGCAAAACCACAAGAAGCTTAAGGTCCTCAGAGCAAGCCACAGTGCTGGGGCCTTCTGCCTCAGCACCGTGATCAGGCCTAGGCAGGTGGCTTTGGCACTCAACTTCCTTATGGGGAAACAGGGGTTAACAAAATAAAGGCCTTAGTGAGCTGAGGACAGAATGACATGTAGATTGCGCTGCACAGCCTGGCAGGGGTAGGTGCTCAGTAAACACAGGGCCCTCCCCCCACTTCCTGGTTTCTAGGCCTGTGAGGCCAGCTCCACATCACTGCCAGGAATCCAGCACGCGGCTCTCCCCACCCAGCCCTACTCCCCGCTAGGTCAGTGACCGTGGAGGCCGTCCTGGCACACTTTTTCTCTGGCCTCTCCCCCAGGGCTCAGCTCCATTTGTAGCCCTGAGGCTTCAGCACAGCACTGGCCACTGAGTCCCTACAATGTCCCGACATCTCCTTCTCCTCCTTCCTCATAATCATAGCCACAGCACTGAGTGTGAGCAAGCATTGCTGCCTGGGAATCTTCCAAAACACCAGGTCTGTATTTTGGCCATCATTTATCACATTTGAAACTCCTACAGGTAGAAGAGCGTATAAAATTTCTCAAGTGCCAAAAGCAGGTCAGCGGGTCAGCAGAAGCACAAGGAAGCACTGGGCTGCCCGCCTGTTTTCGCTGTTGATTTCGGAAGAGAATGCTGAGACTGCCCCTGCAGAGGGGCTGGGCGACAGCACGTTTGTGTTCAGTGATGTCACTAAACGCAGCTCCCTTTGGCAACACCCATCGCGGTGCTGCCCAGTTGGCCACAGAGGTGCTTCTGGTCTCTAACTCCCTCACTTTAACTGTCTCCATTCATCAACTAGAAGAGAAGATGCATAAGCCAAAGGAGGACTGCAGGAAGATAAATCCCCGAACCTTGTAAACGAGACATTCGCTCACCATTAGGGACAAAGGATATCTGCCGGCCGGGCTTGTCCCCGGGCCTCCGGTGCAGCGGGTGGAAACGGCTCCTTGACGGCCTCTCCACCAGGCCGTGGTGGCGGGTTCCCCGGATGCTGTCCGCCTGGTGGAGCGATGGCTGTAGAGAGAAGGGAAGGAGAGTCAGCCTCGGGTCACGGAATCTTCATCCAACCACCAGCGCAGTGGCTGCTGGCAGCAATGGGCGAAAAGACTGATCGTTATCACCAGGTGTTCATGTGGCAGGGCAAACAGTACAGGAGCTGCTTTATGTAATCACAGAACAATGAGGGTGCTGAGATGAACTAGTTCAGTTTGGAGAATTGGGGGGTTCCAGATTCCTATCCCCAAACCCCAAACTAGGAAGTTAAGCCAAACCATGACAGAGCTGTTCAACACAGGAACACACTGACAGGCAACAGGGCAGCCAGCTGTGACCACACACCCACCTAACCAAGCGCATCTGACACTTCAACAAAACAGAGCATTCTGGCCACCTCAGTCCACATCAGCCACCTTTCTTGTTTTTACATACTTATTTACTCATTTGTAAGTCAGAGTTACAGAGAGAGAGGGAGAAACAGAGACACCTTCCATCCACAGATTCACTCCCCATGCAATGGCCTGGGCTGGTTGAGCTCCATCCAGGCCTCACACAGAGGTAGCAGGGACTCAAACACTGGGGAATATTTTCAGCTTTCTCCCCCTGAGGACATTAGTAGGAAGCCAGACCAGGAGAGCAGCAGCTGGGACATAAAGTGGTGCCTATATGGAATGCCAGCATTGCAGATGATGGCTTTACGTGCTATATACAACACCGACCCCTTCCCTCTCACTTTTAATCCTTATACTTAAACACTCCATTGGCTCACCATGTCGAAGTTTGAGTTAAAGGGAAAAAAGGATATGACATGAATGCATATGGGTGACATACAAGTTGCTATTCCCCAAAAGATACAACCAGAGTATAAGCACATACAAGACAGTCACAGCCAACAAACCCCAAACACGTGGATTTTCTGACACTGAGCTTTGGGAATTAACTCTCCTTTCTCCTAATGGGGGTCGCAGGACAGTCAAATCTATTTTTTAATCTATTAAAAAAAGTATGATTTTTGTTGGAAAGGCAGATTTACAAACAGAAGGAGAGACACAGAGAAAGATCTTCCATCTGCTAGTTCATTCCCCAAGTAGCTGCAATGGGCTGAACTGAGCTGATCCGAAGCCAGGAACCAGGAGCTTCTTCTGGGTCTCCCAAGCAGGTGTAGGGTCCCAATGCTTTGGGCTATCTTTTACTGCTTTCTTAGGCCACAAGCAGGGGGCTGCTGGAAGGGAAGTGGAGCAGCTGGGACATCAACTGGCACCTATATGGGATCCCAGTGTGTGCAAGACAAGGATTTTATTCACTGAGCTATCACATCGGGCCCTCTAATCTACTTTTATAATCCATATCTATAAACTCATAAAAAGATTCTAAGAAGGAGTGACTTCTGGGTCTTCTGAGTAGTAAGCTGGATTCTATCTCTACTAGATAAGAGTCTGCTATTCTAGGCAATAATCGAAGTAACTAAAAAATATTGGGGTGGGCATGTGGCACAGTAATTAAGCAGCAGCTTGGGATGCCCACATCCTGTAAGAGAGCAGTTGTGTGAGGGTCCCAGAGCTGCTCCTAGTTCCAGCTCTCTCTCCAGCACCAGGTGATGGCTCAAGTCCTGTCCCTGCCACCTGTGTGAGAGATCCAGATGGGTTTCCCAGCTTTGGCCTGCCCTAGCCCTGGTTACTGAGGACATTTCAAATAAATGGAAGGAAGGAAAGGAGAGGGAAATGTGGCAAAATAGTAACAAGTAGTGAATTAGGGTGAGAGGGTGTACACAAACTCATTGTTCTATTCTTGCAGTCAGACATTTCTCAAAATAAAACATTTACAAGTTGAAAATATGATGAAAGGCACAGAAGTGAATGCAGGCCTCTGACAGCTGGACTTGCTAAAAACATCTAAAAACAGGATCACCATTTGTTACTTTTTAAATTAACTTTAAAAACACAACATTATTGGCTGAGAAAAATTAATACGCAATTTTGGATGATCCTTCTACATAAAATTAAATCTATTATAATTCTAGTTCTGAGAGACTCCAGTAAAACCTATAATATGGACTCTAAAGGTTTTCTTTTTAAGACTTACTTACTTTTATTTGGAATGCTGAGTAATAGTGAGCAAGAGAGAGACAGAGAGAGAGAAGAGAAAGGAAGGGAGGGAGGGAGGGAGGGAGAGAGTTCATTCACTCTCTAATTGATGGCAACACCCAGGGCTGGTCCAGGCTAAAGTCAGCTTACTCCATCTGGGTCTCTCACCTGTGCAGGGGCCCCAACACCTGGGCCATCTTTTGCTGCCTTCCCAGGTACATCAGCAGGGAACTGGATCAGAAACAGAGCATCTGGAAATCAAATCAGTGTCCATACAGAATATAGGCATCACAGGCTGTGGCTTTATGTACTATACTTTAACGCCTGCTCATCTTAAATGATTCTTAATTATGTCCATCCATTCAGGAAATAGAACTTGAACAAAAATATGTCTAAGCAGCTACTAAGAGTACAAAGATAAATAAATGGAAAAAAAAAAACCCATTGATATTCAAGAGTACTGTCCTCATAGCACACTTCCTAAAGTTTTATTTTTCTTCTGTGGGAAAGAAGACCACTTACATCTGCTGGCTTTCTATACCTCAAATGCCCATGATGACTGGGTCTAAGTCAGGTTGATGCTAGGAGCCAGGAATTCAGCTGGGGTTCCCACGTGCTTGTCAGGGATTCAGTCCCCTCAGCCATCATCCGCAGCCTCCCAGGGTCTGTATTAGCAGGAAGCTGGAGACAGGGCTCTTAGGTACTGAACCCAGGCACTGTAACATGGGACATGGACATTTTACCCACTAGGCAAACCACTGGCCTTCTCTAGCACATTGTATTATCAGATCCTTTGGCTATCACAAATAGAAACAACCCTAACAGACAATCTAGATGCCTTGGCTCCAAGGTGAATGTAACGTACTTGAAACAAAGTTTTCTTCCAGGTGTCTTAGGGCTCAGCCATCACCAAACCAAGGTGTTGAGAATCTGTCGAAGGGGTTCCCCAAGTCAGAAAGTTCTTGAAACATCTTCCAGACTTGCTGGTGCATCTTTATTTTCCACATACGAGCTGCCTCTTTTGCATTAGCTTCTGCTGGCCCAAACACTGTATGACTGCTTAGCCCTAGTCTCAGCTTTGGGAGAATAACCTCTGCTGACACTCGATACTCTCTTTTCTTTCCCTCCATAGTTAAAGCTCAGTGCTCTGTGCCTGCAGCGGCTGCTGTTCGTCTATATGATATTTGGCATCAGACTTCTCAATTTCCATGGTCTCGCTTCGCTCCTCAAATGGGCTGGAGCTGTTTGTCTGGCAGGGAAGCTGTGGGGCTGTGGGAGGCTGAAGCCTGCAGAAGCCCCTGAAGCAGCAGGTGCCTGGCAGAGTGGGCACCTGGCAGTGCCCCTGTCTCTGGGTCCCCAAATACTCCCAGATAATTCATCCAATCTGCCTGATGAGGGCTAAAATTCTGTTATTTCAAGATGCATTTATAAAGTCTACTTTCAAACACAAACATAATACTCTGAATCCTTCAGGCCAAGAACTTCTTTTTGTTGTTGTTGTTGTTGTTGCTTCATAAGTTTTATCCATATATAGTTTTTACAGGGTTGGGCCCACAGAACATATGTTTCTGTGATCTATTTTTTGCACTTAGCATTATTTCATAAACAATTTTTCATGTTACATAATCCTTATGTTTATTCACTCAACAAGTGCACAATATTTCACTTCTAGTGTTCGTGGGGCTAACATTCCAGATTGGGGCTCCAAGAACACAGGATTTAGTCAGAGAAACAGTTCAAGTTCAGGATTCTGCACTTACTGACAAGCTGCTTCATCTTCCTTATTCCTAAAAGTAGAAATGAAGGTGATGGTAATTGCTGGGAAGCACAACATTGGATTTCATGGGAGTGAGTGGTCTCGCCTGGGCACTGGAAGGGTATAGAAAGTAATGGACGCCGAGGGGGTGTGGGCAGGGGAGCCTCAGGTTGGAGGTGGGGCCCCCCCTGCAGAGGTTTTTTTTAAGTCAGGGACTTCTCTAGTGCCCTGAGCTTTCCAAAGCCTCCCACCTGTTGTCCCATGCCACCCTGGACAGCTGAGGTCTGGGACCAGCAAGGGCAGGTTGCAGGGATGGGCAAGGGGAGTTGCTGGGCAGGAGACTTGCTTTGGCCAACAACTTATGAGCAGATGTGAGGTTCATCTTGTCAAAACTGAAACTCTCACCTGCTTTTCCTGCTGCTACAATGCATCATGGTCCACAGAGGGGGATGCCCATTGCAGAAGACAAATGAGGAAAAGCCACACACTCTCAAGAATGGGAGGGGCTGGTGCTGTGGTATAGCCGGCTAATCCTCCAGCTCATGTCCCAGCTGCTCCTCTACCAATCCAGCACCTTGCTAATGTGCCTGGGAAGGCAATGAAACTCTGCTTCCAGTGGAAGATCCGGATGAAGCTTCTGACTCTTGGATCCAACCTGATCTAGCCCTGGTCGACATGACCATTTGTTGAGTCAACTGGTAGATGAAAGATCTCTCTCTGTCTCTGTGTCACTCTCTTGCTCTATCTGTAACTCTGCCTTTCAAATAAATAAGTAAATCCTTAAAAACAACAAGTTGAAGGATAGATAGAACACAAGTATTTGTTGAAGAGGCTCTGGACTAACTATGCAGAGCTGACTAGCAGCGGGGGAGAGGCCGCTATTCCTGAAATGCAGCAGGGAGTCAGAGCCCACAAATGGGTACGTGTGTGTGTGTGTGTTTGGGGGGGGTGTGTATTTATTTGTTTGTAATGAATAATTAGAGAGAGATTGTCCATCTGTTGGTTCATTCCCCAAATGGCCACAATGGTCTGGGCCAAACTGAAGCCAGGAGCTTCTTTTAGGTCTCCCATGTGGGTACAGAACCCCACTTGGGCCATCCTCCACTGCTTTCCCAGGTACATCAGCAGAGGCTGAATGGGAAGAGGAGCAGCTGCAACTTGAAGGGGTGCCTGGATGGGATGTTGAGGTTACAGATGATAGCTTTGCTGACTGTCTCACAGCACTGGCCCCTCTCCAGGTTCTTAAGGGTTGTACACTCACTCGGGCTTTGTTTCAGAACATAAGACCCAGACTCAATGGAGAGTGAAACCAACTGGGCCTCAATCCACCCCATAGGCAGAGCAGCACAGTGACGCTGTGACTAACATGGTCGGCAGGACCCATCATCTCTGAAATCAAATAGGAGTTGGACATGAAGCAGAGCTGGCCAGCCCTGTGCGCAGCATCCACCCGCAGGTCCTGGCACACGGGTGCCCACACTACAGCATGTCTAACAGCTGCATCCTGGAATAAATGGCTAAAACACTACAGCGGGATCTCCTTGCCTGTATGGGGGAAATTCCCCTCTAATCCGGTTCTGTTCTATCAATGTGACTACATTTGCATTAACTCTTTTAAGTAGGCTACCACATAGCTACCGCATAGCTTTTAAGTAGGCTACCACATAGCTTTCTCATTTGACTGGCAAAGCAGAAGCCAATTCCTTCTGAGCCCATGTGTAGTTATCAAACAAGGTGAAGTGTGACAGCTGGACAGCTGGTTGTTATCTCCTCAAAAGGGGGGATCCTTATTAAAAACACATGCACTGCAGCATATTATTTATGCATAAACAACCAAGACACATGCTTTTCTCTGCAGCAAAACAGAAAAGTCAAAGACAGCTTATGACTGAACTTTTGAGTGCAGTTATTTAAAACAGGAGAAAGGTTGGCTTGTGAACACCTCCAAGAGAAACACAGTTTTCTTCATGCCAATAAAATGATCAAACTCACTCTTGCATTCTGAAGTTCTAGCGAGTTCTGAAAAGTATATGCAAACCATGCAGAAAGACCAAGGACAAGCACACAGATGGTTCCTCTGAAACTAGATTCAAAGTGCTCCAACTGTAGCAACTTTAAAAAGGGTACTCAAACAGGGCAATTCTACACCAAACAGCTCTCAACAGCTTTGCTTATAGACATGACAACCAGAGATCAGGAGAGACTGATTCAATGTCTGTGAAAGCAATGAATACTTTTCTACAACCTCACTGTCCACACTGGAAACACATGCCTTGCTAATACAGAGCAGTGTGATGTCATTACTACTTTGCGCTGTGTGCCCAACATGCCAGCCTGAACCAAGGGTTTCTTGTGAGGCAACTGCCACAATCTCGGCAAACAAAAAATAAAGAAACCGTCCCAAAACAGAAATAGGGCATTTGGGAGGGCCTGCTCCCCTCCAGGCTCTCCCTGATTCCTTACACAGGCAAAACAAACCAGGTCCTCTCATCCTCCAGCCCTCGGCAGGTGAAAATAAGGTGAAGGCAGGCAAAGGAAGGAATACAAACAAGGAGGCCCGCTGGCCACACGGGAATCTCAGGTCCTCTCTTTCTTTACGGATGACAACCCAAGAACTGGAGAGATGAGAGGATTTTTCTCAAGGTCCCACAGGTAATAAGCACCAGCCTGTGAACTTGAACTTGGATCCTAAGCTTCACTATGGGCCCTCTTCCTTTTGCCCCTTCACCTTCCTTGATAAATGGCCTATGTAAAATCAATGAGTTTTGAGAGTTTGAGTGGGCTTTTTTCCCCTGCAATATACAGAAGAAAATAAAAACAATTTTATTAAGATATTTTTCCCACGGTCAGCATTGTGGCATAGTGGGTTAAGTGACCATATACCATATCAGAAAAGTAGTCTGAACCTTGATTGCTCTACTTCCAATCCAGCTTAATGCTAACATAGGAAGGCAGAGGAAAATGGCCCAAGTACCTGGGGCTCCTCCACCCATGTGGGAGATGCGAATCAAGTCCTGGGCCTGGATCAGCCCCAGTCATTGTAGTTTTTTTTTTTTTTAATTTATTTTTATTGGAAAGGTGGATATACAGAGGAAGAGAGACAGAGAGGAAGATCTTCCGTCTGATGGTTCACTCCCCAAGTGACCGCAACAGCTGGAGCTGAGCCATACCGAAGCCAGGAGCCGAGAGCTTCTTCCAGGATTTGGCCATCTTCAACTGCTTTCCCAGGCCACAAGCAGGGAGCTGGATGGGAGGCAGGGCCGCCGGGACTAGAACTGGCGACCATATGGGATCCCAGCACGTGCAAGGCGAGGACCTTACCCACTACACTATCATGCCGGGCCCTGTAGCTGTTTGTTTTTAGGGCAGCTAAGGTCAACACACACAAAAGAATCATACCAATCTGAATGATTACAGAGGGCCAGGCAAAATAATCTGCTGAAGAAGAAACAACAGTAAACCATAAAACACGGCCAGAATATGAAATCTCAAGTGCAGGCTGTGTGCTCCTGTGCAGGTGGAGGTGATGGGCTCCCATGAAGCTATGGGAGTGACCTCTGCTCTCTAGCACCTACAGCATCCTCCACACACAGAGTGGCTTCTGATATATTTTTGTTGAATTTTCCAAATAATGAGGCCACAAAGTAGAGCATGTGTGCACCAGGGAGTGCAGAGGGCAAGTACATGGTATCAGGGAAAACAGTTGTGCACTTGCTGGTTTTGTATTTGTGGTGCTTATCTATCGGCTTCCAGGATTTTTCATAATCACATGCAGAGTCTCAGCTTCTCAGGATGGCTGAATGTAGATCGCGATTTTTCAGGTCACACGCTGCCCAGCCCCACACATATGGCAGCGCCAAGCCCCTCTCTTGGCCTGCTGTGCATGGAGGGGTGACACTGTAATGCTAATACAGCAACGACCAGGGAAGTGCCTTCCACTTCCCTGGGATCAGATTCAGTGGAAGCAGACCAGCCTGGCAGTGATGGAAGGGACTGGAATGGGGAGAGCTGGTTTTTGATGAATTCATACTAGAGCAGGTTGGGAAGGAAGGAACTGGTCCATACAGTATGGCCACAGATGTCCTTGAAGGCTCTTCAGGTCCAGGTGGGAAGTAGGACATACACATAAGAACCAGCTGACAGAGAAAGTCATACTAGCCCGGCCTGCCTGCCCCACCCCACCACTCAGCCTAGCTGCGCTCTGAATCACACCACATTATCACCATCACTGAACTTGGGCAGATGCCTCATTGCATTTAGAGAAGCTCTGTAATGTGGAATTTATGGAATTAACGGAAATTCATGAAACGAGTGGTAGAATGTGGGGCAGGCATCTGGTACAGTTAAGATGCAACCCATGGCAGAGGGCCTGGGTTCCAATCCCAAATCTGACTCCTGACACAGGCTTCCTAACTAAGTGTACCCTGGGGGGCAGCAGTGATGTCTCAATTAGCTAAGTCCCTGCCACCTTCATGGCAGTTCTGGATTTAGTTCTGGGCCCGGACTTCAGCTTGGCCAGTCCTGGCTACTGCAAACCAAAGAACAGGAGCACTTGCTCTCTCTCGCTCTCTCTCATTCTGTCTCTGTTTTTCAAATAAATAAATAAATGAGTGGCAAATGTGGGAAATACTGGAACTGGTGAAAAGCAAATAGAGGTTCTTCCTTCTCTTTCCTACTTTTCGGTATATTTTTAATTTCCAAATAAACAGCTTAGCTATTTAATTAAAATTTGACACTAATAGATTAGGGGTGCCTTTTTCAGACTCAATAACTATGTATATGCCAAAAAGGGGAAGATGACCAAGTTTTCTACCACAGTCAGCAGAATAAAAGACTTTGTTTCCACACTACTGATGACATTTAAACATTTTCATTTGGAGCCAGCTAAATCTCTACTTATGGCACTGGCATCCCATATGAGTACCAGTTTCAGTTCTGGCTGCTCTACTTCCCATTAGCTCTCTCAACGCACCTGGGAAAGATCAGATCCAGTGGGTCAAGTGCTTGGGCCCCTGCACCCATATGGGAAATTCAGAGAAGCTCCAGACTCCTGGCTTTGGCCTGGCCCAGCCCTGGCTATTGTGGCCACACAGGGAATGAACCAGTAAGTGGATCTCTCTCTCTCTCTTCCTATCTCTGTGTAACGTTGACTTTCAAATAGATAAGTAAACCTTTAAAAAGTATGTAATTTCACAAAGCAATCAGAAAAGTTTAAGAGAAGAGAAAAATCTGTCTGGGAAGAATAAACTAAGCTGTAATATTTTAGTTAGTTATAACAGCACGGGTCAGTCCTAAACAAGGCATTTAAAGACACATTCTGTTTTTGATGAGAAAGAGCAAAGGATGCTTTTCCTCCTCAGACTCCCTAACCATGCCAGGGAAATGCAGTGTCCTGCTCATCTGATTCACACAGTCTCAGAGCTAAGCAGGATCTCACGGGTCAGCCAATCCAACTATGGCCATCTGCTAGGCCGCTCGGAGCACGGGAACAGACTGCTTTCCCAGGCAAGCCGACTCCTTTCCCATGCAGCCATGTTCTGGCATGTTCTTCCTTAGGCCATGCTGTGCACTGTCCTCAGATCACTCTGTCTCCTGAGGCAATCTGCTAAAAATGCATTAGGAACACCGGGCTTCTGAGGCAGAACGGGGCGTGGGACCAGGCGCTCATCTGCACTTGAGTTAAAACTCCAAGCGTATCTGGATATCTGGCGGCTTGCAGGAGACGCTGAGCTAAGTTGGTTTGGCATTCCTTTTGTCAAACAAACAGAAAAAGCAGGTCTCACACAAAGAAGCCTCTTTTGACATGCAAGTCTCCCCGGCCCACCATCCTTGGTGTACACACGAGAGGGCACAATTTGGGCCAAGTGGCAAACCAGGAACAGCTGCCATGCCCAGCAGCACCTTTTCAGGATGGGTTACTGTGCTACAGGCCCAGATGGTACCGACCATGGCAATTAGCCAGACTCCTCAGCCCTCCAGAAGAAGTGGGATAACTTCTTTCCTTTATTTCTTTTCTTTTTCTTTTCTTCTTCTTTTTTTTTTTTTTTTCTTAATCTAAGAGATAGATCTTCCAACCACTGGTTCACTCCCCAGATGCCTGCAACAGGCAGGGCTGGGCCAGGCTGAGACTAGCAGTCTGGAACTTTATTCAGACCTCCTACACTGTGGCAGACATTCAACCACTCGAGCTACCTGCTGCTTCTTCCCAGGGAGGACATGACCACGAAGCCGGGATGAGACCACAGGTGAAACCTCGGTCCAGGCACTGCAACACAGGATCCAGACATCTCCTAATGCTACACCACATGTTCCGTGAGAACTTTCATCAGTGATATGAAACCCGAACTCAGGTTAGGCTAAATTAACTCAGTCCTGGCTAAATATATTCCACTAATCAGGGCAAAAACTCAACTTACCACTCTAAATAATGAAAAGGCAGAATTATCATTAGTGAATTTTATTATATTTGTAGAATTTCAAAATCCTAAGGTTTTTAAATTTCCTCTGATGATTCACTGTGATGGAGGGGGTGCAATCAATATAGAATACAAACTGAAAGACTGAAAGTAGCTTATGTTTAATCAGTGCAATAATTTGGATATTCAGTGGGTGTTCTGACATTATGGGTAAAGCTGCTGGCTGCAATGGCAGCATTCCATCTGGGTGCTGATTTGTGTCCTGACTGCTCCATTTCCAATCCAACTCTCCGATAATGGTCTGAGAAATGCAGTGGATAATGTCCTGGAACCCTGCCACTCATGTAGGAAACCTAGATGAAGCTTTTGGTTTTGATCTGGCCCAGTGTTAACTGTTGTGGCCATGTAGGTTGTGAATCACTGGATGGAAGATCTGCCTCTCCCCTTGCTCTATAACTCTGACTTTTAAATAAATAACTCTTTACTTAAAACAAGCAAACAAACAAAAAAACAGGGGACTGGTGCTATGGTGTAGTATACTAGGCTTCCCATATGGGTGCTGGTTCTTCTGATTCAGCTCTCTGCTAATGTGCCTGGGAAAGCAGCAGAAGATGGTCCAAGTACTTGGAGCCACACACACGTGGGAGACCTGGATGGGGTTCCTGGCTCCAGATTGTCCAATGCTGGCTATTATAGCCATCTAGGGAGAAAGCCATTGGAGGGAAGATCTCTCTTTACTCCCTTTTGCCCCTCTCCCTTTCTCTGCCACTTTGATCTTCAAATATATAACATTTTAAAAAATTCAGGTATTTGCTATAAACCCATAATGAAACTTCCTAATAAATCCTGAAGAATTTTTTCCTTTTTCTGTGTATTTTACCTCTTCTTGGGGGAAACACCAAAATTTCTGTAATTTCTGGAAATAATTCATAATGGTAATGAAGGGACTGAAAAAAGCAAGGCTGCTTCCGGGATGTGCCATACTGGAAGGGGAGAGCCATGTGAAGTTCTTGCCTGGGCCTGGCCAGTGACTGCCCCCTGATCCTTACTTCCTTTGAAGTCCCCAACCTTCCAGGCCATCATTTGCTCCCCCAGACCACTGGTCCCAGTGGGACCCAGTTGGAGAGAGTGGAGACAGGCGCGATCTGCCCCACAGACACAAGGCAAGGGGCTTCCAAGTCAGTGGTTCACAGGCACAGGACGGGCGAGTCACAGGTCCTGAGCGCCCTCGGTCACTGGGGAGATCCAGGCCCTGCTGGAATCCTACTTGTAAAGATAGCCAAGCAACTGAGACCCAATTATCTGAACAAGTAACCTGTGAAACTGTCTAACAAATGAAAAGATGGACAGTGATGAGGAAGCCTGCAACCCTTGCTGCCCCTTCTGCCCTGCTTAGATTGCCCGGTCCTCTTTCTGTACCCCTCCAGAGGCTCAGCTCAGCCCACACTCACCTGGTGATCGGTGCAAGGTCCCCAGGCCTTGGGGCCATCCTCTGCTGCATTCCCAGGCCATACATGAGGAGCTGGATTAGAAGTAAAGCAGCTGAAACATAAACTGGTGCCCTTATTGGATGCCCTGCTGCCGCAGGTGTGTAACCTACTACATCAAAGCCCAGAGCGCCTGACTGTCCTTTCAATGTCATGGTCCTCAAGGCTGTCCCATGAAAACTATGTCTCACACCAGGCTCCTTCCCCCCCCCAGTGCTGCCCATAGGCACTAGAAAAGCCACTGGCTCGCTGTCGGAAGCTCCCGAACTAGCCCATCTCTGCATTTGGAGTCCCTGGAGAGTCACCACCCCACTGACCAGACTAGACAGTTTGGTGGTCATCCTTGGATGCTCTCTCCTTCCCAGTCACCAGGCCTGGTCACTGCCATCTCCTGAACCCTTTAACTCCTCCAATCTCCCTAAGAGATCTCCAATCTCTCCCCCTAATCTCCTTATCCACTGCTCCCCTGGAGCCACTCTAATAACGTGGTCACTGGTCCTTTGGTCTAGGCTTCACCAATCAAATCCCCACACCAGTCAGAGAAATATTCACACCCAGATCTGACCACACCACTTAGCTGTGCAGAACACAATAAGACCATAATGAAACAATTTTAAAATCCATCTGGGAAGGGGCAAAGTGGCAAGCAAGCGAATCCTCTACCCGCAGCACCAGCATCCCATATGGACACTGGTTTGAGTCTTGGCTGCTCCATTTCCGATCCAGCTCCCTGGTAACTGTCTGGGAAAGCAGTGGAGCATGTTCATGTCCTTGGGCCTCTGCACCCATGTGAGAGACATGGTAGAAGCTCTTGGCTCCCAGCTTTGAGCTGGGCCCAGCACTGGGCCTCTCTCTCTCTTGTTCTCTCTCCCTTTCACTCTCTCTATATAATTCTGATTTTTAAGTATAAATAAATCTTAAAAATAAAAAATTCATTTGAGAAGAAGCTCCTGGCTTCCACTATGTGTTTGGCTGCTGCGGCCATTTGGGGACTAAATTAGTGAATGGAAGATCTCTCTCTGTTTCTCCCACTAACTCTACCTATCAAATAAATAAAGACATCTTTAAAAGATATTTTTAAAACTAAAGTTCCTCTGGAAAAATCAAACACAAGTGGAGCCTAGAAAAATCACTAGGGAAATGAGTGACTCAGCCCTATCAGATCCTTAAATGTAATATAAAGCTACAGTAACTCAAATAATGTGGCAATGATACAGGAAAAGACACACATATAGACAGAAGAGGAAGTCCCAAAACACAATCAAATCCTTGTCAGAATTTAGTGTATGATTAAAGCAGCATTTTAAGTCAATGGAGAGAAGATACTAATTCAATAAATAGTACTGGAGCACCTGACAAGCACAATGGATGAAAAATAGAGAGAGATGGGGTATGGGAATTAAAACTTCCAGCAGCCTATTGGCTGCTGGTGGGTGCCAGGCCAGGATTGTCTCCATGCTTGGAGCCCTGATTCCAGCCACCGAGTACACGCAGTGACCTGTCCCAGGCGGATAGTGTGCCATTTGGTGCCAGGCTCTGCCTGCTGGCTGCCCGGCGGCCATTTCTGGGGTTTTGGGGCTTTGAATTGTTGCTTAGGTAGCTCCATGTTAAGCCCATTGTACTTCTGGGATGTCAATCAATCCTAAAGACCCCCAACGACAGAATAACTTTTCCTTTGAAGGTAAGCAAGGCTAATGAGAACTGATAGGTTTGAGGAGAGGGACCAGATGGTCTTTATGGAAAAGTCTGATACACCAACCTCCTATCAATCCTGTGTAGAACTTGTAATTACTGAACAATGCTGACCAGCGAACACCAGTCCTTGCAAAAGCTAAGGCTCAGGGCTTGTTTAGCATGATCATATCCTATTACCTGATATGATGATGGATCAGGAGACAGGATTCATTAAGCAGGGTCATGACATTAACTAGCACAGCAGAGAACCATATCTGGGGCTAGATTCTGTAGGGGATGTGTGGGCCAAACCCTGTGGAAATTCTAGCCCCATTGGTTAGCTCAAGAGTAGGGGTGGTGGGGCCCGGCGCAGTGGCGCAAGTGGTTAAGTCCTCGCCTTGCACGCCCGGGATCCCATATGGGCGCCGGTTCTAATCCCGGCAGCCCCGCTTCCCTTCCAGCTCCCTGCCTGTGGCCTGGGAAAGCAGTCGAGGACGGCCCAAAGCTTTGGGACCCTGCACCCGCGTGGGAGACCCGGAAGAGGCTCCTGGCTTCGGATCGGCATAGTATCGGCCCGTTGCGCTCACTTGGGGAGTGAATCATCGGACGGAAGATCTTCCTCTCTGTCTCTCCTCTCTATATATCTGTCTTTCCAATAAAAAAAAAAAAAAAAAAAAAAAAAGAGTTGGGGTGGTGGGCCCAGCAGCGTGGCCTAGTGGCTAAATTCCTCGCCTTGAATGCGCCAGGATCCCATATGGGCACCGGTCCTAATCCCAGCAGCTCCACTTCCCATCCAGCTCCCTGTTTGTTGCTTGGGAAAGCAGTCGAGGACGGCCCAAAGCTTTGGGACCCTGCACCCAGGTGGGATACCCGGAAGAAGTTCCTGGATCCTGGCTTAGGATCAGCATAGCATCGGCCATTGCACTCACTTGGGGACTGAATCATCGGAAGATCTTCCTGTCTCTCCTCCTCTCTGTATATCTGACTTTCCAATAAATAAATAAATAAATCTTTTTTTAAAAAAAAAAAAAAGAAGAAGAATTGGGGTGGTGATTGACTAAGCTAGGTGTGACCAAGGAGCCTGCCATCAATCACAGGTAAAGGAACCAACAACAGTCTGGACTGGTCAAGGCAGCAGCACCTGAATGTGCATCCTAAATAGGGTGTGAGGTACGATGGGCTGCAACATTCACCAGCTCACATAAGGCCAAATGGAAAGCCAGACTACAACGGGAACTGGCCTAAAACCCAATGGCATATATGAGAACTGGGTCTGGGAGTGGATCAAGTGGAGGAACTTGGGAAACTCTCCTGGCGAGTCATAGCTCAAACTGGTCAACATGTGGTCCAGACCTGGGGGTCGGACAAGCTGGGCAAAGTAGCTCCAATGGTTGGTTAATGTGTGAATTGGTAATGGAATGGGGTAAATCAGGCAGGACTGAGCAAACCTTAGTACACAAGCAAAAACAGAAACCAGGATGGAGCACAGGTCATGCTGAGCTAGGCCTACTGGTCTGCGTGAGCCAAGCCAGGGATGCTAAGCCACAGTGTCTAAGGCAGGGGTCGGGACAGGTGAGGGGCTGTGCCAAGCTGAGTCAGAGCAACCACTGGCATGCGTGTGATCTATGGCTGGGAACAGGCCCAGATGGGGAGCTAAGAGGACACCCTAGCTGGGTTGAGGTTCCCACCAAGGGACATGTGGACTGGAATGGGGGCTGCGTTCTAATCAGGATACGGTTGTAGTCTCCCTTGGCACAAGTTTGGGCTAGGACTGGACGTACCATGCTGGGCTAGACTCCAACACCATCTGGTGCTCTGGAGGACCATGGTAGATGTGGGACGGACTAGGCTAGGTCTCAGCCACTGCTGAGCAATGTGTGAGCCGTATGTGGGTACGGACGAGCCATGGCTGGGCTGAAACATCCAATAGCAAGAACCAGATTGGGTTGAAGGCCAGTCAGAAAAAGCCACTATTCCTGCTAGGACAGGAGGTGAACTGAGTAGGGCTGGCTCATGGACCCACTGGTATGTGCAAAATCTGGCATTGGGAGAGGTTCTGATGGAGGAGCCTGGGCAACTCCTCTGGCAGGACATTGTCCCTGCAGGTAAGCACAAGAAACATGATAGGAAATAGCCCAGAACAGGCCATGGAAAGCTTCCCACTGGCATACATTTGGCATGGGTCAGGAGCAGACCAGGCTGAATCAGTTCACATCACCCACTGGAGAATACGAGCACCAGAACAGAGTGTGGGTTGGGCCAGGTTCAGTCGCAACAAAAAACCAGTGCACATTATGGAAGGCCAAGGTGAAGTGAACTGTCCTGTTTGTGACTGCAGCACCCAACCAGCACATTTGAGAACCAGGGAGGGAGGGTGGACCTGGCAAGGGGAATTTGGGGTCCCCCCTGCTGGACAGCTACTCCCACTGGACAGTGTGAGCTGGGATGGGGGCAGACCAGACTAGGCAGGGCTACAACACCTGTGGACCTCATGTGGACTAGATCAGGGAAAAGCCAGGCTGGGCTGATTGTTTCTCCTGGCGCAAACAAAAATTAGAGTGGATGAGGGTTGTCTGAGCTTAGCCTCAGCATCAGCTGGCCGAAGTTGGCACTGGGGGCTAGTTCTGTCAAGTTACACTACAGAACCACCTGGAGAGTGCATAATCTGGGAGTGAGAGAGGCCTAGAAGGGAAATAGTGGGCTCCTCCCTCTTGGGTTACCACTCCCACTGGAGAGCATGAAAACCAGGATTGGGGCTGGGGTGTCTAGACAGAAAGGCACCCATCAGCATGTGTGTGGGCTGGATAGTGGGGCTGGTTGGGTTGAACTAGGCTTCAATGCCCATTGACATGTATGAGAGCTGAATGGGATGTAGGACAGACTGGAGCAGTCTGCCACACATACTGGCAAACCAGGATAGGGGGCGGGCCTGGTGGGGGTTATTGTGGGTCATTCTGACTGGGCTACAGCTCCTACTGGTTTATGTGAGGGCCGAGTGTATACTGGGCAGAACCAGGCCTGTCTGCAACACCCATTGGTTCCAGTGGAAGACAGCATTGGAAACAGAACCAACCCAGTAATTGCAACCACCAGCTGATCGGGGCAATGGATTGTACCGGGCCCTGTACTTGAAAGTACACAAGTCTGGGAACACCTGAATCTGGTCTGGGAACACCTCAGACAGTTTCTTTAGAGATCTCCCTAGTCAAACTGCCGGACTTAGGACCCTAACCATGAAAAGTCGGAGGACAGAATAAGTTAGTCAACTACCTCAGCCACATGTTGGCAGTGAAAAATTGGGCAAACAGAGACTCTAAGATGTACTATGTCAATCAGTGGACTCTTTACTGACCTCATCGTGCTTGGAATGGCAAAACTGGCAGCAAATCATAACTGTTGAACTATCAAAACCACTTGAGCAGATTCCTCGGAGCATGCCCCACATCTGGTACCTGGGGTGGGTAGGAGACTGGGTGGGGCTTCTCCCTTTTATCTCCACCTTTACCTCAGACACATGACAGAAACAATGTGGAAATAATAGTGTTACCCACTTTCCAGTAGCCCTTGAACCTTTTTGCCCTGATAACTATGTAAAGAATGTCAAAAATAAAGAAAAAATATGAAAAAAAGATTAAAAAAGAGAGAGAGAGAAACCCCTAAGTCAGATCCACAGTGCACATCTCACATTAGCATAAAATTCTAATGGATAAGAAATTTTAAATTTTTTTAAAGATTTATTTTATTTTTATTGGAAAGGCAGATATACAGAGAGAAGAGACAGAGAGGAAGATCTTCCGTCCCATGATTCACTCTCCCGGTGGCCGCCACGGCTAGAGCTGAGCCAATCCGAAGCCAGGAGCCTCTTCCAGGTCTCCCACACGGGTGCAGGGTTCCAAAGCTTTGGGCAGTCCTCGACTGCTTTCCCGGGCCACAGGCAGGAAGCTGGATGGGAAGTGGGGCTGCCAGGTTTAGAACCGGTGCCCATATGGGATCCCGGCGTGCAAGGCGAGGACCTTAACCACTGTGCCATTGTGCCAGGCCCCAGAAATTTAAAATTTAAAAACAAAAGCAAAAAGTCTCACAAGAAACAGCAGACAGCTTTCTAACTAGACAACCTCCTATGAGAAAACTAGAAACATTGTAAAAAGACATTAAATTTTGATATACATGCAAAAAAACTTAAAGCCTGCATTTTGAAAATTCCATCATAAAGCCAAATGGTAACTGGCAAACTGGGAGAGTATTTCCCACTCAGTTCAGATAACTGACTTATTTTTCTAATATATTCATTGAAGATGCCTTGAAAATCAGTAAGAAAAAGAAACAGCTCAAAAGAAAAGATTTGAACAGATGTGTCAACATACTCCACTTGTAACAGAAATGTAAAGTAAAACCATTCAGAGACAGAATTTTTTTTTATCTGTAACACTAACAAAGATCACAAGACTTGACAAACTCCAGAGCTGGGAAGGATGGGGACAAGCAGGTAGGGCTGTAAGCCAATGTGGGTTCTAGGGGGGTGAACTGACAACATCCACCGAAACACCAGACGAGCATGCTGTGGCAGCAGCCATCCACTTCCAGAAGCTCTCTCTGCAGTGATAGCTCTGTGTGTGTACACTGGACACTGCATGCTGTTCACCACAGCACAGTTTATACTTCTTGGGAAAATCTGCACACAGGGACCTAGTTAAATAAACTATAGTAAACACATAAACAATACTGTGGACTTACGGAATATGGAAGCTAAGGGTGCTTTTGGGAAACATATCAGGTGAGAAAAGCAGAGTGTAGAAGCGATACTGTCCCCCAGCACCCAGGCAGGGGCACGGTGACCCACCTGGACACAAGCCACCCCTGAAAGGACAAGCAAGGGCCGCAACTCTGCTGCCTGTGGGGTGAGCCGGGTGGCAGGACGGGGTGGTGGGGTGCATGCTCCACACTGTACACAGTCCAACCACACGAATATGAGCTCACCTCTAGCTCTCCAAAAACCAAGTCACTGAAACGGAAATAAAGGACATGTTACAAAACAACAGAAAAACACTCACAGGGAAGTGGAGCTATATTGGTGGAGTAACTGAAAAAGAAACTGGCAAAACACATTAAAAAAAAAAAGTAAGAACTGAGATAACAGTTGGTCACAGAGAGGGAGAAAAAAGTGGGATCTCTGTCTCAAATCTCATGTCAAAATTAATTCCAGGGGATGGGGGCTTGGCTTAGCACTTTCGGATGTCAATTAAGATGCCTGCATTCCACATCAAAACCACAACAAAGTATCATCTCAGATCGATCAGAATGGCTGCTCTTTAGCAAAAACAAGAAAATAATAGTGAATGAGCATAATGAGAGATCAGAAGCCTGTGTGTTCCCACCCCGATCAACCATGGAATCATTTTTAAAAAAATAAAATTTATTAAAATAAACAGCAGCAGCAGCAGCCTGTGTGTGCATTTCTGGTGGGAATGTGAAATGTGGCAACAGCAATGCAGTCCAGCACTCCTAATTCTAGGTATCAGCCCAAAATAATTGAAAGCAGGGGAGGGTATCGCAGCACAGCTCATTAAGCTGCTGTGTGGGATGTTTCCAACTCACACGGGAGGTGTTCAAATGGTTCAAGTCCTGGCCACTCGATTTCTAACCTAGTTTCCTGCTAACATGCCTGGGAACGTTCAACTTCTTGAGTCCCTAATACCCACACAGGAGATTTGGATCGAGCTTCTTGCTCCTGGCTTCAACCAGGCCCAGTCCTAGCTGTCACAGACATTTAGGAAACAAACCAGCAAATGGAAGATCTCTATCTTTTCTCTGTCACCCACACTGCCTTACAAACAAATAAGTTAATACATTTCTTTAATAAGAAAGAATTTTAGCAGAGTCCCCGAGAGGTTTTGTATATGCCCATGTTCATAGCTGCGTGATTCAGGGCAGTGGGTGGAGGAGGGGTGGGAGACGTGGAAGTCACCCAAGTGTCCGTCAGCTGCTGAATGGGTAAAGCAAATGTGGAGCACGCAGACAATGGAATACCACTGAGCCTCCAAGGAAGGAAATCCTGTCACATGCTGCGGCTGGGACGAACCTTGAGGACTTGCAGCTATGTGAAGTCAGCTGCTCATGAAAAGACAGAAAGCCTATCATTTCCCTGATTGAAGGCACCTCAACAGATCAGCAAGATTCACAGAAACAGAAAGTAGAAAGGAGGCTGCTGAAGCTGCAGGTGAGAGGCAGTGGTTTCCTGGCTACCGAGTTTCTATTTCGTAAGGTGAACATGTCCTGGGTCCTGGAAATCCCTTCTGCACAACAATGTGTATATTCTCAACACTGCTGAACTGTGCACTTGCAATAATAAAACTGGTCCATTTTAAGCTACATCGTTTACCAAGATTTTTAAGAACTGGATCTATCCAGGGGTGAAGATGATATGAAGAGGCAGACACTCCTACTGTGTTGGAAAACTTTGACCTCGGTTTGAAAAAAGTACAAGTCTCTTACCTAGCCATTTTACTTCAGGGAATCTCTTCCATGGAATCACTTATATAAATACCCAGAAACCATTGTAATATGAATGTTCACTGATGTTCACTTCGGAAAAAATCGAGAGCTTGCAGGGGCACCCCAAGAAGTCCACGGGAAAACAGAACAAAAAGCTAACTACCCGGTATGGGTCTTCACAGTCTGTCTCCTCCATGAGCCTTTTGAAGCTAGCCCTGTAGGCAGGCAGTACACGGTGCCACTGCTGTTAGAAAAGACCATACGTCACAGACAGATGAGGGCAGAGGGCTGAGATGGCCGCGTCCTGTCTGTAAGGTACCAATCTGCTCTCTATGGTGCAATTCCACGTGAAGAGAAAATACGGACAACGCTGGGTACCCAGGGCAACCTGCTGGGGGTCAGGGCCCCAGCAGGCTGTGCAGGACAGACAAGGAGGCCTCCAAGTTCACTTTATCATGCTTCCAAAATTGTTTGAGGCTTTTTGTTTTGTAAAAGCAACTGTGTATCTTATACAAAAACCTGGGAGGAATGAATAAACAAGGAGACAGGGAAGGAAGTCATGCTGTTCCCACAGCGGATCCCCTGCCTGCGGGACAAATCGCATCCCCTGAGAAGCCAGTCAGTCGCATCCCTTGTGATCTGGTTCCCTCCTCTCACCTCTTACCACTCCCGCCTCATACTCCCCAAACTTTCAGTTCCTCAGACACATTGCAGTTTCTTTGGCCTTCCAGTTTGGTTCAAGGCTGTTCCTTTTTCCCATTCCAACCTTCATACACCTTTTCCCCGAGGAAGCCTTCCTGGCATTCACCCACGCTGTTGGGCTCAAGCTTCACTCCAACAGCCACAGGCTCATCCCACAATGTCACCATGACTAGAAAAACCCTCTGTGTCCCTCCCTGTACTGATGCCCTACCTGCCTGGGTGATCGTCATATCTCTGGCATCAAGTTCAGGGATTGGCACAGAGCCAGTATTCAAGAAATACTAGTTGAACACACTTTCACTGATGAACAAAAGTGTAAGTGCATTATAGACAATTTAGGAACATACAAAAGGGTGGTTGGGTTCTGAGCGTCCCATCCACACACAACCACTCTTGGCATTCAGGGGTTTTGCTCCTGTGCTGGGCATTTCAGCAAAGCCTTTTTGGGACACAGCTGTTCAGTCAGGGACCATTGTGTTGCACCCTGTCAGAGCATGGGCCTTTTGTAAGCCCCAGCAGAGTGGCCCACTGTTTCCATTAGCAAGGACTATGTACAGCAGGCCACAGGCATTCCAGACCCCTGCATGTCACTAACCTCTCTCTCTTTCCTGGGGACTTTCACTCTGTTCTTCACTAAGAGGATGGATTGCTTCTCTAGTTTTGAAAACGTAATGAGGGGTGAGCATTTGACCTAGCAGTGAGGAAGACAGTTAGGATGCCCACAGCCCATGCCAAAGTGTCTGGATGGGAATCCTGGATCTGCTCCTGCTTCCAGCTTCCTGTTAACAGGAGACTCCAGAGGGAGGCGGGGCAGCAGGCGAGGGCTCAAGGAGCTGGGTCCCTGCCTTACACGTGGGAGCCTGGACTGGGTTCCTGGCTTCCAGCTTTGGCTCAGCTCAGCCTCAGCCATTACAGATGTCTAGGGAGGAGTGGACAAGCAGTTGGGAGTGCCATCTCTGCCTCACAAAAACAACAACAAAATAATGATTCCATTTACATTCAATTGTGTCAGTGGCTTAATTTTTTTTTAAATTATCTCCTCCCACAATCATTATAAAGGAGTGTGACTAGAAATCGGTACAGTGCCCATATCACTGAGACCACTGCTCCCACGTTCCTCGTGGATGTAAGGAAGCAGGGCTCTTCCTGAGTCTCTACAATGAGGCCAAACAGAGAATCACAGAGCAAACCTACAGAAGACACAAGTGAATTCTTGGGGGCCTCCAAGCCCTACCCCATCCCTCACCCTCTGAGGCTCAAGGCACCATCAAAGAGCACAAACAGCTTAACGTTCTTCAGATGTGCTTCCAGGCTGCTTCCAGGAAGATACATATCACCTCCCAGTGCCTGTACTAAAGGATGGTGAAGAACACTCTCTCCAATATTACCAGCTCAAAAACTCCTCCCTGACATGATGGGTCAGACAGCGTCAGGATGACACCTGGATTTGCATTTATAATGCTGCAGGCACAGTGCTAGGAATTCTGAAACTCCGCACCTACAAATATCTTGCTTGCTCCTCCGAGGTGGTACCAGCAGCAGCCCCAAGTTACAGACAAGGAAACAGACTTGCAAAGCTCCAGCCCGGGAGTGCCAAGTTCATGCTGGGTGGAAACGGGCCCACCTCTGACCTGTGTGCTTGCGGGCTTTAATCCACACGGAACTGTTTACAGTGACCACAAGCATACTCTCTAATGCTTCTCTTTCTGTCCATGGCAAATCCAAATAAACCCCCAGGGTCAGAGGCAGCTTAAAAGCACAGGTTTTGGACAAAAGGCAAGACAGAGATGGTTTGCAGTGAAAGCAGGTCAGGACGAAGGGCTGGATTGAGACACTAACTGCAGGCCCTGGTGCCAAGGCCCGGGCAGCCTGTCCCTCCCCCACCCCAGCTGGCTGGGATGGTGAGCTCCTCAGGCTTGAAGAGCCAGACCTGAGGTGCAGAAAATCAAAGCAAGGTGAATCCCCACCTGCAAACAGCTACAGACGTTCCTAAAAGCTGCCTCTGCCTTGTTCTCTGTGTGAGGGCACGGGAACAGCCAGCACTCGCCCTGGTGATGTCATACGGTTAAGCAATGAAGAAATCAGGAAATGGTGTCTTTTTTTTTTTTTTTTTTTTTTTTTTTTTTTTTTTTTTTGCTTCAAGAAACTCAACTCTGGTTGAGTTTCCGCAACAGGTTTCAACTTCTGCCTTCAGAACAGACAGCTCTGCTTCAGTAATGCAGCCACAAGCGCCGACTCAGTCATCACAGTGCCCAGGCTGCCATTGGGTTTCCCTACTTAGGGCTGTAGGTCTGCCCCCTCCGCCCGCACTGACCCCGCATGCAGAGGGCCCATCCATGACACACACTGGCCAAGTGTTGTGATGACAGAAGTGACAGCAGTTCTTGAAGCTAATGACAGAAACCTTGCCTGAAAGGAAGGAAGGAAGAGAGAGGAGGGAGGAAGGGAGAGAAAAAGAGAAAGATAAGGGGAGGGAGGGAGGGTGGGAGGAAAATGGGGGAGGGAGGGGAAAAAGAGAGAAGAGTGAAAGGAGAAGGAGGGAAATGAGGGAGGGAGTGAGAGGGAGGAACAGAGGGAAGGAGAGGAGAGAGAGAAGGGGAGGCAAGAAGAAAGAGGGAAGGAGGAAGGAATGGAGAGAAGGCACAATGCATTCAGAAGCAAGGCAGATGATGGTGGTCACATGGGATGGAGCAGCTGAAAACTTCAGACCAAGTCCAACAGAATTTGCTGCTAGCACTTGCTGCACACCAGCTGGGGAGCTTCCACATGAACCACCCAATCATCCTTTCTGGTTCCTGGCCTCTCCAGTGGGAGTGCTGCATCAGAAGAGCTCCAGGCTCCATCTGGTCCTACAAATTCTGATTTGTGTGCCAGGGTAGGCAGTCGGCATACCAATACTCATTTCCCTTGTAATCGTCTTCTTTTGGATTTGTTCTGAGTTACAGGTCAAACTATATGCTGCTTGTAGTGTGTTAAATGATAGCTCTAAAGTAATCCAAAATCAACTCCATCCCATCACCACCAAAACTAACCAACTAACTAAATAAATAAAATAAAAAGCCACTTTAGAGACAAAACAGGCCCTGACTGGTGGAAAGCCCTCTTGGGCAATTTCATAAACGATAAGATGGTGGGGTGGGAGATGGAGAGCAGAGATAAGCACAGAGAGAAGAACGTCATTGCCAGATAACCGGGAAGCCTCCCGACCTGTGTGGCCGCCTCCTGCCGACAACCCCGGCCACCCCCAACCCCCGTCTTGCTGGCAGTCTGCTCCCTTGGGACCCAGCTTGCCTCCAGGTCTGGCCTGTCCCCTCCTGGTTCTGGCCTTTCCTGACCAAATTCCAGTATGGAGCCCTCTGACCAGGGGCAAGTCTAGACCAAAGACTGGTTGGCTTGGCAGCCAGGGAAAGCGAAGGGAAGCATGTGTTGGATGGCTGTAGGGTTAAATTGGCAAAAGAGAAAACTCAGGTGGCTGGGAGAGTGAAGAAACCACATTGTATTCTAAGAAGGAATCATCAACAGGGCTAGTGTGTTGGCTCAACAACTGGCTAATCCTCCACCTCCAAGTGCAGCATCCCATATGGTGCTGGTTCATGTCCCGGCTGCTCCACTTTTCATCTAGCTGCCTAATAATGGCCTGGGAAAGCAGTGGATGATGACCCAAAGTGCTGGGGCCCTGCACCTGCTTGGGAAACTCAAAAGAAGTTCCTGGCTCCCAGCTTCAGATCAGCTCAGTTCCAGCTGTTTAGGCCATTTGGGAAGTGAATCAGCAGATGGAAGATCTTTTTCACTGCCTCACCTTATCTCTGTAAATCTGCCTTTCCAATGAGAATAAATAAATCTTAAAAAAAAAAAATGAGCAAGGGTCCAGTGTGATAGCATAGCAGTTAAAGTCGTCGCCTTGAAAGCACTGGGATCCCATGTGAGGGCCGGTTCTAGTCCTGGCAGCTCCACTTCCCATCCAGCTCCCTGCTTGTGGCCTGGGAAAGCAGTCGAGGACGGCCCAAGACTTTGGGACCCTGCACCCATGTGGGAAATTTGGAAGAAGTTCCTGGCTCTGGCTCCGGATTGGCACAGCACCAACAGTTGTGGTCACTTGGAGAGTGAATCATCAGACAGATCTCTCCTCCTCTCTGTATATCTGACTTTGCAATAAAAAAAAAAAATCTTAAAAAAAAATCAGCAAATATGGCTCTCAATTGGGCAATGGACAGCCCAGTGAGAGTAGGGGTGGGAAGAAGAAAAGGACATCTACCCGGGGTGAGAAAAGGGAAGACTAACACACATCTCTTCACTTAACACAAATTGATTTTGTATCTCTATTTGTTTAATCTTCTCAATGAGAACAAAAGCCTGGGAAAGATGAACTTGCCACTTGACACATGTATGACCCTGGGCACAGGTACATGGGGTCCTCAGTGCTTCCCTGTGCAGCCCCTGTCCCTGGCCTCCTATTTAGGTCTGCAGGGAAGTGTGGTGATTACCATGGTGACTGGCTGGGAAGAGATCAGGGCAGAAGTTGGGGAGGGAAGAGCATTCTGGAGTTTCCCCCTAGGGGGATGGTGCGGAGGTGCACGTTGGTTGTCGTCAAGGTGGCCGATTTGCACACCCAGGGAGTTCCCTGAAACACAGACTCCTGTCTTCCAATGGGAAAGGTGTTCTTGGCAGCCTCTGGGCACCAAGGCCCTAGACAGAATCTTCCACAGATGCGATTCTGACTCCTGGAAAGTGCCCAGAGTCTTAATAAACAACTACAGCTTCATTTTAAGTTTAAAGTATAAAAATGGACTGTTTCATAACACTGGGACAAATTCTAACACCCGACTATTGTGAAATTTTGTAGGGAACTGGAACAAAACTTTGGCTGATTTTGTGGCCAAAACACGTGGGAATGTTAAAGACTTCACTGGACACAACCACTTGCTTTCAGCGTGCTACCTCTTCCCTCACGCCAGGGACCCAAGCACTTGGTGGCAGGTCATGAACAGACTGGATTTCACATGTGTTCAAAATGTGTAGCATCTGGGGAAGTGACTGGGCCCAGCAGGGAGTCTGTGCTAGGTCAGGGCAGTAACCTAAGGCCTGGCTGACCTCAGGACGGGTTGGTTTAAGACCTCAGCAAGAGTGTTTCTGCCCATCAGGGAGAGCTACTAGGATGAAAATGACCTGCAAAATTATAGTCCTCTAGCCCTAGGTAAAGTCTTACCAGGGACATGGGGAAAGGCAGGCCACAATTCACCGAGCCACAGGCAGTGGCAGGTGGGTCCAGCCTCCACCACTTCACTCAGCCCAAGAGCCTGTACCAGGAACTACATGGCATTCACTGAGCCACTTCCATGTGCAGGCCACTCTAAGGATGGACACACATTCACTGTTCTATTCCCCATGGTTGTAACTGGGTACCACAGGCAGCTACAGCTCATGGGCCAGAGGGCTGAGGTTTCCGACTCCAGTCATGGAGCTGGGCGGCAGAAAGTCAGCTAACACTTCCCTGTTGTATGAGTCCAGGGACAATGCCTTGACCCTCAAACTGACATGCCAGGGCAGGGTGTGGGCACCTTGTTCGCCTTAATGTACTGGATGGCGGGATGCAGAGATTTACTGGGGACACTTGCTGAAGCTGCTTTATTAGGGATGAGAAGTGTGTGATATTAAAGGCCTCTGAGAGCCATTTTGTTGAATGGCTTAAGGACAGTTTCTTTGTGGGATGTTTCCACACAAGACATTTGAACTGAAAAAGTGAGAATGAGAGCCATCACACTTCATTTTTGGGCCTGGATGCATTGTTCAGCACCAAACAAGATCTGTGGCTCAGGCAGAGGACCCCAGCACCTGCAGAACCCGGGCCAAGTTGGCTATCCTGCTGAGCATTGAGGGTCTGACATTTGCTAAGGGGACATCTGTAGTCCTCCACATTGGCCGCTCTGTGCCACATGGTGCAGAGGGTGGAGCAAGTAGAAGGTAGGCTATCTATAAGGACAACATAGGTCTGAGAGCTGGGAGCCATGCCCATGTGTTCGAGAACTCCTCTGAAATTTCTGATTCTATGGCCAAAGTTTGGGATATGTTTGGGTCTACTTGGTTCCAAGACATGCTCCTATTCAAGAATTTGCTAAAACCAAAGCAGAGAGCCCCCACAGGTGACAGGAACTGGCAGGCAGGGTTCAGAGCTATCCTGCAGGACATGTCCTCCAGGAACACATGTGGCATGAACCCATCCGTCTTCTCATCCACACCATCAGTCACTAACACCGGATGGATGAAAGAGGATTCCGGAAACACCATCAAGCAAAAACAGGTGAAGTGAGGAAAACTATTTGTAAGAAAGCACGCTTCTCTAACATTCAAAGAGCCATGAGTGCAATTTGAATATGATTTGGTTTCCAAACTCACAGAGGACTTAAACTAAAAAGTTGCAAGTTAAATTCTTTTTTCTTTCAAAGATTTATTTATTTTTATTGGAAAGACAGATGTACAGAGAGGAGGAGAGACAGAGAGGAAGATCTTCCCCCGGTGATTTACTCCCCAAGTGACCGCAACGGTCGATCCAGGAACCAGGAACCTCTTCCAGGTCTCCCATGTGGGTGCAGGGTCCCAAAGCTTTGGGCCATCCTCGACTGCTTTCCCAGGCCACAAGCAGGGAGCTGGATGGGAAGTGGAGCTGCCAGGATTAGAACTGGCACCCATCTGGGATCCCGGCGTGCAAAGCAAGGACTTTAGCCACTAGACCACACTGCCGGGCCCTGCAAGTTAAATTCTGAGAAAGTGGAAACTTCATCTGATTGTGGTGTTTTGAAGGCAGGCCTCCAGAGGTCCTGTGGCCACGGGATGGGTCCTCTGAAAGCAGCTCCCTGAGAGGGCTGCTTAGGAAAGCCTGAGGGGGTTCAGCTTTCCAACTTCCTGGCCTGTCATGTGACCCCTGCACAGGCTCCTTGGTCCACCACTGATCCCTGTCAGAACCAAACCAGTGGGTCAGCCTGATCTTGTACCTGAACTTCCAAAACTGTTAGCCAAATAAACCTTCTCCCTCTAAGAAGTTAGTGTTCTCAAGTATTTCATTATTAATAATGAGAAGGCAATGGGTATAAACTCCTACAACTTCACAGGAGTGAGAGAGGAAGAGAGAAAAGAAGAAGGGAACAAAGAGACAGGGAGGGAGGGAGGGAGGGAGGGATGGAGGGAGGGAAGGAATGGAGGGAAGGAAGAACAGAAGGAAGAAAGGAAGGAAGGACAGAACGAAGGGAGGAAAAGAAAACTGAGCAAAGGCTCAAACTCAACCTCACCAGCCATCAAGAAGATAAGACACAAAAAAACAACACACCCACTGCTTCATTAACTCTTTCAACAACCTGGGAGGTGGACTCACAGTCTGTGTTTGTAGCAGAGGAGATTGAAATGTAGATAGATTTAGTCACCCAAATCTGAATGTGACTGTTTCAACAGCAACCTTTCGTCCATGCTGACATGGTTTCCTGTCTCAGTGTCCGTCTGCTGGCTCAGACAGGTCCCCCAGGGCAAAGACTTTAAGACTCAAGCCTCTCTAAGGCTCAGTTTGCACATCGGTAAAATGGGAACCACAATGAGTACTGTCATATAAGATGACTGTTAGAATCCAGTAATGCACATAAAATGCTTGGAATGCTGCTGACTTGGCACCAAATCACCATCTGACACAACCACTCAACAGAAAGTGGCTGAATTCAAACCCTGGACAGGGACTTCCTAGATGTTGGCAGTGCTTTCTTAGTCTCATGGAGGAGAGAGAACAGAAATAAACAAAAATCCATAGAAGACTGGACGATGATCAGTGATAAGGAGAGAAATGAAGCAGGAAAGGTGGGAGGACGTGGTTTCAGAGAGGGGAGGCCTCACGGATGGGTGAGCCTAGACGGAGAGCTAGGGCAAATGAGGAAGTATGGAGGAAGAGCGTGCCAGGCAAAGAGGAACAGAGAAAAGGGCCAGTGTGGCTGGGGTGAGGTGAGGGGGGAAGGCTGCAGACACTGCGCCACCCCAGGTGAGAGCCCAGACAGTGGCCCCCGGCTGAGAGAAGCCATCCCACCTGCTCCCATTTCAAGGGACACACAGAAAGGGGAAGCACTCTTCCACCAGGAGCCTGAGGAGGGCCAGGATGGTGGCAGGAGAGCCCAGGGCAGTTGAATCCACTGTACATCCAGGCTGGGTGGGGAGAGAAGGGTGAAACCAAGGTGTTAGTCCCAGGGGAGTCTATTTTCTGAGTTATGCATCCAGGACACAGGCTCCTGGCGGAGCCTGGTGGTGAGCCCCCAGAGCAGGACCCCCTTCCCACCCTGGTTCCTCCCTCCCTGATCAGACAGGCCTGACAGTTGGCATTTCAGGGCAGAACTTCAGTCCCTGGGAGGGAGGCGGATTTTAAAAAAATAAGAGAAAAAACAAGGCACAGTGAACTCCAACAAGTTACCATAGGATCCTGGCACCCGGGAGCAAACAAAGGTCCAATTATCAGAGCCGAGGCACAAGGCCAACGGTGAAATGAGGCCAAGTGACAGGGTGGGAAGTGGCCTCCATCCTTCTGCCTTAGACCAGGCTGGGATCTAGAGGATTGGAAAGGCTGGCCTTGACAGGATTACAGTGGTCCTGTGCTTGGGAAGGCGGTGACAGCAGAAGCCAAAGAGCAGAAAGGCTGACTCCGCCTGCAGCTGCAGTCCTCGGCCCTCCCATCGAGATGATGCCCTTGTCGGGTCACTACGAAGAGTCCAGACAGGCAGCAGCGGAGGTCTCAGTGTGTCTGAGTGGGAAGCAGGCAGGTCTGCCATTAGAAGGGATGGGCTGCCACTTTGCCGGGCAGCTGAGAGAGAAAACAAAAAATGATGTGCAGTCCAGATGCGTGGTAACTGTAGTTACCACCATCTCTCCACAAGTAAGGGAAGACAAGGCACCCAGTGGAGAAGGAGAACCTGCTGTGGGGTTAGGGAGCTGGAGAGTGGGTGGGGCTGCTTAGAAGAGCAGGTGAGACAGACGTTACAGCAAACTTGTGATGGAGGTCTCTGGGGGTCACTTGTTCTCAGACTCCCCAGACACTGATTAAACTGTTTTCCATACACTTTTTTCCAGCTAAAGGATAAGACATTTCCACCGAGGTACAAAGAACGGATTGAAAAAGCCACTGGGGGATGACATCTCTAGCAGCTGGCTATCTGACAAGGTCCTTGAACGTATCTGCTTCCCACATGTTATCATAATGATAATTCTTTTAGTTGGAGCTAAAAATCAAATGTGATTTAGTTTCTAGAAATGACAGATATTATAAAGCAGCTAAAGAACAGTGGACATTTGCAAACCTTTGCTTTTAATAGAGATGTAACCATACACACTACTTTATTATCTCTTGCTTGAGTCCTGTTTCTCTGATAGTCACAGATTTCAATATTCACCCAGTTCTCTATACTCAGAAATACTAAGCTACCAAGTCAATACATGAGAAGCCTTGCTTAGGAAGCCGTGAGACCCCGGTGAAACACCTGCCAGGCAGCTGCGGTCACTCATCAGCTGTGTGGCTGATTTAATTCTAAGCTTCAGTAAAAATACAAACTATTTTACGTGATGAACTTTGGAGTTATTCTTGAACGCTCAACACATGCTTGGAATGTTAGATTTGAAAAGACTAAGGTTCTCTTGTAGTTCAGGTAATAAACATTCAAAACAATCAGTGTGAGATTTTTTTTTTTACATTAAATATCACTGCCAGAAAGCAATAAAACCACCTGTGGATGGCCAACACATATTTCTACTCTTTGATACGAGGCATTTGGCTTAGTGACTGAGCCACCAGTTAGAATGCCCATGTCCTGCACAGGAGTGGCTAGGTGCTAACTGTTCATGCAAACCCTGGTATACTCAAATAGTTCGATCCTACCACTCCTGTGGGAAACCTGCACTGAGTTACTCCCTTCCAGAGACTAACACTGTAGCACAATGGCTTAAGCAGCAGACTGCAATGGCTGCATCCCTCATGGACATATGGTTCATGTCATGGCTGCTCCATTTCTGATCCAGCTTCCTGGTAATGGCCTGAATTACTTCCTTCCAGTTTAGGCCTGAAACAACCCTAACTGTTGCAGGCATCTAGGAAGTAAACCCACATGATAGGGGCTGGTTTTTTATCTCTGCCTTTTTTCTTTTAAGATTTATTTTATTTTTATTGGAAAGTCAGATATACGGAGAGGAAGAGAGACAGAGAGGAAGTTTTTCTTCCATTGATTTACTTCCCAAGCAGCTACAACGGCTGGAGCTGAGCCAATCCGAAGCCAGGAGCCATGAGCTTCTTTGGGGTCTCCCACGTGGGTGCAGGGTCCCAAGGCTTTGGGCCGTCCTCAACTGCTTTCCCACACCACAAGCAGGGAGCTAGATGGGAAGTGGAGTCATTGGGATTAGAACCGTCGCCTATATGGGACCCTGGCATGTGCAAGGTGAGGACTTTAGCCACTAGGTTACTTTGCCAGGCCCTTAACTCTGCCTTTAAATTTAAAAAAGAAATTGTTCTCCTGTGAGTAATTCTACTCACAGAAATCTATGATTCATAATAGTAAGATGTTTGTTTCTATATAATTAATAATATAGAAAAAGCAGAATCAACAAAAATGTTTGCCATTTGGGGAATGGCCTTAAATGGTAAGTCATATACAATGGAATATTACGTAGTCATTACAGTTATACTTAAAAAGTATTTCAATGACATGGAGAAACAGTTAGTATATAACAACAGAAAAAAAAAAAAGAATCCAGGATATGACTATGAAGAGTGATATCAACTGTAGAAAGGCACATGAAGCAATAAAACACAATGAAAATTAAATGGTAATATCTACTTGATGAAATGTATCTTTTAAAAATTTTGACATATTTTCTAAATAGTATATCATAGACATGTATTATTTTTTATAATGAAGAACAAAGAATAAAAGCTACAAGCACACACACAATGTACTGTTTTTCCTAAATACACAAGTCTAAAAAGTGGAAGCTGAACATGAAAAAAGAACCTTAGAGTCCATGGTTTTGTCAATAGCTACTGTGTACATGCCAGATCCATCACAGTTCATTAAGCTTCTTAAACAAATGGCAATTCTCAGAATGATCATGAACCAAATAACATAGCAGGCTCTCAATATGTGTCTGTTAATGAATACATTCAGGACAGGCTACACTTGCTGTTGGTGTGACAGAGTCAACCTGAACAGTCCCAAGTGCTTTGGACAGCAAAAGAACAGCTGGAGTCTTGGGGACCAGGGCATCTGGGTCCACATTGAGAAAGCACACAAGCTGGCATGTGGAAGGGCATGACCACAAAAGGGTATGGACATGTAGGGCACAGGTGGTACCCAGCGGGAGAACAACTGCACCTGCTGGCCAGCCACTCTCAAACTTGTTTCCTGTCCCCATACAAAACACAGGCACTTCACGCTCAAGGTCCTGGGTCCCCTCAGGCCAGGTCAGTGTATGCCTAGTCGTGGGGGCTCACACCTATCTCCTCCTGGATTCTCTACTTCTCAAAATGTAAGCAAACGGTGGTGGTGAGGGGGAGCAGCCCTGCATTAGCTTCAATTATTTTTTAAAAAGGCTTATTTATTTTCATTGGAAAGGCAAGTAAGATTTATGGAGAGCAAGAGAGACAGAGAGAAAGGTCTTTTAAACAAATACATTTATTTATTTTTATTGCAAAGTCACATATATAGAGAGAGGAGGAGAGACAGAGAGAAATATCTTCCATCCGATGATTCAATCCCCAAGTGACCACAATGACCAGTGCTGTGCTGATCTGAAGCCAGGAGCCAGAAGGTTTTTCTGGGTCTCCACGTGGCTGCAAGGTCCCAAGGCTTTGGGCTGTCCTCCCCTGCTTTCCCAGGCCTCAAGCAGGAAGCTGCATGGGAAGTGGGGCTGCCAGATTAGAACTGGAACCCTTCCGGGATCCTGGCGCATTCAAAGCAATGACTTTAGCCACTAGGCCACCACGCCAGGCCCAAGAAAGATCTTTCATCTACTGGTTTACTCCCCAAATGGCCACAATGGCCAGACCTGAGCCAATCGGAAGCTAGGAGCCAGAAGCTTCTTCTGGGTCTCCCACAGAGGTACAGGGTCTCATTGACTTGGGCCATCTTCTACTACCTTTCCAGGTCATAAGCAGGGAGCTGAATGGGGAAATGGAACAGCCAGGACACAAACTGATGCCCTATATGGGTTGCTGGCACTGGCAGGTGGAGGATTAGCCAATTGAGCCATCACAGAGCCCAAAGCTCCAATTATTTTTTAAAATGTAATTCTCTATTGCTGACACTCCATTAGTAAGAACAAATTACTTGTGACACAGTTCCCCAGAGAACAAAGCAGTTAGTACGAGTTACTAATGTCTGCTACATTACAAATGCCCAATGGAAGGTTTAGCCTGCTGAAAAGTAGCGACATATGTGGCACTTAAACCCAGGCTGGGGCAGAGGTGGCAAGGAGGGCCGTGGGGGTAGCAGTTATAGTAAAGATAAGGAGAGGGATGAGCCCAGGATTCTCAGGGTATTATCTACAATGTATACCTCACAACAGAACAAAGATGCTAAAAGAACTATTTCTGCTTTAAGGTGGGGAAACTGAGGCAAGGAGCTGTGCAGTGACCTCTCGAGGTCACATAGCTGGAAAGTGACCAAGGCTGTGTCGGAATTCAGGGTCTAGCTTCTTCCCATTGAAACCACAAGGCTACCCGAAAGCTTCTTGTTTAAGGCAAAACCAATGTTGTCCGTTGGGTCCTTATGGAATTTCTTTTCCAAAAGGTCCTGGTCCTCCCCCACCCCGCCCCAGGACAAGCCTCTCAGGAATGCCCATCTCACCTGGCATCTCTGGCCCAAAAACGCTGAATTGCAGGAGCACAGCTCAATCTGCCGAAGCGTTCTTAGAGACCAGAATTTAGGGACCTCAGGCATCCCTCCACTGGTCCCTGGTCTCTGTGCGCACAGCAGGGAGGCACGCAGAAGGCAACATGGAAATGGCAAGACCCTCATTCTCTACTCAAGTTCAAGTTCTCGTGAACACGGCTGTGCTTCTTTCAGTACATGGGTAACACGTGGTCTTACCCCTTCTATGATTTCAAACAAAGACTTCACTCCAGAGATTCACAAGCTGCCCTTCCCTCCCTCCCTCCCTCTTGCGATACGTCGTCTATTCAACACATGTGGTTAGATGAAAAGGAAGGGAAAACAGTACAATTCAAATCTGTATTTGAAAATACAACAACCGTATTCTTGGTCACAGTTCCTATTTTGGGGCAGATGCACATTCCAGAATTATGAAGTCACCCACTAACTTTCTGTGCTTCTCGTCAGTTCCTTAGGCAGAAGAGAAGAACACACTGCTGGAAGACAAACATCACAGGCATGTCAGCCAGCACGGAGCAAAAAGTCACAGCCACAAAGTGCATGTTGTGTGGGAGGTATGGACAAAGTCACAACAAGGTCATCCTCTGAAAAAGAAAACAAGATGCAACGTGCAGCACCACCAATACTAGCAATCAGTGGGAAGTTTTCCTGGAAATAGTTCATGCTCAAATAATTTCTAAATGTGATCTTCCAAATCCCAAGCAGGATCCCAAGGCCACGGCCCTATCTCATTCTATCTAACAGTACTGGGATGAAGCCAGATTGTGTCAGGGCTGGCAGAGAGCAGACTGTACCAAGAGTAGGGCTGGCTAAGGTTGATGACCTTGAGAACAAAATTCCCTCTTGCTTTTAAGTTTTGAGCAGATGACTAGGCCACAAAAGCCACAGGCTATGATGAACGAACACACACAAACAGAACGCAGTCACTGGCTTGGGAAGGAATTGGTTATCTTTACACCATAGTTCCTTTAACACACCTTAGTTCCCAAAACCCTTGGTCAATGTCTCTGATTATCTCATGGATAACTATTTTATCACGGCTGTGAGAAAGCTGAGAAAATGTCCCAGATCAAAAGGGTGGCAGCGGCAGGACCCAAACCCAGGCCCCTTTAGGCAACCAGGCACTAGCTCATCCCAGGCAGAGCCCGAGGAAACAGAGGCTTCCCATGGATCAGCGGGCAGAAGCCAGAGTGAAGGTCTAGCAGAAGGAGTCGTCGAGAGATGGCCTTGAAGACAGAGATATTTGGGAAGATCTTTCGACAGCACAAGAACATACTCCAAGATTTCCAGGAGCCTCTCATCTGTGACTCAAGACAGAAGCACGTGGGAACATTTCTGCAGCTGCAAGGTCGTTCCTGGCTTCCAGCAGCCCAGCCCAGCCTCAGCGAGGGCATTCGCCGGATGCAGGAGACCGAGGCCTCTGCTTGTGTCACACAGGGAATGACCGGGCTGTGGACACGAGGCCTCTGCTTGTGTCGCACAGGGACTGAGGGGCTGTGGACACAAGGCCTCTGCTTGTGTCGCACAGGGAATGACCGGGCTGTGGACACAAGGCCTCTGCTTGTGTCACACAGGGACTGAGGGGCTGTGGACACAAGGCCTCTGCTTGTGTCGCACAGGGAATGACCGGGCTATGGACACGAGGCCTCTGCTTGTGTTGCACAGGGAATGACCGGGCTATGGACACAAGGCCTCTGCTTGTGTCACACAGGGACTGAGGGGCTGTGGACACAAGGCCTCTGCTTGTGTCGCACAGGGAATGACCGGGCTGTGGACACAAGGCCTCTGCTTGTGTCACACAGGGACTGAGGGGCTGTGGACACAAGGCCTCTGCTTGTGTCGCACAGGGAATGACCGGGCTATGGACATGAGGCCTCTGCTTGTGTCACACAGGGAATGACCGGGCTGTGGACACGAGGCCTCTGCTTGAGTCGCACAGGGACTGAGGGGCTGTGGACACAAGGCCTCTGCTTGTGTCGCACAGGGAATGACCGGGCTGTGGACACAAGGCCTCTGCTTGTGTCACACAGGGACTGAGGGGCTGTGGACACAAGGCCTCTGCTTGTGTCGCACAGGGAATGACCGGGCTATGGACACGAGGCCTCTGCTTGTGTCGCACAGGGAATGACCGGGCTATGGACACAAGGCCTCTGCTTGTGTCACACAGGGACTGAGGGGCTGTGGACACGAGGCCTCTGCTTGTGTTGCACAGGGAATGACCGGGCTGCGGACACGAGGCTGTTGGTGTCGCACAGGGACCGAGGGGCTGTGGTCTTGCTCCCTTCCGTGTTTCCTACACCTACTGCAGAGGTCACTACAGTAGCTGCTTAGGAAAGCTGGCTGAGTTTATTGGATTATCCACTAGCAAGTTAACTCCTCCCAGAGAGGGGAAGCAGTCAGTAGACCAGAAGAAAGCCAGGCCACAGTGGGCCTTATCCAGTCAGACACGGCCTTAGTGGTGCCTGCTGTCATCTGATGACCATGAGCATTGCCACCTGCATTTCCAAGTCACCGCCACTGTCTATACTGACATGCCATCCATGGAGATGCGTGTACCTCACAGCAGTTTGATGGATGCCAGAAGTCTCTGCTGGGAAATGTAATCAAAGTGCTTTTCTCATCATTCCACTAAGCACTTGAGCCAAGACACCAAAATTTGGCTGGCTGATAAGGGAGGGGAAGATGACTTTAAAGAGCCAAGCTGCTAGGGGAAGGTGAGGCCGCAACAGGCGCTGAAATCGGGAAGCAGAGTGCAGCAGCAGCAGAAGGCCCCGCAAGCAGGGCAGCCTCCAGCCACATGTGCCCATGGGGACCTTGGCGTGTGCTCTATGCAACCAAGGAACTGAAACCTTCCGTGCTTTCAATCTCTTTTTTTTTTTGAAAGATTTGTTTATTTTGCTTGAAAGATTTACAGAGAAGCAGAGGGTCAGAGAGAGAGGGCCCTTCATCTGCTGGTTCACTCTCCAAAAGGCCACATCAGCCAGAGCTTCCTGTAGGAAGCCAGGAGCCTCTTCCAAGTCTTGGTGCAGGGACCCAAGGACTTGGGCCATCCTCCACTGCTTTCTCAGGCCACAAGCAGGCAGCTGAATCAGAAGTGGAACAGCCAGGAAGGGAGCCAGTGCCTATATGGGATGCAAGTGCTGCAGAAAGATTAGCCTGCTATACCACTGTAGCAGCCCCCATATTTAACCGTAATGAATATACATTTGGATAACTACAATTGGTTAAGCACTGCTGACTTTTGCTTAGCACTTTGGTTTGCAAGAAATCTATAGCTACGTATAGATTCACATCAATCTATATTCATGTCTATATTTGAGTGATCTGCATTCACTAGATCCTTATGACATCCCGATTAAGTAGGCAACTGGCACCCCATCACTCACAGACGGGGTTCAGAGAATGCTGGGATCTGCTTAAAGAGACTGGGTAGAAGGTGGGGGCAGTCACTGACGCCAAAGCTGGCCAGACTGGCATCAAGGGAATGCACCTCTTCCTTTCAGAAAAGGGACAGATGGCCCAGGATTGTGTCCACCCCGGCTCTGCCCTACACCATCCCAGGATCAGTCTCTCTGATACTGCCTCAAGGGTCTCGCCCATGTGAGCTCAGCTCGCTGGGCTGGGGGTACACAGAGCTTGGGTCCCTGGCAACCTGCTCCTGCTCCCCTTACCTAATCTCCATTTTCCAGGCATTTCTCCTAAGTTTCCTAAGCCAAACAAGTGTTTTACAATAAACCTATATGTTAATATGTATTAGATATTACATGTATTTGTATTACATATTTGATATTTGGTATCAACACATAAGCCATGGTAAATGCAAACTGCTTTAGATAGTCTGACTGGCCATTGGTAACATGTCATAGGTTTTCTTTTTTTTAAGATGAAAGATGTTATTTTCAAATGGTTAGTTTTTAATTTAGTTACTGAATATAATCTTATCAATTAAATTCAAATTTAATTTTACCTTTTTTTAAAAAAAAAAATTTATTTTCATTGGAAAGCCAGATATACTGAGAGGTGAGACAAGAGAGGAAGATCTTCCACCCACTGACTCACTCCACAAGAGACTACAACAACCAGAGTCGAGCCAATCCAAAGTCAGGAGCCAGGAGCCTTCTCTGGTCTCCCATGCAAGTGCAGGGTCCCAAGGTTTTGAGCCGTCCTCTACTGCTTTCCCAGGCCACAAACAGGGAGCTTGAAGGGAAGTAGGGCCACCAGGATTAGAACTGGCAGCTATATGGAATCCCGGCGCATTCAAAGTGAGGACTTTAGCTGCTAGGCTACTGCACCGGAACCCATTTTCCCTTTTTTAATTGAGACTCTTCAGCCTAGTAAACAGTCAATTTATATACACACAAAATGAACAAATACTGAACACAACCGACCTGTCTAGCACTAAAGGAGCAATTAAATAAGTGATAGTAGAGCCAGCATGATAGCTTAACTATCCACCTTCAAGTGCTGGCATCCCATATGGGCCACTAGTTCATGTCCTAGTTGCTCCATTTCCCTTCCAGCTCCCTGCTATGACACCTGGGAAAGCACCAGAGGATGGCTCAAAACCTGGGGACCCTGAACCTGCACGGGAGACCCAAAAGAAGCTCCTGGCTTCAGATTGGCTCAGCTGCAGCTGTTGTAGCTACTTGGAGAGTGAACCATGGAAGGGAGATGTTTATATCTGTCTCTCCTTCTCTCTGTAAATCTGCCTTTCCAATAAAAATAAACAAATCTTTAAGCAATGGTATAACTATGTGCTACACTACTGTGTATTCACTATACAATGCTCCTAGATCACGTAAACACATGCTCATGATAACAAAAAAGGAAGCCACTAAATCACACATAAAATGATAGTGATGTTCACGATATTAAGTCATGGCAAAAGTAGCCAAAGGAAAAGACAAAATATGAAGCAAAGATACTACTATTGTCTCTAATAAGAAAGCATCAAATTCCTAAATAGAAAAAAAGTTTCAAGCATTTGTAAATATCTTAAAAGGTATTTACCATCTTAGAGTATAAATTGTATCTGGTAACTTTCCTGACTTGTTCATGTAACACTGTTATTTTTGTTTTGAATATTGATTCAGCTATCATAGTGAATTGAAAACCCACAGCTGTCTTGTTGTTACATTCTTGGTTACTATAGGCTTTTGGGTTTTTTGACATATGTTATTATGTGATAAAATAGTTTATCACATAAAGTCAAACAATTTGTGATGTCATCAGCTACATATACCAACCCTAAGGGGTCTGTGTTAAGACTAAGTAATCCATATAGTTTGACATGATGTCTAGCACATAACATGAACTCAATAAATGCTCGCTAGTAGTAGTTATATCTTGGAGTGTATATTGCTACTTGTAGTTTCTGGTTAAGTGACCTTTCGATCATTCTTCAAAAGAATTATATGAAGATATAAAAGGATATGCCACTAAGGAAAGCCACTGAAATTGAAGAAGGAGTCAAGCATTTGATTTCTAAGTTCTGATTCTCTAACCCACTTGCCATACAAACTGTATCCAGTTCTATATACTCGTATTGTGATAAAGTGGCCCTTTTGGCCCCACCTCCAGGCCTTCCTTGCCTGTGATGCAACAAGCCTTTCTCTCTCAGCCACATGACTGTTTCCTAAATTGGTTAAATTTACAAACCCTGGGTTATAAACAAGACAATGCAACTTTGCTATCAGGTAGCAATTCCGAGATGTAACAAGCATGATTAGCATGATAGGATTTTAAAAGTCATAATCAGTCCCTCTCTCAGTGACTGTCAATGCAGCCCTGGAATCAGCTAGTCCCAGCCCTCAGAGAAGAAGATGAACCCATTTCCTCCTCCCAGCCTCTGGGGTCCACGTGCTAGGCATTGCCCTGACACGTGAGGGGGCCTGCAGCCCTCCTCACCTTCTCGGAAAGGAGAACCCACCCCCTCACAGAGGATTACCAAGAGGCAGCCTGAAAAGCTGGCTAGCGTTTGCCCATCTGATAAAGTCTGTGGCATTCACTGCACAAGGCCTCACTGAGTTAGATGAAAAGAATGTGCTTTGAGATTCTCCACTAGGATAGAAAATTGGTCCCTACCCCATTACAGCACTTCTATACTTTGCAACCCGTGTCACAAAAAGGCTTAAGCGAAAGGACAGATGTGGAAACATTTTTTTACAAACTCCACATTGATCTAAAAACATAAAAGGAATACACAGGAAGAATAGATTCTTTTTGCACAGCACAGTCATTACATAGCTAGTAACAGAATACTGTGTTCCAGAAAGCCTCGGTTCTCACCACACTTACTTTCTCTCTCTCCCTCTCTCTCTCTCTCTCTCTCTCTCTCTCTCTCTCAGAGGCTACGAGGTAAGACATTTGTTAATTGGCCTGAGTCAGCTATCACACAGGGTCCCCATAGGAAGGATCTATTAAACATTCATGAAAAATGTGTATCATGAGAAAACTATGTATGGCTTTCAAACATTTGCACCAAAATACACCTACCTCTGAATTCCATTTTCCATGAATGTTTGAAGAACTCCACGTATATAAATCATTATGTTACTTGTCATAAATAAACATAGAATTTTGTCAATTAAAAACACATAAAGGAAAAACATACAATGGGGGAGGATTACTTAACTTGAATCAAAATCTGTGCCCCTACGCCATGATGATGGGTTAGAAGCCTCCATATTAGAAAGATGCTAATTCTCAACCTATCCATGGAGTCAAGTCTGTTTAAATGTCCAAAATGCTAATTCAAGTTTTATGCATAACAGAAGCAACTTTCGAAAAAAAAAAAAAAAAAAAAAGAGGGCTCTCATCACCCGATTCCAAATCTTCCAGGACAGGCTGGTTTTAGCAAAATGACAGACTAACAGACCTAAGGAACAGAAGACAGGGTCCAGAAACACATCTACATATTCATGGTCGACTGGTTTTCCACAAACGCTTCAGGGAAGTCAGTCAGTAGGGAAAGGCCGGGCTTTCCAACACATGGTTCTGGAACAATCCAAAATTCCTCTGAAAAAAGACATGGGCCTTGAACCCACACTTGGCACCATATTTTTAAAAACTTCTGTAAGTGGAAACCCTGCAACTCTAACACCTTTAGAAGAATACAGAGGAAGAATACATTGAGGAAGACATAAAAACAATGTCAGTAAGCATACAAGAAGATGCTCAACATGAGTGGGAGAATGCAAGTTAACATCCCACTGGGCTATTGTTACAACTGTACTAGGATGACAAACACTTTTTAAGCTTGAAATACCACCACCTCACACTCATTAGGATGCCTAAAAGATAAGATAACAAGGGCTGGTAAGGCTGTGGGGAAGGCAGAATTCTGGTGCCTTATTAGTGGGAACACGAGAACAGCATGGCAGAGGTCCACCCCTCAAAACCGAATGTCTGTGTGGCCCTGCAGGCATGCACCAAAACACACACCAGACCCTGCAAGTGAGACGTGAAGAGATATCTGCATCAGATTCATGGTAGCCTGATACCCAAGAGCCTATGGGAAAAAGCAGCACAAGTTCCTGGGGGAGTGGACACAAAAGTGTGGTACATAACATATATACGATCTGTCACAGACTATAACATGCACGACCCTTGGGGACACCACACTAACAGAAACGAGCCAGTCACAGAAAGATAAACGATGTGCTGTTATATTTAGGAGAGGCACCAATAGCAGACAAACTCATAGATATGGAGAATGAAACGGGGCTGCTTGCCATTGCAAGACAAGGAAATGGGGCATTTTTGTTTAATGGCTCCAGTTTGAGCTCTGCAAGGTAACAAAGTCCTGGGAATTGGCCACACAGCAATGTGAATGTACTTAATGCTACTGAACAGGGTATATAAAAAGGGTTAAGACCATAAATTTGGGGCCTGGCGCGATGGCCTAGTGGCTAAAGCCCTCGCCTTGAATGTGCCAGGATCCCATATGGGCACCAGTTCGTATCCCAGCAGTTCCAATTCCCATCCAGCTCCCTGCTTGTGGCCTGGGAAAGCAGTCAAGGACAGCCCAAAGCCTTGGCACCCTGCACCCACATGGGAGACCCGGAGAAACTTCTGGCTCCTGGCTTCGGATCGGCGCAGCACCAGCAGTCACTTGGGGAGTGAATCATCAGACGGAAGATCTTCTCTCTGTCTCTCCTCTTCTCTGTATATCTGACTTTGCAATAAAAAATAAATAAAATCCTAAAAAAAAAAAAGACCATAAGTTTGACCGTGTGTGTGTGTGTGTGTGTGTGTGTGTGTGTGTGTGTGTTTCAGCCACAAATGTTAAAACCAACAAGTCTGAAATATCAAATGCTAGGCGTTGTGGAATTCTCATGCTTAGCTGGTGGGAAATGGCACAGCCACTTTTGAAAACAGTTTGGAAGTTTCTTATTAAGTTGGAATTAAGTCAACATGTATCATATAATCCAACAATCCCACCACTAAGTATCTGCACAAAAACTGCATGCGAATGTTTGCCACATCTTGATTCATAATATTCACCAAGCGGAAACAATCCAAGCTCCCAACAAGTGATCCCGTAACACATGAACCAATTAAATACACTATACACAGGAACACAACTCAGCAATAAAGAGGAATGAACTACTGGAAATACAATGGGACAGGTTGAATTTTGTGCCCCTAGAAAGAGGTTTTCCAGTTCTCAACTCCCAGAAATTGTGAACTTCATTTGGAAAAAGAATCTTGGCAAAGGCAATCACCATGAGTTAGCTTAGAGTAAGAGAGGGAGGGTCTGGGGGGAGGCGGGCGAGTAGTGGTGAGGGTCAGTGTAGAAGCTCCGCTTCTGATCTAGCTCCCCACGAATGAGCACCTTGGGAGGCAGCACACCATGGTTCCAGGAGTTGGGCCCCTGCCACTCGTGTGGGAGATCTGCAGTAAGTTCCCTGTGTCTGGCTTCAGCTTGGCCCAGTCTGGAGCCATGGCATTCAGGGAGTGAATCAGCAAATGGGAGCTCTCTCTATCCCTTTACCTTTCAAGTAAGAGTGAAAACAAAATTTTCTTAAAAGAGAGAAGGGATGGGGTATTTGGATACAAATGCAAACAGGGAGGAAGGTCAAACCGTGAAAAGAGCAGGGGAGGTAGAACAGGGCTGGGAGCAAAGGCCTGCCAGCAGCGACAGAATAACAGAATGGGAAGAGGTGGAGGGGAACTCCTGGTTTCAGACTCCTGGGCTCAGAACCCAGAAAGCAAGTCTGTGGTGAGCCTCGGAGCATGTGGGGGTCCCCACAGCAAGGGACCTGGGACAATGCAGATGCATCTCAGATGAGATGGGCTAAGTAAGAGAAGAACTCAGAGACTACATATTTGGAAGTCCATATGCTGGACACTCCAGATGAGGGCAAAACTACACATTAGTGCTTTACAGAGGCTGCAGTAGGATGGAGACCCCCTACAAAGGGACATAAGAAAACTCTCTCGGCTGTTGGAATAGTCCTGGATCTGCATTGCAGCAGTGATTGCATGCAGCTGCATGCCTGAACAACCTAACATGTAGGCTATGCAAATTAAATCTAAAAATAAATATCTGTGCTAGTGTTGTAGTGCACCAGGTTGTGGCACTGCCTGTGACACCAGCATCCCATATGAGCACTGGTTGGAGTCCCAGCTGCTCTGCTTCTAAACCAGCTCCCCGCTGGCTGATGTGCCTGGGAAAGCAATGAAAGACCAAGAAGGCCCAGGAGCCTGGCCCCCTGCCAGCCACGTGGGAGTTGCAGATACAGTTCCAGGTTTCCTGGCTTTGGCCTGATTCAGACCCAGCTGCTGGCAGCCATTTAGGGAATGAACTAGTAGGTGAGAGAGATCCCTTTCTGCTTCTCCTTCTGTCTCTATAACTACCTTTCAAATAAAAAATAAAATCTTTTTTAAAAATGTGGCTTCTAGGATTTGTTTTTTCCCCCCTCAGTTCAGATGGCATAACCAGAGATAATGTTAGCAACGAAATAAAAAGAATGACTATACAGTATACCCCATTGAATTAAACAGGAACCATAAAAACCAAGGACAGAGGTGAGTAAAGATTGTAGAAACTGAAAATTTACTGCAGGTCAAAATAAAGTTCTTCCTCACCAAACCTTCACTTAGGACTGAGCTGCCAACTGAACGGCAAGGGGAACACCAGCAGGACCAGGCCACGTCAACAGCACACAGCCGACGGGACACAGAGGCAAACACTGCATCTGTGTTATTCCTGAATCCCAGCATGAAAATACACCACGCAGCTCTCCTGAGGTACAGGGCACATACAACCAGCCTATCATCCTCAAAATTGGCAAGATCATAGGGTCAAAAGAGACTCGGGAACTATCCCAAGTGGAAAGGGACCAACCACAGGCAATTCTTGACACCATTGAGGGACATTTGGTGACACTGGAAGGAGAGGGGCGGGAGTCAACAGCTCCCCGCTTGATGTCTATACTCTCCTTGGGTCGGCTGCCAGCAAGCTCCTTGCAATATGTGGGGGCTCCAGGGCATCAGGCCAGTCACCTACTCTCAAGGGAAAAGAAAGCTACGTGGGTCATACAACCAACTTCCCTGTGGGCCTGGGGATTGATTCAAGGTCAACAGTGAAGGCAGAGTATCCCTCATCCAAAATGCCTTGAGACCATAAGTGACCCCATAGTTGAGAGTTTTTCAGATTCTGGAAAATTTGTATAGACTTCACCAGTTGAGTAACTAGAACTGAAAGTTTAAAATTTGAAATGCCACTCTAATGGATTTCAGAGCATTTCAGGGTTTACATTTTTTTGGATTAGGGATGTTCAACCTGTGGAAAAAATAAAAAGAATCCTGGCAAAACCAAGAAATATCAATTTCTTCCATTCCCCATCATAATAGCAGGGAGGGAATCACAATAAATGTTCCTAAAGATAACAATAAAGTATTGCAAAACTGGCATCTTAAACACAGCAAACCAAGAATATGTCCTCTTCTTTTTTAATGTTTATTTTCACATACTTGAAAGTCACAGCAACCGAAAGAGAGGAGGGGTAGAGAGAAACAGACAAAGACGGAGATTTTCTATCCCCCATGTGTTATTTCTCATTTCCCCAAATGCCTCCTGTAATCCGAGCCAGGCCGGGCTGAAGCCAGAACAGAATTTCATCAGGGTTCCTTATTTGCATGGCAGGACCCCAAGCACCTGAGCTATTCTCATCTGCCTCCCAGAATGCATTTAGCAGGAAGATGGACAAGAGGCCCAACACAGGATCTGAGGCTGGAACTGGCACTGCCGTATAGGCTGTGGACATCTCCAGTGGTAGCTTACCCCACACCAACACCCACAGTGGCATCCTGTCTTCCAAAGCATGAAATCCAATGTAAAGCAAAACTGTACTGAATGTCCCACTGGCCGATATACAGACTGCTTCGTCTACAAAGGTATCTCTTACACGGGCAGTACTGTGTAAGATTTCAACGCCACTACATTACAGACAAGATTCCAGTGTAGGCGGGTACAAGTATTTTGCTACTTTACTTTTTCCTAACCTCTCCTGCAGTAATGGTTCCTATGAGCACTCTCAAAATCAAAGTCTCCAGTGTAAAGAATGGCATCATCAAGCAAGGAACCCCAGTTTCTAAGGCTGAGGAAGGAGAGAGTATTTTTAAAGCACAGGGTCACCAAGATGAACCAAGTTGCCAACAAAAGTGTGTGAAGTAGCTCATTATGTTTCTTATGTTGATCACAAACAATTTTTAAAATTATTTAATTGCTATTAAAGTGAATTCCATCTGTTTAATGTTCTTTACTAAGGCTACTAGAAAATTCTCAATGACCTCTGTGTCTTATGTTGTGTTAGTTCACAGCTGGCCTGGTAAAAGCACAACACTGTGCTGAAGGAAGCATGACACAGAATACGCATGAACTTCCTGAGCCACTGAGCTTCCCTCAGACCGGCTTATCCTGGGAGGCCTGATGCTGAGGCTGATGCTGGGGGACCAGGGGGTGGGGTGGGGGGGACACTTGCTGGCTGTTTTGTCACTCTGCATTCAGCCTTCAGTAAGCACACACGTGGCAGTACCTGGAACTCGGGTGCGTTGCTCCGCAGCTGACTCACATTGGGGAGGGATCCTCCGTGGTACTGGGTAAGGCGCAGTTGCTGAAGCTTCTGGAATTGAACCTAGAAACAGTCATTTCAAGAACATTGAGTGATGATAGCAAAGATCTCAAAGAGCATCAAAGAGTACTTTGTAGTAGCAGATTTGGCCAAGAGCCAGTCTTAGTTCTGAACTCAGCACAATAGTTCAATTGGCTAATTCTCCCCCTTGCAAGCACAGGTATCCCATACGGGTGCCAGTTCGTGTCCCAGGTGCTCCACTTCCCATACAGCTCCATGCCTGTGGCCTGGGAAAGCAGTCGAGGATGGCCCAGAGCCTTGGGACCCTGCACCCAGCATCGGAGACCTAGAAGAACTTCCTGGCTCCTGGCTTTAGATTGGCTCAGCTCTGGCTGTTGTGGCCATTTGAGAAGTGAATCAGCAGATGGAAGATCTTTGTCTCCTTCTCTCTGCGACTCTGCCTTTCCAATAAAAATAATTAAATCTTTAAAAAAAATGTATTTCAAAGAGAGATCACTGAATATGGATATAGCACCCCAGTACTATAAAGGGCACCCCGCTGTTTCCATCTGCCTTTTCCTGGGGAAGTTCTTCCTGATGGCAGCTTTCCAAAGGCAGTAAATATGACTACAGGTCTTGTAGACCCCCAAAGAGGTCCAATCTGGTCCTTATGAGTTTTGTTCCTGGATCAATAAATGAACTTCAAGGTTACACATGAGGAAAGACTCATCTCAGAGGCTCATCTTCACCTGCTCACTTCTCTCAGGCTCTGGGCCAGGTGCTGTTCTCAGATGCTTACTATGGCCATGCAGCCCCCTGGCCACGCGAGACCCTGGAGACCCTGATGCACAGACGGTCAGTGACTTGCACAAAGTCATACAGCTCACTTGTCTGTCCTGCTCTCGGCTCACATTCCTACTTTTGCTGTATTCTTTTTCCTTTGCTCCAATTCTCCTCAGAGATCTCAACAAAAAGTTCAGGCTGGTGGAACAGATGCATTGCTAAGCCTAGAAAGCTCTCTGATTTTGTTTGGTTTTTACATTTATTCCTGGGGGGGAGTGGGAGATCCCCGATACATGCAAAGGAGACACAAACATGAAATCCCACATCCTCTGCCGGGTTCAATGATTTCCAACTTTGGCTCAATCTTGATTCCTCTTCACAGCACCCAAGTGCTGTGCCACAGTACCATAGCACCCCCACTTAAACAGACTCCATCTGTTTGGAGGCCTCAACTTCCTTAGCCCTGCAGCATTGATTTCTCAAACACATCATCTTGGGACACGATTCTTCCCTGGTCACCAAACCCCACAGCTCAGAGTCCAGTGTGAGAGAAGGAGAATGTGGGGTATTTTCCCCAGCTCCAAGAGGAGTAACCAAAAGAGTCTTCACCTTCCATCAAAACATTCTGAAAGCATTTAGCAGCATTTCACACTCTGGTCTTGAAGTTCTCTCGACAAAACTGCTGGCCAGCAGCAGCCCATACACCAACTCTGTTACACGCAAACTCAGATGCTGGTCAGGAGTGTGCCAGGCACCAGCGAGGATGAGTGCAAATTGGAGATCTTGCCTTCAGGGCTTCTTCCATGCTCACCTGCAGGCTTTGTTATTTCAACTGGGAGAAGCACCAGTTACAGAGAGGGCTCCACCTCCAGGGAGGTGAAGTTGGAATGCCCTAGAACTGCTCGCCTCACCAAAGCCCCCCTTTAAGGAGCTTTCAGAGACTGCAGAGTCAGAAGGACACCAGATTTAAAATCAAAAGCCCGGCTCTGTGACTGGAACTCTCACATGGCTGGACACATTTCTCTCAGCATAAGGGATCAAGAATGAACAAACACACCAATGACAGATGAAAGAGAAAGCTGTGGACAATGTCTCCAGGTATGACCCTTACGGTGAGTATTCTCAAAGACCTCTAAAAACCTTATAATACTTCTTTTCCTTCCAAGAAATTCAGAATTATTGAACCAGAAATAGAGTTGAGCCTTCTTCCATACCTTCACATTTACAGAAGATAAAAATGAGTACCAACAAGTGAACAACCTAGGGCATAGGGCACAGACAGGCAGCCCATGGGGCACATGGGACCTCCAGACAGCTCTGGCCCACAAGATAATGATCCACTCAATGTTTCACATTTCAATTTTAGTGGATGGCATCATGATATAGTAAACCAAGCCTCTGCCTATGACATTGGCATCCTGTATGGGTGCAGGTTCATGTCCAGGCTGCTTCACTTCCAATCCAGCTCCCTGCTTATGGCCTGGGAAAGCAGCAGAAGATGACCCAAGGCTTTGGGACCCTGTCCCTGCATGGAAAACCCCGGAAGAAGCTTCTGACTCCCTGGCTTTGGATTGGCCAAAAATGTTCCGGCTGTTACGGCCATTTGCAGATGAAGGTTTCTGTCTGCCTCACCTTCTCTCTGTAACTCTGTCTCCCAAATAAAAATTAACCTTCTTTTAACAAAGATAAATTTCAATTTTAAGAAGTAGGAGATGATGGTTGCGCATTTGTCTTAGTAGTTAAGATGCTCATGTCCTTTCTCGAAGAATCTGGATTTGATACCTGCCTCCGGCTTCTTGCTAATGCAGATACTGGAAGGCAGCAAGGATGGTGCAAGTAACCAGGTACCAATTACCCATGTGGGCTCCCAGCTTAGGCCAGATGAGCAGTCCCTTCCCCCTTCATATCTTTTTTTCTTTCTTCCTGTCCTCTGCCTCAGAAGCTTAAGAGAGAGAGGAAAGCTTTACATAAAAACCTAGGATTCCAGCTTCTCTTGATTGAACATACTGAATGCCTGCTCTCCTACAGCCATACTGAGTGGGGCAGAGAAGCGGTTGACTCTTCAACAAGCCTTCAGTTCTCTCACCTGCCCAAGTCAGCTGCCATTTATCATCTAATCCCAGCCCCTCCACTCACAGGTCTCACCCTGAAGCTTCAGCCAGCTATCACACACCTTAGTGGAATTTCTTCAATGCCACTATGAAATGATACCCATGACTCACTAATTCCTCTTGGAAAGGCTCACACAATAGTGAACACAAATCCAGTCAAAATTCTAGCAGGTGTTATACCATAAATTAACAAGATGATTCCAAATTATGTGAGTGTGCAAAACATCTGGAGTAGCCAGAGCAAGTTACACACACACACAGCACTAAATTTGTGGACTTGCTACTTGACTTTAAGACTTTCATGAAGCTAGGGTAATTTGGGCACGGTGCTGCTGCCGAAAACAGCAGTGTGTAGATTAATGGATGCACACATACACAGCCGACCGATTTTCAACAATAATGCCATAGCAACTCAAGAGGGAAAGAAAAGTCTTTTCAACAAACGCTGCTGATACAATGGGATTTCTTAATGGAAAAAAAGTTGGGCTAGCATGCAGACATTTGGCTTGACAGCCCGATTCAAACTCCAACTCCAACTTCCAGCAAATCACCATGCCTGTCGGAGCCCCAGCCTGCACTCTGTTACGTGAAGGAGCTTCTACATATCCAGCCAGTGGGGTCACCAGCCACTGGGCTCATTCTGAGGACCACATTAGATAACACCTGTAAAGGGACAGCGTCAATCTAGTCTTTCTAGAAGTCTCTCTCTCTCTCTGCTTCTCTCAGGGGCCCTGTTCTGTAACATATCTACTCTGCATCTATTTTTAAATAAAAATAATGGATGTTTTCCAAGCCCATTTGGTTCAAGCCAAATGAACCTCCAGGCTAACAATCCTGTGGCTTCTCAACATGGGTTGTCCATCACGGCCAAACTTCTGGAACAGCTTCCGGCCCTGCCTCCTTTTCCTCCTATGCACCCTCAAAGCCCCAAACCTTCCCTCTCCCCAGCACCCCATGAAGACAGTGTTGTGTTTACCAAGGTTACCAAGAACCCCCAGAGGACCAGAACAAAGAACACAGCCTTCTCATGTCTGGCCAGGCAGCAGCACTGAGCTCGGTGGGTTCACATTCCTTCCTCCTCATATCCCGCCGGCTTTTCCCCAGCCTCCCTGCTTGTCAGTTGGTCTTCTTCACCAGCACCCCCCTTCTCCCCTCCCCTGGGAATAGCAGAACTTCTTGGGTTTCTCCCAGGCCCTCTTTCACCTTTTGCTTTCTGGGAGGGACCATGAACGCAAATGCCAACTGTTGTGGAATAGGGAAGACAAGTAAGCGAAATCGGCCTTGCCTCCGGGTGAGGAACCCTGCGGACTGTGGAGACCTGAAGGCCAGTTACATGCCCAGCAGGGTAAGAGCTGCCAGGCGACCTGGTTCTTCAGGAGAACTCACAGTCCAGGTTGTGATGGAGTAGTCTTCCTCCCCATGGAGGGCCCTACGTCTTTTTTTTTTTTTTTTAATTCCAGGCCAAACACCAAAACACACATCTGAGGGCCAAATACAGAACACAGATCACCAATCTGCAATATCTGTTCCATAACTTCCCAAGGCCCCCTCGAATCTACTTCTGTGGTTTATACATAAAACACCCCCACACTGATACTGTTGACACAGCCTTTCCTCCTGAGCTCCAAGGACTGCCTGCAGCATCTCCTCAATCCGCATGCCTTACAGGCACCTGAAACCTGACATCCCCGCAGCCAAGCCCCCACTCCTGCCAGGGTCTCACTCCAGCAGGCCCCTGATGCCCCCTTTTCTGATACCCTACACCTGCCAAGTATCAGCCTGTTCACACCAAGGCCTCTTGGTTGCTACTTCCCTAGTTAACACCCCATACCCTACACTCTCCCTGAGAGTCTCCACCCTGTTTCTCAGTTAGAGGGATCTTCTCAAAACGCAAATATCACACACACCCTCCCCCAGTCCAGCCCCTTCAATGACTTTCCATTGTCCCTCCAACCAAGTCCCAAATCCTGCCTCTGAGCCTTATCCTGGTGAGCTCGGCTGGCTCCCGTATTCCCCACCCCGGCTGACCTCTGTTCTCAGTGCCCTCCCCCACACAGATGCCCTCTTAGGTCTCTTCCACTCCCACCAAAACCCTCAGGCTACCAGAGGAGGCTAAACATGCCCAGAACTCTGTTGTTGGGACATTCACCAAAAACATGTCCTCACTCGTTATACCAACATCTTCTCCATTAAACCCTAAAGCCTTTTGGGAGACTGGGCTTTGCTTGGTCACTACTCTATGCCCAAGTGTCCATCCTAACATACTGGACACTGAGTAAGTATTTACCACATTCACAAAATCTTTAAAGAGCACCTTCACCCTCCGCTACCCACAAGTTCCCATCTGCTGCCTACATGACAAGCCTTCGAGCGTGGTCCAAGAGCTAAACACACACACATCCCCGCATTCACTTTTTTCTTTCTCTTGTCCGTCTCAGGCACTGTGACCCGACACAACCTCCCAGCACCGGCTTCTCTATGCTTTCCCACTGCCTCAGGAATCTCTGAAAGCCAGAGTGAAAAATTCTCCATAATCTAGTCCCATTCTAATTACCAGGCAGAAGGAATTTCACTCACAGCGCTAAAGGGCTCTGTGGTCACAGGGAGAACAGGCAGCCTAGACCAATGACCCACATCTATGCCATCAGTCAGCATGCCTGAGGGGCCTGCTAGGCCATCAGTGCTGGGCCACTCAGCTACCTCCGAGAGGTAAATGGGATCTTCTGCCAGCATCTTCCAGCCACCCACGCCTGTATGCCTGGAGGGAGCTTTTCCTACAAGAAGTGTTTGAATTTTATGCTTTACGTTCCAAAAGATCTCTTCGAATGCTTAAACAAGCAAACATTAGTGAGCAAAATACAACGTCATCATTTCATACGTGTTTATGAGCACAGTGGAGCCCAACAGTATCAATGTTCCTGCAATTGACCTGGGAGAAAAAAAAGTGGGTGGAAGGAACATGCAAATGTCCTCCCTGCACTAAGCAAGCAGCATGAGGACCTGAATATTCTGTAGTAATCAGAGTAAAGTAAGCAACTGCATCATTTTATGGCTGCTGTGGAGGAACTGCACTAAGCTCGGAGAAACTGAGCTCTGGCACACGGTACCAGTTACACTGGACCTCCATTCACTTCAACAGCATTTGCCCGGTTCAAATGCACACATTCGGTTGTATTCCCTGTATCTGTAACTTTGGGCTTAGCCTCCACACGTCTTTCGGTTTACACGGGTCAAGCACTTGGAACCTTTACCCTATGTGAACCTTTCTGCCCTTTTGCATGGGGCTAGCTCCATGATTCAATAGTCTAATCCTCCACTTGCAAGTGCTGGCATTCCATATGGATGCAGGTTACTGTCCCAGCTGCTCCACTTCCCATTCCATTCCCTGGGAATAGATGGCCTGGGAAAACAGTAGAGAATGGCCCAAACCTTGGGCTCCTTGCTTCAGATTGATCCAGCTCTGGCCACTGCAACCATTTGGGGAGTGAACCAGCAAACTGAAGATCTTTTTCTGTTTCGCGTTCTCTCTGTAACTCTGCCTTTCCAATCAAATAAATCTTTAAAATAAATCTTTGAGAGAGTTTGCACTTTACTCACACCCTCACCTGGCAGAGCTTATTTTATAAGGGATTCATGAATTAGGCGAGACCAGATCAACTCAAGATAGACCCTATACAGCTCATACAAATGTGTGTAAACAACGATTGCATCTAAACAATACCCAGCAGCTCAGGCCCCCAATATTAGTTGGCCATTTCGCCAATCAGTTCCTTGGCCTTAATCAAGGTCATGAAAGCCAATGTGGATGGCAGCAGGTGATGAATGAGTGAAGCTGGTGAGGGCAAAAAACATTTTCTTGAAATCTTCAGTTATTTTTATCTCTGCGTATTCCCCCCTCCCCTTCCCCCCTCGTGTGACGGAGCCATAAACCTTTTACTGCCCCCTCTACTTTCTCAATGCCACCAGCTTGAATCAGTACATAGAGAATGACTGCCCTAGCCTCAGGGTGGGGGACAGAAACAAGCTCTGCTCAGGAAACTTAACGCTCTCGCCAACGGGCCAACGGGAATTTAGGATGAGCATGCCACCGGGTCTCAGACTCTTAAGATAAACAAGCAAATGTGTAAAGTTGGAGGTTCCGTCAATGTCTCCCAATTAAGAAATTCTACTTGCAACAGATTCGAGAAAGTTTTCCTAAGTCTGCAATGGCCAAGCCACAACGTGTCTGCCGCTCGGCGGCGGAGGGGACCTCAGCTCTTAGCTCCCTGTCTGTCTCCCGGCCGGTGGAGCCTCCTCCACCCTCCCACGCTCCTCCATGGTCCTTCAAGGTCAGCCTTCGGGGGTGTCTCAAGGCCTGCCCAGCCCGCGCCGACCCTCGCAACGCGGCAGCCCCGGCGGCCACTGCCACGGGCGCTCCATCCTCCAATCGCCTTGCTCAGCAGTTGGCCCGACCTCGCCAGGTGCCAGTCCCCTGCTGGCGCCCTCGGTCGCCAGCGACCCTGCAGCACCTTGTCAGTTCCCAACAAGACACGTCGGGAGTTGAGCCAGCCAAGTCAACTGGACCCGAGACAGCACCTCCAAGCAGGGCAGGGAGGAAAGTCTGGCCCTCAACATGCAATCGCCTCGTGCCACCGAGCTCCTCCACAGACGCCAAGCCACGCCGGGGCCAAGCTCTCCGTTGCAGCGCCCGCGGCCTTCCGTGCAGCCCCGAAGGGCTCGCCGGGGGCGGGTGTCCCGAGCCACGAGAAGCAGCACTGCCTGGGCTCGCCGAGCGGCTCCGTCTGGCCTCCCCGCTGTGGGTGCTCACGGTAAGGCCACCTCGCACACCCGGGGGCGGAGACCCTCCCATCTCTACCAGGTGGGCAAACGGTCAGCGGGTGTGGGAAGACAGTGGGGAGCGTCGAGGCCGCGGCCGCTGCGGCCCCGCTCCCGGGCTCTGGTCCCCGGGGCGCCGCCCTGGCCCGGCCCCGCCATCGCTGGGGCCCGGCGACCTCTCTCATCCGCCGCCGCTATCGCGGGTCCTGCCCGCCACTCGGCCACCCCCAACCCCGGCCCCGGCCCCGGCCCGCGTCCTCACCCGCGACAGGGTGAGGTCGGTCATGAGCTGCTCGAAGGCCCGCGTCTCCTCGGCCTGCCGCTGCGTGTGTAGCGCGATCTTCTCACTGAACTTCCGCGGGTTGGCGCTGCCGGAGCCTGGCGAGGCGGCCATGGCGCAGGCCCGGCGCTGGCAGCACCGGGGAGACGGCAGGCGTGGGGGGCCTGCGTCTCGGCCCAGCCGTCGGTCCTCAGGCCGCCCAGGCCGCCGCCCGAAGCCCCGTCGTCCGGCGCGACCCGGCAGAGGAGCCGCGGCGGCCCCAGCGGCAGCGAGCGGCCGGGAGCGCGCCGAGGTCCGCCCCCGCGCCCGGCCCCGCCCCGGTCTCGGCACGGCCCGCCCGGCCGGCCCGCGGGGGAGGCTCTGAGGGCCGGAGGCTCCCCGGAACCGGCCCGGGGCCAGAGCCCGGGCGTCGGGGTCCGGAGGAAGACGGTCGGCTGAGCGGGAGGGCCCGGCGGCCGGACGAGGAGCTGGTTTGTCGCCCGGTCTGAGGGACGCGGCCGCGGCCTCAGCGCGACCCTGGCTCGGCTCGCGCCCCCGCCCCCTCCGGGCTGCGGCGATTTGCTTCAGGGCCGAAGACGGCGCCTCGGGGCCGTCACTTGGGCCCAGCTGCTCCTTGCAGGTCTTCCCCCCACCCCTGCCCAGAGGACCTACACTTGGAGCCCAGTTTTAAACGGTCCTGTTTGGCACCGGCTGGAGATAACGCACTGAAGTTCTGGGCAACCTCATGGCCACACAGCCCCGACCCGTCTTCCAGACCTCCCCTGGGGGTGGGGGACGGCCTCTCGGAACCCCACCTTCAGCAAGGGGCCACCTCATCTTTTAAAACCAGCCAGGCAGCTTCAGGAGCTTTTCCCTTCGAGTCCATTAGGAAACAGGAATCACGGTGGAGACGTGAACATGAAGTGACATTCATAACACCCCACACACGATCAAGATTAAACCTTATCACAACACGCTGCTGGGGGCGGACTCCCATGCTGGGGGTGCCTGAGCTCGCTTCAACCTGGCTTCGTTCCAGGCTCCAAGCTTCAGCCTAGCTCAGCTGCAGCCTTTTCTGGTCTTTGGAGTGTGAACCCAAAAAGAAAGCAAGCACCCTGTTCTCCCTCTCTGTGTCTCTTGGCAATCTCCAATATTTTTTTTTTAAGATTTATTTTTATTGGAAAGGCAAATCAGATTTACAGAGAGGAGAGGCAGAGAGACCAAGAGCTCTTCCATCTGCCAGTTCAGTGCTGGAGCTGAACTGGTCTGAAGCCAGAAAGCCTCTTCTGGATCTCCCATGTGGGTACAAGGGACCCAAGCACCTGGTCCATCCTCTACTGCTTTTCCAGGCCATAAGCAAGGAGCTGGATGGGAAGTGGAGCAGCTAGGACTCAAACCAGTGCCCATATGGAATACTGGTGCATGTAGAGGGTTAGCCAGTTGAGTCATTGTGCTGGCCCCTCCAATAAATTGTAATTTACTCAAAATAGTTGTGACTTATTCCATGTTTGTAAATCTAGACAAGAAAACCTTTTTTTAAAAAAAACAGATTTGTCTTTTTATTGCAAAGTCAGATATACAAAGAGGAAGAAAGACAGAGAGGAAGATCTTCTGTCTGTTGATTCACTCCCCAAGTGGCTGCAAGGGCTGATGCTGTGTCAATCCGAAGCCAGGAGCCAGGAACTTCCTTCGGGTCTCCCACGCGGGTGCAGGAACTCAAGCCTTTGGGTCGTCCTCAACTGTTTTCCCAGGCCACAAGCAGGGAACTAACTGCATGGGAGTGGAGCTGCCGGGATTAGAACCGGTGCCCCTATGGGATGCGCGTTCAAGGCGAGGGCTTTAGCCACTAGGCCACTGTGCAGGGCCCAAGAAAACCTTTCTTTCTGCCCAGAGAAAAGCCACTGTGTTCAGGTGAATGAAAATCATTACCATTTATGTGTATATGTATATGTATATATGATCAGCACTACAAGTAGAACACCAGATTCTGTGTCTTTAAATTTCATGATCCTGTTGAATAATCTTTTTGCAAACTTTTCACTTGTGGAGACTGTTTTGAAGCTTACTGGTGTTGGTTGATTGACTTTAAGCTGCTGTGTGGTATCTTGTTAGATTTTACGTGGGTTTCTGATAAGGGGCAGCAGGCTGGGTTATTCTGAGGCCTTCTGAGAGTGAATTCACATGAGCAGGCAGTTTAGGCTGTTTTAGAAGTGACCATCTTCAGTTTCATTTTGTGCTATTTACCATGCTTTAAAAAACATATGTATTTATTTCTATTGGAAAGTCAGGTATACAGAGGAGGAGAGACTGAGAGGAAGATATTCCATCAGATGATTCACTTCCCAGGTGACCACAAAGGCCGGAGCTGAGCTGATCCAAAGCCAGGAGCCCAAGCTTCTTCTGGGTCTCCCACGCGGATGCAGTGTCCTAAGGCTTTGGGCTGTCCTTGACTGCTTTCCCAGGCCACAAGCAGAGAGCTGCTTGGGAAGCAGAGCTGCTGGGATTAGAACTGGTGCCCACATGGGATCCCAACAGCGCATACAAGGCAAGAACTTTAGCCACTAGGCTCCTGCACTGGGCTCTACCACACTTTTTATTTAGTTTATTTTCTGCTTTCCTGTCATATTGTCTCAGTTCAGTTTCCGAGAATAAAGTCCATTCCAGGGACTTCAAATGTAAAAGGACTCAGTGCAGACTATAAAAACAGTGAAAGGGCTTTGGGGCATGCTGAAGAAGCCAGCTATGAGCTGACTGGTCAGGGCCAGTGCAAAGAGCCTCCTCTTCTTTTTAAAGTTTTAATTATTTATTTGCGGGGGAAACAAAGACACAAAGTAATTTCCTATTGACCTGGTCACTCCCTAAGTGACCGTGATGACTGGAGCATGGCCAAGAGCCAGGAACTCCATCCAGATCTCCCACATGGGTGCAGGGACCTAGGCACTTGGGCCATTCTCAGCTGCTTTCCCAGATGCATTAGCAGGGAGCTGGATGGGAAGTGGAGCAGCCAGGACTTGAGCTGGGGTTCATAGAAGATGCTGGCATCTTAGGGCAACATCCACCTCTTGTAAGATCAGGAAGCTACCTACTGAATTGGAAAATTGTATCTATACTGACCAGCTGTTGAACTCTTCAGACACACTAGCCCCTCTTCCCTTACCTGGAATCTCTTTCACAGGTTTCAGTTGCCTGCAGTCAATTGAGCTCCAACAATATTAAATGAAAAATTATAGAAATTGGGCACATATTAGTCTTTTTAAAAAAGATATATTTACTTATCTGATAGGCAGAGTTACAGAGCAGAGTAAGAGAGAGTGAGATATAAGAAGAGGGACATTTTTTCACCCACTAATTCACTCTCCTAATAGCCACAGTGGCTGGAGCTGGGCCAACCAGAAGACAGGAGCCAAGTGCTTCCTCCAGGTCTCCTATGTGCATGGTACAGGACCCAATGACTTAAGTCATCCTCTGCTGCTTTCTCGGGCCACAGCAGGAAGCTGGATCAGAAGTGGAGCAGCCAGGACACAAACTGGTTCCTATAAAATATGCTGGTATCCCACTACACCACAGTGCTGCCCTTTATTAGACTGACCATGATATTTGTTGTATTCATATTTATTTTCAAGTAACCCTTGTGTTACTTAGAAATAGCCCCCAAAGCTCAGGAGTAGTGATGCTGGCAGTTCAAATGTGTCAAATTCCTATAAGTGAAAAGGCTGAAGAGAAGGAAAGAAAGAGACCAGCATTGTGGCTTAGTAGCTTAAGATTCACTTAAGCATCCCATATGAGCACTAGTTTAAGACCCAACTGTTTCACTCCTGATCCAGCTCCATGCTTATGGCCTAGGAAAGCAGCAGAGGAGGGCCCCCAAGTCTCTGGGCCTCAGCATTCACATGGGAAGCCTGGAGGAAGCTCCTGGCTCCTGGCGTTGGCCTCGCCTAGCTCTGGTCCTTGCAGCCATCTGGGGAGTGAAACAGCGAATGGAAGAGGTCTTTCTCTCTGTCTCTTCACCTCTCTCTATGTGTCTGTAACTCTGTTTTTAAATAAATAAATATTTTGAAAAGGACAATATTGTATACTAAACTGCTGAAAAACATGGTAAAATGAATAGGAAACAAATATATATAGTGGGCCACAGCACCCACATGTCCCTCAGCGTCCAAAGTGGCTGCATCCTAGGACCTTGTCCCCCATCCATGAGTCTGCATCTATTCTCACTATAACTTGATCATTTCAAATTACATTTTTAATGAGATCAGTGGATGTGAATTGCTTAAGATATGAAGTAGTCTTACAGACTTAGAGGTTTAATGAGTTATTTACTTATTCATTGAAATTTATATGTTTGAAATGTCCACAACATCCTGAACTAGGCCAGGCCAAAGCCAGAAGCCCAGCGCACAATCTGTGTCTTCCTTGTGTGTGGCAGGAAGCCAAGTAGTTAGTCATTGTCTCCTGTCTCCCAGCAGGAAGTTGGATCAGAAGTGGAGTAGCTTAGCCTCGAACCAGGCACCGCAATAATGGGTTGTGGGTGTGCCGTGTGGCAGCTGAACTTCTGCCTCACATGCAGGTTCTCCAGATTTATCATTTTAGGGAACAATAATCCCCACCATATGTTCGTCCTGCTGTTTTATGATACATCTCAATATGAGACATCAACGCTACTGCTCATTTTCCATTGTGGAAGAGAATGATTGAGCTATTTTATGCCCCCAGCCCCCCCAAAAATGTATTTCCTCTGCGCTCACTCTCTCAACCTAACTTTACCATCATTCTTGCTAAGTCAACAATAAATGTTTACACAGAGTACTGTAGCTGTGGTTTGGTCCAGGTTTTCTTCTGGAGCTATAGATGGTCTCAATGGCTGATGGGATGAGCTTGCCCTTCAGCCACTTTGAACCTCTTTCCACACTTGCTGATGAAATTGCAGACAAGTGGTCCAGAGAGTGGCTTTTCCTGGAGTGGTCTTGGCCTGCCTGCTCCCTCTGGTCCTGGCTGTCCTCAGCCTTGGCTCTGCCCAGTCTCCTCCATCCCATCACCCTGCACCCACCTTTGGCTCTGTGTGTGTCTTCACGAGGTGGGGCACCATCTCCATGAATCTCCTGTGGGTACAAAAGGGACGTCTGAAAGGTGCAATCTCAGAAGCCTGGGACCCTTGAGGGGGTGCCCCCTTTTTCCTGCACCCCGAGTCTTGGCTGGCCTGGCAAGATGCCCTGGCCTCACAGGTTCCTCACTGCCAGCTCAGTGACTGGGCAGGCCCCTCCATTCTCTTTCCTCTTCCTTTGTGGGTAAGTGGGATTTTTTTGAAGGTTGTTATTTATTTTTGCTTTTCCTCCCATTCTCTGAAGACATGGTGTTCTCATGGTTTATGACCCTGCGCCTCAGTGTGGGTCTTTTGTTTTTGGCCATGTCAGGCATGTTCGTCTCACTGTCTCCATCATTTTCTTCTTTTCTTTCTGGAACTTCCGGCCATTGGTTATTAGGCTTCTGGGATTGCCCTTCTGATTTTCTGGTAGTGTCCCTCCTGCTCTGTCTCCTTTTGTCCACCCTTGTCCTGTTCCCCCAAGAATTTCTTTTCTCAACTGTGTCTCCCAACTCTGGCTGGACTTTGAGTTTTGCCATCCCGTCATATTTCAAACAACTCCGTCCTTTCCCCTGGCTATTTCTTCCTGGGTAAATTATTTCTATTTTTCTATTTTTTTCCCACTCCTTCCATTGTGTGCCTGTGTTCTAAGTTCGTGGTTGTTTGTTTAGAGATTCTAGCCTCTACATGATTGCATTGATTTGAAACCCAAAGCTGGAGAGAGACAGAGTGAGTTTCCATCTACTGGTTCACTCCCTCAAATAACCCAAACATCCAGAGCAGGAACAGGCTGAAGCCAGGAGCTCCAACCTGCTTTTGGGCCCTCATCCACTGCCTCCCATGTACATTAACAGGCAACTGGTCAGAAGCAGGAACCAGCACTCTGGCAGCAGATGTCAGCAGTGCAAGTAGTGGCTTCACCCACAACACCACATCACAGCCCTGTGTTCTAGTGATTTTGGACTCTCCATTTATAACTCTACACCAGGTTGTGTAGAGTTCCCTTGGTTCTACAATTAAAATGGTTTTTAATACACCCCACTGTCTATTCTGTAGCATAGGCTGCTGCTCATTCTTCCTTCTTGCCATTATTATTATTATTTCAAGATTTGGGCAGCCCAGGTGAGCTATGTGGTACCGCCTGGCACAGAGGGCCTGGGTTCTAGGCTAGAGCATGCCATCTTGGCCTCAGAGTACACCAGGCCATACAGCATGTGAGGGCTACATATTACTTGGGGACATAATTAGAATAGGAGGTCACTAAGGGACAGGGTGATTTAGAAAGGGGAATCAGAAAGACATATCTGGATCAGAAGGCACCCACCCACGTGGCAGACCTGGGTTGAGCTAGCTAGCATTCCCCACTGGTAGTAGGTACCTGGTCAGAGGGAGGACCATGTCAACCTGTGCCACAGCACACATAGGAAGCCCAGGCCAGGCAAGGCTGCAGTGCTCATTGGCAGGTTTTGGGGCTTACTAGGCTGGGTTGGGCTGCAGCACCTACTGGCACATGTGAGACTCAGGACAGCAAGTAGGCTATGCTCAGCTGTGTTGCAGAAGTCAACGATTCACAGGAAAGCTGAGTCTGGGGGCAAGCTTGGGTATGCCAGGCTGCAGCAGCTACCAGAGAATGCCAAGGCTTGGAGCAGGCCATGCCAGGCTGGGTTGAAGAACCAACAGGTATGTTCAAGATCTGGGTCTGGTAGGGGAACTCTGGGAACTCCCCTACAAGGCTGCAGCTCTCCCTAGTGAAAGCAGACCTGGTAGGGAAACTCTGGGGACTTTCCTGCTAAGCTATAGCTCCCACTGGTGAATAAGAGAGCCAGGGCCAGGAGTAGGCCAGGCTGGGCAAAGCTGCAGCACCCACTGGCACACATGTGGGCTGGGTCTAGGGGTGAGATAGGCTGAGCTAAATCGCAGAACCCATGGTGCACACAGGAGCCAGATGGGATACAGATGGACCAGGCTAGGCAACGGCACTTGCTGGCACACACAAAAACCAGCAACTGCCCATTCATGTGACAGATGGGGCTGGGGGTCAAACTAACAGGGCAACTGCATCCACCAGTATGTGCATTGGCTGGTGCAGGTGACAGACCAAACCTGATCCTGCACTGGCTGGCACACCCAAGAGTCAAATCAAGTCAGCTTGGGTGAGGTTTCTTGAGGGACTCCCCACTGCTGGACTCAAACCCTGGCCACAGGGAAGATCACAAAACATGTGATCTGACCTTAAAGTGCATGTATTAGGACTGGGACTCCTCAGTTGCTGACGCTCATGTAATAGAGAACATACCCAGATGCACACTTAAGAGATGACAGCCAGCTCATCTAAACTAGTAGATGATGTTAAGTATCTAATCAAAAGATGGAAAACAGAGCAGGTTAAACAACTCTCCTGGCCAGGCTTTGCAGCAAACGTCTAGGTCTGTGGATACATGGAAGTAGACCTGGTCAGGCAATAGAATCCTGGGAGGATTTTCTCAGCCTCGGTGCTTTGAAGCCAACATTATCAAGACCGTTCAAGCAGCACCCTCAAACATTTTCCCCAATACCGGGGTCTGTAAGGTGACATCAAATGATTGTCTTCACCATCAGGTGGTGCAAGGGGTGCCCCCTCCCTGCCCCCACCCAACAGACACAGGAATAAGAAAAAGGGAAAAAAAATATTTATCTCACCCTCCTTCCTCCATACCTTGACCCTCCCCACCCTAATCAGAGACCCACATGGGTGTGTATCCCTCTCAACTATATAAACAATATTAAAAATAAAATTGAAATTAAAAAATTGATTTAATTGGGCAGAGCTACAGGGAGAGAAAAGAAAGAGATTTTTCCACTTGCTAGCTCACTCCCCAAATGACCACAACAGCCGTACAAAGCCAGGAGCCAGGAGCTTCTTCTGGGTCTTCTACATACATGCAGGGACCCAAAGACTGGAGCCATTCACTGTTGCTTTCCTAGGTGCATTAGTAAGGAACTGGATGTGAAGTGGAGCAGCTGCATGGGGTACTAGCATCCAGATGCATCTTCTTCCATTACTGAGAGAAATTCCAAAAGCAGATGGGCACATCTGGGCCAACCACAGCCATCTGAAGACCACCATTTCCTGCTGTCCCTAAAACAGAGGGGCAGGTGAGTGACCTTGCCCTGCCTCATGGGCTGCAAGAAGAAGTAGAAACACAGGTAACTTTGGGATGATGGCCTTAAGGGAAAGGAAAATAACATTCTTTCCTCTCTTCTTGCCTTCATACCATCTGGGATTCAGCTGTGTTGGCAAGATTAGAAGCAGCCATACTAGCCATTAGAGGAAAAGTGAATTGAGAGTGACACATCAGGAGCAGCCATGGGGCCTGGGCCCCCAGGACGGTGGCCCTACATAGCCTCCAGTTGTCTCTGGGTGACTCCAAGATCGAGTCATAAACATCAGCCTTGCTGGAAGTGTTTATCACAGGAACTGGGCCAAGATCTAGCGTACTGAGGCATATTTCTCAACACATCATGATGTGCTAATACCTGTGGCCTTTGTTATGATGGGAGACTTGGGTCTTCTACCTTACACTTTGTTTAACCATTTTCACTTTCTTTTTTAATGTTATTTTCTTTATTATTATTATTACTTTTCACCTTTTTTTTTTTTTTTAAAGCAAGTATGAGGGAGATCTTCAAAGAATCCATGGAGGGAATAGGAATGTGGTACAGCGGATAAGCCACTGCTTGGGACACCTGCATCCCACTGCAGAGGGCCCAGGATCAAGTCCCACTTGCTTCTTTACTTATTTATTTGTATTGAAAGGTAGTATTACAGAGAGAGAGAGAAGGGCACACACACACACACACTTTTCTGTTTTGCTCCCCAAATAGCCACAACACACCAGCTGTCCAGGCCAAAATGCAGGTGTCCCACATGGGTGCAGGGACACATGCACTTGCGCCATCCTCTGCTTCTTTCCCAGGTACATGAGTAAGGAGCTGGGTTGAAAGTGGAGCAGCCGGGTCTTGAACTGGTGCCCCTATGGGATGTCAGTGCCACAGATAGCAGCCTAACATACCATATCACAGCATGGGCCCCACCCCTGCTTCTGATTAGCTTCCTGTTAATGCTCCTGGGAGATGCCAGATGGTGGCTCAGCTACTTGGGTTCCTGCCATACAAGAGCTCCTGGCTCCAGCCTGGCCCAGACAGCTTCTGTGAGCCTCTGGAGAATTAATTAGCAGTCTCTCCCATGCATGCACGGGCTTCCTTCCTTTCTGTCACTCTGCCATTCAAATAAATAAATCCTTTTTAAAAGGACTTTTAAAAATAGTGTTTAAAGAAAAAGCAAAAATAATTTTAAAAATAAAGTTTATGGAAAACATTTGGGAAATGATTCAATTAGGAACATTCCTTCCCCCTCTATTTTTTTTAAAGATTTATTTATGTTTATTAAAAAGCCAGATATACAGAGAGGAGAAGAGACAGAGAGGAAGATCTTCCGTCCGATGATTCACTCACCAAGAGGCCGCAACGGCCGGCACTTCGCCGATCCGAAGCCGGAAACCAGGAACCTCTTCTGGGTCTCCCACACTGATGCAGGGTCCCAAAGTTTTGGGCGGTCCTCGACTACTTTCCCAGGCCACAAGCAGGGAGCTAGATGGGAAGTGGAGCTGCCAGGATTAGAACTAGTGCCCATATGGGATCCCGGCATGTTCAAGGTGAGGATTTTAGCCACTAGGCCATGCTGCCGCCCTCCCCCCCTATTTTTTTATTTTTATTTTTATTACAAAGTCAGATATACAGAGAGAAGAGACAGAGAGGAAGATCTGCTGTCCAATCATCCACTCCCCAAGTGACTGCAAAGGCTGGAGCTGAGCTGATCCGAAGCCAGGAGCCAGGAACTTCTTCTGGGTCTCCCATGCGGATGCAGTGTCCTAAGGCTTTGGGCTGTCCTCAACTGCTTTCCCAGGCCAAAAGCAGGCGGCTGGATGGGAAGTGGAGCTACTGGGATTAGAACTGGCAATGACTTTAGCCACTAGGCCACCACGCTGGGCCCCTTCCCCTTTCCCCCTTTATTTAAAATTTTTTTCTATAAAAAAAATAGATAACAAAAATATTCTGGGGTTGGCATTATTATGGTGTATAGTGGGTTAGACTGCTGCCTGTGGTGCTGGCACCCCATGTGGGCACTAATTTCAGTTTTTGCTGCTACACGCCTGACCCAGCTCCTTACTAATGTGCCTGGAAATGAGGCAGAGGATGATTTGGACCCTGGTGCCCACATGGGAGACCTGGAATAAGCTATAGGCTCCTGGCTTCAGTCTAGCTCAGCTCCAACTGTTGTGGCCCCATCTGGCGGTGTGAACCAACAAATAGAAGATCTCTCTCTCTCTCTCCTCTCTGTAACTCAGACTTTCACATAAAACAAATCATTGGAAAAAGAAACTTCTGTATTAAAAAAATGTTCATAGACGATGTATATTATGAAACAAATGTGTTGATTTGAAATGTTTTGCACCAAAAGAAACATTTTCAAATTCCACTTTTTCTAGGCTTTTCGAAGTATCTATATTATTTTTTTAAATCAGACAAAGATGAGAGAGAGCAAGAGAGCCACTGAGTCCTCAGCAGCTGAGTGGAAGCTCTGTGTGCAGGTTCAGTAAGAGCACGCACAGCCTTTTCCTCACGCACCTCTGGTATCAGCATCTCCAAAGATGAGGTCTCCTGTCCGTTTCTGTCTGAGGAATCCTGGCTGCAGTGCAACCAGCAGGAGCAGAGGAGAAGCTGGGGCCATCTCCACCCTTCAGGTGCACTCCCTCGTAGATCCTCTCTCCCCTGAGCGTGCTGCTGTCCCACCCCAAGTCCAGAACCCTCCCATCACCCTGGTGCACAGCGAGGCTGCAGTCTGCCGCCGGGTGGAAAGCCGCCCAGCTCCGAGCAGCCCACCAGCTGCCCACTGCACATCTTCCCAGCAGCCTCTGCATCACAGCCTTGCGCACCCTGTTTCTGCAGCCCCAATCATCTTTCCCAAGCTCTTCAGTGCAGTTAACTTAGCTTGCCGTTCCTGTTGTCATCCTGGGGGCTGCAGACACCTTGGTTTCAGTTTTCTGGCCTCTGCTTTGCTGCCTGACATTGGGCTGTGGCTGGGCCTGCTCTGGGAAAGTTCCCACCTAGAAAGAAGTTAAAAAGTCAGACATAGAGGTGGGGCTTGGCAAGGGTGGAGGGCCTGGCACCATGGTGCAGTAAGCTAATGCTTGGTCTGTGAATTCAGCATTCCATAAGGGTGCTGGTTTGTATCCAGCTGTTCCACTTCCCTTCCAGTTCCCTGCATGAGGCCTGGGAAAGCAGCAAAAAATGGTCCAAAGCCTTGGGACCTTGCACCCATATGGGACATCTGGAAGAAGCTCCTGGTTCCTGGCTTCAGACCCACCCAACTCCAGTGTTGCAGCCATTTGGGGAGTGAACCAGCACACTGAAGGTCTTTCTCTGCTTCTCCCTCTCCCTCTCCATGACTCTTTCAAGCAAAGTAAATACACCTCCTATTTTTCCCCTTAAATATTCATTTTTATTGCAAAGGCATATCTACAGAGAGGAGAGACAACAGAGAAAGATCTTCAGCCTGCTGGTTCACTCCCCAATAAAACCAGGGGCTTACGGGACCCATTGACTGAAGTCCGCTGTGAAGCTGTTCTCAGATTTTTTTCATGCTTCATCATGAAGCTGGGAAGAGAATGGGCTCCAAATGTGTAATGTTCATTCATTTTCAGCAAGACTCCAAACAGGGATTTTTTTTTTTCTCTTGTTCCCTCACCTTTGTCCCTGCCATCTGACTTGTTCCTTTGTGGGCCACCTGCTTCTTCTCCTTGCTTACTTTGCAGTTTTGTTAACAATGTGCGGGAGACTTCCTTTATCTCCTTTAGAACTTAGAGTACATTTCAACTTGCAGAGCTGTCAGAAAAACCTGTCCCCACGTGACCTTCAGAAGACAAAGCACTTCTTCTATTATGTAAAAGGTACTGCCCCAGGGCCAGTCCAGTGGCTTATCAAGTTAATCCTCTGCCTATGTTCTATTTAAGTCTTGACTTTTGATCCAGCTCCCTGGTGATGGCCTGGGAGAGCCAGAAGAGGATGGCCCAAGTCCTTGGATCCTTGCACCCATGTGGAAGATCCAGAAGAAGTTCCTGGCTCCTGTCTTTGGATTGAATTAGGTCAGCTCCGGTCATTTTGCAGCCATTTGGGAAGTGAACCGGTGGATGGAATGTCTCTCTTTTTCTCTGTAAAATCTGCCTTCCAAAATTAATTAATTAACTAAAGCACAGCTCCAGCCCCTTGCTCTGCCATCTTCAGGGCAAGGGGCTGCACATCCAGCTGAAAGAGAAAGCGAGGTGAGAGGAAGAGGTTCCTCCGGAAATGCTCTGCCTCCCTGGGAGACCGTCTCAGGGCCGCCATACCCTCTCCCTTTTGTATGTATACCAGGGAACACCTCTATTCACCTGGCCACCCCCAGAGGCCCGAGAGCCCCATGCCCAACACAACACAACAGAGAATTGGTCCCCAGACATCACCCCCTTGGCATCACTGGGCAGCAGTAGAGACCCACAGGCCAAACCTGCACTTGTAATCTCCGGATTGAGTCCACTGGACATAGGATGAGAATCTGCCTTATCCTCTCTTTTTAAAGGATTTAGTTTATTTTATTTGAAAAATGAGTTATATATAAAGAGAAGGAGAGAGAGAATCTTCCATCGGCTGGTTTACTCCCCAAATGTCTGCAATGGCCAGGGCTTGGCTGGACCAAAACCAGGAGCTGGAAACTCCATCTAGGTGTCCTGTGTGGGTGACAGGGGCCATCACCTGTGAGCCACTGAGGGGCAAGCCAGCACTGCAGCCTCCCAGGATGTGTGCCCATGGAGGCCAGGGTCAGGAGTTAAGCCAGAAGCCAGGTCCAAGTCCTCTGATGTCAGGGTCTGGGGTTTCACCTGTCAGATCAAGTGCCCACCTTGAGGGCTGCTCTTGAGTCCTCCTCCTTGTGTCGTCTTCCTGTGCTGTGCCTCTTCAGCTCCCACCCCCGAATTCTGTCTCAGTCCTCTGGGTCTCTGTCCCTCCAGAATCCTTGAGTGTGGTCTTCCTATGCAGGGCCACTGCAGCTAAAGTCCTCAGGTTCGCAGTTATAGGGCTGCAGGTGCATAATTGCATTAGAACAAATACCTGCAGTGGAAGACCAAAGTTTTCCACAAACTGATCTGACTAGCTATGGAATGGAATTCAGAATTCTTGGGCAAATGAGAACTATTACAGACATGGTATAGCAAGTGAAGTCTCTACCTGCAGCACTGTCATCTTTTTTTTTTTTTTTAAGATTTATTTTATTTTTATTGGAAAGGCGGATATACAGAGAGAAGAGACAGAGAGGAAGATCTTCCATCCCATGATTCACTCACCAGGAGGCTGCAACGGCTGGAGCTGAGCCAATCTGAAGCCAGGAGCCTCTTCCGGGTTTCCCACGTGGGTTCAGGGTCTCAAAGCTTTGGGCCGTCCTCGACTGCTTTCCCAGGCCACAAGCAGGGAGCTGGATGGGAAGCGGGGCTGCCGGGATTAGAACCGGCACCCATATGGGATCCCGGGCATGCAAGGCGAGGACTTAACCACTGTGCCATCGTGCCGGGCCCAGCACTGTCATCTTATATGGGTACTGGTTAGTCCTGGCTAATGCACCTGGCAAACCAGTAGAGGATGGCCCAAGTGCCTGAACCCCTGCACTCATGTGGGAGAAAAGAAATTCCTGGTTCCTGCCTTCATACTGGCCTGGCCTCGACCATTGCAGTCATTTGGGGAGTGAACCAGCAGATGGAATATTGATTCGTTCTCTCTCCCTCTCACTCTCTCTCTCCTCTCTGCAACTTTGCCTTTTCCAATAAAAATCAATAAAAAGGGAAACTTCAACTCGAATTCTATTCAAGCCTCCTCTCTCTCCTGCCTTCCACAGAGTGTGCTCCCAGCATGTGAGTTTCCTAGCTGGTTAATAGGGACCTCTAGCAAGGCTGCGAAAGGCCAGGAGGGAGGTTTCAGCAGGTGTCTCAGCTGGAGGAGACCCCATAGGACTTGAGTGTGCCCTGTGATCTGCAAAAGGAATAACGAAAAGCAGCACTGTGCCCCACCCTGCCCCGCCCACGTGTCCACCTGGCGGGGGGGGGGGGCTGCTCTCTTAGGAAAATGCAGGGTGGCTCCTGCTATGGCCAGCTCAGGCTTTGTGTGGTGGGCAAAAGCACTTGGGATCTGGAGCAGAGAGCTGCTCCTGGCTGCCCTAGCCCAATGGAAAGAAAGCCAGTTCCACTTAAGTATTTCTAGAACTCCCACACCTCTTTCCCAACCCACCACCTCTCTGCAGCCCAGGCCAGCAGATTTCTGACACAAACCTTAATTGGTGCAAGCCTGCATCTTTGCTGGGCCTGGCTCAATCCGAGCAATTTGAGGAGCTGCTCATTAAGAGCCAGGGAAGAGGCTGGGGCCAGTTCCAGGAGGACTTGTTAGTTCCGGCCCATGGGAGCTGGGCCCTGGGGAGGGCTTGTTTGGAGAGAGTGGCCCCTGTGGAGCCCCGGCCTTAGGCAGAGAGGAGCCTGCTCACAAACAAACCCTAACTTCACTTTCCTCCAGACAGCGCGTCTCCTGCAGATGCCTCCCATTCGCCAAACCCAAGTAGAAGCTAGAGACTGGAGAGCAATGCAGTTGTGGCCGGGGCAGGGAGCAGGGGAGAGAGATTGGGTCTCGCAGCACAGATAGAAGATACTCAGCCTCCCCACTCCCATCCCCAACATACTTCTTTTTAATTCTTTAAAGGTGTATTTATTTGTTTGAAATATTAACAGAGTTTCCATCCATTGGTTCATCCCCCCAGATACCCCCAGTAGCCAGGGATAAGCCATATCAAAGCCAGGAAGGCCATCCTGGTCTCCCACATGAGTGGCACTTGGGCCATTTCCTGCTGCCTCTCAGGTACATAAGCAGGAAGCTGGTTCACACTTGTGGAACAGTTGGGATGTGGCATGCAGGATCCCAAGTGGTAGTTCACCCTGTTTTCATCCTGCCCCCATTCTGCTTGCTTCTGAAGCTCACTCCTCCCAGTTCCACCCCAACTCCCATCCACCCCCTCGCCCTTTCTCACTCTTTAGGTCCATCCCCTGCTCCCCACCTGGCTTGGGACTAAGTCAGCGGTTTGGTGCTTATTCAGGAAAGCAGGTGATCTCTCTTGCATATAGAGATGGAGTGGACAGATCTGCAGTTTAAAGCACTGTATGCACACCATGGAATTGGCCAAAGCTACAAATCAGAAGGTCAGTTTGCTTTCAGCGTACCACATAGAGTAAACACGATCTTTTCCCTTCTATTGGAAAGGCAGATCTAGGGAGGGAGAGAAAAAAATCTTCCATCTGCTGGTTCACTCCCCAAGTGGCTGCAATGCCAGAGATGAGTTTATCTGAAGCCAGGATCCAGGAGCTTCTGGGATCCATGTGGGTGCATGGTCCCAAGGACTTGAGCTCCTTTCCCAGGCCACAAGCAGGGAGCTGGATGGGAAGCAGGGCTGTTGGGACATTTGGGATTCTGGCACTTGAAGGGGAAGGATTAGCCAAATGAGCCATCATGCCAGGACCAAATATATTCTTTTTTTTAAAATGTGTGTTTATTTTTAGTTGAAAAGCAGATTTCACAGGAAGAAGGAGAGAGAAAGAGACAGAAGGAGAGAGGGAGGGAGGGAGAGACCTTCTATGTGCTGGTTCACTTCCCAAGTGGTTGTGATGGTTGGAGCTGAGTTGATGTGAAGCCAGGAACCAGGAACCTCTTCTGGGTCTCCCACATGAGGGCAGGGGCCCGAGTATTTGGGCCATCCTTTACTGTTTTCCCAGGCTATTTGCTGGATGGGAAGTGGAGCAGCCAGGACTAAGATTGTGCCCATATGGGATGCCAGTGCCACAGGTAGAAGCTTAGCCTCCTATGTCAAGGCACCCACTCCAGTAAATACATTCTATATTAAGATTGTTTTGGTACAAACTCAGGAAATGTTTTTACTTAAACTGTGGCCACCTCTCCCACATTGAGGTACACAGCCAAAGGAAATGAAACCAACCAAGCCAAAGAGTTAACACCTGCCTTGCCATGCTCACGCCAGCACCCTTCCCAATGGCCCAGATGTGGGCTCTGCCCAGGCCTCCACCGAACGAGGAGTGGATAAGGGAAATGCAGTACATACACACAATGGGGCCTCACTGGGCTGGAGGGTGGGCACTGAGTGAAACCAGGCACGCACAGGGGGCAGATGCCACAGGGTCCCCATCAGAATTTGGAATAGGAATGACAAGAAACAGGGCAGGGTAGGAGGAGCAAGAAGAGGGAGTTTGGATGAGGGATCTGAAACCTAGTCAGCTAGGAGAAGTTGGCTTTGGGCACAGTGCAGGGGGGCAGCCCCTATTCCCAGTCAGGCGTTCTGCACCACGGGGAGAGTTGGCTAGCTCCAAACACAAAGAGAAGGAAATGGAGGTGCTGACTGCCTGACCCCATCATGTCCCTCTGCACATGCGTGTTGAACTGCTACATGATGCCCTGTAAAGTATTACACGATCATGAGGAGAAAAAAAATGTTGGGGCAGGTGTTACAGCACAGGTTAAGCTGTTACTTGGAACACCTCTCACCATATCAGTGGGAGCACCAGTTCCAATCCCAACCACTCCACTTTCCATCCAGTTTCCTGCTCATCATGCTGGGAGGCAGCAGGAAATGCCCACAGCACAGGCTATCCTGCCACCCATATAGGAGAGCAGGATGGAGATCCAGGCTCCTGCTCCCACCCAGCCCTAGCTGCTGCAGACTCTGGAGAACTGGTGAATGGCAGCTATCTCTGCTTTTTAAACAAATGTACTTGCTTCTTCTTCTTTTTAATATTTTTGTTGTTGTTGTTGGAAAGGCAGCTTTGCAGAGAAAACTATCTTCCATCTGTTCGTTCACTCCCCAAGTGGTGGCAATAGCTGGAACCGAGCTGATTCAAAGCCAGGAGCCAAGAGCTTCTTCCAGGTCTCCTATGCAGGTGTAGGGTTCCAAGTTCTTGGGCTGTCCTCTATTACTTTTCCAGGCCACAAGCAGGGAGACTGATGGGAAGTGGAGCAGTCAGGACATGAACCAGCACCCATATGGGATCCTAGAATTTGCAAGGTGAGGATTTAGCTTCTAAACCATCACACCGGGCCCCAAACATAAAAACTTTAAAAAAATGTATTTATCTTAATTTGAATGATTTTGAAAGAATAATAGTGACAGAAACAGAGAGAGAAGCATCTACTGGTTCACTTCCCAAGTGGTTGCAATGGCTAGAGCAGAGCTAATCCAAAGCCAGGAGCCATGAGCTTCTTTGGGGTCTCCCACGTGGGTGCAGGGTCCCAAGGCCTTGAGCCATCTTCTGCTGTTTTCCAAGGCCATTAGCAGACAGCTGGATTGGAAGTGGAATGGAGCAGCCAGGACTCAATCTGGTACCCATATAGATGTCAGCACTGCAGTTAAAGGATTAGCTTGGTACTGCCATGGTGTCAGTCCTAAATATAAAAAAATTTAAGCAGTTGTAAGAGGAATGAGGAAGTTTAAACACTGCCATGTTTGGTGCTTTAGATCTATCTATCTATCTATTGATCTATCTATTTATTATAAAGTTGCCACTTTAGATTTATGTATGTATGTATGTATTTATGTATGTGTGTGAAAGGTAGAGTTAGAGAGAGAGAGATAAAGAAATCTTCTACCTACTGTTTTATTCTCCAAAAGCCCCAAATAGCCAGGACTGGACCAGGCCAAAGCCAGGAGCCTGGAACTGTGTTCTTGTCACCCATGTGGATGGTAGGAGCCACGTACGTGGGTCATTATTCACTGTTCTCCCAGACACATTCTCAGGGGAGCTGGGCACATTATCAGCAGAGCAGCCAGGACTCGAACTCACTCTGGACTGTGGGATGCTGGTGTTGAAAGTAGCGGCCTACCCCTAAACTGCACCACCTCAGCCCCTTAGAATGTTGTTTAGATGTTATCATCATGGTGCTGGGAATTTGTTTTTTTTTTTTTTTTTCCTGAAGCTCTCACCTGGAAGAGCAGTATCCTTGCAGACATGGTTAGTATTGGGGGCTGGAGAACGTCTCACAGAGTGCATGGGTCTGCAGATTGTGTCTGGCAGCTACCCCTTCATCATCAGGCCAATAAAGCCCAGTTCTAAAGCTGGCCAAATGTCTCGGGGCGGCAGCTCTGCTCCGGGCTGAGATGCATCCTCGTCTTTACGGTTGAAATGGCATCCGCCCTGGGATTAGTCCAAATAACCCAAGGGGCGCGTGGGTGGAGGGAGGGGGAAGCAAGTTGGACCCTGTGTGGATAATTGAGGCTGTTAGGTGGGCACAAGGGAGTTTATTGCAGCCATCTTTCTGTTGCACACGCCTGCTGGAACTGTTTCAGAATGAAAACAAAACAAAAAGTAAAAAAAAAAAAAAAAAATTACAGGGCCAAAGGAGTAGTAAAATATTTCTACTTCCTCAAAGTGTCTTTTGGCATTTAGGTTAAACATCTTTTAAAGTCGAAGGGTTATAACAGTCATGCAAAAAAGTCATGGTAAGAGGGGCCAGCACTGTAAGGAAGCAGATAAAGTCACTGCTTGTGATACCAGCATCCCATGGGAGTGCTGGTTCGAGTTCCAGCTGCTCCACTTCTGGTCCAGCTCTCTGCTAATGTTCCTGGGAAAGCAGTGGAGGATGGACCAAGTGCTTGGGCTCCTGCACCCATGTGGGAGCTCCATTAGAAGCTCCTCCTGACTTTGGATCAGCCCAGCTCCCACCATTGTGGCCTTCTGGGGGAGTGAACAAGAGTGGACAGTCTCCATTTGTCTCTCCTATCTTGGGGAATAAATAAACCTTCTTAAAAAGTGATGGCAAAGCTCCCTGTTTGTTTTCAAAATTCTGAGAAAGCAAATGATCTGATATTTAAGTGATACTTGCTTTTCCAAATCAGGAAATTGTCTTCTTTTAGTAAAACCATAGGATCTAATCTAACATGTTACAAGTTTTTTTGTTGTAGTCTTTATTAAAATGAGGAGTCTTAGGGCATGGCTGGCACTGCTGTACAACACCCTCCAGGGCTCTCACAATGTACACTACTGAACAGGAAAGCTGGGGGGTGCAGGGGCAGGCGCTTCAACACAGGGAAGCCACCACCTGGGACACCTGTACCCCACACAGCAGTGCCTGGTTCCAGTGGGATTCCCATCTAGCTTCCTGGTAATGTGCCTGGGAAGCAGCAGTGAGGGCTCTGGTCCTTGGGCCCCTGCCACCCATGTGAGCTGCTGGGAGGAGCCCCTGGCTCCTGGCTCCAGTCTGATTCAGGCCCCGTGAGCCTCTGGGGAGTGAACTAGCAGATTTATCTCTGCCTTTCACACAATTACAAAACATACAAAAGAAGATTGGCCACATGCCCTATTTCATTGTACTAAGAGTATGTATAATGTTTAAAAACCTTATACAAATAGTTATTTGAAAGGCAGAGTTACAGAGGGAAAGAGAGAGAGCTCTTCCTTTCTCTGGTTCACTCTCCAGATGACTATAACAGCCAAGGCTAGGCAAGGCTGAAATCAGGGTCCTGAACTCTGTCCAGGTCTCCCACATGCATGCAGGAGCCCAAGCACTAGGACCATTCTCTGCTGCTTTCTCAGGTGTATTAGCAGGGAGCTGGTTGCAAGTGGAACAGCTGGTATTGCTGCCTTTGGTTTAACCCACTATGCCACAACACCAGCATTGTAAACCTCCATTTTTCAAGTTTGTTTTTATTCACTTGACATTCAGAGCGAATGAGATCAATTTCTCTTGGTTACAGAAATATTTGCTTGACTTTCCAAACACATGCAGCGTCTGGGTCTGGCTCATGCTGGAGCCAGGAGCCAGGGTCGCCCATGTGGGTGGCAGCCATCATTGCTGCCTCCCAGGGTGTGCACCAGAAGGGAGCTGCTTCAGGACCAGTGCCCGGGCGCTCTGCTATAGGATCAGGGCACCAAAAGCAGAGGGGTCGGTGTGCAGCAGCAGCTCAGCCCATTGTATCACAACCACCTGCTTACAACTTTGAAAAAAAAATCTTACCTCAAGAAATACATTTCAGTTACCTTTTAGAATCCTTTGTCAAGACAACAGATTACATTATTATGATCCCATAAGTACTAACAGTGATAATGACACAAAATATTTTTCTGGATTGAGCTGATCATAGCCTTATAGTCACAGAAAGCTTTTTTTTTTTTTTTAAAGATTTACCCATTGAACCTGAGTGGGATCTTGCGTCTGCTGGTTCACTCCCCAAATAGCCACAACGGCCAAGTTGAATCAGGCTGAAGCCAGAAACCAGCAGCTTCTTCCAAATCTCCCATGCAGGTGCAAGGTCCCAAGGCCTTGGGCTATCCTCCGCTGCTTTCCCAGGCCACAAGCAGGGAGTTGGATGGGAATTGAAGCAGCCAGGATACAAACCAGTATCCCTTTGGGGATTAACGTGCTATACCACTGCACTGGCCCCAGAAGACAAGTTTGAATTTCATTATTCTTTTACAACAGAATGATCCTAAGAAGGACATGTTTTAGAATTTTAATGACACCAGGAGGGTGGGGTTTGGCTTAGTGCTCCAGCTAACAATGGACTTGGCCCAGGTACCATTAAAAATGGATAGTGTTTTCCCTTGATACATACATGGAAATGCATTTAGGAAAAACCTGTAGGACAGGCACGAGGCTGAGCTGTTCCTGGATGCCCACAACCATCCTGATGTGCCTGGCATCAAGGCCCACCTTCATTGCTGCTCCAGCCCCCTGTTGATGCACCTGGCTGTACTTGGCCACTAGGGAGGTGAACCAGGAGATGGAAGTTCTCTCCACCTCTCCCTCTGTTACTTTAAAAAAAAAATGAATTATTGTTTAAAAGTTATAATTACAGGGTTGATCAGGGAGGGAAGGATCAAGGTTTAGGGAAAATTGGGTGAATTCATTGCTTCCCAATTGGCTATATCTTCTTGTTGTTACTGGGACAAGGGGAGAAATAAAGGAGGAAACCACTCATGACTTTCCACACATTCCAGTACCCAGGGATGAGGAACCACCATCTCATATCATCCCAGGACTCAATGTGTACATTATCCGAGGGTTCTGCTGCCGATTTCACCAAACCAAGGATGTCACCCTCTAGGTTACTCTTGCAAATATTTTTTAAAACTATGAACGGGGCCCACTGAGATAGCCTAGCAGCTAAAGTCCTCACCTTGCATGCGCCGAGATCCCATATGGGCACCAGTTCGTGTCCCAGCAGCCCAGCTTCCCATCCAGCTACCTGCTTGTAGCCTGGGAAAGCAGTCAAGGACAGCCCAATGCCTTGGGAACCTGCAGCTGTGTGGGAGACCCGGAAGAAGCTCCTGGCTTCGGATAGGCTCAGCTCCAGCTGTTGTGGCCACTTGGGGAGTGAGCCAAAGATGAAAGATCTTCCTTTCTGTCTCTTCTCTGTACATTTGCCTTTCCAATAAAAATAAATCTTTAGAAAAAAACTACATATGGATTTCAAAAAAATCTTCGTGCCCAGCTAATCTTTGTTTCATTTTCCCATTTACATTTTGGAGTACCACTGCACAATTTTCAACACAATTTATTAGTGTAGAACAATGCCCAAGTTCTCACAGCTTTTTTTCAGCCTTAAATGGACCAAGCAGTGCCAAGCAGCGCTGCGGTGTCCCAGCTGCCAGCTTCACCCGTGGCGCTTACCTCCCTGCCCTGGCTGCCCCTTTAGTTCTCTGGCTTCCTTGATACTTTTTTAAAAACCTCTACTGCTTTCCTAGACCACAAGCAGGGAACTAGAGAAGTGGAACAGCCGGGATACAGACTGGTGCCCATATGGGATCCTGATGCTTGTGGGCAGAGGATTAGCCAATTGAGTTATAGTGCCAGCCTCAGAAAGCAACTAATTGCTTTGTAAGACAATGTGAAATTATGCAGCGGGGTTGAGCGACCATGCAGATGGAACCATCTCCATTTCAGGATGAGACCTTTCACTGTGCACCCGTCATCTCACCCTCCCATGCTCCTATACACCCTTCCCCTCTTCCTCTGGGGTCTCCCTTCGATCGGGTCCCCCCTTATTTCAGGTGTCTCTAATCTGCTCAGGTCACACTGACCATGACATGTGCACATGCGTGAGCCTAACCAACAATGTGGCGCCCATACCTTCTCCATTGTGGTTTTCTAGGCCCAATGTCCCCATCTCCTTGCTGGGGACTTGCATGTTGACACACGTCCCCTCATGCTGCTGCTCAGGGTTCACCAGCCGCTGGCAAAGAAGCGTGCTGCATTTACTCACTCCCAGCCTTTCTGTGCAGTGGCAACTTGGAGCATGTCACCTCGGGGAAGGCAACAGTCGCACCTCAGGCCTAGAGATGTGGGTGATCCCATGGCTGGTTGGGGCGGCTTTGTGTTGCGGTTTGTAATGACTAGATCTCACTTTAGTCACCACTGTTTAGCAGGAACTGCTAACGACGATGCAGAAACCAACCCAAACATGAACAAATGACCTTTTATTTAGTACAGATACAAAGGCGATTGTGTGGTGCAACAATCAGATGGGCAGTCCAAAATATGGGGAGGAAGTGAATTTGTGGTAAATGTCATGATAGCCAGGCAGAGTAGTCAGAGGAGGGGAGAGCTGGGGCTGGGGAAGGCAGGCAACAGCTAATAAATAAAGGCAGTGACAGTGCCAGTCTCCATGCCACAGCTCCGCAGGGTTCAGGGTGGGATCTGCCTCAGCCGTCAGGGCCTGGCGGGGGACAGCAACCCCCGGCTGGGCTCCCCGCCGTGTCACCTGTTATGAATGAATGACAGGTTTCTGGCTTTCCACAAACACAGGGAGTCCTTTCCTAGGTTTTAGGTTTGAAGCTGGCTGAGTACAGAGCTGAGATGGCTGAGCGAATGCCAGCTCAGGAGCGTGACGTCGGGGTCTTCCTCCCTGTGCAGACTATAATTTTTTTTTTTAAATATGCGACTTTTTACCCCAGAACAAATGCTTCCTTCATTCAGTGTTTAGAACTGAACTATGCTGGACTAATCCCAGCAATTGGGAGACTCATCAAAGAAAGGTGTGGTGTGGGCAGCAGAGGTGAGCGAAGGAAGTAGAAGGCAGGGGTGGGCAGGACCTGCTGGTCCTCGTTCCAGACCACTTCTGGTGGGATTCCCCCTGCATCCTAGTGTCGCAGTTGCGAGAAAGTTCTGGGAGCCTAGATACACCGACAATGTCCTGTCCCAAGGCAGGCTCCTCATAGCGTTACAGAAACCTGAAATCCCCATCACCCTCTGTAAGAAATAATAAGGCACTCTGAAAGGACAAGCTTCAGACACAGTCCTGACTGGTAGCCACAGGGACAGGAATGGCCACCTCCTGGGCATGTGTAGGCGTTGGAGCATGGACTGCCCCTTCTGAACTCTCCCAGCCAATGGAGTGTCATCAACTGGATTTTGTATCTGTGGGGGAGTATGTCACACCAACAGAAAGGCTCCAATTACATGGTGCAAAAATTAAGTAAAAAAAAAATAAAAACACAATCTTCTTTGTATCTGAAAATGCCACAAGGACACCCAAAAGGGGGTGAGCTGGTGAACACTGGTTCCATGCACTCTACTGAAGGGACACAAATACAAAAGGGAGTGTTTTTGGTTAGCAGCGCTGGCCTGGTGCTGGCAACCTGGCTGGCTGACCGTGCCTACCAGACGGAGGCCCCGGACTGGTGCCTGTGGCTTCCACGCTGCTAGCAAGAGCCTGAATCTCATTCATCTGACTTACTGCTACTTGAACCCAGAAGCTCACAGCCCAGGCCAGCATCTGTAAGAACCATGAGAGCAGAGAGAATCTAGGACCCTGCCATTCTGTCATAAGCGATGGGAAGAAGACTAAAGGCACCAGAAGGGCCAGGCAAGGCCCGAGATACAGCTTCGATTTGGATGGGAGGGGGATGTCCCAGGACAGCAGGAGGGGTTAGAAGCGCAGGCCTGTGACGTCGGAGGTTGAGGACGGCTGTGGGCTGCAAGGGCCCTGGCCAGCCTTGACATTTTCACTCCATGCATCCCGGCCAGTGGCACAGCATCCTGTCACTTCCCATAGAACTTCTTGTTGAGCAGGAAGATGAGGAGGTTGACATTGACCTTAGCTCTGTCAAACAGCTTCATGACTGCCACCCCTTCATACTGTAGCTGCAGCAGGTCCTGGTGGGGGGAAACAATGTGAATTTCCTGACAGTTAATCAATTCTGTGCAGCTTGAGAACTTGGAAGGTGTGAGGGACCTAGGGAGGAGCCTGGCAGGAAGGAGGCTCGCTTCAGGGGCCAGACGTGAAGCGGGCTGAGAAGGCTCCCAGCCCAGCCGGCTGAATGTTCTGGTTAATTTGGAGTTCGGAAGGCAGCACCATATTTATATTCAGATACACCACACGTGGCATGACCATGAGGCCTGTTGGGTCATTGCCCACATCTAACCTTTGTATTTGAGAAAGCTGGGCTGACATTTCCCCTGTCTCATCCCCTGTTATGGGTCAGTCAGCCCAGGAGGAAATGCATGAAGCACGGAGAAGGTGACGAGGCTGGCAGTACCAGGAGCGCTTCTCTATGGTGGGTGGGGTTGGGAGGCGGGTAGGGCCTGCCCGGGCCTTGGTTGTGGAGCAGCAGCTGAAAATGAGGCACCACCACCCCCCACTGTGACGGGTGGGTGGAAGGACTTGCCTGCGTGCCTGGCAGGACAGGGCACTGCGGGGGAGGGCTCCTGTCTTTCCTGTACTGCCCCCATCCCCAGGTCCGGCTGAGTTTAAACAACTAGAGCAGGTGTGCGTGAGGGGCCCTGCCCACTTGGTCAGTTCAAGTTCATCTTGTTGAGGGCAGAGACCGGGCTGTGTCACATGTAGTCGCTACTCCCATCTCCTGTCACGGAGGCTGCACCACAGTGGATGGGATTTGAGCACAAAGGAATAAATCACAGGAGGCCGACTGGTGGGCCTTGAAGGCCTTGGTAAGCTGAGGGCACACGTGGGTAGGCTTCTGTGGAAGTGCTGGCTCAACCATGAGACTCACAAAATCATCCAGCACTTGTTCAGCTAACACGATCTGAGGGTGCCCAGGACATGTGACCAAGAAAGGCTTGCTGTCCTCCATGCAGGTGGGGACAAATAGCTATCCCTAACCAGAGGCCATGTCCAAGGGGCCACTGAAGCCAGGGAGAAGCCAGGGCCGGGAGGTGGCTAGGTGGGGCGGGGAAGGGACAACAGGAGCCAGGGCCCGGAAAGGTGCCCGCCGGCTCTGAGAAGACAGCAGCAGGGAAAGCCACGCCAACACAGTGGCCCCATCGGAAGCCACAACCCTCCGCGTCTCTTCCCACGGCCTCCTGGATGCATACCCACCTGGTAATGTAACATGAAAGTCTCCATTTGCACTCCCATAAATTTGGCTTTCACTTCAAAGTCTCCAACTTCTTCAGTTGGGCTGATTTCAAAGATAACATTTTTAAACCTGTTGAAACAGAAGCACAGAGCTTGGATGAGAGTGTTCTGTGAGATGGGGAAAGTAGGGGAAGCAAGCCTTCAGAGTCCAGGGCTTGCGAGGGGATGCAGTGTGGGCTTGCCACGCCCGAGGACTGCCAGCCCGGGGACTTGGCAAGGATGGCCACTAGAGCCACACGCCCATGCCTCCTGATGCAGATGCTGCAAGTGGCCTGTGAAGGACTGATTCTGGAGGCAGTCTCTTGGCCTTCCTACTGTCACCACTGGAAGCCAAGGGAGAACTGGAGTGCGCATGGGGGGAGGAGGAGGAAGAGCAAGAGTCTGAATGCACACCTGTCTGAGGGTTGGCAGAAGCAAGCCAGTAGACCAGAGGCAGCAACAGTTAGGAGCCAAGAGAGTAGGTAACTACTGACAAGTGGGGGTGCCACGTGGGTCCCCACCAGGTCTCACTGATATCAAGGTAAATGTCCGCCAGCCTGGACCCCCATAGTCAACCACATGGTTGCCTCATCCATTGTAAATGGAGCTGAGGGTCTCAAAAGCAGCCCAAAACATTCACGTATAAAACTATGTGCATCTCACTCAATGCAAATATCTTGCAAATATTCCTTTGGTGTGGCTGAAACACTGGTTTCTAAGTTCAGTAGCAAATTAAAAAGGAGAGATGCACATAGAATTGGACACTTGAACAAGTAACAGGCGGTAACGAGAAAAAGAAGAGAACTGATTATAAGCAGTGAGATTAATCCGAAAATGTGCATCAAGTGCCTAACCAAAATAACTCCACACAAACAAGCTAACAAAAAGAATCACACAAAGGTCTTGACTGAAAACTGGAGAAATGCAGAAAAATGATACCTAACCACTTTCCAAAACAAAACAACCAGGAAATACTAAATTAGAAAGCTAGGAAACAATTTTTGAAGATTTTTTCTTAGTTACCAGATTCAAAAAATATAAAAAATAATTTTAGTATTCAATAATGATAAATAATTTTCATATATACTTTAGGTGCTACTAGAAAACTATTTTCAGGCTGCAGTGGTTGGTGTGGCGACTAAAGCTGCCGCCTGAGGTGTATCCCATTTGGGCACTGATTCTAGTCCCAGCTATTATACTGCTGATCCAGCTCCCTGCTGTGGCCTGAGAATGCACTGCAGGATGGCCCAAGGCTTTGGGAATCTGCGCCCACATGGGAGACTCAGAGGGAGCTCCTGGCTTCTGGCTTCACTCCCCTGCAGCCACTGAGGCCAACTGGGGAGTAAACCAGCAGATGGAAGGTCTCTCTCTCTCTCTCTCTCTCCATCTTTCTGCCTCTGTCACTCTGCCTTTAAATGAACAAATTTAAAGGGGGTGGATGGGAGCTCTCCTTAGAGAAGGATGCATGCATGCAGTGCCTGTGGGAACCTCCTTGGCCTCGGGTACCTTTCCCTCATGCTTTATTACATTTTCAAAATCCGATAAACAAAAAGCTCCTCTTTGGTCACAGTTTTTTTGTTTTGTTTTTAAACAAGACACAACAAGAAAAGGCCGAGAAGCCCCAGGCTGCAGGACTGCCTGGAGCCTGGCGAGTGACGCTGGGCCCAGGGTCTGCTCAAGGCCACAGGGGTCCCTCAGTGACCCGGAAGAGAAAACCGCAGGGCAGCTGGCGGGAGGAAGTCCCTCCTTGTTGTTCTTGTTTCTGGTTCAGACACAGAAGAACTTGAAGAAATTGATTTCTGCTTTAAAGAAGGGGGGGAAAATCAATGTGGGATCTACACACAGGTGGTGAATGTTCTGCAAGCAAATCTTTCCGTGTTTATGACAGGTAGGTGAACAATGTGTGATGAGGCAGACTGCTGTGGGGCAAGTGTGCGTTTATTCATGAATAAAATCCCTCACGGTTGGCAGGAAAGACAAAACGGTGAAGAAAGTGGGAGTGGAAACCACGGCCGCCGGGCCTGCGGCGGTAGGAAGGCAGCTACTCACTGGCTCACTTGCAGGTCCTCGATCTCCAGGAGGACGCCCTTCTCGTGCAGTCTTGCAGCCGTGTACTTCAGAGAAATCTTCTTGCTTTTCTTTCCTTTCATCTCCCGCGGCTTTTTGGAGACCCTGTGAGAGAATCCATTGCATTGGCCCACTCTATAAACGGTGAGGTAGGCAGGTCAAGGGAATGAGGTCAGGAAAACCCCCGAGAAAGCAGCAGCACACAGGCAAATGGCCGAACGACACGAGGATCAGAATAGCCAGTATCTCTGCAAAGTGGGGGCAACATCAGCAGATTGCCCACATCCTTAGTACAGACTGGAGAACACGTCTCTGGACTGGATGACGTCTTAGCCCTCTCCATGCCCTCCATGGCACCTGAGTGTCCATCAGCGTGAGAGCTCCGGGCACCAGCCCCCGCAGAAAGTGCCGACCCCAGGTCCCTGAGCTATGCATGCCGGAGGAGTTGATCGTCTTCGGATCAACTGTCATGAGGAGAGCTTAAGCTGGCAGAGGAGAGAGCACGAGCAGAAGTGTGAGGGCTGGCAGGGTTACCAAGGCCAGAAGTAGTAAGAAAATGAGCAAGGGGGAAGGGAGGGAAATGAGGGCTGGGGAGTGGGAACCCCAGGAGGAGAATTTCCAGAACCTTGGCAAGAAAGCACAGCGGGAGGAGGAGAGGATGCCAGGCAAGGTGACGGAGAACAAAAACGTTACGGTGTCCCACTTCCAGCGATTTATCTTGAGAAATACGCTCACATGTGCAAAATCTCATCTACATCATCTACACATACCTATCTAGCTAGCTATAATTCTATATATTTGTGCCTATAGACCTAAACACAATTTAATTTTTAAATGATTTATTTATTTTGATTGGAAAGTCAGATTAATGGAGAGGAGAGACAGAGAGAATGATCTTTTGTCTGCTGGTTCACTCCTCAAGTGGCTGCAATGGCCAGAGCTGAGCTGATCTGAAGCCAGGGGATAGGAGCCTCTTCTGGGTCTCCTGCATAGGTACAGGGGCCCAAGACTTTGGCACGTCATCCTCTACTGCTTTCCCAGGCCACAAGCAGAGAGTTAGATGGGAAGTGGAGCAGTTGGGACATGAACTAGCACCCATATGGGATTCAAGCACACATTCATGGAGGATTTTAGCCACTAGACTATCCGCCTTTCCAATAAAAAAAAAATAAAAATAAATCTTAAAAAAAAAAAAAAACCATCGAGATCTGTCATTGCTTGTGAGGCCAGGAAGCAGTGACCACTCTGGTGGCTGGCACTGCAGCGCAATGAGTAAAGTGCCTCCAGCAATGCTAGCATGGCCTTTGGGTGCTGGCTGGTGTCCTGGCTGCTACACTTCCAAGGAAGCTCCCAGCTAACAGCCTGGGAAAGCAGTAGGGCACAGCTGATGTGCTTAGGTCTCTGCCACCTACAATTCAGACCTGGATGGAGCTCCTGGCTTTGGCCTTGCCCAGCCCCAGCTGTTACAGCGATCCAGGGCGTGAATCAGTAGATGAACGGTAACTGTCTCTTTTTCTGTGTCTATGTGTCTCTTGCTACAGCTCTGATTTTAAAAAAATTATTTTTTAAATGAGCACTCTGGCAACCCAGTGTTCTTGATTAAAAAAAAAATCACATTATTTGAAAGGCAAAGAAACAGACATAGAGCAAAATCTTTTATCTGCTGGTCTACCACCCACATGTCTACAACAGTTGGGCTAGATGAGGTAGAAGGCAGGACTCCAGGCCTCAGTCTGGGTCTTTCAGGCTGGCATTGTGGTAGAGTGGATTAAGCTGTTACTGGTGACACCACCAGTAACATGCCCTAGTGGCTCCACTTCTGATCCAGCTCCCTGTTCGCAACATGCCTGGGAAAGTGGTGAAAGATGGCCCAAGTGTTCGGGTCCTTTCCATCCATGTGAGAGGCCCAGATGAAGTTCCTGGCTTGGGCTTTGGCCTTCCCAGCCCTGGCTGTAATGGCTACTTGAATCAGTGAATGGAAAATCTGTTTCTCTACCTGCCCCCAACTCTGTCTTTCAAATAAATAAATAAATAAATAAATAAATAAATAAATAAATAAAATCTTTAACAAAATCAAAACAAATCCTGGGTCTCTCACATGGGTGGCAGAGCCATTCCCTGCTGCCTTCCAGGGGGCACATTAGCAAGAGGCTGGGAATGGACATGGAGTTGGGACTTGACGCAGGACACACTGACAGGGGATGGGGATGCAGGCAGTCCAGGTGGTATTTTAACTGCAGTGCCCAGCACCTTCCCACTACCCAGATCTCAATTACCACTCACCATTCTTTCTACAAAGGAGGAAGCAGTTCTTTCGGCAAGCTGCCCCGACACACCTTGTGTTAGGAAGTGCTCAAGAGTGGGGACATGTCAAGAGCATACCTGTAGTCACTTGGCAGGCTGGGCAACCTGTTTGTCATCCCAGGCCCAGTTTGCTCCAGGGAGGGAGAGGGGAAGAGTAAAATAAGGTAGGAGGGAGTGGGGAAGCAGATACAGTGAATGTTTCAAGCCTGGGAGAGCTCAGTGAGTCATCTGGTGATTTAGTGCTCTAAGCTGCCTCTCTGAGAAATCCTTCACATGGAAAGAAAGGGATAAAAAGTCAATCAGACAAAGACTGTACAGAACCTGCGGTGACTGCCTCATCTTCCAACCTTTGCAGTTGGTCCCTTTATGGTGAGATGGGCGCACTGATGGTGTGTGGCCAGAACCAGGAGAGCCCCACAGCTTTTCCTTGGTTCCTGAGAAGGGTGTGTGGTTCCGTCCCTCTGGAGGTGCGGAGAGGGCCCAGGGAAGCCACACGTTTAGTAACAGTTTTAATGTGACTTTTAAGTCTATCCAGGTTTGGAGACAGCTAGATGAGTCCCCGCCCACACTATCCTCCAATTTTTCTAGGGCCAAAGAAACACTGGGGAGCAAGACATGCTTAGCTAGAGTGGCCCTGAACTCTCCAGGCCCTCCCAGCTGCAGACAGATGCTGACCTCATAGGCCACCAAAGGGAACGAGGCAATCAAACAAGGGGAACAAAAGAGACTCTCAATGAAATCGTTAAATATATCTTGACAATAGGATGCTGGACTTTCTAACTTTGTCTATACCTAAAATGTCAGGATACACTTAAAGAGCAGAATGATAGACTACACTACTATAATAACACAGGGAAGATCAGTGGGGGGAAGGATGCTACATGGGGAGGATGGAAGGAGAAATCCCTGAGCCTATGGAACTATATCATGAAAAGTAAAAATTAAAAGAAAAATACTCACTTGCCCTTGCTGGCTAAGTTATCCAAGCAAGTTTTGATATAGCTTTTGTAGTAATCCACCTGCTCCCCGTAGAAGGTGGCCTTGGAGTTCAGGGCAGTGTATGTCTGCTGCAACTTGACCAGCTCGGCCTTCCTCCTCTGCCTGTATCTCCGCTGATTCCGAATGTCCTGAAACAGAATTGCTACCATTAGGAAATGGCAGGTCTTGCCTGCTTCCCTGCATTGCCATCACTGACTGGGACAAGGCTTTGCTAGCTGCCTAAGCTTACATGCATGCCTAATGGGCGGCAATCTGTGTCCACAAATCAACACAGAAATTTAGATTATCAACTATTTCTGGCCCCCCTGTCCCACCCATTTATATCTTACAGCAATAGGGAATGTATTAGAATCAAACTTCCACAATCATAGAATTTACTTGTCAGCAGGAGAGGGAGAGGAAGAGATGTGTGTGCCAGTGGCCAAGCCCTTGGGCAGGAACCCAGGGCGTTTAAGGCCAGGCTGTGGCTGTCCAAGGCCTCAGCCCATGCCACATAAGGACCTGCTGATCTGTTTGTGTTCCATGAAGGAGACCTGAGTGGGGACGGTCACTCTGGGCGCGTCTGACAGAGCCATACGCCAGCCCCCCCGGGGTAGTACCCTGGCGATGTCATTGATCAGCTCCTGGTATTTATTCTTTGGGTCCACGGTCCCGAGCTCGGTGAGCTTCTTCAAGCCCGTCTGGATCTTCTCCTTCTTCTCCTGCAATGTGAGGCTGCTGTCTTCCTGCACGGACTTGGACTTCTTCATCTTGTCGGGGGTCTTGGCATCACGGATGGCACGCCTCTGCATGGCCCGCTGATGCTCTGCTTCCTTCAGATGGAGAAAAAGAGATTCTTGACAAGCTTGCCACAGAAACACTAAACTCAAAGCTACATGTAGCCCGGGCATGTGGGAGCTCAGAGAGCTCCCATGCTCTATTCTGGAATGGATGAGAATCAGCAGATCTCTTCCACAGAGGTCACAGCTCAGGCTGGCACTGTGATGCACTGTGTTAGGGGGCCACCCACAGTGCCAACATCCTGCATGGCTGCCAGTTTGTGTCCTGGTTGCTCTGCTTCTGATCTAGCTCCCTGTTGACATGCCTGGGAAAATGGCAGAAGACAGGCTAAGTGCTTAGACCTCTGCATCCATGTGGGAAACTTGGAAGAAGTTCCTGACTCCTAGTTTTGGTCTGGCCCAGCCCTGGCTATTGCAATCATCTGGGGAATGAACCACCGGACAAAAGATCTCAATGTATGCAGGGAGCTGAATTGGAAGTAGAGCAGCCTGAAACATGAACTGGTGCCCATATGGGATGCCGATGACACAGGCTAAAGCACAGCCTACTATGCCACAGCACTGGCCTCTGCATTTTCTTCTCCAATTCCTTGCAATCTAGTTTGAGCATCTTCTGTTTTCATCGCCAGTCGCCACACCCCTCCCCTTCGGCCTTTCAAATCCAATGTCTACTTGTAGTCAACACCTGGATCATAGTCTAACCTGTCTTCCTGCCCTCGGCCCCAGCTGGCACTCCTGAAGCACCCAGCGTGTTGCCTTCTGCTTCCTCTCGGTACTTTCTGTGGGCACTCCTGTGCCACGTGTCAGAGGCTCCGAGGCCACAGTGTAAACTGTGCTGTACTGGCATGTTTGGGATGGCTGCAGTTCAAACTTGTAATTTTCCCTCAACCAGAACAATTTCCTTCCCGAATGTTTCCTTTGCTTCTAATGTCCAGATTATGCTACACTCACAGTGTGTGAAGCACAAGCTCAGGGTCAGGGAGGCCAGGGTCTGGGGCTGCTCCTGTCGTCACAAGTTATTTAGTGGATCCGAGGGGCTTGATATCCTTGTTTATAAAATGGGGAGGAAGGCCCTGGCACAATAGTCTAGTAGCTAAATCCTTGCCTTGCATGTGCTGGGATTGCATTGATTCATATACTAGCTGCTCCACTACCCATCCAGCTCCTTGCTTGTGGCCTGAGAAAACAGTTGAGGACAGCCCAAAGCCTTGGGACCCTGCACCCGCACTGGGGAGCTGACGGAAGCTCCTAGTTTGTGTCCGCTTAGCTCCAGTGTTTGTGGCCTCTTGGGGAGTGAACCAGCGGACAGAGGATATTTCTCTCTGTCTCTCCTCTCTGTAAACCTTTCCAATATGTCCATTCTGCTCAGTCAACACCATCACTCACTTCTGGCAGTGCTTTCATTGCTTCAGATTTCTATTTTTAATGGTTGTATCACTGTTTCACACTTCCCCAGTAAAAGCCCAGAGCTCACTGAGCCTAGAAACTACTCTGTGCTTGTCCTCAATCTACCAAGGTACACAGAACTCCAACCATGTAGCCATCAGTCAGTTGCAGGACAGGCTCCCCTCTGCAGGACAGCACCAGGAAACTTGGTACCCCAGGTGCCATGTGGACGCAGGAACCAGCCACCTTCTCATGGTAGGCATGATCACCCACCCTCCAGCCAGGCTCACACCTGCTCCACATGCCCGCCTGGGAGAGCTCCCACATGGGAGAGCTACTGGCCTTGCGAAGAAGGCATGTACTAAGCCAGCAGCCTACCTGCTCGCTGGTGGCCGAGGTTTCCAGGATCTCAGTCAAGGTCTCCCCTGGCTGGAAGCGGATGACATCCACAATCAAACGTTTGGTGCTGCAATGAGATGGGGAGGCAGTGAGGTATTGCCCGGTGCGCTCTGATCCTTATGTGACATTAGCGGTGACCTCAAAACTTGCATCAGTCCCAGGCTACAGCAGTCCCACAAGCAGCTGTCACACACAACACTCAATCCCCTTGGCCTAGTTAGGTGTCTGCAATGTCTAGCAGACCAGGTACCAGGGTCAAGGTTTACAACAGCGTCTCGGCGGACAAGGTGAAGTCCTGTTCCAAGGACGATCCTCAAGGTGATCATCAGGATGATAGGTGAGGCCCATGATGCCTGCCTCTGATGGGCCGCAGCGGGCTGGCTCACAGCAGGCCAGGGCCCTGTGCCCGCCAGCCCCAGTGCTCCTGCCACTCACTTTAGCAGGATGGTCCTCGCGTCCATTTCGGCGTTCTCATCCCCAGGTACATCAAACTTGTTGGTGAGGGTGAGGGAGACCTCTGTCTTAGCCAGTGCTTCTTTATTTGGGTCAGTGACATTACCAGAGCTTTCCCCTGAAGGGCAGAAAGAATCACTGTAAAAGAGGAGACGCTGGGGGCAAGGAACACACACAGAAGATGACGTGTGCCTTTGACACAGCCCAAGACGACATCTGAACAAGCCAACACACACGGTGGTCTGAGAGATTTTTTTTTTCTCTAAATGTTTCACCATGTGATAAGGGAAAAGGAGCCACATGAAAAATAACTTCAGAAATGCCTGGGTGCTGGCGCAGTGGCACATCAGGCTAATTTTCCACCTCTTAGCACCGGCGTCCCATGTGGGCGCCAGTTTGTATCTCAGGTGCTCCACTTTCCATCCAGCTCCCTGCCTGTGGCCTGGGAAAGCAGTCAAAGACGGCCCAAAGCCTTGGGACCCTGCACCCACGTGGGAGACCTGAAGGAAGCTCTTGGCTTCAGATCAGCTTGGTTCTGGCCATTGTGGCAACTTGAGGAGTGAACCAGTGGATGGAAGATCTTTCTATCTCCACTCTCTGTTGCCTATTGCCTTTCCGATAAAAATAAGTGAATCTTAGAGAGAGAGAGAGAGAGAGAGAGAAAGAGAGAGAGAGGGAGGGAGGGAGGGAGCAGAAAGGAAGGATGACAAGACATGCCTGAGCCACTGCAGCGCAGTTCCCCAGTTCCCTCTCAAATGCTCGCTCCATTTTGGGGCTGCATCTAATAAGTGCAGGGTTTTCAAGTCTGTCTGCAATCATCTCTTCTGGCAGTCTGCAGCCCAACACCAACACAGAGACCAAGGCCATAACAGTGCTGCCACCCTCCGCCACATCTCCCTGCAGGGCATACCTATGAGGGACTCGATGGTGGGCACCTCGCCGAGGTCGTCCAGCAGTTCGTGGATGGGGTCGTTGTGCTCTGGGGCGATGGCATCCTGGTGATCTAACAGAAGCTGTGGCAGATGCCAGCGGTCAGTACCACCCACATGCTCAGCCTGCTGGCCTCGGCCGTCCCTTGGCACTGAGCAGCAAGGAGGCCAGGCAGCAAAGCTCAACGCTCAGAACTCACTAACCAACTCCCCTCCCTCACCCTGTACGCTGACCCAGCCTAACTTCGGAACCTGGACAGCCCTCGCCTGGGGCTCTGCTGTTGGCCACCTGGAACTCAAATCTGTGACAAACAAAATGCAAGTGAAACCTACAAGCTCTGCTACACAAAGCTGGGCTTGGTGTGTGGTGCAGCCTGTTAAGCAGCAGCCGGGGATGCTGGCATCCCACCTCAGCTGCTCTGCTTCTTATCCAGGGAATGCTAACGCAATTGCAAAAGCAGTGCAAGATGGTCTAAGCACTTGGACCTCTGCCAACTATATGGGAGATCCAGATGGCGCTCTTGGCTCTTGGCCTTGTGTAGCCCCAACTGTTGCAAACACATGGGAGTGAACCAGAGGATGGAAGATCTCTCACTCTGCCCTTTTTTTTTAAAGACTTATTTATTTTTCACTGGAAAGTCAGATATACAGAGAGAAGGAGAAACAGAGAAAAAGATCTTCCATCCAATGATTCACTCCCCAAGTGGTTGCAATGGCTGGAGTTAAGCTGATCCAAAGCCAGGAGCCAAGAGCCTCCTCCAGGTCTCCCTCAAGGATGCAGGGTCCTAAGACTTTGGGCCATCCTCTATTGCTTTCCCAGGCCAAAATCAGGGAGCTGGATGGGAAGTGGAGCAGTTGGGATATATGGGATCCAGGCACATGCAAGGCAAGGACTTTAGCCACTAGACTATTGTGCTGGATCCTATCACTCTGCTTTATGGACTTGGCACAATAGCTTAGTGGCTAAATCCTCACCTTGCACACGACGGAATCCCATATGGGTAATGGTTTGTATCCCAGCTGCATCACTTCCCATCTAGCTCCCTGTCTGTGGCCTAGAAAAGCAGTGGAGGATGGCCAAAATCTTTAGGACCCTGCCCCCACGTGGGAGACATACAGGAAGATCATGGCTCCTGGCTTCAGACAGGCTCAGCTCTGGCTATATCTGCCATTTGGGAAGTGAACCAGCAGAGGGAAGGTATTTTCTCTGTCTCTCCTCCTCTCTGTATATTTGCCTTTTCAATAAAAAATACATATTAAATCTTAAAAAAAAAAAAAAAAGAAGAAACCTTAAAAAAACAAAACACCCAGAGCAATCAGTGTACTCTGGTAAGTCAATTCAAGCAACTCACACCCAGACTTTTCTTAACACTCAGAGGCTGGACCCCATCCTTGGAGCCCCGATAAAGCCTCCTGGGTACCAGGAGCCCGGGCAGTGTCCTGGGAGTTGAGCACCCATGCTGCAATCTTTCTCCATGTCCACACTGGGCAAAATGCCAATCTTTTTGTTAAAAAAAAAAATCTAAAGAAACAGCTTACAAGGGAAGCATCGAAGCATCTCTCCATGCAATGCACAGGAAGAGGTGATTATTCTAAATCCTGTTAATTCCACAGAGGGCTAAAGTAAAAAGAGAGAGAGGAAAAAAAAAAAAAACCAACAGTGTTGGTTTTTTGAAGCCTGTGGATTGGTGTCCATGAGGGAGACTTTGGGGTCTATGTGCATTTGGGTGGTCGTGGGTAAGGGAGCTTCACGTTGACCTGGTGGCTAGGGACACCTCGGGGGACACTCGGCAGTGAATGTGCTGAGTGTAACGAGCGAAGGAAGAAAGACCACGGGGAGTTGTGCTGGGGCAGACGCTGGCCACCGGACGGGGGAGCTGATAGTTAAGGACAGAGCAGGGAGAGGAAGCAACTGAAAGAAGAACACTCACGGTGTGGGTGTTGATGATTTCACCGATGGAAATGTAGATAACCGGTTTGGTGAGTGTGACCAAGTCGGAGTACTCATCCACATTAAACTTGTCCTGCAGCTCGGGGACGTCGCAAGCAGTCTGGAAAAATCGTCTGAAAGCAAGCACAGGAGGCAGCCCCCGCGCTGAGAGAAGCCAGCAGGGGCATGCATCCCAGAGACAGGGCCGGGAGGCAGGGTTCCGCAGCCTCTCTCTTCACCCGTCAGCTGTCACATAAATACAGCTCTCAGGGGGCCTGGCCAGTGACCTTCAAGACAGCACGCTGGGGTACAGAACCCAAGCTGCCTAAATGCTAATGCACACGGGTTCCAATCTCTCTTGAGATGCAGAGTAACAGGTGCCCAACGCGCAGCCTCTGCGTCTGTGCGCGCCAAGTCCTGGCTGCTGTGTGGGGAGGCGCTCTGCACCAAGGGACGCACCACCCACGGCCCCGGGCAATCTACAACAGGCTGTCGGTGGGTGCTGGGGGGCAGGGGGAAGCCCACAGAATGTATCTGGCCCCTTACCTGAATTTCTGGTAGGACTGGGAGAGGTACTCGTTAATGACGCTGAGGTGCGCGTTATCACCCAGGAACATCTTGTTGGAGGCGGCGTGCTGCAGCATCTTGGCAATGGAGCCCAGGTTGCGGCGCTGGTCCGTGGTCAGCTGGCCCCCCGCCGACAGGTCGATGATGTCAAAGGCATCGGGAGCCACGATGGCGGGGTTCATGTACCGGTAGTAAAGCAGGTTACCGATGATCTGGGGGGAGTGCAGAGGGACATAGCAGATAAGCGCATGTGAAAAACCACACTGCCGAGTGAGCCACAGACCACTCTGCTAACAAAAGACAATCAGGGAACGCAGTCCTGGGAGGAAAAGAAACACAAGTACGCAGCACGTATGACATGCAGGCATGCATGCTTTCCTCAGGGCTCAGGAAGGAAACCACCGAACAGCCCTCTGTCAGAGGTGGCAGGTGGGGGTGCGAGGATGAGGACACACCTGACCAGGACCAGACCCAAGCAGACTCCGAGTGCGCTCTCAGCACTCCAGGGCCCCTGAGGTTCATCCACCCTCGGCTGCTGTGTTCCCCTGGGGAGGCTTCCCTGGTCATCAGCACAGTGCACTCCCCCGCCCTCCCCTACCGGCCTCATGCTGCAGACTTCAAAGACCCCAGCTCATGCCCAGGAAGAACTCAAGTCAACACACATCTCTTCCTCAGGGGGAAGGGAAAACAAAAACAAAAACAAAAAACAGTCACGGCATTCCCCTTAGAGTTTCATTCAGAAAGAAAAAAAAAAAAAAAGAATTCACCTGAATGAACAGAAAGCCTAGAATCGAGGCCTCACTGTAGGAAAGCACAGAACTAGGAGAGAGAAGAAAAAAGCGTTCAGATTAAAAAGAGGAAACAAAAAAAGCAAGGAGCACAGCTGAGAGAGTTACCAGCAACAGCCTCAGCAGGAAAGTTACACCCGCTGCTATTCCCCTGGCCGCCAGCAGAGGGAGCGACTGCTCAGCCAAAAGACAGGAATTTAATTCAAGCCATGAAATGTCCTCCTTCTCCACCTGTGTGTGCTCCACTCAAACTGCACAGGAACCATGTACATGGAGTAACAGTTGAGCTGATGCCAGAACTCACCGTGGGCACTTACTAACAGTCAATGGTCAGGCCTAACTTTCCAGCTTTTCCTCAGAGGGCCAGTGGGGGGACAGAGAGGGGACAGGTACCTGCCAGCGTTGACATGCTTACCTTCAACAGCTCATCCTCACCAGCATCTGGAAACTTCTCATGCAACGAGTCCTTTAGCACTTTTGCAATGAAGCGCATCCCATACCTGTGGGGTGGACAAAAGCCAGTGAGCAGGACCAAGGGGCCGGAGGGCACCGCAGCTATGTTCTTATTGGGGTCACGGCAGCAGGCGCCACTCACGGGATTTTGTCCACGGAGCTGATGATAGCTGACAGGAACTTGTCTGTCACAGCCCGCATGTTCCTGATAGAGTTGTCCAGGCGGGTCTTGACTTCCTCATGAGCCAGGGCCTGCTCGGGGGTCACGTCATAGGGCAGTTTGCTAGGAAGGAAGGATCAGATGGAGTTAGGAGTAGCCAGCATCTTCCACAAATAAAAAGCAGAAAGCCTGGGCACCTAAGATCCCAGGCCTGGCAGGTGGTCAGGCTAGAGTATGAACCTGAATTTCTTTTAATAAAGTGAGAGGTAAAAGCCAGCAGCCTGGAACTCCATCAGGATGTCCCACATGGGTGGCAGGGACTCGATTCAGCCCTGTCCTGTGGGATACCAGCCTCACAAAGTGGTGGCGGCTTACCCTGCTGGGCTGTTTTCAGGTGGAACTTCGTGCCCTGAGTTATGTGCCAGGCACTAGAACAGGCTCTAGGAAACAGGAGCTGAAGAAGATATGCTATCATCTCTCACAGTCTGGTGTGACACACACACACACACACACACACACACACCCCGCTGTGCCCCAAGTCCACATGGAGGAGCTTGTGCTCAGACTGGAGAAGGAAGAGATCCAAGACAAAGGGACACCCGAACTCAGGAAAAAGGAAGTGACAGGGTCTCCCCGGAAGGCAGGTCAAATCGCACAGAATGGACAGCAGTCCTGTAGAAAATGCTAATAAGGTTGGACTCTATACGCCTGGGGAAGCCACCATCACGAATGAAAAGAGGAGACATATACTCTATCTACTGCTTCACTCCCCAGTGGCCTGGAGCCAGGACCTTCACACAGGTGTCCCATGTGGGGCCAGGGACCCAAGGACTTGGATATCCTCTGCTGCTTTAGTGGAACAGCTGGGACTTGAATCAGTGCCCATACTGGATGCTGGCATCACAGGTGGCAGATTAGCCCATTACACCACAGCACCTGCCCATGAAACCAACCTTCTATGGTTTTAAGTCCCCCACATCATGGATGTTTGTGCAGCAGCCCTGTGCAGACTGACACAGCAAATAGGAAGCCAGCTCCGTTTGTTGCAGCAACAACCAATGGGAGCAGTTGGTGAGGAACAACCAGTTATGTTAATAAAGAGCTTTGTGTACCTTATTTTTTATGTGATATGCTATACATCTATTATATTACTCAAATTTATAATGACCTTTTGTGCTTAATACTCCAAAGAAAGTTATAACAAGCACAAGGAATGACAGGAACGGCTATAGTTGGATACTACAATGTTACACTTTGTGACTTCCAAGGTAAATTTTCCTGAGATGTGACAGAGACTCAATGCCACATGTGTGGCACGTAGCGTGTGGCAGAGCACACGGCATCCCGGGAACAGCATCCCTGAGTCCAGGTGCAATGCAGACTCTCATTGCGCCTTGCAGTTAGTGACACACGGAATATGAACACATGGGGAGAATGCTTGGTCCGCAGTGCAAGATGCACGCAAGCCTCCTTGGAGAACCTGGTTCAATGCTCAACTCAGCTTCCTGCTGAGGCAGACTTGCAGAGCTGGTAGTGGTCCTGCCACCCACACGGGGGGGAGGGGGGTGGGAGGCCTGGATTGAGTCCGCTGAACCCACTTTCAGCCAGGCCTGGCCTGGTCTGGGCATTTGTGGAGTGAACCAGCAGATCTGAGCTAGTTGGCTTGCTCTAACAAATAAATATGTAAATATAAGAAAATGGTTTAAGGTGTTAAAATTGCCACCATTTCATGAAAATAAAAACAAAAGCGGCCAACTTCTTACAGACACCTCCAAGAAAAAATATCCTGGAATGGCCAGTGGGATTTTGACCTGGGCCATGAATGAAAATGACTGTGTAGCCCTGAGCCAGCATCCATGGAGCCGTTGTCCAGGGATGCCCCGGGAGGCAGGCAGGACCTGCTATACAAGTACTGAGGCAGCCGAGCACTGGCCGGCTGTGGGCCTCTGACTCCTGCTGCCAAATCTATAGAGCTCTGCAAACTCAATTCAGATGCCAAATGATTCCATGCAGGAGAGAAGCCTTTTCTACAAGTTGGCAGAATGTTCTGCTCGTTCCCCAGGATATGGCAGAGCATTACTAATTCAAAGTGTGGGGCCAGAAACTAGTCAAAGACACAATCAGGAGACTGGGTCAGAATGTAAGCTGGTGGCTGCTTCCTGTCCATGGAGGAAACGTCACTGAAACAAACGCTTTGCCAGGGACGAAGTGCCACGTGGCTCTGTGAAACAGGCTTGGTGGCCCCACGCACCTGCAGCACGTGCTTGCCCAATTCCCAGGAGAAAGTTCCACTCACCACACTCACTTTTCTGTCGTCAGCCACACCAAAGGAAACCAGAAGCCCTGTGCTGCCCTGGCCCTAACTTCCCCACCTCACACACAGCCTCACCTTTGCTTTCCATGTTAGCCTGGTGGTTAAGCCATGGCCTCACCTAGCACAGGGGTCTCCTGCGACACATTAACTTTGTTAGGGCAACTGTTAGAGATTCTGGGGCAGTTCAGCACTCACCCTGTGCCAAAGGAACACAGAGCTCTCGCTCAAGCTGTGTGACCCTCCTACCCAAGTGCCTGTCCAGAGCACTGGGCACGCAGCCATTCACTAACAAGGCCAGTCCCACTTCACCAATTGGGCCAACAGGCGTGCTCCCTAACCACCCTGACCTGCATCAGCTCCCTGCTGCACTCCATTTGCTGCGATGCAATCTTAAACCTCCCTTGAGTCCTAAGTGTGCTTTCATTTTCAGGTGCCTACTTGCTGTTTCCCACGCGATCAACCACTGAAAGAGGGTAGGCAGCAGGCCTGTTGGGCATTACCAGCTGAGCCCATGCCAACTGTGTCACTGCACAGGGCACTGGCACAGGTCCAACACAACATACTGGCTGAGATGATGTCACAGTGGGGCAACAACCGAGAGAACAGTTTACTAAGGAAAACTGCTGTAACCACTGCTAGATTGTAAATTGCAGGGTAGATAAACTGCTCTAAAAGAGAAAGAGTGAAAGGGAGAGTGTCCCGGTCCCCATACCTTGCCTCTCCTGTCTGAGACTCCATTTGATTGACCCACGATTTGTAAATGTCCACGGGGTCGGTCTTGATGTTCAGCGACTTGTCGTCCATGATCTCCTTCACTACGGGGGCCAAGATCTGTCTCAGGGCATTCTGGCCCCGGGCACCACGGTTGAAACTCACAACCATCTTAATAACCGTGGGGTTGCCGGTCACAATCTCTTGGATCTGATCCACCTTTGACCTATAAAACACCACATGTGAATCCCTTGGAAGTTAGCTGGGGACGCATGTGCCTCCGACACTTTCTCCCCTGCCTGGAGCACCTCCCCCTATGCTGTGGAGTCAGCATCAATTCTTCTATTAGACAACCATGCAGAGCCTGCAGGTTCGGGTCAGCTGCGTTCCAAATGACAGTGTTACCCATGGTGGTCCAAAAGTTCAACTGGTCTGGTCTGTCTTCTCCTCTAGACTTCCTCTGGACTTTGTATTAGCCCTACTGTAAAAGTGGGTGCTCCCCAAGACCCTCGGAGCATGCCCCACATCAGGGACCTGGGATGGGTGGGAGCCTGGGTGGTACTTCTCCCTTTATTTCCTCCTTTGCTCCAGATACAGGAAAAAAAACAATGTGGAAATAATAGTCTTACCCACTTTCCTGTAGCCCTTGAATCTTTTTGCCCTAATTAACTATGTAAAGATTATCAAAAATAAAGAAAAAAAAGTGGGTGCACCCCCAGAATCCTCCTCATGCACTGGCTGCCCCCTGGGCCCACCCGCCACCCGCACCCGCACCGTGGCTGGCCATCCCTACTTGATCTCCTCCTGGAGTGCCGTTTTGAAGAGCCGCAGCAGCAGGTACTCCTCTCTCTGGTTGGACGCGTAGTTGTAGAGTGTGAAGATAACGGAGTCCATGAACTTGGTGGACTTGTTCTGGGGCATTTGAAAAATCAGCTTGGCCAGATAGGTGGGATTGGTCTGCAACAAAAACCCAGGGGTCAGCGACTGTCGCACACAGGCATGCTGCATAACTACACTTTCAGCCAATGATAGACTATGGACACCACGGTGTTCCCATAAGATGGAGACAGGGCTGAAAATGCCCTGGCTAACAGCTATGGCGAGGTCACAGCATAATACATCACTCACATGTCAGTGGGGCTGCAGATGTGAAACCACCTACTTCAATGGCAGCTCTGTACAAGGATAACGCCTGTGATTCTGTGCCGCATGCAGTACCCAACAACGACCACAGACAACTGCATGACATGTTGCGGCATTTACGGTGTATTCATCATTACAGTGGAGTGTTCTCTTCTCTACTTATTCATTTAGAAGAGCTTACTGCAATGCAGTATGCTGTGTTATTAAAGGTGAGCAAGTTAATACATTCTCACATTGGAACCAAATGGCCGCCCTGAGGGGCGAGCATTGTGGTAAGCACATTAAGCCTCTGCTTGTAGCACCAGCAAGCTGTAACAGAGTGCTGGTTCAAGTTCTGGCTCTCTGCTTCTGACCCAAGTTCCCGTTAATGCACCGGAAAGGCAGCAGGAGACGGCCGAGTACTTGGATTCCTGCCACCTGTGTGGGAGACTCAGGTGGAGGTCCTGGCTCCCGAGTTCAGCCTGCTCCACTCCTGGCTGTTGTGGCCATTTAGAGAGCTCACCAGTGAATGGCACATCTTTCTCTGTCACTTTGCATTTTAAACAAGTAAGCAAATCTTGAGAGAAAGTATGCCCTATGGACTGACTACCCTATAGGTAGATTGGTGTATTTGTGTGAGACAAAACTGCCTAGCCACACACTCCTTAGAATGTTTCCTACTCCCAAGCAAGGCATAGCTGTACTATGAAGCTGGGGGAAAAAAATCATATTGCTTTACTTCAAGGGTTAGAACACCTATAGAAAAAAAAAAAAAAGCAGCCTTCACATGCCCCTCAGTGGGTATGGGAAATACTGCCGAGTGATGGGCAAGGTTTTCTCAGAGAGGAAAAGCAAACCAGGTTTTATGATACCAATTGCAGGAGCCACTTACCTGCAATAAATAAAACAGGTGCTGATAGGCCTCCAGCTTCTCCCGCTTCTCCTTGCTCAAAGCCTTGAGGCCGCCCTTCTGCTTGTTGAGCATCATCATGTCAGACAATTGTTCCTTGTTTTTTTTGGTAAGTTTTTTACTGTGGGAAACCACATCCTGGAAATGAAACCCAACATGCAGATCAAAAAGCTGTCGAGGTTTCTCCCTGGGCATCGTGGAAGGTTGTTTAACAACTGGGAAGGTCGACTGCCCAGGCAGGCCTTGCTGGACAGTCCACAGGGGCATCGCTTTGTCCTGTTCCTATGTCCCTGGTCTAGCTCATTCCCGCTTCAAGCTTTCCACGAGGAAAATGAGCCATAAAAACGTTTCCTGACCCAAGAAACCAACCCCTTTGATTCTACCTTAAAAAAAAAGTTGAACTAAAATAAATATGTGTAGCTATCAATTGCAGTTTTATTCCCAAGGAAAAGTCAGAAAACAATCTGAAAGTCGGATCCCAGGAAGGCAAAGTAGTACATCATAGTCTTTCATGTCACACTGCTGTGATATTCTGGGGGCAGGCATTCAGGCCGGGGGTTGGGACACTCTCTGGGGCACATGCATTCCACACTGGAGGCCCTCGGTTTGGGGCCCGGCTCACCCCTGACTCCAGCTTCCTGTCAACCCCAGGCCCTGGGAGGGAGCAGTGATGGCTTGAGTGGTTGGGTTTTTGCCATCACATGGGAGCCCTGGATTGAGTTTCTGGCTAATTTGAAGCAAAAATGTATATAATAAGATTACCAGATGGTGGAACTGAAGGAGGATTTTTATCATCTCTTCTCTACCTGAAATTTTATCTGTTAAATTGCTTTATTTCTTCTGTAAGCTGAGAGGCAAGTGAGGTTCCACCCTCCCTGCGAGGGAAGAAGGCGCACAGCTCCCGGCCACACAGCCGTGGCCCATACCTGCAGGGTGATCTTATTTTTCACCAGCAGTCCGATCTTGATATCCATGAGGTTGAGGTCATTCTCCAGCTGCTGGTTGGAACGGATGAGGGTGATCACCTCCTCCCGCATCTTCATGAGGTCCAGCTCCTCCTGGAAATCCTGGTCACTCTGGTCCAGCAAGTGCACGAATTTCCGTACCACAATCATAGGTGGATCCTCGGCGTTGACTGATGGGACAGAGAGCATGTGTCAGTCAAGAAACAGTTGCTGGGATAACTTCTAAGCCTCAGGAGGTACCAGAGGACTATAGAAAGCTCCTGAAAAAGGAGATCAAAAGACACTTTCATTTTGGTTAAAATAGAAAGGTTTGAAACCCAATGTCTTCCTTCCATGCATTTCCACAAGCTTTCACACCAGCACTACCCTGACAAAACAGCCCTATTTGCACTCGAGGAATCTTTTCACTTCTGAGATATGCTAAGACTTCCACCTAACAGTGTCTCCTCGGTTGTGCTGCTGGGTTATGACAAACGCCAGCCCAACTGGCAGCAAGACACCAACCAAGCGTCAGGTCTTGCCTCCAGGATAACATAAGAGATCTCTGAGAACACTCGGAACCTGGTGGGGCTCAGCCACACCTCAGCTCCCGCTAAGCCAGTTACTCACTGAGCGTCTTGTAGTCGTCACGAGCTTTGTTGGCACGGATAAAAGCCTGGATTTTGATGATGTCATTTATCTACAGAACAAACACAAAAGCAACATTCCCCTGTCCATTTGCCTACCAGAAGCATGGCCAAACCAATGGACAGTCCTGGCTCTTTCACAACCACTTGTAGGTACTTACGTGGTCTCGGAAATATTGGAGGCGATCTCTGTAGCGCTTTCTAGCTTGGTGCATCCTGGCCAGGGACTGGATCTGCAAGGAGCCCAGGAGTGAGGGGGAGCCCACGTGTATGGCACATGCCACACGGGCATCCCACCCTGCTGGGGAAGCCCACCTGGGACCCATACCTTCACCACTTCATCTCGGTGGGAGCGTAGGTAGGCCAACCGGTCCTGGTATGCCTTCTTCTGCTTGTACCCTCTCCACTGCGACTGCAACCAGCATACACGTCCCAAGGATGAGTGGATGTAAGAACAGACCCTCACCTGGGCTCCTCTGTGTTACCCAGGTGTGGATGTTCCCAAGGGACTTCAGTGAGGACCTGGGCCCGTGGTGACACGGGAGTGGCGGCAGGGCTGACTCCCCCTGTCCTGGCATCAGCATGGCCCTCACACCTCTCCAGGCAGATCTAGATTAGATCCCCGATTACAGGCCAGGACACAGAGAGCCCTCACTATCCTGGAGCCCCAGTCACCCGCTCAGAATGAGTTCTATGACATGCACTGGTGAACTTCTCCATAGCTTCCCAAGGTTCAAATCTAAACCGAGAGCAGGCATAGGTGCAGAAGACAAGCAGAGGTGTCCCCGTACCAGCAGCAAACTCCAGGAAGCACACTCAGAAACCACGAGGTTAGTGAAGCAGGAGGAACTCCGCCAAGGAAAGACAAGACATTGCGGTCAGAAGCCAAAAAATCACACCCAGAGCCGGAAGGTCAGAGGGGACAGTTTATTAAGCCCACTTGCTGTCTGCACCACAGGCTCCGAGATACCTGGATGCAGGTGATGGCAGGGATCTGCTTCTTTAGGAAGTTCATCCTGGACTGGAATTCCTGCCGCACTAAGTACCCACGGCAGCATGCCTGCAGCTTGGTGATGAGGCCCTCGTTGGCGAGCCACAGCTGCTCGCGGTTATATGCGGCGGTCACCCCGGAGATGGAACTCTGAAAAAGTGTTGAGTCACACTAAAGTCACTCGCAGGTGAGAACCGACGTGGCCACAATGTGCCAACCGTCCCTGACTGCTAAGAAACTGTTCAGAACAGCACTGGCTCTGATCCTCACTGTTGAAACCCTGTTGATACCATCTTCCTCTAAAACAGAGGTGAGTCCCCCTGAACACTGGCTCCCTATGCTGTTAACTAAACATCTTACTCCCCACCCCACTCTTATGTGCTGAAGGTCCTCATGGCGCTGGCCAGCTGGAAGGCAGGCATGCTCTGGATCATCTGGGCCTTTAACCACTGCCCAGTTCACTTCACATAATGCTACAATTCAGATACTTTACTAATTTAGGCCTCAGCCATTCCTCCAAAGATTCAAAAGGATTACTCCCAAACAGCTTTTACGGACCCTGATTTTAGTCTAGAGTCTCCTGGCTTCTAGGCCCTACTGCTCTTAACTAGTATCAGCCCCGAAGCACCTTCCTGGAACAGCACTGTGGGACAGAGGCTTAAAGCCACAGCCTTGGATGACCACGTCCTACACATCAGAGTAACTGGGAGCAAATCCCATCTCTGCCTCAAAACCAGCTTCCCACTAATGCACACCTTGGGAGGTGGCAGATGTTGGCCTAAGTACTTGGGTCCCTGCTGTTCATATGGGACACCCAGACAGGGTCTTGGCCTGGCTCAACTCTAACTGTAGTGGGCATTCAGGGAGTGAACCAGCAGTTGGAGGACTGCTCCCTACCCCCCACAACTGCCTTTCAAATAAAAAGTCACAATGAATAAATATTAAAAACACAAACAAAACACCCCACTTTTTCTGACCCACCTGGATCTCCTCCCGAGAGAGCTGCATTGAATTCTGCACGAAATCTGGGGGCTCGTCCCATCCGCCCTGCTGGGTCTCCAGGTTGTGGTAATAGTAATACCCACCTTTTACCCAGTGCTTCACCCACTTGCTGTTGTTATCTCCTGGCAGCAAACAAGAGGAAAACAGAAGACTCCTGAGTCACAGGCCCAAGGATCCTGTCTGATGCTGCATGACTGAATGGTCAGGCTTAGCCATCTCAAGGCAGACCCTTCCCAAAGCCTAGGCCTTGATGTCTGGGCCCTGCTAAATGATGCCTGTGCCATCTGGCTTAGCTCACGCACAGGAAGAGGAAATACTGATGAAGTCCAATTACGGAACTGCCCATGAATGATCACCAAAGCCCATGTCTGCCCTGCATGTCAGAGAACTATCTGGTCTAAGACCTATAGCCCCTCAGCCTCTCCTGGGAAGAAGTAAGGGCTGTGCATGGTCTTCCATAGCAGGTAAGTTACTTATAAGTGACACCTTGTAAGAGATAAACAGTCAAGTTGTATGAGCTTTCCCATTTTTGTGAACAAATGATCTGGTTAATACAACTGTTGTGATATGGTAGGAGATCCATGCACAGCTGGACTATCACCTCCTTCTATACTAACACATCTGTTGATCCCTTCATGTCTGACCCCAGTGCTCAGCGTCCTTTCATTTTCCCATCCCTCACCTGCTGCCAGCTTTTTCTTCTTGGCTTCAGCAAGGTCACTCTGGTAAGTCTCGCCGCACTCAGGGATGACTCCATAGAGGCCCACATCAGGGGACCGCAGGGCGCTCAGTGTCCTGCTGACATCACCACTCTCCACGGCCTCATTAATGGCAAAGATTCCTAAGGCAACTGGCCCACAACAGAAATGTCAAGGGAGCAGTTTAGAAAGCATCTGAATTCATACACTAGCTCCCCCAGCCACACCTACTCACACAGCTCCTCCCATCCACTCCAGGCCTCACTGCCTTGTCCAAGCCGAAGCTTGAGATATGGAGTCCCCTGGCATGCCCATTGCCACAGAGTCAGAAACATAACAACCGGTACGTACACCTCTGGGCTTCCTGGGTGTCTTTATTGGACTGCCAGATGCCACCTTGAATTTCATCCAACCACAGCACAGCTGACTCGTCCTGGGTTTCCTACACATCAGAAAAAACAAACATTAGGCCAGCAAAATCTAGGTATATTTGATGCTTGCGTTGATGACAGGGTATCTGGGATTCCATTACATTTCGGAAAACTTTCAAACACCTGGGGAACATGTGGATCAGTCAGTGGGAGTAAGTCAGACATCAGAACACTGGAAAAGGCTGTAAGGGGACGGCTCAGATACAATGGAATGGCTGCGATCAGGATACACTTTCAAGAGCTTGGTTCCCTGGGTAGTGATGCTGAGAGGTGCTACAGGACCTGTGCAAGGTCCCTGGGGGCTCTGCCACCAAGAGGGAGTTAGTAGTTCTTGGGGCACCTTGAGTTAGCTCCCCAGTCAGCTGTCACATAAAGGGCAGGGCAGGTCCTCTCCTGGCTCTAGCTGCCCATCTCGCCAAGGGATGCCTCCTTCCTAAACAGGCTCCAACTGTGGCAGCACCAGAGACTGAAATACCTCTTCCTGAATATTCAGTGAAATGAATAAGCATTAGCCCTGGAGCCTTGGCTGTAACCATGGGAACCCAACAAACATGTGAGGGGTACACAGCAAGGAATTCAAGAGGTTCAGGAGGTTGAGGGCAGCCAGCAGGTGGACATTCGGGGAAGGAGCCCAGAGAACCTGGGTGGGCCATGCTGGGGAGGAGCATGGATGCCGAACACTGGTTCCAAAACGAATGGCCAGCACAGAGGATAATGCTCTTTCCAGAAAGTTAAGGCTTATTTTAAATTACAACCTTCAGGACCAAGAGTCAAAATGGCAACCAAAACCCAAAAGTTGAATCAGTGGTGGGGAACTTAAAAACAGCTTTTTGCACAGAAACACACAGATAAGTGGGGCTCCACTGGCCCTGGCACAGTCTGAGGTGACCTGGGCATTTAAAAAAGAATGTAACTTAGATCCTCTGTTCTGAAAGCCATTGGCATTTTTTTTTCAACAGGAACTGTTAGCAGTCATTCTCCCATTTCCAAGAACCTGCCACCCTCCTGAGTTGAGGCAGCAGCTGTGGCCAAGCTCCTGATTGCACGCACCACTGCTGACAGCTCACACACAGGAGTTCTGCTGGCCACCTCTTCTCAGTGCCAGGGCCAGAGCTGGAAGCCAGTGCTGTTACAAAGCCCAATTTCAGAGGTGGTGTAGACGTTATCTGAACTTCCCCTGTGTCAGAGACGGGCCCCTGGTTTGCTAAGAAGCATCAAAGGGCATTCGTGAACAGCTTAGTCATGCATTTTAATGCTGGTAGTCTTCTCAGAAAAGGCAAGGCATTGTGGGTCTTGAGGGGACCAGGGTGGGAGGGTTATGTTTGTGATCATCTTGGCAGATACAACAAGATTAACTGCTCCTAGGGCTTGAGCTATCAGCACTGGGGCAAAGAGTACCTTAGGGGCAGGGTTTGTAATGCCCCCTTCCAATACTAGAGTGCCAGTTCAAGTCCTAGTTTCACCACTTCATATCCAGCTTCCTACTAATGCACCTGGAAAAGCAATGGTAGCTCATGTACTTGAGTCCCCACCACTGACACAGAAGATCTGGATGGATTTCCTGGTTTCTGGTTTCAACCTGATCCACACTTGCCTGTTGTGGACATTTGGGGAACAAACCAAGTAGATTAAAGATCTCTTAGTCTCTTAATCTTTCAAGTAAATAATTTTTAAATGTAGCCCCTTAAGAATCCATCTAGATTGTCCCATGTGATTATAACCAGCCAAGGTGACAATGAAGCAGAACAAAGAACTTGGTCAATAACCCTTTGTGTGGCTGGATGAGAGAAGGTTTGGGCTTTGAGGCAAAGAGGAAAATGCCTCTGCTCAGTAGCTGGAGCCAGGAAGCCTGTGGCGAAGCTTGGCTTTCCTGTGGGCTTCTCATGGAGATGGGCATGACCTGTCACTGAGTAGAACAAAGCAGCGGTCTCCAGGGTGCTAGTGGACAGACAAGGCCCTTGCTCCTCTCTGACAGACAGCTAGAGAAAGGCCGCATCAGCATATTATGGTGGGGATGAGCCGGTCTCAGCTGTGAAGGCTACAGGGCCAGCCTCCAGGAGAAATAGCACAGCAACCTCGACTCTGCAAAACCAGGCAGGGCCTTTTCTACAGGTCAGCCCTGTGGTCCACCTCAAGAATGATCAGTCAGCTGGGGCAAAGCTGGGACACTGAGCCCGACCCTCCTTGCCCTGAGCAAGGTGAAGCTTATGACAGATCTTGACCCTGAGAGAGGCTCTCTCTGCCATGCCCATGCAGACTAAAATCAAAGGATTCATGGAAAATCTTCATACATGCTCCTCTAGTAAGCAAGAGAGCTACAGTATGAAAGGCAAGAAAAAGAGTGGGTAAGGGGCCAGCACTTCAGGGCAGTTGGCTAAGCCTCTGCCTATGGCATCAGTATCCCACATGGGTGCCAGTTCTGTGTTCAGGCTGCTCCACTTCCCATCCAGCTTACTGCTTATGGAATGGGAAAGCAGTGGAGGATGGCCCAAAGCCTTGGGACCCTGCACTCACCTGGGAGACCTAGAAGAAGCTTCTGGCTTTGGATTGGTTCAGCTTTGGCCATTGTGGACATTAGAGGAATGAACCAATGGATGGAAGATCTCTCCCTCCTCTTCAAGTAAAAATAAAATCTTTTTTTTTTTTTAAGATAGTGGGGAAGTGTCTCAGGAAACAGTATTCAGAGACGACCACCCTGACTAAAGAAAGAGACATGCGGCCTGCGCCATCTCAGGTTCCACACCGAGTAGACTTTTTCTGCTCCGGCCAAATCCAAACTCCCAATTCCTCCCAGAAAAATATGTGCCAAAGAGATCACCCAAGATGAACTCCAACCCCTGAGTGGGGCACTTAACCCTGGGCTAGAACTGTAGAGACCATGAGATGCAGTCAACTGAAGGCGAAAGTGCTACCCAGAGCACAGCAAGCACAGATTCACAGCAGGCATGAGTGGCTCTTGGATTACTGAGCGCTTCCGCAGATGACCAGATCTCACACTAAACGGGCAAGGACTATAAAGCGTTACAGCTGAAGGTACCATCAACATGGGGAGCAGGGGGAGGGGGCTAAAAAAGGCTCTTCTGTGTGTACAGCACACTCCCCCCACCAACTATACAGGGCACGTCTTGCCCCTTAAAATTTCCATTAAAGTCTGTATTTTATTATGTGGTGTGCACATATAATGCAGGGCAAAACATTGTATATGTGCCCCTGTAGCCACATACACACAATATACCCCATTCTATGCAACATATTTATCCACTGCACAACACAAACACCGGTCAGCTAGAATGGCCAAATGTGAATCCTTCAGTCGCTACACAGGGAAAAGTTTGGGAAATAGCTAGAACTGAGGCATAATAGCAGAGATGTGGGAGGGGCTGGACTACAGCAATGTACCAAAGCGAAGTTTTAGTATTCAGCAACTGGTACTGACAATACTGGGGCCTACCAGCTCCATACTAGCCATGGCCACATAAGCATGTGTGCACACATGTGTGTTCATGACAGTGAGGTATAGAGATTTAAGCTGAGTTCTGAGAATGTCTGATATCCATGCCCTGGCCTTTAGACTTTACTAATAAGCACCTTCTGGAAGCATCCTAAGGGCACTGAAAGTGTTTTCCTATTTGGTCTTTCATGTGTGTTCATTTCTTCCTCAACCATAACAACAGGAAACCCAATGTGGTCTTACCTGTCGGGCCTGTAACCCCAGGCTCAGCCATTCCACTCACAGCAAGGCTAAGGCTGCTCCTGGAAACGGATCTTGCTCCCCCAACTCAAGCCCCCTTCGCCTAGCTTCCTCTTTACTCCGCTATCCGGCCACTTCGGGCTCTCACTTTGGGCTTTAATCTTCTTGGGCCTTCCATGACCTTGGTGTGCCTGACCTTAACTGCTTGTCAGCATAGCCACTCCCAGAGGGCACTCCTCCCTCCCTGTCCCAGAATCACTGTTCCCTCAGGGTGGGCATCCTTGAAAAGCTGTATGTCCTCTTTACTGCCTTGGTCTGTATAAATGAGCTCAATTTAAAACAAGATGGAAATGACATCAGTGGAAATGGTAGTTATAAAGACCTCTGGCAATCTTCTCAACATCAAAGTAATAAAAACTGTCCAACAATAAAACAATCAAACAAATAAAACTCAATCAGCAGAATCAACATTTTCAAGGCTGTGGAGATTAATTGAGGGCTCAGAAAAATTGGAGTTTCTTCAAGGAAAACAGCTGTATTCCAGCAGGGACAGTGAGCTCCATGTGCCTTCCATGACCTTCCCCTGGCCACCTCCCCTTCCTGTGAAATCCATATCTCCAGAGAACCGTCATTAGGTGGCCCCTGTCACATCACACTGACCAGCTATCTGTATTTGATCTAGCCTGGAGCTCAACCTGGACAAACAGCCTTTTGTATGAGGAGTATTTGTCAAAAACAATAAGAGGCAATGGACAGCAGGTCAGGCAAACAGATGGATCAAAAAATTTGGAATAAAAAGCTGCAGGACGTGGTTTCCACAGGGAGCTTTGAAAATCTGTCATTTCCCTGGGCTGGGAGCCTAGAAGGCCACACTGCATGTGTGGACGGTGCATATACTCAGAAAAGACCTGGGAAAGCTCTCTGCTCTCCCTTCCAGTGGCATGGAAGTTCTGGGTAAGTGCAAAGGAAGAGTGAGGGCAGAGCCATGAACCAGATTGCCTGGTGAAGGCACTCCTGGACACCACAGGGACCTTCAGCAAAGGCCTGGTGCATTACTGGCTGTATTGCATTGAAGGAAACCTCCCTCCTATCACTAACTGACCACTGGTGAGCCAGGCTGACTTCAGAGCTACAGACAACACCTGACAAAGCACACACTTGAGAGAATATAGAAAAGTCACTAAAAATATCAACAAGTACCATGGCAGAGCAAGTTGAGCCTCTGTCTGCAGCACCAGCATTCCACATGGCTCCTGGTTCAAGTCCTGACTGCTCCACTTGTCATTTAGCTACTTACTAATGTGCCTGGGAAAGCAGCAGAGGACAGCCCAACAACTCGGGTCCCTGCACCCACATAGGAGACTAGGAAGAAGTGCTCCAGGTTTTGGGTTGGCCCAGCTCAGGCCATTATAGCCATTTGGGAAGTAAACCAGCAGATAGCTCTGTCTCCCCTCCTTTCTGTACAACTCTGCCTTTCAAATAAAAAAGTAAAAGTAAATAAATCTAAAAACAAAATCAACAGCTTTCTCAAGCAGCTGACTTACGGGGATCTGACTTACATGGTCACTTCACATTACTACTATTCTTAAAAAAAAATCTTATTTATTTATTGCTCTCAGGTCTACAATTCCAAAATGACAACAAAGGAACATCTGCACCAAAAGGGACCACCAGCACAGGCAACCCAGTCCCTGCACAGTCTATGCCTGACCCTTGCCTAAGGCCAGGGTCATGGAAAAGTTGGGCGTTTGAAACATGGGGAGGCCACAGAGGATGATTCCGAGGCGAGTGTGTCCCATACCCCCGGGCTGTCTGTGAAGCTGCACTGTGACACGAGTTGTGCTGACAATGGTCAGGAACTGATCTTGTAGTGCCCAGAAGGAGAATACACCCAAACATCCCGCGTTCAGCCTGCCGGTGTGAATTCTCTTGCCAAGCTCCACAGAAGCACACAGCAGGACTCGAGTCCTGAAGTACCAAACAAAACCACCCTCTGGCAAAATAAAGCAGAAATTAGGACTCAATTTTTTTTAGGCAAAACATTAAAAAAAAAAAAAAGACAGGCCACACACAGCAAGAGCAGACAACAGAAATGACCCCCAAGGAAGCCCAAGGTTGGACTGACAAAAGCATAAGTTAGCTGCTTTAATAATATGTTCAAAGACCTAAAGAGAGGTGTGAGAACTCTGTCAAACTAACTAGAGAATATCCACAAAAACATGTTATTAAAAAAAAAAAAAAACAACAACGAAACCCTGGAATTGAAAAGCTATAGTAACTGGAAAATCAAGTTAATCAGAGAGATTCAATGGCAGATCTGAGCAAGGAGAAGAAATCAGCAAGATAGGTCAAATGAGATCATCCAGTCCGAGAATCAAGCAAAATAATGAAGCAATGGACAGTGCCGACATCCCTTATGGGTGATTCGAGTTCCAGCTGCTCCACTTCCCATCCAGTTCACTGCTAATAGCTTGGGAAAGCAGCAAAAGATGGCTTAAGTGCTTAGGCCCCTGCCAAGCATATGAAAAACTAGAAAATCCTAGCTCCTGCCCCCAGCCTGGCCTTTCCCCGACCACTGTGACCATTTGGATAGTGAACCAGTGAATAGATTTCTTTAACTGTCTTTTACATAAACCAATCAATCATAAAAAAAAGAAAGGATAGGAAAAGAATATAGGCAGACTTGCACTAAAATACAGATAATTGGATTGCAAGAAGGCAAAGAGAGTGTAGGGGCAGGAAAAGCTAAATATAGAATAAGTATGGAATCACTAGTCCAAAAACCTCTCTCTCACACACACAGCACATGGCTTCACTGTTAACTCAATCACAGGTTTAACAAACGTTTTCAAATCACAAGAGGGAGCAGCACTTCCTAGCTCGTTCTAGGAGGCCAGTGTTACCTGGATGAAAACCTAACGCAAAGGTGTTGCACTAACAAACTACGGATCAGACTGAAATCAACATAATGCTTGCCTAATCTGAAACTCAGTGATAATTACAGTACAAATCATCCCCAAAGTGGCTCACTAGAATTGAGAAGCTAAGCAGATGTCTTTAAAAAACAAAAATTCCACCTAACACTCAGATGGACCTGGCAGTGCTAAGCAAACTTTCCTTTAACTTTCCCCTTCCTCTGTTTTTGATGAACTCCGAAAAGTTGTTCCACAGCAAAAAGGAAATGCTTCAAATCCTACTCACATCCTCTAAGAGTTTAACACCATGACCCACACAAGAGCAGATGGCCTCGTGGCAGGACTGACAGCCATACAAGTCATGTTCTCAAGCTGTTTCTCTTGTGAGATACAGAACTAGCGCAGCTCACTGGCCCAAACTCACTCCCAGGTGGACAGAGGTGAGGCTGTGCCTGGGCCTTCCTGAAAGAAAAAGGAAGCACCACTGCCCCAGGCCCACACACAAGGACTACAGCCAGGCACCAAACCACAAATTCTGAATCACTGGAATTAAAGTCTAAAAACCCTGAATAAAAAAAAAAAAAGACTTACTTATTTGAATGTCAGAGCTATATGCGAGGGGGGAGGTGGAGGTAGGGAGTAGACAGACAGATCAGATATCTGCTGGTTTACTTCCCAAATAATGCAACAGCCAGGACTGGACCAGGCTGAAGCCAGGAACCAGGAGTTTCCGCCAGGTCTCCCACACAGGTGAAGGGTCCCAAGGCTTTGAGTCATCCTTTACTGCTTTCCCAGGCCACAAGCAGGGAGCTGGATGGGAAGTGGAGCAGCTAGGACTCAAACTGACTTTATGAGATGCAGGTGCTACAGGAAGCAGCTTAACTTGCTATGCCATAGCGCTGGGACCCATAGAATTTGTATTTTGTTTAAATGGTGTGCTCTCAAGACCAGCCAACATTGGGAAGCTCCAATCCAAGAAAATGAACCAAAGACTCAGACCCCCATTGTCAGAGACTGACACTTCCCTAGCGTCACTGGCTTGCAATCTAAGCAAGTGAAATCTACTGATGTCTTTATCTTAAACTGTTAGGAAACAGTGGTGAGTCAACCTTCACCACAAGATCGAGTGACAGTCCACATGATAATATGTCTCCTCAATGAAACCCAGGCTGTGTGACAGCATGCTTACATGATTGGGATGCAATAATGTCCCAATTTTAGTATATGTGCTGTCAAAGCGAGCACAGAATGCAGTAAAGTCAGTTGCTCACGGTGATGGAATCTAAGGGCATTTCAGCTTTACCTATAACTCCTCCACCCCAAGACGAAACCTAGAGCCCACATGTTGTGTCAGTACATAAAAACCTCCAGTAACATGGAGCCTTGCTCTGTTGTGATCTACCTGGCTTCCAGAAACAACATGGATCCCCTAAACTGAGTTTTCCTTCCAGTTCCTCTGCCTGCTGCAAGAACCTGACTTTGGGAATTTTCTAAGCCAAGGCAGCTCTGGGTCTTGCTCTCTATTGCTATTACTTATGAACAACGTAAAAGCATATCAATTAGTGCAACAGATATAATTATGCTTTAATCAAACCACTAATATATTAGACTCTGCTACATTTAAAGCAGCTTCTTAGAAAGCAATGGGATAAAAAGAGGTGTACATCTCATCAGTTTCCTCAACAAATTAACTTTTAAAACATGGGCTTGTGTTCTAATTACTCTGAAAAACTTTCAGAGTGGCATTATCACTAATCACCTGTAAAATGGAAGCCACCCCTATATGCATCAGCCGGTATGGTCATACACTGGATTATCATTCAGCAACTGGAAGAAATGAACCACACTCAGTGAAGGAAGCTGATCACAAAGGACCAGGTATGGCAGGGTTTCATTTACCTGAAATGTTCAAATGCGTCAGCAGTAGGCTGACAGCTGCCCAGGACCGTGGGAGTTTGAAGGAAGATGGCAGGTCCATGAGGAATGGCTATCAATGGGTACAGATGCCTCTGCTGGAATGTTCTAAAACAGGTCATGCTGATGACTGCAAAAGTTTATAAATATACTAAAAATCACTGAGTGACACACTTTAAAATGGTGAAGTGTACGGAATATGAATCATATTTTAACAAAGCTGCTTAGAAAGTTTTTTGACATTTTTTTAGGGTGGACGTTGCACACAGGGATTAAGACACCACTTAGGATGTGAGCATCACCTATCACAGGGCCTGGGTTCAAGTCCCAGCTGTGCTTCCAATCCTAGCTTCCTGACAGCATGCAGCCTGGCAAGCAGCAGCAGCAGGAGACAGCTTAAGTATCTGGGTGTCTGACACCCATGTGAGACTGAGTGCCAGGCTCCAGACTTCAGCCTAACCCAGCCCTGGCTGCTGTGGGCACTTCTCTCTTTCTCTTTCAAAGCAATTAAGTTTTAAAAATATTTATGACATTATCTACTGAAATTTAACATGAATGTATTCTCTAGGCTCTAACTCCTAAATGTGTGCCTAAGAGCAATACACATATACTTACCGAAAGATGTGCTACAACATCCACTGCACTTTACAACAGCCAGAAAAAAGTAAACAAACTTCACCAATGGTGAAGAGTACACAACAGTGAGAAGGCACAAACCACCACAGAGAAAATCACTACCATAAGGGACACACCTATTGCAGACTGACACAAATGCGTGCACGAGACAGGCTCCTTGGTCAAACACAGGCAAAAACACAACGCGCGACCCCAACTGTGGCTGCCACAAGAGAGCAGGTGGGTAAGGATGGAAGGCGGCCTGAGGGAGGTTTCGGGGAGTGCTGGGAACACTTTCTATCACCCGCATACCAATTATACATGGACAATCACTTTGGAAATTCACACAACCTCCTACTTATATTTCTAACTGCATTTTTCTGGATTCTGTAATTTAATCAAGAACTTAGTTGAACAGCCACTTTTACCAGTAATTTAAAAAGACAAAAACCCAAATGTGTGGAGCAGCAGGTGCTCCTAGGAGGCAGAGTCCATGTCTGTGTCTCCGTGTCTTCCCTGCCCAGGTAGTGCCGATCAAATGCATTCACAGACAGGCCCTCTCTTCTGCCCTCCCCTGCTTCCTCATCTCCATCAGAGGAGGAGGGCATGCTCGGGCCAAAGGGAACACCACTGGTATTACTCACCTGGGCCTTCTCCCTCTTGGCTCTGATGAGAGTGTCCTGGTAGTGCTGGGCCACGTGCGCCAGCACGCCCTCCAGCTTCGCTGCAGGAATCTGCAGGGCTTGCAGTGTCTTCTGGGCATCACCTTCATCCAGGGCCTCGTTAATTAAGCCAATGGCTAAAATCCCTACATGGGAAAACACCATGTTCTTTTGCTTTGCTTTTTGATTGGAGAGGCACAGAGACTTAAGACAGACAAGGAGAGTGCCCTACAGCTGCTGCCCGTCCTCCCTAATGCCAAAACTGGGAGCTCTCCTGCATGCAGCCAGCAGCTGCCGGTCCCCAGAGTGTACAGGAGCTAAAAGCTGAGATCAGGACCCAGGGCCAGGACTCAAACCCAGGTACAGCCAAACAGAAGGCAAGGATCTTAACCATTACATCAAATGCTGACCCTGAAATGTTACATTTTTAGTTAAGACATGGCATGAACAACAATCTTGAAATAAGTGGACTAATCAGAAAGCCACTGAAAGTACACATGATTCAAACTACATTTGCATTTACACTGAACTGTAAATTTTTGGTGCTTATTTTATTCAAATTCCTTTTTATTCCTACTCCCACTGAAAGCTCCAGTCTTTCTGTTCCATGTTTAACTATTCTAACTTGAAAATGGAGAGGATGTCAAACCTGGATATGTGATATTCCCCAGGCTTCTATAAAGTTTCAGGATGTGGCCCAGCAGAAAAGATATGCTTGCTGGTTCCCAAGACGGGGCTTGGTGTCACGCAGCACTGCTGTGGCCTCCCCATTACCAGGCAGGGGTAGGCAGGAAGCCTACCACACATGGCCAAACACTGAGGCAATCATGTAAACATCATGGAAGCCAGACAGAAACTGAGAGCCCAGGAGTGTTCCTGGTTGGTGACATACTCCACAGTGACAGGAGGCTGCTGACAGCTGAGGGCTCAGGAGCTGTGTGCCCAGGACCTTTCTAGGCACAACAAGCTTCCTCTTTGGCAGGTTCTTCCCTAGTAAAACTGCAACCACCAGCTGAGCACTTCTCTGTGTTCTAGGAACCTGGGGACAAGAGGGTGTCCCCTCCCCAACACATACACAAAACCACCACACAAATTTGTAGACAATCTAGGAACCGTGGAACTTGAAGCTAGGGTCTGAAATGAGTCCTCAACCTGCACAATTACATCTGATTCCAAGAACTTCTTGAGGCCATCTGCTGTAGTGCGGCAGGTTAAGACACTGATTATGATGTTAGCATCCCGTATCAGGGTGCTTCTGATTGAGCCTCCTGCTACGTGCCCCAGAAAACAGCAGAGGGTAGCCCAGGAGCTTAGGCCCCTGCCACGCATGTGGAAGAACCAGGGTGGAGTTCCTGGCTTTAGTCTGGCCCAGCTTTGGTTACTGTGACCATCTGGGGAGTGGACCAAAGGAGACCAAGCTCTGTTTCTCTCCTTTTTCTTCTGTTGTTCTGCCTTCTAAACACAGAAATAAGTCTTAATCACTTTTAACCACTGTCAAATGTCTACTCCAACCGCCTGATATTTTGAAAATAATACCCAATCTTAGCTCTCTAAGTATTTTTCAATCTCCCACCTAGAAGCTCCTCCAAGAGCCAAATTTATAGCCAATCCACGCCATCTTGATTGGTGACGTTCCGGGGGTGGAGGGAGGGGAGGCAGGGAGATTACTCACTCTCGTGCTCCTCTTGCACCACCAGGTTCACTTGGTCCACACACGCCTGGATGTCATTCCACGTAATAAATTCATTGTTTTCTGCCCGGGCCTGAGCTTTCAGCTTCATCAACTCATCAAGATACCTGCCCCAGCCCCAAGAAAAAGACAATGAAAACAAAGTGCAGCATGGGAAAAAAAAAAAAGACCAACTGACAAAGCGACAACCATGGCGCAAAGCATTCAATGAGCAGAGGCTGTTGGGACATCACAAGCACGTGATGTATTCCAAAGCAAGGAAACTACTCTGTTCAATAGCTTGCTACATGTTTTCAATTCCAGGTAAGACCAACTCAGGGCAGCAGCTCAAGTAATTGCTCTAAAGTCAAGAAATAAAGTCATACACCAACTAACTAAACAAGTGTAGGAGCAACTCTTCTAGCAAAATCAGACTCAGGCCAAGAACAACATGTGAGCTGAATGGGCCACAGGGACCTGGATTCCCTGAAACAGAGAGATGATGGTCTCGAAGGGAGGGGAATCATGGAGCGACAAGCTGTCACCCAACTGAAGGGACCAGCCCCAGAACTCCCTTTAATGGTAAGAAAAGGGGATATTTTGCCCTTTTGGATATGAGGTAATGTGAAAGTACATCTCACCAAAAACGCTGAGCTGGGTAAAATAAACCAAATTTGAAAAAGCAAACAGGACTATCTGCAGGTGGGGTATTTTACTTGACAGATGGCTCCATCTCCTTTAATATGTCAGTACTGTGGAGAAAGGGACAGCTCTACAACAAAAGGTCCCCAAGAGACACACAGACATAGTGCTGAGTGTGATCTTGACTAGGATAAACCTGCTCTCAAGGTAGTTTCAGAACAACTGGAGATTGCAAACAGACCAGGTGTGCTGATGGTGGGAAAGAAGCATTCCTCCTGTCAGGGTCGGGGCCGTTCTATCTGGGCTCCATAACAAAGGAGATGAGATGTTTGTACATTTAGGGGCAATAATCTGTCATGAGTTGTCAGTCTTTCAGCACGTTAGACTAAAATGGATCCCTCTGGAAGCAACACAAGACACAGCCAGAGCTGCAACAGCTCACTCGCCCAGGGCCCCACCTCTGGCAGTTTTCTTCCTCAATGTTGGTAAGGCCCGTCACAGAACTGCTCAACTGCTTCCACACGGTGTTCATGTCACCCGACTCCAGCGCCCTGTTGATGAGGGCCACCGAGGACAACATCTCCACAGCCACTGCGAGCTCAGGGTGGGTGAGGCTATGCTACACAGGAAGGGAGACCAGGCAAAGATGAGCCTAGATGATCTCAAACACATACAGGTTACCCTATAATGCCACAAAGTCGGGCTGAGAATCACTGCAGTTTGGTGATGAGCAGGTCAGCCTGCTTACCTCTGGACTCTGCTGTTGTAGGGTGGCCAGCTCCTTCTGATACAGGTCGGCAGCGAAGGGGTACACCTGGGGCAGCTGGGCTTCAGGGTTCATCAGCTCCAAGACAGTCTTCTCTGCAACACCCTTCTGGATTGCGGTGTTAATGGCGGCCACTGCGGCCAATCCTGGGGGAAACCAGGAGGTCACTTGGGCAGAGGACTGAGGCCAATGTGCATGGAAGGAAGTTGGGTTCTGTGGGTAAGCCACCAGCCACAAGCCAAGCCTGCAGGGGAGCTTTTCCTCTTTCCTTGCCAGAAGGGAGAACTGGTGGACCACTCTAACTACCTCCCACTGGCTCTCCTCACAGGTTCTCTCCACCAGCCTCCTGGCACCTGAGCCCACTGTCTTCTAACTTCCCCTGTAGGCTGACAAAGACAACAGGTACTTTGTGAGCTGCCGCTCAAAGCTGTTCATAATCTCTGCCATCTCTTTCATCTTCACAACTCAGCTCAGAACACTGACAGACACTGGGATCCTAACTTCTCTTCCTTGACCACCTGTGCCTATACACCAGCTGCTGTCTCCCTTCACTGTCCTACACCACAACATTCTCCTCTCTCCTCTGTCACCTAAGATTACTGACCTCATAAGTGCCACCTCTTCCAGGTTTCCCGAAGCAACCATACAGTCTTGCTGGCCAACTGATTCTAGTCCTACTTGCACAACTACAGGAATCTTTTTGCCACCCAAAGTACCCAGGGGTTTAATGTGTCTGGCAGGCTCAGGAGAAAGCTGGGAGGTGATGGAAGCTAACTCCACCTTTCTCTGCCACAGAGCCCCTCCCAGCCCTCCCGAGTCCTTGCAGGAGCAGCCAGTGGAAAGGCCCCTTACGTCTCTGATACTGCTGCGCAGCCCCGTTTGCGGCATCCACTCCGGCCTGCAGCTCCTCTTTCTGCAGGGGATCGGCTTGACCACTCTGAAAAGCATAGGACATTTGTGTCAAGCCCTCTTGTGGTCTGTGCTGCCAGACTGTAGCATTCTTGTATCACATCAGCAATCATTAGGGGGACAGGGCCACAGGTGGGAGTGACAGCCGCTGGCCACAGGAGGCTGGAGCCCAAAGCCTGGCTGGAGCCAAGGTACAGAGTTTCCCAGACGCCCGCACGTTTTCAAAAATAATCTTGTGACGAGCAGGGAAATGTTTACAGAATCACTAACACTCTGAAGCTGCTCACTCCGACACACGCTAGGAATGTGTGCAATGTATATTTGTCCTTATTTAGACAAAATGCCAAGTCCTTCATGCTTGTTCCCCAGAAACCACAAAGCACAATCCATCCTCAGGCTCAGCAGTTACTTTCCCACTGCTGGTCTGAGGAAGAATGAGGTGTGTTTTTTTTAGTTTTTTTTTTTTCCCCCAAAGTGGAAATTCCTGAGGCAAGAATGTTAAATACTCCCAATTTTCTTTCCCCATTGGTGTTTAGTTGGGGACCAGGAGGGGACAGTTTAAGGGACGAAATGGTTAAATCATAAAGAAAGGCGGGGTCTGTTTATCTTACAAGAGGACCCAAAACCAATGTGTACTGTATCTGGGGACACTAAACAAAAGCAAAAGCAAAAACAAACACGATCACTATATGCAGGAGCCCAGGGGAGGCTGCCCAGGTGGAGGTGGGGAGTCTGGCAGGCAAGCCCCGTGCAGGTTTACCTGTCTCTTGTGCTGCCTGTCACTCAGCAGCTGCTTGAGGTACCAGTCACTGTTCTGCTGCTGCAGACCCCGCAGGCCCAGGGCTGGTGCCTGCAGAGCCCTACCCAGGGCCGCAGCGTCCTCCTGCTCCAAAGCCAGGTCGACATTTGCTAACGCAGAAAGTGCTGAGGAGGAAACAAGGCAACAGCTGGAGAAACACCGCTACAGGAACAGCCCCGTGTACTCTCCCCTCCCCCAAAACCAGCTCAGATCCAACTCGGGCCCTCCTTCTGAGGCCCAGGGCTTGGGCTGGAAGAAGGCTTGCAAGCTTTGGAGGGCAGGGTCCCCACCGAGGGTGTGCCTCAGGTTTCACAAAGACTCCAGGTCTATACCCCAGGGCCACTGAGAAGCTTCCAGATATGGGCAGGGAGTGTGGGACCAGTATGGGCAGCAATTCACAGGCCACCAATCCAGACCAGCATGACGCCTAAAATGTCCTCTAAGATGCCAAGTAGTGGTTGTCCAGATTATGTTTCAGAAAAAAATACCAACTAATCACATCTCTGGAAGACTCTCTAACTCTCCCAGCCCAGAGTCCCAGGAAAATACACCCAAGCCCCACTGGGCTAGAGTGCTGCTCAGTAAAAGCCTTCATCCCTCAACCACCTCCTACACAGCATCACCTGGAGCATGGTCCCCAGGCAGGGTGGCAGTGCCCAGATGACCAGGGTGGCCCAGATGGCACTGTCTGTCCCTCTCAAACATTCCCTCCTTCCAGTCATGAAGCCTGAGGTTGCACAAGCTCTGACACTGCGAACCAGGATGTCCCTTTCCTCTGTAGGTATCTTCCCTACAGAGTGGTTATGAAGATGAAACTGAATCACACACGAGAGAATTCTTGTTAATTATAAAGTAACACACATTATTATGCTGAAAGAATAAAGTAGCTTTTGGTTTTGAAAGTGACAGCCACTGGAGGATCATAATTACTTTCTTTATCCTTGAATTCCCTGTTGTGTAAAAGAGAAATCCAACCAAGCGACGAGCACCTATTCTAACATCAAAGGAGAAAAAAAAATTTTAACCAAAATACTTGGGGCAGAAGCTGGTACAGTGGGTGAAGTCAGCAATTATGGCATCACATGTGGGAACCAGTTCAGGTTCCAGTTGCTCCATCTACAATCCAGCTCCCTGATAATGGCCTGGAAAAAGTAACCACAGACTTTCCAAGTACTTGGGGCTCTGCCACCCACCTGGGAGACCTGGAAAAAGTTACAGGCTCCTGTCTCCAGCCTAATCCACTGGTCCTTGCATTCACTCCTCTGGGGAGTGAACTTGTACATGGAAGAGGTCTGCCTCTTCCTCTTGCCGCTTTTTCAAATAATTAAGCTTTAAAAAAATGGATGCAGTATTTTCCAATTTTAAAAGTTTCCATGAGAAAAATGAAAATTAATGTAAGCTGTTAGAAAGAAAAACAAAACAGCTCAGGAAAATAAAAGCACAAAATAGGAGGCAGGTGTGGCAGGAAAGAATATTTTATAGAACCAGTAGGTAACACTGAGTGGGAAGCGAGGGATGGGGTCAATACAGACGGATTCATCACTTCTCTGCAGCTTCCTGTTGACTGCCTCTCCCTGTGAGTAAGCCTGCACAGGAACTCAATGATCCCTGTGCCTGGGCGGTGGCATCTTACAGCACCTGACTGCAGGGGCACATGCCTGCCGGCTGGCCAACCATCTACTCCTTCAGCCCTGCAGCCACGTGCAAACAGCAGTGAACAAAGCAACGATATCCTCAACCTCAGGGAGCTTCCGAAGTACCGGGGGACAGGAAATAAAACCAACGTGGGCCACTGCAGGCTGTCCCTCAGCAGGTCCTGCACAATCTTGGGCTCTGCCTACGAAAGCACTAGTCAAGAATGCTTTTTCTAGAAGCATTTCTGTTTAAATACAGATGTAAAAACGTGAATGAAAATTTGCTAATATTTATAATGCACAGATGTTTACAACATCATCTAAACACATTCTCCTGCTAAAGTTTACCTAACTCTAATTTATTTTACTTGACAAAAACCCATTTAACCATCTGGTCTGCAGCTTTTTCTGGAGGCAGTGTGAATGGGCCTTCCTGCTGGCCCTTACAGCCTCGGTAAAGAATCTGAGAAACACACATCGCTACTTCCAAATAAAAGATGGACTCCCAATGAAAGTGTTGGACAAATCTAGACAATGGGATGATGGACTGTCTGACATTGTACCAGCAATGTCAGCACACACTTAAATAGCAGACTAATGCAATGGTAACTCCTTATGAAGGAATGTACTGTTGTGACAATATGGGGAAAATCGGGGTGGAAATTGGCGGAAGGGGTATCCCAGACTATACAAAATTGTACCATAAAATTCAAAACTTAAAATAAAAATTTAAAAAAAAAGAAAAAGAATCTTACTGAGAATTCCATTAAGAAAGCCCCTGGAGCTTCCTGGCCCACAGCTTTCCCCTTGCTTCCTGTTTTCCCACGCTGAGGAAAGGACAGCCCCTTTGCAGGGAATGCGGCCCTACCCTCCGCCTCTTCTCCATCCCCAGAACCCTGGGGGGAACTGTGCTCACTGATGACCATCCTGCATTCCCCTGCAGAGGCTGCCTTGCCTCTTTTGCCCCAGGACTGCACAGGTTCTTATCAGGACGCTCTGCAATGATGCACTTGAGTGTCTACCTTCCCCTAGACCCGGCGGTGGAGGTTGAAGGGGAAGGTTTGAGGGACCTAGTGCTAAGTCTCAGTTCACATGAGGACTACAGGAGACACATCAAGAGCACATACACAGCTTTGACCTGGCATGTTTATGACTGACTGTCTCAGCAAGGTATAGCGATACAGGCTATGAAACCCCAGACAATAAAGTACAACAAAGTCCCTTAAAGTGCTCTGTGCGCAGGAACCAGGCTGGGTACTAGGTTAGCACAGACAGCAAGGCATGGGGACCCTGGAGGTAGCCCTGCTGACCGTGAACTACACACAGACCCAGCACAAGGAGCTGCCCGGCTTGAGGGGAAGCCCTGCTGCGTGCACAAAGTCATCATCCACTCTTAACGGAATGCACCAGAATGTGACAACGCAGGGCATCCTGGTCGGGATTTGGAACTATGGTGAAACGTTATCAGTCTCCCCAGTGACCTCCAAATGAACAAACAAGGACGCTGATGACTGCTACCACTGCCTTGAGCAAAACAAGATCCAGCCTGGCCAAACAGGTTGAAATGAAACCTTAGAGATCTTTCCATGAGTCTTATGCCAGGAACTGTGGAGGTACCTCAAGAGTAAATCACTCCCACTTCCAGGAGTGCATGAAGATATCAGAAAGACAGACAAATACAAAACTGCATGATCGTATCTGCAAACTCAAGAGGAGACCTCAAAGACGGCGTGGTGACCTGGGTCAGGTGCTGAGGTGGGGCCTGAGCCTATCTTGGACAAAGGGAAGTTGAGGGGATAAGGGAGGTGGGTCTTATAGCGGGAAGACAGCATGAGCAATACTTAACACAAGCAGTTAGCACCCATCCTCGCCCACAAGTCACCCAACAACTCGGACACAGGGGCCCAACATCACAAAGCTATGGACAGGAGGACAGGAGAGCCAACCCCAGCTCTGGGCCACTTCAGAGCCTGACTTCCCAACATGAATGGGGAGGGGACAGTTAGGCATGGCATGCGACACAACGAGCCTACTGGGCCTGGCAAGTCCAAAGCAGTCCGTGAAGGCCTGCTAGCAGAGTGACAGAAAGAAAACAACACATTCAAAGAATCACTTCCGCTCAAAGTGTGTTACATGGGCTCAGCGTGGTAGCCTAGTGTCTAAAGTCCTTGCCTAGCACACACCAGGATCCCATATGGGTGTCAGTTCTAATCTCAGCAGTCCTGCTGCTCATCCAGCTCCCTGCTTGTGGCCTGGGAAAGCAGTTGAGGATGGCCCAAAGCCATGGGATCCTGCACCCACATGGGAGACCCAGAAGAAGCTCTGGGCTCCTGGCTTCGGATCAGCACAGCACCGGTCACTGTGGCCACTTGGGGAGTGAACAAACAGATGGAAGATCTTCCTCTCTGTCTCTCCTCTCTGTATATCTGACTTACCAATAAAAATAAAATCTTAAAAAACATGTGTAACACATGCTCACATGAAAATTGACATTGGAACCCTCATTTTGTTTAAATATACCTTTCCAATGGCCATACAGGCTGCTTCAAAGTACCAGGGTACCAACTTTTAATTTCTAGAGAGCTTGCATTTTTCTTTAAAATAAAGAATAGAATGCTACTTTAAAAAGGGGGAGGGAGGAGGAAAAATAAGCGTTTTACACAAAATATAAAACACAAGGGGGTTTAGGGTGGGGAGTAGACGGCAGCCCAGCAGACCTGCAAGAGGTCGGCACAGGCCCAGGATCAAGTGCAAGTAAGAGAGGCCACCCAGAGTCACTGATGAAGGAACCAGAAGCAGAGAACTCGTAGGCTGCAGTGAGCAGTAACTCCTGCTGATGCCTGAAGTAAACACACAGTATCAAGGGCCCCGGGTCAGGTTGATGCCCAGGCTCTTCCACCATACACCTTTGGGTGCCCGCCACAGGAACATGCTTACTGTGAACTCTGCTTATCCTCAGGGGCCCCTGTGGGGAATCACTTACTGTTAACTCTGTTTATGTTGCCTTGAATCTCAGCCTGAGTGAGCAGCTCCTCATAGACGTCTCTCTCTCGCTCCGAGTTCTCTGTCTGAAGATGAGTCAGAAATGCAATTAAATTAGCTCATGTTTCTGGCGGAGGGGCACGACCCCAGCCCATTCGGGCTTCTCCCCAGCTCTGTGCTGGGCTTATCCAGCAGGAAGTACAACATATACTGCAATGACAAGTCTGAAAGGCAGATCCATGGGTCCTCCCAGAGCTGAGTGAACAAAGAAGGCACCGGAGGAAGCCTGCCCTGTGCAGGGCAGCTGGGCTGAGGGCCACATCCTGGCCCTTGACTGGACAGGAGAGGCACACACAAGGAACAACTTAGCAACTTAGTGCCTCGCATTAGCAAATCAGGTAGCATCTATTTGCCTGCAGACCAATTTAGCACCCACTGTGGGGGTTGGAATTTCTGAACTATGATAACAGATACAAAGAAGATTCTGAAGGCCAGTGTTGGGGAACAGCAGGTGAAGCCCCTGCTTGAAACACCAGTATCCCACACCAACTTAGTTTGATTCCAGCTAAACTACTTCAGGATCAGCTTCCTGCCATGGCATCAGAGAAGGCAAAAGGGTCTCCCAGATGGGTGGCGAGGCCCCAAACACCTGAACTGCCTTCTGTTGCCTTAGCAGGGAGCTGGATAGGCAGCATGATAGCCCAGAGTACAGCTAGCGCTCTGACAGGAAACGGCATTGGGGCAGGCGCAGCTCAATTCACTGCAAGCCAGCCCCAGACGCCACGTGCCAGAAGTTTATTTGCACAGAATTCAAGAAGCACAGGTCAAATGTAGTCTAATGCCAAAAAGATTACAGACCATGTAATTTCATGCACATAATATTCTTTCAAAAAGTAAACTTATAATAGCAGCCTGCTTAGCCCAGCGTCGGGATGCAGTGTAAATGGGGGACACTTCGGAACGAAGTATCAAGACTTGTCAAACCACAAAGTGGGTCAATTCTACCAGGTATAAATTACACCCCAATAAAACTATAAAACTGGTTCTTTACATGGGAGTCTTATCAACAACAAAAGAACAGAGAAAGGACAGATATTTCATTTTTACCCTGTTTTTAGCATTTGCCATTTTGTCCTGCTTGGCCTGGTAGAGTATATCCTGGTAAGTGGAAGCCAGGGGCTCTTCCAGATTTACAAGCATGGCATTAGGATTTTTCAAAGCTGTAAACGTGTCGGCTGGAATTCTACGGTCGATCGCTTCATTAATGGCAATAACAGCAGCATGCACTAAAAAAAAAAGAAGAGAATAGCAAAGCATGAAACACAGACTGCACAAAAGACACATGCTATACATGGGCACTGCGACCTCCTGTCCTAGAGGCTGGGGTGGGAAGGATGGCCTCCTGGGCTGTCACAAGCTGAGCCTGTCCCTGGCGATGCACAGAACTATGGCTCTGCCTAGAGGCCATGCTGGTGATGCTGTGTTTGGGTGCTCAAAGCAAGACAGTGACCAGAGAGCCTGCAAGGAGCACTCTACAGAGATGTTCTCCTGCAGTCACCAAATACCACACTGAAATGTAGGTATGACTTTCTCAATGTTTTTATTTTTAACACATTATGTCCCACTCTCCTACACAGAGGACACTTATGAAAACCTAAATTAAGCAATTAAATATACTACTTATGGCAAGCTTAAAAATAAATTCCATGTTGTTGAAATAAGTGCAGGATTGAAAATGTGTGACTTAATGGGCTAATTAAAATAGTTTATTTTCAAATAATAATATCATAGAACCCCATCACAACATTTATAACTGTGTCTATGGAGCCAGCGTTGTGGCATGGTGGGTTAAGCCTGTGTCTATAGTGCCAGAATCCTTACAAGCACTGGTTCAAACCCCATTGCTCCACTTCAGATCCTACTCTCTGCTAATGTGCCTGGAAACACAGCAGAAGATAGTGTGAGTGCTTGGGCCCCTCCACACACATAGGAGACTTGAATGAAGCTCCTGGCTTCAACCTGCCCAGTCCCAGCTGAACCAGCAGATGGAAGATCTTTCTGTATCTCTCCCTCTCTAAATGCCTTTCAAATAAATCAATCAATATTAAAAAGGGAAAAAAGCCAACTACCTATGCACTTCAACCTGCCATCAAAGTTCATAATGTTCAGGATCACCACTATGGGATTTACTTTGGCAATGTTAGCAACACGTCCTCATCTGAGCCCACAGCACGCCCCCCTTACGTGCAGCTTCATCCACGGAGAGCTCATTGGCCAGGATGCCCCCGATCTTGCTGAAGGCAGGCATCTGGATCCCATACTTCTCCAGCTCAATCTTCATGTTGTTGATTTCTTCTTCTGCAGAAGGGAATTAAAACCCAGCCAAGCAAGTTAAGCACCTTTCCCCAACTTAGAAAAGGTAACAGATTACCCCACTATGAAACAGGACGAAATGGCGTCCATCCCTAGGGCAGTTACAAGGGATCAGGACCCTAAGTGAGAGGAGCCTGATACACAAAATGATGCCCTCCACAGGCACGAGCTAGCGTTGTGGTTATTGTATCAAAGGCATCAAAAACAGCTATAAAGGGAGAAGGCCACGGAGGAAACAGCTTTGATAACTGCTCCATCAGGCATTTCCTGCAATGAACTTATGAACAGAGCTCAGAACCAGCTCAGTACAACCAGGCTGTACAGACTGCCTGGCCATCTCAGTCTGTACAACCCAGATGAATAGCTGCTACTCGGCATGGGTTCTAAGGCAGAAAGCCTAATGACAAAGAAAACAGCGTGTGAGCTCTGACCCCAGCCCTAGGTCTTCAAAACAACTTCCCTGGATGGAACGACACCACAGATAAAAGCTTTTAACATTTTTGCTTTCAGGGTGAGAGAGTAATCTCCAGTTTGAAGATGTCATCTATCTGACCCCTAACTAATACTACATCACGGCCCACCCCTGTCTCTCCTTTTCTTTGAGGGCCTGGCTACAGCAAACACTCAAAGAGACCCCACTCAAAGAAGTTTACATGTTAAAAATTGCTGAATTATCACTCCCTCTTCCCCCAACCTTGCTTAGTCCACAACAGGTGCCTGCCATAGGGAAAGGTATTATTCCTGTATTAGCTACAGGAAAACAGAATCACTCACAGTGCTTACACTGTGAGAGACTAGAACCTGAAGTCCCAAGTTCAGTGCCTCTCTCACCATTCTGGAGGCAAGTTATTAATATCCTTTTGGGTTTACTGCCAGAGTGCTTGTTTAAGCACCTAAATGGGCACAACTAATCCTCCAGGCTATTCCCACATCAATCAAATATTTTTCCTGCCTCTTGTGTGATCCCTTACCTGTGAAGTCCACCTTTCCGTATAGGTCCTGGATCTGTGGGGCCAGGCCAAGCTTGAACAGGTACAAGCTGGAGACAGAGGGAGGAAAGTCAGCTTTCTCACTGACCCCAGGGGCTGCTGTCTTCATGGTCAGACAGCAAGTCAAGTCTTACTCAACTTTGTTACTGATGGATAAGCTTCATCCAGACAACTTTAGAAGTTTTTTAAAGAATAAAACACATACACACCCCTGCGTCAAAGCTCCATGCAGCCAGGGATGAGAGCAGCCTTACTCATCTATGAACCCAGAGCCCAGCACACACTGACCCAATGTGTTCATGGGTGGGTGGAGACCTGTCTGTGAGCCTCAGGTAGGCAAAGGGGCTGCAAAGGCACTAGCAGGTCAGGGTTATAAAGTGAAGAGAGACCATCAGAAGGGCACTTCACAAAGACGGATATGACCAAGACACTGACAGTCTAGCAGTGAGGGAAACATTTTTTAAAAATCATAGAAGCTTAACAGAGTGACCTATAGTTTTTACAATTAATGTGTAAACCTTAGCATCATGTAAATACAAACAAGTATCATGTATACTACAGTCACAGAATTCCACTGCCTGTAATAAACTCAAATGTACAATCTGTTTTTTTGAATGTTCCCTCAATGGAGCACAACTAGCATCACATGCACACAAGTAAGTGCTTCTCTTCACTGCTCAGCACACAGCACGGAACTGTGACAGCCACCTCTCAGATTTTAACCTGTCTAAAAACTGCCCAAAACAATTTTATCTGAACATAACCTGCCTCCTACTATATTTTCCTATTATTATGCCCCACTTGCACTATGAATGTCTAAGAACACTTCTGAATCTTTGCTCTTATCTTCCATGCCTGCTTTTAAAATAACACATTATTAGGGGCCTACAATGGGGTCAGCCTGAGATCTAACTTGCAGTTGGCTTTTCTCTTTCTCAAACGGGGAGAAGGAAGCTGTGACAATCTACCTGGAGTCCAATTATCTTGCTGCATGAGAGAAACCTACAAGTCCCTGTGCAGATGATTCTGAAGCCCAGCAGTGGACTGAGGAGACGGAATCTGGCACAGGACCGCAGCCCCTTCTTGGAACTCTCTCAGCCAGGTAAATGGGTGCACTCAGCATCACATAATATGTTGCCACGCACTGGGGCAGCACGCCTGTTCAGTACTTCTCTGCAGACACATATGTAAGCAGACAAATCCTCGAAACAACCTCAGTTCATTCTTAGCCAATCCTGCCAACAAGACGAGCTTCCATCAAACATCAACTACATTTTCAAATCCTTAGGCTTTGCTCAAATTTGGGCTAAGAAACTATAGAAATTAGCTCTTAGAATAACCAAACATAGAAAATACACAGGCATTCAGAATAATAGAAAGTCGGACTCTAGTCGGATAGCAGGGTGGCATCTAACAAAATGATCTGGCTTGACTGCAGTGCAGCCAGTGCTGCTGGCAGAACGCCAGGTAAGGCTGTAGGAAAAGACCAAGAGAAAAGCAGGGAGGGATTGCCTGGGAGATGAAGTGTATGCCACGGTGGGCCACAGAGGGCACCTGCCTCAAACACAGCAGATGAATACGCTCTGAGCTGTTGCAGACATCGCCTACGTATCACCAGATGGTGCCAACTCACCCTCTGGGAAAAACAGCGTAGGAGAAACTGGAAATCTCAAACTAGAACACACTGCTCTCTGTGTACACAAACTACACATTCAAGGGGAGTAGAAAACAATGGGGGACTTCCTCCCTTTGTGCTTTTGAGGCTCACTAGAAAGGCATTGCTAACTCTTCATCTCTGTTTTAGAGAAAGTTTGAGGGATGTGGGATCCAGGTTACACTGAAGGGTACAGGCCCCGAACCAGAGGAGGAATTCTGAACCAGCTCACTCTTGGCTTCTGGCAAGTTCAGATACCCACTGCAGGTAAAGCTAGCACACCATTATCAACACAAACCTCACACAGCACCAAGTCAACGCCCATTCAACCCCATGCTCAGAAAAAACCTGATTTTGGCTCAGACACATACATTTGAAATTGTTACATTCTACATTAATTCTGTGTGTGTATTTCATATGAAATCTGGTAAAAACCACTCTAATTAACTATGTAAAGATTGTCAAAAATACGATTAAAACAAATGCAAAAAAAAAAAAGAAAAAGAAAAAGAAATCTGGTAAAACCAAGGACATAGTATATGTCTTATGAAAAAACCAGGCACAATAGGCTTCTCATAAATACACGTGTATACAATTATCATGTATGAAGCACATATAAAAAAGAACAGCCCACAGAAATCTCATATTCATGTTCTGCTTACCTGTACTACCTTCTCTTTTAGTCCCATGGCCACTGGGTAAATCTGCTATATATGATACACAACTCTGCACTCCTGTAGTGTAACACTATGGTTCACTCCTATGCCAATTCTTGTGGTACACTATAATACTCCTATTTGAACATTATTATACTCCTTTGTTATACGCCTATGCTACACTACTACAGTACACTCTAAGTATCTTGTGTCCTTCTTTCACACATATTATCTCTTCTTTCCAAGCCAGCACCTTGTAGATTCAAAGAGCTGGGGATTCAAAATTAAGGCATCTTCCCAATTTACCATGAAATTATTTAAAAATATAGACACTTTTAGTTCTACTGCCATAATTTGCACTGGCATAAGAAATTATTTAATGAGCGAATAAATATGAAGGTGAGGCTCTAGAAGATTAAAGAAGAGATTGTTCCCAAAGAGAAATGCATCATTCACAAAAACACTAGATCAGTAATGAAAGATTATACCATGTTTTTAGAAGAAAATTACCTACTATTATGGGAATAAACAAATCCTTTGTCCCTCCTCCCTAAGAAAAACACAGCTGTTTCTCACTATTTTGTTAGGACAGCAGCATTCTATTCTATTTGAAAAATCCTGAAGTTAGTGGGAAAATATTTTTACTCTAATTCCATGGGCAAAAAGCCACACAACTGCAATTTAACTTCTAAACCACACATTAGACCAAGAAAGCCTTATTACCTGAGAGCGTGGATACAGTAGATACATCTTGGCATGTTCTTTCGATCATAGATATCTGTGGTTTCTGGGTAAAAAATCTAGAGAGAAAAGAAGCAGTAAGATAGCCATCCACAGATTCATCTGAGCATCCACCAGCAATGCAAACAGAACAATGGAGGATTAGAAACCACCGTCAGTATTCAGCAGAGAACTTCATTAGGGGGAACAAACATTTCACCTGCAGGACAAGTAAGGAGATGCTAGAATTATGAAACAAACAAACAAAAAAGAGCCACTTGGTCAACCCACTGGATTTTCACTTAGGGATGCAAAAGCTGATTTACTTATTTCAGGCCCACACATGGGCAAATGGAATCCAAGTTGCAAGCCAACTGAATTCACCAGGTAAGTACATGAGACTTTGAAGAGCCCTAGGGATGGAGCAGGTGTGAACTCAGAACAGCCTTGAAAGTCAATCCCTACCTCATAGTAAGGTGGCACCACACAATTCAAGCTCTAAATGAAGGAAATGTGGGGTAGCAATGGCCGGCAGAAACTACAGAAATGCGTTAATCATGATAGAGAGCACACAAAGTCGTCCAGGCAAAAGACATTGCAAGAATAAAGCAAGATGGTGCCAGGTGGTACAGTGCAGTGGGTTAAGCCACTGCTTGGGTCACCTGTAACAGAGTACCAATTCAAGTCCCTTGCACTCCACTTCCAATCCAACTTCTTGCTAAAGCACCTTGGGAAGGAAGCAGATGATGGCCCAAGTACTTGAGGTCCTGCCACCTATGCAGGTGACCCTGAAGGAGTTCCTTCAGCCTGCTTGCACTAGTTTTTGCAGATGTTTGGGGAATGAATCAGTGGATAGAAGATACCTTTTCTCTCCCTCTATGCCTTTCCAATAAATAAGTAACACTTAAAAAAAAAAAGTGGAGCCATTATTGTGGTTAAGTCATCACTTTGGATGCACCGGAGCATGAGTTTGGATCCCAGCAATTTCACATGATCCAAATACATGGGTCTTTGCCATCCACATGGCAGAGCACGATGGCTCCTGGCTTCAGTCTGGTCTAGGATGGCCATTTGAGAGTGAAGCAGCACAAAGATGTCTCTCCTCTCTGTTCTGCCTTCCTCAAGAATCCTTTTCTTTTTTCCCCCAAAGTAGTATCTTAATTTTGGAACTAAGGATAAAAACAGAGGCTCAGGAAAACCTGTCTGGAGACATGACACAAGCCACACTGGCTGCTGAAGAGCCTGCAGCTGAGGGGTCAGCCTGGGAGGCTATTTTAACTTAAAAGGGAGACTTTAAATAAACAGCAGGTGTCAGGAATCTCAGGATTTAGGAGTCCAAAGCATTTCCAAGGTTTTGAGACCAAACGACTGTGAAAATGATACGACGGCCTCCTTTATTACAGAAGAGGGGAAGCTCACTTGGTTTAGTTTGAAACATGGAAAATTCTAGGCAATAGGAAGCTATCCAAGCAGAAACACTCAGCAGACTGCCAGAGATGCTGTGCTTGCTTCACAGAAGAGGGTCTCACAGTAACTGAAACCACAAGAACGAGAGAAAGCAGCTAAAATAAGGATTTCAAGGAAGGCAGGATAACTACAGAAACTGTACTCATTGGACAGACTGCAGAAAAAAAATATTAAAAATCGAAACAAAATATTTCAAGGAGAGCGTTAGCCAGCAGTACCATTTAGAAGGTATCATAAAGAAGAACCAAAAGCCTACTGCATTTCTACAATTAGCCTGTCTACTCCATAGAAAGAGATCAGAGAAGACGTCCTACAGATCCCACATCTGCATCTGTATTTGAAAAGAGACAAGTGTAAAAAAACAGGCTGAGTATCTCTTGAGTTCAAGTCACTCAGGAGTCTTCTGGACCCAACTCATGGAAAGTAGATATTGCAAGGCTCACAAGCATGACTGCTGTGTTTTCCTTGAATGGTCTTGGGGATTCCAAGCTTGCTGTTATTCCATTCTTGCGGTCCAGGACAACTTACTACTATAGTTAGTAAACCAAAAGCAAAGGTAATGAAACAATCACGTTAAAGTAGTAACAATACTGCTAGCAACAGTGAACATTAACAAAGCTCTTAGTGCAACTCAAAGGGGTTAAATCATTATTGTCCACTGGCACCATCCTATTCCAAAACAGGAACAGGAAGTCACAGGTGCACAGAGAAGTCAAGACACTCTAAGAACGGGAAGGCCTGCGTTTCCTGACGTTAGCGGGACCTAGTTCTCGAACATACCGGAGGCAAGGAAGAGGCCTTCAGCACTTGGCTCTGAAAAAAAGTGAACAAAAGCTTGTCTCCCACAAAATCCCAAGCTCCAGATTTAACTCAATGGACATGTACGTTAACAAGCTTGGCAAACATTCACATCAAAGTAGTTTAAGCCACTGTCTGATATTTCACACCTCATTTTTTTCAAGAGCCGTCTTTAGTTACAAAAATTTGGACTCTACAAGAAAGTATTAAAAAAAAAAAACCTTTTGTTTTGTTTTGTTTTGTTTTGAAAATCACTCTTTAATTTCATTACACAGAAATTAAAAGCCCTATCTTCTTATAGGCTTTTACTAAGAATGCCCACTTAATTTTTACACAAAAATAATTATCTCAGGCAGAATACAGCCTTTTGTAATCCCAAACTGGTTCTCCACCCATGAATATACCAAAGGCAGCTTTCTCTGCACAGGTTGATGCATTCTTTAAAGGCATTCACATTTGATTGAGTTTAACACAAATAATGCCTCTTATAAACAACATGGGACTTACTATTCCAAGCAATGCAAAAAAATATCCTGCCATGTACATCTTTTAGGGACTGTCTGCTCATCTTGGGGGGACAAATTCCTAGATGTGAGGGCCACCACTGTAGCACAGCTGGTAAAGCTGCTGCCTGTGGATGCCAGCATCCATCCTGACCACTGGCTTCAATTCTGGCTCCTCTGCTTCCAATCCAGTTCTGTGCTAATGCTTCTGGGAAAGCGAGGAAGATAGTCCAAGTGTTTGAGGACCTGCACCCCATGGGAGACATGGATAAAAGCTCCTTGCTCCTAGTTTGGGCTTGGCTCAGTCCCAGCCATTGCGGCTATCTGGGGAGCGAACCAGAACATGGAAGCTCACTCTCAAATTTCAACTTTCAAATAAATAGAAAACCTTTAACAAAAATTTTCTAGAACTGCAATTCTTAGGTCAAAGAAAGAGCAACAAAGAATGAGAATCAGAGCAAGGTAAAGGGAGCAAGAAAGACAGCCATGTCTGTGAGTGCCGACCCAGCGAGGCCTTCGCGGATTCAAGGCAGGAATCGGCAAGCTCCACAAAGGGCAGAGCTTGCCATCATTGCAGCAGCTCCACCTCACATGTGGAACAACCCTCAAAGCTCGCTGCATTCGCCAATTATGTACCCAAAGACATTTCTAGAATATTCCCCAAAGTCAAACTTTAATATAACAACTTACTGAATATGGCCAAATCACTGAATTGCAGGCTTAAAGCTGTGAATCTCACTGCATATGAGTTACAGCTAAGAAAAATTTCACTTTCACCTAAGTAGAAGTATCATCAGTGGGAGCATTCACTGGATGAGGGAAAGAAATGCTAAGAAAAAAAAAAAAAAAGAAACCACTTCCTAAATCAAATCAAAGAAAGAAAGAGACCCTAAGCATTTAAAGAAAAAAGAAATCAGCAAAGATTCTGAGAGTAAGTTTACAGCCAGCACTGTGCATCTCCATAAGGTACCTTGGGCAATCCGATCTCCCCCATGGCGTTCAGCCACTGAATCACGTTATCGGTGTGTCTGAAGTGGAGACCAGTCGCCTAGGGAAAAAGAAGAGCATCAGAATCCTGCTGTGTCCAGCTCACACTACGGCCCTTCCCCACTATGAGTCTCTGTTTCCTGCCTGCAACATCTACTTGTTGTAAAGATGGAATGGGATAACTTATCTGCAGGGAGGCCTTACTGGGGTGGTCCTTACAGCCGGCAATTGCTCAACAAGGCTTTCACACTACTGAGAAATGGCCCCCTCTCCAGGGCAGGCCTTGCTTTTAGCTCTTGCTGTAGCCTGCTCTTCTTATCATTCGACTATCCAAACAGAGCTGTCTACAGAGTCACTCTATTGAAAATGCACCCTTCAAGTCTTTGTTTTGTAAGAAACTTCTGTTTAGGATGTTACTTTTTGTTTAGATGCTATGCCTCTTCTTTGTCTTCCCTGGAATTTAAACATAACATAACATAAAAATCTCTTTTGACACTGAGTTGTAGCCAGTGGTACATGCAGCCCTGCTTGTGTCTGCTCTACGTTACGTGGTCCTGCACAGTACCCCTCTAGGAGATGTGCACACAGTGGGATGCCGGCCTTACCCCTGCGCATATCCTAAGTCAGCTCAGCAGTCAGCCGTCTCAGGGCACTAGGGCTTAGCAACCAAACTTCTCCACCTGTCTCAAGTTGGATCAATTCTCCATGTTACCTTGACCTTGAATAATATGGGGTGATTTTTTTCCCCCTCAAGCTCCTACTACTTTGCAGTGGCTAACAAATCTCAGGGCTTAGTTAAATTTAAGATTTACAGTAATAATTCCTCTTGTCACTTCCTCTACTTTCATGTAGGACTATGAAAATGTCTATAGATACACACTGTTACAAGAATCTGACCAGAAACACAGAAAGCCAAAACTCTTTCATGGCTGAATTTACCTTTGCAGTGCAAGTATTTTCTTCATGCTCCCAGGCTATTTAAAAGGTTATCCATGCTGCTGGAGTGCGCGCGCGTGCGTGCGCGCGCGCGCACACACACACACACACACACACACACACACACATATATATATATCCCTCAACCTGTTTCGCAACAACTCTCTTAAGGGATGAAATATGTAAAGCGTTCCTTCTCAGCTTACGGGAAAGAATCCCAGTCCTAAGCAAGGGTAGGACTCACCTTGTATCTGGTCTGCTCTCGATCATAGATTTTTTTCAGGGACACCACTTTGGGAGAGAAGAAGTTCCCCAGCTTGGCCAGGTAGACCCCGTTCCTCAGCCCCTCCTCCAGCTCCGTGGTGGGGGGAAGATCTTCCCCCAGGCATGCTTCCATCCACCTACATGAAAGGAGAAAGGAGGTCAGAACTGCTTTTTGGAAACCCAGAGCTCCGTGTCCATGATCACTGGAGGCTTAACTGGAGCACAGCAAGGCACTTCCACATGGGACCATGCCCCAGCCCAGGCAGGGCTCGGAGGCAGTGAACTCGGGAAAATCCCTGAGTGTGAACATCACCTTCTTGATAGGGCTGGCAGCTCTGGTGATTCCCCTTCCCCCACCCCCACCGCTCCAGGAAACTCAGACCTTTCAGTACTGCCTGGGAAACAAAAATCATTTGTAACAGAAAGCACCTCTCCATTAACTGCCACAAGCCTCCATTGGCTGGAGTGCTGGACACTCCACAGCAAGTGTCTAGGCTCAGGATCTGGGCCAAAATAGTCAATTCTTAAAGTACTGAAAGAATGAGGTCTTCATGGAAGAGGGCACAACAGGGAAAGGAAGAGAGAACTACACTCACATCCCCTCCCCAGATTTTAGGGAAGTGTGAGATAAAACAAAGGGAAGCTTAGCTGTGTGTATTTTCCACCACCGGAAACATAATTATCTAAAAGTCATTTGTGGCAATGCTTTTGGGCCGCTTCTGAAGAGAGACTCCTTGAATATCTAAGGGAAACTATTGAATTAGATTTTATTTTTGCTTCAATTTCACAGGTTTCAGGGGCTGGCCTTTGGCTTAGCAGCCAGAGCTGCTGCGTGCAGTGCCAGCCTCCTATATGAGTGCCAGTTCAAGTCCTGCCTACTTTTACTTCTGATCCAGCTCCCTGCTAATGCACCTAGGAAAGCAGGGGAAGATGACCCAAGTGCATGGCCCCTGACCTGTCTGATCCCAGACTGGCAGAGGGGTGCAGCCTGCCTGGCACCTCAGTGTCACATTCCTGGCCTGCCACTCCTGCTTGGGACGTGTCAGGCCTGTGGACTGCCAAAGGCTCTCGCTGGGGCCTCCATTCTTCCAGTTCCTGGCCTTAGACCCCTGGCTTAGCTCAGTGGCATGCCATGGGAAAAGCCGCTTCAGGCTGCCTGTTCCTAGCCTGACATCACATGGGTGGCACAAAGTGCCACTGGAAGCAGCCTGGCTTAGGACCAAAAGTGTGGATTTTCAGGTCTCTTTCTATAAAAGCCTATCTTTTGCAGATATAACATTAAACAACAGGAAACTATGCTACCTCACTGGTATAGTTAACAGAGTTGACATGAACCAGGCCCAGGACCGGATGCCAGTCAGCTATTGGCTGCTTTTTTCCCAGCAATGTACAAGATGTACAATGTACAATGACTTGGTACAAGACAAAGTTTTATTTCTTAAACAAGGAAAAATAACAATTTCTCTACTTCTCTTCAATTCTATGGAGCAGTCCATCATCCAACTAACACAACAGTTCTTGATAAAAGCAGGATGAACCTATGAAGGGCCAGGAATTTTTCTGCTTCCCACATTCAATGACAATAAGGTTTTCAAGGGGAGAGAAACGAGGGAAACAAACAAGCAAGTTTTCCTTAGAAGAGTTGCCATGGAGGATGACATCATCCTTGGATCGGTGAAATCGGCAGCATTTCGGAACTATCCAAACCACTTAGCTGAAATCCTCGGAACATGTACATATTAAGACTCTGGATTGATATGAGGTGGCAGTTCCTCATTCCTGGGTACTGGGACGTGTGCAAAGTCATGAGTGGTTTCCCCCTTTGTCTCTCCCTTTGCCCCAGGAACAATAAGAAATAGCAAATTTTGAAGCAATGAGTTCACCCAAGTTTCCCTAAACCTTGATCCTTCCCTCCCTGATCAACCATGTGATCATTATTAAAAAGTAAAATTTATAAATAAAAAAAAAGAGTTGCTATAGTAACTACAAATAGATACTGTTCACAACAGCTACATCATCAGAACTACACCCCTGCCAGCGCCTGTAACCTTGTAACACTGGTATGGAAAATAGCTGCAGTCCAAAGACATGCTTCAGTTAACTGTCCTCCCACTATTTTACTGCTAGGAGAGATGTAGGTAATAGCATTCTGGCAAAGTGCTCCTGGCAACCCCAGCCTTCAGGTCACAAACTAGCATGGTTTCTCATGAACCCCCACACTATAGCCTCAGCCGAAAGCAGCCATGTGGCACCTGACAGCACAAAGGAAAAAAACCACCAGCATCTCAAAGTCAGGTGAGCACTCAAGAAGGCTACAGATAAAGAAGACAGGAGGTACTTGGACCCTATATCGATACCAGATCCCAGGAGTGGGCCAGTCCTCCTCTGCTGCTGGGTTACCAGATCTTTGCCTGGCCTAGTGCCACAGCTGTCAGAGTCCCTGTCAAAGACTCCAGCAGGACAGAATACTTTGCCTTTGCCATAAGGGTCAGAGAGAACAGCCGACTGATTTGGTGAGGCTGTAAGAAGAGGGAGAACTAGAGGCAGGCCCAGCACCAGCTCATGGCACCAATGGGAACACTTGCTTTCCCATATCACACTGCCGGGGTTCAAGTCCCAGCTCTGTTTCTAATTTCTGCTTCCTGCTGATGCACACTCTGGGAGGCAGCAGACAATGGCTCAAGTACTTGGATTCCTGCCACCCATGGGGGGATATGGGGCAGGGAGGGGGCGTTGAGTTCTGGATTCCTAGCTCCTAGCCTGGGGGAATCAACCAGCAGATGGAAACTTCTGTCTTTCTCTGTCTTCCCCACACCTCAACTCTGCTTTCAAACACACAAAATTACATATATATATATATATTTTTTTTTTTAACTTCTCCAAACCTAATTGCCTCCCAAGTGGCCACAGGTTGCCCCTCCTCCAGTCCAAACTGCTTCCCAGAGAACACCAGCTGGTTTCTTTATCATCAGTTAAATCAGGATCGAACTGCTTTGGAAAAGTCAGGAGCCACGTGACTTTTGCTGGCAGAAGTTTGGAATCAACTCCAATTCCAACAAGACAATAAGCCCTCCTTTCACTCCTCCAAGGTACACAAAAGCCTCCGCCTGCTCTGCTAGTAAACTGTAGAGTCACATCACAATCCAGCCAGGGGCCCAAGGTGCTTCTAAGGCAAACGTGCTCACTGTTTCTGTTTTGTTTAATATAATACATTCCACTGAAGGAAATTACTAAGCATTTTGGATTTTACAAATATTTCCCATATTTTTGCATCATTTTGAAAACTTTAAGTTATATAAAAATTCTACCAAGTGTTTAGCCATTCACCTGTTTGGACATTTATGTCATTTCTTTATGTTTTCAAGCATGAAATGACACTTTAAGGAAAATTAATTCCTTAGGAATCCTTAGTTAGCTGCAATATCAGAGGCATCTGAAAGCTTTCATTCTCTTTTTTTTTTTTTTTGAAAGCTTTCATTCTTGCCCATGAGCCTTCCCAAAGCTTGGGCTTCGTGCGCAATCCCACCCCAAGTACCTCTGCTTACAAATAAGACTGAGGTTCATTCAAGGTCACCAGCTGACTGGTGGCACAGATGCAGATGCAGTAAGACTGACTGTGAGTTGAGAATTCTCCTCGTACCACAGCCCCAAGCTGTGGGACAGTCCAGCCAGGGCAGAGTCTCAGATGTTCCACAGAGAGAAAGGTTTCGCTGGCTCCACGTTCTGTCCACATGCTGGTTGAGTTCCTGGCATCTCAACTGTTACTTCACCAAATTCTCCTTGGAAACTTAAGCATTCAATTTGTCTTTACACATAGATTTAAAATAAGTCCACACACAAGAGAAACAGTACTGGTGCCCACACACCTTTCTGCAAGTTTGCATGGGAAGACCGCCCAGGTCTTGGTCACAGTGTCTTCAGGGAAGAAGGGCCGTAAGACAGCTTCCTGTTCACCTCAACTCCGGCACCCTCTCCCCACTCCGAGGTCTGATACTGAAGTTGATACTGAACATGGATAGTGACAGGAAACTGAAACTTTCACTTCTGCAGGCCAATGCCTGTTCTCCAGGGACCCTGAAGAGGCCGTGCCTTTCCTGTAGCCCTCTTGGGATGAGTCGCACAGCTGACACATCCGTAAGTAAATCCTTCCAGTTTTCCCAAGCAACCCTCCTAAGCAGAAAGTGAACAGGGGTGACTGGACAAAGCCACTGCCTGCACCGTCAGCATCCCACCCAGGCACTTGTTTCCAATCTAGCTCCCTGCTAAAGAGCCTGGGAAAGCAGTAGAAGGCTCAAGGGTTGAATCCCTGCATCCATACGAGAGACCTGGATGAAATTCCTGGCTTTGCCCTGGCCATTGCAGCCATTTGAGGAATCAATCAGTAAGTGGAAGATCTCTCACTCTGTCTCTATCCCTCTCTGACTTACAAATAAATAAATTCTTTAACAAAAAGAGAAAAACAACAGCTCTTTCTCCCAGAATGTGAGGACTAAGAGATGTGACAGGAAAAGCTAGGAATGATGCCTGGGCACCAGGAAGGCTCCCGGCACTCCTAGCAGGTGTCCCTCGCATCTTCCGCATTCACCTCTGCATGCTCTCTCGCTGGCTGCCAGGCTCCAGGTATGGTCTGACCAGCCAGGAAAGGCACGCAACAATCATCTTCTTTACTGTGAACTCTCTGGACCCACACAGCCAGCCTCAGATTACATTCTCTATTCTGTTCCAATCAACAGAAGCTCTATTTCTTCCCAAACACAGAGCTGTCAAATCATCTCTCCCCAGTCCCACACTAAAAGCAAGCTTTGTACCCACCTCCATGACAACTGTCCATGTTAGATTCAGCTGACTGTCCAGAAGGTCTATATCTAGGGTCCTAATGTTACCTAATACAGCAACTTCTCTTCCAGCAACAAAGCATCCACAGATGTCCATGGGTTTTACAGGACGAAGAGGAGTTTACCCAAATGGCCTAGAAAGAGGAAGCCTGAGAAACACCGTGTGGTGGCCCCGCCTGGCACTGCCACCACTAGGAGTGCTGGGAGGCGAGGGCAGGCAGGTGAGCAGGGCTTGTCACACCAATAAGCCTTCACTCCATCCTGGTCACATAGGACACTGAAGGGTGCACTTCTCAGAAATTCACTAGCAACAAACCAGTCTTTCCGATTTTCTTTACTAGCAAAAAAATGTTTTAATTAGCTAACAGGTAACTTTGCGAAAAAAATGAAAAAGGATTCCAGAGAATATGATGCCAAGTGGCGACATGAGCACACCCTACATGGCATCAGGATTCAGCCATGGCTAAAAACAGAGTTGGACAACAAAACTTTTTTTTTTTAAAGATTTATTTTTATTATTTTTTCATTGGAAAGGCGGATATACAGAGAGGAGAGACAGAGAGGAAGATCTTCCATCCGATGATTCACTCCCCAAGTGAGCGCAACGGGCCGATAGCCCATCCGAAGCCAGGAGCCTCTTCCGGGTCTCCCACACGGGTGCAGGTTCCCAAAGCTTTGGGCCGTCCTCGACTGCTTTCCCGGGCCACAGGCAGGGAGCTGGAAGGGAAGCGGGGCTGCCGGGATTAGAACCGGCGCCCATATGGGATCCCGGGCGTGCAAGGCGAGGACCTTTAACCACTTGCGCCATTGCGCCGGGCCCAACAAAACTTTTTTTAAAAAGATTCATTTGTTCAAAGACAGAGTTAGAGAGACAGAGAGATTTCAAGAGATCTTTATCTGCTGGTTCACTTCCCAAATGCCCCTAAGGGGCTGGGGGCTGGGCCAGGCCAAAGCGAGAAGCCCAGAGCTCTGCCCAGGTCTCCCTTGCAGGTGGCAGGGATCCACGCAGCTGGGCCATCTTTCACTGTTTCTTCAGGAACGTTAGTTGGATCCAAAAGGGAAGCAAGATCAGCGTTCAAACCAGCACCCAGAGGGTAACTGGCTGTGTCCCAACACAGGCCGCCAGCAGCAAAGCTCTCCTTGGCTCCTCACAGGAACCAAAGCAAGTACACAGCTCAGCACTCAGCCCTTCCTCTCATAGGAAGGACACAACATCAACACTTCTCCTTTTCAGGTTACAAATCTAACTCAAATATAAATATATTTTTTAAAAAGTGATAGCAGATATGGCAACTGTAGTAAATATGAAAATAGTAACGTGAATAATTCACTCTCAATATAAACAGCTGTGGTGCAGTGGGTTAAACTGACACTTGGGACTCCTGCGTCCTGTAGTGGAGCACTAGTTGGAGCTTCGGCTGCTCTACTTCGCATCAAGCTTCTTGACGATGTTCCTGCTCAAGCACTTGGGTCCTGGCTCAGCCATGGCTTCTGCAGCCTTTTGGGGAGTGAACCAGTAAACGAAAGATGGCTCTCTGTCTTCCTCTTTCTCTCTGTATCACTCTGTCTTTCACGTAAGTCAAACTTAAAACAAAACAACAAAAAGCCCATAACAACACGTAGCAGAATGAAGCTAAACACTTCACGTGTGCTCTCTCACTTGGTCCTTGTGAAAACATATGGCAAGTAGTGTTATTCTTATTTTTACAGATAAGGAAATCATGGGTTCCCAAAAGTAGAGTAACCTGTTCAAGTTTACCCAGCAAGTCAGTTCATACTCTTTCTTGATGGCTGCCACCCACAGCCTCCTTCAGCGATGCTGAGCTGCCACCTCCTGAAGGTGCCTATCCAAAGATCAGGTTCCTGAAGCAGGTCTACCCACCACAGCTCAGCCTCATTAACAACTCTTACTCTTTTAATAACTAGACATGGGTGAAGTGACACAATTAGCTGTGAAAAAACTAGAGTGCTTACACAAAGGTTTGTCTTTAATGTAACTGCATAATGCTTATAAGCAATCTTGTATGCTTTTCTTATTATCTCTTTTTACAGAGGTCTGTTTTGTACCTATTTTAAATCAATTATCCTGAAAAATGATCTATTCTGACAGCTTCATGGTCACACAGGAAGCACTTGGGATCCACTGCAATGCCTATCAGTGGCCAAGGGAAGCTCAAGCCCAGTTCCTGCCTGAAGGAAATCACACTCAGCAGCTACAAGGGGAGACCACATCTGCCCGGATCATGCTTTGTAAGATAACGTGCATTTAGAAAGCCGGAAATGAATAAAGAAGAGCATTTAAGATCATGACACAACATCAACAAGAAAGGGAAACAAAAAAAACGCCTGCTCCGTAAATGACGAGTCTGTGTGGTGGGGAGTGAATGGGGTAAGCTGCACGAGTAGGAGCACCACGGCCTGGACGGGTGGGAACCCAGACAGAGGCAATCATGGCTTCAAGCAGGGCAATCATGAGCAATTAGAAGGCAGAAATCTGTTCCGTTTTACAAACTGCTGGGTGACAGAGAGGGTTAGGGGGAAGGGGAAGGTTTCACAGATGACTTGGGAAAAAAATTAAACACAAGGTTAGTCCTCATTTTATATTTTGCAGCTAACATGAAGCACAAAATGTATTACATACATTTTTTTTTTCTGTAAAAAGAATACTTATTTGAAAGGCAGGGTTATAGGGAGAGGCAGAAAAGAAATCTCCCATCCATTGATTCACTCCTCAAATGGCCACAACAGCCAGTAGCTCCATCCAGCTCTCCCACATGGGTGCAAGGGCCCAAGTACTTGGGCCATCTTTTTCTGCTTTCCCAGGTGCATTAGAAGGGAGTGGGGTTGCAAATGGAGCACCTGGGACTTGAACCAGTGCTCTAATATGGGATGCAGACCTGCAGATGGGCGTTTAACCCACTGTACCACAACACTGATCCCTGGATTATAGATTTTTATACAGAAGAAATACAGATGAACACCTCTATAATCTTAAAATGGGAAAAGAATTTACAAACAAGACTGAAGAGGCAGAAATCAGAAATGAAAAGATAAATAAATAGGTTCTATAAGGGGTAACAGGTAACATTCTCAGCTCTTGGCTTTGGTCCAAGTACCACAGGCATTTGAGGAGTTAACCAGCACACAGGTGTTTGTTCTCGTTCCCTGTGTCTGTGTCTCAATTTTAAAAATTAATAAATAAAATTTGTATTTTTATTGGAAAGGCAGATTTATAGAGAAAAGGAGAGACAAAGATCTCTGTTCACTGGTTCACTCCCCAAGTGGCCACATTGGCTGGAACTGAGCCCATCTGAAGCCAAGAGCTTCTTCCAGGTCTCCCACGTGGGTGCAGGGTCTCAAGGCTTTGGGCCGTCCTCGACTGCTTTCCCAGGCCACAGGCAGGAAGCTGGATGGGAAGTGGAGCAGCTGGGAAAGGAACTCGTGCCCATATGCATTTAAGGCGAGGACTTAGCTACTAAGATCCTCAACTAAAAATTTTAAAAGCAAAGCATCTAAATTTCTGTAGGGCCATTAAAAAAAAAAACAACAGGCCCGGCGCGGTGGCGCAAGTGGTTAAGTCCTCGCCTTGCACGCCCGGGATCCCATATGGGCGCCGGTTCTAATCCCGGCAGCCCCGCTTCCCTTCCAGCTCCCTGCCTGTGGCCTGGGAAAGCAGTTGAGGACGGCCCAAAGCTTTGGGACCCTGCACCCGCGTGGGAGACCCGGAAGAGGCTCCTGGCTTCGGATCGGCATAGTATCGGCCCGTTGCGGCTCACTTGGGGAGTGAATCATCGGACGGAAGATCTTCCTCTCTGTCTCTCCTCTCTGTATATCCGCCTTTCCAATAAAAAATAATAAAAATAAATCTTTAAAAAAAAAAAAAAAAACAACAAAACAGAACTTCAAAAAGACAAATGGGAAACAAAAATTAGCAACACACAGAGCTCAGTCTTCTATAATCTTTTTAAATTTTTACTGAATTATTTGAAAGTCACAATGACAAGGAGAGCTCTTCCACCAGTTCTTTCAGTTTTTCCCATTTACCCATCAACAGCTGGGGCTATGGCAGGCCAAAGCCTGGAGCCAGTCACTGTATCCTACTCTCCTGTGTGGGCAGAAGGGACCTACACACTTAAACCAGCACCCAGTGCCTCCCAAACTACACATGAGTAGACAGCTGGATTAGAAAGACAGGCAGGACCGGAACAAACACATCCTAGTCAGCAGCTTACTTCACTACAGTGCTGGCTTCTCTCCTATAACACACACACACACACACACACACACACACACACACACACACACAAATACATCTCTAAACACCTAAAATAGACAAACACCTCCTTAGTAAAAGAGACTGGAGGCACAAATAAGCAATGCACAAAATAATAAACATAAGTGGCCAATAATTACAGGGAAATCTCTGTACCTCAAACAAATGCAAATTAAAGTGACAGCTATCAGACAGGATAAAAAAGATTAAAAAAAAAAAACAAATCACTCATTGCCCAGTATGTGGGGAAATCCCATATTCCCACACACAGCTCCAGGAAAAAAAAAACCTGGCTCCATGTGCCATCTACAGCAAACTTACAGAAACTTCTATAAAAGGGAAAAAGAAACCACTTTATTTTTAAAAGATGACTCGGGGTCTGATGGCATGGATGACTAAATGAGAGGCGGCCATGAAAGCAGACTCAGGAACCCACGGGGATGGGGAAGACAGCCAAGTCATGTCTGAGATCTCTTTGGGTTGAAGCATTGACAGGGACACCTAGGAGTGACATCCTGCAGGACATCAGAGACTCAAGCCTGACACCCAGAAGTGACACCCAGGCTGGAGCCCCTTACTTGGGAAACCAGCATCACTCTCCCACCTGGGGGTGGACGAGCTCAACAGCAGCACTGGTTGAGGGGAGAAAAAAAGGGGTGAAGAACTGAGCCTCCGAGAGCCTCACAAGGTCACTGGGCAGCTACCTAAGAAGGAAACCATGCCAGGGAGCTGGCAGGGGCCACTCACTGCCAACACTGCTGAGAAATGAGTATCAAGGGGAAAGGATGTGGCCAGTCAGGGAGGCCACCTGCCACCCATGTGGGGAAGGTCTCAGTGGAGTAGTGAGGCTAGCGTTAGATCACCACTAAGGAGGGGGAGGGGGCAAACACAGGAGGTAAAGGGAAGCCCCTGCCTCAAGAAGCTTAGGAAAGACAGAGAAACTAGCAGACTGGAGGAAGGGCTGGTCTGAGATGGTGCCATGTCCAGGAAAGGCACCTGTTCTTGAATAACTAACCACTTATTTGCCGCCTACAAGAATGAAGATCCAAGAACAAAGAACCAAAGCAGAGGTGGTGGTGACAGAGAAAAGAGGGAAGGAAATGAAAATGAGCAAGAATGGTGTGTTATAACCTCCCTGGGCTTCCGTTTCCTGTCTGTAACAGGATTAGTGGGAGCACCACTAACCTAATGGGAACTATGCATTTGCATACCTCAACAGGAGTCAGAATGGGACAGAGCCAGGTTCCCAGAAATGAACCAACCTACTGCTATGGACGCTCGGTAACTGAAGTCATACCTGCCTACCTTGTCCGGCTGATAACATTCTTCAAAGGGAGGAAATACTTAGCCCTACCCACTCTGCCACTTGGTGAGACAAAGAAGTGACTATGCTGAGAACTCCACTGTGCTAAGCCTTAAAACAAGCCCAGACTAAGAGCCTATGCAGAAAAGAAACAGGGTGGGAATCTGAATTAGGGGTCTGTGAAGAGGAAACCAGCTGAACAAGTTCTGCAGCACACGTGACTCCTGCGGTTTCCTGGCTCAGTGCAATAGAGAAGGGGAACCCGGCAATGCAGGAACTGACTTGGCCAAGCTGTGGAGATTCGGTTCCTGCAGGAGTGGTTCCTCCGGGCCACGCCCAGCTGGCAGAGCAAATGCCCCCAGGGATAGCCTCCCAAATTTGGTTGCCTTTCTCCCACAAGCAGAAGCCTGCTAGGGCCCCACTCTTGAGAGCACTACCTGGCCCCATGATTTTAACACAGTGTGACAGGTGCAGTCATGACAGAAAGGAATGTTGAGTATTTAATGAAGCTGTGAAGATCAAAGAGAAGCAGCACTCTGGGGTTTTCCCAGAGAAAATGGCATTTAGGTCTTGAAGGACACTTGGAGGTTGATGGCAGTGAATACACCACCCAGACACGCACCTCCAAGGTCCAGACGCTGCCTTCTCTCCAGAGGGTTGGGAAAACAAGGAAAAGATCTGACCTAGAGGATGGTTCTGAGCAGGACAGGTTCAAGGAAGAGGGTAGATGGAGAAGGAATGGGGAGGGGGAGGAGAGGTGAAAAGGGACAGGGTGGCCAAAGTAACACTGCTGCAACCCAGGCAGGAACCACGAAAGGCTCCCTTCTAGGCCACACTAGCAAAATGACAAATCTCAAACAATGAGTGGAAATGCACAAAACTGAAAAACTGTAATAAGTGAAACACTAAGAAAGTTTCCTTAAGCAAGGTATTTAACTTCTTTGCTTATTTCTGTCTTACAAAAACTCGGGCTGGTGCAGGTCATTTCCTTATTAGCTGAAGAGGCTAGGGAGGGCCAATCTACATGTCAAAATTAAACACCTGTTACCATAACTCAGTGCAGTCCCAGTCTTACTGGAGTGATGGAAACTAAACCATACAGCTCAGTCCACTTAAGAAATATTACTGAACTCCAAAAAAAAAAATTATTGAAGTAGGTGAATTTCATCGCATGTAAAGCATGCATTAGTAAAGGGTTTTGTTGGTGGTGGTGGTGGTGATGGTGTCTCTAGAAAACGGGTCTGTCCGCTTACTCCCAGGCCAAGTCTTCAGGGCCAGAACTCCGTGACCATGACAGGCTCAATCTGTGTGCCTATCCATGTCTCACGCACTACGTTTCATGAAGTGCCAAAGAGCTCTTACTCGGCAGCTACCATCCTAACATTCCTAACTGAAGCAAATCCTGACAGGCAGGAGGACTTCTCCACAAAGAGAGACCCACATTTCTCTGCGAGAGCAAACATCTGTGGAGGTCAAAAACAGCATTTTCAGAATACTTAGTAAGAACATCCTAGAAGGGCGGACTACCTGAAGCCAGGGTTGTGGCAAAACAGGTAAAACCAACCACCTGCATCCAATATGGGTTCTGACCCAGCTCCCTGTTAAAGCCCTGGGAAAAGCAGCAGCGGATGGCCCAGGTGTCTGGGCCCTGGCCATCTAGGTGAGATACCAGGATGAAGCTCCTGGATTGGATTCAGCTCAGTCCTGGCCATTGAGGTTACTGAAGAAGTGAACCAGCAGATATCTCTGGTGGATATCTCTCCCCTCCTCCCAACTCTACCACTCAAATAAATAAGTAAATCTTTTAAAAAATTAATAATAATAAGGGGAATGGTCAACCACAACATTCATTAAGGACCTTGTTTAAGTTCACGGTATTTTAAGGAAAAGCACAAGACCCCTTCACCGCGTGGGTTGTGGCAACACAAATGGAGCTAGCACCTGACAGAGATGGAGGCAGGGTCCAGGGATGCCACCTGGGGGGACTGTGTTAACACATCAGTATATTAGTCCACTCTGATCAGTACTTTGATACATAGCTCAAAATTCAAGAAGTATAAAAAACTGAGAGATGGGAGTGGTAATATGCAGAAAACAAGTAAGATAAGAACTCAAGAATTCCTGGGCACAGCATCAGTGTACCAGTAATGTAAGCAAGAAAGGGTGCAATATTTACATCCACCTCGGTTAAGAAGTGGTGGATAGGGCCTGGCGCAGTAGCCTAGTGGCTACAGTTCTCACTCTGCACATGCCGAGAACCTTTATGGGCATAGGTTCATATCCTAGCTGCTCCACTTCCCATCCATGTCCCTGCCTATGGCTTGGGAAAGCAGTAGAGGATGGCCCAAAGCCTTGGGGCCACTTGGGGAGCAAACCAGCAGGCCAAAGATCTTTCTCTCTGAATATCTGCCTTTCCAATAAAAATAAATAAACCTTAAAAAAAAAAAAAAAAGAAGTGGAGGATAAAGGAAGTGTTCCTAGAAGTAAAAGAGATAGTGTGAGGTTAGTGTAGGGCTCGGGGAGTGTATCTTCTGAACTGGAAGATGTTTGTGCCTTAATGAGAAAGAACCAGCAGAAAAATGTGCAAGTTAGTGTCAGCAAGTCACACTGGGATCAGGACTCTGGAAGATGAGAAGGGACTGGACCAGGTCCTGGACCGGCTGGACAGACAAGCCTCTCCCACGGCTACAGGGAAGGCAGGCAAAACGGACTGCGCGGCATGAGATGGGCTCAGGGCGTAAGGGCTACGAGCTGAGGAAGCATAGTGGGAACACAGAGGCCACAGACACAGGAAGCGAGAGATGGAGCTGCTGTCTAAATGTCACCTTCAAAGGGCACTGCCTCTGTGAACTCTTCCATGATTTGCTACCAGAAACACTTTCCTCTTCCCTGGAAGATGCTCTAAAGCTTCCTATGGCCTTTTGTATTTCTTCAGGCCCTTAAAGTTACTCACCTACGTAAAACTGGAACTCTTTGCTAACCTGACTCTGAAACATAATATTCTAACCACTGGAAGACACAAACTGCTCTTTGTCTCTTACTTCGGGACCATACGACTTCTGGTCTCAATTCTAATCAAATAATAAAAACAAACCATACTGGGGTGAGTATTGTGGTGCAAAGGGTTGGGTTGCTGCTCCAGACACCTGTATTCCAAGTAAGCAGCTCTGGTTCAAGCCCGACATTGCACTCCCAGTCCAGCTCCTGATGACTAGGGTTCCTGACACCCACTGAGGAGGCTCAGATGGAGATTCTTGGAGGCTATTGTGGGGAACTGAACAGCAAATACAAGATATTTCTCTCTTTCTCTTTCTCTGTCACTCTATCTTTCAAATTAATAAGTAAATCTATTGGCTCAGTTCTTGTCTGAGATGCCCATCTGGTCCATCAAGTGTACTTAGTCTGTTCACTGAACTTGTCTACAATGCTTACTGCTTAACAAATGCTTATTGCTAAAACAAACAAACCTGTTTTAAAAAGAAGGAAAGAGAAAAAGGAACGAAGGGAGAGAGGCAGGGAGGGAAAAAGAAGGAGGGAGGCAAATAAAAAAATATGGGCCGGCTAGAGAGGTCACACAGAAGATTAAGCTTCCACTTACATTGCTGGCATCCCATATGGCATTCCATCCAGACCCCTGCTTATGGCCTGGGAAAGCAGCAGAGAGTAGCCCGTGTTTGGGTCCCTGCACCCATGTAGGATACCTGGAAAAAGCTCCTGCTACGGAGAGAACCAACGGATGGAAGACTTTCCCTGTAGTTCTGCCTTTCTAATAAAAATTAAAAATAAATCTTATAAATCTTAAAAAAGAGAGAGAGAAGCAATTACCCACAGCTCTTACTTCATAGTCTTACCTCACAGCTCTTTACCTCTGGCCCACTACAGCCCCCCTCGACTGGAACTAGACTCCCAACATGCGGTCTCATGCTTGGCAGGAGGTGGGACTGGGTACCAAGGAGCAGAAACTCACAAACAACGCCAAAGGAGCTCAAGTTCCACATGCTGTCCCTTCTCCCCCACATTGTGGCTCATCTTACACAACCCAGCCATAAAGTAACACTTCACTCATCTCAACTCTCACACACTCCCTCTCTGGCATCCGGCCTTGTGACACTTGCGACCACTGGTTCCTGGAGGCCAGACAACTGCCCACACGTCTGCCAATCCACCTGCAAATCTGCTGCTGCGTGTTCTCTCCACTTCTACCATTCCCAGAGTAGGGCCAGAGTTCACAAATCATTTCATTTCTTTTCTTTCTTTCTTCTTTTTTCTTTTTTTTACTTGTTTCAATGCAATGTTTTTCTTTACTAAGGGCATTCTGCTCAACATTTTTAATCATATCAAGAAAAAAAAAGCAATGGAATATTATCAAGTCACTGAAAATAAAAATAGCTTTTAGTAACAGAAAATGAAAATACAAATTTTTAAATAACTTGAGAAAATACTTAGGTTAGGACAGAATAACAACCTTCCATTAACTGTTTACAGACCATGCTTGAAAATATTCTGTAACATGGATTTTCAAAAAACAGCCCAAACCTATTCTGGAAACTTCTTCTTAAAGTTCCCCTGGCACCATGACTTAAGTTGATTCTCCTTCTACTTCTCAGAAATCTTTCAGTAGCAAAGCATTAATAAACACTTGCGTGGACAATGGTATGACGGCCCCACCACCAGCCCACTCCCCACGACCAGGGTCCCTGCGCAAGGATGGCCTCCAGAAGAGAACACCGACTCCAGACACACTTGTCCCTTTGCTGCGGACACCGCTTCTCCATCAATGAGCTGATGTTTCTCAGGACTCTTCTGCCTTCTTGTCCTATTAATACTATTCCCAGGAAAGTCACTTCTCTCCCTATCCTCACTTAAGCATTTCTTAAGCCCAAATGTAGACGATCACATTTAGATATTAAATAAATATTAAGTTTCATAAGATTCAGGGTATTTGAAAGATAGAATCTGCCGTGCAGTACATTAACTATCCCTCCAAAAACAAGACAGACCAAAACCTGACTGACCAAAACCTCACTGATGACCTCACAACTCCCAAGTAAAATGTCCTACAGGCCCTGGTGTTGCTCAGCCGGTTAAACCACTGCTTGCAACACTACCATACCTTATTGGAGTGCCAGCTGGATCCCAGCTGTCCTGTTTCCATGCAGCCTGGTAACACACCTGGGAAAGCGGCACATGGCAGCCCAAGCACCAGTGACCCAGGTACTCATGTTGGAGGCTAAGAGGGAGTTTTTGGCCCAGACTTGGCTATTGCAGCCATTTGGAGAAGTGAAACAATAAGTGGAAGATTTCTCTTCCTTTTCTTCTCTGTCATTCCACCTTTCAAATAATAACGCATTCTCTCAAAAAAATTACATATTTTATATGTTCTGGAGAGCTCTATGTGAATTATAAGCCTAATAGCTTTTTCTGTTATTGAGATAGAATTGAGTTCACCATTTTCCACCTTTTTAAAGTAGGCAATACAGTGGTTGTTAGTGGATTCATATTGTGCAACCATCACCACTAATTCTAGAACACTTTCACCACTCATAAACAAACCTCACCCATTCAGCAGTCACTCTCCTTCTAGCAGCTCTTCTAGAATCTGCTTTATTTAACCAGCTATAAATCTTCTTACTGCCATTAACACCTAGCTCACATTTATTCACTGTCTGTATAAAGTGTCACAAATTGGGACCGGCACTGTAGCATTCTGCGTTAAGCTACCTGAAACACCAGTAACCCACCTAGGAGCCAGTTCAAGTTCTGGCTATTCCACTTTCAATTCAGCTCCCTGCTAACATTCCTGGGGAAGCAGCAGAGGGTGCCCCGAGTAGGTAGGTTCCTGCAGCCATGCAGGAGACCCAGAAGAAGCTCCTACTTCTGACCTGGCTCATTCCTGACCATTGCAGCCATTTATGGAGGGAACCAGCAGATGGAAGATCTATCTTTCTCTCTCTCTGTAAGTCAGCCTTTCAAGTAAATAAACCTTTAAATATATAAATCTTATACACACACACACACAAATACATGAGTCACTCTTTAAAAGGCCATGCTGAAATTTTTTTTTCTGGCTCCCCAATTTGGTGATCATGTCCAAAAGGAGATGATGTTGCTGTCATGTGCTTTTTCTCAATGCGCCCACAATGGCCCCTAAGCATCACCTGTTTCCTGATAAGTGCTCCTAAGTTACCTACCTTTTCAACAGTTGCTCCAGAATTTTACCAGCCTTATGTTTTTCCAGAAACTAGTTCACTTGATCATAATTGTTTACACCTTTTTTATTTTTAAAGATGCATTTTTTTTTCCATTGGAAAGTCAGATATACAGAGAGGAAAAGAGACAGAGAGAAAGATCTTCTGTCCAATGATTCACTACCCCAAGTGACCACAACAGCTGGAGCTGAGCTGGTCCAAAGCCAGGACCATCTTGCAGGTTTCCCTTCTGGGCACAAGATCCCAAGGCTTTGGGCCGTCCTCGACTGCTTTTCCAGGCCACAAGCAGGAAACTGGATAGGAAGCTGGGTTGCCAGGACACGAACCAGTGCCCATATGGGATCCCAGCACATGCAAGATGAGGACTTTAGCCACTAGGCTTTCACATCAGGTCCTTATCTATTTTTTAAGGTATTACTTATTTGAGAGACAGTTCCCATCCACCTGCTCACTGCCTATATGTGCACAGTGGCAGGGGCTTGGTGGGGAACTGCGCCAGGAGCCAACGGGTATTCCAGGTCTGCTTCCTCCAGGGTCTGCATTAGCAGGAAGCTGGACACAGGAGCTCAGGCTGGGCATCACTGGGCTACGCTGCTCCTTTCCTTTGATTAATAATGAGCATATCTGTACTCTCTCACTTTCTTTTTAAAGAAGCCATACTCCTTTATTTTCAAAAACTATCCTCCTGCACCTCTCACAATGCCTTAAAGACCGCTTAGGGCAGCTCAGCAATCACACCTCCCCATTTAGTGCAATTACCATTTTAATTCAAGTTCAATGAACCAAGAGCATAGAAACGCAAATGAAGAATGAAGCTGTGATAAAACATAAAACAATTGAGAATTGACTCCGGATTGTCCTCCTAGTCCCTCAAATCTCTAACTCTGATACAGAATAGTGCTTCCCAAATGAAAACAAAACAAAACAAAAACTGGCACGTCAGTCCTAAACTGATGGTGTGTGAGACAGGAGTTGGGTAATTGAGCCAGGTCTGTGGAAGATCCATATATCACACTCTCCCTTGGAGATTCAGAACATTCGCCTCCATGACGGGGATTCTAAATAACCCACTGACCCAACGATCTAGCTTGATTTAACCCAGACTCCTGGAGCTTTTCTTAGCTCTACACCCTTTCTTTAATGGGACAGTACTCATTACCAAGATACAGCTCAATTTTAAAAAGATAGACAAGGTTAGCCCCAGTTTTTGGAATCCTAAACTTGAACTCTCCTTACTACAAAGACTAAATGATACTAATTTGGCTCATTTCTGCAGTTTTTAGGCCAAAGCCACATTCTCAAATACCAGCTTCCTTTCCCACTGGGACCCTGCTAAGTATTAACAACACAACATGCCTGCAATCACCCTGGACAATTCTAGCCAATTCTCCCAAGAGAACTTTTTTAAAGGATTTATTTATTTTTATTGGGAAGTCAGATTTACACAGAGGAGAGACAAAGAGAAAGATCTTCCATTTTTGGTTCAATCCCCTAGTACTCTCAACGGCTAGAGCTGAGCTGACCGGAAGCCAGGAGCTCTTCCAGGTCTCCCATACAGGTGCAGGGTCCCAAAGTTTTGGGCCATCCTGGACTGCCTTCCCAGGTCACAAGCAGGGAGCTGGAAGAGAAATAGAGCAGTCGAGATATGAACTGGAGCCCATATGGAATCCTGTTACATGCAAGGCAAGGACTTCGGCCACCAGGCTTCCACGCCAGGCCCCCTAAGAGGATTTTAAGCTACAAGGTTCACACATCTCAACAATGGGAGCTACCTTACTCTAAAAAGAAAAAGAAGAAAAAGCAGATCTCAGTTTGTGGACTCCAGAGCACGTTTGCTAAGACAGCAGCTGCTGATGCTCAAAGATCAAAACAGGAGCCAGCATGATGGCGCAACACACAAAGCTTCCACCTTGCAGTACCTGCACCCCACAAAGGTGCCAGATCTAGTCCTTGCTATTCTATTTCGTATGGCCTGGGAAAGCAGCTCTCTGTTCATGATCTGGGAAGGTAGCAGAGGATGGCTTAAGTCCTTGGACCCCTGCACTCACGTGGGAGACCAGAAAAAGCTCCTGGCACCTGCTTCTGATTGGTTTGGCTCTGGTCATTATAGTCCTCTGGGGAGTGAACCACGCAGAGTTCAGAAATCACCTGGAAGACACACTACAGTAAGAAGCTGACCTCACTGCTTAGCAAAGCAAACGCTAAGCAGATCAAACAGCATGAAAACTCTCCAGATCCTACAAAGGCTTGGAGAAAATGTGAGAAAATGTTTTCATTAATCTCAGAACAAAGACGCTCTAATTTTTAGAAAACTCAAAAGCCAAAATTAGAAGATGATTAAATTTAAACACAGTGTATAAGTCAAAAATTAGACAGAATATTTGCAACACACATGGATGGATGTAAAAGATTAATTTCCTCATGAAAAGAGCTCTTACAAATCACTAAGAAATATTAGCAATTCAACAGGGAAAAAAATTAGCAAAAGAGTCTGCTCCAACAGTTCACAGTGAAGGAAATCCCATGGCATTCACACTGAGAGAGATGCACGCTTCACTCTTGATGAAATCATCTGGGAAGGGCACCACAATGCAACACCATCTTCATCCACGAAAGAGGCACTGGTTTCAGAACTCATAGTATCGGGGGTTGGTGAGACTACCAGCCCCACCTCCAAGGAGAGCGGGACTGGCAATATTTACTGAAACCAGACAGGCATATCCCCTCCAATGCAGAAACTTCACTTTCAGCAAGAGTACACACGCACGCACAAAGACACACACATGACTCTGTTGACCTCAGCACCGCTCACAGCAGCAAGAGCCGGGGAATGCCCACTGAAGGTCAAATCCACAGCTGAAAAGTAGGAACTCTGGGAAAAAAAGAGCTGCTCTCATGTCCCCCTGAGCAGTCCCAAGAAGCAGACCAAAATGCACAGCATGCTTCCTCTTTCCATGGAAGAAGTCAAAGAGACCTGTCTCTTCCTCCCGGGAAGACACCTTTCTGGGAGAACCCGCAATCTCAGCGTGACGCAGGGAGCAGTGAGAACAGGCTCTGCCCCACCCACCCTCTGGATTATGCTTCATGTCCATGCAATAAAAACATACTTTAAATTTAAAAAATTTTTTAAAGATTTACTTATTTTTAGTGGAAAGTCATATACAGAGAGAAGACGAGAGACAGAGGGAGCTCTTTTGTCCATTGATTCACTCCCCAACCGGCCCTAATGGCTGGAGCTGAGCCGATCCGAAGCCAGGAGCCAGGAGCCCCCTCTGGGTCTCCGACACTGGTACTGGGTCCCAAGGCTTTGGGCCATCCCGGACTGCTTTCCCAGGACATAGCAGGGAGTTGGATGGGAAACGGGGCCATGGACACAAACTGGCGCCTATTTGGGATCCCGGTGCATGCAAGGCAAGGACTTTAGCCACTAGGCTACCACACTGGGCCCAATTGTTGAATTTTTAAGGAAAATCCCCAAAGTCAAGCCATTCTCTAGCACTCTTTTTTCAATCTAATAAGGATCAGCAAATATTGCCCAAACTAATGACATAAGGGCAAAAAAACACTTTGGTAATGGTTTTCTAAGCAGAAGATAATTTTTTTGTTTCCTTTTTAGCTAGTTCAAGGTTGTCTGGGATGTTCATACTGTTTCTTCTGTCATGGTCTGTTGGTTAACAACAACTGCCTATCCATGAAATTTCTATTCAACTTTATTTTTATAATTTTCTTTAATGACCATAGGTTATTCTCTTTTCAATTTTGCCTTTTCTAAGTCTGTTCCACTCCCTACTTTATTCTTACATTCCTTCTACATCGGGATATTTAGAATCCCCAATAAATCCTCTGGCTCCAAGGCCACAGCCTGACACTTACTAACCTTAAAGACAAATACTCACTTTGAGAATAGGATTCATTTATGTTGTTGTTGAGAATAGTATTCCTTCCTACCATGAATTTGCACAGCTCTTCTGGGAGCCCAACATTCTCTCGCCCGCCCCCTCCACCTGCCGCCACAGGAGCCGAGGGGCTGGCAGCAGCCTCCCCGACGATGTTCCTCTGCTTTTCATGTCTCAGTGCCCCCACATCTGCCCCCTCAGGAGCCACCCTGGGCTGGCAGGAGCCTCTCCCACGATGTTCCTTCTGCTTTTCATTACCATTTTCAGTGATTCAGCAGAAAGGTATTCTGAGACAAGAAAAAAGGGAGGCCTTTCCACAGGCTTTCCTCCACCCACAACCCCCAGACACAGGGCACACAGTGCTTGCCAAAAGACCCAGGGTCATTTCCAATCTAGTGGCCACGCCCTTCTGCACACAGACCAGAAACCTGCAGGAAGGAACACCTGCTCCTTAGGTTCTTGGGACCTCCAGGGCAGGTTGCAGGCTGTGGAGAAGAAAAGCAACCAGGCACAGTACAACAAGCCAGTTAAACACCCAAGTACAGGAGCCATCTGCAGACTTGTGCCCGCACTGAGCGGCGACCAGAGCAGACTGCAGGAAGAGACATCCATCAAATAGCTCATTCTCTCAGTCACCGCAGAGAGGCAAAGGACCCATCAAATGTCCCCAGGCACCAGCTGATGTGGTATTATACTTAGCATCCGAGACTACCTGTACAGTTATGTTGTCACACAGACTGGGGCCTGAATTCCAGATGGTTGGGCCAAATGATATTAGCTTCCTTTCCTCCTCTTTGAAATGAAAATCACCCCGACTCGCATCATCTTTCACCATGAATTTGGGATCGACTCCACTGTCACCATTAATTTGGAGAATGCTGCAGGGCAGGGAACAAGGTGGAGGGAGCACATAATCTGGTCCAACCACCTCCTTATCTGCTGAAAATACATAATAAGCACTCCACAGGGCTTCTAGGATGGCAGATCAGATAAAGCAAGTGCAGTGCTCATCACAGAGCCAGTGCTGAGTACTGAAGATGCCACCAAGCAAGGAGGAGGAAATAAGAGGCCACTGACTTGGAGACACAGGAAATACAACAGATCACCATGGCCTCATAAAAACTGCAGGATTTCGCTTTTGCGGGGAGGGGGGAGGTTGGCAAAAGCTTCCTTTCAAAGGTTAAAGTACAGTGCCTTACAGAAAGGCCAAACCTTTCCAACACACAATTCTAAGTAAGGAAAGGTAAACTCTTCAGAATAAACCATTAACCAGATCTTTCATTTTTCATCAGCAGAGTCCCGTCCTGGTCTGATCAGGCACTTCAACCACCCTTCACTCAACTTGCTCAAGAACAGTCTCCAGGCAACTGAGTCCTGAGTTAAACAAACAGCCACAGAGATGTGAATCACTTCCGGATGGGCTCCCTCTGCCTACCAGCAGTTTCTCAACACAAAATACTTCTTGTGAAGGACTTTATTCAGCAGCTCAGAATGGAAACAGCTGCAAATCCATCAAGCATCACATGGCTTCAAAGACCGCAAGGGGTCTTGCTGCCAACACATATCCCTGAATCACTCTGTCATGAAGCAGGGACAAGGAGAAATCAGAGACCCCGAGCAAAGCCAAATAATGACATTCCTGGGGCTGAAATGTATTTTTTACCATTTTGTTATGATCTATACTATTTCTTATTATTACTCTGACCGCAAGACCAGAACAAAACATATGCCAAATCAGGTAAACCAACTGGCCACTTAACAGGCAGACTTTCCCATCCTTGAGTGTTAGACAAGCTGGCCACTTAGCTGGTCACTTAACACGGGTTTGCTGTGGTCACATCTGCTCCACCACGTACTGTTGCAAAGGGAATGGCTGAAGCATTTCATTCACCTCCCCTGGCTGCCCCTGCAGTTTTCCCTACTGTGGAAAGAACATTACATGTGCCACATTTTCCTTCAACTAAACAGAGACCATTTCAGCAAATTAGCTACAGTAGAAAGGGGAAGGGTACCTAACAGTTCAAAAGGAAAATTACAACAGAACAAAAGGACGACCACGAATAGAAACCCAGGAAAACAACCCAGGCAGTGGAACACAAGGTAGACGACACACAGACGCCTGAAAGAAGCTGTGTTAAATCACCGTTGTTATGATTTAGCCTAAACAGATGAAATGAAGAACAGTCATAAAACAAGTGTGCGGATCTAATCCCCTAGACGGCACTAATGAATCAGGACCAATTATTAAAGGTATAAAGGATAATTTCCTAGAGCTAAAATTAAAAAAAAAGGTATTATAAATCAAGAAGAGTCTGCACACTACAGGCAAAATTACTACGCCAACAGCAATCCTAATAAGTAACCTGGGGAAATAATTATACTTCAAGGAATTCTGCAAGTTTCAAATCAAAGATAAAGAAAGAAATGGAAAAAAAAAATCCAGTTACATGGAACTAAAAGTAAGCTAGCTTCAGATGCTGTTTCTCAGGAATAGGAAGTGCAAGCACATGAAGTCATAAGTCTTTCTCAATGAGAAGGAACAGGGCTCACTGAAACAGAATTAAAACGTTCAGAAGTGTAACCGTGAGTGAGTTAATATTTGACAAAATAGCCACCACCTGCCAACCAGCAGTAAAAATAGGGGGACTAACTTACATCAGAGTACAATCTGAAGATTCAGAGTCACCAAAATATCACACCATTAAAAAAAAAAAAAAAAACCAATATAAAAGCAAGTCCTAGCAAGGTTTGGGAGATATAAGTCTGGGCTTTGAACAGATCATCAATAGAAAGATCAGCTTTAAAGATCCATTATTGTTTAATTTTTCTGTATTTCTTCACATTATGTTAACCCAAGAAACTCGCTAAATTTCTTCAGAAGATTGCTTTGTTAATCTGAAAGGCAGAGTGACAGGAAGCCAAAAGCCACAAACTCCACTTGGGTCTGCCCCACGGAGAGCAGGGACTCATGCACTTGAACTGTCACCTGCTGCTGCCTACGCACATTGGCAGGAAGCTGGGTTGGAAGCAGAGCAGCCAAAACTTGCACCAACACTCTGATAAGGAATGTGGGTGTCACAAGTAGCAGTTTAACCCACTGTACCACATCTGCTATCCTCCATAGTCTTCATAAAATTTAAAACTCTACAGTGTAAAAGACAAAATGGAAAAATCAAGCAAGAACATCAACACGCATATTTTCTCAACACGCATATTAAGAGAACTTAGAAACGTTAATATCATGACACTAGAAAATAACCAAATAAACAGAAAAAAAAATCCACATGAAAATAAAGTTTATAAACTGATAACCCAGGAAAATAACAATCAAATAAATATGATTTGAAACTGGAATAAGCCTAAGTGAATAATGGACATTATGCAGCCACTGAAAACAGTAATTAAAACAACGTAGCAGCTTAGAAAGCCAAATGTGTTATTATAATTCTCTAAAAATTACGGACTTGTACGGTTTTCTCTTTTTCCTACTCTCTTCCTCCTTTTCTCTATTATAAACTTCATTAGCATTTCAAATACGCAGTATGGCCTTAAAATAAAAAAGTCTTCATGCCCTGCAGCCCATCCCACTGCCTGGAAGCATTGTCATCTAGCATTTCCTGCCAAACTACAGCCTGTTGAGGGAGAAATGAGGACGGCCAACCCTTAGGACTTTCCAATTCCCAGAAACATGCACCAGGGCCTTATTACCATCACGCTGCACTCACTGGAGGGCCAGGAGAAGGGACACGGCTACCAGGTGCATCCCTCATAGCACCGCTGCCAAACGCACACTGGCTCCAAACTCGGGTTCACCCTGTGAGCTTCCTCACTGGCAAACACAGGCAGAACTCACCCTGCCCCAATTCCAAGTCTCACTTCAGCAAGGACCTCACCAACCAAGATGCTCAAAAAGACATCTGATTTAGAATTACTGAAATTCAGACTTACTTAAATATTGAGTATATAGTCATACAACTTTCTTAGTAATAATGACAGCTACTATAATGAATGCCTAAACTACTCCCGGTTTTCTACATTTCTAACTTTAAGATTTGTTTTATTTTGATTGGAAAGTCAGATATACAGAAAGGAGAAGAGACAGAGAGGAAGATCTTCTGTTTGTTGATTCATTCCCTAAACTGGAGCTGAGCCTAGCTGAAGTCAGGAGCCCAGAGCCTCTTACAGGTCTCCCATGCAGGTGCAAGGTTCCAAGGTGTTGGGCTGTCCTCGACTACTTTCCCAGGCCACAAACAAGGAGTCGGATGGGAAGTGTGGCTGCCGGGATTCAGCGTCCATATGGGATCCCAGTGCATGCAAGGCAAAGACTCCAGCTGCTAGGCTACAGCTCTGGGCCCTATTCTCTACATTTCTAAATTGTAAATTTGGCTGTACTGCCTCAGCTCCTTGGGGTAAAACTCTTTCAGTGGCCACACTAAGAACTCACACTCCCATCTGCAACATTGTTACTATGTGGAGAAGCACTTGGTTTCAAACACTTTAAGAAATAACTCTTCAATACACCCACTTCTCCCCCTGGAGCCATTCCAGGAGGGACCCTGGGCTGCATTTTCAGAGCCAAGACCTAAGGCTTCTTTCTATTGCTCTCTCGGTTAGAACAACTGAGATGAAATCTCATCCCACACTTTCCCTTGACAACTCACTTGTATCCAGCTTCTATTTTCACTCAGACCACTTCACTGACATCCACTTCACAGCCACACTGAGTGGTACACTAAATGCTCAGGCTAAATCTTTACAGGTGACCCATATGACTAGGGGGCATCTCAGGTTAAATAACACAGACCAGGGGCCCCAGATCAATGGGTTAAGCGGTGCTTACACATTGGGGCAACCTCAGCCCGATGCTGGTGTTGTTTCTCTGAGGATTCTCGAAGCTTCTCTGGCCAGTCACCCAGCCTATCTCCTGTGTTTCCTTAGACATCCTAGATGACCACAGTGTGCCTGCCAGGACAGATCTAGATGTCCCGCCATTCTGATACGGTTTAGAGGGAAACGAGATCTGATGGAGCCCATCCCAGAAAATGTTGTGTGTGTGTGTGTTTTTTTTCCCCTGCCAAAAAATGAAGAGATATGCACAAAAGGGAACTGTTCACAAGAACTGGTTCTTTGCAAGATACTTTTTCAGTTCCCCTAAATTACAGCAGGCAAAGGGCTCCGAGTCAGTGCTAACCTCTTGTTCCTGCTGGGGAGCTACAGAAAGCCTCCACTCCGACCCAGCTGTTCCCTTCCCCTCTGCCCCAGGGGAGGGGGCGGTGCAGCATCACACAGCTCTTCCCCGATTCCAGCGCAGCACACACTTCTTCACCTGTGTTCCCTTCTCACTTCTTTCCACCTGTGCCTTCCTCTGAGCTCTCTCAAGGACTTCCTCCTGCCCAGCACCCAAGCATTTCGTCTATTTAAATGTCATCTCCTTCCATTCCGTGAAAATGTTCTTTATTCCTCTTTTTTAACTGCTTGGTGGCCTCAACAAATGCAAAGCCCGACTAGAACGGACAGAAAGATCCAACATGCCCCGGTGTGAGCCTAGAGGTAACCAAGTCCTCACCTGCTACAGAGTCCTCAGCAAAAAGCCTCGAATCCCAAGATGACATTTCCTGATGACAGCTTAACTCCCAAATGGAAGCGATCTCAACCATTAAGAAAAGCACCAATTTCTGTGGGTCTATTTCCCAGCCGTTCCCAGTGTGCACTTTGAAATTTACATGTTCATCATTTCCCACTTAGCCTTTGGGGCATGACACACTTGTCTTTCCACACACACACAGTCCAGCGTGTGTTCATATTCCACTCTCTCCGCACACTCTCAGCTTTGCCCAGGACAGAGCTCTGTTAACAGTACTGAAGAAAATGGAGTACCCCGGGACTCACAATGAGGCCACTGTGCTCGGGTGGGAGGAGTAGGGATATTATAAATACAGCTGGAGAGAGAGCCCTTGTCCCCTGTGGAGCGCTCTGATCTTGATTCCTGGCCTTGGAGCCACTGCAAACCCCACACCTTGGGCAGCTTCAACTTGGGAGAGGTGGAGGACATGAAAGAAACAGAACAGGGCCAACTCACAGAGGTCCTGTCCTAGAGGGGAGCAAGGGGTTGCCGCTTAGCTCCCCTCAGTAGGAGACTGAGCTGGCAGCGGAAGCCCAGGCTGATAGCAAAGCCCACGCCATCAGCCTGCGGTATGCCCAGGACACCTGTTAGAGAGGTGGCAGCGACCACATCAGCCCTCTTTTCCTACCATAACACTTTCAGGCTTTTCTTAGTTCTACTTAATTTCCTAATTTAAGCTTCAGACCAAAACAAAAACACACAAACAAAAAAACCTCCAAATTTTATACAATTCCCTCCCCAAAATAATTTAGGAGACTTTCCATATAGCTAGGCCAATGGGCGGCATATGCCAGGACAAGGGCCATTATTATAATCTCCCTTATAACCCAGAGTGTAAGAAAATAAAGAACATCATAAATGGCTCCATGGCCTTAGACAACTCCAAAGGATGTAAAAGTATCAGGAACGCACAATGGCTTCTCAATCAAGATGTCTGTATCTCAACCACATGCTGTAATGGAGCGCCAGGTCCACTCCCAACTCCACAGCCCTGCACCGCCCAGGTGCATTAGCAGGGAGTTAGTTCCCTAGTTCCCCGACTCCAGTTTCTGGCTAATGTGTATCCAGCAAGTCAGCAGGTGATGGCACAACGAGCTGAGTCCCTGTCACCTGCGTGGAGGCCTGGACTGAGTTTCCAGATCCTGGCTGTGGCCTGGCCCCTGTGCTGAGACAAAGGTACCTGGATTAAAGTTCTCCCCAGGAATGGGGCTGGCACTGCGGTATAGTGAGGTAAGTTGCCACCCGCAACACCAGCATCCCATATGGAAGCAGTTTGTAGTCCCAGCTACTCCACCTCCCACTCAGCACCTGGGGAAGCAGCTAAAGATGGACCAAGGGCTCGGGCCCCTGCACCCACCTGGGGGAAACCAGGAGGAAGCTCCAAGCTTCAGCCCAGCCCAGCTGTGGCAGTTGCAGCCATTTGGGAAGCAAACCAGAAGACGAAAGACTTTCCTCTGTCTTTCCTTCTCACTCTTTCAAATAAATTAAATCGTACACACACACACTGTCGGGGTGGGTGAAAGTGTTGAGGTGCGGGGATTAAGATGTTACTTGAGAAACCATGCCAGCATGCACAGATTCACATCTCCACTCTGCTGCCAATTCCAGCTTCCTGCTAGCAGACACCCTAAAAGGCAACTGAGAGGGCCCAACCCTTGGTACCGGTCACCCACGTAGGAGACTGGACTGAGTTTTGAGGTTCTGGTCCAGTGCGGAGCATCTGGGAAGTAAACCAGCAGACGGAAGTGCTCTCCTGCACTCGGCCACTCTTTCAAATAAATTTCAAATCTTCCCCAAAAGAAGGCAGGCTAGTAGCTTGGGACATCTCCCTCTCTCAACACAAGGTGAACAGCATTTCTGGTGTTCTAGAGCACAGAACGGCCCCCTAGACCAGGGGCAGCTTTCAAAACTAGAGGTCGTGGCTGGTGTGGGGAGCATCATGTTCAACCACCGACCACTTGTACATCAGAGTGTCAGTTCAAGTCCCACCCAGCCACTCTACATCCTATATGGCTACCATCGAAAATGCCTGGGAAGCAGAAGGTGTCCCAAGTGCTTGGATACCTGCCATCCACACGAGAGACTCCAAATGGAGTTCTGGGCTCCTAGCTTCAGCCAGGACCAGCCCCGGCCACTACAGCCATTTGGGGTGTAAGCAGGGAGATGAACAATCTCTTCAAATAACTAAGCAAACCCAGAATATAATGTAAGTGGCAGAGGACTTAGCACCTATTCCCTTACAAAACTCCTGGAAGAAAATGCCCCCTCTGTTGACCACACGGTCACCTCCTGCTGGGTGAACTTCTGCGACACTATCATGAATATGTCTGCCCCTGTTTGCTAAAAAAGTGTGAAGCTCAGGAAAGCCTCCAGGATTCTAGCGGGCATACTAGATGCCTGTCATCCCAGGGGAGAAAAGAACAGGACCCCAGAACAGACACCAAAAGGTCCCTGAGTGCAGCTGGCTGTTGCATTGTGTACATTTTAGGGGCAAAGGAAAGATCGGAGGGGTTAGTTCTGGGAGTCAAGAGTGTTTGTGGTATTGTTCCAGGAGATTTTCCTGTACTGTTTTTAACATTTTCAGAATTGTTCCAAAACAAACAAAACCACTTATTTTCTAGCACTCTTTGAAAATACCTTTGATTGTCATTAACTTTAGACTACAAATACCTTTTATTACCCCTTGCTAGCTCTTGTAGCAGTTAACTTAGAGAAAGCATGATCCATAATTACATCTCTCTGTCCTGGGGCCTCACAAAGAACACAGGCAATAGAACAAAAGGAAATTAACCACCAGACATCCATGGGAGCCAAGTCACAACTGTAACACTGTACCTGCACGTGGCATGTGTGCACAGGGGAGCCGGTCACAATACTGCCAGAGGTGTACCCACAGGCACAATACTACCCACTCTTTAGATCTATTTATTTGAAGGTAAAAGTTACAGAGAGAGAGAAAAAAAAGAGAGATCTTCCATCCACCAGCTCACTGCCTAATGGTTAGGGCTGGGCCAAGCTGAAGCCCAGAGTTTTACCCAGGTGTCCCATGAGGGTGGCAGGGCCCCAAACACTTGTGCCATTTTCCACTGCTTCTCACAGGCACGTTAAAGAGGGTGCTGGATCACAAGTGGAGCAGCCAGGACAAGAACCAGTGCCCACATGAGACACTGGCATCGCAGGTGGAGGCTTTACCAGATAGGCCACAACACCAGTTTTTTCTAAGCCTCCCATGCTACCTACATTCCCCTAGTGAGGAGGGAAAGAACTCAATTCACGTAGAAATGAAAACCAGTGGAATTTCGTAAAATCTGAAGACTAAGAACTTCAAATCCAAAAAGATACTATATATTTTTTTTTTTTTTTTGCCCATACAGGGTAGTGCCCACAACATACATTTTAAGCATAAAACTTAATAGCAGAAATCTGGAAACTTTTCAGGACACAGAAACACTCAACACAGCATTTCCTGATGAGCTACCCTCAAGGTCACTTGCTCCCATGAATCAATCCTCTACCTGCACTGACATCCCCGGCCTCCGCCCCCCCCAGCCACACCTGCTCCCTCCTCCCCCAGCCTGGCATCCTTACCTCTTGGCTTCCTCCAAATGACAGAGGTACTCATAGGCCACATTCTGACGTCTCCTCTCATCCATCTCCTCCGCAGTGAGTCTCTCATTATCCAGGACAGCTAGAACAGGAGAAAAAAAGCAGCAGGGCCAGGTAAACAGCAAGATCAGTCATCTGCCTGAGACCGCCCACAAACGCCTGCTTGTCACTACCCAGGTCAGGGCAGCGGGGACAAGTGTAAATACCCCCAGATAGAGTACGAGGCCTTTCCTAAAAAAAGAACCCTGGAGTTTCAGTTATACTCATCGTGCCCTTTTTCGAGACATTTCATACAAGCTTGAACACGGACTGCATTTTAGCATAACCTTGAAAAGCACTGGCTTGAAAGGTCTGCACGTGGAGCAGCGAGTTAAGCTACCTGCCACACAGGTATCCAAACCACAGCACAGGTTAGAGTCCCAGCTGCTTCCAATCTGATCCAGCTCCCTGCTAATGCAGCTGAGAAAGTAGAAGGTGATGGCCCAGGTGCTCAGGCCCCTGTCACCTACACGGCAGACCCAGATGGAGTGCCACCTTCCTGGCTTCGGCTTGGCCCAGCCCTAAGTGAACCAGCAGTAGATCTCTTTCAGTCTCTCCCTTTCTCTCTTTTATTCTGCCTTTCAAAATAAAACAAATCTCAACAAAAATATGGATCTGAGTTCTTGGCCCGATTTCACTGTCTGTCCACCAGGATTTATTCCTAGCACAGGTCCAGTAGCACTGTACCCTCCTCTGGAGCAAAGCCCGAACCTGTTAAGAACTGAGTGGCAGGAATGGTGCTGGATGGTTTCCAGCACTGCTCTCTGATAGACGGGGTGCTTGCAGGTCAAGGAGGAGTAGGGTCCCACAGCCTGGGGGCTGGAGCTTGAAGCGATGCCCAGGCTGTGGAGTAAGTTCCTAACCCCAGCCTGGCCTTCCTGCACACCATCCGGCCTCCACCTCTCCTGCCCCACCCAGGCCCTCAGCATCCTTCGCCGTCCCCACCTGTGATCAGGCTGCCGCCCCAAGTCCCTGTCTGCCTCCTGCCCTGCCTCTTCTCTCCATCACACATTCTCGTTGGTGTGCACACCTGTCTCTCTGATTAGAAAAGAAAAACAAAATATTCTTGGAAGGCAGAGCCCGCTCTTATCTTGAATTTCACTAACGTGGCACAATAGCTCAAGGTGGAATTGTATAAGTGCGTGAAATTATCCTTGAAACCAAGAACATGACTCCTTGGAACTTGATGTCCCAGGAACCTGCTACCAAAAAATGAGGAAGTCAAACGGGTTAAGGTTGCAATCTCGCTCTCTTTTGAAATCCCGATGAGAGAACTCTAAGTCCATGCAAGCTGAAGCGAGTTGCCCAGGGACCGCACCCCTCGGACAGCCCGGGGCGAGCAGGTGGGGAGCTCTCGGCCACGTCGCCAGGCAGCACCAGGGGCAGCACGTTCTTGCGGGCCCCCGGGACACGCCCTGCACCGGGCTGCCACCTCACCCAGGCCGGCTCCCAATCTCGGTCGAGCCGGGCGACGGGAGGCGTTGGGTGGGGCCCCCAGTCCAGACGCGGTGGTAAGGCCTCTGAGGTCCTTCCCTGCCACCTCGGAGCCCACCACGGAGACGCCGGCTCCGGGGGCCTCGCCGTCCGCCGAGCCAGCTCTTCCGGGTGCCCACGGCCCGCACACCCACCATCGAGGCCAACTCCCTCGGAGGCTGCCAACGCCGACCACCTCTCTCCCCCACCAGACCCGTGCACCTCGCCGGCCCCGCACTCACAGCCATAGTGCGGCCGGGCCACGCCCTGCCCGTCAACCTCGTCCGCGGCGGACATGGCGGCCGAGCCCAGGTCCCTGCTGGAGGAAGCCGAGAGACCTCGGAGGCGCGGGCGGCGACAGCTGCAGCTCCTGCCGAGTGCGCGGGCTGCCCGGCCGTCCGGGCCCCGCCCACGCGCCACCGCGAAGAGGCGTGGCCAACCGGGCCCAGCCCACGCGCCGCCGCGATGGGGCGTGGCCACTCTCGGGCCCCGCCCCCTGCCGCCACCCGCTAACGTCTGCTGCAGGCGGAAGGAAGGAGGCGGAGTCCGTCGGCCAATCGGGCTCGTGCTCGGCTGTGCTGCGCGGGGAAGGAGCTCCCGGCTGTAGCCGCGCCCTGGCCGGGCTGCCTCCCAACGTGCGACTTCGTGGGGCGCATCTACTCCACTAGCAGTACGGCGGTCCTGGGAGGCTCGGGGTGTCCTTGTGGGACCCGGGGCGGTTTAGAACGAGTTTGAGAAGTGGAGGCTGAAGGGAAGAACCATGTGTCTCCCAACGCCCTTCCTTTTGGGCCCCGACCCTTGCTGACCAGTTCTTTTTTCAGGGGACTCTGACCCCTGTGAGGGGTGCCGCCCTCCCTGGCCCTGGCGAACCGCCCTGGTATTCCAGGGTATTCGGTCCTCAGCCTTCTCCCGAGGGGCTTTGTGCTTCCCCATGAACTGCCGGTGGCGTCCGAGTCTTGGGTCCAGCAGGGACTGTCCGTATTCTGGCCTGCCTATAGCTCGGCTCCCGCCTCCACCTGCCCCCGACCCGGGTTACTTGGAGAGCCTGCGGCTTTCACCATTGCCTGCTTGCAAGGATGCCACTGTCACCGCTGTGACCTCCGCCAGCCAGAAGGTGCTTTGTCAAGTAAGCTTGTTCCTCTCCCCCATTGCTCCTCTCAAAAACGTCCAAGCTCCTCTGCCTGCCAAACAAGCTTTTCTACAGACTTTTCCATTCAGCCCTTTCCAGTTGATTCACGCTTCCTTCAATCCCCACAAGTCAGTTGGCTTACACCCTGTGAGAACAAACACCCCCACAGAAAAACAGGCAAGGGTGTGGCAGTTACAGATTCAAAAGTCATTTCCTTTTTAAGCTTTGAAGTTTACCTTTACAAATTTTATTATTCTATTTTTATCGCCGATCCCTTTCCGGAAAACAAATAACTGACTGACTGAATTCAACATCTTCAAGCATTTAATGTGTGTTTAATAAACTTAATACGTTAAAATTGAATTCCTTTGTGCTGGCACTGTGGTGATTAAATTTTAAGCCAATGTCTATGGTACCGGCATCCCGTATGGATACTGATTCGAGTCCTGGGGCTGTTCCATTTCCCATCCAGTTCCCTGTTTGTGGCCTGGACAAGCAGTGTAGGATGCACCAAGTCCTGGGGATCCTGGCACCCACATGGGAGAAACAGACTCCTGATTTATGACTGGCCAGGTCTGGTTGTTACAGCTATTTGGGGAGCAAACTAGCAGAGGAAAGATCTCTGTAACTCTGCTTTTCAAATAAACATAAACCTTTAAAAAATTCCTTCAACTGAATATTTTTAAAGTTCAGTATTTCTTATAAGTCGAATATATTTATAAATATGGTTAAAATACTCTTTGAGGGTTTGGTATAGTAACCTAGTGGCTAAAGTCCTCGCCTTGCATACCCCAGATCCCATATGGGCACTCTTTCGTATCCCAGTTGCTGCACTTCCTGTCCAGCTCCCTGCTTGTGGCCTGGGAAAGCAGTCAAGGATGGCCCAAAGCCTTGGGACCCTGTACCCGCAGGGAGACCTGGAGGAAGTTCCTGGTTCCTGGCTTCAGATCAGCTCAGCTCCAGCTATTGCAGCTACTTGGGGAGTGACCCAGTAGATAAAAGATCTCTCTCTGTCTCTCTTTTTTTTTTTTTCCTGTAAATCTTTGAATAAAAATAAATTTTAAAAAAGAAAAATACTTTTTGATAGTCCACTTTCGTATGTAATTTGGTAAAATTTCAATTCAAAAAAATCTAGCTCTAAAATTAGTTCAATTTCCCTTTTAAAAAAAGAGTTACATGGTAGGGATTTGGGTGCAACAATTAAATCATTGCTTGGGTCACCTGCATTCCATATCAGAGTACTGATTCCAGTCACAGTTAACTCCACTTCCAAGCCAGCTTCCTGCTGATGCATCATGGGAAACAGCAAATGATGGGCCAAGTGCTTGGGCATCTTCCACCTACATAGGAGACCTGGCCTGACACTGGCTATTGGGGCATTTGAGGGAATAAACCAGCAGATGAAAAGTGGATCTTTCTCTCTTTTTTCTCTTTTAAGTAAGTTGGTTAAAAAGAACACTAAATCCCCAGGGAATAGGTGTGGAACATTTGGCCTAGTGGTTAAGACCCCAGTTGGGATACTCAAGGCCCAGATCCAAGGGTCTAGATTTGACTCCAGGCTCCTGCAACTGATTTCAGCTTCCTGCTAATGCTCACCCTGGGAGGCAGGTGCTCAAGTGATGGGGTCCCTGTTATCCACACTCCATCTGTCCAGAATTCCTGTCTCCCAGCTTCAGACTCTCTTTCTGCCCCTGCTATTGCAGAATTTAGGGAATGAACCACGTAGTGGGAACTAACTTTCTCTTTCCCTCTCTGCCTCTCTCCAAATAATAAATTTAAAAATGTACCCCCCCCAAAAAAAGACCCTAAATCCTTTCTAATCAGAGGTCCCCACCAAGTGTAAATTCTATAGCTGAAGATTTTCCTGGTCAGCTGTCACTTCTTTATCATTTGAAATTTTATTTATATTTTTATTTAACAGTGAAAGAGACAAAGTTCTCATTCACTCATTCATTCCCTAAATACCCACAGTGGTCGGGGTTGGGATGGGAAAAAACTGGGAACAAAATCGAAGTTTCCCAAATGAGTGTTAGAAACCCAATTCTTTGACCCACCCCCACTGCATTAGCAGAAAGCTGCAGTCAGAGCTGGATATACTAGCATCCACTAATTGCTCTCAGAAATTCTGAAAGTCCTACCTGCTATAATTATTTTATATGAATTTTTCTAGAAATTTATTTATTTAGATATTTCTTTGAAAAAGGAGAGTGGCATAGAGATAGAAAGAGATCTTCCATCTGCTGGTTCACCCCCCCCCCTCCAATAGCTACAACACCTAAATTACAACCACGCTGAAGCCAGGAGCCTAAAACTGCATTCCAGTCTCGCAAAGGGTGGCAGGAACCCAAAGCACTTGGAACATCCGTTGCCTTCCCAAGTACATTGACGGGAAGCTGTATTAGAAGTAGAGCAGCCAGACATGGGCTGCTGGGGTCAGGTGGCCAGTCTAACCCGGCTCTATCAAACCATTCCCATGTTCCATATATATATATATATATATATGTAACTTTATATATTATTTTAATTATTTTTTTAAAAGATTTATTTGTTTTATTGGAAAGTCAGATACACAGAGAGGAGGAGAGACAGAGAAGATGTTCCATCAGTTGATTCACTCCCCAAGCAGCCGCAACGGCCAGAGCAGAGCCAATCTGAAGCCAGAAGCCAGAAGCCAGGAGCCTCTTCCGGGTCTCCCACATGGGTGCAGGGTCCCAAGGCTTTGGGCTATCGTTTACTGTTTTCCCAGGCCATAAACAAGGAGCTAGATGGGAAGTGGGGCAATTGGGATATGAACAGTGCCCATATGGGATCTGGGTACATGCAAGGTGAAGACTTGTAGCCGCTGGGCTAACACACCAGGCCCAAATTTCATTCTTAATATCTTTGTAATGAGGAGGGTCCAGTAATACAAATACCTTTCCTCTATAGTGGAAAAGCTTAGAAATTTGGATTTTTTTCTTCATCCAGGTTTCCCACTTGGTTGGCAGGGTACAAATACTTGGGCCATCTCCTAATGCCTTCCCAAGCTATTAGCAGGGAGCTGGGATGGAAATGAAGCAACCAGGATGTGAACCAGTGCCCACAAAAGATGCAAATGTTTCAGGTGGCAGCTTTACTTACTACGCCAAAACACTGCCTCCTCCACAGGATTTCAAAGCGCTATACCTAGACCTGCAATGGTAGCCTAGTAGCTAAAGTCCTTGCCTTATATGCAACAGGATCGCAAGTGGGTGCCATTTCGTGTCTCAGCGACCCTGTTTCCCATCCAGCTCCCTGCTTGTGGCCTGGGAAAGCAGTTGAGGATGGCCCAAAACCTTGGGACTCTGCACCCATATGGGAAGCCCAAAAGAGGCTCCTGGCTCCTGGCTTTGGATCAGCTTAGCTCTGGCAGTTGTGGACACTTAAGGAGTAACTCAACAGACAAAAGATCTTCCTCTCTGTTTCTCCTCCTCTATGTATACCTGAGATTCAAATAAAAATAAATTAATCTTTTAAAAAAAGTACTATTGCTTCCAGTTTTAGATATACAACCTAACTAGTTAACACCATGGTTAAGTCCTCCTTTGCAGCTAAGAAAGCTGAGTTGCACCAAGCCCTTACCGCACCAGGTGTTCTGAATTCAACCCTTCATCTTTCCTCGTAATCATTTAGCAATGTGAAGACTTCTCTCACCTGCATTTTGCAGTTAAAAGAGCGGTGGTCCTTACCCGAAGCCCCACAGCAAGAGGCAAGGCTGGGATGCATACCCATGTCTGTCTCATGAAAAGGTCCGCATTCCCTAGTCCGGAACTACAGGACCGGCATGTGGCACAGCGGTGAAGACACTGCCTGGAACCACCACGTCCCACAGCATGTGCCTGGGTCTAGCCTCAGCTCTTCTCCCAAGTCCAGGCTTCTGTTCATTCAGACCTGGAGCCTGCAGGTGCTGGCTCAAGTCCCTGGGTTCCTACCACACATGTGGGAGACCAGGAGACGGCTCTGGCTTTTGATTACACCCTTGGCTGTTGCAGGGTTTGGGAGAGCAAACCAACAAATGAGAGTTCTTTCTGTCTTGTCTTTTTGTCTCTCAAATAACTAAAACCTTTCTTTAAACGTCCTAATATTTTTCTAATTCAAGTTTTTCTTTTTAAAATGTATATTTTTGGGCCCAGTGCAATAACGTAGCGGTTAAAGTCCTTGCCTTGAACACACCGGGATCCCATATGGATTCCGGTTCTAATCCCGGTGATCCCGCTTCCCATCCAGCTCTATGGCTGTGGCCTGGGAATGCAGTCGAGGACCCTGCACCCATGTGGGAGACCTGGAGGAAGCTCCTGGCTCCTGGCTTCAGATTGTCTCAGCTCCAGCCATTGCAGTCACTTGGGGAGTGAACCATCAGACCAAAGATCTTCTCTGCCTTTCCTTCTCTCTATATATATCTGCCTTTCTAACAAAAGTAAAGAAATCTTTTTTAAAAAATTATATTTTTGCTTATTTATTTAAAAGGTAGAATCGCAAAAAAAAGGAATAATCAGCTTTTTAAAAATTTTCTGATATGAAAGGTGGAATAGAAAGAGACAAAAGTCAGGAGCCAGGAACAACTTCTTCTGGGCCTCCTTCATGGGTGTAGGAACCCAAGCATTTGGGCCATCTTCTACTGCTTTCCCAGGCCATAAGCTGGCAGGGAGGATCGAAAGTGGAGCAGCCAGGACAAGAACCAATGCCTTCAGGCAATGCCATCATTGCAGGTGGCGGTTATATCTACTATGTCGTAATGCCAGCCCCAAAATAGTTTCCCTCCACTGGTTCTCTCCCTAAATGACAGAAACAACTCAGTCTGGGCCAGGATGGAGCCAGGAGCCAGGCACCAGGACTTGCCCTCCTGGTCTTCTACATTCGAGTATATGAACCATCTTTTGCTGCCTCCCCAGGCACATTGGCAGGGAAGCGGATCAGCAGCAGAGGAGCAGGTCTTCACACAGCACTCTGGCTTGGGATGATGGCATTGCAAACAGCAGCTTACTGTGCTGAGCCACAATACCAGCCACCAGTTTGCTTGTTTGTTGCTTTGGTTTGGTTTTGGTTTTATTTTGTTAAAAACAGGTAGGTGGGGTCCCGGCACGGTGGTGCAAATGGTTAAGGTCCTTGCCTTGCACGCCCAGGATCCCATATGGGCGCCAGCTCTAATCCCGGCAGCTCCACTTCCCATCCAGCTCCCTGCTTGTGGCCCGGGAAAGCAGTTGAGGACGGCCCAAAGCTTTGGGACCCTGCACCCGTGTGGGAGACCCGGAAGAGGCTCCTAGCTTTGGATCGGCAAAGTGCCGGCCGTTGCGCTCACTTGGGGACTGAATCATCATCGGACGGAAGATCTTCCTCTCTGTCTCTCCTCTCTGTATATCCGCCTTTCCAATAAAAAAATAATTAAAAAAATAAATCTTTAAAAAAGAAAAACAGGTAGGTGAACAGAAAGAGATATGGGCATGTGAATAGAAAAAAGATGTATATGTACCACTGTATTATCAGTGGTTTCTCCATGTGCTAAAATTACACTGGATATGTTTGCTTCTCTGTATTTACCAAGTTTTCTATAATGACCTACTAAAAATACCAGTTTTGGACCAGTGTGGTTGCATACAAGGCTAAACCTCTGTCTGCATTGCCAGCAATGACACATTGATCCAGCAGCTGGCTGGTAGCCTGGGAGGGCAGCAAAGGAGGGCCCAAGTCCTTGGGCTCCTACAGCTAGGTAGGAGACCTGGAAGAAGCTCCTGGCTCCTAGCTTCAGGCAGGCCCAGCCTGATCTAGTTGTTGCAGTCATTTTGGGAGTGAATCAGTGGATGAAAGATCTCTGTCTCTTCCTTTCTCTTTCTCTGTAACTCTCTGCCTTTCAAATAGAAATAAATACAATTTTTAAAAAGTAAATAAACATTTTTAATTTTAAAATATGGGTCCGGTGCAGTAGCCTAGAGGCTAGGTTCTTGCTTTGCAACTTCCAAGCTTTCATATGGGCATGTGTTTGTGTCCAGGCTGCTCCACTTCCCATCCAGTTCCCTGTTTGTGGCCTAGGAAAGCAGTAGTAGAAGATGGCCCAAAGCCTTGGGACCCTGCATTCACATAGGAGACCGGGGAGAAACTCCAGCTCTGGACATTGCAACCACTTGGGGAGTGAACCAGCAGATGAAAGATCTTTCTCTCTGTCTCTCCTTCTCTTAGTACATCTGCCTTTCCAATAGAAAGAATAAATAAGATTTTTTAGCAATTTTTAAAATATTAGTTTATTAGTAAATATAAGCCTAGCATAATCAACAAACACGGGGCATATGTGTGGCACAGTGGTTAGACTGCTATTTGTATCATATCCCAATTCAAGTCCTAGGTAGTCCACTTCTGATCCACCTCCCTGCTGTTGTGCCCTTGAAGGCAGTGGTGATGGCCCAAGTGCTTTGGTCCCCTGCCACCCACATGGGAGACCTGGATGGGGTTCAGGCTCCTGGCTTGGGCCTGGCCCAACCCTGGATGTGTCGGCACTTGGAGAATGAATAGTATATGCAAGATTCCTCTCTGTCTCCTACTGCTTGTATCTTTCAAAGAAACCAAAAATAATTTAGAGTTAAACCTTTTAACAGCCTAAGAACAAATAATCATAAATTGACAAAATAATGAACTGAATGATCATTTTGAAAGATAAAATTGGTTTGTAACTTCAGTTTGCACAAGTGGAAAAATACTCTCAGGATAACCTCAGATAAGCTCCCAAGTAGAGCTTTCCCTTTGCTTGGAATACCCTTCGGCCTCTTATCTGCCCAGGAAACTCCCACTCAAACTCCCAGACCCTACACAAAGGTCACTCCCTCCCCTAAAAAAGAATCACTTCCACATTTATTTCCCAGCCGTCTACTACAAACCATACACATGTGTCCTGGCAAAACAAGTCCCCAGGCTTCCCATGTACCAATCAGGAGTTCTAAATCATCAGCCTTAAAAAGAAACAAGTTAGTCACCCAAGACAAAAGTAGAGAGAGGTGTGACGTCATTCTCAGTGCTTGCAGATGAGCAACTCCACTCTTCACAAAAGGCCAGAGACGTGGATGACACAGTCACACCTGAGGACTAGCCACGTGGCTCCAAATACAGACCCGGGAGAACCACCAAGTCCCCAGCCCCTGCCTGTGAGGTGGACAGGTGCTGGGGACACAGGTGCATCATTGCTAATTAAGTCTGCTTTGTGGCATAAACATCTGTCCCTGGCTGCGTTTACCAGGAGTCTTCCTTCCACTCATGGAATAACTCAAAATCGGGGTGTAGGACGTTCAAGGAAACAGGACTTCGTCAAAGCCAAGGAAAAATGCAGGCAAGCTTGAGAGAATGAGCAAAAAAAGCCAAAACACAGATCCAAGCAGAAAACCCAAAGCAAACCTCTCACACAGCGGTCTAGCAGTCCCTTTATATCCTTGGGAGGTGTAAGGACTGTGCCTAGCACAGTAGCCTAGTGGGTAAAGTCCTCACCTTGAACATGCTGGGATCCCATATGGGTGCTAGTTCTAATCCCAGCAGCCCCGTTCCCATCCATTGCAGTCAATCATCAGAGGGAAGATCTCTTTCTCTTTCTCTCTGTATATCTAACTTTGCAATAAAAATAAATAAATCTTTTTTAAAAACCTGAATATTCAAAAGGGGTAGGGTACCTGTTATGGCTCAGGTGCAGTTGGGAACGGTAGTATCATCTATGATAATTTTATTATGATGATGTAATAATCCTGCAGCCATATTGAATATTTCCAGCTCACTCTGATTCGAAGTTGGCAACAATGTGGAACTCATGGTTTCCTAACTAAGGGAAGGGCAGAATGGGAGTGGGGACTTGGTGGTTCCCAGAAGACCAGCCTGGGAATTTGGATGCTGCCCAGAAAGAGCACTGTTGTATAGACTGTGCCAGGCCCAGCTGCTGTGGGACACCAGTCTCCTCCCACTGCTCTGAGGGGCAGCTGGGGCTGTCAGTCCACAACCTGCACCACCACCTGGGGTACCCACAGCTGTCCAACAGCAGCAGTTTCCCCAAAGTGTTCAAATGTCAGCTCCTCCTTTAGCCGCCTGCTGCTCAAACCGATTCTACAGCTACAGCATTGCTGTTCCTCAAAGTCGCAGGAATCCTAGGAAGACAGCTTGGATTCCAGATAGCTTATGACTCTAGACGGCTCTGTGACTGCGCTTAGCCTGTGAATTATGACTGATTATTTGTCTGTCTTCCTACACATATCATGAACTCTTCAAAGACAAAAATTGGGGTAAATAAGACCTAATATAAACAGTTAACAGAAGTAGCATCCCCACTGTGGAGACTTTAAGAATTGATGGTTATGGGCTAGAGACCAGGTAAGTATGAGCAGCAGCATGGATGTCTGGATCCCCCAGCCATGTGACTGTGACTGGGAAACCCATGCCATGCCAGGCTTCTGGCTGGGGAATCATAGCTCCCCATCCACTGCTGCTAGGCGGGGGAAGGTCCTGGGTTTGTGGGCTGCCATAGCATCCACCAGTGCAGGGCTTTGCCCACTGGCCACATAACAACAAGTTCTGGGGTCTTGAGGGTATGGAATTACTGCCTAAGGACATCCATGGATAAGAACACTGTACATGTAGGTGAAGAATGAATCCTGTGGGATTCCCAATGACAGGGCCACTGTACTTGCAGATAAGCAAGGGGACTGAGACCTGGTGGTTTGGAGGGGAGTGACCTAAAGATCTTTATGGGTCAGAATGATTCAAGAACCCACATTGGAGACCTGGGTTGGGCTTGTTAGCATGGAACATGGCTGACCATCACATGCCAGCCCACATGAAAGCTATGGCTGGGGGCCTGTCTGGCAGGGCTAGATTTCAGTATCTGACAGTGAGTATCAGATCAGGAGATGGGTCACATTAGAGTGGACCATAACACCAACCAGCACATAAGAGAACAAGGTCCAGGGGTGGATTCTGTGGGGGATATGTGGGCCCAACCGTATGGAACTACAAGTCCTATTGGTTAGGTTGAGAGTTGGAATGGTGATGGGCTGAGCTAAGTGATACCATGAAACTCACTGATGCTTACCAGTACTGAGGCTAGGAACAAGCAGGGCAGGTCCAGGCGGTAGCACTCGCATGAACATCCTAAAACAGGTTGTGGGGTGGCCCAGGTCATACCAACTTACACAAAGGCTGGGATGGATGGGACAGGACATGCCAGGTAAGGGCCAATCACCCACTGGCATGTGTCAGATCTGGGTCTGGAAGTGGACCAAGTAGGGGAATTTGGGAAACCCCTAGTGTGTCATAGCTCCCACTGATGAGCACATGGTCCAGGCCCAAGAGTTAGGTAGGCTGGGCAAGGTAGCTCCAACTGTTGGCAAATGTGTGGGTTGGTTTTGGAAGGGTATGGACCAGGCAGGGCAGAGTAAACCATAGCCCATTTACAAATGTAAAAGCCAGGATGGAGTGCAAGTCATGCTAGGCTAGGCTGCCACACCTGCTGGTTTGTGTGAGCCAGGGATGAGAGCAGACTGAGTGTATCTTTTTTGTCCCTCTTTCTCTGTAACTGCTTTTCAAATAAAACTAATTTTTAAAACAGGAAGAAAGAAAGAAAAAAAAAAAGAAATTGAAATAGCAACAGATATTGTGATACAGCACGTTAAACCACTGCTTGTGACTCCGGTGTCCTGTGTTGGAGTTCCAGTACAAGACCTCGCTGCAGTACTTCCAATCCAAATCCCTGATAGCCGACCTAGAAAAGTAGCAGATGATAACCTGAGTGCTTGGTCTCCTACCATTCCTGTTAGAGACAGATGGAGCTCCAAGCTCCTGGCTTCAGCCTGGCCCAGCTCAGGCCATTGCAGCACATGGGAAGATCTGCCTCACTCTCACTCTGTCTCTCTTTCAAGTAAACAAATATTTTTTAAAAGAAGCATATCAAGTCCTGCTCAGTAACAAAAGTGAGTTTCTGGCTTCAGATTCCCGAAGTTGTATCTGGAGGAATCTGATAGGCCATTCATGCATGCAGCATCAGCCTGACACCCTGGCTGACACCATGCTGCAGACCAGGAATCCAGTGTCTAGGAAAGCACAGGGTGGTCAGAGGAGAAGACAGGAAGTAAAGGTCCCAGGCAGAGCCATGGAAGGTCTCAGAGTCCACAGTAAGAGCCAGCTGTCTCCTGCAGACAGGATTTCCTTTTTTTTTTTAAGTTATTTTTTAATAATCTTACTTAGTTGATTAGGGTACGAAGGGTCAAGGGCTACAGGGTGAAAGTGGGTAAGACCATTGTTTCCACACTAATATTATAATTTTTTCCCTGTATCTGGGGTCAGGGGAGAAACAAGGGAGAAAGCTCCACCCAGCCTCCCACCCATCCCAGATCCCCAATGGGAGGCACATTCCGAAGGTTCTGCTCAAGCAGTTTTGATAGTTCAACAGTTCTGGATTGCTGCAAATCTCGCCGTTCCAATCGCAATGAAACCTATTCAGAATCCACTGGCTGACATAGTCTCTTCATGGTTGGGGTTCTGAGATCAGCAGTTCAGTTGCAGGGATCTCCAAAGAAACTTCATCTGAGATGTTCTCAGATCTGATTCTTGTGTGAGTTTGCTAGTCAGGGTCCAGCACTGTCCATTGCCCCAATCAGCTGGTGGTTGCTATTACTAGGTCAGTTCTGTTTCCAGCCCTGTCTTCCACAAGGACTGATGGGTGTTGCAGTCCAGCCTGATCATGCCCACTTCATACTCGGTCCTCATGCAAACCAGTGGGAGCTGCAGCCTAGTTGGGGCAACTCCCCATAACCCCCACCAAGCCTGCCCCCTACCCTGGTTCCCATGCTTTTCAGGATGTAAAGCAGGCTTGTCCAGTCTGTCCCACATCCCATTTAGCTCTCATACATGTCAATGGGCATTGTAGCCTACTTCAACCCAACCAACCTATTATTCAGCCCACACACTTACTGGCAGGTGCCTTTCTGTCTAGCCATGCCTGCCCCAATCCTGGTTTTTGTGCTGTCCAGTGAGAGCGGTAATCCTGAGGGAGGTGCCCACTATCTCCCTATTAGGCCACTCCCACCCCCAGATTATGTACTCTCCAGGTGGGTCTGGCATTTGACTTGACAGAATTAGCTCCCAGTGCCAGCTTCTGCCAGCTGATGCTGCAGCTAAGCCCAACCAACTCTCACCCACTCTAATTTTTGCTTGTACCAGTCGAGACAGTAAGCCCACCGTGGCCCTTCCCTGATCTAGTTCACATGAGGCCCACAGGTGTTGTAGCCCTGCCTAGTCTGGTCAGCCCCCATGCCAGCTCACGCTTTCCTATGGAAGTAGTTGTCCAGCAGGGGAGCCCACATTCCCCTGCCAACTTTACTTCCTCCCAGTTTTCACATGTGCTGTTTGTTTGGGCGCTGCAATCACATCTGGTACGGCTCATCTCACCTTGGCATTCCTTAATGTGTACTGGTATTAATCACAACCGAACCTGGCCTGACCCACACTCTGTTCTGGTGCTCAGGTTCGCCAGCGGGTGATGTGAACAGGTTCAGCCTGGTCTGCCCCCGACCCATGCCAAGTGTATGCCAGTAGGATAATTGCATAGCCTGTTCTGTGCTGTTTCCTATTGTGCTTCTTGTGCTTACCTGCAGGGACTGTGTCCCGCCAGAGAAGTTGCCCAGGCTCCTCCATCAGAACCTCTTCCAGTGCCAGATTTTGCGCATACCAGTGGGTCCATGAGCCAGCCCTACTCAGTTCACCTCCTGTCCTAGCAGGAACAGTGCCCTTTCCTGACTGGCCTTCAGTCCAATCTGGTTCTTACTGTTGGGTGTTTCAACCCAGCCACAGCTCGTCCATACCCACATATAGCTCACACATGGTAAAGTAAGGGCTGAGACCTAGCCTAGTCTGTCACACATCTACCCTGGTCCACCAGAGCACCAGATGGTGTTGGAGTCTAGGCTGGTTTGGTGCTTCCAGTCCCAGTCCACACTTGTGCCAAGGGAGACTACAACTATATCCTGATCTGAACGCAGCCCCCATTCCAGCCCATGTGCTCCTTGGTGGGAAACTCAACCCAGCTAGGTTGTCCCCTTAGCTCCCCAACTGGGCCTATTCCCAGCCTTAGATCACATGCATGCCAGTGGTAGCTCTGAGTCAGCTTGGCAGAGCCCCTCACCAGACAGGATTTCCTAAGCCGGGAGGAGTACACTTTAATCCTACAAAGATTCGTAAAATGTTTGCTAGCAAAGTCTAGGGCATGAAGAGGGGCATCACGCAACCCCTGCCCTGTAGTCAGGAATGCCTGTGGCACAGGGTGAAATGGATCAGGGGGTGGAATCCCAGTTGGAGGGAGAAGACAGCCGAAGAGGAGCCCATGTGCTCAATGGAGGGGACCTGCAGACAGTATCCTCACAGGTGTTTCCACAAAGAGGACTCAGTGAAAAAGAGCCCAGGTGGTCATATGCTTTGGAAGAATCATTCTGCTTCCCCACTGGGGAAGGGGCACCATGACATAGTCTTTTACATACCCCAGATTGCCGAACTCCTCAAGATCAGCAAAAGAGCAGTGCGTAATGATCCAAACGGAAGCAGGTGTATCACTTGGCAAGATCTGCTTAAAGGTACACTTGCCCTGTGACCTCCGAATCCACCCCCAGATAAGCACACCTGGAGAAACACCTACACAGCCACACAAAGAAACGCAGCAAAACATTCATAGCAGAGATGCCTGTGACGGCAAGTGCCTGCAATAGTCTAAGTAGCCACTGGCAGGAAAATAGATCCACTGTGGCCAGGCTATGTACAGAATATGAGAGCGGGGAGAGGAGTGTGAAGGGCAACCACCCAAACCAACACAGGGGAACCTCAGAGGCAGAAGAGTTGCCTAGTTTTTTAGGACATTTAAGTAATTTATGCAAATGAGTATTATACAATACTTACAGATACTGTGCTAAGTACAACTACAGTATATACACATACAGTGTGTGATAAAGAAATATACAGAGAGAGAGAGCGATGGAGAAAGAGAGAGAGAGAGAGAGAGGGAGGTGGGGAGAGGGGAAACGCCAGCCAGCCTCAGGAAAGTGGAACACAGGTTGGGGGCCAATGAGACTCAAGGGCTCTAGCAGCCTGTTTTCCTAGCCTGCGTGGCATACCCACAGTTGATTTTTCTTGCTCAGAACTTTGTATTGTGCATTCTGATCACCAGCTTCTCCTTTAAGGCGGGAGGGCAGCTGAGCAGGAAGAATTGAGGCATGAAGTCATTCCAGGGGGAGAAATTGTACCATGCAGGGGAGAGGAGGAGGGGAGAGCAGGCTGTGCTCCCAGAACACAGCACCACCACTCTGCCTGGCAGAATAAGGGGATTTGTTATTTGTCCTAAAAGCAGCCTGCATTTGTGCAATATCCTGTACTTTCTAAAACACATTCACACACACCAGGTCACACTCGATCAACTTGACAGATGAATATTCCCATGTTAGAGGCGGGGAAACAGCTTCAAAAGTTAGGTGATGTATTTGCAAATGTTTTCAGCAAAGAAAAAGTGTAAAAGGATAGGCAACAATTGCTACTGGTGTTGAAGGAGACACAGAAGACCTGCAGAGGCCTCACTGAGAAACAGGATCACACGTAAGTGACGTAGGAGGCGGCCAGCACAGTGGACAAGGGGAGATGGGTTCGCTGTGAGTCAGGAGGGACAAGGTCAGTACCACTGACGCAAAGATAAAAGGTCGACTAAACAGATGGAAAGGACCAGGAATTGTGTCATAGTGTTTCCACAGCCCAAGGCTAACAGCTGAATCTTTCTTCTGTATTTCCCTGCTTGCTTGCTCCCACACCTTGTACAAACAGATGGCAAGAGAAACTCGGGGCTCGGTACATGCCCTCTGGAGAAAAGGTGACTTCCTTTCTACGAGTGGCTTATCTCCACAGCAGAATCTAAAGGTGAATTTATCCTTTTCTTTTAAATATATGCATATGTATTTATTATTTTTATTATTTGAAATGCACAGTTACAGAGAGAAAAGCAGACAGAGATAACTTTGTCCACTGGCTTACTCCCCAAATGACTGCAACAGCTAGAGCCAAAGCCAGGAGCCAGGAGCTTCTTCCATGTCTCCCACGTGCCGTCCTCTACTGATTTCCCAGGCCACAAGCAGGGAGTTGCATAGGAAGTGGAGCAGCCAGGATACGAACCGGTTGGTGCCCGTATGTTATGTCATGCCAGCACCACAGGCTGAGGTTTAGCTTGCATCATGCAAGCTCTCTGCTTGCTTTTGCTTTGTTGTATTTTCTGACATTTCTATGAATGAACATGCTTAACTTATGAGATTTTTTTAATGGAAGGAGAAAGGAACGACAAGGAAAAGGTGACTTTCTCAGGCATCAACACTGTGGTATAGTAGGTGAAACTGCCTGCAATGCCATCACCTCATATCAGAGCATCAGTTGAAATCCCAGCTGCTCCACTTCTTTCAATCCAACTTCTTGCTTATGCACCTGGAAAAGCAACAGCAGGTGGCCTAGATGGATTTCCAGGCTCCACATGGGAAAACCAGATGAATTTCCAGGCTCCTGGGTTTGATGTGGCCCAGACCCAGTTATTTGGGCCTTTTAGGGAGTGAACCAGCAGATGGAAGATCTCCCTCTGTCTCTCCTCTACCTCTCTCTGCAACTCTGACTCAAATTACAGAAAAAAACTTTCTCAAGATGGAATGGGTTTTTTTTTATTATTATTATTCCTGTTCTTCCTTTGGATATACAGGTAACTGATGACAGAAAAAACACAAGAAAAAAATCCTAGCAATATATATATTGCTCAATACCCTGAGAAATCAGAGAAATGCAAATCAAAGGAATGTGTAAGAATCAGACCTATGACATTAGCAGAACTATTTTTATGAGCCAGGGTGTGGTGAAACTAGCAGTCATTTATTCCTGATAACATTGTATGTGGCTACAATTCACTTAAAGAACTACTTGGCAGCCAGGAGGTAGAGCAGGAAACATATTCACACTCTGTGGAAACAATCTGAAACGTGAAGACAACTTTTGTTTGGAGGTAAAAAAGATGTTGATGCAAGGATTATTCATGTAACAGGGCACTCCCACCCAGAGCAGGTGAATGCTGAGTTATTTATAGAAGGGTGGACACTGATTTGCACCCACTGTACACCTAAAGGAAGGCTTTGGTTTGATACTTTTTATTTTTGAGGATTTAGCAGAGAAGAGCTGAAGAGCATGTGTGTGTGTGTGTGTGTGTGTGTGTGCAAGACATAATTGGATGTGTTTGTTGGTTCGATTTCTGCCCAAAGCTTGGGCACACAGATTCCCTACCTATATCTCTCCCCACCCCACGCCAAAGTATAACAATGAAATTTAAGTAGGAAATGTGAGTCTCTTGAGAGAGCTTTTTTCTTCTCGTAAAATGCACGTAATAATAGGGACTGGCTCCGAGGCATAGCACACTAATCCATCCTGCAGCGCCAGCATCCAGTCAGGCATTGATTCGTATCCTGGCTGCTCCACTTTCCATCCAGCTCCCTGTTTATGGCCTGATAAAGCATGGACTTGGGATCCTGCACCTATTTGAGAGACCTGGAGGAAGTCCCTGACTCCTGGCTTCAGACCAGCTCACCTCCAGCTAATGAGACTTCTTAAGAAGGGAATCAGTAGATGGAAGACCTTTCTCTCTGTCTTTCCTTCTCTCTCTGTAAAATCTTCATTTTCAGTAAAACTAAACTTTGAAAATATGCAAGACCTGGCTGTTCCACTTTGATCCAGCTCCCTGCTAATGAGCACGGAAAAGTGGCAGGAGAGCGGAGCAGGAGAGCGAGTGTTGAGCTCACTCACTTACCTAGTATTCCTGGCCCCAACTCCTGGCTCCAGCTTCCTGCAAACACAGACCTAGGAGGCAACAGTGAAGGCTCAAGTGATCAGATGCCAGCCGCTCACGTGGGGGAAGCGGAATTGAGTTCTGTGTTCCTGGCTCCTGCCGTGACTCAACTCTGACCATTGCAGAGTGAACCAGCATATGTGAGCTTGCTCTTTTGTGTTTGTGTCTGTTTGCTTGTGTTTCTGCTTGCCTCTCGGACAGATGATTTTTAAAAGTTTATTTTTTAAAAATTGCATTTATTATTATTATCATTTTGTGATACAGTTCCATATTTATTATATCTTTTTAAAGATTTATTTCATTTTTATTTAAAGGCAGATTTCCAGAGAGAAAAGGAAAGACAGAGAGAAATTTCTTCCATCCTTGGGTTCACTCCTCAAATGACCACAACAGCCAGATTTGGGCTAAAGTGAAACCACAAGCTTCATCTGAGTCTCTCATATAGGTACAGGGGCTCAAGGACTTGGGCCATCCTGTACTGCTTTTTCAGGCCATAAGTAGGGAGCTAGATCAGACATGGAACGGCCAGGACTGAAAACAGTGCCCATATAGGATGCTAGTGCTTGCAGGTAGAGGATTAGTCTGTTGTACCACTGTACCAGAACCTAAAGTTTATTCTTTTATTTATTTGAAAGGCAGAGTAACAGAGAGAAAGAGACAGGAGACAGAGACTGACAGGAACAGAAAGAGATCGTCCATGGCCCAGCTGGGCCTGGTCCAGGCTGAAGCCAGGAGCTCCATCCCAGTCTTTCGTATGGATGGTAGGGTCCCAAGCACTGGCATCTTCTTCTGCCTTCCCAAGTACATTAGCAGGAAGCTGAATGGGATGCAGAGCAGCCAAGGTTTGAACTAGTGCTTCGATTTGGGATGCCAGTGTTACAAGTGGAAGCTTCAAGAAGCTTACCGGGGCCAGCACTGTGGTTTAGTATATTGAAGCTCTATCTGAAATGCCAGCATTTCATGTGGGTGCCAGTTCTACTCCTGTCTGTTCCACTTCCTGTGCAGCTTCATGCTTTTGGCCTGGGAAGGCAGCAGAGGATGGCTCGAGTCCTTGGGCCCTTGCACTCATGTAAGAGACTCAGATGAAGCTCCTGCCTCCTGGTTTTGGATCAGCTCAGGTCCAGCAATTGCAGCCATTTGGAGAATGAACCAACAGATAGAAAATCTTTCTCTCTCTCTCTCTTTCTCTCTCTGCTTTTCAAATAAATGAATAAATAAATCTTTTTAAAAACTTCACATCTCATAGAGTAGACATCTGCAGATATACAACAGGAGTGCTAAGAAACCTCAGTATCCCTTATTAACTGGTAACCTCTGTAAACAAAAAACATTAAAGAGGCTGTTGTAATTTAAAAAAAATTTTTTTTAAAGATTTATTTATGTTTATTGGAAAGTCAGATTTCCAGAGAAGGAGAGACAAAGATCTGCTGATTCACTCCTCAAGTGGCCGCAATGGCTGGAGCTGAACTAATCAAGAGCGAGGAACTTCTTCCGGGTCTCCCATTTATTTGGGTGCAGGGTCCCAAGGCTTTGGACCATCCTCGACTGCTTTTCCAGGCCACAAGCAGGGAGCTAGATGGGAAGTAGAGCGGCTGGGGAACCAGGACCCATATGAGACCCCGACGTATGCAAGGATTTAGCCACTAGGTTACCTTGCCAGGCTGGGCCCAGAGGCTAGTGTTTTGTTTTGTTTAAGATTTATTTTCTTTTTATTGGAAAGTCAGCAATTCAGAAAACTGTTGAACTATCAAAACTGCTTGAGCAGAACCCTCGGAGCATGCTCCCCATCAGGGACCTGGGATGGGTGGGAGGCTGGGTGGAGCTTCTCTCTTTGTTTCTTCCCTTACCCCAGATACAGAAAAAAAAATTATATTAGTGTGGAAACAATGGTCTTACCCACTTTCCTATAACCCTTGACCCTTTGTGCCCTAATCAACTATGTAAGATTATCAAAATAAAAAATATATATTAAAAAACAGATATACAGCGAGAAAAAGAGGCAGAGATGAAGATCTTCCGTCTTCTGATTCATTCCCCAAGTAGCTGCAAGGGCCAGAGATGAGCCAATCCGAATCTGAAGCCAGGAGCTTCTTACAGGTCTCCCACATGGGCGTAGGGTCCCAAGGCTTTGGGCCATCCTCGACTGCTTTCCCAGGCCACGAGCAGGGAGCTGGATGGGAAGCAGGGCTGCCGGGATTAGAACCAGAACCCAGGTGAGGACTTTAGCCACTAGGTTACAGTGCTGGGCCCAAGGCTGGTGCTTTATTGCCGCATATTGAACCCCTTCTATGTCCCTGGCATTCCATATCAGAGCACCGGTTCAGGTCTTGACTGCTCTAGTCCCAATCCAGCTTCTTGCTACTGTACCTAAAAAGGCAGTTGATGGACCAAGTGCTTGGGCCCCTGCCACCCACATGGAAGACCCTGCTAGAGCCCGTCTCCTTGCTTCTGCCTGGGAAGTGAACCAGTAGGTGGATTATCTCTATAGCAGCCAGGGGCAGTCCATGGTTTGGAGGCAAAGAGCATGCTGTGCCAACAGCTGGGAGGTTTCCCTTCTCCTCCTGGAACCTGGGCTGAGGCATGGGAGCTAGGGAGGTCCTGGCACACACAGCACCTGCCTGCATCCTCTGAGCACGAAAAGCCCGCTAATATCAGACAGCTCCAGTGCCCGCGAGAGTCCAGGCTTCATACATTTCTAGAGCTGGATTCAACACAGACCTAGAGTGGTCAGCTGGCCTGTTGAGGACAATGACACATCAATTGCAACATCCAAGCTGGGAGCTGTGACACCTGCCCTCTGTTTCTATGCTGCCTCCTAAATTTTTCACCAAGAGCCCAAACCACGTTCCTAACTGGGCTTGAGGTTATAATTCCTCGTGCTCATATTACAGCTTTTATTTCCCTCAAATGCCCTCTAACTGGCTCCCTCTTGTGGGATGCCTGGGACCTTTGCTGTGAATTCTCTAATGTCATTTCTTAGGGAGGTCAAATCCAACTCAGTACCTTTTTGTTCTGCATCCTGCACCTGGTCAAAAACACTTCCCTCCCCTGAGAAAGGAAAGCCCTGAATTCCATGGCAAATAATGCTACCCTACTGTCCAGCTTTTTCCTTTCCGTCTCATTTGGTTTTTACCATTTATTGCCACTCCTTGCAATCTGAGCCTAAACAATAATTGGGAGGATAAAATATGTGAAGATAGAGTACATGAATTTATCCCCAAACCTAAATAAATACATATTAGACCACAGAGTTTCCTAGTCAGTAGGTCTGAGGCGAAGACTAAGAACTCATTTCTATCAAATTTCCATGTGATGTGAATGCCACTGGTCTGGGCTCACATTATGATAACCCTGCACTGGATTGACCAGATTAATTTTTTCCAGGTCAGTTATCAAATCCCTCCTCCGAAGATCAGCTGAGGTGATCAGCTGAGTCCTACACCTCTCGAGTTATCACTCAGAGTTCTACAAAATGGAGTGTTCCAAGACTGCACTGATGCACAATGTTCAGCTCTCCCCTTGGATCTCTGCGAAGAGACAACCACTTAGCTCCTTAACCCCTGCATTTGCCCTCAGCCCTCCCCTCTCATTCCCTCAGCATGAAGGGCCCCAGCAGGGTCCTGTCTCATTCCCAGCTGTCCGTCATTTCTTCATCTCACACTGACTTCACGGAGCCCACGTGGTTCTGACAAATCCGAGGGCTGGTCTGCTCCTTGTGTGTGAAGAGGAGGCCTGTGCACTGGATGCTCAGTGACCTGCAGCTTCTGTTGGCTGTGCAACTCACAGCAAGTCAAGTCCTTCAGCATTTTCAGCTCTGTCTTTCAGTAGGTTAAACAGCTGGGACTCGGGGTGGGGTGGCACTACTTGAACATCCACTTCCCACATCAGAGTGGGCACCTCCCGTTTCAAGTCTCCCGTTGCTTCTGATTCAGTTCCCTGATAATGTGCCTGGAAGGCAATAGATGATACTTCATGGACTTGGGTTCTTGCCACTCACATGCACACTCAGTGAAATTCCTGGCTCCTGGCCTTGGCCTGGTTCAGTCATAGCTCTTTGTAGGCATTTGGGGAATAAACAAGCAGGTGGAACTTCTTGCTCTGTCTCTCTTTTTTAAAAGAATTATTTTATTTTTATTGGGAAGTCAGATATACAGAGAGGCGGAGAGACAGAGAGGAAGATCTATCCATTGATTCACGCCCCAGGTGGCCGCAACGACTGGAACTATGCCAATCCAAAGCCAGGAGCCCAGAGCCCAGGTCTCCCACACTGGTACAGGGTCCCAAGGCTTTGGGCCGTACTCAACTGCCTTCCCAGGCCACAAGCATGGAGCTGGAAGGGAAGTGGAGCTGCTGGGATTAGAACGGCGCCCACATGGGATCCTGGCATGTTCAAGGCAAGGACTTTAGCCACTAGGCCACTTCCATCTATTTCTGAATATAGTAGTGAATAAAGTGAATGACCCTAAAGCAAGCAGAATTGCATTAATCGAATGGCGCAGCAAATCAGCAGACAAGGGCTGCTTCCTTCAGTCAAGAGCCAGGGAGGGTCCTTCTAACAGCATCCGACCTTCCCAGCCATTCTGCTTCTACCATTTTCACAGCCCTCTTCCAGCTCGCTCTGACTTGTTCCTCACAGGGTGTTCTCCATGCCCTCAGAAGACAGCCAAGGGGCAGGGGGAAGCGCCCCATCCTCCAGCCCCATGAGAACTTCTCCTGGCCTCCAAGTCAGAAGACTGCAAGCATCCCCTGCAATAATCCTGCCCTATCAGGTCAGGGAGAGATCCGGTGACTAACGCCAGACCAGCGCCGCATTGCAAGAGTTTCTGTTCTAGTAAATCTCTGTTCACATCCCTGACCTTCTAGTTCTAATTGAAGTTCTCACAAGGGCTGGGGATGGAGGGGGTTAGACCAAAGCAACTCCTTATTCCTTGAGTAATGAGGCTGATGCAAGCAAGCAATCAAGCTTGTCCTTGGGTGGATTTTTAAGGGTTAAGCACAGACTGAAGACTGTTATGTAGAAAAACCTCAAATAATTAATCACCACTTTTTTTTAAAGATTTATTTTTTATTTTCATTGGAAAGGCGGATATACACAGAGGAGAGACAGAGAGGAAGATCTTCTGTCCGATGATTCACTCCCCAAGTGAGAGCAACGGGCCGATACTATGCCGATCCGAAGCCAGGAGCCTCTTCCGGGTCTCCCACACGGGTGCAGGGTCCCAAAGCTTTGGGCCGTCCTCGACTGCTTTCCCGGGCCACAAGCAGGGAGCTGGAAGGGAGCGGGGCTGCCGGGATTAGAACCGGCACCCATATGGGATCCCAGGCGTGCAAGGCGAGGACCTTTAACCACTTGCGCCACTGCGCCGGGCCCGAATCACCACTTTTAATAACAATAATGTTGCCCCTTATTTGGAAAGAACCTACTCTGTGTTATTACAACAGGAAAAAGAGAGAGAGCGCACGCAGATTAGGGTGTATCTTGAGTTGGGATGCTCATCGTCTTCTCTCTGTCTGGGGTACTCAAGACAGCCGCCAGGAATGGGCACGGAGATTTGGGAAGGAACAGAATCCCTAAAGACTGCCCCTCCTCCCAATCCCATGAGTGTTTTGATGGCATGAAAGATGGGCTTTCTGGAGGAAGTGCTTGACACATTTACGACAGTAGGAAGATTTCCCTCCTGTGTGTGAACACTGTTCGGGAGATCTTGCCACACTCAGGAGGACCACAGGGGGTGCACCTGATGAGGGATGAAAAGGGGGGTCCAGTTAAAGCGGCTAGAGCTGAGCCAATCAGAAACCAGGAACATGGAGCTTCTTCCGAGTTTCCCACACAGGTGCAGGGTTCCAAGGCTTTGGGCCATGCCTGACTGCTTTCCCAGGCCACAAGCAGGAAGCTGGATGGGAAGTGGAACAAGCGGGACCCAAACTGGTGCCCATATGGGATTCTGGTGCATGCAAGGTGAGGATTTAGCCACTAGGCTATTGTGCTGGGCCCTAAGATTTACTTTATTTTACTTGAAAGCCTGAGTTACAAAAACAGGGGGTATGGGAGAGAGTCAGAGAAATCTTCCACCCACTGCTTCACTTCCCAAATGGCTATATCAGCTAGAGTTGGTTCAGTCTGAAGCTTGTTAGCCAGGAGCTTCTTACAAGTCTCCCACATGGGCACAGACGCCCAAGGACTTGGGCCATCTTCCACTGCTTTCCTAGGCTATATAAGCAGGAAGCTGGAACAGAAGTAGTAGAGCCAGAACTCGAACCACTGCTCATATCAGATGCCAGCACCACAGTCAGAAGATTAACCTGAGACCCCACCATGTGTCCCAGGGAAGTTTCATTGCTTAGATCGCTATCACACAGAAGTTCCTTTTCCCTTGTTCCTCGTTGAACAACTCTGGAGGCATCATCTATATCCTCTAGGATATATGCCTAAGGCAAGGGAAGGGGACACAGAGTGGGGTGGTGCTGGCTAACATAAGGGAGAGTGAGTTGCAGTGTAGTTGGAGCAGTTTGTTCTGAGCAATTTCACAGTGCTAATGTGTAAGGCAGGGCCTGATGCGATAAGATAGTGGTTAAAGTCCTCACCTTGAACGCACTGGGATCCCATAAGGGCACCGGTTCTAATTCTGGCTGCTCCAACTTCCCATCCAGCTCTCTGCTTGTGGCCTGGGAAAGCAGTCGAGGACGGCCCCAAAGCTTTGGGACCCTGCGCCTGCAGGGGAGACCCAGAAGAAGCTCCAGGCTCCCGGCTTCAGGTTAGCTCAACTCCAGCCATTGCGGCTGCTTGGGGAGTGAACCATCGGACGGAAGATCTTCCTCTCTGTCTCTTCTCCTCTCTATATATCTGACTTTGCAATAAAAATAAATAAATCTTTCTAAAAAAAATGATGATCCACATGCTTGAGCCTCTGCTACCCACATGCAAGACCAGGCTGGAGTTACAGGTCCCTGCTTTCAGCCTGGCCCAGCCCTGGCTGTTGTGAACATTTGAGGATTAAACCAGCAGCTGATCAATCAATTCTCTCTCTCAACCTATCTTTCAATAAAAGTAAATAATAAAAAAAGAATATTATTTTGACGTTAAATGCCATCATCATTGAAATTCTGCCATAAAACACAGAGAAATAGAGGACACAGAAAATAAAATGCCACAAAGTAATATGAGATGGGATCCTATTTGTGGGTGATCAATATTTGCCATTTGTCCTGCAGCACAGTCCATTGGAAGGAACACCTGACCTTGGTTTACAAAGCAGTCCCCACTTTTCAGTGTGAGCTGCCTCCTGCTTATGGGACCTGCCTGTCTGTCACAGAGAACAGGCAGCATGTGGGCACCTGTCTTGGCTGCCTGCTGACTGCACGACAAGGGGAAATGAGGACTTCTCCTCTTACAGAGAAAGGGAGGCAGGGCACAAGAGCCAAGAGGGCCGAGGGCATCAGGTTCCGGGGTCACAGGCATCAGACATGACCCTGCATTTTTCTTGAGCTTGTTTCTTGATTAAGCTAGGTTGAGTGGTACATCTCAGTTACTACCAACTTACGAAGTCTCCATTAATGTATCATATCTAGAAAAACACACACACACATAAACATAGGAGCCTTTCTTCCTTTTCGGGATTTTAGTTTTAAGCTTAAATTTTTATCACTTTCTATGCTTTTTCACCGTTAGTTATTTGAAACACAGAATGGCACAGAGAAAGGGAGAAAGGCAGGGTTTCTATCCACTGGTTCACAGCCCAAAACTGCAACAGCCAGATTTGGGCCACGTCAAAGCCAGGAACCTAAAACTCTGTATCTTCCACATAGCAGGCAGAAAAACCCGGGCGCTTGCGCCATCTTCTGCTGCTTTCCTAGGCACACTAGCAAAGAGTTGGATTAGAAGCCAAGCAGCCGGGACCTGAACCAGCAGCAGACGCCGGCCTGGCCACGGGGCAGATCCTGCAAGAAGTTGGAATCTCCCCCAGGGTAATGAACAAATTCAATTCCTTTTTGGTAGAAATTCAAAGCAAAGCATTTAAGGCTTAGGCCTGAAAGACAGGCAGAATCAGGTGGAGATGAGCAGCAATTGGCAATACAATGACTGGCTGCCCCAAAAAGGGTCCCTCTCTGCAGATGCCAGCAAGTCTAGCCCAGTATCACCTGGAAAGGTCTGGAAATCAACCTCATTGCCTGTCTCTGGAATCCCAGGTCCTTGATGAAGGGGATCGCAAGGGTCCCCAGGACACTCCTGGGGACCGTTCGCAAGGCAGACCTGCTGTAGAGATGTCTCTGCTGATTTCCTCTCCAGAGTACTTGCATCTTTACCACTATGTTCATGTGCACAGAGCCTGACAGAGTCCTTCAGTAACACTCATGTATCTTTTCACCCTTTTTAGAAATTATTCTTTTATTTTGGTAATCTTTACATAGTTGATTAGGGCACAAAGACTCAAGGGCTACAGAAAAGTGGGTAAGACCATTGTTTCCACATTAATATTATATTTTTTCTGTATCTGCGGTAAGGGAAGAGATAAAGGAAAAAGTTCCACCCAGCCTCCCACCCTTCCCCGGTACCCGACATGGGGCATGCTCTGAGAGTCCTGCTCATGCAGTTTTGAGAGTTCAACAGTTAGTTCTGAATTGTTGCCAATCTCGCTGTTCCAAGAGCAATATCTCTTCAGAATCAAGTGGTTGACATAGTCTCTTCATGGTTGGGGTTCTGAGATCAGCAGTTCAGTTGGAGGGAGATACCCAAAGAAACTTTGTCTGAGGTGATCCCAGACCTGATTCTTGTGTGTGCTTGTCAGTACAGGGTCCAGTACGTCCATTGCCCCAATCAGCTTATGCATATGCTGGTGGTTGCAATTGCTGGGTCAGTTCGGTTTCCAGCCCTGTTTTCCACATGGACTGATGGGTGTTGTAGTCCAGCCTGATCATGCCCACTTCATACTCGGTCCTCATGCAAACCAGTGGGAGCTGCAGCCTAGTTGGGATGACTCCCTATAACTCCTACCAGGCCTGTCCCCTACCCTGGTCCCATGCTTTCCAGTATGTATCGCAGACTTGTCCAGTCTGTCCCACATCCCATTTAGCTCTCATACATGTCAATGGACATTGAAGCCTAGTTCAACCCAACCTGCCCTATTATCCAGCCCACATACATACTGGCGGGTACTGTTCTGTCTAGCCACCCTTGCCCCAATCCTGGTTTTCATGCTCTCCAATGAGAGTGGTAACCCAAGAGGGAGGAGCCCACTATTTCCCATCTAGGCCACTCCCACTTCCAGATTATGCACTCTTCAGATAGTTCTGTAGTGTAACTTGACAGAATTAGCCCCCAGTGCCAGCTTCTGCCAGCTGATGCTGCGTCTAAGCCCGAACAACCTTCACCCACTCTAATTTATGCTTGCACCAGTAGGAACAATCAGCCCAACCTGGCTTTTCCCTGATCTAGTTCACATGAGGCCCACAGGTGTTGTAGCCCTGCCTAGTCTGGTTGGTCCCCATCCCAGCTCACACTCTTCAGTGGGAGTGGCTGTTCAGCTGGGGAGCCCTCTACATTCCTCCTACGAGCTTTGATCCCTCCCTCCCTGGTACTTATGTGTGTTGACTGGGCACTGTAGCCCAGTATGGTACGGCCCACCTAACCTTGGCATTTGCCAGTGGGTGTTGTAGCTTGGCCCGGCCTGGCCTACCCCCAATTCCAGCTGACACAGGTGAGGGTTATAGCCTAGCCCAGCCCAGCAGGCATCCAATCCCAGCCATAATGTGTACTGGTATGTGTTACAATTATACCTGGCCCGACCCACACTCTGTTCTGGTGCTCGGATTTGCCAGCGGGTGATATGAACTGGTTCAGCCTAGTCTGCCCCCAACCTATGCCAAATGTGTGCCAGTGGGTACCTCTCCCTGGCCTGGTCTAGGCTGCTTCCTATCGTGGTTCTTGCACTTACCTGCAGGCACTGTGTCCTGCCACAGGAATTGCCCAGGCTCCTCCATCAGAACCTCTCCTGTTGCCAGATCTCGCACGTACTGGCGGGTGCATGAGCCAGCCCTACTTAATCTACCTCCAGTCCTAGCAGGAACAGTGGCTTTTCCTGACTGGCCTTCAACCCATTCTGGCTCTTACTGTTGGATGTTTCAGCCCAGCCAAAGCTCATCCATACCCAGACATGACTCACACATGGCTCAGTAGAAGTAGAGACCAAACCTAGTGCATCCTACATCTATCCTGGTCCTCCAGAGCACCAGATGGTATTGGAGTCTAGCCTGGCCTGGTGTGTTCAGTCCCAGTTCACACTTGTGCCAAGGGAGACTACAGCCATGTTCAGAACGCAGCCCCCACTCCCAGCCCCCGCACTCACCAGTGAAAACCCCAAAACAGAGTATATTCTTAGCTCCCCAGTCGAACCTATTCCCAACCATAGATCGCGTGCATACCAGTGATTGCTCTGACCCAGTTTTGCATAGCCCCCCACCTGTCTTGGCCTATGCATTCATTACTGTGTCCTAGTATCCCTGGTTCATGCAGACCAGTCGGTGTAAGAGCCTAGCTCAGCATGACCTGTGCTCCATCTTGATTTCTGTTCTTCCTTGTGAGTTAAGGTTTACTTGGCCCTGCCTGGTCCACTCCCTTCCAGGTGCAACTTGGCCCACCCCACATCCTGTTTTAGAATGCACATTCTAGTGCTGCTGCCTTGACCTGTTCAGACTGTTGTCGGTTCCTTTACCCGTAAGTGATGGCAGGTTCCATGGTCACACCTAGCTCAGCCCATCACCACCCCAACTCGTGAGCTAACCAGCGGGACTTGTATTTCCACAGGGTTGGGCCCACACTTCCCCCAGAGAATCTACCCCCAGATCTGGTTATCTTGCGTGTTGGTTAGTGTCCTGACCCTGCCAAATGTAACCCATCCCCTGTTCTGCCACTTGGTCATGTACTGGCACCTAGCCCAGACTGACAGGCCCCTAGCCATAGCTTTCATGTAGACTGGTGTGTGTCAGTCAGTGATGCTCTACGCTAGCGGCCCATCTCAGGATTCCAATATGGATTGGTGAATCAGTCTGGCCCAAACAGAACTTGTGGACTCTCCCCTCCAAACCTCAGATCTCAGTCCCCATGCTTGCAAGCAAGTTCGGTGACCCCATCACTAGGAATGACACAGAATTCATCCCTTGCCTACGCTCACACTGGCCTTATCCATGGGTGTCCCTAGGCAGCAATTACAAACCCTAAAAACCCTAGAGCTTGTTGTCGGGCAGCCAGCAAGCAGAGCCTGGCGCCAAATAGGTGCACTGGCCACACAAAGCCTAGGACTCGGTCATCAAGTAGCGAAAGAGCCCATGGGTCGAGCCCTGGGCATTGGGTCTGACCTGTCTCTGGTACTCTCTGCACTGGGTCGTCACCACTACGGAGGGGTGCTGTCACCTGAGCCGCCAAGGTCGAATTTTCCATGAACTTTTTTTTTTAAGATTTATTTTATTTTTATTGGAAAGGCGGATATACAGAGAGGAGAGACAGAGAGGAAGATCTTCCGTCCGATGATTCACTCCCCAAGTGAGCGCAACGGCCGATGCTATGCCGATCCGAAGCCAGGAGCCTCTTCCAGGTCTCCCACAAGGGTGCAGGGTCCCAAAGCTTTGGGCCATCCTCGACTGCTTTCCCGGGCCACAGGCAGGGAGCTGGAAGGGAAGCGGGGCTGCCGGGATTAGAACCGGCACCCATATGGGATCCCGGGTGTGCAAGGCGAGGACCTTAACCACTGCGCCATCGCTGGGCCCTCCATGACCTTTTGAAACTCTAAAATGAAAGAAATCAGCTTGTGGGGCGAGGGGGGACCCACTAAGCACTATGAATATCTTGCTACCCAACTCTCCTTTGTCTGGGCAGCTGAATTTGGGTTCAGATGGTAGTGGGGAGAAGGGGGAGACCACCCAGCTTTCATCTCATCCACTGCGACTTTCTTCCCGGCACCTGGAGGTTTTTGCTTTTATTACTTAAAGTGAGGCGGGAGCAGAAGTGGATGGTGCAGGGGTTGGTGCCTGAGAAGGAGAGAAGAGGAGAGGGGAGAGAAAGGAAGGGGAGGGGAGGCAAGGGGAGGCAAGGGGAGGGGAGAAGAGGAGAGGCTGGGATCTGACTGCTGTGGCTAGGACTGCAAGCGAGTGGCACTTGGGGCAGCAGCAAGCGATGCCCACCAGCCAAGCCCACCCCGTGAGTGACCAACAATGCACTTGCGCCATCTTCCACTGCTTGCCCAGGCCATTAGCAGGGAACTGTATGGAAGTGGAGCAGCCAAGACTTGAACCAGCACCCTTATAGGATATGGGATGCCAACACCTGTGCAGGTGTAGGCTTAATCTGCCACAACATGAAACTGGCCTCCACTTTCCTGTTGCGATGGATGCTAGCGATGTTCGTGCCAGCAACAGGCATGAAATCTTTTCACATCCAGTAGCATGGGTGAAGTAAATTCACAGCAACTGTGAGTTGTCTTGCTTAGGGAACAGGCCAGCCAGCTGGTCTTTGTTAGGAATATCATGATCAGTCACATTTTGTTGGCTTCCTTCATGGGAATAGAAGGAAGCTATTATAGGATATGTTCAAGTTAGCAGGCAATGTGCTATGCTGCTTGTATTTCAAAATATTTTTTTTTCAAGAAAAATTTCGTAACCTAAAATTCACTGTTATAAAGTATACAGTTCAGGAGTTGATGTGGTCCCTCCACAGGCTAATCCTCTACCTGCAGCACCTGTGTTTAGTTGCTCCACTTCTGATCCAGCCCTCTGCTTATAGCCTGGGAAAGCAGCAGAGGATGGCCCAAGTCCTTGGAACCCTGTACCCACGCAGGAAACCTGGAAGAAGCTCCTGGCTCCTGGCTTCAGATAGGCTCAGCACTGGCTGTTGTGACCATTTTGGGAGCAAATGGAAAATCTCTCTCTGTCTCTCCTTCACTCTGTAAATATGCCTTTAAGTTAAAAATAAATAAATCTTTTTAAATGCATACAGTTCCGCGTGCTTGTTTTTTTGTTGTTGTTTTGTTGTTTTTTGGGGTTTTTTTTTTTTGCAATGTTGTGCCATAGTCACCACAAACTAATTTCAGAACATTCTCTTTAGAGCTAAAAAGCAACTTGGTACCACTAGCAGGACCTGCCCATGTCATGGGGTAGCTCAAGTCTTGACTGTGACTCATTTCTATTTCAAGAACCTAGAAGCACCTGGGGTTCTCCAAAGTTCTCTTTGAGGTTTTCAGTCACACTCCAGCGAGAGAAACAATCCCCAGCCACCCTGGACCTGGCCTGACCCCACTGCAAGAGACAGCCTGCTGGGAGCGCACCGAGGGATCACCTTGGCTCAGTTTCAGGGCCGAGCGCTATGCTCCAGGAGGTGCCCAGGAGCGCTATGCCTCAGGAGGTGCCCCAGCCTCTTACCAAAGTGCCAGCCCATGCTGCTGAACTGTGCCTGCGTGGACTTGCACCCACGCCTACAAGCTGCGGCGACCACTTCCCATCTGACACTTTATCCCACACCCACCTCTAAAATAAAGGCACCCATTTCCCCTGCTCAAGGAGTCACAGTTTGGGGAAGGAGTCGCTGCAGTCTCCTTAGATGCTGTGGATAAATTGCTTTGTACAATAAATTCTTTCTGTTGTTTTTCTGAGAACTCTCCAGGAAGCCGGCCCACAAGTCAGGGCAAGCCATGAGAAACGTCCCCTTTCCCCACCCCTGGCTGACATGGCTCCTGGGTGTTTCCTGTAAGAGGAATCATGTCTGTGCGTCCTTGTGTCCAGACTCTGTCACTGGATATCACGCTGTCACAGTTCATCCATGTCATGGCATCTATCAGTACTTCATTCCCATTTGAAAATGAGCGATTTGCATGGCATGAATAGACATATTTGATTATTCAGGACCTTGCATTCAAATACAGGTTCTGAGCACCTGACCCCACCCTTTCTCTTGCTGTCACTTGCATTTTGGATAAATGGTTTCTGTCTCTGTCACTCTGTCTTTCAAATAAATATTTTAAAACTTCAACATAGTGGCTGGCATGCTAGCTTAACAGGCTAATCCTCTACCTGCTAGTGCCAGCATCCAGTATGAGTGCCAGTTTGAGTCCTAGATGCTCTGCTTTTTATCCAGCTCCTTGTTAATGCACCTGTGAAAGCAGTGGAATATGCCCAAGGCCTTGGGCCCCCGCACTTGCATGGGAAAATCTGAGGAAGCTCAAGGCTCAGCTCCAGCCCTTATGGCCATTTAATTCAGAATGAACCAGTGGATGGAAAATCTCTCTTTGTAAAATCTTCCCTTGCAAATAAAAATGAATAGGTCTTTAAAAAAATTTTAACAAACATGCATACATATTTTGATTCAGTAGGTTTCAGATGACACACCTGAGATGCTATATTTTTCCCCCTTTTTTAAAAAAATATTTATTTTTATTGAAAAGATTTATAGAGAGGAGAGACAGAGAAGAAAGATCTTCCATTCGTTGGTTCACTCCCCAAAATGGTTACAATGCTGGAGCTGAGCTGATTCAAAGTCAGGAGCCAAGAGCATCTTCTGGGTCTCTCATGTGGATACAGGATCCCCACAACTTGAACCATCCTGCTGTTTTTCCTGGTCACAAGCAGGGAGCTGGGTGCAAAGTAAAGCAGCTGGGACAATAGCCAGCTCCCATATGGGATCCTAGCACTTGCAAGGGGAGGATCGTCCAATTAAGCCATCATGCCAGGCTCTTCCTCTTTGTATTTCAAGATTTATCATGCGGAGCAGAAAAATCTATCTGCTGAACCACCCCTCAAAATCTCCCAACAGCTGGAGCTGGGCAGGCAGGAGCCAGGAGTCAGTAACTCATTCTGGTCTTGCATGAGGATAGCAGCAACTCAAGTTCTTAACCAGTCACCTGATGCTTTCTGGAGTCTGCATTAGAAAGAAGCTGGAGGGCCCAGCGATGGCGCAGTGGTTAAAGGTCCTCGCCTTGCACGCCCGGGATCCCATATGGGCGCCAGTTCTAATCCCGGCAGCTCCGCTTCCCATCCAGCTCCCTGCCTGTGGCCTGGGAAAGCAGTTGAAGACGGCCCAAAGCTTTGGGACCCTGCACCTGTGTAGGAGACCTGGAAGAGGCTCCTGGCTTCGGATCAGCATAGCATCGGCGGTTGTGCTCACTTGGGGAGTGAATCATCGGACAGAAGGTCTTCCTCCTCTCTATCTCTCCTCTCTGTATATCCACCTTTCCAATAAAAGTAAAATAAATCTTTAAAGAAAAAGAAAGAAAGAAAGAAAGAAAGAAAGAAGCTGGAAGCTCCCTGTCTGTGACCTGGGAACGCAATCCAGGATGCCCCAAAGCTTTGGGACCCTGGACCTGCATGGGAGACCCAGAAGAAGCTCCTGACTCCTGGCTTCGGATTGGCTCAGCTCCAACCATTGTGGCCACTTGGGGGGTGAACCATTGAACGGAAAATCTTCCTCTCTGTATATCTGTCTTTCCAATAAAATAAATAAATCTTAAGAAGAAGGAAGCTGGAATCAGAAATCTGGAACTCCAACGTGGTCACTGTGCTGAGGGATGTGGGCATCCTGACCAGCATGTTAATGGCCAGGCTCTATGCCAGCCCTGACCTGCTCCCATGAATTTCCCAATACTGCTGATTCAAGGACAGGCCACATTTTGAAGAGGGAGGATTTAGACTGTACAGACTACATCATAGAGCATACTGACTTGCAATGTTAACATAGACAGGAACTTGGAGCATATGGATTAAATACGCTTATACAGGGCTGGCGCCTGGTGTGGTGGTTAAAATTCCAATCAGAAGTCCATGTCCCATGCCAGATGCACAGGATTGAGTACCGGAACCTCTGGGAGCAGCAGATAATGACTCAACTAAGGGGTTCCTGCCACACAAGTGGTTTTGACCCAGCCCTGCTCCAGCTGTTGTAGGTATTCGAGGAGTGACCTAACAGATGGAAGATTTTCCTCTCTTTTGCCTTGCCTTTCAAATAAATAAAAACAAAATGAACTTCAAAAGAATATACCCATGCTTGAAAGCAATAAAATGGGATTACTCCAATATTATTTATTAGCTTACTTCTTTAATTTAGCCAAATGTATTAACACAGCATCTCATGCCAGTGACTGCTACAAGGGGGTCGGGACCCAACAGGTCTAAACACAGCCGACTCTGATCCCAAGCCTGGGGGCTGCTGGGAATGATCTCCGCCATTTATGTCAAGGCTAACAAGGCAGAACTCTTCAGCGTGGACTTCTGTCCTAATCAAAGCAGTGACTCATCATGGACACATAAAAGAGCTTTTGTTTTATAGCCTGGACTTGACCTCAGCAATCATTTTCAAGTGTTGGTAGCTCCAGGCAGCAGATGGCCCCATGAAGTGTAATGAGTGCTTTTTATGGACAGTGGATTTGTGAACTTGCCAACTGTTCTTCCAGGCTAATGGATCTTTCTAGTAGGAGATGGGAAGAGAGGGCCTCTTTTGTAGAACAATTCCAGGCCAAGGTTAGCAAAAGGCCTGTTCACACACATCAGCCTCCATTATTTGCCCAATTACAGCTCCAGTGTCCTTTACCAACCAATGAAATATTTTTTTAAAGATTTATTTTATTTTCATTGCAAAGTCAGATATACAGAGAGGAGGAGAGACAGACTGGAATATCTCCATCTGATGATTCACTCACCAAGTGACTGTAATAGCTGGAGCTGTACCAATCTGAAGCCAGCAAACAGGAGCTTCTTCCAGGTCCCAAGGCTTTGGATCATTCTCGACTGCTTTCCCAGGCCACAAGCAGGGAGCTGGATGGGAAGAGAAGCTGCCAGGATTAGAACCGGCAGCCATATGGGATCTCGTTGTGTTCAAGGCGAGGACTTTAGCCACTTGCTATTATACCGGGCCCACAATCGATGAAGTTTTGACATGTCACCAAGTACAAGGTACATCCTGAGCTCATGGATGCCCACAGGTCAGATCAGTGGCAGCTGAACATGCCTGGAAAGTGACACCAGACTCATTTGTGCCCCTTCATGTACCCTGTGCTTGCCAGAGGCTAGTACTCTGGTGTGAGGTGCACGGAGTACACTGTCCCAGGGCTTGTCACAACACTCCCTGGACTCACACCTATCCCCAAGCTTTTCTCTTCCCATCCTGCTGTAACTACAACTAAATAGAATCTGTTGCCTTTTCTGTTTCCCCATTCCACTTAACAAAAAAGCTCATTGCTGGAGCCGATGGGGTGGCATTTTATGTTAAGCCTCTGCATGCGGCAATGACATCCAAGTCCTGGTTGTTCCACTTCCAGTCAAGCTCCCTGCAAATGTATCTGGAACACAGCAAAGGATGGCCCAAGTCCTTGAGCCCTTGCACCCACATGGGAGACCTGGAAGAAGCTCTTGGCTCCCATCGTTGTACTGGTCCAGCTATGGCTGTTATAGCCAGTTGGGGAACGAACAAGTACATGGAAGCTATATTTCTTTCTGTCTCACCTTTGCTCTTTGTAGCTCTGCCTTTCAGATAAAAATATTTTTTTTTAATTAACTGGGCCCAGCACAGTGGCCTAGAGGTTAAAATCCTCTCCTTGAATGCGCCAGGATCCCATTTGGGCATTGGTTCTAATTCCGGTACCCGGCATCCCATCCAGCTCCTTGCTTGTGGCCTGGGAAAGCAGTCGAGGACGGCCCAAAGCCTTGAGACCCTGCACCCACATGGGAGACCTGGAGGAAGTTCCTGGCTCCTGGCTTTGGATCGGCGCAGCACCAGCATTGCGGCCATTTGGGGAGTGAATCATCGGACAGAGATGTTCCTGTCTGTCTCTCCTCCTCTCTGTATATCTGACTTTGCAATAAAAAGTAAATAAATCTTTAAAAAGAATTAACTAAAGGCTATTTCTGATCTTGTGACTAATTATAATTGTTAATTTATCAAATGATGCCTGCTGAAGAATTTCAGGTCCTGCTGTGGCCTTTTGATGCAGTGAATGAGGCACTGCTCAGGACAGCTGTAGAAGAGTGGCTAAATGAGTCCAAGCTCCACTTGCCATCTAGCCTTCTGCTAATGTCCACCCTGGGAGGCAGGGTACACACCACAGCTCAAGTAGTTGGATTCCTACCACCCATATAGGATAACCTGATTAAGGTCCAGGCTCCTGGTACCAGCCTGGCCCACTCCTAACTATTGTGGGCAGTTGGAGAGTAAACCAGCAGATGGAAGACCTCGCTCTCTCTCTTTCTGCCAGTCTCCACCTCTCTGCCTTTCAAATAAAATGAAAATAAATCAATGTGAGTTCAACGAGTGATCCAGGAAAATGGCAAGAACCACAGTTCAGACAAGGAAGGAATTTGTGGCCACCCAGCCTGAGGCCAAAAGTGCCCCCATCTGAGGGGGGACTAGGACCACTTGTCAGAAACAGGCATCAAAGGCACTGCCCGACTGGTTTCAACGACCTCGGACTTGCCTAAGCCCATTCTCCTTACCCATTGCCCCCTGATCCAGTTCGTCATTCTCCCTGCAAAAGTGCTCAGCTAACTTACAAAGCAGAGCACATCCTAGTGAAGAAATCCCCATTTCCCAACATGGCTGGATCTTGACTTAACCTCTCTCTCTTTTCTTTAAAGATTTCTTTTTGTTATTATTGGAAAGTCAGACATACAAAAAGGAGGAGAGACAGAGAGGAAGATCTTTCTCCGTTGATTCACTCCCCAAGCGGCCACAACAGCTGGAGGTGAGCGGATCCGAAGCTAGCAGCCAGAAGCCTCCTTGCCAGTTTGTGTCCTGGCTGCTCCACTTCCCATCCAGCTCCCTGCTTGTGACCTGGGAAAGCTGTTGAGGATGGCCCAAAGCCTTGGGACGTCCACTTGGTTGCGGCGACTTGGGGAGTGAATCATTGGATGGAAGATCTTCCTCTCTGTATGTCTGACTTTCCAATAAAAATAAATAGATATTTTAAAAAAAAAAAATAAGAGTTATTTTTTGGGGGGCCTGTGCAATGGCTCAACAGGCTAATCTTTCACCTGCCAGTGCCAGCTTTTCATATGCTAGCTGGTTCCTGTCCCATCTAGCTCTCTTGTAAAGGCCTGGGGAAGCAGAGGAAGATGGCTTAAGGCCTTGGGCCCCTGCTCCTACAAGGGAGACCTGGAAGAAGCTACTGCCTCCCAGTTTCAGATTAGCCCATCTTTGGCTATTGTGGCTGTTTGGGAAGAGATCCAGCAGATAGAAGATTTCTCTCTCTGTCTCTCCTGCCCTCTGTAAAATCTGTCTTTCCAGTAAAAATAAATACATCTTCTAATTTTGTTTACTTGTAAATCAGAGTCATGGGGAGAGAGAGAGCAAGATCTTTTATCAGCTAATTGACTCCCCAAATGGCTGAAATGGCCAGAGCTGGGCTGATCCAAAGTTGTGAGCCAGAAAATTCTTCCAGTTCTCCAACATGGGTTCAGGGGCCCAAGATCTTGGGCCACCTCTGTTTCTTTCTCAAGCTGTTAGCAGGGAGCTGGATCAGAGAGTAGCTGGGACTCAAACCAGCCCTCAAATGGGATGCTGGCGCCTTAGGCAGAGCCTGAGCTTGCTATACCGCTGTACCAGCTCCCTTGGGCCAGCTTACATCCCACAAGTACACCCAGGCTTGCCCTATTGAAGGGTGCCCAGCCACATGGGCTCCCCTGCTGAGTGGGGACCTTCTCCCTCTGTAGCTTCAGCTCTACTCAAAAACAGGATTTGAAACCCTCAGGGGCAAAAGCTTTAAGGAAAAAACAACAACAACAACAAAAAAAAACCTTTTATAGATTTATTCAAGGGACAAAAGATCAGGGAGTAATAGAGGCAAAACTCTAAATGACCATCAGGGCAGAGGTCGGGCCAAGGCTGAACCAGAAGCTAGGAACTTGTTCCGGGTCTACCCCCATGGGTGTCAGCTGCTGCTTGCTAGAAAACAAGAGCCCAAACCAGGGACCAAACCCAAGTGCTCCGACACAGGCATGCTAACCACCAGGCTGAAAGGCCCAAAGGGGCAAGTTTTGACCAACAGGAGAAAGCAGCTGTAGACAAGCTTACTCCTGAGTTTGCCCCTGCCCCCTGTCCCTGGGAGCCCACAGGCTGTTCAGAAGTCAGGCTGCTTTGGCCCACGAGGCAGAAGACAGCACGGGTCTTACCGAGCTGTGGCCAACACATTCACGCACACTCTTCTGTTCACTCTCCCTCTTGCGCCCTTTTTCCTTCATTCTTGCTCCCTTGGTGTTCTATACCCCTATAAACTGCCAAGTTTATTAGCTCTGATTCTGCCCTAAAACACCATCTCAACAGACACACTCTGTGGCAATGGGGTCCTATGCCGAAGAAAGCAGGAAACAAGGATGGGCAGGAAAGGAGAAGGGATGAGGCAGAGACATTCTAGAAGGCTCCAGGATGTCAGTATCAGGACCTCATAAACTTACTTGTAAGCCTCACTAAACGCTTATCTCTTTATGCACAGAGAGAAAAGTTTTTAGAAAGAAAAAATAGATCCAACAGCTGATTTCTTAAGATTAAATAAGATTCATAGTAGTCAATAATCATAAATAACAATAACAATAGGTCTTTCATTCCTGCTTTACCACTTCATGGAATTTATCCTTCAGATGAATGTGCAGAGATGTTTCCACAAGTTGATGGTCCAGGTAGACACATGGTCCAGCCTCTAGGCCACTGCACCAGGCCCAAAAGTAATTAAGAAAAAAAAAAAAGAGAGAGATACTATCACGTTGTCATAAAGTTTATAGTCAAGAAGGACTTTAGGGCCCAATGGCGTGGTCTAGCTGCTAAAGTCCTCACCTTGAATGCACCAGAATCCCATATGGGCACCGGTTCTAATCCTGGCAGCTCCACTTCCCATCCAGCTCCCTGCTTGTGGCCTGGGAAAGCAGTTGAGGATGGCCCAAAGTCTTGGGACCCTGCACCCATGTGGGAGACCCGGAAGAGGCTCCTGGCTTCGGATCGGCATAGCATCGGCCGTTGCGCTCACTTGGGGAGTGAATCATCGGACAGAAGATCTTCCTCTCTGTCTCTCCTCCTCTCTGTATATCTGACTTTCCAATAAATAAATAAATCTTTAAAAAAAAAAAAAAGAAGGACTTTAAAATACCCATCAATAGGAGATCATGTTAGATAAACTGTGATATTCCCATGCTAGAAATAGTACCTAGTCATTAACAATAAAGAGACAGCTCTAAATGCTCTAATATAAAATGCAAAAATACAGAACAACATAAAAGAAAAACTAGCCACGGACCATAATATGAGGCATAAACAATAACTGTGGGCAGGGTCTGTTTTTTATACCATGGCTAAGTGGCTGCTTGGGATCGCCATATCACATATTGGAGTGCCTAGTTCTAGTCCTGGATGGTTCCTCCAGTTCCAATCCAGCTCCCTGCCCATGTCACCCTGGGAGACAGCAGTTGATGGATTGAGTGCTTGGGTGCCTACCACTCCCACAGAAGGCCCAGAGGGAATTCCTGACCCTTGACTTGGGCAAAGATGTTGAGGGCGTTTGGAGAAAAAACTAGCAGATAGAAGGTCTCTCTTCCTCTCTCTTTGTCTGTCTTTCAAATTGAAAAGGAAGAAAGGAAGGAAAGAAGGAAGGGAGGAAGGAAGGGAGGCAGGAAGGCAGGAAAGGAGGGAGGGAAGGAGGGAGGGAGGGACAAGACCACATCACACCACACTGAAATACAAGAAAGACAAGAAGCCTGAGAAAAGAAACACTGATCTCAGGTGAGGATGTGTATGCTTTTCTGTGATTCAGAGATTAGAGGTAGAAAACTCTAAAGATCCTCATTTTTGTAAGAGAAAATTGGGGTGGCTTTCGCAGCTAAGCCAGGATTCAAGATCAGAGTCAATCTCCCAAATCTAGGAGAGATGAACCAATCCTGGTTTGCCTGGGACTCCCTGGTTTTTCGAAATCATCATATCCCGCAAAGCCCTTAAAAGCCGCCTTCATTTTAGAACACAAAGCTGACAACCTGGAAATCGCCTCACACCAGGAGAGTTGGTTACCCCACCCCGCTCCCTGAAATCCCAGCACTCCTGTTCTGTGAGATGCTGCGTTTACCAGCACTTCTAGACATGCGTGCTGGGGTTGTGACACCGTGTCTGCAAAGCTTCAGCTCCACCCACCAGGAAGCGAGTCAAAAAAACAAGACACAGGCAAAAGAACTGGCTCAAGCCGGCTGGATCCAACATGGTGGGTGACGCAACCTGAGTTAGGCTAGAAGACTTCAATTCCCATGATACATGTGTTAGAACGCTTTAGCATTGTAAAAATAACTTCCTCTCATGCCCTGAGAGTTCACAGTTGCCATGACAACTCATGGACATGATCCTATAGGGAGGGAAAGAGGAGAGGGGAATGAATCCCTGATTGTTAACAATGGCCACCAGAGACTGCCTATTTTTTTTTTTTAAAGATTTATTTTTTATTATTTTTTCATTGGAAAGACGGATATACAGAGAGGAGAGACAGAGAGGAAGATCTTCCGTCCGATGGTTCACTCCCCAAGTGAGCGCAACGGGCCGATACTATGCCGATCCGAAGCCAGGAGCCTCTTCCGGGTCTCCCACGCGGGTGCAGGTTCCCAAAGCTTTGGGCTGTCCTCGACTGCTTTCCCGGGCCACAGGCAGGGAGCTGGAAGGGAAGCGGGGCTGCCGGGATTAGAACCGGTGCCCATATGGGATCCCGGGAGTGCAAGGCGAGGACCTTTAACCACTTGCGCCACCGCGCCGGGCCCAGAGACTGCCTTTTAAATGATCTATTTTATTTTTATTTGAAAAGTGGAACTACAGAGAAAAGCAGACACAGAAAGGAGAGACAGAAAAAGATAAAGATCTTCCATCCACTGGTTCACTCCCTGACGGCTGCCATGGCCAGAGCTGGACTCATACAAAGCCAGGAATCAGGAGCTTCTTCCACTCCTCCCATGGTGCAGGTGCAGGGACACAAAGACTTGGGCCATCCTCTGCTGCTTTCCCAGGCCATAAGCAGAGAGCTGGATCAGAAGTGCAGCAGCCGGAACTAGAACTGGTACCCACATGGGATGCCAGTACCATAGGTAGAAGCTTAGCCTAATATGCCAGGGTTCTGGTCCCACCCAAGATTATTAACATACATTTGTCAAGCTCCACAAAGGGAAACACATATAGGATTGTTCTGTCTGTGGAGTAATGTGCTGCTTAATGCTTGCTTCAAGAAAACCTTGCTTCCTCTTTGACAGCTGGCAACTCATCTCTGACTATCTGAAGCCAGGGACCTCAGAAGGCTACAGTGGCCCCAAAGGGCCCCAGACACAGCTATCCAGTGAACGTCACAACCATGAGTGCCTTGTGAGGTTCCTCACTAGGCTACTTGCTCCATCTCTGAGAAGAGCTCTTCTTGCTGGAGTGGGTCCCCGGGGCCAGCTTGCTTTCTCTTGATGGGTGGCTGAATGACAGAGGACATTGAACCAAGGTCACATGATCCATGGCCCAGTCACATTGTCACTCCTGGGAATATGGCCTCGACACCTGGGAGACTCCCACCCAAGGGTGCATGAGACTTGTGAGGTTAGGATACTCTTGGGACCCAGGGTGCTGCTGGGGTCATGTTCAGAAAGCATTTTTTGCCCAGAAAAAGGAAGCAAGTGGCAGAAAACAGCAAATCAGAGACGACAAGGGTGTTGGCTGCACAACTGGCTTCACGTTCTTCCCTGGATGCCGCGCTATCACCCCCAACCTCCCTCCACAATCCTTGTTCTGCTCTGTGATATTTTAAATGGAGAAAGATCTATCATCTGTTGATTCACTCCCCAAATGACCACAATAGCCAGAGTTGAGCTGATCTGAAGCCAATAGACAGGAGCTTTCTCCAGGTCTCCCACGCAGGTATAGGATCCCAAGGCATTGGCCCATCCTCTACTGCTTTCCAAAGCCAAAAGCAGGGAGCTGGATGGGAAGCAGAGCAGCTGAGACATAAACTAGTGCCCATGTGGGATCCTGGGACTTGGAGGTGGAGGATTAGCCTGTTGAGCAACTGTGTCAGCCCTGGGTGCTTACGTTTAAAATTGGGTTATTTCAGGGACTGGCATTTTGGGGCAGCAGGTAAAATTGTTGTTTACACTATACGCATCCCATATTGGAGGTCTGGTTTGAATTCCTGCTGCTCCAATACTGATCCAGCTCCCTGCTGATGAGCCTGGGAAAGCAGCAGAGGAGGTGGGTCACGCAGAAGACCAGGCCAGAGCAATCAGGGTTATTAACAGATATGTACAAAGTGGTGAAAATGTGAGCTGCCTGGGCAGGCATTTGGAAACAGTCCATTCTAACAGGAGTTCTCTGTGTTTTTCAAATGAACACATTAACAATTTTGAAAAATTGTATATATTGGGACCAGGGCTGTGTCATAACAGGTAAAGCCAGCACTCCTTATGATCTGTGGTTGGAGTCCTAGCTGCTCCACTTTCAGTCCAGCTGCCTGTTAACGCACCTGGAAGAGAGGTGGAGGATGACTCAAGGCCTTGGGACCCTGCACTCACATGGGAGACCCAAAAGTTTCTTGCTCCCAACTTCAGGCTGGCACAACTTTGGCTGTTGTGGCTATTTGGGGAGTGAACCAGAAAAGGAAGGTCTCTCTTTCTCATTCTTTCCTCCTCCATCCCTCTCTAAAATTCTGACTTTCAAAAATAGAGAGCACAACAACTTCACATTGGTTAGCAGCATTTTTCTCAGGGTGAAAAACCCAGTTAGTTGCCAATGACCCCTGAGTCAAGAAGATACAAAATCTGCTCCTCTCTGGCTCACTGCCTCCGATGTTTCAAAAGGTGGTACCGTATGGAAACTGCCAAGTCTACAACAAGTTCCATAGATCAGGAGAGTATGGAAGAAGAATTTTTAAAGCAGAAGCTCAGGGTTGTAGAGGAGGAGGACTCCATGAAAGAGCAAGATTTTGATATGCAGACTGCTTGATTAGCAAGGGCCTTGGAGGTAAAGTTATATAGTGCAAGTTACAACTCCGAAGTTACAACTATTAGTCATTGGTAGATAGTGAAATTGGTTATTCGTCAGACATAGGTGTCCCACAAGACATCTTTGAGGAGAAACACATGTGACTCAAGGTTGTCTGCTGACAGCTGATGAAGGTGTTGAGAGCAGGGACTCAGGCGTGCAAGCTTGTATGTCTGCCAGGAGCAATGGGTCCACACTCCCTGACTCAGGGTTTGCAGTAATGCAGTGAGAACACACCTACTGTGAATTACAAGAATTAAAAGCACTGAGAATGTAACAAGGAATCTCTACCATGGATCAATGTTTGGGTGGATTCCAATTTTTCAAATGCTTTGTTTATTTCTGGAAGGTTGAGAGACAAAGACAGAGAGTTATCCAGTTTCATGGTTCATCCCCCTGTAAATGTCCACAGCATTTGGTGCTGGACTAGGTCAAAGCCAGGAACCTGGAACTGAAGCTAAGTCATCTACATGGCTGACAGGGACTCTTATACCTGAGCCAGTCCCTGCTGCCCCCGGGACGTGCAGTAGCAGGAGGCTGGATCGGAAAAGAGGAAGGAGGACTCAAACCAGGCACTCTGATGTGGGATGTAGATGTCTAGCGCAGCATCCTGACCATTGTGCCAAACACCCAGCCCTGACTGCTGGTGCAGTAACTAATCATCTACCTGCTAGTGCCAGGATCCCATGTGGGTGCCAGCTCATGTCTCAGCTGCCCCACTTCCCATCCAGCTCCCTTCTTACAGCCTGGGAAGACAGTCAAGGACAACCCAAAGCTTTGGGATACTGTACCCGCATGAGAGAACTGGAAGAAGCTCCTGGCTCCTAACTTTTTATTTTATTTGAAAATCAGAATCACAGAAATTGATTGTAAAATTGATTCAGAAAGGATGTTTAGTTGAAATATTGGTACATTCTGCTAAAGTACATGCTTAAGCCTCCTTCAATTTACATGTCTCCTGAGTTTTTGAAAGCTGGGAGCCTTTTCCAGGTCTTCCATGTGGGTGTGGGTGCACAGCCATCCTCTGGTACTTCCCCAGACACATTAGCAGAGAGCTGGATCAGGAGTGGGAGCAGCCAGGGCTTGAACCAGTGCTCCTATGGGATGCTGGCATGGCAGGCATTGGCTTCATGTGCCACATAGCCAGCCCCCAGGTTGGATTTCTTCAGGTTCCTGCTCCTTCAGATATCGGCAAGATGTGGTTCCCCATCTTCTTCCTTCTCTTTCACTCCTCGTCTTTTCAACAAAATCCTTCCTGACCATGGGAGCCACAAGCAAGCCCCAGCAGGCTCCATACCCCTGTTGGACTACTGTGGACCCTAACAATCCATATTTTTATTCACAACACATACAAGCAGTAATTGCTACATTTTGCAAGTGAAAGGCTTCCCTTTCAATCTCCCTCTGGTTTCTAAATTCAGGTGTGGAAGAGAAGGAAGCTGTTTGGGATCCTCCCCAGACTCTCATGGCCATGACAGCAGAGCTGGACCTGTGCGTGGTCTCTTTCTGGTCACCCACCCATCCCTGTCCTCCATACAGAGTTCTGGGACTCCTGTTACCCTACATGCGGCAGCACTGTCCACGAGCTGGGCCACAATTCCGAATGTTGACTGGGATGCCCCAACTGTCAGCACAGATGGCCACAAGCCCCCACGGATGCTGAACCACCGCCTTGCAGCTCTCTGCATGACCTTAGAATCTGTGTCGTTCCTAGTGATTGCAGCACACATGCATGCTATACTTCTGCCAGCTGTGCCCATTGGTCCTGTACTCACCTCCTGTACTCCAGACAGGTTTTAGAAAAATGTTTGTTTATTTGAGAGAGAGAGAGAGAGAGATCACACATGCAAATAATCAAAGCCAGGAGCCAGGAACTCCATCCCAGTCTCCCTCTTGGGTGGCAAGGATCCAAGCACGCTTCAACCATCTTTGCTGCCTTCCCAGGCAAATTAGCAGGGAGCTGGATTTGAAACTGACATGGGATGTTGGGGTTGCAAGCCATAGCTTACCCCTCTACACCACCAGGCTGGCTCCTGCTCTGGCCACTGACAACTCTATCATCTCAGCCTTGTAAGACGTGGCCACATGAGGACCCTGCTAGTGTTATGGACTCTCAACTCTTTGTTTCCCCCTAAAGGCTGAAGTTGCACTTCAGTCTTGCCTCCTGTCTCCTCTACTTCCTGGTCTGCCTGCATCCCTCCCACCCCCACCCCCACCTCACTCTGGAACTCACAACCACATTCCCACTGGAGGGCTGCAGTTCCTGTTCTCCAACTTTCTAATCTGACCACTGAGTCATTTCCCCAGGAGGGGATTCCCTGCCGACCACTTCCGCTCCAGCACTGCTCCCAGCCTGCTCCCTCTTCTGCTCTGGGCCTTGCCCACCTGACTGGCCTGGGGAAACTGAGGCACTCAAACCTCCAGGACTCCCACAGTGCCTCAGCTGCCCTCCAGGACTGGAGTCTTCTTGCTCTGGTCCCTGCCTTGCACATATATCCTCTCTTCCAGGCCGGCCTGGCAACTTTTTCTCTACATTCAAATTGTCCCATCACTGGGGCCAGCACTGTGATACGGCAAGTTAGGCCATGCCTGCAATGCTAGCATCCCATACCAGGGCCCCAGTCCAAGTCCTGGCTGTTCTGCTTCTGATCCAGCTCCTGCTAATGCACCTGGGAAGGCAGCAAGAGTTGACCTTGGACCCCTACATCCAAGTGGGAGACCCGGAGGGAGTTCCAGGCTGCTGACTACGGTCTGGCTCCAACCCGGCTATTGTGGGCATTTGGGGAGGGGATGAACCAGTGATGAAAGATCTCTATCCCTCTCTCTCTCTTTTTCACTCTCTTTAATTAAACATTTTAATTTAAAAATCGAAATTAGAAAGACATATGGACTATACCTTGTTTTATTGAAAGTTTGGAAATACATATGATTATATTCACATTTTCTAAGCCGAAGAGATGATTCTTTATTTTTTTTAAAGATTTATTTGTTTTGTTTTGTTTTTTTACAAAGTCAGATATACAGAAAGGAGGAGAGACAGAGAGGAAGATCTTCTGTCCCATGATTCACTCTCCAAGTGAGCGCAATGGCCGGTGCTGTGCCAATCCAGAGCCAGGAGCCAGGAACTTCCTCCAGGTCTCCCACGTGGGTGCCGGATCCCAAAGCTTTGTGCCACCCTTGACTGCTTTCCCAGGCCACAAGCAGGGAGCTGGATGGGAAGTGGAGCTGCCGGGATTAGAACCGGTGCCCATATGGGATCCCAGGGCGTTCAAGATGTGGACTTTAGCAGCTAGGCCACTGTGCTGGGCCCCAAAGAGATGATTCTAGCTTCTGTTAATGATTCATCATCATGAACTTGACTGTCCAAGCTCAATCCTTTAAAATAAATTTTGATCTTGAAAATAAACTGTCTCCACAATGGATCCAGCACATCACCTTTGAATCTGCTCTTTTAATATGGCTGATATTTTAAATGATTTTTTTAAAAGATGTATTTATTTTTATTTGAAAAGAGAGGAAGAGATAGATAAAAGGTCTTCCATTCAATGGTTCACACCCAAATGGCAACAACCACCAGAACTGAGCTAATCTGAAACCAAGAGCCAGGAGTCTTTTGTAGGTCTCCCACATAGGTACAGGGTCCCAAGGACTTGGGTCATCTTCCCACTGTTTTCCTAGACCATAAACAGAGAGCTGAATGGGAAACAAAGCAGCCATAACATAATCCGGCACCTATATGGGAAGTGCAGGGCAGAGGATTAGCCTGTACTAGCCCCAAAGGTAATTTTTTAAAGAGGATATAGTCAGAGGCTGGCACTGTGGCATAGCATAGCTTGCCTTCTCCTGCAGTGCCAGCATCCCAAATGGATGCCGGTTCAAGTCCTGGCAGCACCTCGTCCTATCTGGCTCTTTGATGATGACCTAGGAAGGTAACAGAAGGTGGTTCAACTCTTTGGGTCCTTGCACCCATGTGAGAAACTCAGAAGAAGCTCTAAGCTTTGGACTAGCCCAGCTCCAATTGTTGAGTCCATTTGGGGAGAAAACCAGAGGATGAAAGATGTCCCTCTCTCGCCTCTCTATAACTCTGCCTTTCAAGTAAAAATAAAATAAATCTTTCATAAAAAGAAATAATCATAACTCTCTACCATATGCTAAAACACACATCAAATTTGTGTTACTTCATTCATTCCTCAGGAAGCCAGGAAGATGTCACCAGCACACAGAACAACCCAAAGGCTGTTTTGGCAAGCGACTAAAGCTGCTACGTCCCGCATTACCGTGCCTAGATTCAAGTCGTGGGCTCGCTCTCTATTCCAGTTTCCTGCTAATGCACACCCCGAGGGCAGCCAGTGATGGCGCAAGTACTTTGATCCCTGCTACCCATGTGACCAGACCGAGACTGAGTTTTGGACTGTTTCAGCCTGACCTGGACTTGAGAGGAAATGAATCCAGCAGAAGGGAAGTCTCTCTCCCACTGTCTCACTCCCCACCCCACCTCTCTCTACCTTTCATTTTTAAGTTTTATTTGTGGGTGGGGGGGGTCCCTTCCCAGCAGCTGTTTGTAAGGGATCCTGGGGCTGGAGGCCTGAGGCCACGGTGTCAGGGTGTTCCCAGAGCAGCCCCGGAGTGAGGCTCTCCCTGACACACACCCCTGCTTTTGCAGATGACCATCCAAAACCTGTACCTCTTTGACCAGAATGGAGTGTATCTGCACTACAGCGAGTGACACTGTGAGAAGCAAGCAGGGATCCTCAAGGAGGAGGAGTACAAGCTGAGTTACAGGATGCTCTTCTTCATCCGTTTGTCAACAAGATGTCCCCACTAGACATGAAGGATGGCTTTCTGGCCTTCCAATCTAGCGTTACAAATTCCACCACCATGAGATGCCCACTGGGATCAAGGTGGTCGTGAATACCGACTTGGGTGTGGGGCCATTCGAGATATGTTACATCACATCCACAGTGCACTGCACATGGAGCTGGTGCTGAAGAACCCACTGTGCCCTCTTGGTCAGACAGTACAAAGTGAGCTGTTCCACTCTGGCTGGACTCCTGTGTCTGCTCTCTGCCCTTCTTAGCCCAGGCTGGCTGAAGCATCCTACTTTTGTCCCAGCAGCAGGACAACCTTGATCCGCCTGGGTTCTCTTCTCCCTCTGCCTCCCAGGCCTGCAGCTCTAAAGGCATACCCTGGTGTTTCCCCATCCCCCAGAAGGAGGCCCACAGATACCCTCACACCCCTAAACCATGCCTTTTCTCCAGTTCATCCTTAACTGCTGCTGTGAGATGCACAAAATAAAGTATTTGTCACCCTGAAAAAAAAAAAGATTTATTTATTTATTTGAATATCAGAGTTATAGAGAGAGACAGGGAGAGAGAATCTTTTTTGTTTTTTTAAAGATTTCTTTATTTTTACTGGAAAATCAGATTCACAAAAAGGAGAGATAGAAAGATCCTCACCCACTGGTTCACTCCCCAAGTGGCCACAATGGCCAGAACTGATGCAGGGTCCCAAGGCTTTGGGTCATCCTCTACTGCTTTCCCAAGCCACTAGCAGGGAGCTGGAAGGGAAGTGGAGCAGTCGGGGTACAAACCTGCACCCATATGGGATCCCAGCGCATGCAAGGCAAGGAATTTAGCCACTAGGCTATTGCACTGGGCCTGAGAGAGAGAGATGTTATATCTGCTGGTTTGTTCCCCAAATAATCATCAATATCCAGGGCTGGACCAGGTCAAAGCCAGAGTTTCCCACATGGTTGAGGAGTCTAAGGACTTGGGCCATTTTCTGCTGCTTTCCCAGACACATTAGTAGGGAGCTGGTTTAGAAGTGGAATAATTGGGACTCAAACTAGCACCCCATATGGGATGCTGGTGCTGCAGACAGAGGCTTAACCTACCCTGCCTCAATGTCGGCTCCCTCTCTACCTTTCAAATAAATATAATAAATGAATGAAAAGAATAAGAATTTGAAATTTAAAAAAACCACACGCACACATACGTACGTAGATGTGTAGAGGTAGATAAGAAATAATAAAATGAATTTCTAAACAACTTCAAAAGAGGCAGCTCCACCAAGCAGTAATCAATTGCATCCTACCAAGCACAGTTAACTTGCATTTTTATGGATAAGAATAATTGGGGCTAACACATCTGATGGGTCCACTTACTGGATTCCCCACGCCCAAAGCCTTAAACTAAAAAATCCCGTTGTGTTTCCCATGCTTTTCCTGAAACTTCTCCCCTCTTATGGAAACTAGGTCCCTGTGGTGCCTCAGATATTGATCCTGGACCGTGAGGTCCTGGCTGTCCACAGTCTCCCAGCTCCCCTCCCTCCTCCTCTCGCAGCTGAAACAGCCAGCCCACAAGGTCCCAGGTCACAGGACCATTGACCTCCCCAGCAGATAACATCTTAGTGCTACTCTGGTCCGGAGGGTATTTCCAGGAAAGCCAGGCCCTGAGCCAGAAGTTGCTCCCACCTGCCTGGCTGCAGTCTTTGTCATCATCCAGTTTCCCAAAATAACATGACATCGCTGACCCATCCCAGGAGGGATGGGACCTGGGACCTGGGAGGATCTGGGTGGACCTGGGTGGGCCTGGGTGAAATGTGCATCTCTCACTCCCAACTTCAATCCTTCACGTCCTGTCCCCCTTGTCCCCAAGGCTCCTGGAAGTTGGCAGCAGCTCTGCACCTTGCAGCAAACCCGTACTTTGTCCCAGCTGTCGGCCTGTGTGTGAGCAGACTTGGGTTCTGGGTGTCTGATGGCACTGTGTTTTAACAAGGGGTCTGGTTGCATGTTTTCACTCTGTGTCCACACAGCAGGAATGAGGTCAGAACAGGCAACAGGGAGTCAAAGTAATCCCAGGCTGTCACAAAAGGAAAATCTAAGGGGCAGAATCCCAGAAACAGGGCAACATCAGAACTCAGGCACACCAGTACCCTTTGGGGAGCAAGAAATGGGGCTGGTATGTGCACAGTGAGTTAAGTAGCCACCTGCCAGGCCGGATCCCAGATCATAGCTCTGATTTCAGTCCTGGCTGCTCCACTTCCGATCAGCTCTCAGGGAAAGACGTGGAGGATGGCTCAACTCCTTGTACCCCTGCATCCACGTGCAGAAATTTGGAAGAAGCTCATTGCAGCCGTCTGGGGAATGAACCAGTAGATAAAGGATCTGTCTCCTCTTCTCGGTCTATAAATCTGCCCTTAAAATAAAAATAAATAACAAACTTTTTTTAGATATACAGAGAGGAGGAGAGACAGAGAGGAAGATCTTCCATCTGATGATTCACTCCCCAAGTGAGCGCAACGGCCGGCACTTCGCCGATCCGAAGCCAGGATCCAGGAGCTTCTTCCAGGTATCCCACAAGGGTGCAGGTTCCCAAAGCTTTGGGCCATCCTCGTCTGCTTTCCCAGGCCACAGGCAGGGAGCTAGATGGGAAGTGGAGCTGCCAGGATTAGAACCCGCACTCATATGGGATCCTGGCGCATTCAAGGCGAGGATTTTAGCCACTAAACCATTGCGCCAGGCCCTAAATAACAAACTTTGAAAAAATTTTTCAAATACAGCTAAAAAAAAAACAAGAATAACTGAAGTACCTTATTATAAGTAAATTATTATGAAATGACAGCAGGATCATAAGATTCAGCCATTAGAGATGATTATTAGTATATGTGCTGCCGAAGCGAGCACAATTACAGATGATTATAATAATTCATGAAGGACTTCGGGAATACAGCAGGTGCTCTGTTCACACTTAGCTTGGGGTGTATTAAGACAAGGTCAGACTCCATGGAGACATTCTTCCTCTGGGGAACTGAAGGGGCTGGTGTCCCGGGAAGTGAGAAATCAGGAAGCAACCGTTATGGGGAAGAAGGTAGAAGATGTCACAAATCAGCCTGAGGTCCTCTTGTGGCAGAGGGGTGGGGTGGGTAGGATTTGTAGCTCAGAACTGGGTTAGCCTGAAGGTTCTAAACCTGGGTGAGAAAGGCCAAGGAGGGAATTGTCAGGGGCAAAAGTCATCCAGGAGGTACTGAGCATGCCAGGGGCGGAGTGTGGGTTGGGAGGGGGACCGTTTAGGGGGCATGAAAGGCTTGGCCCCAGTAACCAAGCCCAGGGGACCAGGGAGGGCTCTGGCTTGAATGACAGGTGCCAAGACAGCGCAACCCTGCCTCTCAGGCAGGGACAAAGATGGTTTGATCTTAACCCATAGCATCATTTGTTCTGGCCCTATCAAAGCAACCACAGGTAGGATTGAAACTCAGTACACTTCCCAGCCGTCTTTCTTTCTAGGTCGATCATTCTGGACAGCCAACAAATGATGCTATCAAGAGCCTAATGGCCTTGGCCTGATTCTATGGTTGTCAGTCCCACCTGAGTGGGAGCATGGAGAGACATCAGAGAGTGACACCTCGTGGTGACAAAGAGCAATGACAGAGATAGCAGCAGCTGGGACACCCAAGTCGTTCTGTTGTCTGCAGCAGGTCACACACACACAACCACACACACCACCCCACTCCCTTAAATCCCACAAACCTCAGGGAAAAGGCAGCTCCAACAGTGAGGTAAATGCCTGATTCAAGACCAGAGCTGGTTTTAGATTCATGTATTTTTTGGAAATGTTTTAAAATGTGTTCGTTTACCGGAAAGGCAGAGAGAGAAAGAGGCAGCTTCAATCCACTGGTTCACTACGCAAATGTCCAAGCCAGGAAGGTAATCCAGGTCTCCCCAGTGAATGGTCATCACTGCTACCTCCCAGAGTCCGCCTTAACAAGAAGCTGGAGTCAGAAAAGGGTGCCCAAGGACTCCCAGGAGAGAGGGATACAGGTATCTTAAGTTATGTGAATGCTGTTGTTTTGGAAACATTTTTAGATGGCTCCTGATTGTTGTGGTTTGGCTTGACTCCACTAAGCAGCCAACAAAGAATGCAAGGAAGGAAACATTCGCAGTGCTAATGTTGTTCCCCTGGAGTGCTGAGAGCCATAAAATCCATGATCTTTGGGAAAAAAAAAAAAAGTTTTCAAAAAGTCAACATCACATGATCCCTTTGCTTTTGTTTAAGACAAAACAATTTTTTTTTTTTTTTTAAGATTTATTGGGTCTGGAGCCATGGCTCAGTGGCTAAATCCTCGCCATTCAAGCACTGGGATCCCATAAGAGCTCCAGTTCCTGCCCTGGCTGCTCCACTTCCCATCCAGCTCTCTGCCTGTGGCCTGGGAAAGCTGTAGAGGATGGCCCAAGGCCTTGGGACCCTGCACCCGCAGGGAAGACCTGGAAGAGGCTCCGTGCTCCTGGCTTCAGATTGCCTCATCTCCAGCCATTGTAGCCACTTGGCAAATGAACTAGCAGTTGGAAAAATTTTCTCCCTGTGTCTGCTTCTCTCTGTAAAACTGCCTTTCCAATACAAATAATTTTTTTAAAAAATAAAGAGTTATTGGGCCTGGCGGCGTGGCCTAACAGCCAAAGTCCTCGCCTTGAACGTGCCAGGATCCCATATGGGCACCGGTTCTAATCCCGGCAGTTCCACTTCCCAGCCAGTTCCCTGCTTGTGGCCTGGGAAAGCATTCGAGAATGGCCCAAAGCTTTGGGACTCTGACCCGTGTGGGATACCCGGAAGAAGTTCCTGGATCCTGGCTTCGGATCCGCATAGCACCAGCCATTGCGCCCACCATCAGATGGAAGATATTCCAGTCTGTCTCTCCTCCTCTCTGTATATCTAACTTTCCAATAAATAAATCTTTAAAAATAAATAAATAAAATAAAATAAAATAAAATAAAGAGTTATTGATATGAAAGGCAAAATTACAGAGAGAGAGAGAGAGAGAAATCCATTTGCTGGTACACTCCCCAAATGGCCCCAACAGCCAGGATGGAGTGAAGTTGACACCAGGAGCCTGGAACTCCATCCTGGTCTCCCACATGGGGGACTGGCGCCTGGGACCCAGTCACTTGAGCCTTCACCTGCTTCTTCCTAGGGTGAGATTAGCAGGCAGCTGGCCTCAGGAGTGGAGTAGAGACAAATCCCTGTAATACAGAATCCAGGCAGCACCAAAAGCCCACCTCCTAAATGTTTCTCTCCTTCACAGTTTTTCACAAAATGTATGTATACGGTTTACAGCTTGCCCTTTCCCACCCATCTAAAGATCTTTCTGTTAATAACATAGTTCTGGAAAGCAACCTCATCTTTTCAAGCAGCTGAATAAAATTCTGAGGCTTAGGTGTTCACATATACATATATGATTTTTTTTTACCCAGCCTTCTACCCATAAATATCCAGATTAATTCTATTTCTTGTTTTAAATGGTGTACACTGAATACTCTTGTGCCTATCTCAGCATACTTTTACAATCCCATCTATATGATATATCCCTAGCAATAGGATTGCCTGGCCACCCTCCCAATGTCTGCAGCACTTAGTGCAGCCAGCAACAGCATAAACGGAAACACTGCCCAGTCAGTATGACCTGACATGATCATGCCTTAACATTTCGTCTGCACCAGATATTCTAGGAGAAATACGATGCTAGTTTTTGATTTTCAAAATTATTAATGGGTCTAAGTTTTTTGTCTCTCTCTTGCCTTCTTTTCTTTTTCAAAATATTTATTTGAAAGGAAGAATTACAGAGATGGAGGATAGGGAAACACACACACACACACACACAATCTTCCAGCTGTTGGTTACACTCCCCAAATGGCCACAACAGCCAGGGCAGGTACAGGCTGAAACCAGGAGACAGCAACTCTATCGAAATCTCCCAGAGCACAGCCAGGGTCCCCAAGTTTTCAGGCAATCATCTGTTGCCTTCCCAGATGCATCAGCAGGGGACTGGCTCAGAAGCAGAGCAGCCAGGATTTGAACTTTGGGCATTGCTGGCAGTGGCTTAACCTGCTGTGCCACAATGCCAGCTCTGGTCATTACCCACTCACCTCGTTAGTGATTATATGCTGCAATTTTTTTTTTTAAATTTTTCTTATGTTCAGATTTGCCTCTATTTTTCTTCATGACTTCTGGCTACACTAGTGTTATGGTAGTAAAAGTTTCAAGTTGCTCATATACGCCTGTGTCTCTCGGTGTGTATGTGTGTGTCTGTGTGAAGTACATAAAAAATGCAGCAGTAGAACCCACGCACCGTCTTGGAAACCAAAAAATTCCCCAAGGATTTCTCAACAACCCCAGGCCATATGCTTCCATACATCTCACAGTTAGCGCCTTTGGTACTTTAAATAGCAGTGGGCTAGGAGGGTTTAACAAGCCAGTTAAGGAACTAGCCTTGAAGTCACTTTTGCTTGCCAAAAGCACTGCTTTACTGAAGGTTGCAAGCGTTTTCCTCATCTGCACCCAGCAGTCAGAAAATCACTTACAGACTCATTTTCTTCCTATGAATCAAACACTCAAGGGCCTATACACAAGGTCTTCAGAAAATTCATGAAGAAAAGAGTATCATGAAAGACCCACGCATGGGTTTCAAAATAAGCTGCCCTTTCTTGTCTGTTATTTTTCACGACATAGTTTTATGGGCATGAGTGTTCATCCTGCCCAACCCATCCATCTCCTCATTTTCCCTCCTATCATTTGTCCCCATTAAGCTTCCTTTTGCATTGCATTTTCCACCAGTTATTTTGAAGTCTCTTGGTATTGCGCATGCGTGTGCGTGTGTGTGTGTGTGTGTGTGTGTGTGTGTGTGTGTCTATGCAAATTGCTCATTTTATTTCTTCCTATCTTAGTCATCTTTACCTGTAACACCTGGAGGGGCACTGGAGCTTGTGGCAATGGATCCCACACTGTGTCCCAAGCTGCGCTGGGGTGCCACTCTCACCTCTGTGTCCTTGCTGAGAGCACCCTACTTTGAGGCAGCCTCCAGGTCAGGCTGGACAGCCAGGGCACCCGAGGTGTTCCCACAAATGTGCCTGAACAGAGCAGTTCAGAGCGGGGTGTGGGGACAGGCTGATGCGTGGGATCCTCTCCCTCTGCTGGGGATGAAGGGGCTGGAACAGGCCCGGGCTGCCCAGTCACACAGGTCAAGTCAAGGAGAAGCCAGCAGCCCCCATGGGGCAGCACAAGCTCAGGAGGCTCGCAATGCCAGCGCCTCCTTCTGTCACTATCACACCTGATGCAAAACATCAACATTCAAAACAACCAATTCTACTCTAGCTCTTCCCTCGACCAGGTCATGCTGAGGCTTGATTTCACAACTGCTCAGTGACCTGTCCTTCATACTCCTGTTTCGAAACATGGTCCTGTGTCTCCTCTCTCACCACAGCTCTGCGATCAGCGCCCGCTCCCTCAGTCCTTTCCCCTGAGTAGGTCAGCCCTACACTTCCCCACAGCACTGCTCACTTCCACGGCCTCGCCCCATCACACTGCATGGCCCTGGCTCGCAGCACCACACAGAGGACACCTGAGCACAACCAGAGCGCCTTGCTCTGGAGGAAGTGGGTGGAGTTCGGCAACAACAATAGGAGCTGCAGCTGAATCCTGCAGCCCCTGGGCCTGAGGCTCAAGCCACATCTGCTTAGGAGCCCTTGGCCTTGATTGTGACCAGGTGTTATAGAAAGCAGGTAAATGGGAGATGGGGGTAAGAAAGCAGGTAAGCAGCTGAGCAGATGGAAGATTCTTTCTCAAATAAAAATAAACTATCAAAAAATAAGACAACTAGTGTCCCAAGTAGTTCCTGCTTGTCCAGCTTGTCCTAAGGTGCCTTTAGCCCCTGGAGCTGGGAGGGTGACCCTGGGCAGGGGTACTGAGGGAAGAGCTCAGAGCCAGCTCCAATCACCTTTCTTTTTTAAAGATTTATTTTTATTATTTTTTCATTGGAAAGGCGGATATACAGAGAGGAGAGACAGAGAGGAAGATCTTCCGTCCGATGATTCACTCCCCAAGTGAGCGCAACGGGCCGATGCTATGCCGATCCGAAGCCAGGAGCCTCTTCCGGGTCTCCCACGCGGGTGCAGGTTCCCAAAGTCCTCGACTGCTTTCCCAGGCCACAAGCAGGGAGCTGGAAGGGAAGCGGGGCTGCCGGGATTAGAACCGGCGCCCATATGGGATCCCGGGCGTGCAAGGCGAGGACCTTTAACCACTTGCGCCACCGCGCCGGGCCCTCCAATCACCTTTCAAATTGTGCCCCAGGTGTGAGCAGGCGGGAAGGCAGAGCCCTGCAGTGCACACACTGGCCTCACTGCCTGAGAGGTTCCTCCAGTGGTTCCTGGGCACACACTTATGCTTCCCTGGCTCTTGGACATGAGTTTCCTGGTAATGTTTCCCTGAGTCCTTTTGGCCCAAGTCAACCAGGGCAGGTTTATGGGAAAGGACAGTGGATGGAGCCACCCTGAACTTGGCTGTCTCCAGCCTTGCCTCCCTGTCCCAGGCTGGTCTTGGAGAGCAGACATGCATGTATCAGCGTCCTTCTCAGTAGAATCGCTATGCCACAAAATGGTCTTCAGTGTGACTTGCTCTCTGCTTAATGTTGGCATGGTTCAGGGCGAGCTTCCCAGAGAAGTGTGCACACGGGCACAGCTTGTGCGGGCAGTTGGAGTCAAGGTTGACTTGGGATTGAGGGAGAGGTGGGAGGACTCTCGGGCTATTGCAGACTACATCCCACTCTGTCTTGCACCCATTTCCCTGTTGTGAAAATATCTATTCCTGCAGAGGACATACAACTAGAGAAACAAACATTTGATAACCCATGGACCTGCCCCATGCCACCATCACCTCTGCCTCTTCAGATGTTGGCCCCGCACCAGGTGGTGGACCTATGCGGGCACTGAATGTGCACTTCTCAGGGCTGCCTGAAGGGGGCGCGGTCAGCCTGTGTTCTGTTGGGCTGAAAAACTTCCTATTCCACCATCTGATAGCCAAGCCTGACACCAGTTTGCTCCTTTGTGCTAAACTTAAAGAGGTGTATTAGCAAATAACAGGTGAATTTCAAGTAATCTTCAGCCTGGTAGACAGAACTTTCTGACACAAAACTCAGAGGCCATAACAAGATGTGTACATTTTACCACATAAAAATGTCATGCAATGCCAGGGCATCCCATATGGGCACTGGTTTATGTCCCAGCTGCTCCATTTCTGATGCAGCTCCCTGCTAATGTGCCTGGGAAAGCAGTGGAGGTTGACCCAAGTCCTTGGGCCTCCACACCCATGTGGGAGGTTCAGAAGAAGCTCCTGGCTCCTGGTTTTGGATCAGTTCAACTCGAGCCATTGAAGCCATTTAGAGAGTAAGCTAGGGATGGAAGATCTTTCTCTGTTTCTCCTCTCTTTACCTCTGCCTTTTCTAATAAAAATAAAATAAATATTAGGAGGGAGGGCAAGGGAAGTCCCAGGACCTACGGAACGGTATCATAAAAGAATAATAAAAAGTAAAATTAAAAACTAAAATAAATATTAACAAACAAAAACGAAGAAAGGGAGCTGGAATCTTGATGTAGTGGGCGAAACTGCCACCTGCTATGTTGGCATCCCAAATGAACACTGGTTTAAGTTCTATCATAGACCACAGAGGCTGCCTTTCCTTCATCCTTCACAGAGGTCCCTTTCCATGGGGTTTAACAACAAACGTCTCGGGTGTTTTCATGACGTCCACTATGCTACTCTAGAAACCCCTCTACAATGCCTGCCACCTCCTGCTCCACGGCTGCAGCCCCATACACGGCAACACTATGGATACAACAGGTGTGCGTCGAGGGTGGTGGTCACAGGGCATGCTGCAGCGAGGAGGGCAGGACGGAGACCCAGGAGGAGGGAAACCATGCGCAAAAACAAAGGCGCCGTGCGAGGCCGCGTGCACACATGCCCCTACAAAGCCGCGGGCGGGCCCCAGGAGGACCGCTCCGTTTGTTCGCCGATAACGGCCAACTCTGGTCTCTCAGAGATGCTGAAAATATGCACCTGTCATCCAGTTTGCAGCCCACAAGGACTTTCAAGTCTGCCCGCCCAATCTTCGCCTTTTTATATATAGACGATACACGGAGGGCTTGGAGGAGTGCAAAGACCTGTCTCCCGCTCCGAAGAGACCGAAGGCCTGACCTGCAGCCAACGGAGTCTCCTGCCCACGCGCAGTGCCCGCAGGCTACCAAGTGCAATCTGGGCTCGCCGCACCGCTTTCGGATGGACTACACTTCCCACAATGCTACGGGCTCGGCCTCCCTCCCGCCGCCAGGCTTGGCACTGTCTTCACCAATAGAAAGGCAGAATTTCCAGGGGCTTTTGGATATAGCCAATAAGCAGGGTGGTGGGCGGGCCTACCCCGTACATTGTTCTCGGTGCCCCACGGGCTAGAGCTGAGGTGAATGCGGAGGGGCCGGACCGAGCCCGGGGGCGCTTCTGCGCGCGAGCGGCGGTGTGCGCGGACTCGGGTCGCGGGAGAGGTGAGCCGGGAGGCCGGGCCTGGAGCTCCGCGGGCCCCGGGAGCAGGCTGAGGCGAGGGGGTCCCGGTCGGGGCCAGCCGTGCTGGGGGAGGGGTGCCGTGCCCCCGACGCCCCCTCTGAGGCGCCCGGACGGACTGAGGGAAGCCACCGTGCCCGCGCTTCTCCTGGCAGGGAGCTAGCTCCTTGCAGGGCTTGAACTGGGAAAGAGGGGGCTTCGACGACGTCCTGTGCAGCCTGTCGGATCCCAGATGGGGAAACTGAGGCGGGGAGGGGGCGGGCCCCCCAGATCCGGATGGAGGATCAGCTAACCCCAATGCCTTCCAGGCGTTGAGAGCTTTGACTTGTCATTAGCTTTTTGTTGCTTTTTTTTTTTTTTAGGCTTTTCCTAGTTTTTTTTTTTTTTTAATCTATTGTTTCCTTGTCAGGAGTACTAACAAATCATTCATGATAAACAGCATCGTCAATCTGATTTTAAAAGTATTTAAAAATATGTTCAGCGAAGTGAGCTGATGGAGCCCTGGTATGCAGGCCCTGCTTGAGTCATTGCCAAATCCCACACCCCAGAACCCTCCCAGGGACCCCTTTCCTCCCAGGCAATATTCTACCCGTCCAGAAAGCAGCTGTTGGGTTTGCACACTTTTTAACTACGTTTTATTCTGTGCTTGTGTGGTAATTTTTTTTTTAAGATTTATTTTTATTATTTTTTTTTATTGGAAAGGCAGATATACAGAGAGGAGAGACAGAGAGGAAGATCTTCTGTCCGATGATTCACTCCCCAAGTGGGCGCAACGGCCGATACTATGCCGATCCGAAGCCAGGAGCCTCTTCCGGGTCTCCCATGCGGGTGCAGGGTCCCAAAGCTTTGGGCTGTCCTCGACTGCCTTCCCAGGCCACAGGCAGGGAGCTGGAAGGGAAGCGGGGCTGCCGGGATTAGAACCAGCGCCCATATGGGATCCCGGGTGTGCAAGGCGAGGACCTTAACCACTTGCGCCACCACGCCGGGCCCGGTAATTATTTTTTTAAAAAAGGATTTATGTGTGGGGCCTGCCGTCGTACCCTAGTAACCAAAGTCCTCATCTTTCATGTGCTGGGATCCCATAAGGGCGCCGCTTCTAAGCTTCTAATCAGGGCTGCTCCACTTCCCATCACCTGCCTTCTTGTGCGGAGGGAAAGCAGTCAAGAACCGCCCTAAGCCTTGGGACCCTGCCCTCACATGGGAAACCCAGAGGAAGCTTCTGGCTCCTGTCTTCAGATTGACTCAGCTCTGGCCATTGTGACCACTTAAGGAGTGAACCAGCAGATCTTTCTCTCTTTCTCTCTATAAATCTGATTTTCCAATAAAAATAAATAAATCTTTAAAATGTTTACTTATTTATGGCAGAGTGAAAGGACAAAGAAAAAGAGGTCTTCTGCCTGCTGGCTCACTCCCCAGATGGCTGCCACAGGTGGTGCTGGGCCTGGAACATGGAACTCCAGCTGGGTGTCCCACACAGGTGTTGACGCCCAAGCACTTGGGCCAGTCTCCACTCTTTCCCCAGGCCCATCAGCAGGGAGGGCGATTGGAAGTGGGGCAGCCAGGACTTGAACTGGATCTCCTATGGGATGTGTGGGCTATAGGCAGCACCCTAACCTGCTGCAGCACCAGGATATTTACCCCTAGCTGTTACTTATTAGCCATTCTTTTGTTGCAGATATTTTTTTTTTAGATTTATTTTTATTATTTTTATTTATTGGAAAGGCAGATATACAGAGAGGAGAGACAGAGAGGAAGATCTTCCATCCGATGATTCACTCTCCAAGTGAGCGCAACAGCCGATACTATGCCGATCCGAAGCCAGGAGCCTCTTCTGGGTCTCCCACGCGGGTGCATGGTCCCAAAGCTTTGGGCCATCCTCGACTGCCTTCCCAGGCCACAGGCAGGGAGCTGGAAGGGAAGCTGGGCTGCCGGGATTAGAACCGGCGCCCATATGGGATCCCGGGCGTGCAAGGCGAGGACCTTAACCACTGCGCCACCGTGCCGGGCCCGTTGCAGATATTTTTAAACTTTTATTTTTGTTTTGTTGTAAAAGGGGAGAGAGAAAGAAAAATCAAATTTCGGTCTGCTGGCTCACACAGCCTGAATTGCTCAAGTGGCCATGCTGGGAAAGCGGGAAGCCAAGGGCTCCCTCTGGATCTCCGCTATGCGTGGCAGGGAAGTAAGCACTTGTGCCATAACTGCTGCCTCCCAGGGTGCATGGTAGCAGGAAGCTAGATCCAAAACAGAGCCAGGACACGGACCTGGGCTGTGCTGTGGGAAGCAGGTGCCCCAGCAGCATCTTAACCACTGTGCAGATTCCACGTAAGAAGTGACTTGGAGATGGCTTAGAGCATGTGGGAAAAGGGGTAGGTGTCGGGTGGAGGGTGCTTAGGCGCCGGGAGTCCTGCTGCTCTGCCATCTGCCAGCTTTCTGCTGGGGTACCCTGGGAGGTGGCTGGTGACACATCAGTAATTGGGCCCCTGCCACCCAGGAGGGACACTTAGGTGTGGTGCATGGCTCTTGGCTTTTGCATGGCCCAGCCTTGGCTGTTGGGGATGTTTTGGGGAATGAACTGATGAAAGATCTCTCACATTCTGTTTTGAAGTAAATCAAAATAAGTGTTTTTTAAAGGTATATAGGAAGGGCCTGGCACGGTGGCCTAAGTGCTAAAGTCCTCACCTTGCTCAGACTTGGATCCCGTATTGGTATTGGTTCTAATCCCGATGGCCCCACTTCCCATCCAGCTCCCTGCTTGTGGCCTGGGAAAGCAGTCCAGGACGGCCCAGGGCCTTGGGCCCCTGCACGCATGTGGGAGACCCAGAAGAGCTCCTGGTTCCTGGCTTTGGATTGGCACAGTACTGGCCATTGCAGTCACTTGGGGAGTGAATCATCGGATGGAAGATCTTCCTGACTCTCTTTCTCTCTGTATATCTGACTTTGTGATAAAAAATAAAATAAATCTTTAAAAAAAAAGGCAGATTTTACAGAGAAAGGAGATTACACACACACACACACACACACACACACACACACACACACACACACACACTCTTCCATCCACTGGTTCACTCCCCAAATAGCTGCAATAGCCAGAGCTGAGCTTATCCAAAGCCAGGAGTTCCCTCTGGGTCTCCAACATGGGTGCAGGGTCCCAAGGCTTTAGGCCATCCTCCACCGCTTTCCTGGCCATTAGCAGGAGCTGGATGAGAAGTGGAAAAGCTGGGACTTGCTACAGGTGGAGGGTTAGCCTACTACACACCTGTCATTGACATTTATGGAGCAACCACCAGGTGCTAAGAGCGGTACAAGGAGCTTTCCATCAGCTCATTAATCCTCACCAGCTCCCTAAAGAGGACACTGAGTTATCCTTGTTTCTCAGACAAGGAAATGAAGATCAGAAAGGATTAGCTTGATATGCCACTGTGCCAACCCTATGTCCTGGTCTTTTTATTGGCTTCATATATCTATCCTTTCTTTTTTTCTTTCATTCTCTCTATTTTTACTTGGAAGGCATAGTGACACAGAGAGATCTTCCATCTGTTGATTCACTCTATAAATGGCTACAGTAGCTAGAGCTGGGCCAGGAGGGAACCAAGATCCAGAAACTGCATTTGGGTTTCCCATGTGGGTGGGTGGCAGGGGCTCAAGTACTTGAGCCATCCTTCTCCACGTTTCCAGGTGCACTAGCAGGGAGCTGGGTTGGAAGTAGAGTAGCCAGGGCACCAGTTGGCACTCACAGTGCCTGTGCCATCACGGTGCTGTCTTTTTATGCTTGTGGTCCTGCTCAGCTTTTCCTTCAATGGCTGCTTTTTTGTTTTCAGGAATATGCTGTTATGCCATAAAGAGGGATGGGAAACTTCTCTTCGGTTTGATTGTAAGGTTGACTTGGTGACCGGAGCTGAGCTGCTGTTAAGTGCTTTGGTTCTCTGTCTTGTTTCCCAGCAGGTCGGCCCTTGGGATTTGAGGAAAGTAGCGTCTTCTCAGAGGGCCTGGCTGGAGAAGACAAGGGGCGAGTCTTGAAGCCCACGTGGATGATGGCTGCTGAAGTGCCAAGCATGAGCGCTCCCCTGAGCTCCTCAGTCCAGGTGCCTTTGGAGGAAGATGAACAAGAGGAGGAGGAGGCCACCCCTGGGCTCCTAGAGGATGACTCCTGGGTGCAGGAAGCCGTGCTGCAGGAGGACGGCCCTGAGTCGGAGCCCTTTGCCCGGTGTGGCGGCAGGGGCAGCCCGCAGGAGGAGATGGCGCCTGGGGCAGCACGGGGAGCCCTGGGCCGCCTCCGGGAGCTCTGTCGGCGCTGGCTGAGGCCAGAGACGCACACCAAGGAGCAGATGCTAACTGTGCTGCCAAGGGAAATCCAGGCCTGGCTACAAGAGCATCGGCCGGAAAGCAGCGAGGAGGCGGTGGCCTTGGTGGAAGACTTGACCCAGAGTCTTCGGGACAGAGGTGAGAAGGGAGAGTGCCCACCGGGGTGCGGGAGTATGCTAGGTGAGGAAGATGAGGTGGGGGCTAGCACTCTGCCTGTTCACAGGCAGCCAGCAAGTTCCTTGCCCTGTCGTGCCCTGTGTTGTGTGGTGGTGGCTGAAAATTCCTGTCCAGGTGGGACACAGAGCATGTTTGCAGAATGAGTACAGTGGATTTTTTTTTTTGCTCAAGTGTTTATTTGCCATGAGTGGGAAGCTGATGGAGACTGTGGGAAGAGAAGCTGAAGATACCTTATAAAGCAGCCCTCAGCCTCTGCACTTGCCCGTCAATAAGCATCCAGATAGCCCAGCAGTCTGGCACTGTGGCCCAGGGAGTGAGACTGCTGCTTGAATGCTGCATTCCCCAGCAGGATGATAGTTGGAGGCCCAGCTGCTGCACTCCAAATCCAGCTGCTTTTTAAATGGCCCTAGAAAGCAGGGGAGGACGGTCCATGCGTTTGAGGGAGACCCAGTAGAGTTCCTGGCTCCTGGCTTTGGCCTGCCCCAGCTCCAGTTGTTGTGGGAATTTGATATGTAAATCAGTAGATGGAAGCTCTCTTTTTTTTTTCTCTCTCTCTCTCTGTCACTCTGCCTTTCAGATTAAAAACAACTCCAGGATTTTAAACACCTGAATTTTTTTTTTCAAAGTGATAACAAAACCAAGACAAATGGCCAAATAGCTAATAATCAGGAAGCACTCCCTGTGGGATAAAGGCATCCCAGAGCATACCGGGCTCTTAAAGGTCCCAACCTGAGCTCTTGGCGGTGGAGGCTGTGTGGGTCTCCTGGGTGGGTTGCCACTGACTCCTCTGTCTCCACCTTGGTCTTCATTGTAAACTGGGCCCCCTGGATTATCGGATAATTATTTGGAGTCCCCCTGTGTGCCAGGACTACATGAGGGCCACCATTGTAAACTGGACCCCCTAGATTGTCAGATAACTCATTTGGGGTCCACCTGTTTGTAGGACTACTTGAGAGAGACAGGATGAGACCTGCAGGTGAGAGCGGGGCATGCGGAGTGGGGAGGAAAGGTGTGGGCCTGGCAGGCTCGGTGGAGGACGTGAAGCCTGCCTGGAGTTTGCAGAGTGAAGTTGACTTGGAAAGGCCCAGATTGGGGCAGAATCTCTGTGCCTCCTGGGAGGAACTGTGTGGCCCAAAAGCCGGGCGGGAAGGGAGACCAGCTTCAGGTGGCCATGGGAGGGCTGGCAGCTGGAGAGGAAAGTGTACCATGAGGAAGTGGTGGGAAGTAGAGTAAGGAGGGAGAGACTGAACTTGTTGGTTTTTGAACGAGGTCCCTGGGGGCATGGGAGGAAGCTGATTCTGCCAACAGGATGTGAGTTTGATTCCAGGAGTTTGGTGGGGGAAGCGACTGGAGGGCACACGGTGACCGGGATCAGGCTGAGCAGGGACAACAGGCATCAAGCAAATGGGACACATGAGCAGGAGCTCAAACTGGCAGTGGCTAGCATGCACCCAGCTGTTTCTGGAGGCCAGACCAAGTGCCTGGTATGCCTAGTGGCACCCCGTGGGGGAAAGATGGAGTTTATCTTTGCTAGAGAAGTGATGAGATTCCTGCAAATTCAGAGGCACCGTTCAGACTGCTGTGTGTGTGAGGACAAGACGTGGCAACTGATCGTAAACCTCTCATCACATGGATGCCGCTGTGGTGGCCTTCCTAACTGGGTATTGCAAGGGAATGGTTATTGGCGAGAAAGACAATGAGGGTCTGTGTTATCTGGCCTGGAAGGGTTAGGAGGCCAGATGTGGAGAGGCAGGGCAGGGAAGGAGAGGTGACGGAGCAGAGTCTGTGGCCATTGCCTGGGACAGAGAAGTGTCAGGAACACTAAGAATCCCGGAAGGTGGATTGGATAGGTGTTTTACACACAGGAAGCGGAAGCTGGATGTGGAGCTGGGATTCACGCTCAGGCTTGTTGGCTTCTGTGAGTATTTGGGAGCTCCTATCATTTGAAGCGAATTTTATTCGTCCTACTTAAAGAAAAAAAAATAAACTAGCAACCTCACATCCTGTTTCGTGATGAATGCAACAGATGTGTAGAAAACGTGAGGATCTTCAGTCAGATACTGTGGTTGGGGCTGGGGGTTGCAGTCCTAGAGCAGCTGATGTCAGCAGCATCCATGGTGGCCCGCACTGAGGGCTTTGTGTTTCCTGTCTGCACTGGAAGCTGAGATGAGTGGGTTTGGGATTCTGACTTCTGCCCCTACCCCCTCTTTTAACACTAAAAAAAAATTCCTTGAGAAGCAGAGAGAGAGAAAGACAGCTCCCGTCCCCTGGCTCCCTTCCCACCCTCCTGCCACAGTCAGTTGCTGGACCAGCCTGAAGCCAGGCACTGGGAACTCCATCCTGGTTCACGGGGTGGCAGGGCTTGAGCCATCACCTGCTGCCTCCCAGGAGGATGTGTGTTGGTAGGAGGTGGTCTTCATTTAGCCAGTGCTGCCCCCTCCCTCATGATGGCCCTCCCTCAGAGGGTCGGCCAACCCTCTGTCCTGTGGGTCCAGCCCAGGCCAGCGTGAGACATTTCAAGGTCTGGTTAGATGGTGAAGGTTTGACATTTGGCCACAGGCACCTTTGAGTGCCCATATTTAAAGTGAGTGAAGAGTTGAAATGGCAGAGCTCATCTCTGTTGTGTCTCCCATACCCTAGCAGTCCTCAGGTCTCAGTGCTGCACCCCTTAATCTGCCACCAGCACCCCCCATCTCCTCCCCTTCCTGGGCACTCTTTGTTGCTGCCACAGTGATATGCCTGAGAATCTTGACAGTTCCCCTGTACCCACAGATCTGCTGTCGCCCTGTTCTGTTTGGCACTCCTGGCCCAACACTCCCACTGCACCCCAAACTGCCTCTCCGATGCCCCTGCTGAGGCCCCTGTTGCATTAAGAGCAGACCTTTCTGGTCCCTGCATGTAACCTGTGTTGGGCATTTTGTGCCTGAGTTATAGCGTTGGAATGGCCTTGCTCATCTCTGGATAAAATACTTTCCTGATACTATGCTTAGCCAGCCCTCCGCGGGAAGCCGCTTCTCCCTGTGCCCAGCTGTATCGTGCTGGGAAACACCTCTGTCACCTTTTTCTGTTTTTTTTTTTTGTTGTTGTTGTTGTTGTTGTTGTTTGCTTTGTTTTTTTTAAGATTTATTTATTTTTATTTTTATTTTTATCAGAAAGGCAGATATACAGAGAGGAGGAGAGACAGACACAAAGATCTTCCATCCCAAAGTGGCCACAATAGCCAAAGCTGCGCCTGTCCGAAGCCAGGAGCCAGGAGCATCTTCCAGATCTCCCATGCAGGTGCAGGGTTCCAGGGCTTTGGGCCATCCTTGACTGCTTTCCCAGGCCACAAGCAGGGAGCTGGATGGAAAATGGGGCTGCCAGGATTAGAACTAGTGCCTACATGTGGTCCCAGTGCATGCAACGGGAGAACTTTAGCTACTAGGCTACCATGCCAGGCCCTCTTTTTAAATTTTTATTTGAAAAGCAAATTTTAGAGAGAGGAGAGCTTGAGAGATCTTCCATCCATGGGTTCATTCCCAAATGTTCGCAGTGGTTGGAGCTGAGCCAATCAGAAGCCAGGAGCTTCCTCCAGGTCTCCTGTACAGGTACAGGGGCCCAAGGACTTGGGCCATACTCTACTACTTGGAGTAGCCAGGACTTGATCAGGTGCCCATATTGAATGCAGGCACTGGCAGACAGAGGATTAGCTTGCTAAGTCACCACATGGTTGCCCCTTTTTAGGCAGCAGAGTTCAGTGGACATTGTCCCCAGCCCCTCAGATTCAGCCAGGTTTCCCCAGGCTCACCAGAACAGCACTCCTCCAGGGAGACTGCCAGTTGGCATGGGCAAGAGCTGAGTGTGGGCAAAATCAGGACCAGAGGCATTCAGTACCTTAGAGCTGTGACTCTGGCCAGTGCTGACAACGCAGTGTGATCACAGGCAGGCTTTAGAAGATTTGAATCAGATACACACTACCACATCAGTGTAAGACATCGGTATATTTCCTCATAAATGAGTCCAAAGATACCCCAAATTGACACCAGTTTTTGTCACACTCATTCTGAGAAGGTTTCTAGTGTGAAGAAGGAAGAGGCCGACAGCCTGCAAAGACCCTTTGAGCAGCCACAGTAGCCCACTGGGCACTCGCGTCCAGAGCCATGTCCCAGGAAGGAAAACACAGGATATGTTGGTTTAGACTCAGCCATGATGGTGTCTTTTGCCTACCTGCCAGGAAGGGGAGGGGCAGTCAAAGGACTGTGCAGTGGCTGGTGTTAGGACAGGGCTCCAGGCATTTTGAAGGTGGGGTCCTGCTTTCTAAGTCAAACATAGACCTGCTCCACAGCTTATGCAAGAGGAGACTGAGGAATGGTACAGATCTATGCAGGGGACCTGGATCAGAAGGAGGAGAAGGGGCCTTCATGATTCTGAGTGGGAAAGGTCATCATATACCCACTAGACCGAAAGGTGAGAGGGATAAACAGGCAGTTTAGAAATAGACATACAGGGCCCAGAGCTGGCTAAGGTCCTCACCTTGGTGTGCTGGGATCCCATATGGGTGCTGGTTCTAATCCCGGCAGCCCTACTTCCCATCCAGCTCCCTGCTTGTGGCCTGGGAAAGCAGTCAAGGATGGCCCAAAGCCTTGGGACCCTGCACCCGTGTGGGAGACCCAGAAGAAGCTCCTGGCTCTTGGCTTCGGATCGGTGCAGCACTGGCCATGGCGATCACTTGAGGAGTGAATCATTGGATGGAAGATCTTTGTCTCTGTCTCTCCTCCTCCCTGTATATCTGCCTTTCCAATAAAAATAAAATAAATAAATCTTAAACAAAACTCTAAAAATAATAAAGACATACAGAGAGGTCCTGGCCCCAGGGTTCAGGCTGGCCAGCTTAGGCTTCTGTGGGCATTCAGGGAGTGAATCTGCACTGAAGATTTCTCTAAGAAATCTCTGAGAAATTTTTTTTAATACAATTAATTTTCTCTGTGTATATTTCCTCTAATTCTACCTTTAATAATTTTTTTAATAATGAAGTTAAGATTACTAAGTATTCATCCACAGTCATTTTGTGCTAGAGTCTTCTTCCTCTCATGTTTGATTGAGGTTGAAATTCACTTCCTATGGGCCTGGCATGGTAGCCTAATGGCTAACGTCCTTGCCTTGAACCCTCTGGGATCCCATATAGGCGCTAGTTCTAATCCCAGTGGCCCCACTTCCCATCCAGCTCCCTGCTTGTGGCCTGGGAAAAGCATTTGAGGATGGCCCAGAAACTTGGGACCCTGCACCCATGTGGGAGACTTGGAAGAAGTTCCTGGCTCCTGGCTTCGGATTGGTGCAGCACTGGCCATTGCAGTCACTTGGGGAGTGAATGATAGGACGGAGGATCTTCCTCTTTGTCTCTCCTCCTCTCTGTATATCTGACTTTGCAATAAAAATAAATAAATCTTTATTAAAAAAAAAAAAAGAAAGAAATTCACTTGCTAGTAGTTTGTCCATGGAGAGCTCATGAGAACAGTAAGTAGTTCATGAATCTGTGTGTGCTCAAGGCTGTTTGCCTTTGCATTTTACACTTGAAGGACAGCTTTACAGAACACAAAGCCTGCGACCCGAATTTTCTTGCCCGTTTTGTAGCTACTGCTGTCCTGACTGCAGGTGTTGGGTATTGCTGGACAGAAATTCAGAGGCCTTTTAAAAGTAGTTTGTGCCTCTGCACGGGGCCGACTTGCCTGACAACTGACTGTTCTGAGTTGGGTTTTCCTTGGCATGTGGTAACATTTCTGCAGATTTTATCTGAAGCATTTGTTCAGTTCCTTTGAGTTTTCCATGTTGGAAAGCTCTGGTTACAGAGTGGTTCTCCTTTTACTTCACTTCTGTTTCTGCCATTCTCTATCATCTTTTTAACCTTGTTTCCAGCTCGTGTAATTGCTGTTCTCACTTTTCTCCTTTCTGTTCTTTCCCAGGTGCGGGCCTGGGATCCTCTGTGGGCCTTCCTACGCTGGCTCCATTTCCTATAATGCTCATGTCCCCAACTGCTCCCAGTCCTGCCAGCTTGTGTTTTGTCTCTTCCTCTTCTCCCACCACCTCTCCCTCCAGTTCTGCCCCGTGACTTTTCCTTTAGGCAAGTGCCTCCTCATGGCCCTGCTGTTGTGGAGGGTGGTGTGCAAGTCATAGCTGTGTGCAAGCACAGGCTCTCCCCTTCCCTGGCCACATGGCTCTGCTGTGCCATCCTGCCCATCCCCTCACCTTCTGGGAGCCAAAGAGGCCAGTCCTGCTGAGCCACTTCCCAAGCGCATTTTGTGCTGGTGGGAGTTGGGGTGAGAACACTGTCCATGTTGGTGTCTCCTCTACCGTTCTCAGACAGCCTTTCTCCCCAGTCTCTGCTGCTTTGTGAAAATTAAGCATGTATTTTGGTGTCTGCAAATTGCATCTTGCTTTCTTAAGATTCATTTATTTTTATTGGAGAGGCAGATTCACAGAGTGAAGGAGAGACAAAGATCTTCCAACTGCTAGTTCATTCCCTACATGACCACAATAGCCAGAACTGAGCCAATCCAAAGCCAGGAGCCAGGAGCTTCTTCCATGTCTCCCATCTAGGTGCAGGGTCTCAAGGACCTGAGTCATCCTCACTGCTTTCCCAGTCTATAAACAAAGCTGGATGAGAAGTGGAGCAGTCAGGACTTGAAGTGGCGCCTGTATGGGATGCAGACACTGGCAGGCAGAGGATTAGCCTGTTGAGCCACCATGCCAGCCCTGTGGTTTGTTCTGTATTTAAACTTTATTTCTTTTCATTTACTAGGAAGGCAGAGTGACGGATCTTCCCTCTCCTAATTCAAATGCCCACAACAGCATGTATCCGGGTCAGACCAAGGCCAGGAGCCTGAAATGCCACTGGGTCTCCTGCATGGGTATTTGAGCCATCACTTGCTGCTTGCATTAGCTGGAAGTTGGCATGGAAGCAGAGGCAGGATGCAGTCCTAGGCCTTCTCACGTGGGAGGTGGTGCCCCAGGTGGTGGCATAACCAGTCACAGTGCCCTTTACTGCTTTCACTGTTGCCTCTGAGTTTATACAGAACCTTACTGGCTCTAACTGTGAAACAGCAAAAAGCCTTATTAGTTGATGTCATCTATTCAGAAGACAGTAGTTACTAAAGACATCCCCCACCAAATGCTTTTGATCATGTTAGCTTGCCAAAAATACATTGGGACCTTGACCCAGACACCCTAAGGAAGAAGTGCAGAGCTCTGTGCTCAGGACCTGCAGGGACAGCCGTCTTAGGAGCCAGAGAGCTGAATTCCTGGCTCTGGCCAGGTGGGGAGTACGCAGTGCCCTCCTCCCTGTCGTCCAGGGTGTGGGCCGAAAGGACACCTGCAGCAGGTGTGTGCATACGCACGAGATATTGTGATCCTGTACTGACTAGAAGGCAGGCTCTGCTTGATAGAGGCATGTCAGATTTTGCCATTTTCATTACTTTCTAGAAATTAGGGGTGGTGATGGGTGAGCAGCTGACCTGAGACAGCATCAGAGTTCACCAGGGCTTTATCAGGCTGTGATGCATACATGCGTTTCTCTACTCTCCACAGAATTCAAAATGTGTGTGTCTAAATATATATATATAGATACTTTCCAGCAAGATAGCACATGACAATGATAGTAAACGTAGTGAGAGGAAGAACCTGAAATCAGAATATACAGAATGCATGCTGTGAAAGCATTCGGTGTTCTTCCACTGAGCTTTTGGCTATGAGCTCCCCAGGAGGCATGGTGACAGGTGCTTACCGCATGAAGTGGACACAAACTGGTCACTCAAGAGTGGTGGCATTCAATACAAGAGGGAAGTTCTTCAGGCTCATCAAGAGGACATTGTGTGGGGTAAACAGTATAGTGAATGACTTCCTGACAGTCTCACATTCCAAGACCATTAATTCTTGTGACGCTTCCTTGGGTCTGTGTCCATGTCAGCCAGGGCTGTTGACCCAGCATGCAGTACAGGAAACAGTTATGCTGGGGGACAGGGTCCAGAACCATGTGCTCAGACGCACAGCCTTCCTCCCACAGCTTCCCCAGGGGTCTCTCGTCTAAGGAGACTTCCTGGAGCAGTTCCTCCTTGGTGTTTTTTTTAAAAAACATATATTTTGTCTTTTTTTTCTTCTTCTGAAAGAGAACGAGCAGAACGGTGTTAGAAGAGTTGCCTGCAATAGCCAGGGAAGGGCCTGGCTGAAGCCAGGGGTGAACGTTCATTTGGGTTTTCCACGGGGGTAGCAGGGACTCAAGCAGTTGAGCCACCACTTCCAAGGGTGGTGGTAAGAGTTAGCTGAAGCAGAGGAGCAGGGACTCGAACCAGGCACTCTGTTATGGAGTGCAGGCATCACAGGGTGGCTTAACCTCCATCACACACTGGCCCCTGGTTTTTCCTTATTTTCATTCTGTTGATAAGGCAGAGAAAGAAAGAGATAGAAGGAGAGAGAGAGTGTGTGTATACTATCTTCCATCTGCTGGTTTAGTCCCCCAAAACGCCTGAAACAGCCAGGGCTGGGTCAGGCCAAAGCCCTGAGGGCAGTAGAGACACAGGCTCTTAGCCATCATATGCTCCCTCCTAGGGTGCGCTTGAGCAGGAGACTGGATTGGAAACGGAGGAGCTGGGACTTGAGCCAGGTGGTACTGCAGTCATGGAAGTAGTGGCAACTTTTCCACACACCAAACACCTGCTCAATCATTTTTACCCAGATACTTGCTAGGTATTCCAAAAGGGGAGTTTGACAAGTTCTTGCAAACTAGAAAGTCTTACTACCAATTTAAAAATTCCATTTGGAGTGGGTGTTGTGGTGCAATAGGTCAAATTTCACTTGAAACACCCACATCCCAGATCAGAGTGTTAGTTCAAGTTCCAGGTGCTTCATGACCAGCCAGGCCTCTCCCTCCGTGCTTGAGAAAGCAGCCAAAGACAGCCCAAGTGCTTGTGCCCCTGTTGGCCCCATACAGCAGACCTAAATGGCATCCCTGGCTCCTGGCTTCAGCCTGAGCCAACCCAGGCTGTGGTGGACTGGGGAGTGAACCAGGGGATGGAAGATTCTTCCCATCTCTTTCTGTTATTTTGCCTTTCAAATTAAGAATATAAATTTTAGGACACGGCATGGTACCCTAGAGTTTAAAGTCCTCGCCTTTCACATGCCAGGATCCCAAATTGGCACTGGTTCTAATCCTAGTGGCTCTGCTTCCCATCCAGCGGCCTACAGTGTAGGACAGCCCAAAACCTTGGGACCCTGCACCCACGTGGGAGACCCAGAAGAGGCTCCAGGCTCCTAGCTTTGGACTGGTGCAGTTCCAGCTGTTGCTATCGCTTGGGGAGTGTGTCGTCGGTTGGAAGATCTTCCTCTCTTTCTCTTCTCCTCTGTATATCTGACTTTCCAATAAAAAATAAATAAAATCTTTTTAAAAATAGAATATAAATTTTAAAGAAGCTATAAAGTTGGGCCCCGGCACGGTGGCCTAGTGGTTATAAGTCCTCATCTTGAATGTGCCAGGATCCCATATAGGCGCCAATTCTAATCCTGGCAGGCCCTGCTTCCCATCCAGCTCCCTGCTTGTGGCCTGGGAAAGCATTTGAGGATGGCCCAAAGCCTTGGGACCCTGCACCCATGTGGGAAACTTGGAAGAGCTCCAGGCTCCCGGCTTTGGATCTGCACAGTACCAGCTGTTGCGGTCACTTGGGGACTGAATCATCAGATGGAAGAGCTTCCTCCCTGTCTCTGCTTCTCTCAGTGTATCTGACTTTGCAATAAAAATAAATCTTAAAAAAAAAAAAGAAGCTATAAAGTTCATGTCAATTGACACTCAGACAAATTAGAGGGCTCCTTTAAGTCCCCACCTCTTTCCTTTCCTTTGAGGAGCCTGTTTGCAAGGGCTGTCATCTCGTCCTGTGTTAAAGGCCAAATACTCAGTTGGAGAAGCACTCGACATTTTTTTAAAGATTTATTTATTTTTACTGGAAAATTAGATTTACAGAGTGAAAGAGAGACAAAGATCTGCAGGGTCTCAAGGCTTTGAGGGTCCCCATCCTTTTCTTTCCCAGGCCACAGGCAGGGAGCTGGATGGGAAGCGGAGCTGCCAGGACACAAACTGGCATCCATATGGGATCCTGGCTCACGTGAGGACTTTAGCCACTAGGCTACTGCGCACTGTGCCCTTAGACATGTTTTAATGCAACAGGTCACTATGTAAGTTCCTTTGAAAGGAGACTGAGCTTTAGAGAAACTTTCTCTGGTCCCAGTGTAAAACAAAACAAAATATGCAGTCGTTCATCAGATTGATTTATTGCTTTATGTAATCTTTACTTATGCGTTTGAAAAGCATGCAGACTCAGCTCTCCCCCTCACTGGTTCACTCCCCCGTGCTTTCAGAAGCAGCCAGGTGGAAGTCATCATCTTAGAACACCGTCCAGGTCTCCTTAGCTGCTGCAGCCATCAGCTACTGCTGCCTGGGTCTGCACTAGCAGCATAGCTGAGTGCAAAAGCCAGGCATCCACCAGGCACGTGGGCACCCAGCCCACTGTGCCAAACACTGCCCCAGTCGTCGGGTTGAGCATCTCATGAGAATCGGACACCACGGCCAGGGCAGAGGTCACTGTGTACTTGTTATTGGCCTTTCATTGGGATTTTCAAATTCCCTTCTGACCTTGCTTCCCAGAGGAGAAACAGCGAGAGACACAGGGAACATTTAGGACTTTTGAATCTGGCTGATGGACACGGAGTGGTGGTGGTAGGGGTAGTCAATGATGGAAGTTGGTTGGGAGGAAATAACCCCTCCACCCCAGCGCCCAGACCCTCCTAGCCTCTTCATTTATGAGTTTAACCTGCCAAAGTTTCCCTTAGGTTTCCTTTCTCTTGTCCTGACAGGGAGGTGAGTCAGGGCTGTGTGTTTTTCGTTGTCGCAGATTTTGAGACGCAGAGTGAAAACGGGGAGAACTTGAATCCAGGCACCTATGAGGATGCAGAGGTGCCCGACGCGGAGAGCCACTGCGAGAGGGGCTGTGGCTCCCGGGGTCCCCGGGGAGGTGGCCCTCGTGGGGACGCCAGCCAGCTCATAGGCCTTCAGGGCACCTACCTGGGCGAGAAACCGTATGAGTGCCCCCAGTGCGGGAAAAGCTTCAGCCGGAAGTCCCACCTGGTCACCCACGAGCGTACCCACACGGGTGAGAAGTACTATAAGTGCGACGAGTGTGGGAAGAGCTTTAGCGACGGCTCCAACTTCAGCCGGCACCAAACCACCCACACCGGGGAGAAGCCCTACAAGTGCAGGGACTGCGGGAAGAGCTTCAGCCGCAGCGCCAACCTCATCACCCACCAGAGGATCCACACGGGCGAGAAGCCCTTTCAGTGTGCCGAATGCGGCAAGAGCTTCAGCAGGAGCCCCAACCTCATCGCCCACCAGCGCACGCACACCGGGGAGAAGCCCTATTCCTGCCCCGAGTGCGGCAAGAGCTTCGGCAACCGATCCAGCCTCAGCACGCACCAGGGCATCCATACGGGTGAGAAGCCCTATGCGTGCAAAGAGTGCGGCGAGAGCTTCAGCTACAACTCCAACCTGATCCGGCACCAGAGGATACACACGGGCGAGAAGCCCTACGCGTGCCCCGAGTGCGGGCAGAGGTTCAGCCAGAGCTCGGCTCTCATCACGCACCGGCGCACGCACACCGGTGAGAAGCCCTACCAGTGCGGCGAGTGCGGCAAGAGCTTCAGCCGCAGCTCCAACCTGGCCACGCACCGCCGAACGCACCTGGTGGAGAAGCCCTACAAGTGCGGCGCTTGCGGCAAGAGCTTCAGCCAGAGCTCGAGCCTCCTTGCGCACCAGGGCGTACACACCGGCGAGAAGCCCTACGAATGCCGGGCGTGCGGCGAGAGCTTCAGCTGGAGCTCCAACCTGGTCAAGCACCAGCGCGTGCACACTGGCGAGCGGCCGCACAAGTGCGGAGAGTGCGGCAAGGGCTTCAGCCAGCGCTCACAGCTTGTGGTGCACCAGCGTGTGCACACCGGCGAGCGGCCCTACCAGTGCGTCCTGTGCGGCAAGAGCTTCAGCCGCGGCTCCATCCTCGTCATGCACCAGAGGGCACACCTGGGGGACAAGCCCTATCGGTGCCCCGAGTGCGGCAAGGGATTCAGCTGGAACTCGGTCCTCATCATCCACCAGCGAATCCACACGGGCGAGAAGCCCTACAAATGCCCCGAGTGTGGCAAGGGCTTCAGCAACAGCTCCAACTTCATCACCCACCAGCGGACTCACATGAAGGAGAAACCGTACTGAGGGCAAGAAGGGAGAGGCAGGGCCCTTCTTCCTCGGCCTTCCCCGGGGTCTCCTGTTGCCACGGTCAGCACCTGCTCTGTTTGCTGGGGCGCTGGCACCGTGCTGGTCAGCCCAATCTCAGCCATGTTCAGGAAAAGAGTACAGGAGCCAGATGTCGGAAAAGCTGCATCTTTTGTTACGTTCCACGGCTGGAGTGGTCCTTTCCTCCAGTTCTCCCGTGCCTCAGTTTCCTCTTTGGTGTGGGGGGGGAATGTTTGTGTGGGATGGAAGATGGTATGGCCCACTGTGTGGGCTGCATCTTCAGAGAATACCAGAACTATTTGTGTGGTTCTGGTTGTTTTGTCAGCACTGAGCTGGGCTCTGGTACCTTCACCCTAAGCTGCCAGCATTCTGTGGCCCCTTGCCCATGGCAGATCCTGCTTTCCTGCCCATGGAGCCTTGGGCTTTGGTATCAGGCCATGATGGAGGAGTTTCTGCAGTTTTGAGTCCAGTGCATGGAGGTCAGCTGTCCAGAGCACAGAAACGTAAGTGGCCTGCATCTGGGGCCAGTCAGGGGTCAAGGACCTACCAGGAAGGGCTGCACTGAGGCAATCACAGGCCTACCTTTGTAGGTCGGCTGCCAGAGGAACATCCTTGCCCCTGGGGCTCATGTGTGCAAGTATGAGAACCCCAACCACCTGCTGGGGTGGGTGGTCTCTTCCAGGGACTGGATAGTCCAGTTCCCAGCAAATGTGTATCCCCTAGGCACTTGGGACCTCCCTGCTGTTTTTACATTGTATATGCAGACTTAGAATTGGGTAGCTTCTGTTTGCCAAGACAGGACTTCTGAAGAAGTGCCGATTTTGACAATGTCAGAGCATCTGGAGCCATCTGGGCTTGAAGCAGGAGTTTGTCCTGCGATGTCACCACCGACCTTGGGAGGCTGCCAGGGCTTTGTCCTGAGCCTTGAGGGGTTTGTTAAGGAGAGGGCAGGTCAGGTGTTTCTGGGAAGTGGGACGTTGTCGCCTCCTGTGTGGAGAATGGGCCAGGATTCTTACGGGATGAAGACTCAGTGCTGCCCAATAAAGTAGAGTCTCATTCTCTTCCTGAGTCGGTCTGTTTTTTGTTTAAGAGATTTATTTATTCAAAAGGCCAAGTGTATGTGTGTGTATGGTTCCATCCATCTGCTGGTTCACTCTCCTAATGGCCACAATAGCCAGGGCTGGGCCAGGCCAAAGCCAGGAGCCTGAAACTCCCATCTGGGTCTTCCACATAGGTGGCAGGGGCCCAAGTACCTGCAGCACCTTCCAGTGCTCTCCCAGGAGCATAAGCAGGGAGCTGAATCACAAGTGAAACATCCAAGGCCCAGCGCGATAACCTACTGGCTGCACCCCTGGCTGTTTCCCCTCAATGTGTATCTTCAGGGTCTCAGCTTCAGCCACCAGTTTACTTCCAAGATCACAGGGATAAATAACCTCGGGACAGTTAAGGATTTATGCTAAATGTAAAAAGGCAAAACAACTGCCTCAATCACTGGGAGTCCCCCTGCACCCTTGACTTTGGGTACTTCCCGCACTGACTATGGGCCCTGCCCCTTTGGCAGGTCTCAGGATGTGGTCCACCATGGAGGTGACAGGAGGGGCTGCCCGGGCCTGCCCAGTGGAAAGGGGACGGGACGTGGAGGAGAGTTTGGCACCCAGAAGTCCCTGCAGAAGGCAACTACCCATTCTTCTGGGTCTCCCACACTGGGGCAGGGTTCCAAGGCTTTTGGCTGTCCTCTATTGCTTTCCCAGGCTAAAAGCAGTTTGCTGGAAAGGAAGTGAAGCAGCTGGGATCCATATTGGTGCCCATATGGGATCCTGGTGCATGCCAGGTGAGGACTTTAACCACTAGCCTACTGTGCTGGGCCTGAAAAAAATGAATTAAATTATAAGCTTGTTTTGATTAAAAAAAACACATTTTTTCAAAGATGTTTTTATTTGAATGTCAGAGATGAAGGAGAAAGAATATTTCATCTGCTGGTTTACTCCCCAAATGGCTGCAATGGCCAGCTCTGAACCAAGCTGAAGCTAGGAGCCAGAAGTTTCTTCCAGGTCTCCCATGTGGGTGCAGGGGCCCAAGCACTTGATCCACCCTCTCCTGATTTCCCAGGCATAGTAGTAGGGACCTGGATTGGAAATGGACTAGCTGGTACTCAAACAAAGACCCATATGGTATGCCAGTGTCACATGCAGCAGCTCTACCCACCATGCCATAGTGCCAAGACCCAGTTTCACAACTTTTTGAAATCTATACATTTGAGAGTCCTTCAAAAATTAAGAATCACCCACTACCCCCGATTCTTGATCCTTCCCATCCTGATCAACTATGTAAACATCAATAAATTTTTTTAAAAGTTGATGAAAATATGTTTTGAAACAATTATGCACAGATTTATTTATTTTAAAGATTTATTTATTTTATTGGAAAGGCAGATGTACAGAGTGTAGGAGGTACAGAGTGTAGGAGAGACAGAGAGGAAGATCCTCCGTCCCATGATTCACTCCCCAAGTGGCCACAACACCCGGTGCTGTGCCAATCTGAAGCCAGGGGCCAGGAACTTCTTTCTGGTCTTCCATATGAGTGCAGGGTCCCAAGGCTTTGGGCCATCCTCGAATGCTTTCCCAGGCCACAAGCAGGGAGCTGGATGGGAAGTGGAGCTGCTGGGATTAGAACCAGCACCCATATGGGATCCCAGTGTGTTCAAGGTGAGGACCTTAACCATTACACTACCGCGCCAGACCCAGATTTCTTTCTTTCTTTCTTTCTTTTTTTTTTTTTTGAATAAGCAGAAGAAGCTCATCTTTGGGTTCCCTGCCCTTGGTCCTTGAAGCACCCTCCTCTTACCTCTTCCTTACTGAAGCATTCAGCTCCTAGACCTCAGCTCACCCCTAAACCAGGGTCCAAGACGCTCTTGGCTCCCTACTCCCATTCTCTCCATTTTTCTCAAGTGACCTCTGATCCTATCTAAAGGCCAGCCTGGTTAAGTGGACATCCCTAGACACACACATATGTACATACCTGTGTAAAATTTGCACCTGGAACCAGGGCTAGCTAGCTATACACATACACATAGCTGCCTGCACACACACACAAACACATACACACACACACACACAGTGGAACGTGCACCCACAGGCAGGACCAGGCTACCTGCATGCATACACACATCATACACACACACACACACAGCTGAGCCAAGGGCAGGATCCAGTTCCTACTCACCTCCCTGCATGCACAGGAGTCTCTCAGGAACAGACAAGTGCAGGTGATTTCTTCGTGGACCCAGGTCTTGCATCCTGGTGCAGGGGCTTATCTCCCCATCTCAGCAGAAATTCCCAGCCTCTCTATCCCAGACCCTCCTCTGCCTTCTCTCCACATGGGGAAGTCACCTCCTCAAACAAGCATCTTGTGATCATCCCCCACCTGCCAGCATTGCATTTTCTTTATGCGTACCTTCACCCTTGCTCCCTTGGGTCAGCAACCATTGAAAAGCAGCCACCATGGTTATGCTGGAAGAGAACAATAGCCATAGGTTTGTCAGCTGTCTATCTGACTCATTCACAGAAACAAAACCCCAACCTGTTAGGGCAATCTTAAGCCTTCTGGGGTTCTCCAGTTCAGAAATGCAGGTCCACAGCACCACAGTGTGGCAGAGCTCAGGACTGGGATGTGGGAGGACTCAGGTGCGTTGGGCCTGCTGGCCAGGTAGGTGGCTGTGCCAGGCTGACATGTCCCCTCACTGCTCTCAGGGCTGTGGTATTCCTGGTGCTTTCTCAGCACCAAGCAGAGCAGAGGCCATGGGGGACTCCCACAGAACACTTCCTTTAGGAAGCCTTCCCAACAGGTTTGTCTGGGCAGCATCCTGGGCCACACCCTAAGACCCTGGAGCTAGTCTCCCCCAGATGTCTTCTCTCCATCTGGCCACTAGCTCTCAGAGTTACAGACTCTTCCCTAAACAGAGCCCTCTATCCACCTCTCTCCCACCCGAGACAGTGGTAACCCTGAGCGTGCTGGGGACTCGGCAAGTGGTCTCCATCCTGGGTGTGGACAACTAGGCTGTGTCCCTGGCTGCCTGCCACCTACTGCAGGTGATGTTTGATGCCCTCAAGGAAGGTGTCAAGAAGGGTTTCCGAGGCAAAGAGGGCGCCATCATTGTGGGTGAGTGAGAGCTGGCCTGGTCCCTTGGGACTTGGTAGCCATGGATCCCATGGGGGAATCCAGGGTGATGACCATGACTTCCCCTGGACTGTAAGCAGCCTGGGTGCATGAGGGGAAGGCCGAGGCTCAGCCCATGGCCCAGCCTGCACATGATCCCTCGCATTGTCCCCCTGGTGTCGTAGGGTCCACGTGGGCCAGGCCACATTGGAACCCACCGGTGTCATCTTGTTGCCAGATCCTGCCCGCAAGCCGAAGGTCCTAATTGGGAACCTCCTGGAGCTGCTGACAGAGGTGGGGTTCTTGGGCCAAGGCTGGGATAACGTTGACCCTCCTGATTAAAGTGGTATCCCTCAAGTCTCCTAAGGAGCCCAACAACAGCCTCATCCTCTGGGTCATTGATCAAGGTAGGTGAGAGTTTACACTCAGCTCAGGGCTGACTTGAAGGGCTGGCCATGACCCCGGCTGTGTGCCCATGGCAAAGTTCATGCTTGGGGAGGAAGGAGGAGGCTCACTCTGTACTTCTGTGGTAAGGGAAGAATCAGTTGGGTCCAGCACGTTATCTCATAGCTTCTTTCCCTAGAGACGGACAACCAGCGAGCTTTGACAGGCCTACATGGATACACCGGGATCCTGCCCAGGGCCCCTTCAGCCTCTTGTGTTACCATTGTGACTTATGGCATGAGTGCTAGGTTCCCCTTAGTTCTTTCTTTTTTTAGGATTTGTTGGGGTACAGTTTCGTGAATTGTAGGTTAAGCCGCCATCTACAACTCCAGCATCTACAACTGGGTATTGGTTGATATCCCAGTTGCTCCATGTTAGATCCAGCTCCCTGCTAATGTGCCTGGGGAAGATGCAGATGATGTAAGACCTTGGGCCCCTGCACTGACAAGGGTGACCCAGATGGAGTTCCAGGCTCTTGACTTGGCCTGGCCTGGCCCAGCCCTGGCCACTGCAACCATCTGGGGAGTGAGCCAGAGGATGGAGAATCTCTGTGTTTCTCCTTTTCTCTCTGTCAAGCCTTTTCAAATATACAAATAAATAATCCTGCAAAAAATTATTTTGGGTGCCGTTTTGTGTCTCAGCGACCCTACTTCCCATCCAGCTGCCTGCTTGTGGCCTGGGAAAGCAGTCAAGGACGGCCCAAAACCTTCAGACCCTGCACCCATGTGAGAGACCCGGAAGAGCTCCTGGCTTTGGATTGGCTCAGCTCTGGCTGTTGTGGCCACTTGGAGAGTGAATCATTGGACGGAAAATCTTCCTCTCTGTCTCTCCTCTTTTCTATATATGTCTGACTTTGCAAAAAAAAAAATACATTTTTAAAAATTATTTATTTCACTTTCGAAATGGCTCCAATAGCTGGAGCTGGACCAAACTGAAGGCAGGAATCTAGAACTCCATCTGGGTTTCCCATGTGGTGGCAGGGGCCCAAGGCCTTAGGCCATCTTCTTCTTTCCCAGGCAGGGTAGGAAACTGGGTCAGACGTGGAGCAGCCAGGACTGGCACTGGTAGCCATGAAAGATGCCCACCACAGCATTCCAGTCAGTGGTTTAACCCCCTGACCTCTGCACCAGCCCCCAATGGCCCTTAGTTCCACCAGGAGCAACTGGAAATGCACAGGGCTTCGGGCAGTGTGGGCTTGGCCAGCACTGCCTCACCATCGAGCCTCCCCTAGCAGCCCAGCTGCCTCACAGGTGGTCGATCAGCTGGCCAGGTGCTCCACGCTGCTGCTGCTTCCTCTTTCTTCAATATTTTTATTTATTTGGAAATTACAGGGAAAGAGAGAACTATCTCCCATTTGCTGTTTCATTCCTCAAATGGCCACAATGGCCAGGACCGAGTCAGGCCAAAGTCGGAAGAGTTCCATATAGCTCTTCTGTTACCTTCCCAGGTGCAATAGCAGGGAGCCAGAATGGAAGTGGAACATCCAGACTCGAACCAGGGCTCCTGTAGGATGAGTCCGTAGGGGATGCTGGCCTTCCAAGAGCGTGTGTTGACACTGTGTCCGAGCTCTGTGCCTTCGTTGTCCGAGGGGAAGTGGGCTGACCGGTTCAGTGCAGATCGACCGCCGGTCTCCCACACTTAGCAGCCGAGCCCACTTGGAGGACAAGGCCTGGATGGGCCACCCGGGAGCCTGTCTCGCATCTGAGGGCTAGGTCAGGATTAAAGCTCATTGGTTCACCAGCGCTGATTGAGAGGCTGCGAACCAATCATGAGAGAGCCTGTCGGCGCGGCCCCGCCCAGCGCGGGCGATCTCGCCAGCCCGGTAGCCGGATGCAGCTATCCCGAGTCCCGCGGACGCCGGCGGGGCGGAGCCACGCCCACCGGAGGGTCCGGCTCAGCCGCCCGGGCCAACCTGCAGCGGACAGAACCGGTTCCATTGAGCTTGGACCGGAGGCCCGCCCCCGATGACGGCGCCGCGCTCGCCGAGGATTGGCCCGGGGAGGCCGCGCAGCAGCCAATGGCCGCTTCGCCCGGCGCGCGGCTCTTGAACGGCGCTTCTCGGTGTCGCCCGCCGAGCGACCGCGGCCTGTCGGCTGAGGGCAGCGCGGCGCCCCGGGCTCTCCTTCCGAAAGCCCCGCCCGAGGCTCCAGGGCGGGCGAGCGGGCGGCTCCTGGTCGAGTGGAGAGGCCGCCCGTCGGCCCGCCGAGCGGGAGCCCCGGGACGCAGCCGCCGGCGCCTCAGGACGGAGGCCTCACCCCACAGCGCGGAAGGCGGAGAGCCGTCGGCGTCCCGTCAGGGCCCGTGGCGTGACACCCGCCGGGGGCTCGGGTCCGCGTCATGGCCGAGCAGCGGCCGGGAGCCTGGTTCGGCTTCGGTTTCTGCGGCTTCGGACAGGCGCTGGGCCGCGGGCGCGGGCCGCAAGTGTCCAGCCCGGAGCCGCTGCCCGGGGGCACCGCCGTCCGCTGCGTGAGCGCCGCCTGGAGCTACACGGCCGTCGTGACCCGTGAGCGCCCGCCTCGCCCCTGCTCCCCACGTCCCGGGGACGCCCCGACCCTGACCCCCGTGCCTTCCGGCCCGCAGGTGCAGGCCGCGTGGAGCTGTCGGGCTCGGCGAGCGGCGCGGCCGACGGCTGCAGGGCCGTGTGGGCCTCCGAGGGGCTCCTCGTGGTGATGGGCGGCGGGCCGGGCCCCGAAGAAGCCGAGCTGCTGCGGGCCTGGGCGCCCGAGTCGGCGCTGCGCGGGGAGCCCCTCTGGGCCCAGAAGGTGCTGCGGGAGAGCGAGGCCCAGGCCGGGCCGCTGCCCCTGCTGCCCGGTGCCCGCGCCTACGTGAGCCCGCGGCCGCCGCTCTGCCGGGCCCTGGCCGCCGGGCTGCGGGCGCGCAGGCTGGAGCTGGGCGCCGAGCACGCGCTGCTGCTGGACGCCCAGGGCCAAGTGTTCTCCTGGGGCGGGGGCAGGTGAGCGAGGTCGGGTGGGGGTGATGGGGATCCCCTTCCTGGGGGTGTTGGTGAGCGAGGTCGGGTGGGGGTGATGGGGAGCCCCTTCCTGGGGGTGTTGGCCGACGGACTCTGTCCCCCGCGTGCAGACACGGGCAGCTGGGCCACGGCGGGCTGGAGGCTGAAGCTGAGCCCAGGCCAGTGGAGGCGTTGCAGGGCCTGAGAATGGCCGAGGTTGCGGCCGGGGGCTGGCACTCGGTGTGTGTGAGTGGTGAGTGAGACAGAGCCTCTCCAGCGCTGCCTGCTGTTCCAGGGAGCTTGAGTGGAGGAGGAGTCACACTTTGTTGGTCCCCTTGCTGTCTTTCAGAGGCTGGGGATGTTTATGTCTGGGGATGGAATGAATCAGGACAGCTGGCTCTGCCTACCAGGAGCTTGGCGGGAGACTCAGGGCAAGGTGAGGCTGCCTCGGCTTCCACTGGGTGGGGTGCAGCCGGCCTGGAAGCTGCATTGCACAGAGGGAGCTGGAAGGGGTGGGCCTTAACACAGCAAGCTCAGCTACCGTCTGTGGCACCAACATCCCTTATGGGGTCAAGTCCCAGCTGCTCCATTTCTGACCCAGCTGTTTGCTAATGCACCTGGGAAAACAGCAGAACATGGGCCAAGTGTTTGGCCTCCTGCTTCCACCTGGTCCAGCCTTGGCTATTGGGATCCCTTTGGAGAATGAACCAGCAGGTGGAATCTGTGTCTCCTGTCTCTCTACCTTTGTCTTTCAAACACAAAATAAATGTTTAAAAACAAAAAGGGTGGTGAGATCCTGGCCATCCCAGAATATACCACCGTACCTTAGGCATTCTGGGAATGGTGGGAAGAAGCCCAGGTGTGCATGGCTCCTGGCTCCTGCAGCTCTGTGCAAGGCAGTGCCAGCTGTGCCCCTGGACTGCAGTAGCAGTGAGGTGATGTGTGAATGAGGGCAGAGCTAACTGAACGATTGCAATCACTGCCAAGGCGCAGGGCTGCAGGAAGATGGCTCGGAAGAGGAGAGAGCAGTGGAGGATGAAGATGCGGTTCCTGCTGCCTTCATAGCTGTGCAGCCCTTCCCAGCCTTGTTGGATCTCCCCCTGGGCGCAGAGGTGGCCAAGGCCAGCTGTGGGTCCCGACACACAGCCGTGGTGACACGTGAGTGGGGCTAGGCATGCTGGCTTGGGGTGGAGTGGGATGGCCACCAGCCTACTGGGCCTTGTGGGGCATCATTGGCTGTGCAGCTGCCTGTGTACCTGTGCTGGGTCAATGTAGTGAAGCCCCTGCTGACTGAGCAGCAAGTTCTTAAAGAACCACCAGGACTCGAGGGTGGCAGCGCTACCCTGTACCCTGGAGTTGGGTTAAGTTGTCATCCCCTTCTTGCCACCCCAAGGGGATCAGATTTCCACCCAGGCAGACACTCAAGTCCCATCTGAAGCTCACACTGCCTCACTCAGCTGCTAAGCCTCATTCCCAAGGAGCTGAGATGGGAGCTCCCAACCTCCTAGGCACAGAAGGTTCTTCATTCTGGAATGACTGCTGGTCTCCAGCCTCCACCACAAACACCAGCCTTTCCTGGTGTGGTGGTCTCCCCAATCCAACCTCGAGACCCCTGAACTCAGCCACACAAGTCGAGGCAGGCGGCAGCTGGGAACATGAGCTGTTTGGGTCTGGGTGTGTTGACCACACCCAGTGTGATGTGACAGTGCTTCTGCATCACCCAGTTGGGAGGTGGCTTGGGCCAGGGCCAGACCAGGCAGGGGCCTTGTCATATAGCACTGGTGACAGCTACTCTGTCCTTCTGTTGCAGGAACAGGCGAGCTCTACACCTGGGGCTGGGGTAAGAGGTTTGCCTCCTGGAACCCCTGAACCAAGGGGAGAGCAGATCTGGGAGGGCAGTGCAGGTTGGACGGCCATACTGACAGGCGAGTCGGGGGACAGGCAATAGGATGATTGCCTGTGATAAGTCCAGTGATGACAGGACTCTCTCCAGGCAAATACGGACAGCTTGGCCACAAGGATACTGCCAGCATGGATCGGCCCTGCCGGGTGGAGTATTTCATGAATAAACAACTCCGAGTGACGACTGTCACCTGTGGGCCCTGGAACACCTACGTGTATGCTGTGGAGGAAGAAGAGAGCTGATAAGCCTGTGTGAGCATGTATTTCTTCAATTATGTGGAAAATGCATAGAACCAATGTATACACATGCAGAAGTTAGACATCTGGAAGGCTCCCACTTGGGTCCAGGTGAATCCTTGCCAGCCCTGCTCTGGCCCGTTCCCGTCAGCTTCCTTAGAGGAAGCCCCTTCCTTTGTACCTAAGAGACACCTGGGGAGTGTTTGAACACCTGGGACCAGCACCCCAGATGCTGACCTGAGTCACTTGACATGGGGCCTGGCTGCTGTGGGATTTCAGAGCTCCCCCAAGTCTCCCCCAGATCATGGTGGGAAGCCATCTCTAGGTCATCTCTGTCTATCATTGTTCACTCCCCCGGTGTTTTGTAGAATCTCAGCACCGTGGTGTCCTTATCCAGTGCAGCTCTGTTTGTGTTTTACTGGTCAGTCGGTAGCTGGAATCCTGTGTGTGTTCGTTTATGTCCCATTTTCCCACCCTTAGCCTACTGTGGCATGGTGCCAGTCCCATGATTTTATGCTGTATAGGATTCCACTATGTGAACATGGAGGAGATCCTTTTCTCTGGTGTTTGGTTGTGACTACTGTGCTAAGCAGTGTGGGCACAGGTGCTTGTGACCTTCTGCAGAATATTCAGGGTAAAACTTGGAGGTCAAATAATATTTTTCACTTTGCCAGGTAGTTGTGTATGCTCGCAAGTTGTGTGGAGTTTACTGTGACTCAAGTATCATGTGGATGTTCAGTGATCTGATTTACTTACTTAACATTTGATTTATTTAATGGATTTGAAGGAGATCTGTCATCCACTGGTTCACCTACAGTAACCCCACATCAACTGGAGGAGGCGCAGGCCAAAGCTAGAAGCCATTTTGGTCTTTCATGTGAGCAGCAGGGACGCAGTATTTGGACCCTCATCTGCTTCCTCCCAGGCATTATTAGCGTGGAGTGAGATCTGAACCTGAGCGCTGCAGTAGAGAATGTGGATACCCCAAGCAGGGACTTACCTGGCGGCAACACAGCTCTCACCTGTGTTAGGTTGTATGATAGAGAGCACATGGAATGGGTATTTAACCCTCTCATCTAGGTGCTTTTGTCCACGTCAAGAGTTCCTGTGTGTGAGTCTTGGCTACAATACCGATGGCCCAAGTAAATGGGCTCATGTCGCTTGCCTGCAAGACCTGAATAGTGGTCCTTGCTCCAGTCCTTGCCCCGCCCCAGCTTATTGCAGGCATTTGGCTAGTAGCCAGTGGGTGAGAGCTCTTTCTTTGTCTCTCTCTTCCTCAGATGAATACATTTATTTTATTTTACTTGATAGAGTTATACAGAGAGGGAGTGAGGTGGAGGGGGACCTTCCATTTGCCAGCTCATGCTCCCAAATGGCCACAACAGTCATTGGTGATCCAGGCCAAAGCCAGGAGCTTCATCTGGGTCTCCCAGATGGGTGCAGGGACCCAAAAACTTGAGGTATTTTTCACCATTTTCCAAGGCCCATATGGGATATTAACATTGCAGGTGGTAACTTAACCGGTTATTCTATACCATTGTTCCCAAAAGGTTTTTTTGGTTTTTTTCCCCCCAATATTTTTTTGGGGGATGATTTTTACATAGTTGATTAGGGTGATCAGGGTCAAGGGTTACAGGAAGGTTGGGTGAGACCATTATTTCCACATTGTCTTTTTTTTCCATCCTGTATCTGGGGATGGGGAGGGATAAGGGGAGAAGTCACACCCAGCCTCCCAAATGCTTCTATACCCTGGAATGGAAGACAGACACCCACCACCACCTCAGGGTCCCTGATGTAGGGTATGCTCTGTGGGTCCTGCCCAAGAGGTTTTGATAGTTCAGCAATTCTGAATTATTGCTGATCATACCACTCCAAGCTTGATGAAATCTCTCCAGAATCCACTGGTCAACATAATCTACCCTAGAGTCTGCCCAGACACTCACTGCTGGGGTAGTTGATCAATTTGTTCTGTCTTCCATCACCTATTATGGTACCAGGTGTCCTCTGCAGACTGCAATGTACTGCCATATCCTCCATGTGCACCTGGGTATGCTGTCCACTACTCCATCTAAGCCACTGAGGAGGCCCAGCTTTGAATCATGCCCTCCACGGTCAGACCATGGAACCTGCAATTCTCTTCATGCTTGGGGTTGAGTCCAGCAATTCAGTTGGGGCATTCCTAAAGAAACTTCATCTGAGGTGAATCTAGACCAAATTCTTGTGTCTGCTTGCCAGTACAGGTCCTGCATAGTTCGTCACTCCAATCAGCTTATGCACATGCTAATGATTACAATTGATGGGTCAGTTCTGTCTTCTGCACAAACCAATAGGTGTTGCAGCCCAGACTGATCTGCTGATCACACACTTGGCCCTCACGCAAACCAGTGGGAGCTGTAACCTAGTTGAAGTGACCCGCAATAACCCCCAGTAGTCCCACCCCTGCCCTGGTTCCTGTGCTTGCTAGTATGTACAGCAGAATTGTCTATTCTGTCCCACATCCCATTAAGTTCTCATACATGTCAATGTGCATTGAAACCCAGTTCAACCAGTACACACATGCCAGCAGGTGCCACTGTCTAGCCATACCTGCCCCAGTCCTGGTTCTCATGTTCACCTAACAGTGGCATCCCAGGAGGGAAGTGCCCACTGTTTCCCTGCTGGACCCACTGCCACTCCCGAATCTTAAACTCTCCAGGTGATTCTGCAGTTTAACTTGACAGAATTAGCCCTCAGTGCCAGCATCTGCCAGCTGATGCTGCAGCGAAGTCCAGCCAACCCATACTCACTCTGGCTTTTCCCTGATCCAACTCACATGAGGCCCACAGGTGTGATAGCCCTGCCCGGCCTGGTCTGCTCCCATCCCAACTCAACGCTCACCAGTGGGAGTAGTTATCCAGCAGGGGAATCCAATGCAACCCCTCTACCGGGTTTACCCCACTCCCATCTCTGACTCTCAAATGTGCTGGTTGGGTGCCATGGCCCAATATAGCATGGTCCGCCTTACCTTGGCACTTGCCAATGGGTGCTGTAGGCTGACTGGGCCCAACCCACCCCCAATTCTAGCTCACGCTGGTGGGTGTTACAGCCTAGCCCAGACCAGCTCGCCCCTGAGTCCTGACCTGATCACACTCCATTCTGGTGCTCAGATTCTGCCTCGGGTGATATGAAATGGCCCAGTCTGGTTTTCCCCCAATGTGAGCCAAATGTATGCTGGTGGGTACATTACCTGATCTAGTGTGGGCTGTTCCCTTTCTTGGTTCTTGTGCTCACCTGCAGGGACTGTGTCCTCACGGAGGAGTTCCCCAAACTCCTCCATCTGAACCTCTCCCTAATGCCAGATCTTGCACATACAATGGGTCCGTGAGCCACCCCTACTTAGTCCACCTCCTGTCCTAGCAGGAATATTGGCTTTTCCTGACTGGACCTCACCCATTCAGATTCTTGCTGTTGGATGCTACAACCCAGAAAAGCCTGGTCCACACCTAGACACAGCTCATATATGGCTCAGTAGTTGTAGAGTGTTAGTCCAGCCTGTCCTACAACCACCCTGGTTCTCATGAGTACCAGTAGGTGCTGGAGTTTAGTCCAGTCTAGCATACCCCCAGACCCAGTCCACACCTGTGCTGAAGGAGACTGCAGCCCCAAACCTGACCCTTGCACTCACCAATGGAAATCACACCCTGGCCAGAGCATCCCCTTTGCTCCTCAACCAGGCCTATTCCCAGCCGTAAATTGCGCTAGTGGTTACTCTAATCCTGCTTGGCATAGTCCTTCATCTATCTTGGCCTTTGCCTTTGGATGCTGCAGTCAGCCCCTAGTCCCAACTCTGACTGTCAGTTATTGTAACCTGGCCCTGCCCAGTCTTCCTCCATCCCTGGATCATACAAAGCAGTAGGTGTGGCAGCCTAGCCTAGCATGACCTGCACTTCAGCCTGGTTTCTCCACTTGTTAAGATTTGCTCAGCCCTGCTCAGTCTGCCCCCTTCCAAAACTAACCCACACATTTGCCAACAGTTGGAGCTATCTTGCCCAGGTTGCCCAGCCCCAAGGCCTGAGCCATGTGCTCACCAGAAGGAGCTATCACCCCCTAGGGAAGTTTCCCAGATTCCCCCACTCGGCCCAGACCCAGATCTGACACATGCCCTGAGGTGCTAGGTCCTTACCCGACATAACCTACACCCTCTGTTCCAGCCTTTGTATGGGTTGATGAATGTTGTGACCTGGCTCACCCCACACTGTTTTAGGGTGCACATATGGCTGCTACAACCTGGATCTGCCCAACCTATTCACGGTCCCTGTACCCACGAGTGTTGAAAGGTTGTGTGGTAACACCTAGCTCAGCCCATCACCACCCCAGTTACACCCCCCCCCCCAGGATTTTGTTTTTTATTAGAAAACCAGATAATACAGAGAGGAGGAAAGACAGATCTTCCGTCCGATGGTTCATTCCCTAAATGGCCCCGATGGCTGGTGCTGAGCCAATCCAAAGCCAGGAGTCTTCCAAGTCTCCCACACTACTGCAGGGTCCCAAGGCTTTGGGCCATCCTTGACTGCTTTCCCAGGCTATAGGCAGGGAGCTGGATGGGAATGGCGCTACTTGGACACGAACTAATCTCCATATGGGATCCCAGCACATACAAGGCAAGGACTTTAGCCACTAGGCTACACTGTACCCCAACGACAGATATACAGAAAGGAAGATCTTCCGTCTGACAGTTCACTCCCCAAGTGGCTGTGGCTGAGCCAATCCAAAGCCAGGAGCTCCTCTGGGTCTCCCATGAGGATGCAGGCCTTGGGCCATCCTCAACTGCTTTCCCAGGTCACAAGCAGGGAACTGGATGGGAATTGGGGCTGCCAGGATTAGAACTGGCGACCATATGGGATCCTGGTGAGAGCAAGATGAAAACCTTAAACACTGCACTATCATGCTGGGCCCATGTACCCCAACTCTTGAACTAACCAGCGGAACTTGTATTTACAGGGTTTTGCTCATGTATCCCACGAAGAATCTACCCCCAGCCCTGGTTGTTTTGTGTGCTGGTTAGTGTCATGGCTCTGCCTAATGTGACCCATCCTCTGTTCCAGTGTTCAGTCAGGTACTGGATTCTAGTCCTGCTACACAGGCCCCCAGCCCTGTTATGTGGACTGGTGTGTGGTGGTCAGCCATGTTCCACGCTAACAAGCCCAGCTCACAACTCACATTGATCTGGTGCATCACTCTTACTCATACAGATTTTTCCAGTCTCCCCTCCAAGCCCCTAGGTCTCAGTCCCCTCACTTACTTGGCCCTGTTGTGGGGTGTCCTTCAGGATTCATTCCTCACCTACAAGTACAGTTGCCTTATGCATGGATGTCCCTAGGCAGTAATTCCACACCCCCCAAACCCCAGAACTTGCCGCTGGGCAGCCAGCGGACAAAGCCTGACACGGTCAGTTCTTTGGCCGCCCACAAGCTCAGGATTTGCCATAGTCCTGAGCAAGCACAGAGCTCTCAGATCCACCCACAGCATGATTGCTGTGGACGGAGGAAATTTTTGGACCTTGGGCTTGGACAAGCTCAGGATTTGCCTACTCCTTGGCAGTGGTGAACAGGGAGCTAGGATCCTCAGCAGGAAGCCCGACCCAGCACAGTTCCCCCAGCCACAGCCACTTGGCTGCGAGATTCAGACACTCACACCTCTGAGCAGACTTACACGGATTCCACTCACCAATATGGCCCAAAAGGTTTTTTGAAAAATACATATTGAACTCAAAACTTAAAAATTTTCCACTAATTACTGTATTTTGTATTATTGATGATGGACAACACAACTATTTGCTTCAGGAAAACGGAATGATCTAGCAAAATGGTTGCATTTACTTTAGTTTTAGAAACAGGCTAAATTTAAGGGCGAACTGGCTATTTTTGATGCTTCATTATCTCAAATCACTGATACAGGTTTGTCACAGAAGTAACTACATATTTTGTTCAATATAAACAGTCTGCAAAAAAATTTCTTGTTCTTTTTCCAGAAACAAATCAAGGCTTTGTAACTAAGGACATTTGTGTCCCAGGTACTGTCAGGTAACTGTCAGTAAGAAAGTATAAGAAAGAGGCCCGGTGCTGTGGCCTAGCGGCTGAAGTCCTCACCTTGAACACACCAGGATCCCATATGGGCACCAGTTCTAATCCAGGCAGCCCCACTTCCCATCCAGCTCCCTGCTTGTGGCCTGGGAAAGCAGTTGACGGCCCAAAGCATGGGTGACCCGGAAAAGCTCCTGGCCTCTGCCTTTGATCACCGCAGCACCAGCTGTTGCAGTCACTTGGGGAGTGAATCATCTCACAGGGGGCGGGGGAGGGGCGGGTTCCCTGCAGCAGATGCACCATGTCCGTGACAGTCCCTGCAGCAGGTGCCCCACCACCTCCTGCTATGGAAGAGCACAGTTGGGTATGGCTCCTTGGGGTTTCATGCACTGTGTTATGGCTTTTACCTGTGCTGAATTCCTTATGCTACTACTCTAGCTACTGTGGAAGCTACTAAGGTTCACATCACGGCTGTCAGGAGCTTAGCCTTCCTCCTCAGAGGAGCAGTGCCTCACAGCAGGACCACTTGATGAAACAAGTGTGCCCTGACTAAGGAGAGCCCACTGGACTTGGTGACCCTGATCCTGCTGTGTGTTCTCTGCCCTTCAACGCCTCCTGCAATCGGGCTCTGCAAGGCTCCTAGGGGAGGGGCCTGTGGCATACACAAAATGTTAAGAATGCTTAATGTGGCCTGACACATTAAATTTATTGTTTATTTGAGAGAGGAAGAGAGATTTTTCCATCCACTGGTTCCTTTGGCTTTCTTCTGCTGCTTTCCGTGGCTCATTAGCAGGGAGCTGGATGGGAAGCAGATGGGACTTGAGTTGGCTGTATGATATGAAGACACCAGCACTGCAGGCGGAGGCTTAACTCATTGAGCTGGAATGCCGGCCCCTTAAATTTTTTTTTGTAAGATTTATTTGTGTTTTTTAATTGGAAAGTTGGAGTTATAGAGAGAAGGAGAGACAGAAAGAAAGATCTTGCATCCAAGTGGCCTCAACTAAGCTGATCCAAAGCCAGGAGCCAGGAGCTTCTTCTGGGTCTCTACTGTTGGTACAGGGTTCCAGGGCTTTGGGCTGTTCTTCACTACTTTTCCAGGCCACAAGCTGGGAGCTGGAAGGGAAGTGGAGTGATGAGGATTGGCACCTATTTGGGATCCCAGCACATGCTAGGCGAGGACTTTAGCCATTAGGCTACGGTTGCCAGACCCTCTTAATCTATTCTCCAAGACTTGTTTGAATCCTGAAGTTCAGAATGGAGAGATCCTGCCACTTGGCAGGGCTGGTGAAGGGAGTTCCAGCAAATGATCCTTAGTGATCAACATGGGGCTGCTTTTCTTTCTTGGCCAAGGGGTGTCCCCTGTCACTCCTCTGTTACGATCACAGCCCTGACTGAAGGTCTGGTGTTGTTTCCACAGAGCTGTCGGCCTCTAGCCCTGCGTCCTTGTAAAGGAGATGACCAACCAGGTAAGGCCTGCGTTGCAGACAAGTACATCCAATGATGTGGCCACCTGATGGCCGGATGGCAGTCTAGGTTAGTGCAGTCGCAAAGCCAGCACCTGTCTGCTCTGTTCCTGAAGAGCCCGGTGCCTTGGGCTGCTAGTCACTCAGCCAGGACTAGGGAGTGCTGGTGATGGCTTAGGGAGTGTTTGTGATGGGTTAGGGAGTGCTGGTGATGGATTAGGGAGTGCTGGTGACAGGTTAGGGTTAAAGATGGGATTAAGGGCAAAGCTAGTGGACTGTGCTACTGGCACGGCTGCAGAGTTCCACTGCCTCGTGCTGGGCCATGAGCTTCCCAGTGACCAGAGCAGAGAAGGGAAGCACAGTCTGTCAGCACCCTGTGGCCTCAGGAATGATGGGAGCAGAAGGGAGAGTCTCCCTTTGTTTCCCAATTAATTTTTCTCTGGTCTGACTGTTCTCAGTCCAGGAGCCTGAGGGCAGTCGGGGTGATAGCAGAGGAAGTGGCTAACACTGTAGGGACTGTACCTGCTGGGAAGGGGGTGTTGGGCTGAAATCTGACCAGGACTGACATGGCTTCTGTTCTTTTCCAGTACAGTATTCTCTTCAAACAGGAGCAAGGTGAGTAGCCTGTTGGCTCAAGCAAATTCACCCCTGAGCAACTGTGCCTTCGTCCCTGCTTTCTGCAAGGTTTTATCCTGTTGACCACACAGGGCAGTACCCAGGTGCTTCCCAGGTGGCAGAGGCAGCCACAAACAAAGAGACTCATACACATGTAAGCACACACACACGACCAGAACTAAGTGGGAAAGGCCGGCGTCAGCGGGTGAACTGGGGTGCTTTGGGCTCACGTGGCTCCCCCAAATGAGGAAGATGCAGCAGCTGCCCAGGCAGGAGAGGAAAACACTGAGCCTGCTGCACCGGGGTGGAGGTGGAGGTGTAACTGACCTCAGGACCCCATGTAATGGAACAGCTCCCCTCAGTTCCAGGAACTCCAGAGGCAGAAGGCCTGTGTACCATCTGCAGCAGCCACAGCTCAGAGTCTTCAGTGCAAGTGCCTTCATCCCACAAGCTGTGCAGTGTGTGTTGAGTGAAGAGAAAGGGAGCCAAGCTTCTCAGGTCCTCCTGACTTGGGTTTAAACTCTATAGAAAGGGAGCTGGTGCAATTAAACCTGTCATCTGTAATGCCAGCATCTGTTTGAGTCCTGGCTGCTCCACTTCTGATCCAGCTCCCTGTTAATGTGCCTGGGAACTGCAGCAGAGGCTAGCGCAAGCATTTGGGCCTTATACCATACACATGGGAGACTTGGAGGGACTGGCTCTGGCCTGGCCCAGCCCCCACTGTTGTGATCATCTGGGGAGTGAGCCAGTGGATAGGAGATGGATCTCTTTCTCTCTATAATTCTTTCAAATAATAAATAGTTCAGGATTTTTTTGTTTTGTTAAGTGTATAGAAGGGAGTCGGTCCATTTTGTTGTCATCACCATCATCATATCATCATCACCGTCGTTGGGCTCTGCACCACAGTGGTTCATCCCGCCTCCCTTGACTGCTCCGCTTGAGGTGCCAGGTCTCTGAAGCAGCAGCGCAGGCTGACAGGGCATGTAGAGCAGAGCATGGGCTGTGGAGCAGTGTTGAACAAGATGCAGAGGGATTGTTGAAGGGAGGAAATTGTTCTTGACGTAATTTTTTTCAGATTTATTTTTTCTTTTTATTGGAAAGGCAGATATACAGAGAGGAGGAGAGACCAAGAGGAAGATCTTCCATCTGTTGATCTACTCCCTTAGCGGCCATAATGGCCAGAGCTGCTCCCATCCGAAGCCAGGAGCCTGGAGCCTCTTCCAGGTCTCCCACACAGTTGCAGGGTCCCAAGGCTTTGGGTTGTCCTCTACCGCTTTCCCAGGCCACAAGCAGAAGCTGGAAGGGAAGCAGGGCCGCCAGGATATGAACCAGCACCCATATGGGATACTAATGCTTGCAAAGCAAGGACTTTAGCTGCTAGGCTGTAGTGCAGGTCCCTGTTCCTGATATTGTTACTGTAGCACCCTTGTCTAGGGCAAGTTTCAAACCTACTGTTGAAATAAACCTATCTTCTTGGTGGGGGAAAGTTTTCTTCCTCAAGAACTTGGCAGTCTGTATTTCAGACCTTCTAGCAGTTTCCATGGCGTTGCTCCAGGCTTCCTTGGCTTCAGGAGCACTCCTGGGGTCATAGGCGAGGCTGCTTCCTGGTGTGCTCTAGAACATCACGACCCGGGGCTGGAGTGCATGGGGGGTATACTGAGTGCCTGGAACCAGCTCACCTGTTTATTGTGACTGCTTGCAAAGCAAACCATTTCAACCATTTGTACTGCAGTGTATTAATTATGCACCTGTTGCTGGGCAACCATCACTTCACTGCCTACAAGAAGCCTGCACCATTCCATCCTGAGACTGCCCCCATGACGCCCTCAGCTCCCTACTCCTGCCCCAGCGCCTAAAGCCACCATGCCACTTGCAGTAGTCATGTAAGTGGATTCCTCAGTATTTGGGTTCAGTCTTCTGGCATGATGCCTTTAAGGTTTTGATCACAACCCTGTTTCTGTCCATATCTAATATGTGTTTCCAATAAGACTGAAATAGTTCTTAAAAAAAGAAAAGTTAAAAGTCTAAGTGCACTTGGTTTGGCTGCAGACCTGACTACTGCCTGCATAGGAGTCACCGTGCCACGTCTGCCCAAGACCACACCGGTGTGCATACATCCCCCAGCAATTACAATCTGTGCCGTCTTGAATTTGGACATTTTCTCTAGTTTAATGGCACCTTCAGCCTTTGGCGTCTGGTTGTTTTCACTGGGGATTTTCAAATGTTTTAAAGTCAGGAACTGTGGTTCCTCCTAAATGGTTTTTAGATTATTTTACTTGAAAGAGAGAGATCTTCCATCCCCTGGATCATTCCCCAAAGGGTCACAATGGCCAGAGCTGAGCTAGGCAAAGCCAAAGGCCAGGAGCTTCCTCTAGGTCTCCCACTTGGATACTGGGTCTCACGGCCTTGGAACATCCTCTGCTGCTTTCCCAGGCCATGGGCAGGAAGCCGTTGTGGTCACTTGGGGAGTGAATCATCGGACAGAAGATCTTCCTCTCTGTATACCTGGCTTTGCAATAAAAATAAATCTTTTTAAAAAAATTTCCTCAGCTCCTTTTTACATCAGGAGATAACCTAAAATTTAGAACACACAAAGGAATACAAAAGTCATATTCTTTATCAAAATGATTCATTATGTCCTTTTGGTCTTCTCTGCTTCCCATAGGACAAATTAACCAGAAATTGAGAAAAAAAAAAAAAACGAAAACACTACAAAAACTTTAAAATGAAGATTTATTTGACAGAAAACTCAATCCACTGGTTCCTTTCCAAATGCCCACAGCCGGGCTGTGCTGAGTCAGGAACGGGATTCACCTCTCCCCGTGGGCAGTAGAGACCCAACCACCTTCACCAGCACCTCCCAGGGGTCTGTATCGGCATCTTAACCACTAGGCCAAACTCTTGATCTAGTGCAGCTCTTGAAAATGAAAGGACACACAGTTCTTTAGAACAGATTTATACTTAACAAACAGTACACATATACATAGGACTAGACAGCGTGGTTGACACTGGGGAGCCCCCAAATGTGCCCGCAGCACCCCAGCACCCTGTGCAGGCAGGTGGGAATAAATACTAGTGCTTTAGCAGGAGCAGTAGTGATGGACATGGGAGGCAGAGGAGCCTGGTCCTGGAGCAGGAGTGACCCCTCAGTAGTGACGTGTGCAAAACTTCAGCGCCAGCTGCAGCCCAGGCTAGCCAGCCAGCCTCCCACCTGGCTGGCAGCCACGGGAGACAGTGGGACTGAGGCACAGCAGGCACAGGCCGGGGGAAGGGACCAGGTTCTAGAGGACAGAGACCCGAGTGTGCTTGCTCTCACACACGCTCCCACAGAGGGCACCGCACTGTACGCAGTCAGCAAGGGAGCAGCCAGCCTCCCGCCTGTAGGCCAGGCCGTATCCACCGCAGACACATGGTCCCTTCACCCCTTGTGCAAGGCTGTCACAGCTGCAGCTCTTCTCCGGCATCCCTAAGCAAAGGCGGTCACGGCTAAGTTACTTCACATCCACACTATGGCAGGACAGAGTTAACCATTTCCTTCCACTAAACCTTGATCAGACTTCAGCGGGTGTGATTACAGGGTAGAGAAATCGGGTCCCTGTGGTAGGTAGCATTTGCACTTATAGCTATAAACAACGCTTTAATGTAGTTCTGAGATAAAAACAAAACCAAGTCTCTAGGGATGACACTACGTCTAGATGGACTCCCCTGGTCCACCTGGCCGGGGCCTGGGAGGGAGGCCCCGGGGAAGGTCCTAAAGCTGCAGGGAAAGCGAAGCCCCTACGCTGAGGTTCAGCCTTGGCACAGGAAGCCACCGCCTTCTCAGGGCTGGATGTTGGTGGAATTGAGGACTCGTGCAGTAGCATCAGATATGGAAGCCTTTGAGAGTTCTCGCTGTGGAGAAACGATCAGTGTTAGTGGTGGCTCCTTCCCCTCCTGCAGGTCCTGCCCTTCTTAGCAAAGGTGCCCTGTAGGCAGGGCCTTGCCAGCATCAGCAGCTAGTGGGAAGCTCAGCTGCACTCGGTCACCGACCAAGCACCTGACCCGTGCCCACGCCTTTCGTTCAGCCATTTGACTGTCGGGGCGTCACTGAGGAGAGACCAGGTCCTGACACAGCTACTTCTGGAGCCCCAACCATATGGAAAGCACAGGCCAGCCCATGTATCTACCAATCCCTGGGCTGCTGGTGATTTGATCTCATGCTGGAGCACATGGTAGAGAATTGTAAGAGAAAGTGGGAATCCCCCAAAGAACACAGGTGTTAGTGAAGCTCAGCATCCTTAGGGGCTGTCGAAGCTGCACCTCTGGCACAAGCAGGCAGAACGAAGCCCCAGCAGGTGCAGTGGCTCTGGCTGAGCAAGCAAGAGAGAAAGCTAGACCATCTGTGCAGTCACTGGTGCCACAGGATGCACCCCACTCCCACAGGCAGGCCCGAATCCCCATGATTTGCAAAGTGCAGAATGTGCAGGTGGTGTCTGCTGAGAGCTACCCAAGCCTTAGGTTCTGTCCCTCCTCACCCAGGCAAGTGTCGAGGGAGGAGGCGGCCTTGCTTCTCTCCACCCTCACTCTTAGCAAGGGAAGAACCTCTTAGCAGAATAAGAAAAAGGCCCTGCAGTTAAGTGACAGCAAACACAGGGCAGGACATGGAGGGAGGAGCACTCTGGGAAGTGACTTTCTCCCCAGGCCAGGCTTGGGCAGCTCAGCAGGCAGGCAAGCGAAGAGATGAGCGCTGGCTGGCAGCGCAGCTGGTTAGTAAAGCATTTACTCCAGGAAGTCATCAGCACCCAGGCCAAGAGCCTCACTGCAGGCAGCACACAGCTGGGGCACCCTCCCCACCCCAGGATGGGGCCTCCAATGTCGTCACCATCATCAGCAGGATGAGGTTGCCTGCTGGGAAGCAACAGATTCAAACCTTTGCCTGATTTTTAGATGGGGCTGAGAATCCGATTCAAGTCTGCACAGGTTTTCTTCTGAGCAGCAGCCTTAGTGAGATTTGTGTTTCCCAAGTCGAGGACTGCAGTCCCTGCTTGCTTAGTGAGAAAGGCTCCACGGCAATACGGATGACTGGTTAGCGCGGCCTTGTGCCCAGAGGAAAGGAAGCCAGCAGGTGATAGACCAGCTTGGAAAGGGACATGGGACATGCGGAGGTTGCCATACAGACCTGAAGCCCAACAGTGGAGCCGTCAGACAGGGACGGATTCTTCTAAGAACAGAGAATTCAGACAGTCACCAAGAACTCCACCACGAGAGCAGCGGGGCCAGGCTGGGGGGCTGCCTGCGGCCAGGGAGGGCCGCTCTCAAGCAGAAGCCAGGCAGCAACACCATGGCTGCCACTGACACTTCCTGTCCAGTGCCACCCACCCCAGTCAAGGCAGGAAAGGGATTCTCAGCCTTCTAACTGCGGGGATGCCCTGGGAGGATGTCCACCCTGCCCCAACTGTGTGCTCCCCAGAGACTGGTAGACATCAGAAAATGTGAATTACCGCAAACTGAGAATAGGTGCTGGCAACAGAGTTAATGCTGAAGTTGCACTGCAGGGGGGCCGAGCTGGGGTACCCACCACTCAGGATGCTCTCATTGACCTCTATGTTCTCCTTGTTGGCTGCCAGCCGGCTGGCGTGGGGCGTCTTCTTCCCTGAACAGGAGGAAGTGAGGACTGGCTGCAGAGGAAGGAAACAGATGTAGGTCAGAGAAGAATATGCACAGGGGGCAGGCACAATGGAGTCCCAGGTGAGGTGCCCTGAAGCCAGCAGCATCCCACATGGGCACCCCACATGGGCACTGATTTGAGTTCCAGCGGCTCCACTTCTGATCCAGCTCTCTACATACGGCCTGGGAAAATAGTGTTGGATGGCCCAAGTCCTTGGGCCCCTGCACCCATGTAGATGATAAAGCTCCTGGTCCTGCCCTGGCCCAGCCCTGGAGGCTGCACCTATTTTTTTTTTTTTTTAAGACTTAATTTTACTGGAAAGACAGATTTACATAGAGAAGGAGACACAGATATCTTCAACCCAATGGTTCATTCCCCAAGTGGCCATAGTGGCCAGAGCAGACCTGATCTGAAACCAGGAGCCGGGAGCTTCTTCTGGATCTCCCATGTGAATACAAAGGCCCAAGGACCTGGCCCATCCTCTACTGCTTTCCCAGGCCACAAGCAGGGAGCTGGATGAGAAGTGGAGCTGCCAGGATTAGAACCGGTGCCCACACTGGATGCTGTGCTTGAAGATGAATTAGATAGCTGAAACACTGTGCCGGCTCCCAGGCTGTACCCTTCTGGGGAGTGACGCAAAGAATGGAAGATCTCTCAAAGTAAATAAACCTAAAACAACCACAAACTAACACATACACAAATCCTGTATGACCAAAGGCTGATAACATTTTTAGATTATTAATATGTATTTATAAACTTACTCTTTTGGTTTGTGAGTTCTTCAAGACTTACACTTAGACTACGATAGGTGAAACATATGCCATATTTTAAGTTTTTGTTTTTGTTTTTGTTTTTAATTCAAAAGGTAAGGTTTTTAGAGGACAAAGTGAAAGAAATCGTCCATGCACTGGTTCATCCCCTAAATGGCCACAATAGCTAGAGCTGAGCTGATCTGAAGCTGGGAGCCAGGAACTTCTTCCAGGCCTCCCAAGCAGGTACAGGGTCCCAAAGCTTTGGGCCATCCTCTTTTGCCTTCCCAGGCCACAAGCAGGGAGGGAGCTGAATGGGAAGTAGGGCAGCCAGGACATGAACCAACACATGGGATGCTGGATGGAGGATTAGCCAGTTATGCTACCACACCGGCTCCCTGACACATTTGAGCACATACTACACTCCTCACCTTTCCTCTTCTGCGTACATGACTGTGCCTAACGATGCAGCATCACTGGGCTGGAGTCCAACGCAGGGGGACCTGGCTCAGGACCAGGGCAAGGTGAGGCATTACATAGAACCCACAGAGACAAGTCCATTCCCAGATGCACATGGTGCTTTCCAAGGTGGCCTGTACAACTGTTATCTTTCCATCCCTTATCTAATGATTAGCTTGCGCACATGTGTCACCTTGCAGCATCTCAGTGACACCTGACTCCATGTGTGGAACCATGACAAGTAGGCAGGGACTCAGGGCACATGGGCTGCCCAGAGTGTGGGGATATTCCTGCCTACACACAGCCCACACTCACCTTGCTGCCAGAAGGAGGAAGTCGCGTCATGGGGGAGTGGCAAATGGTTGCCCCAAAGACAGGTCGACCGTTACTGCTGCTTATGGTGCTGGCATTGGAGGCAGGGTTCAGCTGAGGAGAAGAGCGGACAGATTACTGATTGAGACAGCCACAGGACCACTGGCCACCTCCACCCTGTGGACAAACAAGAGCCGGGCAGGAAAGGCAGGTTCCCATGACAGAGCTGCGAGGTCTACCGCTGCACGATTACGTGGTGACTACTGCCCAAACACTCCATTCCACAGGAAACTGGGTACATGCGACCCAAGACTTACACCCTGATACCGAACTGTCTGAGCTGTAATAGCCAACACTGCAAACAACCAAAATGCCCGTCCACAGGAGACAGATAAGCCAGTTACACTACACACATCCCAGGGGAAAGTGCCCAACAACAAAAGCACTGAGATTTACAGATCTCTGGGATGAAGCCCTTGATACATGTCAACACAGTAACTCGCAAGATAAGAAATCATGTGCTGGAGCACAGCAGGCTAAGCATCCCACATCAGGGTGCCTGGTTCAAGCCCTGTCTGCTCTGCTCTTCGTCCACTTCTTGGATCACCTGGGAAGGCAGCACAGATGGCGCAGGCACTTGACCTCCTGCTGCCAACATGGAAGACCTGCCTGGAGCCCGGCCCTCCGGCCATTAGGAAAGTGAGCCAGCACACAGAAGATGTTACTCTGCCTTTCAAATAATTAAGTTGCTATGCTAATCCAAGAAACCAAAAAACAAAAAAATAAATTTCCAAAAAGTCATGGAGAATGCATATTACAAAACAAAAACTTAATTGAAAAATTTCTGCACCAAAATAACCTTAGCTGTTAATTCCGTTTCCATGAGGTTTTTTTGTTTGTTTTAGAAAATACTATGGGGCCCGGCGGCATGGCCTAGCAGCTAAAGTCCTCACCTTGAAAACCCTGGGATCCCATATGGGCGCCGGTTCTAATCCCGGCAGCTTCACTTCCCCTTCAGCTCCCTGCTTGTGGCCTGGAAAAGCAGTTGAGGACGGCCCAAAGCCTTGGGACCCTGCACCCGTGTGGGAGACCCAGAAGAAGTTCCTGGATCCTAGCTTTGGATCGGGATAGCATCGGCCTTTGCGCTCACTTGGGGAGTGAATCATTGATGGAAGATCTTCCTCTCTGTCTCTCCTCCTCTCTGTATATCTGACTTTCCAATAAATAAATAAATCTTAAAAAAAATACTATGAATTTGATTGGCAGTTATTTTTTTCTTTTAAAATATTTTTATTTATTGGAAAGTCAGATTTACAGAGAGATGCGACACAGACAGGAAGATCTTCCGTCTGCTGACTCACTCCCCAAGTGGCCACAATGGCTGGAGCTGACTGATCTGAAGCCAGGAACCAGGAGCCTCTTCTGGGTTTCAAACATGGGTGCAGAGTCCCAAAGCAACAAGCTCTGAGTTGGATGGGAAGCGGGGATACCGGGACACAAACCAGCGCCCATATGGGATCCCAGCATGTGCAAGACTAGGACTTTAGCCACTAGGCTACTGTGCAAGAGTTTAAAGATATTATCTAGGAGACAGACAGCAAGTGAGTCCCATGAGTGCCCACTTGGCTGTGGTTGGGAAGGGCCAAAGCTGGAGGTCAGGGCTCCAGCCAGGTGTCCTGTGTGGTGGCAGGTCGCCAAGTGCTTGATCATCACGTGCCATGTTCCACCTCAAGATCTACACTCAACCAAATGCCCACCTCTCCATGAGGATTTTGAAGTCCCCTCATATTGCATCAGCCCGTTTCTATAAATTATAGGAAAAGCAGAGTAATCTGTAGCCACAGAGTAACCCCTGGTTGCCAGGGGCTGGGGGGTGGGGGTGGGGGCAGAGGCAACACAAAGCAGCGGTCAGAAAGCTGGGGCTGTGGCTGTGTTCTTCAGCTTGACTCTGCTGGTGTTTCACAACATATTTCAAAGACTGTGTGGAAAATCGAATTAAAAGTTTAGGGGCAGGCTTGGAGTATTGGTGAAGCAGCAGCTTGCGCACCACATCCTAAATCAGAATGCCTGGGTTCGAATCCAAGCCTTGCTTTCAAAGCCCGCTTCCCGCTAGCACACACCTCAGGTGGCAGCAGGAAGTCGAGCCCCTGCCACTTACCCATTCACATCTGAATGCTGGCATGAGGGCCCTGCTCTGGCTGCAGTGGGTGCGTGGGCAGTAACACAGCCGATAGAAGATGTGTATTTTAAATAAATGAAGTAAAAAAACAAACAAAAAACAAAACAAAAACACAAGGGAAGCCGCACGGTACCTTGCGTACTTTGCTTGGCGTGGTGGGTGCCAGTCCTTGCCGCTTGCTGGGAGTGCGGGGAGTACCGCACAGGAGCCTGTCTGTCTGCTTGTTCTTCAGTTGCTGCTCAAAGTCAGAAGTGTTATTAATCTATGTCCAGGACAGGGCCAAGCAGGGCACCTGCCCACAGCCAGTGCTGACCTGGCACAGCCACTGGCCCGCCTGCTGGGATCCCTGCATCTTCTCCCCCCACTGCTGCTCACTTACCCGCTCCTGTTTGGCTCGCTCCTTGGCCAGGCGGTACGTCTCCTGCTGCTCCGCCATATACTCCACGAATTTCTGCCCATTCACCATAAATGCCATTGAATGCTCCTGTTCCCACATTTCAATCCGGGCCTTCAGATCCTCTTCCAGCTGAGCCCAGAAACCAGGACATGTTTGTAAATCTCCTGGGTGAAGCCTAGTGGAATGACTCCTGCACAATGCCCGCTCCCTCCTGAGCCTCAGCGGCCTGACTGCAGGCAGTTGGGTCCGGCCCGCAGCCAAGGGACACTCATTCACAATCCTGGAGGAGGCAGGAGAAAGCAACACTCCAGGTGGGCCCCCAAGTCCTCAAGTTAGAGGTGGCCCTGAGTCAGGCTGTGTGCCAGAGGGCAAGACTGGGCGACCCTGGGCTTCCCTGGGGGGGGGGATCTCCACCCTCTGGCTGGCTGTGTGAAGATGGACAGGTCACTTCCTGGGCCTTGGTTTGCTCCTGGGCAAAGTGAGAACAAACCACACCACCCATCCAGGGAGGCAGGCCTGTGAGATAAGGCAAGCTCGGCAAGAGGGGCCCCCACCCTCAGCAGATGGGACAGCCGGGGACCGCAGCACAGCCCCTAGCACTGGCTTCTCAGAGCCAAACCCACTCTCAGTCTGGGGGCTCAGGTCCTTCCCCCACCACCTATGAATGTGACCGGTTCGGAAACTGGGTCTTCACGTGGGCGGTTAGGCAGGCCCCTGCCTATGTGTGTGGACTGGAGCTGATGAGGACAGAGGCTCCCAGAGGGGAAGCCCACGAGACGGCCCTCGATGTCTGCATCTGGGCTCGAGCCCCAGGATTGTAAGGGAGCAGGGGGCTGGGAGCCAAGGACGCAGCCTGCACACAGCTGCCGCCACTGCAGTCAGCACATAATGTGCCCACAAGAGGACAGTCTGGGGGCAAAGTGATACAGAACCAAGGCTATGTAGCACATGAACTATTTTGTGGCCCAGCACCAAGACCTCCGGTGCAGCATCACCTTTGGGAGTGTCTTCTGGAGCTTGACTCGCTGCTTTTCCTCCTTCAGCAGATTTCCTCCCCGGTTTGTGAATCGACTTGGATCTGAAGCTTTTCTCTGCGAAGATACAGTTTCATTAGAGAAACTTCTAGTAGAGTGAACCAATGCTTTTGGCTAAGGCTAAGACTTTCCTGTGATGTGCTAACAATGGCCCCTGAGGGCTCTGGGTCCTACCCGGCCATTTTCAGCAAGGAGGAATAGGGAATTCTAAAGCAAAGAGCAGCCCTGTGCACCAGCTGGGACAAGGTCACCTGGGCTTCTCTTTCCAACTGAGAGAGGCTCTGTGTACGCATCCCATCGCCAGCTCTCCTCCCTCACTCCACTGTGTGCTACAAGGTCTGTGGAGCACCAGGGAAGCGCAGGCATGAGGGGGCCGGGGCAGCACCTCCTTCCCACTCACATCTGGCCTAGGGGGACAGCGCAGCTGTGACGTGCACAGCACAAGGTCCTTCACAAACAACATGTGAGCCCCTCAGCCTTACTTGGAGCTGCAGGACAAAGGTGTGGTTTGTGCTGCTACCTCTTGGGTGTCCATACTCAAAATACAAGTTGATAAAATGTCCTTTACTGTTTGGAAGTCAGACATTCAAGCTATTTCCTGCCGGAATGCCCCTGGGGACAGCCTACAGTTCACATTAGAAGGGGTAGTAAGTGACTTTCAGATGTTCTAAAGTAAGGACTGCCAGAGCACCAGGACACTCGCGTGCTGCCCACACAGAGTCCGCTCTTTCCTGGGTACAGATGGGAGGGTGCCTGTAGGAATCCCTGCTGGCTCCTTGCTGCTCTCACAGGACCAGCCCAGGCCCTCACCACCGGGACTCCGTGGAGTGTGAGAAATGCACCCCTGGATCTAGAAATACACCATAACACCAGGTGATCATCTTCCTTTGATTTTAAGATTTGTTTTGACTGGAAAGTCGGATTAGAGAAGGAGAAAGAGGAAGATCCTCTGTCCACTAAATCATTCCCCAAGTGGCCAGAATGGTGGGAGCTGAGCCAATTAAAAGCCAGGAGCAAGGAACCTCCTCTGGTTCTCTACGAGGGTGCAGGGTGACTTGGGCTGTCCTCGACTGCTTTCCCAGGTCACAAGCAGAGAGCTGGGTGAGAGGTAGAGCCCCCATATAGGATCCCAGCTTATGCAAGGCAAGGACTTTAACTACTAGGCTACTACGATGGGCCCTCATCTTTCTTTTTTAAAGTGGCATTTTTAATGTTTTTTTCCAAGATGTGTTTGCTTATATACTTACTTGAAAGGTAAACGGACAGAGAAAGGGGGACAGAGCACATTATCATATGTGGCCGTAATAACTAGGGCTAGGCTAGGTCACAGCCAGGAGCCAGGAGCTGCCTCTGGGTTCTCGCCTGCGTGGCAGGGATCTGCTGAGCCCTCATCTGGCGCAGACCAGGGTGCACGTGAGCAGGAAGCTGGACCACAAACCAAGCAGCAGGGCCTAGAGCTAGCACTCCCATGGGAGATGTCAGCTCCCTGCCCACCCTACCCAGGGCTACAGTGGTGGAGATGTTTGATGACTTCTCCCTGGTAGCAGAACCAGACTGACGGGGCAGCGATTTGGCTTGGAGGCTTCCGGCAGGACACAGAAGTCACAGGACTGCAGAGCAGATGTGCACCACAGGCTGGAAGGGCATAACCCCTCAGCCACCCAGCTTGTGATGTGCCCTTGGGGCCTGACAACTTTGCAAACAACCTCACCCTTGTTTAAGCCATTCATTTTAGGTTCTTCCTTCATGTCGATGCATGTTAAGTTTCACATTCAAATGTTAACTTGGGGCAGGAAGGAGACACACACACACACACACACACACACACACACACAGGCACTGGGTGTAGCAGCTAAGATGCCGCTTGGACACCTGCGTCCTGTATCACAGAGTCTGGCTTGAGTCCTGGCTCTTCTGATTCCAGCATCCTGACAACATGCCCCCTGGGATGCAGCAGGGCTGGCTCAAGCAGGAGACTCAGATTGGGACTGGGGCTCCTGGCTTCTTGAAGGCCTAGCTCCAGACACTGCTGCAGCCACTTAGGGAGTGAACCACTGGATGAAGAACTAACTCTTGTCACTTTGCCTCTCCATAAATACATCTTAAAAATTAAAAGAAACACGAGGCTGGCCTTGTGGTGTAGTGAGTAAACACAATGCCTGTGGTGTTGCCATCTTGTATGGGTGTGGACTATGTCCTGGCTGCTTCACTTCTGATTTACCTTCCTGCTAATGTGCCTGGGAAAAGCGGCAAAGATGGCACACGCGTCTGGGCCTTGTACCCACAAGTGAGGCCCAGGTGAAGTGCCTGGCTTAGCCCTGGCCATTGCAACTATTTGGAGAGCGAACCACAAGCAGATTTCTGATTCTCCCCTCGTCTCTAACTCCATCAAACAAATAAATAAATCTTTTTTAAAACATTCAAGTTAATTTTTCCAATTTAAGACAGACATGGAGGGGTTCCAATAATGAGCAATCACGCAATTCAGACAGGCTGGCAGGAGCTGGCTGAGAACCAGGAGACAGGCCTCTGGTCAGCTCCAGAGCGCCTTCTTACACTCCGTTCCACCCAGAGGAAAAGGACACATGCTAGCGCAGTACCTCAAACTCTAGGAACAGCTCCCAGCTCTCCTTCCACTTCTGGACCCCTTCGAAGAGTTCCTTGTGAACCTCGTAGTAGTTTCGTAACCGCACGATCTCTGCATCGTGGAGCTGGAGCAGATTTTCCGTGTAGTCTTCTGCAACAGATGGGCCCAGGAGGCTTGGGAAATTTCTGCAGTGTCTACTGTCCCTACGTACTAACCCCACTTTCATAAAATGGACTCAGACTGTTTTTCGTCATAAAAGGATACAGGACGAGTGTGGGGTGGGCGGAGAGGGGTGGCAGCTAATGAAATCCAGGCTTGTCACAGTCAGCCTGGAACAGGGACCAGGTGACTAGGTGTAGACACAATGATTAACATTCTCAAAACTGTGGCAGCTCTCCTTGCTTTAGTCTTCTCATCTCCCCCTCATCTTGTCCAGCCAATGAAGGACTGGGACACAGAGAAAGCCCCAAATACGTGTTATACAAGTTAGGACAGCCTCATTGCTCATGCTAGAATCCCAATGGGTCAGAGGTCACACCCCTCTGGGCACCTGCTGCCCTCTGATCCGGGCCGAGTTGCTCAACCTTTCTGGGTCCTCATCTCTGGACAGGATTACATGAACTAACTGCTAAGGGTCTGACACTGCAGCTGCAGCGAGGAAGCACCGGATCAGGGCTCCACAGCCATGTGTCCAAACACCAGAAAGCATCTCCCAGTGCCGAGTATATGGGAATGACAGCTACATACTGTGGCCTGGATGGGCAGCTGCGGTGACTCAGAGAGCAAGTGACCAGGCCTCGGGAAGATGAGGAATGGCCCAGGAGCAGGGCCCAGCACTCACCAGCGTAGTACGGGGTGAAGGCTTCTCTCTGCTCCTGGCTGTAAAAACACTGCTCCCAGTACCGAGCCAGCTCCACTCGCGTGGCTTCAATCATTTTCTTCATATTTTGCATTTTCAGTTCTTCTAACCGATCCACTTCTAATTGTAGCTGAAAGGGAAGACCCATTGAAGTTGTTGTCATACTCATGGTTCCAAAAAGTTTCCCTCCTTTAGTAGAACAGAAAGACACAGAACTAAGTCAATACTCTTTACAAAAATGATACATAAGGGATATCCCAGTACCAGGCACAAAGATGGAGATGGGGACCAGTGTTGTGGTATCATGGGTTAAGTCTGCCTGAAAGTTAGCATCCTTTACGAGTGCCAGTTCTTGTCTGTTGTACCTCCTACCCAGCTTCCTGCTGATGTAAATAGCAGAAGGTGATCCAGGTGCTTGGACCACTGTACCTACATGGAAAACCTAAATGAAGCTCCTAGCTCCTGGCTTTGGTCTGACCCAGCCTCACCCACTGTGGCCACCTGGGGAGTGAACTAGCAACTCTTTTTGTCAAACATATAAATAAATCTTTTCAAAAAGTAAAAAAAAAAAAAGGAACACCACTTCCACCCTTTCCTGATGCTTAATAGGCTGGCCTCAGACACAAGCTGGTGAGGATACTAGGCAGTATGCAGAGACGGTCACAAAAGACTGCAGGCCTTGGGCCTGGCTGCAGCAGCCTCATGACTAAAGTCCTTGCCTCGCATGTGCCAGGATTCCACATGGGTGCCAGTTTGTATCCCGGCTGTTCCACTTCCCATCCAGCTCCCTGCTTGTGGCCTGGAAAAGCAGTCGAGGACGGCCCAAAGCCTTGGGACCCTGCACCCACGTGGGAGACCCTGAAGCTCCTGGCTCCTGGTTTTGGATCAGCTCAGCTGTGGCCATTGCGGCCACTTGGGGAGTGAACCAGCAGATGGAAGATCTCTCTCTCTGTTTCTCCTTCTCTCTGTATATCTGACTTTCCAATAAAAAAAAAATAAATGAATGAATCTTACAAAAAAAAAAAAAAAAGACTGCAGGCCCAGCACCTTTTGGATTTCTTACCGCTTTCCTGACTTTGGCCTTCGACCCCGTCATGACCGTGGCCACAGCTTCTCTCTCTTCAGCAGGTATTTCCAACCTGTCCCACAGCTCTCGGATCTGGGCCCTCAGGTTCTCGCATGCCGCTTCATTCTGTGACTTCCGCATTTCCAGCTGTGGCGAAGAAAGCCATGGTCATCCCCAACTGGGTGGCAGCACCAGAGGCACTCAGGCCCACAAGGACAAGGATGTTCATGACAGGTCCTGAGGCTCATCCCCATTTCCTGACCCAAGCTGTAAGACCAGCTGCACCCCTGGTGGATCTCAGCCCTCAAGAATGAGGCTTCTGATGTGAAGGTTTTTTCAATTATATCCTAGCCTACTTTAATCCAAAGACTTCAATCTTATGTTCTCAGAGTGACACACACATTTGTCAGTCACCACTTCTCCTCTCCTTTTTCTCAGTGGACACTGAAGATGGAAAACAAACTGAGGTGGCCTCGCTGTGCTGTTCCACAATGTGCACTGTGGTGGCAACAGCACAGCCCCGAGGAAGTACCTGCCACAGCAGCTTCTGCAGGGTAGCAATATTCTCCAGAGACAAGCAGAAGGCATCTTCATCCTCACACACCACATCCCTCTCGAAGCTCGTGTCCGGGGCGTGTTCCAGCTCCTCCATGCATGCTATGATCTGCCTCTTCAGGCTGACAAACTCCTCCCGCCTGGATGCCTAGACAATGAATGAGACAGTGACCCGCAGCCCAGGGGGGCGCACTGGCTGTGCAGCAGGCACACACAGCACTGGCTGTGCAGCAGGCACACACACAGGTGGATGGGCTACCTTTGTTTCCTTCAGGGTGGCCACGCGCTGCCGGAGCTGGTTCAGCTCCTCCAGGCTGGGCACGGTGGTGCTGTCCATCTCGTGGGGCGGCATGCAGAGGATCTCGCAGAGCTCCTGGTCCTGCTCCCGCAGCAGCTTTAGCTCCTGCTTCCTGTCCTTCTTCTGCTTCCGCATCAGCTCCACCTGAGTGCGCAGGTCCTTCTCCAGCTGCAGGATGGTGGTCTCGCCCTCTTCCTGGGGGACAGGGAGCCTCTGTCAGGCCTATCCCCGGGCCCCATAAAAGAGACAGGGATGGCTGAGGAGCCACAGGACGAGAGCACGTCAATGACAATGTGCAAACAAGGAAACTTGCAGCCAATGGAGTCTGCTGAGAAAGGCCACTAACAAGGAAAGGTGAACCCGTTCAACAACTGCTCTTTTTCTAGTTCTTCTGACTGTGGTAAAACACACAGGACATACAATTTAACATTTTAACCATTACAAAATGTTTTCTTTAAAAAGTTTTATCTGGGCCCGGCGCGGTGGTGCAAGTGGTTAAAGGTCCTCTCCTTGCACACCCGGGATCCCATATGGACGCCGGTTCTAATCCCGGCAGCCCCGCTTCCCTTCCAGCTCCCTGCCTGTGGCCTGGGAAAGCAGTCAAGGACGGCCCAAAGCTTTGGGACCCTGCACCCGCGTGGGAGACCTAGAAGAGGCTCCTGGCTTTGGATCGGCATAGTATCGACCCGTTGCGCTCACTTGGGGAGTGAATCATCGGATGGAAGATCTTCCTCTCTGTACATCCGCCTTTCCAATAACAAAATAATAAAAATAAATCTTTAAAAAAAAAAAAAAGTTTTATCTATAGGCCCGGGAACGCGCTGGGATCCCAAATGGGCACCAGCTCTAATCCCGGCAGCTCTACTCCCCATCCAGCTCCCTGCTTGTGGCCTGGGAAAGCAGTCAAGGACAGCCCAAAGCTTTGGGACCCTGCACCCCCGTGGGAGACCCGGAAGAAGTTCCTGGATCCTGGCTTCGGATCGGCATAGCATCGGCCATTGCGCTCACTTGGGGAGTGAATCATGGGACGGAAGATCTTCCTCTCTGTCTCTCCTCCTCTCTGTATATCTGACTTTCCAATAAATAAATCAATCTTTTTTTTTTAAAGATTAATTTTTATTATTTTTTGATTGGAAAGGCGGATATACAGAGAGGAGAGACAGAGAGGAAGATCTTCCATCCGATGATTCACTCCCCAAGTGAGCACAACGGGCCGATACTATGCCGATCCGAAGCCAGGAGCCTCTTCTAGGTCTCCCACGTGGGTGCAGGGTCCCAAGGCTTTGGGCCGTCCTCGACTGCTTTCCCAGGCCACAGGCAGGGAGCTGGAAGGGAAGCGGGGCTGCCGGGATTAGAACCAGCGCCCATATGGGATCCCGGGTGTGCAAGGAGAGGACCTTTAACCACTTGCGCCACCGCGCCGGGCCCAAATAAATCAATCTTAAAAAAAAAAAAAGTTTATCTATTTGGGAAGAGAGCCCCTATCCATCAGCTCACTCCCAAATGTAAAGGCTGGGCCAGAAGCCACGAATTCAATCTAGTTTGTGCACCCTGGTGGCAGCAGCCCACTCCTTGCCCAGGATCTGCAGTAGCAGGAAGCCGGAGTCAGGGGCCAAGGCTCCATGCTAAACACCCGCTCCTCACCAGGATCAGCAGAGTGCAGTGGGATTAGCTATGGTGAACTGCTGTGCAGTCACTGCCACCAACTACCTACAACTGAACTGCATACTCAGAAGCACATCATGTCCCCATCCCCGCCAACATCATTTCACTTTCTGTCTCCAGGAGGCGTCTTGGTTAGAAAGCACGCAGTTTGTTGTAGGGTGGGTTGTGCAGCACAACTGTGACGATCTGTGCGGGGCAGACCAAGCCTGGGACTAGGTCCCGTGTCAGGGTGCCAGGGTTCTGTGTGGCCTCTGGCTCCCACTCCTGCGCCCAGCTGCTGCAGAGCCTGGGCCACACAGTGACGCTCTCCCTGGCTCCTGCCCACCCCCCCGACCCAGGGCGAAGTCCGGGTCGAGCTTCCCACCTCTGGCTTTTGTCTTCTAACCACTGTGAGCAGTGAAGACTGAACTAGAGGAAAGCTCAACCACAGCCTGGCTCTCAAATGGATACATTTGTTAAAAATTAAAATATTCATCCTAATAATACTATCAACATCACTCTAGCAATAAAGATTAACTTAGAAGCTCCTGCTTTGTTCCTAATGACAAACATGGGCAGGAATAGGTCCCAGAGATGTCCCCATGATCAGTTAACATCGGTGAAATAAGAACTGTTACATTCTCTATGGAAGACCACCGCTGCACACCTAACTTCTCACCTAATTGTGCACTGAAACCTAAACAAAATGACTCATCTAAAACAAATTCTATTTGTCGTTGAAATGGACTCCAAAAAAAGCCCCCCAATATCCTGCTCTGCCAGCAGGTCCTTTGCTGTCCAGGGCTGTCCCCCAAGGCTGTGGAGACACAGCCAGCTTCCCCAGGACAGGGAAGGCACGTTGTTTCCTTGGCCCCTTCCCAGCTCCCCTGCTGCTGACTTTGCAGACCCTCACACTGATTGCTGTGGGTCTCAGCAGACAGACCCACACTCATCCCATCCTTGCGGGTGTCTTCCTGGACCATGGCCCCCTGATACTCCTGAGCCTTTAGTTCGAGGCAGCCCTCATGTACTCAGTGGTCTGCAGCTCTGGGCATGCAGGGACAGGGCTGGGGACACTCCTGGGGATAGCCAGTTACTCCTGCCTCCCAGGCACAGCTCCTTCCCTCCCTTCCACTTTCAGAGAAGAGCGCAGCGCCCCTATGCACCCCCTCTTCCTCCGCAGGAGGAAGCAATGACCTTGGCCCAGGTGGCATGGCAGGGAGCACCCACCAGCTGCTCCACCTCTTCCCAGGCAGCTCTCTGCAGATGCCAGCCTCCTCCCCTGTGGTTCATGAGCAAGGAGGCAGCATGCAGTGCCCTATCTCACAGCTGGCAGCACCCACGCGGGGAGTGGGAGCCCCAAGACCCCAGGGCGGCTGCACACCTGAAAGGGCTCCACACGCAACTCGCTGCACAGGGTGTTCAGCTCCTTCTGACAGTTGGCGATGCTCTTGACGAGGCGCTCCTTCAGGCTCTCCTCCTCAGCAATCATCATGTCCAGCAGCTCCTACGAGACACACAGAGGTCCAGCAGAAAAACCCATGGCACCGACACCCACACTCTCATCACTCCCATGAGGACAGAGACCAACAGGAGAGCTGTGATGCTCCAACGCCCAGCTGCTGCTCGCTCCCTGGCTGGGACAGGGACACCATACGTTCACCCAGGTTCATGCAGCCCACCCAACAAAACTCACCTTGACATGCTTCTTTACAACCTCAGTTCTCTGCAGTTTCTGATCCTCTGGAATCCCAATTGATTCCCAGATTTCCCAAAGGTAATTTAGGGCTTTCTGGAAACATGCTATGGACTCCTCCATCAGCACCTCACTGAAAAGCAAAAAATGAGACCTGTTACATTACTTACTGCCCTTAAGATTGAATGCAAAAGTTTATGGAACTAGAAGACTAATTTCTTGGTGGGCTTAAAGCTAAAACAATCTGAAACAAAGCATTCAGCTTCATTCAGCTTTGACCACGCCCTTTCTCCTCCTAAATCACCACGTGAGCACGGCACCCGTGCTTCTACAATACACGGTCAGTCAGCCTTCCGATAACACCCAGAATCTGAACTTCCATTGAGGGGTTCTTCTTACGGCAGTAAAACCCAGGACTACATGAAGTGCTTGCACTCAAGAAAACCTAACCAAAATGCCAGTAGAGTAACAGTATCCTGCCAGTAAGGATTCTCTACCAGTAAGCTGGCAATTCCTTACAACTGTTTATTTCTTAATTAATTAATTAATTTTTATTGGAAAGTCAAATTTGCAGAGAGAAGAGAGACAGAAAGATCTTCCATCTGCTGATTCACTCCCCAAGTGGCCGCAATGGCTGGAGCTGAGCAAAACTGAAGCCAAGGAGCCAGGAGTCTCTTCCAGATCTCCCAAGTGGGTGCAGGGTCCCAAGGCTTTGGGCCACCCTTAACTGCTTTCTCGGGCCACAATCCAGAACCTGGATGGCAAGTGGAACAGCTGGGACTCAAATTGGCACCCATATGGGAAGGATCCCAGGGTGTACAAGGTGAGGATTTTAACCTGGGCTATGACACTGGGCCCTTTTTGTTTGTTTTTATTCTTTTTTATTTATTTATTTATTTATTTATTTTTTATTGGAAAGGCGGATATACAGAGAGGAGAGACAGAGAGGAAGATCTTCCGTCCGATGATTCACTCCCCAAGTGAGCACAACAGCCGATACTATGCCAATCCGAAGCCAGGAGCCTCTTCTGGGTCTCCCACGCGGGTGCAGGGTCCCAAAGCTTTGGGCCGTCCTTGACTGCCTTCCTGGGCCACAGGCAGGGAGCTGGAAGGGAAGTGGGGCTGCCGGGATTAGAACCGGCGCCCATATGGGATCCCGGGCGTACAAGGCGAGGACCTTAACCACTGCGCCACCACGCCGGGCCCTGTTTTTAATTCTTAAATTACAACTAGTAACCGAAAGAATGGCCACCACTGACAACAGAAAAGGGCCAGCAATGAGACACAGACCACCTGCATCACAGCTCCCTACTTGTGCACCTGGGAAAGCAGCAGCAGGTGGCTCAAGCCTGCTACACATGTGGGAGACCTGCATAGAGTTTCTGGCTCCTGATTTTGATTCAACCCAGCTTGGGCAACCGTTTGGGTGAGTGAACTAGTAAATGGCAGATATCTCTTTTTCAGGACTGATTTCCTGGCATAATTAGTAAAGTTGCTGCTTGTTTCACTGGCATATCAGATAGGTGTTGGTTTAAGTCCTACCTGCTCCACTCCCCATTCAGCTCCCTGCAAATGACCTGGGAAAGCACAAGATGACTAAAGTGTTTGAGCCCCAGCCACCCATGTGGGTTTGCTGGAAAAATGTCCTGGCTCTCAGCTTCCACCTGGCCCAGTCCTGGCCACCGTAGCCATCTGAGGAGTAAACAAGTGGATGGAAGACACTGCTCTCTCCTTTACTCTCTTTCAAACAAACAATATTTTTTCTTTTAATTACCAAAACAAACAAACAAGCAAAACCCCAAATAAGTAAATGTCAATAAATCCATAAATCTTTGGGCCCAGCACAGTGACTCAACTAACTGGCTAATCCTCCACCTCCAAGCATGGAATTCCATATGGGCACCAGTTCATGCTCTGGCTGCTCCATTTCCCATCCAGCTCCCTGCTTGTGGCCTGGGAAAGCAGTCAAGAACAGTCCAAAGCCTTGGGATCCTGCACTCACACGGGAGACCCAAAGGAAGCTCCTGGCTTTGGATTGACTCAGCTCCGGCCATTGCTGTCACTTGGGGAATGAACAGGGAATAGAGGATCTTTTTTGTCTTTCCTCTTTGTAAATCCACCTTTTCCAATAAAAACTAAATGAATAAATAAATAAATAAAAATCAATAAACCTTTGAAGAAAAAAAGAGACTGAGGCATCAACCTCTCCCAGAGTTTCTGACCTCCTAATCTGTGTTAGAGATCTGGAATTTGCCTTACCCTACAGCCCCCATAAGCCAATTCATTAATAAAAAAAAAATGAGGAGGTGTGGTCAGTGTTATGACATAGCAGATAAAGCTGCTGCCTGCAATGCCAGTGCATCCCATATGAATGCTGGTTTGAGTCCCATCTGCTCTACTTCCAATCCAGCTCCCTGCCAATGCACCTGGGAAAGCAGCAGAGAAGCTCCTGACTCCAGACTCTGCTCTAGCCCAGCCCTGGCCTTGGAAAACTATTTGGGAGTGAGCCAACAGATGGGAGATCGCTCTCTTGCTGAGGCTGTGTCTTTCAAATAAACAAGAAAGGCAAAATAAAGGGAAAAAAACACAAACAGCAATTGCCAATAAAAATATTAAACTGGTTCATACATTGTTGTGTAAATTGGTAACAATCACTTAGAAAATCGTTGCTGTGCTTAACGATCTAGCTGCTAAAGTCCTCGCCTTGAACGCACTGGGATCCCATATGGGCGCCGGTTCTAATCCCAGTGGCCCCACTTCCCATCCAGCTCCCTGCTGTGGCCTGGGAAAGCAGTTGAGGACGGCCCAAAAACTGCACCCGTATAGGAGACCCGGAAGAATCTCCTGTCTTCAGTTTTGCTCAGCTCCAGCCGCTGCAGCCGCTTGGGGAATGAATCATCAGATGGAAGATCTTCCTCTGTCTCTCCTCCTCTCTGTATATCTGACTTTGGAATAAAACTAAATAAATCTTAAAAATAAAAACAAAAATTCTCACACATATTCTGAAATTTTTAATTTCTGTGTTACTCGAAGCGCTTGGAAATGTTTCCTAGTTTAGTAAGGTTACTCTAAGTGACAAAACATTGGGACATTAATCTGTAGCTCTCAAACCCAATGAAAACCAAGACACACCTGGACGGCAATGCCCTGTGCACCCCCAGCAGGCGGTTCAGCAGCCAGCAGCAGTGCACGCCCCACCCCTGACAAAGCACAGCTGAGTGTCCCCTGGAGCTTCCAACACCTGATTTCAGTTGGCTGTTGGACGTGGGCATTGGAAATTACCAGATATTAGATACAGTTGGCATGACATAAAAATTTTTGAAGAATTAAAACTACCATTTTGTACCCCTCCCCACATCTTGGGCAGCCTCAAGCTCCGGTCCTGGGCCCTGCTCCTTCCTGCTACTGCATACCTCCAGTCCGAGACTTCCATCACCCAAGAGAAAAAGCCACCTGATGTCATCTGACATGGGTGACTTTGGGTGAACTCAGTTCTCACTGTACCCAGGCACGGTGGGCCACACCAGGCACTAGTTCCCCGGGCCCTAGGGGCTGCTGGCCCTGTACCTGCAGCGTGGCCTGACCCTAATTTCCTGCGTCTCAGATCACCTTCTCACTGCTTCTCTTCCTTTTCTGAGCCCTCCTCACCTCGGGCCCCTTCCAAACCTCAGCGGGCTTGTACCCATCACACACAGCACTGTTTAGGGCTCATGCCCTTTCCTGTCTAGCACCTTCTCTTGCTGTCTGCTTCGTTCAGAGCCACATAACATTTATAAAATAGTGCTGACTGGTGAACTTGACCATTTCAAGTTCACTGATGTTGACACCTCGCAACAATCATTGTGAGCTGTCCTTATGACTCAATTGTATGAAGACTTGCCGAATGCTTTCAGGCAATGACCTCTGGAAGGAGCAAACCTGACAGTTTTTTCTTAGAACACGCAGGCAGCATACCACCCAAGGCCTCTGAGGAGCTGACCAGGAGCTCATTCTCCAGTCTCCTGAACAGGAGTCACAGGGCTGGGAAAGCCCCCAGTGGCCCCAACAATGTACCACTATCAGGCAGCCCACCCTGCCCCACGGTCCTGCTCTCTCCTGGCCAACCCTCCATCCCTTTCAGCCTGGCCAGGAAGGGAAACCATAGTTTATTCAGTGACCAGTCCATAACCACTCTGCTCCCAAGTCCTTTCTAGCTGGGACTACCTGGGGCAGGCATCCAGCCTGGCAGCTCAGCGGCATTCCCCATCAAGCTGGCATTCCCGGGCCAGCTTCCTGCTGCTGTGTACCCTGCAAGGCAGCAGCTGAGGGCTCAAGTCCTGGGTCCCTGCCACCCACACGAGAGACTCCAACTGGGTTCCCAGGTTTCTGGGCCAGCTGTTGCAGGCACTAGGCAAGTGATCAGAGGACACAAGACCTCTGTCTTCTCTCTCATTGTCTTTCAAGCAACGTGAGGGCGAGGGCTACACCTGCCCCTCAACCCTCCTCCTGCTAATGAAGACCCCGAATGGCCCATAAGGTCACCTCCTGCTCCTGCTGTGATGTGACCGCAGGTGCACTGCACTTGCTCTCTGCCTTTCAAATAAAGAGGTGCATATGCGAATACCTGAGATCCAGCTGTACCCCCAAATCTGCTTGGTTTTTAACTCCAGCTACTAAGTACACCCCTCTTCTCAGAATTAAGGGGTGACTCTCCCAGCAGCTGCATTCACCGCCCAGAACAACTGTTACTGACTAGGAATCAGTGTTTCCTGTGACATCCCTGGATACCCTGGCGGTCTGCAGAAGCCAACCACAGCCCACTCCACAAGCTTCCTTCAGACACCTCGGTATTTGTAATCCGCAAGCTTTCACTGCGATTCCTTTCCCAACAGTACTATTAACTGTCACTCATTCCACTCTCCCCAGGGCAAAGGTTTGGAAAACGCCGGATCAGTTAGTTTTCATAAAATGACGAATCATGCAAAACCTTAAGCACTCGGCTTGACTCATCACAGCAGAATTCAACCTTCCGTTGTGTTCAGAAGCGACAGCCAACGTCGGGACCCCTTCACACAACATCCCTTGCACTGGTAACCACTGTTTTAGAAAGTACGAGAGCTGACGTTGGGTCCATCTCGGTTCCAAAGCTCACAAGCTCATTTCCAAGCGGCCACACCCTCCCAGCCGGCCCTGGCAAGAAAGCGTCCCCTCCTCCACTTGGCAAACGCACCCACCGCCCGGCACAGGCAAAGCAAACGACGCATTTAAAAACGTCCCGGTGGGGTTTGCAGGGAGAGGCCGCGGGCCGAGACCCGCCCTTGGCGTCCCGCACCTGCGCTCGGCCCTGCCGCGGCCCCGACTCGAGGGACCCGGTCCGAGGTTGAAGGCGTCCCTCCCTCCCTCCCGCGTCTCCCGGAGGCCCGCACCTTCCACTCATGACAGACGCTCCAGCAGCCGGGCGTCGAAGCCCCGGGCCAGTACACCAGAATCCGGCCGCAGTAACCAGCCGCACCTCGCTCTCGGTCGCCTCTGCGAGCCGTTGGGCCCCGCGGAATTTCAAACCCAGCCGAGAGGCGGGGCGACGCTGCGATTGGTGGACCCTCGCGACGCCCCGCCCTCCTTCCAGCATGGAGACGCGAGTGCGCAATCGCGCTGAGCTCGGGGCGCGGCCCGAAGTCGGTGCGCCTGTGCCTGGCGATCCGCCTACGTCATCAGAGGCCGCCCCGGACCTTGCTCCTCCCCCAGCCCCAGGAACCTGTCCTTCGCGGGAAGCTTGCCCGCGTCCTCGTGAAGGCGCTCGTCGCCTTCTCTCCAGGTGACTCCGAACGTCCCTGCTGGACAGAGGGCACTCAATGCCTGAGTGACCGGCTCACGCCCCACGACTGGCGCACTACTGCAGAAGGCCGGGGCGTGTCTGCCTGCATCGGACCGCCGCCGTTACCCGATTGCCTTCTCACGCCCCCAGTTCAAAAATGCCCACTGTGTTCCCCTGGAGGTTCTCTCGTTTATAACAACGAGCTTAAAACGTGGTAGAATTTTGCTGGCTGATTCCTGGGGTACGGGAGGGTCAGATTTCAGCGCTCCTCTTAGCTTATTATATATATTTGCCTTTTTCCCGGCCTTATAGTGGCTGCAGGCCACGGATTCATTTGGTGAGGGTATTATGAAGTTTGCGGAAAGTGCAGCTAGAAGACCAACCAGTGGCAGTTACTGAGCTCCTGGAAGGCAGCCTGCCCAAGGGCTCTAGTAATTTGCCTCCTGCCACACCCAGCCGCGAGCCTTGGCCAGGATTCCAGCTTTGAGGATTTAGTCTGGCCCGGCGCTAGCTGTTGTGGCATTTGGGAGAGAAATAGTGAAATGTGAGGCTTGTTTTTTGTGTGTTTGTTTTGGCCTTTCAAGATAGGTAATTTTATTTGGGTGCAAAAGATTTGAATGAAGTTTTTGCAGAAGATGTGTATCATGAAAAAAAAATACATGCATAGTTGAACAACTTTTTGCACTGAAATAAACTTAATTTCACTTTCCACAAAGTTTTGGATTATTATACTAAAAATTAAGTCAGCATCATGGTACATCTATACCCTCCATCCAAGAACACAGACCTCTCTCCTACGATGCCTGTACATCACACCATGCAAGATTCATGGTTGCATAATATCCTGGCCAGCGGCTGTTTCATTATCCGACTACTGCACCACTGATATTTAGATCCTAATTCATTTCTGCAGCTTAGTTTTCAGTTGTATTTGGAAGACAGAGGTAGAGAGGGAGGGAGGGATATTCCATCCACTGGCTGACTCCCCGAATGCCCACAACACCTGGGACTGGACGAGAAGCCTAGCAAGAACCTAAGGACGGGCGACCTTCTGCCACCTTCCCAGGCGCAGCAGCAGGAGCCTAAGGCAGAAGCAGAGAAACCACAGCACAAACCTGCACTCTGACACTGGATGTGGCAAACAGCATCTCACCGCACTATGCTGTAAGGACCATTAGCGATTTCTGTGGTCGTGTTAGGATGCCTATCTCCATACATAAATCTTCTGTCTCTTGCTTTGTTTTCTTACTAATTTCCTAGGCATGTATTTATGGAAGACCCCCTTTTCCCCTACAGCCTCTACCACAGCAGAATCCTCCTATTTAACCCCACTGTTAGATCCTACCGTATTTTTAAAGACGTTTACTCCTTCTATGGGCAGAAAAGGCATTTCGGGGCAAGTGATGTGGCACAGCAAGCTAAAGTGCAACTTGGGATGTCTGCTTCCCACACAGGAGTGCGTGGGGTCCAGCCTCACCTGCTTCCCATCCAGCTTCCTGTTGATGTACACCCTGGGAGGTAGCAAATGATGGTCTAAACATTTGAATCCCTGCCACTCATGTAAGAGGCCCAGATGGAATTCCTAGTTCCTGGCTTCAGCTTGGCCCAGCCCCAACTGTCACAGGTATTTGGGGAGTGAACCAACAGATCAAAGATCTTTTTTTTCCTATAACTCTGCCTTTAAAAATAGTTTTTTACAACAAAAATTTTCAGTGCTAGCACTGTGATGCAGGGAGTTAACGTTGTTGCCTGCAACTGTAATCCCACATGAACGATGGTCCAGGTCCCAAGTACTCCACCCTGACCCAGCTGCTAATGGCCTGGGAAATCAGCAAAGACTCCAAGAGCTTGGGCCTCTGCCATAGAGGTAGGAGACCCAGACACAGTTCCAGCCCCAGCTATTTCAGCCATTTGGAAAGCGAACCAGAAAATTCTTCCTCTCTGCCTTTCAAATAAATGAATTTTAAAAAAAAATTCTTTTTCTTAAGATTTATTTATAGTTATTGGAAATGTAGATTTACAGAGAAAAGGAAAACAGATCTTCCATCCACCAGTTCACTCCCCAAGTGGTTGCAACAGCCAGAGCTGAGCCAATCCAAAGCCAGGAGCAATGAGCCAGGAGCTTCCTCCAAACCTCCCATGTGAGTTCAGGGTCCCAAGACTTTGGGCTGTCCTCTACTACTTTCCCAGCCACAAGCAAGGAGGTGGATGGGAAATGGAGCAGCTGAGGTACAAACTGGTACCCATTTGGGATCCCAGTGCATGCAAGGTGAGGATTTAGCCACTAGACTACTGTGCCAAACCCCTGCCGACAGTAATCGTATGAACTCTCTTTATTGGCCTTTTCTGGACGGTAAAAGGATGCTTGTTTGCTTCAGCTTTGGAGCATCTCACCAGAGCAGCCACTGGCCTGCATCTTGCCAGTGGCTGTCCAACACTCCTTACACGCACAGCAGGGCTGTGGGCACCACTCTTGCCAATTACTGGCACATTCTGATGGCTGTCTTCAAGAAGATGTCGTTCAAACAGCTTCAAAGGCTTATCTTCACCACAGTCCCAAGGCTGGTGTGATGGAGTACTCAGAGATAAGGCTGTTTTGCTATCGTGCCTTTCACACTAGTTCTGAAGCTGACAAGGGCCTGGATAGGGCCACAGAAAGGACCTGCAGGTTGAGCCGAGCGTGCGGTCACCACATGAGGCCCAACTGTGTGTCTGTACCCCAGATGGAGCTGTTTTAACACATGTGCGGGTGCCTGGCCAGTGCTTAATCACGTGGCCACAGGTTTCTGGGACACCAAGAGCAGCAATATCAGCGACCTTAAGCACTGGCTTGATTCAGTACCATCAGAAGCCTAGCGAGGTCCCCAACAGGTGCTTTGTCCTTGCAATGTGCACTGCCATGGCATCACCATTCCATGAAGAGACTGCTACTGAATTATATAAGGGAGGCAAGTAAAGATACATTGCAGTAGATATCTCTAATACTGAATAAAAGATGAATTCCCAATGACAATAGGATGCCGGACTTTCTACCATTGTCATTACCCACAATTTCAGGGTACACTCAAGTAGCAGAATGACGAGCTTGTGACTGTTGCTGAAGGACTATACCATTGTAATAATATAGGGGAAGTCAGTGGAGGGGAAAGGGTCGGAATGAGGAGGGTGGAAGGAGAAATCCCTGAGCCTATGGAATCGTAGCATGAAAAAAAAAAAGTAAAAATAAAAAAAAGAAAAAGGGAAAGACTACTACTGCTAAGCCAGTAACTCAGGTAGATAGTGTCACAAGGAGGCAGGGATGGGGTGACTGGAATACAGCAGGTGGAGGGACAGCCTTGTGAAATCCAAGCAAGCAGCAGTGAGGATCTCTGCCAGAGAGGAGCCGGGACAGGAAGAGCCAATGGCATGAGGCAACAAGAACCAGGAAGAGAGCCCAGCACAATAGCATAGCAGGTAAAGTCCTCGCCTTGAACATGTGCGATTCCATATGGGTGTCGGTTCTAATCTCAGTGGCCCTGCTTCCCAGCCAGCTCCCTGCCTCTGGTCTGGGAAAGCAGTAGAAAAGCCTTGGACACTGCACCTGCAAGGGAGACCTGGAAGAGGTACTTAGCTCCTGGCTTTAGATTGGCGCAGCTCCAGCAATTGCAGCCACTTGGGGAGTGAATCAGCGGACAGAAGGTCTTCCTCTCTGTTTTCCCTCCTCTCTTATATCTAGCTTTGCAATAAAAATAAACAAATCTTAAAAAAAAAAAAACAGGAAGAAAATACCAGAGGGCAAGTGATACAACTTCTTGTAAAAACAAAATCTAGGCAAATGAAAAATTCAGGGCCAGCAGAGGTGTGTGTGTCAAGCTGCCACCCCTGACACGTGCATCCCACATGTGCAACAGCTCGCATCTTGGCTGTTCCGTTTCTGATCCAGCTCCTTATAATATACCTGGAAAAGCAGGGTAAAATGGCCAGAAGTTTCGAGCTCATGCACCCACGTGGGAGCCCTGGGATGACATTCTTAGCTCTTGGCTTCAGCCTGGTCCAGCCCTTGCTGTCACAGGAATTTAGAGAATAAACCAAAGGACAGAAGATCTCTTTCTCCCTCTGGAACTCCTTTTTTCAAACAGGTGGGCGGAGTTTCCAGCAGGCTTATGTGGGAAACACTAACATGAGTGGATGACAAGGCATGACAGAGAACAGTCTGGTAATAAGCGGGGCCGAGAGAGGGCAGTGGAGCAGTGCAGCCAGAGTCTGTAGAAACAGAGAGGATCTCACAAGAGCCTACCATGACAAAGTGGTCTCAGTGAGAGCACAGGAAGAGGCCAGGAGAGAGATTACTGACATTCACAGTAGCATTTCATGATTTAGAAATGTTTTATTTGGACCTGGAGGGATAGCCTAATGGCTAAATCCTCACCTTGCATACCCAGGATCCCACACAGGTGTCTATTCGTATCCTAACTGTTCCACTTCCCATTCAGCTTGTGGCCTGGGAAAGCAATAGAGGATGGCTCAAAGCCTTGGGACCCTGCACCCGCGTTTGAGAGCTGGAGAAAGCTTCTGGCTCCTGTCTTTAGATTGGCTCAGCTCTGCTGTTGCAACCGCTTGCGGAGTGAACCAACGGACGGAAGTTCCAGGTTCTTGGCTTCAGCCTGGTCCAGTCCTAACTTTTGTAGACATCTGGCAGGGAAACCAGTGGATGAAAGATTTCCATCTTTCTCTCTGTAACTGTCTGCCTTTCAAACAAAAGGAAAATTAAAAGCAGGGGCCCAGCACAATGGCTCAATTGTCTAATGTTCGCCTTGTAACTGCCAGCATTCCACATAGGCGTTGGTTCATGTCCTAGCTGATCTACTTCCCATCCAGTTCTCTGCTTGTGACCTAAGAAAGCAGTAGAGGATGGCCCAAAGCCTTGGGACCCATACCCATTGGGAGATCTCAAAGAGGCTCCTGACTCCTTTCTGGCTTCGTACCAGCTCAGCTTAGGCCATTACAGCCACTTGGGGAGTAAATCAGTGGATAGAAGATCTTTCTTGCTCTCCTTTTCTCTGTAAATCTGCCTTTCCAATAAAAATAATGCTTAAAAAAAAAAAAAGCAGCAGCAGCCAAAAGTTTATTACAGCATTTCCATAAGTTAAAAGCACAAATACAAACTGCTTTCTGTAAAGTTAATGTGTCACAGCCATTTGGGACAGGAAGGAGGCCTGCTAGTGAACTAATCCATTTCCTACATTTGATAGCTGAGGAAGCCTGCACAGCTTGGTATGTCTTCTAGGGCAGGGCCCAGCCAGCCCAGAGGGACCATGGAGTCCAAGCTATGATGCACAAAAGGTACCTGCCAGCAGCCCATTGCACCTCCACTAGTAAAGGCAGAAGCAGGTGTCCAGAACACAGGGGCACTACACTTAAGAGCAGAGGCTTTATTTACAGTGTTACTCACATAGGAACCAGCAAAGGCTCAGTCAGCCCGGAGCACAGCAGCACAGGCTGTACACCATTAACAAAAAAGAGGAAGGTCCCTGGGGGCGGGAAGGCAGCTCTCCTTTTGAGTCCTCACCAAGTCCTGGCTCCCCAGCTCCGAACAGGGCGGTCTCCGGACACTCCCATCAGTGGCTGGTGTGTGTGCCCAAGAAGATACTTCAGGCTCTCACCTCACTCATGGCTTCCATAAGGCGTGCACTATTTGTGACTGCCGTAGTCAGGAAAATGAACCTGTAGCCTGAGAGGTCAAGGGCAACAGTGGAAGTGTCTCAGGCCTGATCTCAGCCCTGGCCAGAGTCCCTGAGCTGCCAGGGTCCTTGCTGGAGGAGGGCACCAGTGCAGCCAGACATCAGTACCCTGCTCAGTACCACCCTCTGCCCAGCCCACGGTACAGGGCTCCCTGCTGCAGCAGCCCTCAGCAGGCAGGTTACGGCAAGCAGTACCCTGAGGCCAGCAACAAAGCCAATCAGCCAAGGCTCTGCATCTCCCAGACTCCAGGCGGGCTTGTTCTCCCATTCCTGCCCCCTTACCTTTCTCTCTGCCCAGGAAGCGGAGGGCGGAGATCTCGGAGAACGTGCAGCCCCCTAAGAACACCACCAAGATGAGGCGCAGGGACTCACTGGATGCCTTGTCCTCCTTGGCCGTGTCTGTGAGAAGCAGCCCACTCAGCTTGGGCCAGCACCCATCAGGAGTCCCAGGGGCCGCCCCGCACCACCATGCTTCTTAGGGCCACCCACCTGTAAACACACACTCACTGCAGTTGAGCAGCCGCACCACCTCGTCAAGGCCCTGCCAACTTCGCCGCTCCAGCACCTGCGGAGGCCCAAGCTCTGGTGTCATGGGCACAGTCGGCCTTATGCTTGGTGGCCGAGGGTGACCAGCACCCAGTTGGCTGGGACAGGCCAGGGACCACGAGGGGTCCCCAAGGGTGACCACAAATGGCCACGGGTGGCTTGTGCTTACCAGCTCCATGATCCGGCAGCTCAGGGGCACATAAGCGCCACTGAAGACGTACGCCATGTCTCGGGGCACTTTCAGGTCGTACTCGCCATCCACCCGCGGGATCTGGAGACCAAGGCATGTTAGGAAGTCATGACTCACCTCTGACCCTGAAGAGTCCAACAAAAATGGTGTATCCTAGAGAGCACTCTTGCTCCAACTCCAGGGAGTACTACCAACAGCCCTATAAAAAGGGGTCCTAACTAATCATGACAGCTGCCAGCCAGTCTCTGGAATGAGTCCCCATGCTCCCTCTGGCTGGCCCTGCAGGGACACATGACATGGCTGTCTAGCAAGCTGTATTCAAAAGGATCCCCTGGCATTGGCAGGTGTTTGCTGTGTGTCTGTTGTATCAATGGAACTTTGCATCTCACCTCATTACTAAATTATTAAAGCTTATGTTACCAAATAAAAAGATCTTCATTTAAAAAATGGTATGAGGTGGGAGCACTTGTGGCACAGCAAGTTAAGCCACTGCTTGAGAAGTCCACATTCCACACTGGAACACCTGCTTAGAGTCCTGGCCATCATGGGCTTTTTTTTAAAAAAAAAAAAAGATTTATTTATTTTTATTGCAAAGTTAGATATACAGAGAGGAGGAGAGACAAGAGAGGAAGATCTTCCGTCCGATGATTCACTCCTCAAGAGGCTGCAACGGCTGGAGCTGAGTCAGTCTGAAGCCAGGAGCCAGGAACTTGTTCCAGGTCTCCCATGCGGGTTGCAGGGTCCCAAGGCAAGGAGTTTTACCTGCTAGGCCACTGTGCCAGGCCCTATCATGGACTTAGCTGCCAACTAAGGTTGCTGGGAAGGCAGATTACGATCACGCAAATGTGTAAACTACCACATGGGACTCAAACTGCGTTTCTGGCTGCTGGCTTTGTCCTCAACTCAGCCCATTTAGGGAGTCACTCATCAGACGGGCGATCTCTCTCTCTGTCATTCTGCCTTTCAAATAAACACATCTTTAAAAAAAAGAAAAAAGAAAAACTGAGAAGACAAAAAGGTTTCCTGGAGTCAGAGTGCAATAGAAAGGAATGAACATGCCCAGCTAGCCAACCCTATTCCACTTACCAAATTCAGCTTTTTGCTGATGGCACGGAAATTGCTCCTCTTGGCCAGGGAACTGAAGGCATCAGTGATCTTCCCTAGGACAAGAAATCCGTGCGAGCTTCCGTCTAGGGTCTGTGGAGGTAGGACTCTGCCACAAGTGGCCACATTGATGGCCACATTCTGCCTTTACGGTATCAGTCACATCACCCCCCGCCCCGGAAGCTGATGACCTAAGACTGCTGCGGCCAATCAAACTATTCCCAGTCTTCCCTGTCCAGGGCCGAGGAATCTACTAAATGCAGCCTGCAAGCTGACCCTAGTTTACTGCCAAGCACGGACTTCGGAGTCAAACTCCTAAATGTGAAACACTTGATTTCCCTAAGCCTGGGGGAAGCACTGTGGTGCAACAGCATAAGCTGCTGCTTTGGACACTAGTACCCAGAAAGGGGTTGAAGGTTGGAGCTGGCCGGAGTTCAGGTTCTTGTGCTTCCAATCTAGCTCCTTGTTAATGTCCTTGGGGCCTGGACACTCACTTGGGAGACCCAGACGGAGTTCCAGGCTCCTGACTGCAGCTTGGCCCAACTCCAGCTATTGTGGCCCTTTGGAAAGTAACCCGTGAATGGAAGATTTTCTCTCTCCCTGACATCCACCATTCTGCCTTTCAAATACAGTTTTAAAAATCTTGGGCCTGACGCTGTGGCCTAGTGGCTAAAGTCCTCACTTTGAAAGCACCAGGATCCCATAGGGGCACCAGTTCTAATCCTGGCACTCCTGCTTCCCATCCAGCTCCCTGCTTGTGGCCTGGGAAAGCAGTCAAGGACAGCCCAAAGCCTTGGGATCCTGCACCTGCGTGGGAGACCTAGAAGAGGCTCCAGGCTCCTGGCTTCAGATCGGCGCAGCACTGGCCATTATGGTCACTTGGGGAATGAATTAACGGACAGAAGATCTTCCTCTCTGTCTCTCCTCCTCTCTGTACATCTGACTTTGCAATAAAAAATAAACAAATCCTAAACAAAACAAAACAAAACAAAAACAACTCTTTGCCTGGGTTTTCTCATCTATAAAATGGGAGTAAGAAAATTTGCCTTACAATGCCTTTAAGAATTCAACGTGAAGCTGCAAATAAAGAACAGGCTAAGTACATCTGGGTTTCTGGTGTATGGGAATTATCCTGGCTACCAGAGGTCGGGAAGTGGAGGCAGTACAGAGGACTCAGTGGTCCTGCCCTGGCCCATTCTGCTCCTTCCCAGAGCAGGTGCCTGCTGGCAGAAGGGACAAACGGGTGTGGAGTCACCTGTGCCCCTGCTCACCTGCAGCCTTGTCAGTCACAAGCTTGCTCACTTTACTCTCCACAGCTGTGAGCGTGTCCCCTGGAGCCTGCTCTGTCAGCAGCCCAGCTCGCCGCAGATTGGAGAAGGTTAGCAGGTGCTCAGGACCATAACTCTAAAGGAAATGTGGTTCAACCATTTACTGACCCCTGTGGCCACCAGGGGTCTGGCATAACTGGCATAGAGGCGAGGACAGACACACTAAACTGGGGAGGGGGGGGAGTTTCAGATCAGAGATAATCTGTAGGTAACAAGCCACGGAAGCAGCCAGAAATGTAGAGAATTCGTGATGTGCATGAATGGAGGAAGGCAGACGTGAGAGGGACCCAGAAGGAACGAGAATGAATGCCTCCTTGGACAGCACTAGGAGGGGACCTCGGAGGAAGCACTCATTCCTGGGCTCAACAGCAATCTGTTGGGGTTCTCCCTACACTGGCTGCCCACCAAGAAACGTGCTGGGGCCAAGGGCCATGGCACATGGGCACCACTAAGAGGGTGGCTGGAACGCAGCTGGACAGCGAGGGGGCCATAGCTTCTTTGACATCGTTCAAAACCACCCAGTGACCACCCTTCATTCACCACCCTCTGGATCTTACCTGCAGATACTGAGTTTTCAGAGACCGGTAATCCTTGGGAATCAAACCTGAAGGTGAGGACAAGACAAGTGTGAAGAAGAGGCCCGCTGAACGAGGACCAGAAATATGTGCCACAGGGGAAAAAAAAATCCATCCCCTCAATCAGTAGACAGAGTGAACCATGCGTAAGATACAGCTCTGAGGAAGAACTATGAACTGAACTGGGCAAAGTAAGGGGTCACAGAGCACAGTGGGGTGGCCTAGTGGCTAAAGTCCTCGCCTTGAACGCGCCAGGATCCCATATGGGAGCTGGTTCTAATCCTGGAAGCTCCACTTCCCATCTAGCTCCCTGCTTGGGCCTGGGAAAGCAATCGAGGATGGCCCAAAGCTTTGGGATCCTGCAACCGGTGTGGGAGACCCGGAAGAGGTTCCTGGTTCCCGGCATCGGATCGGTGCAGCACCAGCCATTGCGCTCACTTGGGGAGTGAATCATTGGACGGAAGATCTTCCTCTCTGTCTGCTCCTCTCTGTATATCTGACTTTGTAATAAAAACTAAATAAATCTTTAAAAAAAAAAAAGTAAGGGGTCATGTGCTAGCTGTGTGGACTTCCTACGTGTTTCCATGTGGCCAAAGGGCAATTCTGGCCATTGCTTCACAGCCACAGTGGAGCACAAAGTGTAAGGCTGAGCTCCCAGTGTTTTTTTCCACAGGCGTTAAGAACTGAATTTCCAACAATAACAAAGAAAACCTAAACTGTGTATTCCTCAAGGACAAACACAGCGTTAAAGAATATTCACTGTGCCGGTGCCATGGCAAAGTAGGTAAAACCTCCACCTATGACACCAGCATCCCATATGTGTGACAGTTCGATTCCCGGCTGCTCCGCTTCTGATCCAGCTCCCTGCTATTGTGCCTATTAAATCAGCAGAGGATGGTCTAAGTGGAGTTTGAGCACCTACACTGACATGGGAGACCTGGATGAACATCTTGGCTTCGGACCAGCCCAGCTCCACCTGCTGCAGCCACCAGGGGAGTGAACCAGTAGATGGAAGATCTATGTAACTCTGCCTTTCAAATAAGTAAATAAATCTTTTCCCAAATTGAGGGGAGGGGAATCCCAGACTATACAGAATTGTACAATACAATTCACAATGTAAAATAAAAATTGTTTTTTAAACCTTTTGCCCAGAAAAGGAAAAAGAAAAAAGCCACCTGGAAAACCTTAACAGCAAGCAAACTGCTATAACACACTGCCATATCTGGACTTCTGGAAACAAGTATGAGATGAGTTAGCCAGCCCTCTCTCCTAGAACATATCCTCATTGTGAAACCTTGTTGAAGACATGGGGCGAGATGGGGTGAGTGGGAAATGCCACTCAGCTGCATGCCTTTACAGCCTGAAGATGGGGAAGGCATCATGCTGGAGTGGCCTCAACATGGTCCTGCTGAAGGTGACTGGCCACCAGGGGTCTAGCACAGCTGGCACAGAGGCGAGAACAGACACACAAAGCTGTCCTCTACTGTTGCAGGTGAGGACCTACAGCCTGGTGAGGATTCAAGAAAAGCTGTTTGACTTGACAGGAGGAAGTTTCTAAATGACACTCATGTTCGCTAACATTCCTCTTTCAGAATTTCTGCCTGCCTTCCTTAAGCTGTCGTGATAGCTGTGCTCTTTGGGGCTCACCGTTCTCAGTGATGGACAAGAGGCACATGAGGCGCAGGCTTTCTATGGGTGACACCTGCAGAGGAAGGAAGGGCCGAGCACTGAGCTTCCGCCCAGGCCATGCCCCATCCCCGAGTGGCCTGGCCTGGCCCAGCCCCGTTGTTCACCTGCCGGTCTATGTGTTCCTCGATGTAGCTGGTGCCCTCCCGGATGTTGAAGCCCTCGAGCAGTGCTGCAAGTGAGCAGAGCAGAGTATGTTGCCATTTGGACTCCCAGGCCCCCATCTCCCCACATTCTGGCCTTGGGATGGGGTAGCTGCCCTGGGACTGCCCACAGCATGCAGCATTGCATAGAGACAGTGTCTGCAGGAGCGCCAGCAACCTGGGTGGCCAGGAGGCAGGTGTGGGTACCGTGCTCAGTCTTGATTAGCTCCTGGAAGTCCTGCTTGGTCTTCTTCTTCATGATTGATTCACACGCCCCGATGTCTGTGGGTGAGATCACAAGGGCACAGACTCAGCATCCTGACGGGCAGACGGTCCACCTCAGACTCCAGGCCACCATTCCCTCCCCTGCAGCCGAATGGCAGGAAGAGGCCGTGGGGTCAGCAAGCTCCCCTCCAGTCCCCTGCCTGAGCAGGAACCTACGGAGACTCAGCAGGCGGTGCTCCTGCTTCAGCCCCTTGAGCTCCCGGGACACGAAGTTCTTCATCTGCTTAATGTCCATGCCACGCCGGCGCTGTGGGGAATGGACTCATGGTCAACCCTGGGGCCTTGAGCCCAAAGAGCCACTCCACACCTCCCTCAGCAACAGGGGTCGGAAGAGGAGCCATGGAGGAGACAAAGCAGGGACCGGGGCTTGCAGGCTCACGTCATACTGGGCCTGCAGGTTCCGGGCCTTCTGACTCAGGAAGCCAAAGACATTGGAGAAGTGCTCATTACGGATCTCGCTGAACACCTGGGAGGGGAAGCAGACAGGACCCCTCCCCAGATCAGAACTGCAATGAGCTCACCCATGTGGCCAAGGCACAGGCCCAAGGCTCAGCTTAGCAAGCAGGCCTACTGAGAAGGACAGCCAGGGATGAATCGGTCAGTGTCAAGAACCCACTCTGTGGCCAGTAGAGTCTCCCTACCCTCCCAGAGTCGGGCCTGCAGCCTGCTGCCCATGCCCACTCCACACCTCATCCCACAGCCCGCTGCCAGTGCCCGCTCCACACCTTGTCCTCAGCATTCAGCAGCACCTTCAGGCTCTTGTCAGAGGATGTGACTTCGGGGCCAAAGTCCACACTCCCTTTGAGAATCAGGGGAGGGCATTAGGGTCCCCAAGGAAGCCTTTTCCTACCCTGTCCTGAACTGCCAGCATAGATCTCCCCAAGAACTGCCAAGCACTTGAGCACCCCCAGAAGCCCAGCCCCACCAGAGCAAGCACTACACACTACTGCCCCTTGCATCTTGCCCATGGCACTTACCACATTTGATTCGGAAGGTGTCGTCCACCAAGCCCTCATAAACCACTTGGGAGCAAAGTGCTGTCACGAAGTCCACATCTGAAGCCAACATCGCAGACTGTGAAGGCAGCCCCCACTCGCCCTCAAACCCGTCTGCTCAAGATGAGCTTCAAATGGCCCAGCCTTACTCCTAACCAGCACTCACTCACACTAGCTCACAGCCCGGAGCTGAGGAGACTAACTTGGCCACCACCCCGTCCACATTCAGAAGCCTGCTAGGGATCAGGTGAGGGGAAGGTTGGCCTACTTTACCTCTGTCCAGGAGGAATATATGCCCAATCTCCGGCCTTCGGCCCTTGGTCTCACTATCTTCCTCCTCTTCCAGTTTCCTCCACAGTTCATAGGACATCTGTCAAGGCCCAAGACATCCTCAGGCTTGTGTGCAGGTCCCTGCTGTGGCCCCAGCCCTACAGAAGCCAATCGCTCCCAAGTTGACATCTTTTTCATCCCTGGGAGGGTACCAACTGTGAATGATATGAACCTGTTTGAAGGTCAAGTACCATCATTCCCAGCCTACTGGACCCCACGCTTGTCCCCATCCCTCGACACTAACACTCAAAGGGACCTCGGAATGTGGCCCAGCAGTCCCTGGCTCTTGCCCTCTTGGGAGCCACCAAGTGCTCTTCCCTGAGCAACACTTCTGGAACAACAAAAGGGAGCTGAAGAATGAGTATAGTACCACAGGTAGCCCTGGAAATCCAAGGGTGGTGTGGAGCAGGGGAACGGGTTCTTGGGCATCGGTGCTGTAAGCACTCACCTTGGCACACCTGCCAATGCCATAGCAGTTGAGAAAGGGCCCGTAGAGGGTGCTGAGAAGGTGCAGTGCCTGAGCCACAGTGTTGATCCAGCGCTGATCTCCCTCCTGCAGGGGCCACGCAGGCCAGAGACAGGGATCAGTGCAGGGGCCTGTGCCAGGGTGGGGCCAGCCCTCGAGACCCTGGGGGAGCACTGCAGAAAATGAGGATACCCAACCCAGTCCACTCCGGCCCCAAAGGGGCTCTCTGTAAATGAACCTGTACCCTTCAAGCCCCAAATCACTACCATCTTTGATACTGTACAGTACCGAAGATAAACTGGTACTTCTAGCCCAGCCGACCCCAGGTTTCTCCTGAACCCCTGACACCGAAACAAGGGCCCCAACTCACCAGGAAGTAGTCCCTAAAGAACTCAGGCAGCTCCATGCTTAACAGGTCCACGTCAAGAGGCAGCAGAGAGAAGGCCCATTCATCACAGCTCACATCTGGGGGGACAGGGAACCTCAGCCACCCTGAGGAAGGTCCTGTGCTCCCTGTCCACGGGCATGGCCTCTGGAGTCAGCAGGTGACCAGCACTTGGGAGCCCGCCACCACCAGCTGGTGCACTGAGCTCGGGAGAACAAAGGCAGGCAAAGCACTGTCCCTGTGCACTGCCTGGTAGTGAAGCCAGGCACGCACACAGCAGCCGGGGGTCTGTGGGGATTCTACCACGCTGACCCATGGTGAATCACTTACTACCCAGCGAGTGCTTCCTGAGAACCCACCTCCATGGAGGGCCACGCACCCTGGGAACCCAGGAGTTAGGCCAAGTGCACATGTTCCTGGTTTTGCAGACCTTGTGAAGGACAGAGGCATTGGACAAATGACAAAACTACTTGATCACAAATGTGACCCAACAAAGTAAAATGGACACACCAGGACCCAAGTATCAGAGGAACCTATCCACATTTAGGGGTGCAGGAAAGAGCTTGTCAAGAAATTACAATTAAGCTTAGAAACTTAGGCACATTTGGGTGAGGCAAAAAGCTGTGGGTGGAAGGCCCAGCACTGTGGCTCAACTGGCTGATCCTCTCCTTTCAAGCATCAGGATCCCATGTGGGCATTTGGGTTTCCACTTTCCATTCAGCCCCCTCCTTTATGGCCTGAGAAAACAGCAGAGGATGGCCCAAAGCATTGGGACCCTGCACCCATGTGCGGGAGACCTGGAAGCTCCTGGCTCTGAATCAGCTCAGCTCTGGTTATAGTGGCCAATTGGGAAATTACCCAGTGAGATCTCTCTGTAAATCTGACTTTCCAGTAAAAACAAATAAATCTTAAAAAAAAAAAAAAAAAGGTGTGGGTGGAGGGTGTTCCAGGCAGCCTTTAAACCATGTGCAAAGTGCCAATGGTTAGAGGCCAGAGTGCCAGGGGAAAGACACTGCCCCAGGGAGGCTATGGAGCTGACAGGAGGGACCCAAGTATACTGGACACAGGAGGCTGGGCTCTCTGTTGGGCCACTGTGCCATTGCAGGGTCCTGCCAATAAATGTGCTGACGGGCTGGAGAACAGAGCAGGGAAACACACACAGAAAACACTAGGATGGAGGCTGCACCTGGCACAGGAAGTATGAGCCCGCTTGGGATGCTACCTCCCATATGAGCATGCCAGGATTTGAGACCCAGCTCTGCTCCCAACCTCGGCGTACTGTGAACACCCACCCCAGCAGGCAGCAGGTGGGCCTGTCCCTAACGAGGACAATCTGGGTTGAATTGCAGGCTCCTGACTTCAGCCAGGCTTATCCCCTGACTGCTATATGCATTTGAGGAGTGAACCAGCAGACTCTCTCAGTGTTTTAATAAATAATAAAATAAAATGTAAGTTAGGTGTAACAGTTTTCAGTGGGAGCCCCAGAGGGTAAGAAAGGCACAGCTGGCGAGGCCACAGGCTGAGCCTCTTTTTTTAGCTCCTCCCACTGCTCCTCTCCATGGGCTCCTCCTGCCATCAGAAAAGAAAGTTGGGGCGGGGCATGGAGGTTTCTGTTCCTGCAAGGCACTCGCTTCCTTCCTTCCACTCATGTCTCTGCTCTCACCTCCATAGATGCCCTCTTCTTCCAACACCATCTCACACGCATAAAACTGAAAAAGAAAAGGATGCTGATGAGCGGCTCCTGGCTTCTTTACCCTTCTGGTTTCCCTGCAGTTCCCCACACCTACTGCTGCAGAAAGTCATTATGGAACCAAGTGGAAATGTCAGGCCAACACAACCCACGGCAGCCACCCTAGCCCACTCAGCCCACTCAGCACCTTCATACGTGGTTGGTTCATACACTAGGGCAACTGCTTGGTGGGCTCTGAGGGATGGGAAATGCGGGGCAAAGGAGAAGGATTTCCACAGGCTTTGAAGGCGAGTCCTGCAGGCAGGGAGGAAGGAATAGCCCGAGACCAGAATGGAATTCCCAGGAAGGGGAGGAAAGTGACAGAAGTGTTGAGCACAAGGAGCTGTCCATGCTACACTCAGAGGTATTGGAGGTGACAGGCCTTCTGGAAGCCAGGAGGTCAGGGAGAGGCAGGGTGGCACACACTTGGCTGGTGGTTGCAATGTAGAGAACTAGCATTCAACACCAAACTCAGGTTCTGCTCCAGCATCCTGCTAACACAGACCCTGGGAATCAGCTGTGATGGCTCCAGTCCTTGGGTTCCCAGGGCTGGGCCAGGCTGAAGCCAGAAGCCTATACCTCCACCTGGGGCTCTCAAGTAAGTGACAAGGGCCCAGGCCCTTGGGCCATCACTGCTGTACATATATATTTTAATATTTATTCATTTTTATTTGGAAAGTAAAGTTACAGAAAGGAGAGACATAGAAAGAAAGATCCTCTGGAGTCCGGTGTGGTGGCCTAGTGACTAAAGTCCTTGCCTTGAAAGAACTGGGATCCCATATGGGTGCTGGGTCAAATCCTGGCAGCCCCACTTCCCATCCAGCCCCCTACTTGTGGCCTGGGAAAGCAGACGAGGACGGCTCAAAGCCTTGGGGAGTGTGGGAGACCTGGAAGAGTTACTGACTTCTGGCTTTGTATTGGTGCAGCTCGAGCCGTCGTGGTCACTTGGAGAGTGAATCATGGGATGGAAGAGCTTCCTCTCTGTCTCTCCTCCTCTCTGTATATCTGACTTTCCGAAAAGAAAAGAAAAAAAGAAAAAGGATTCAAGCAGAGTTACACCCAAGTAGCCTGGCTTAAGAGTCTTCACCCTCGGCTCCTTTCTCTAGAATTTGTTTAGAAAAGTTGAAATGGAATAAACAGCTGCTCAAATGTGGCATACACTTATAGGCCCACAGCTGGGACTAAAAGGATGGACCATCAATTCTCTGAGGGCCCCTCATGGCGCTCCTGGATACTGTGGAGGTGCAAGGAACTCAGTGGAGTCCAGGAATGGAGATAGGACAGATTTTTGACCTACAAACAATTCACATCAGGGTTTCTGGACTCAAAACGAGTTCTACTCTCCATACCAGCTTCCTGCTAACATGCACCCTGGGAAGCAGTTGGAAGCTGGGAATGTCTGTGCCTCAGGGCAGATAAGGCTCATGATATCATGTGATCTAGTTCTGTCAAGGCAACTGCAGGTGGGACCTGAAATTCAACAAACCTACAGGGGGATAATTTTAATTTTTATTGGAAAGTCAGATACACAGAGAGGAGGAGAGACGGGAAGATCTTCCATCAGATGATTCACTCCCCAAGTAAGCGCAATGGCCAGAGCTGAGCCAATCCAAAGCCAGGAGCCAGGACCCTCTTCCAGGTCTCCTACACGGGTGCAGGGCTCCAAGGCCTTGGACTGTCCTTGACTGCTTTCCCGGGCCACAAACAGGGAGCTGAATGGGAAGTGGAACATGCAAAGTGAGGAATTTAGCCACTAGGCTACCCTGCTAGGTTAGGGGGCTAATTTTTACGCGGACAATTTTGTATGGCTTGTGAAGGATGACTCGGGAGAAACAATATGGTGCTGTTTTCATAAGACTTAGCTTAGTGCAGCCATGGTAAGTAAGCCTCAGTAGCACACAGGAAAGAGTTGCAAAAACTCCCAAAGTAGATCAAGTCCTGAGCTTGCTTTGCAAGTTGTGCACCACTGTTACCTCTGTACGCTTCAGCAACTCTAACCTGAACTCACTGGGTGCCTGTTACACAATGCTCTCCGGTCTCAGTGCCGGAAGCCTGGATGGTGTCCCCTTCCGCTGCCATAGATCTACCCAGAAACATCCACCCCGACCCTGCCCTCACCTTGCTCTGGGAGAGATCACCCCTCCCAAGTTCAACCAGTGAAAGATGAGGGTGGGGGTGTGTGCCAGGGATAAGATGTGTGGAACTACCCAGGGCAGTGTCTGCTTCCACCTGCTAGTCACTGCTCTGGAGACAATAAATGCCTCGCTTTCTGCTTCCTTCACGTTTCTGAGTCCATTGTTTGGTGGATTTATTTCCTTCACTTATAAACATAGAAATGGTTCTTAGCAGAAATAAAAGTTTCCCTATCCCTGTGGTAGTTGATGACTACTAAAATGGAACCGAGCCATCTACAAGAGACCCAGCAGGCGCCTGCTTTCAAGCCTGGCTGAGCCCCAGCTATTGAGGACATTTAGTGAGTAAACAAGCAGATAAGAAAGCTTCCTCTCTGCCTTTCAAATACATAAAATAGAGGCTGCTGTAGGCACAGCTGGTTGAGTCCCCAGAGTGCCCAGAAGCCTAACCTGCTTCTTAACCAGCTTCCTGCTAACCCTGGAGGCAGTTCTAGGCTTCTGGCTTCAGCCTGGCCGGGCCCCAGCCTTTGCAGACATTTGGGGAGGGAATCAACAAAGAAGGGTTCTTTCTGTGTCTCTCTGCAACTCTGCCTTTCAAATAAATAAACTAATAAGCATTTTTTGTTAAGCAATCATAAAGTAAGGAGTTGGTGATACGGTACAGCAGGTTAACCTTTAAATTAAATTGGAGATCTCCAAACACTAACTGCATCCTGGGATAGATGAAGCCTGGCCTGTCCGAGCTTGTCAGTCCCGTCAGGTGCTTGGTGGTGGGGTACAAACCTCTGCTCTCAAGGCCTCTCTCCATAAATAAGCATACTCATTACATACCAATCTAAAGTTTTTAAAAACAAACAGGGCTTGTCCAGTGTGTGGTGGCTTGGCACTAGGAGCCCTTTGCCAGTCCAGCCGCTCCTCTGGAGGATCACATGGGAGTGAGGATGAGTTAACTGGTTGCATTTATCATTGAGGGAGTACAGAGAGAAGTCACAGACCAGCTGTTCCACTGGCCACCAACCCGACTGGGACTTGCATTAACAGGGATGCACAGCAGGTTCCATTCCCAAAGTGGGAAGCTTTGCATTCACAGATACCTACATAAGGGCAACCTGGGACACTTCCACTGCTTGTAATTTGGGGCGGTTTGATGACATATTTCCTGCTAAGCAATCATAGATATTGTAATGAAAAGATAGGAGTAGGTGCTCTGGCCCAGAAGGTTCAACTAGTCCCTTCCATACTACCACCCCATACACTGGCACCGCATATCAGAGTGCTGATTTGAGTCCCAGACTCTCTGCTTCCTATCCAGCAACCTGCTAAATCACCTGTGAGGTCACCAAGGATGGCCCAAGCACTTCAGTTCTGGCCATTCACATAGGAGACCTGGTTGAAGCTTGGGGCTCCTGGATTTAATCTGGCTCAGACCTGGCTGCTCCAAACATTTGAAAAGAAAACAGCAGGCGGGCAATCTCTATAACTCTGCATTTAAAATCAATCAATGTTTGGGGAAAAAACATGCAGCCAATGGCAGGCTCTAGGTTTATAATCTGCTTTGAGGAAGTTGGCGCTGCTGGCCTCTCCCCTCTGCCCAGTAGCCAGGCCTGTCCCCCCTGATGTGGCAGTCTCACTGGGCTCTAAAGTCACCTTCTTTTTTTTTTTAACATTTATTTAATTTTTATTGCAAAGGCAGATACACAGACAGGAGGAGAGACAGAGAGGAAGATCTTGTGCCCCAATGGCTGGAGCTGTGCCAATCCAAAGCCAGCAGCCCGGAGCCTCTTCCAGGTCTCCCATGTGGGTGCAGGGTCCCAAGGCCTTGGACTGTCCTTGACTGCTTTCCCAGGCCACAAGCAGGGAGCTGAATGTGAAGCGGGACTGCCAGGATTAGAACCAGTGCCCATAGGGAACCCTGGTGTGTGCAAGGTGAGGACTTCAGCCGCTAGGCTATGGAGCCAGGCCCTAAACTCACCTTCTGAGGACTGAAGATGACTTTGTATTTTCGAGTTCGGCCAGCCACTTTGTCAGCGTTGACAAGATCTGCAGAGAGCAAGGAAAGGGCCCCACAGGCCACATGTTAGATGTCAAGCAAAGCACTCGGGGTGTCAACCAGCAACCCTCCTCTGAAAGTGCTATGGCCAAATGGCCCAGTGCCAGTGACCCCTTTCAAACCCTTTTCTAATGAAAGGGCGTGATGACCAAGGCCCTCGGATCTTGCCCTTTTTTACCCAGGTCTGTCACACTCACTAGCAATGTAACGCATATTCTTGATGCGAGGTCGGACCAGGAAGCACAATCTACAGGAAAGAAAAAAAAAATGGTGAGGAAAAGTCACAAAGGGATAACGGCAGCTCAGAAGAAACCGAGACACTATCAGCTGACTCCCCGTTTGCGTCACTGACGGGACCTGCAGTGCTCACTCAGCCAGAGTCAGCTTCTTCCCGTGGCCTGCCACTCATCGAGCACAAAGACTTGTCTCACAACCACAGCTACACCACGCCATGCTGGCACACTGACTCTACGGTGCAGCCGGGAATTCTTGTTCTCAAATAATTTGCAATCCAATGGGTAAAAGAAGATGCCTCTATGCATGCAGTACATAAACACTCAAGTTTCTGAAGAAATATAAATATATTGTAACAAACTAGTGCATGGTGCTGCTGCGGTGGCTCAACAGGCTAATCCTCTACCTTGCAGTGTCAGCATCCCATATGGGTGCAGGTTCATGTCCTGGCTGTTCCACTTCCCATCTAGTTCCCTGTTCATGGACAAGAAATCAGTGAAGGCAGAAAACTACAGGCAGGCGGCCCCTTTAGGAGGCTGAAGCAACATTCCAGGCACGACACTAAAGAGGGCACATCACGTGCGCCACAGCACCGAGACAGAGCACAGAAACTCACACACACAGACACACACACACACACACTCCATACTCACTGCTCGCTGGAACTGACAACCGGCTTGTTCTCCACCTTGTACAGCTTGTCCACTTCGTGTTGCTGCAGGGTACCCAATAGGACAATGCACATAAGTGCTTGCAATGCACAAGAGTGTAATGCGAAGCCAGGAGGCTTATCAGGAACGTCCCAGGTAGGCCAGCTCGGCAGCCAAGCCACCCCCAACCCAACAACACCCACAAACCTCTCTCCTACTGTCCATCTCTCCCATCTCCTTACCCAGCTGGGCTCCCACTTATCTGCCCCGTAGGCTGAGCCCTCATCATAAATGTATGCTACTGGCCAGGAGGGACAGGGGTCAGAGCCCTGCATCCTACCCCACCCCCCACCAGGGAAGGAACCGGCACCTTTAGGATGGAGACGTTGGCGATCCGATCCAGAGGGCTCATGAGATCTGCCTCGATGAACAAATCTTTTTTCCCAGGAAGCTGGAAAGACAAGTGAGCTGGGTCACGCACAGGTCATAGGTCACCCAGCCTTCCTCAACTGGAGGGGTGCCCGACTTCACAGGGACCAGAGCCTCAGATGTCACCTGTATTAACAAACAACACGCTTCTGTGTTTTGCCTACTCATTTTCTTACTTTAGATTTAATTTTTATTGGAAAGTCAGATTTGCAGAGAGGAGAAACAGAAAGATCTTCCATCCATTGGTTCACTCTCCAAGTGGCCATAATGGCCAGAGCTGAGCCAATCTGATGCCAGGAGCCAAGAGCGTCTTCAACGTCTCCCATGTGTGCAGGGTTCCAAGGCTTTGAGCCATCCTCTACTGCTTTCCCAGGCCACAAGCAAGCAGGGAGCTGGATGGAAAATGGAGCAGCCAAGACACAAACCAGAACTCATATAGGATCCCAGAGCTTGAAGGGGGAAGACTGACCAATTGGTCTGTTGTGCTGGGTCCACCTTTTCGTTTTCTGCACCAGAGGGAAGACATTCCACTGTCTTTGTCAGATTAACTCCTTGTCAACTGCTGGTGACCGTCTCCTGCTGAACAAGGGCAAATAACAAAGCTCCCTGGCATTCTGTAACCCTCTCACGATCTGCCAAACAGCTTTCGAAACAGCAAGATTTTTCTCATTACAAAAATGATACACTCACTGCAGAAAACTTGGAGAAAACCCAGATAGGACTAACCTGATCCCTCTCTATGTTCTGTTTCCTGTATCGTCCCTTCTGATGGCACCCTCCTCCCCAGTGCTCAGGGAGGTGATGCCACAGCTGGCAGCAGGAGTGGGGATGCTGACAAATGGACAGTGTTGATGGAGACTTACAGGGAGCTTCAACAAGCTCACGGGACACGGAAACCAAAGACAAATCAATTTCAGTACAAAAGTTCTGCTTGAAAGCCTTGCACGGTTTTTTAATAACATCAAGTTGCCAGGATTTGTCAAAGACCTTTCTCTCTAAGAGCCACTCAACAGCAGCTAGGACAGAACGCAAGCCGAGCAGCCAGGGTGAACCCAGCGTGGCAGCTGGGCTGTAGCCCAAGACACATGAGGGCACCGGTTTGCAATTCGAACGATTCTGTTCCCAAGGAACATTTTGACACCATCTAGGTACATTTTGGGGTATTGTGGCCTCTTGAGGGGACAGCCCAGGAATATTGCCGACACCCTGCATGGTACAGGGCAGGGTCCCCAAAGAAAGAATTATTCCGACCAAAATGTCAACGGTGCCAAGGCTGAGAAACCCTGACTTAGGCTGAAACAATCTGTCAGGAATTTGGGAGTTGGGGTGACAGTCCAGGCAACCTCATCAGGTGACAATAAATAAGGACCCAATTTAGGTGTGGTGGTAGGACTGGAAACAGGAGAAGAGGTAAATAAAATATGGAATACCTACAGAACTAAATGTTTTAAAACACTTGAGAAAAATCCAAAGTGTTCACAGTACTTACAACTGTAACAGTACTGGGAATTTTTTCTCCTTAATTTTCTACATTTATTTCTATATACATTATAAATTTCCTTCTATATTTTCTAGCACATACAAGTATCATTTTATAATCACCACCCAAAACATCATAGTAAGGAACTATAAAGCTCAGCAACCAGGTGGGTGGAAATGAAACACAAGTGATACTGCTGTTTAATTCAGAGACACAGAGAGCCCCCCATCCACTGCTTCATTCCCAAACTTGACAGCAGCTAGCCAGGACTCTGGTTTTCTATTTGCATGGCAGGAACCCAGTGATTAAAGCCCTCACTGCAGCCTCCTGGGGTATGCGTAAGCAGGAAGCCAGAACTGGGGTGGGGACTGGAGTAGGAGCTGGGGTCAGAAACTGACGTGGGAGGAAGAGCAATGGCACAGCAAGCTACTCATCCACCCTCCTCTACTGGCTTTCCATATGGATGCAGGCTCATATCTTGGCTGCCTGCTTCCCGTTCAGCTCCCTGCTTGTTTACCGGGAGAGCAGTAGAGGACGGCGCAAAGCCTTGGGACCCTGAACCCATGTGGAAAATCTGGAAGAAGCTCCTGGATCCTGGCTTCAGATCAGCTACAACTGTTGCAGCTATTCGGGGAGTGAACCTTTCCAATAAAAAATAAAATCTTTAAAAATAGCATCTAAAAAAATTTGACCGAGAAACTCCAATTTGGGACATCACGTCTCCTCCCCACTCTCATCCCCTTTCTTTCTTTTTTTTTTTCAAAGACAAGAAGAGTCAGTTTTTTCTCTCCGCTGGGAAATGCCCACAACAGGCAGAGCTGGCACAGGTTGCAGACAACAGTTAGAAAACCAACTGGAGTCTCCTGAAAGGGCACCAGAGACCCAAGTGCTTGACTGCCACCTGCTGCCTCCCAGGGTGACACAGGGTGTAAGCCAGCGTCCTCACTGCCAGGCTAACTGCCCACACTTCACTGGTGCTTCCAGCTGGCACAACAGGACTAACCACCAAGAATCAAGGCAGGGTGAGTGTGGAGGGGGCGTCATTGCACAGAGACCCCTGGCCATGCTGAGGCAGCCTCAAGAAGGTGACCCATCACCTGCACTCCACCCGCCAGTCTGTTCTCTGGCTTCTCCACTCCCGTTCATATAGCTCCCACCCCAGACGGTGGGCTTAATGAAATCAGATCTCTTTTCAACTCCTCAGAGTTCTACTAAGAGTGCTTTATCTGCAACCCACTGGGGAAGCACCATATACATGGGGTGGGGGGGGAGCACATACATAAGAGAAACAGATATATAGCATATCAAAGAAAAATAAAGCATGGTGCCAGATACTCTTAGGTTCTGTGATGTCCTCCCACATCTCCACCTCCACCGCAGCGCCGGGAGGGAACGGTCACCCTGTGCTTCTATCTGCTAGGCGTCATGAGCTCCATTTGCTGCTAGCATCTGACCTGCACTGCAGCCAAACCCAAGAGAATCAGCTTCCGCCACCATACCTGTTCTTCTTAATATCATGTCATTCAATGTTCACCCACAAATGCACCCTGAGAAGTTCCCTGAGCTTACAGTGCTGAACAAAACAGGAAAGATCCCTGGCTTTGGGCCCGGCGGCATGACCTAAAGTCCTTACCTTGAATGCGCCGGGATCCCATATGGGCGCCAGTTCTAATCCCGGCGGCTCCGCTTCCCATCCAGCTCCCTGCTTGTGGCCTGGGAAAGTAGTCTAAGACGGCCCAGAGCATTGGGACCCTGCACCCGTGTGGGAGACCTGGAACAAGTTCCTGGCTCCTGGCTCCGGCCATTGTGGTCACTTGGGGAATGATTCATTGGACGGAAGATATTCTGTCTCTCCTCCTCTCTATGTATTTGACTTTGCAATAAAAATAAATAAATCTTTAAAATAAAAAAAGATCCCTGTCTTTGAGGATTTACCTGTCTAATCGGAGACACAAAATGGAGCAAAGACCTAAATAACTAAACACGTAATGTATATATTAACAATCATAGTAGCAGGGTTGTTTCCCTAATAACTGATGTTAAAGGTTTTAAGCGCAGTGTTGTTGCATAGTGGTGGATAAAGCCAAGAACACACAATGCCAGATTCCCATAAGGTTGTCAGTTCAAGTCCCAGCCTCTTTACTAACCAATCTAGTTCTCTGCTACCACACCCGGGAAAGCAGTGGAAGTTGGCCCAATCGCTTCGGCAGCTGCACCCACGCAAGAGACCTAGAAGCAGCTCTCAGTTCCTGGCTTCAGCCTGGTTCAGCACTGGACATTGCGGCCAGCTGGGGTCAGCTCTTTCAAATAAATAAATCTTTTAGAAAAAAAAAATCTTACATTTTGGGCCCGGCAGTGTGGTCTAGTGGCTAAAGTCCTTGCCTTGAACACACCGGGACCCCATATGAGCGCCGGTTCTAATCCCAGCAACTCCACTTCCCATCCAGCTCCCTGCTTGTGGCCTGGGAAAGCAGTCAAGGACAGCCCAAAGCCTTGGGACCCTGCACCTGTGTGGGAGACCCGGAAGAAGTTCCTGGATCCTGGCTTCGGATCAGTGCAGCACCAGCCGTTGTGGTCACTTGGGGAGTGAATCATGGGACGGAAGATCTTCCTCTGTCTCTTCCTCCTCTCTGTATAACTGACTTTCCAATAAATAAATAAGTCTTTTTAAAAAAAATCTTACATTTGAGTTGGCCTTTTTTATATATTTGCTTTTAATGGAAAGGTAGATTTATGGAGAAAGGGAGAGACAGAAATATCTTCCGTCCACCGGCTCACTCCAAAAGTAGCCACAACAGCCAGAGCTGAGCTGATCTGAAGCCAGGAGCCAGATTTTTCTGAGTTTCCCATGTGGGTGCAGGGTTCCGAAGCTTTGAGTCATCCTCCACTGCGCTCCCAGGCCACAAGCAGGGAGCTGAATGGGAAGTGGAGCAGCCAGGACATGAATCAGCACCCATATGGGATCCTGGTGTTTGCAAGGTGAGGATTTAGCCAATTGAGCCATCACTCCAGGTCCTTAGGTTAGGTTTATGTTTCAACTTTTATCACCAATCAACAAATCTTTTACTAAAACTCAAAATCCACCGCTTCCCTGCATTTCCTCTGCCACCAATTTCATGCAGGACATTAAGCTCAGCCAGAATTACAATCCTCACTGGCCTCCTTGCTGCCCTCTTGCCCCACCTCACACAGCTCTATTAAAATCATCATCGAGGGGCGGCTTGGGCATAGCAGGGCAAGCTGCGGCTGGCAGCACCATCCTCCCACACCACGGTCCAACTCCCGGCTACCCCACTTCAGATCCGGCTTCCTGCTAGGGTACCCGGCTAGGCAGTGTCTGAAGACAACAGTCCTTGGACCCCTGCCCACCTGGGTGGAGTTCCTGACTCCTGGCTTCAGCAAGACAGACCAGGACGTTTCTGCAGCGGCTGCCTAGTGCACACTGCCTACCTTCTGAGGGGGGGTTCTCCACGTGGCTCCCCCCGAGGGATGGAGAAGTGGAGATGAGGCGTCCCCCCTCTCCATTCTCCAACACGGGGGCTCTGGCTTCCCTGCCCAGCGCCCCCATCGGCCCCGGGCATGCCATCAGGAGCCCAGAGCAGCCTCGGAGGGCGTGCGTCCCGGGCGGGCCGGGGGCACACACACCTGCTCCAGGAGGTAGATGAGCTGGTCGCGGGCAAGCCTCTTGAGCATGGAGAAGTCCGGCAGCTCAGGGGCGTCCGGCCGATGCGGGAAGGCCATGGCGGCGGCCCCGGCGAGACGCTGGTGGCTGCGCCCGGACTTGCAGCGCGGGGTGCCCGTCTGGGACCCGCAGCCGCCGCGCACCGCGTCCCTCCCGGCGCCGGGCGAAGGAGCCCCGGCCAGCGGACACCACTCCGCCTCCCGTCCGACACTGGCCACTTCCTAGGTCTGCCGGAAATCCCTTTGATTGGAGGAGGAGCGCTGGGCGTTCCGTGAACGGGACGGCGTTCTGAAAGGGACAATCGAAAAAAGCGAAGGCAATGCGTCAACCTCGGTATCAGAGGAGCTTTTCTATATGATTATACCTAGAGCTAATGCTGAAGGAAATGCCCAATTCTCCTGGATTTCCGACCCTCCCCCCCGTTGAGCACTTGTTCGGTTTTCAAGAACTTCGTGAAAGAGGCGAAGCCAGCTCCGAGTCTGCATGGATGGCTTGGGTCTTGACTGTCAGTCATGACAAGCTGTTTGCACCAGCTTGGCCAAGAGCTGCCGACTGTGGGGATCCCTGGCTTAAAGCAGCCGGGGGTGGGACGCTGACGCGGAGGGAAGTGGACTTTGGCCAGCTGTGTTGGCAATGGTGGTGATGGGTGCACAGGTTTCATTGCACTGACACATTGTTTGAAAAGCTCCATGCTGCACGGTTAACAGGCAGGTTTTTGTGCTGAGCTTCTCCACGCCTCCAGGGGGCTTGGACCCGAGCTGACACATGGAGATGATGGCCTCCATTCCCAATGCCCCTTGAAGCAGACAAGGGAGGTGTGTGTCCTCCGGGAGCTGCTGTTGTACAGCTTGCCAGCAGCCATCAAACTTGGTCACCACACCGCTGAGGCGCCGTACCACCTGCTGCCACAGCTCTCCAGCTGCAAAGGAGCCGTGTCACCTGTGCTCCGCAGTGAAGACCCTCTTCACCCAGGGCGGTGACATCCTCAAACAGGAGTGCCTGTCAATGGGGTCATGGCAGTTCTACCACCCAGCTATACTGCAACCTCCCAGAAGGGCAGTATCCTTCGACAGAAATGCCTGCCAATGTAGACCTGGGCAGTTCCACTACCACAGCCTCCCAGGTAATCAGGGCCAGTGACATGAGCTGGGTCAGTGACAGAACAGAACAGAACAGGGCTGGAGCAAGTCCAGGCACATTGGCTGAGGATAGGATGGACAGGCAGAGATAGCAAAAGGCTGGCTTGCTGGCTGTGGTGTCCCACAGCCATTTCTTCATTCATCCACACTGGGCTGTGGATCTACATTTCAAAGGGGGCAAAGTGGATGACAAACTGGAAATATAGGTATAGGCTTTAGAACATCCAAGTGTGATAACAGTGATACGGAGTTTTGGGGTTTTTTTAAGCGTTTGCTTTTTATTATTTATTTATTGGGGCCAGCACTGTGGCCTAGTGGGTAAACCACCACCTATTATGACACCAACATCCCATGAAAGCACCATTTCCAATCCCAGTGGTGCCACTTCCAATCCAGCTCCCTACTAGTGGTCTGGGAAAGCTGCTGAAGATGAACCAGGGGCTTCAGCCTGGCTCAGCCCCACTTGGTAGTGGATAATCTTACTTTCAAAGAAATCTTAAACACTAAGTAGAATGCTCTACACAGCGCTCTGCTGGGGATCCCACATTCCATCTTGTTTAATTCTCCAAGGTTCACACACCACCATACCCTGGAGACCAGCACGCAACAGAGACTGCATTTTGCTTTATTTTTCTACACATGAGGAAATAACCAGTTGACTAGGCAATTCCAGAACTGCTAGTGTTCATTGATTAAGAAGGAATGAGGCCAGAAGGTAAACTATTCACTTCCCCTCGGATACATATTGCACAAGTATCACAAAAACATCCAAGACATGCAAACTTGAGCCTGCACAAGGAGGGTGACTGGGGGCAATGCACAGGGGTCAGACTGGGAGCAGGGCTTTGCAAAAGCTCCAATCCACCCACACAGCATTCCTGGCACCTCCTTCACTCCCAGGCGGCCAATCCACAAGCAGAATCCCAGGCAGTTTCAGACAGCCTTGTCCACCGTGTTCCATAGCCGTTTCCATGGGCTGGCCCCTGCTCAAACTCTGTATAGGAAGTTTCCATTGCTGTCATAGAACTCCCGCCCCCTCTGCACTACTTTGCTGCTAAAGTTCTCACTGTGAACCTCCCCTCCTTCCAGCTCTTCCGGCACCTTGCTGCTGGACAGCTGATGGTCACGCGTGGAGGACTTTGGGAACTCTCTCTGCCAACCCAAGGCTGCAGTGCCAGGCACCAAGCTCTCCTGCTGGCCCCGGTCGCCTTGACTCCGCCCCTTCTGTCTCCTCGGGGCACCTGTATCAGGCAGATTTGCCTTCACCACCCTCAAAGCCTTGCCCGGACCCTGACCCCGAGCTGAGGTTTCATCTCCTGGCACCGGGCTAAGGCTGGCCAGGAGTGGCTTTACTGCATCCACAGGGCCCTGGAGCTGCAGTACCGACTGCGCCAGCCCAGCTTTCTGAAGGACTTTCTGATCCTGCTTCAGCTTCTGCTCCAACAAGGGTACAAACTTGCTTTTTAAAACCCTTCGTATCACATCGGGGCTGACACCAAAGCCTTCAGCCAACCTGGGAACTGACCAGCACTCTGTAAATTCTTCATGTAAATACCTGTGGGGAAAAAAAAAGAACAGGTGCTTAAGTTGCCAAGTCTCCTATCAGAACATCTACTGATAACACTGGTGATAAGCAAGAGGATGCTTCAGGAGTAGTGGGGACGAAGCCCCACCTGTGCCCATTACACAGCCATGTTCCATTGCTGTGTACCATCAGCAGCAGTGGCCTTCACCTAGTGGCAGTGGGAACACATCCCACTGCAGTCTAACACCTGTTGTGGGTCCTGGGAATGAAGGAGTGACCTTCCAGAGCACAGAACAGTCACCCTGGGATGACTGTCAGAGCAGGATGCAGTGAGAGCCCCAAAAGGGAAATACAGGGATGGGCAACCGAGTCATCGCCTGGCGTGAGGCAAGTCCCTGCTCAAGCAAGCATGGGCGGCCACTTGGCCTGTGGTGCATGGAGAACATGTGCCTGGGAACACGAGCCTGCTTCTTGGGCCTCAGGTGTATTAACCATCAGAACAGAGGGGATAGGCTAAACAGAAAGGCTGAAAAAGCTGTGGCTCCTGTCATCAGACAGCTGCCTGCAGGACTAGGAGGGGTTCCAGACTCACAGATTCCTTTACCCTCCACCTCAAGTCAGCCATGCTGATGAAAATGGAAAGCGGGTCAGACAGGCATCTTGAGATCCAGCAACTCTACTTCTGTGAGCAGCAGAGATGCGAGAAGACACACACACACACAAGATCTCTGATGCAGAACTGCAGGAACGAACCATCACAAACCCCAGGAAAACACACTCTGGGTGACCATACATGGATGAGAAGGAACCCAGTAGTTTTCTAAAATGGAAACAAATGATCCACTGAAATCCAGGAAAAAGATTTCTCATCTGTTCCTTTCTTATGATTCAGAAGATAAAAATAAATATTTAGATTCTTACTTGCTTGTATATGCGTATGGACACCTGAAACACTCAAAAACTGAAAAAAACAAAACTGTAGCCATAGGCTTGTGAGCATTGGGAACCAACATGAAGACAGGATGGAGAAGAGGGGTTCCTGGCACATATTCTCCAGGTGTCTGGAAAGACACACCCTTGTTCCTTTAACCACATCCACACCTGTCTGGGTGACAATAATGTGGACATGATGCAGTGGCCCCAAAATGTTACCATGGCAACACTGGAAGCATCTGCAGTGCAGCACACTGCTGGCTTTGTTGCGAACCAAAAAATTGAGGGGAAGACTCCTGCCATGAGAAGTTCAGTGTGCGCAGGGAGGTGTGACACCCTTCCAAAATGTGGGAAGGAAAAGGATCAGAAAGAGGAAGTGCAAGAGAAGGCCACCTTGTCAGGACCCGTGGGCAGCAGCTGAGCTGCTGGGACCCATCCCCTCAGAATTCAGGCATACCAAGTGTACAGCAAAAATATCTCTGCACTGAAAAAAAAAAAAACTGTACCCACAGAAATTTAGTGGGACAAATAATCATCAGTGTGTTACAGACAACACATCACGGCCTGGTGCAGTAGCTTAATGTCTCGCCTTACATGCGCCAGGATCCCATATGGGTCACCGGTTCTTATCCTGGCAATCTTGCTTCCCATCCAGCTCCCTGCTTGTGGCCTGGGAAAGCAGTTGAGGACGGCCCAAAGCCTTGGGACCCTGCACCCGCGTGGGAGACCTGGAAGAGCTCCTGGCTTCGGACAGTCACAGCTCTGGCTGTTGCAGCCACCTGGGGAGTGAATCAAGACCTGTCTCTTCTCTATATTTGGTTTCCAATAAAAATAAAATAAATGTTTGGGCCCGGCGCGGTGGCGCAAGTGGTTAAAGGTCCTCGCCTTGCACGCCCGGGATCCCATATGGGCGCCGGTTCTAATCCCGGCAGCCCCGCTTCCCTTCCAGCTCCCTGCCTGTGGCCCGGGAAAGCAGTCGAGGACAGCCCAAAGCTTTGGGAACCTGCACCCGCGTGGGAGACCCGGAAGAGGCTCCTGGCTTCGGATCGGCATAGTATCGGCCCGTTGTGCTCACTTGGGGAGTGAATCATCGGACGGAAGATCTTCCTCTCTGTCTCTCCTCCTCTCTGTATATCCGCCTTTCCAATGAAAAAATAATAAAAAATAAATCTTTAAAAAAAAAAATAAATAAAATAAAATAAAATAAATGTTTAAAAAAAAACATATCACAATTTTTTAAATTTAATTTTTAAAGATTGATTTGTTTGGGCCCGGTACAGTAGCCAAATGGCTAAAGTTCTTGCCTTGCACATACCAGGATCCTATGAGCACTGGTTTGCATCCTGGCTGCCCTACTGCCCTTCCAGCTCCCTGTTTGTGGCCTGGGAGAGCAGTTGAGGACAGACCAAAGCCATTGAAAAAAAATGTTTGCTTTTCATTATTTTTTTTTTTTTTAAAGATTTATTTTTATTGTTTTTTTCATTGGAAAGGCGGATATACAGAGAGGAGATACAGAGAGGAAGATCTTCCATCCGATGATTCACTCCCCAAGTGAGCCGCAACGGGTCGATACTATGCCGATCCGAAGCCAGGAGCCTCTTCCGGGTCTCCCACGCGGGTGCAGGGTCCCAAAGCTTTTTGGGCCGTCCTCAACTGCCTTCCCAGGCCACAGGCAGGGAGCTGGAAGGGAAGCGGGGCTGCCGGGATTAGAACCGGCGCCCATATGGGATCCCGGGCGTGCAAGGCGAGGACTTAACCACTTGCGCCACCGCGCCGGGCCCAGCTTTTCATTATTTTTTAAAAGATTTTATTTATTCTTATTAAAAAAGCAGATTACAGAGAGGAGAGACAGAGAGGAAAAATCTTCCATCCACGGATTCATTCCCAAAGTGGCAGCAACAGCTGGGGCTGCGCTAATCCAAAGCCAGGAGCCAAGAGCCTCTTCCAGGTCTCCCAGGCAGGTGCAGGATCCCAACTGCTTTCCCAGACCACAGGCAGGGAACCGTATGGTAAGCGGAGAATCCGGGATACGAACCAGGCCCATATGGGATCCCAGCAGATGCAAGGTGAGGATTTAGAGACTAGGCTAATGCACCAGGTCTAACACATTACAATTTTTAAAAAATATTTTTATTGGAAAGTCAGATTTACAGAGAGAAGGAGAAACAGAGAGGAAGATCTTCCATCTGTTGATTCATTCCCCAAGCAGCCGCAATGGCCAGAGCTGTGCCAATTTGAAGCCAGGAGCCTCTTCCGGTTCTCCAAGTGGGTACATGGTCCCAAGGCTTTGGGCCACCCTCAACTGCTTTCCCAGGCCACAAGCAGGGAGCTGGATGGGAAGCAGGGCCATTGGGATAGAACTATGGGATCCCAGCCCATGCAAGGGGAGGACCTTAGCCACTAGGCCATCACACCAAGCCCTACATCACAATTTTAAAGTGACTCCTTTTAAAGGTTTTCCAAGATACAGATCCTTTCTTCAGAAAAATGCTCAGAGACACAGAACCAGAACTGGAAGCCCTAACTCTGGGCCATCATGTGGGCCAGCACTGCTGCTCAGTAGGTAAAGCTGCTGCCTGCAGTGCCAGCATCCCATATGGGCACCGCTTTGTGTCCCAGCTGCTCCACTTACCATCCTGCTCTCTGCTAATGTGCCAGTAAAAGCAGCAGAGGATGACCCGAGTGTATGGGTCCCTGCAACCACATGGGAGACCCTGGCACAGCTCCTGGCCTCAACCTGGCCCAGCACTGGTCATTGCAGCCTTCTGGGGAGCGAACCAGCAAAGGGAGGAACTCTTCCTTTTTTTTTTCTTCTCTATGTAACTCTTTCAAATAATATAATAAATCTTTTTAAAAAGCAAACAAAAAAACGCAATTACCAAAAAAACAAACAAAAACAGTAACAGAGAAACACTGTGATGACATAGCATTCAGAAATTAAATGTTGAGGTCTTTGCAATCTATGATTTTAGAATTTAAGCAAAAATTAACCAATTGCAACATATTAAACACTACTAAATTTAGATGCCAGGTTTATGGAAACCTAACCTACTACTCTATGTTCTATCAGAAGATTTCACTGATTTTAAGTGTGAGGCAACACTGGCTTGCAGGCCCTGCGTGGGCTCTGTTCACACTGTGGGTTCCATGTCTGCTGCTGGGTTTTTGTCAGTGTCCTCTGACAACCAGCACCAAGCATGCCAAGTGGGGTCCCCAGCATCTTCCTGAGGGTGCTGCTTCCCATCCGGCCCTCCCATGGTCATTGTGGGAATTTGGGGGAAGTGAAAAAGCAGCTGAAAGCTATCTCCCTGTCATTCTGCCTCTTAACTATGTGAAAATAAACACATTTTCCCCAAAAATTGATTTTGTAAAAATATAAAAAATTTTTTTAAAAAGCGCTACCAGGTGTACTAGATCCTACTAACCTGCATCTGTCATCTCAATGTGGGGTCCCCCCAGTCTTACCGGATCTGATCCATGGCTTCCCACGTCAGGGTCCTGGGGGGGGCCCCAGGTGCCTCCATTTGCCTCCGAAGTCTCTGGAACCGGATGGCTTTTTTCTGTCGTTTCAGGGTGCTGGGAGAGAAAACCAACGGCAGAAGCCATACGTGGAAGCCAGGCGGGGTTTTGTTTTTTTGAAGAGCCTGCTTGGAGCCGAACTTATCACAGCGGGCGTCCACAAGGGCCGAGGGTTGCCGCGCTGTGCACCCCTGGAATGGAACACCTGCCCGCGAGCACGCCCAGTCTACACAGAAAATGATGCGCTGAGTGACCAGCGAGGCCACCTGCGGTCCCCAGGAGACCCAACAACCCCCACCCCTCCTCTGCGCTCTGACTCGGGGGGACAAAACACGGGGGGCGGCTGCGGAGGCCCCGACGGGTCAGCGGCCTGGGGTGTCGGGGCCGCCAGCGCCGGCTTCAGGCCGAGCGCCCGAGGACGAGGCGCTGGTACCTCTCCAGCTCCTGCAGCTCCCGTTCCTCAGGCTCCCAGTCGGAATCGGGGTCCGGCTCGCGGCCGACGGGGCCCGGGCCCGTCACCGCCCGGGTCGCGAACCCGCAGCGAGACAGGGCCGCGAGTCCGCGCCGGCCCAGCAGGGCATTCAGTGCAGCCGCCATGTCGACGCGCCCTGAGCTTGTGCTGCTCCGGAAGCCAGCGGGCGGGTCCGGAAGCGGGAGGACCACGTCGCACGTCGGGCGGGCTCCCGGGGTTGGGAGGAATGGGTGGCACCTGCTCGTTTACTCTCTGCGCGCTCTGGCGCTAACTGTACGGCGAGGGGAGGGAAGCGGGGGGGATTACCAAATGAGGTACAGGACGCGCCTGGAAAACGACATAAACTTTAATAAAAAGATTCAGCTGCCCAAAGCCGCCCGTCTGCCCCAGGCCTGATGGTTCCCAGCACCGCGGCGGGGAGGGCGTCCCCCTCGGCCTTCTCCCGACGGCTGCAGCCCGGTGCGCACTCGCCCCACGCCGCCCCCACGGTCCAGACCCATCACCCAGCGAGGAAACAGCAAGTTAGGGCGCAGAGATGGAGCGCATGGCCGGCCGCGGCTCCTATTCTTCGCCCTTCCCGAAACCATCTTAGGGAGTTGATTTCGTCTTTTTGGTGTCTTTATGTCGGGGGCCTGGCCCAGGGCTCTTACAGCTGGAGGCCGGTGGCAATGGTTCATTGCCTCTGGTCGGGGAGCCTCTCCTGTGGGCGTGCTTCCTCCAGAACAGGCTGACTTGATGGGCAGTCTCTCTCTGCCTGCTATTTCACCAGTGCTGGCTGATGCGGAAGAGGGCGCTGGAACGCTGCTGCATCGGGGCAGAGGCGCGATAGAGGCTGAGCGTTGTGGTGGCCAAGGGTTCAGAGCTTAGCATGGAGGGCAAAGTGTGTCCAGTCCACGACTCACATGCCAGTCTCTCTGGGTGCAAGAAGTAGCCTTGCTTGGGGGTTAAACTGGGCGGCACTGACCCAGACAGGGCACGGTTTATGGCTTCTAGCCTTCTGCTGGCGTGGCCTTCTGTGTTGGAAACATGGATGGGTCCCTCTGAGTGGGTACTGGAGGGACTGAGGTCACCTCTTTCCCACCTATTATCCACGCGAAAGGCACGATGTTCCATGCCACCCACCACCACCACCAGCTCTACCACATCACACGGGGATCCATAGTTGCTTTGTTTGTTTGTGGGTTGCCCAGGGCTGTAACCCTGCTCTCCCCTGCCCCCAACTCCCACTAGGGCTGTGGTGCATAAAAAGGAGTCAGTGAACAAGCCCCCACTGCACCCCATCCTGGGGTCCATCAGTTCCTGCTGTAAGTGCCGTTGCTATGTCTGGGGGGCATCCCATCTGGAGACTCAGGAGACCCGAAGCTACTTGTAAATACTTACTGCTGGTGAGCCGCATTCGGGTGCTGGAAACACAGTGCCTCCCGAGTTGCTTCATTGGCAGTGAGCAGGGGCTGATGCCTGCTGGGTCTGCTAGCCAGCTGAAGTTCTTGGACTGCAGGTGGCAGCGGGGCTGGTGTGGGGTGGTGGTGTTCACATTCGACAGTGGCCCTAAGATCCTGGGGGTCAGTTCGTGGGTCCGAACTGGATGCAGGAGGTGAGGAGGGACCTGCTTTGCGATGGCTCCTGTCAGGAGCACCAGTGGGACCAGGTTCACAGTTTGCAGTTCCTGACCACTAGGCCCGTCCTGGTGAGATCTAGGCTGGAGGAGAAGAGTGGCCATTTAACCACACCACACACATGCATGCATGGGCATGGGAGGCTGGGAGGAGTGCGTCGGCAGAGAAGGGGACCTAAAAGGTCTTGTCTAGGCCACAGCCCACTCCACAGCCAAGAGGACGCAACAGGTCTGCTACCAGCCCTGAGAACAGTGAACACAGCAAGACTGATGACCTAAGACTGTTTACTCATCTCCCGTTAGAACCAGGACATGGGCAGTACTCAGTAGAAAATTGACACAGCAGCCACTGAGGTGGGGAGATGACGGGTGACCTTATTCTATGTCAGTCTTGAGTCTAAGGTGACAGTTAAGACACAAATATAAAGAGCAAATCTCTGGTAATTGGCAGGGTCAGGGACTGCATTTTGGTGGTTGTTAATGCCAAAGAAGAGGGCTCTCCTGGGCTCCATGGACAGATAAACATCATATCAACCTGCTTTGGTGTGACTATCACCACATGCTCTCCCTACAGCCCTGGTGCTTGCGCTGGGAGGGCGGAGGCTCGGCAGGGACCCTCACCCGGTACTCATGCAGCCGTCTCTGGCTCTGCTGGCTGGGGTGCAGCATGCGGGTGAGCTGCTGGACCACACCCATGCTCCGGATAAGGGTCTCCCTTTGCATAAGGGCCTTCATGCGCTCCAGCTCCTCCTCTTCCACAATTTCTTGGGGTTGCATAGTGTCCAGGTATACAGGAACCAGCTATGAGGGACACAAGCGTGAACTGCAGGTTCTCCAAGAATGCATCACAGACCTGTGGCCGGGGGAGTCACTGGGCATCCGCACTCTCACACATACATACACAGCTGCCACACAGGCTCCCTTTGCTGTTCATTCTCTCACCTCCAGTTCCCAAAGGTCAGATGCCATTACTGATTAGGCACTCCTCTCCCATGTGCGAGGGGAAGTAGGAACAGCAGAGTCCCATCCCTAGTAGTGCCCACCCTTTGGCCTGCAGGAAGGGATCAGCCCCCAACGCCCTGACACCTCTTTCTCCTGGATCCGTTTCCTGAAAGCCAGATGGGTGGCAAAGCCCCGAGGGCCCGGCTTGGCTCGGCTCTTCTCCCCGGCGGATTCCCCTTGGTTCTGGTCCCTGCTTTCCTTTCGCCTTCTAGTGCCCAAGGGGTCATGCTGTTCCTGCTTAAGGCGGATCTCTTCCAGCTGCTGCCTGATAAGACGATGTGGCTTCAGACATGGGAGAGAGCATGCTGGGGGGTCAAGGGAAGACCAGGGGTCAGGCAGCGGAGGGGTTGGGGAGAAAGTTAGAATCTGTGCTGGACACTCAGCAGCCAGGGTCATCAAGCTTCTCTCTCTCACTGCTGTGGGCATGAGGGTTCCCTGCCTACTCCAGGTATGGAGGAGCACACAGGGCAATGTACCTGGCACACTCCTCCCTGGCCTTGGAGGCGGCTGTCTCCTGGAAGAGGGAACCATTGTGCTTGAAGAAGGGTGCGTACTTCTCCGTGTCGGGTCCAGGATAGATCCTCCGGTACCCCCCGAGATGAGAGTCCTCGTATCGCTGCTGGTCCAGCATGGCAGAATGGGATGACTCGATGTGTTCTCGCCTATAGAGATCAAGTGCAGGGGAGGCTGCAGGAACCTCCCCTTCGGACCATGAGAGCAAGGCTTCTGGGCCAGGCCAGAGCCTGCCCCACTGCATGTGCGATTTGTCAGATTTCTGGTTTTAATAGGTGTCATGTGAACACCGGCTGGGGTCCTGGTGCTCTGCCTCTGATCCAGCTTCCTGACTATGTGCCTGAGAAAGCAGCAGAAGACGGCCTCAGTGCCTCAGCTCCTGCCTCTCTACTTGGGAGTCCCAGATGGAGCTCCTGGTTCCAACCTGGCCCAGGCGCAGCCAACTGTAGCTATCAAGGGGAGTGAATCAGAGAATAGAAGGTCTCCCTCTATCTGTGTGCATGTGTGTAACTCTGACATTCAAATAAATAAAAATCTTTTTTTTTTCTTTTTGAGGTGGGGGAAGGCAGATGTATTGAAAGAAGGAGATACAGAGAGAAAGAACTTCCATCCATTGATTCACTCCCCAAGTGCCTGCAACAACTTGTGCTGAGCCAACCCGAAGCCAGGAGCCAGGAGCCAGGAGCTTCTTCCAGGTCTCCCATGCAGGAGCAGGGTCCCAAGGTTTTGGGCTGCCCCCGACTGCTTTCCCAGGCCATGGGCAGGAAGCTGGATAGGAAGTGGAGCAAATGGAGCACGAATCAGTGCCCATACAGGATCCAGGTGGATACAAGAGGACTTTTTTTTTTTTTAAGGAGTAATACATATTTACTACAGAAAACTGTGGCAAAAATGATTGCAACCTCCTGTGACTTTACCGCATATGGTACATTGTCCGTGAGCACAGCATCTAGGGCTGGACCTCCTGTGTTGAAATCCTGGCTTTGCCTCTCACTAGCAATATGCCCACTATCAATCACTCTTGCTCTTCTTCAAAAATGCAGCCACATGGCAGTACTTTGAAATGGCTGCCTCATGTACAATTATCCCTGTGTTTATGTAGTCCACTAGTTCCCAACCACTTGTCCTCCTTGAAAGACACAGTCCGTGATATGGAGAGGTGAGGCAGACAGACGGTCCAATCTCATGAGGATACACACAGAATCAACAGTGGTCCTTGAGCTCCATTCATCACACACACACCTGCTAGGCCCAGAGACCCTCAGGGGGAACACAGGCAGGGCAGTGCCAGGAAGTTCTAGGAATCACCATGAATCTATTCCAGTTCATTTGTATGTGTCATTCACAAGGTCTGACTTTTGTATTGGAAACATAACCATGTTTGTGAACCAATTATGAAAGTGAAACAACCATGGGTGACCAATGATGACTCATAAAATTCCCCTATTGTTTTAACAACCAAACTTGTTTTCTAGATCTCATTAGTAAAGTTTCCCAGGAGACAGTTTGTAGAGGGAGCTTTGTTTAAAAAAAAATTCATAAAATCACATGCTAATATGAGAATAACTCAAATACACGGCTAAGCAGAGGGCACACTGTGTGAAAGTCAAGCCACTTATGCCACCTGAATACCCAGACACATGAGCTTCTAGACATGGCTCTTAGCTTCTTCAGTTCTCGGGAGCACTGATCATTCCCCAAGGAGCAAAACTGGGCAGCTGGGAGAAGAGGAGGCAAAAGAATATCATCTTCCTTTTTTCTTCCCCCTTGTTTCTCTATTTGTATTTTTTTTTGAGAGGCAGAGAGAGTGAGCTGTCATCAGTGGATTCATTCCCTAGATGCCTGCCCTGAAGCCTAGAGCCGTGGAAGCCCATCCCCGTCTCCCACAGGGGAGGAGGGGATAGGGATCCAGGAGAGCTGTCGCTGCTTGCCAAGGTCAACATTTGCAGGCAGCTGGAGTCAGGAGTGCAGCCAGCTGGCAAACCCAGGTACTCTATTACGGGTTGCGAGCATCTTAGCCACCAGGTCAGGTGCCTGCTCCTGGCTCTATTTTCTGTTTATGATATATGCTGTATGATTTTCTCTGCTAAAAATTGGTCTAATTAGACCCCACACCATTGCATTCTCTCTCTCTCTCTCTTTAACTTTGGTTCTTTTCCCTCAGTTGTGTCTTTGTTGTTCTTTTACTTACACTCCCTAGGCTTACACTCTAGGGAGAATACACACAGGGGACACACAAGGAGACAGGGCAGACAGCCGACACACCTGGGTTCCCGTGGCAGCGGGTGGCACTGGAACAGCCGCTCCTTAACCCGCCGCTTGTCCTCCTCGATCACTTTCTTCTTGTCGCAGCCCCGGAGGTTGACAAGCGTCATGGCGTCACAGAGCAGTGCGTCCTTCACCTCGCGGTCCAGGCGAGAGTCCGTGGTGAAGCTGGGAGAGTGGTTGACCTGCCGGGTGGGGCTGCTCGTCACCCCCCTGCTCCAGAGACCAGGCCTGGGGAGCCATTTTTCTGCCAAGGGCTGTTTGCCGGTGACTACCAAATGATTGGCTTGAAAATTAGCTTGCTGTGGGAGTCCCTCCTGTGGTTGCCTTGGCAGGGTCAGACCCAATCACTTCCACTTCATGGCCCTTCACAGTCCTTGGGTGCAGTGTTTCCTACCGCTGTCTAGACTGCTTGAGCAGCTGGGACTCTCTTTCCAGGCCCTTCCCTCCACGGCCTCAGCTAAGGAAGCTGACGGCAATCCCTCCAGTTGGCAAAAGCAACTGGACGCTGTGGCTTATGGTCCAGCTGTGGTCCAACCAGAGGCCACAGCTCACACCCACCCTTCCCCCTTGGAGGGGCTCCCACATCCCCCATTTTCTATCCTCTCCCCGGTGTCCTCCATAAGGCCCCACCTCAGGGCCTCGGTTCTGGCCACACTCGGGAGAAGCCGCACCTCCAGCAGCCAGGGCTTCAGCTTGTGGTCCAGCAAGATGTCAAAACCCAGGATCTCAAAGCAGGCACATGTACCTCCGCTCAGGTACTGGGGAAAACAGGTGCGGTAGTTGTGGCGCAGGACCGAGTGGGCTGAGATGACGGTTTTGATGATGATGTCCTCGATGTCCCCCCACAGTTCCCGAGGCTCGTAGCTGTGCTCCCGCAGCCAGGTGTTGAGTGTCGACAGCTTCCTGTGGGGCCCAGTGCTCATAGAGGCAGGCTACACTCCAGGCCACTGGGGCCTGGCCGCAGGCAGCAGCCTCTCTGACATCGGCCCACAGTATGAGCCTGGGCCCCAGGCTGCCGAGGGCTGCTAGAGTTAAATCCAAGGCCCCAGGCTGGGAGCTGCACTTAAGAGCTCAGGCACAGGGCAGGGGTCTGTGAAGGCAGAGTTTCCTGGAGCTGCTTCTGAGGGGCTGAGGAGGTAGGGAGGAAACAAAAAACAAAAAAGGCAGCGGGGAAGTACCTCTTACTGCCCATAGCATCATCCCGCACAAAATTCTCATTGTGTTTGTTGATGGCATAGTTGGTCAGGTGCATACAGACGTCCTCCTGTGAGGGACAGCCCTTCTGGCTCAGCCCTGGGCCCCATGGCAGTCTTTTTGCCACCCACCCCTACCTCACTCCCCACACAGGACCACTTTCCCCACCCCACCCCCGCTAGGACGGTCCTCATTGCCTTGCTTTCTCCCTCTCCCAGTCTCTCTCTCTCCCAGTCTCTTTCTCTTTCTCTCTCCCCCAGTCTCTCTCTTGCTCCCTCCCAGTCTCTCTCTCTCCCAGTCTCTCTCTCCCTCTCCCAGTCCCTCTCTCTCTCCCAGTCTCTCTCTCCCTCTCCCAGTCTCTCTCCCTCTCCCAGTCTCTCTCTCTCTCCCAGTCTCTCTCGCTCTCTCCCAGTCTCTCTCTTTCTCTCTCCCTATCACGCCTTCCTGGAATTCAAGCGCTAGTGGCAGTAGGGGAGAGAGGGGTTTGCTGCTTGGTCCCCTTACCAGGTTGTTGGAGCTAGGCTCCATGTAGGGCATGGTGGCGAAGCGGGCCAGACCCTCCTCGTACATGAAGATGCGGAGGGGGTCGCATGATGTGATCAGGACATAGACACGCATGTCAAACTTGAAGCCGTCAATCAGGAAGGGCTGAGAGGAGGCACAGCCAGGGGGCCGGACCATGATTCCACAGTGGGCCTCCATCCGGCTTTAGGGGTTTCACACACACCTAACCACTCATTCTCAACCAGGCTGGGCAGGGTCCATCTTGTTCTCAGGCAGCCAATAAGGGAATGGGCACAGACTAGGTAGAAGCTGGCAAAAGGCTACCTAGCTAAGTGAAAGAGCAGAGTCAAACCCAGACCTGCTTCCTGCTTCGGTGGGAGCCTAAAAAACCCATTTCCTCCAGGGGCTTAGAGACATGAGGAGGTGCCCCAGGGCTGGGGGCGGGGCCTGTGGTCACCTTGGAAATGTATTGCTGACAGATCATATGTTCCCCCGGCTTGATGTCCCGAGGATTCCGAGTGATGAAGATGCCGCGTCCCTGGCAGCCACTGTCGGGCTTGCAGATGTAAGTGCGAGTTTTTCGCTGGCGACCATAGGACTGGAAGTCCCCATAGCTATGGGTAGGCAGGGGCTGCTCAGAAGGGCCACGGTGCAGCCCCCCTGTCTCCAGACAAGGCAGGGGCTTTGTGGCACCTTCCGGCTAGCTAGTCCAATCTCAGCCCGGAGCCCCTGCGTTCCCATTCATGTTTCTTTTGACCAGCTGCCATGTCCTCATTGCCCACTGCCTCCCTGCTAAAGCCCAGGGGGTGGGGGTAGGGAGAACTCAGGTGCCAGCTGGGAGCCAGGCTCCACTCACTCGGCGGGGAGGCACCAGGTGCGGGGGAAGATGCAATACTCGGTAGGGTAGAGTTTCTGCATGCGGTTGAGGTTCCGCGCCAGCAGGTCTTTGCGGCAGATTTCTGTCATGCCAGGGAAGTGGTTGATTTTCTGAAACAGGCACAGGTGGTTCTATTACCCCTAGCTGCCCCCCCCCCCCCGCCCAAATCCCAGGACTCAGTTAGGAAACTGTGCTCAGTTTCCTAATACAAGAGCAATGAGGGAGAACTGCAAGACTCCGGCATCTCACAGAGAACAGACTTCTCAGCCTCTCCTGACACAGCCACACCAAAGTCAGGAAATGAGGGGCAGATGTGGACCCTGGGGATACCATCTGACTTCCCTCAGGACACCAGCACTAGTCCCTTAGCGTGAGGAAACAAGCCAGCCTGAGGTCTGGAAGATGACATTTCTCAAAGGACACTGGGGAAGGGAACCCTGGGAACCAGCTGCAGACCCACATCCTGGGCGCCCAGCAGACATGGCATTGCCAGGGCACCTCATGGAACACCTGCAGCCCCAGCCCTGTGCAATAACCCTGTGTGGCATCACAGTGGCACTTGGGTCATGACGGACCATGGATCTGGGAGGGGCCTTGCCTGAATTGAAGTCACCCAGGACATTTCACTGCCTTAGTTCAGGTGAACCCACAGGGGCCTCCACTGCGGGACTCAGCACCTCATTCAGCTGCATGGGGACTTCTCTAGCGTCACTGAGGCAGTCACATGCCTCTGGTGGACCCCCAGCCTATCTTCCCTACCTGCTGGCAGCCAGAGACCCACCTGGACCCTGAGGAAAGTGCTTAGGTGGCCGGCCCATCCACTGGCCCCACCTGTTTTAGCTTGGATGCTGCCCCTCTCCACCCCCTTGTCTGCCCCCTAAGTTGGGCTCATTACCCATCCCAGATGCCACAAGGGGTGCACAGCAGATACTGCCTTCTGACATCAGGAGACCCCGGGTGTGTGTCTTCTGCCGACATATGGGAGCATGGCCACAGAGGGACTGCCTTGGGCGTGGGGATGGGGGTGGCACGGGAGTAGCCACTCTGGATCTCAGACTAGGACTAGGACCAGGACCAGGACGTGGGTACCTGAAACCTCTTCATTTCCATGACTCGCTCGAGTGACACAGAACAGTCTGTCCAGTACACAGTCCACTCTTCCTCATCTCCCACCTCCTTCAGGCCACATATCTGGGCTGCCCGTCGCACTGCAGAGACACAGAGGTCAGGGGTGCTAACAATGACAACATGCGGGATGGATCAGGGATGGAGGGTAGGGCTGACGACCCCAGCTGGGGTCAGTGTTGTGGCTTAGCTACCAAGTGGCAGCCCTCAGATCAGGCTGGCAGGGCGCTCCCAGAACACCCATGGAGGAAAGCAGAGATAACCTCTACTCCTGTCAGGCCTGGGGCTGGTCTGAGAACTGACCCCAAGTGGGGGGACCCTGCTGACACTACCCACTCTAGGTGGCCTCTGGCACAGATGCCAGTGGGAACAGCAAGGGAGGCAGGAAGGCTGCAGACATAACTACTGTGTGCTGTGTGTGTTTACGACTGAAGTCCCTCCAAACTTCCTTAAAGGGGTCAGCATTGAGGCACAGAGGGAGACCGTGACATTCTATTTGAGTGCTGGTTCCAGGTACGAGTCCTGGCTTCTCCAGTTCGGATCCTGGAAGTGGCCTGGGAAAGCAGCAGAGGATGGCCCAAGTGCTTGGGTCCCTGTGTTCATGTGGGAGACCCAGATGGTTTTCCAGGTCCTGCCCTCAACCTGATCCAGCTCTGGTGATTATGGTCATCTGCAGAGTGAATCAGTTCCCTTAAAAATGGTTTTAACCCTTTGTCATCCCTTTTCTCGCCTGGAAAAGGGAGCAGTGGCGGCCACTGGCTTTCCTCATTACTAACTACAGAGGTACCCACCCTATTGCCAGGAGTAACTTGGACTTAACCACTTGCGCCACCGCGCCGGGCCCACCAGCCAGGCCCGCCAGGAGTAACTTGGAACAGTCAATTCCTCATTGCCGAAGGCAGAGCCTGGGGCACCGGGGAAGATCCAGAGGATGGAACCTGGGGCGGGGGGGTTTGGCGCAGCACCTTGCAGTGGTGGGAGCCATGGGCTGGGTGCTTACCACTCTCGTATTTGCAGCCAGACAGATTGATAGCCAGGGGTCTGCAGTGGAGGAAGGGGACTAGATCAGGCAGACGGAGAGATGGACAGAACCCTGGCCAGCAGGCACCGCAGGCAGAGCCCTTGGCTGGATTCAATGTACAGCTCACTGAGACCAGGGTTGTGGAGACAGGCTGATGGGTCGTGATGAAGCCAGCCCAAGAGCAGTTCTGCATTTTGCTTCTATTGCAACCGGTGTTTTTCCCGTTTTAAAGGCTCACAGGAGGCCTTGGACCCCAGCCCGCCCACTGAAGGGAGACTCTTGGGAGGCGGATGGGTGAGGGGTCCAGGGACTCATTACCTGCGTTTCCGCCTTCTCCTCCTCCTCCCAGCTTCGAAGTCGTTGTTAGGGGTTATGATTTTCTTGGCTACAATGGATAAGGGAATTCTATTCTCCAGTGCCTTATAGTTTTCTTTCAGGAGCACCTGTGGGGGAGGGTGAGGAGGGATGGGGGCTTCCACTTTGATGCATTCTTCCTCCGAGTCCTCTTCCTCAGCATAGTCTTCCTCGGATTCACTGGTCTTACAGGTGCTTGGCTCCATTCTGCTAGACTCTGAGGGAGGAGGGGCAAACGCATCATCCTAGGGGAGGGGAGTTCAGATGGGGTCCACCCCAGAGACTTGTGAGTTCCCCAAGGGAAGGTCACTTTGCTCGTTTGGGACAATTCCATCCCAGCTGGAGGAGGGGGAGCCATCCTAGGACACACTGGGTCACAGGATGGGTCACATGATTGAGGTGCTTGCAAATGTGCATGGAGATGGCTTTCCTCTTTCTAAGTGGGAAGGGGCCCAGGGCAACCTTGGCTTTGAGATAGGACTGAAGACCCCAGTTCTGCTAGGCCAGCCTTCTCCCTCTCCCTCTCCCAAGACTTGGTTTCTCTGTTTTTACACACTGGGGCAGGGGCTGGATGGTGGAGACCCCTTGGGCTCTGAGGGCAGCGGGGAAAGCCCAAGGCCGACGCTGCCTTCTCCAGCTTCCCAGGAGAGCCGAGGAGCTGCTGGGTCCACCCCTAGCGGCCTGGGTCGGGCCTCCGAGGGTCGCTCATGTCCACCCTCCGGCAGCTCCAGCTCTTCCGGAGTGCTGCCCGGAATCCGGGACCGCCTAGCCTGTTCCGCAGGACCGGCTGTCTCCTCCGGTCGCGAGGGAGAGCCCGCTCCCCCTCAGGGGTCACGCGTAGCTCCGAGATCCCGGTGGCGGCGGCGGCCGCCTGTCCTTCAGCACGACAGCAGCCGCCGCCGCCACCGTCGCCATGGTCACGAGGGCGGCCCCCACGGGAGAGGCGTTGTGGGGGCGGGGTCTCCCGTCAGGTGCGTGGCGCGCCACGCGGGTCTCCCGCATACCGCCGACGGGCGCCACCCCAAGCGACCCCTCGCCACCCCACGCCACCCCTTCACGGGTCGGGACAGGCTGCATCAAGGTGGGCCGACCTGGCACAGCTCACTAAGGAGTGAAAAGCCTTCTGCCACGTCACTCCTTTAACCGCTGCTTCCTCCCCAAGTTTTGTTTTCCTCCGTTGCCACATCGCTCACAGATCCACAGGACACTAGACGAGAAGTGGGGCAGGAGTGAAGGGAAGGCTGATGCAGCAGCTGCGACGTAATCCTTCCACACTCATGTGCCTGGGTTCAAGTGGTTGCTCCACACCACTTCTGGCTTCCTATGATGACTCAAGACCTTTGTCACAGATTGAGTCTGTCCCAGAACCAGCGGTTGTTGGGAATTTGGGGGGGGGGGGGGCGGTTGTTCAGTGACTGGAAGATGGGTGCTCTTTCTCCCTTTCAAATAAGTAATGTGTTTTCTAAAAGATTTATTTATTTATTTTTAAATTGCAAAGTCACATATATAGAGAGAGAGGAAGAGAGACAGAAAGGAAGATCTTCTGTCTGATGATTCATTTCCCAAGTGACTGAAATCGCCGGTGCTGAGCCGATCCAAAGCCAAGAGCCAGGAGCTCTTCTGGATTTTCCAAGCAGGTACAGGGTCCCAAGGCTTTGGGCTGTCCTCGACTGCTTTCTCAGGCCACAAGCAGAGAGCTGGATGGGAAGCAGGGCTGCCGGGGTTAGAACTGGTGCCCATATAGGATCCCGGCACATGCAAGGTGAGGACTTTAACCATTATGCTATCGTGCCGGGCCCACTAATGTATTTTCTTTTAAAAGGTTTATTTTTATTGGAAAGTCAGACTTACAGAGAGATGGAGAGACAGAGAGAATGATCTTCTATCTGCTGGTTCATTCCCCAAGTGGCCACAATGGCCAGGACTGAGCCAGTCTGGAGCTAGGAATCAGGAAGTTCTTCCAGGTCTCCCATGTGGGTACAGGGTCCCAAGCATTGGGCCATCCTCTGCTGCTTTCCAGGCCACAGGCAGGGAGCTGGATGGGAAGTGGAGCAGCCAGGACACAGACCAGCACCCATATGGGATCCTGATGTATCCAAGGTGATGATTTAATTGCTGAGCCATTGTACTGGGCCCAAGTAATGTATTAAAACAAACAAATGCTCTTTCTTGAAATGCTTTGGTGTGCTGTGATTTCCAAGCTGTTTTTTCCCACTGTGTCAACACAAACATGCTCTGTGTCTCAGCTTTGCCTCGGGAGGAAGCAGAGTGGTGAGTCTCATCAGTACTACTGACTGAGGACAGAAACCCAGCTCCTTCCATCTCCTGCTTGAACTGACTGGGAGAAAGGAGTGACCTCCAAGCAGGCCAAGCCAGAAGGCCTTCTCTGCCACAGACAGAAATGCCTGGGCTGGAGGAGCATCAGCACGCCTCCCTCCCCAGCGTCCATCAAAGCACATGTTCAGATCCTGACAGGGAACTGGATTGTGGCCATGCTCAAAGGACAGGGTTCCAGTATGACAGGCACCCATTCCAAAGTTTGGAAATGGCTTCACTCAGTCCACATTCTTCTTTCTACACTTTACCTTAGCCAAAAGGCTGAGAAGCAATCACATTCTCCATTTTAAAATTTTGTTTTAATTTTATTTTAATATTGTTTACATAGTTGAGAAGGATGGATGCCCTTGTGGACCTGCAATATGACTTCTTCAAGATTTATAAAACATGGACTGGCATTGTGTCACAATAGGTCCATGCAAAGACATGGACATTCAGTATCAGATTGTGGCTTCTAGTCCTGGATGCTCCACTTCTAACTCAGCTTCCTGCTATTACATCTGGGCAGGTAGTGTCAGACTGATCAAACAATGGGGCCCCTGCTTATCCTTGCAGGAAACTCTGGTGGGGTTTCTGGCTCCTGGCCTAGGCGGGCAGCTACAGCCATTTGAGGAGTGAATCAGCAGGTGGAAGATCTCTTTCTTTGTCTCCCTTGGCATTTAAGTAGATAAGTAAATATATCTTAGGGGAAAAAAAAAACACCGTGGAGTGGGTGTGGACCACAGGAAGGTGTAAAGAGAAGAGCTCCCCTTTTGGGAAGGCTATGAGGAGCTTCCAGCTGTGCAGAAGGCCTGGCAGATGTCTCTACGATCACTTCAATGCAGTTTTACCCTCTTTGCATGGACACTCAATCACCCCACTAAGAATTCTATAATTGATTGATACATCACTGTTTGCTCTTGTGAAATGGTTTTTGCAATTGATGTGAATTTGGGAGTTAATGTTGCTGATCAACATGTCTTGGTGAGTAGGCCTTTAGCAATTTACACAGCCAGCAGCTTCTTGAGCTGTTAATTGAAGGCATCAAGTGATCCTGTCTGCGTCTGTTCGCTGATGCCACATGTCCTACTTGAGCTCCAAACTCGGCTGGAGCTGGCCTCCGGCAAGTTGGGAAACACCAGAATAAAGAAAATTTGGAAGCCAGCACAGTTTTGTTGCAATCTAATCCTCCACTCTGTTGCACCAGCATCCCATTTGGGCACTGATTTCTATCCAGCTGTTGCACTTCCCATTTAGCTCTCTGCTTGTGGCCTGGGAAAGTGGTGAAAGACGGCCCAAGCCTTTGGGATCCTATACCAGAAGAAGCTCCTGACTCCTGGCTTTGGATCAGCTCACCTCCAGTCATGGTGACCATTTGGGAAATGGACCAGTGGATAAAAGACCTTCTCTATTTCTCCTTCTGTCTCTGCAAAATGTATCACACATAAAATTTTTACAAATCAAAGCCCTCCCCCCAATCTCTCTCTCTTTTGTTTTAATAGAAAAATGCATTTGGGCTGGGGAAGGCTTTCCTTTGAACATCAATCCTAGAGAGAAACAGGGAGAATCCTAATTTTTTATCTTCGATGCAGAATCCACTTTGCTGTAAGGATCATCTACACTCTCTTCTGAGAGTGGACTAATGTAGATAATTGGAAATTTGCAGCTACTAAAGCTTTCCAAGAAAGCCATTCTATGTATTACATTATGCCAAAATCAAGAGGGTATCAAAAAAAAAATTGCTGACATTTGGGCCTGGCACGGTGGCATAAGGGTTGACGTCCTTGCCTAGCACATCCCAGGATCCCATATGGCCACTGGTTCTAATCCTGGAAGCCCCGATTTCCATCCAGCTCCCTGCTTGTGGTCTGGGAAAGCAGTCGAGGACGGCCCAAAGACTTGGGACCCTGCACCTGTGTGGGAGACTTGGAAGAGACTCCTGGTTCCTAGCTTTGGATTGGCGCAGCTCTGGCAGTTGCACCCAGTTGGGGAGTGAACCATCGGACGGATCTTCCTCTCTGTCTCTTCTCCTCTCTGTATTTATCTGCCTTTCCAATAAAAATAAATCTTTAAAAAAATTGCTGACAATTTTTATAAGCTTTTCTCCTTGCTAAGTAGGTTAATGTACACATTTTGCTTCATCCTGATGAGACTATGATATTTTTGCAGATCTAACACTGCTGATTAAAATTCTACATTTCAGCTTTCTCCTTTTTTTTTTTCTTTAGTAAAATTTAATTTTATTTTTCATATTGCTTACATAGCTGAGAGGTCCATATGGGTCTCCGATTAGGGTAGGGAGGGTAGAAGTAGAGAGGAAGCGGGTTGAGACAAATGGTTGTTTGTGTGTGTGTGTGTGTGTGTGTGTGTGTACCTGTTGTGGGGAAAAGAGAAGGGTGGCAAACTACATTAAAGCTTTCTCCTATAGGCCTGGACTCAAGGAACCACCTGCTGAAAGCTCAGTGCCCACCTGTGGTGTTGGAGGACACAAGATGTCCAGTAGTTTGGGGTGGTGCCAATGTTGTGAGAAGTCAAAGAGACTGTGGAAGGTAGGAGTCCCTAAGGTAGCAGCACCAGGAGAGGCAGGTGAGTAATAGCAAGGGTTGGGGAGTCCTGGATGTGGATGGAGCAAGGAGGCCTTTCTGCTTGCAGCTCATGTCTTCACCCACAGTCTGTTTAAAAAACTTACTTGGGCCCAGCGCCATAGCATAATGGTTAAAGTCCCTGCCTGTGGCCTGGGAAAGCAGTCGAGGATGGCCCAAAGCCTTGGGACCTGCACCCGCATGGGAGACCTGGAGAAACTTCTGGCTCCTGGCTTCTGATCGGCACAGCACCAGCCGTTGCGGCCACTTGGGGAGTGAATCACTGAATGGATTTTTTTAAACATGTACTTATTTTTATTGCAAATTCAGATATACAGAGAGGAGGAGAGACAGAAAGGAAGATCTTCCGCCCGATGATTCACTCCCCAAGTGACCACAACGGCCGTTGCTGTGCCAATCTGAAGCCATGAGCCAGGAACCTCCTCCAGGTCTCCCACACAGGTGCAGGGTCCCAAGGCTTTGGACCGTCCTCGACTGCCTTCCCAGGCCACAAGCAGGGAGCTGGATGGGAAGTGGCGCTGCCAGGATTAGAACCGGTGCCCATATGGGATTCCAGAGCATTCAAGGTGAGGACTTTAGCCGCTAGGCCACCACGCCGCCGGGCCCCTTTTACTGCTTTTCAAGATGCATTGGCCAGGAGCTGGAGGGCAAGTGGAACAGCTAGGATTCGAACTGACACCCACATGGGATGCCAGCATTACAGGCAGAGGTTTAATGCACTTTGCCACAACACAGGCCTCTCAAACCAGTTTCTTATAGCTTTAATATTTTACTGTCTTGTGAAATGCTGGCCCTTCCAAGTACAATATTGAAAAAGAAGTTTTTCCTGAAGCACTTCTGAAAAGTAAACTCCAGCTGTCAAAGTTTCCAGTGCCCCTGCCTGGACTAAAACTGATGTATGGGCCCAACCAGGCCAGAGGGAACCTCTCAGCATTCACATTAGCTTAGAAAGAAATACTCTGGGCCTGGTGTGGTAGCCCAGTGACTAAAGTCCTCGCCTTGCATGTGCCTGGGTCCTATATGGGTGCCGGTTCTAATCCAACTCTTAGGAAAGCAGTAGAGGATGACCCAAAGCCTTGGGACCCTGCACCCTGTGCAGGAAGAGGCTCTGAACTCCTGGCTTGTGGCTGCTTGGGGAGTGAATCATTGGACGGAAGATCTTTTTCTCTGTCTCTCTTCCTCTCTGTATATCTCAATTTGCAATAAAAATAAAATAAAACTTTAAAAAAAGTGTTCTTTCCCCTGCTAGGCCACACCCCACTTCCTGTTTGGACTTGAGTGTAAAAGCCCTGGGTGCAACTTCCCTGGCCCTGCATCTGTGCTCGACCAGTGAACCTTGCCCGGGAGTGCTCCCAATAAAGCCCACTTTGAGCTTAACCTTCGTTCTGCGTGGATTTTTTTTTTTAACCATAACTTGGATTAGACATTACAAAAACAAAACACAAAGGGAAGGGACCATGTACTATGTTGTGGTACAGTACATCACAAACGGGTGCCTGTTCAAGCCCTGGCTGCTCCACCTGCAACCCAGCTCCTCGCTAATCTGCTGGGAAAAGCAGAGGCAGACTGCTCAAGCGTTTGCGACCCTGTAACTCATTTGGGAGACTTAGATGAAACTCCTGACTTGCTCAGTCCTGGCCATTACAGCTACTTGGGGAATGAGCCAGGAAATAAAAAAAAATCTCTGTTTCTCTCTCTGACTCTTTCAAATAAATAAATATACCTTTACACAATTTTAAAGGACTTATTTTTACTTGAACGACAGTGTTACAAAGAGAGAGGGAGAGATACAGAGGTTTTCCATCTGTTAGCTCATTCTCCAAATGGCCACAACTGCCAGAGCTGAGCTGCTCTAAAGCCAGATGCCCCAGTGTTGGTTCAGAGGCTCAAGGAATTGGGTCCCCCACTGCTGCCCCCGCTTTCCTTCCTCCAGGAGTGTCAGGAAGGAGCTGAATCAGAAGTGGAGCAACCAGGACTAGAACTAGCATTGCAGGCAGAGGCTCCGCTCACTCAGCCACAGTGCCAGCCCATTTTAAGCAAATTATTAAACAAACAAACAAACAACAGTCCTGGGCAAACGGGTGAGAAGCGGAGTGGGACCAGAGAAAAAGCATCTCCCTGCAGCAGACTTGTACTACACTTGATCTTAGCCAAAAGGCCGGAAAGCGATGCAGCACTCATAAATTGTCCTGATGTCCCAGGGGAAGCCCAAAGGCCGTGGGAGGTGTAACATGAACACACGCCCTGTCCAAGAGAAAACGTGAGAAGAGGCAGGTGTGGGAGGCCCACATCCCTGGCTAGTCCTGGCTGTGCTACTGATTATGTCCACCTGGAAGGCAGCTGGTGAGACCCAGATGGAACTCCTAACACCTGGCTTGGGCTTGGCCCAATCCTGGATGGTACAGACATTTAGGGAGTGAGAGAATGAATTAAAAGATCTGTCTCTATGCTTCTCACTTAGGTACATTTATAAAAGAACAGTAAGAAGTACACGCATGACTGGCTCATCCCTTTCATTTATTCCAAGGCTTCTCTCCTTAACTCAGTTCTTTGTCCATCTCTCAGGCTGAGGCAGGTGAGAAGACAAGCAATGTCCAAATGACCGTGAGGCACAGTCCGGTGGAAAGGGGCTCACACTGGTTAGAAAATAAACCCTATGGAAGGATCACCGTTCCTCCTGTGCCACCAGGGTCACCAGGGCTGCTTGTATCTCCTGTGCCTGGGCTGGCGGCAGCAGAGAGTCCTGAATGAGGGCCACGGCCCCCGTCTCAGTCAGGCTGCTGAAGTCCGCAGCTGTTTTGACAGGCAGGTGCCCGGCCAGCTCACACAGAGCAACGTTGAAAGCCTCTCCTTCTTTGATCCCAAAGCTGGACTTCCGGGGCCAGAGAATTACTCGGATCCCTGTGAGGGCTGACGAGGGTGATGCCTTCCCAGGTGGAGCACCCCTGGTCACAAACAAGTTATGCGCAATCTCGTGGTCGGTCAGATAGTCAGTGGCCCGACACACTCGGCTGACCAGGCCTTCCAGGTCGGGGCCTGGCCCACTGGTGTAGAAGAGGAAGCCTGGAGCTGGAAGGGCCTGCAGCAGGTGCAGCAGGCCCACAGGGTCCAAGGGTATGCTCGGTGCCACTTCCACGGGCAGTCTGTGGGACAGGTAGTAGCCATGGAGGTGGAGGTGGTTGACGGAGGCCAGGCCACCCAGGCTGTTGAAGCCAACCCGGAAGCCCGGGTGAGCGCTCAGCAGTACAGCCTCCACGCCTGCCCGCAGTGCCCCAGGCAGCAGGCGCTGGGGGAACTCACGGGAGGGCTCAGGCACCAGTAGCACGTGGCCCCATTCCAGGGGGCTGACATTAATCATCACAAGGATGTCTTCTTGCTGGGAAGCACCGGGGGTTGGGGGCTCCCGCCGCAAACCGAAGAGGACCTCTCCTGCCCGAATCTTGGTGAAGTTGAACTGTTCAGGGTCAAACGCCTGCCTCACACTCTGGATGTTCTGGGGTGGCCGCCGCTGTATGCCTCGCTCCACATTCAGCTGGGCCACGAGACCCAGGGGGCCAGGGAGGGTCTGGGTCTGCAGCTCCCCCAGGCGGTAGCGGAAGAGCCCAAGTTCAACTCGCTGGCTCCAGGCTGACTGCAGGGCAGAGTCGAAGCGAGATGGCACCCATGGGAGCGGGACGCTTGCTGCTGCCCTGGCGGGCCACTGAACCCCCTCCACCAGCAGTTCCTTCTGCCCATAGACAAAGTCGGGGACACCTCGCCCTTCCCAGTCCTCCCTGTTTGGAGGCAGCAGATAGGAAATGGCCTCAGAATCAGGTGCCACAGCCATGGAGCTGACCTGGAACAATCACAGGAGAGAAAACAGAACAGTGACCTAATTCCAGGGAATCTGGAATTTAAAACAACCCTTGCTGTTTGTTACTCCTTTGGTAATTATTTCGCATACCCAGCAACCACTCATAGCTTTGTCACTTACAGATGAACAGATCTTTAAGCCAATTTAAAACTCTACCTTATGGGGGAGCTAAGATGCAATTCTGGGTTCCTGGTTTTGGCTTGGCCAAGCCCTGGCTGATGAGGGCATCAGAGAATGAACCAATGGATGGAAAACTCTGTCACTCCACCTTTCAAACAAGTCATAGAGGTGTGTGTACATATATATACACACATACATAAAATATATACATGTGTATGTATATACACATTTACAGAGGGACAATGTATATAGGAATATATATTCTTATATATATATATATTCTCCTAATGCAGGAAAAAAAGCTATATACTTCTTCATTTCCAAACTAGGAAAAAAAATCATGATTTACATTTTTCCTAGTTTGCAAATATAGATGGATCTTGATTATTTCTTTATTTTTGAAATTTATTTTATTTTTATTGCAAAGTCAGACATACAGAGAGGAAGATCTTCCATTCGATGATTCACTCCCCAAGTGACCACAATGGCTGGTGCTGTGCCGATCCGAAGCCAGGAACCAGGAGGTTCTTCCAGGTCTCCCACGCAAGTGCAGGGTCCCAAGGTTTTGGGCTGTGCTCAGCTGGGATCCTGGTGCATGCAAGGTGAGGACTTCAGTCACTAGGACACCACGCCAGGCCCTATTTTTATTTATTTTTTATTTTTTAAAAATTCATTTACTTTTATTGGAAAGTCAGATATACAGAGAGGAGGAGAAACAGAGAAGATGATTCTCCATCTGCTGATTCACTTCCCAAGTGGTTGCAACAGCCGGAACTGAGCTGAGCTGAAGCCAGGAGCCAGGAGATTCTTCCAGGTCTCCCATGCTGGTGCAGGGTCACAAGCTTTTGGATCATCCTCAACTGCTTTCCCAGGTCACAAGCAGGGAGCTGGATGGGAAGTGGGGCCACCGGGATTAGAACAGGCACCTACAAGGGATCCCGGCACATTCAAGGTAAGGACTTTAGCCACTAGACCACGGTGCCAGGCCCCATGCTGTTTGTTTTATCCTATTGTACACAATGCTGTGCTGAATACCCATTTTTGCAGCTATATTTTAATTTCCCTTTAAAATAAAATCCAGGGCAGGTGTTGTGGAGCAGTGCGGTAGGCCAAGGCCTGGGATACCTGTGTTTCCATATTGGGGTTTTGCATCCCAGCTCCTCCAATTCTGATCCAGTTGTGGGCTTAGTTGCCTAGGAGACATGTGACAGTGGCTTGAGCAGTTGACTTGCTGCCACTCACAGGAGATCCTGGCAGGGCTTCTGGGTCCTAGAGCCCTGGCTGCGGCTATTTTGGTGGAGGAACTTGGCAGTGATCCAGCAGGCGCTTCACCTTTAGGTGGGCTGTTCGGACACAAACGGTTAACATTGCACCTGGCGGGCCTAGTGACTAAAGTCCTTGCCTTGAAAGCTCCGGGATCCAGTAGCTCCACTTCCCATCCAGCTCCCTGCTTGTGGCCTGGGAAAGCAATCGAGGACAGCCCAAAGCTTTGGGACCCTACACCCATGTGGGAGACCCGGAAGAGGTTCCTGGTTCCTGGCTTTGGATCGGCACAGCACCAGTCGTTGCGGTCACTTGGGGAATGAATCATCGGATGGAAGATCTTCCTCTCTGTTTCTCCTCCTCTTTGTATATCTGACTTTGTGATAAAAATAAATAAATCTTAAAAAAAAAAAACACTGCACCTGGTAAAACTGGATATAAGTAGAAAGAGGCTGACAGTGACACCATCACATTGGGCTGTCTGTGGGCTGGTCTAGACACTTTGACACTGATAAACAAAGAGGGAAGACAGAAAATCTACATCATTTACTGCACCCCAGGGAGCATTCAGCCTAGTGGTTAGGATGACTGCCTTGTGTAACAGTTATTCCGACTCCAGGAACTGGGGCTCCTGCACCCACACTGGAGGCCTGGATGAGTTCCTGGTTCCTGGCTCTGTCTCTCAAACGACTTAATTACCTTTTTTTTTTTTTGTTTCTTTTTAACAAAAAGTCAACCTAGGGGACTGTGCTGTTACACAGCGAGTAAAGCTGCCACCTGCAGCACTGGCATTCCAAGACCTGGGAAAGCAGATGGCTTAGGTGTGTGAGTCCCCACTGCCCATGTGGGAAGCTCAAAGAAGCTCCTGGTTTCAGGCCTGGCCCAGGCCCAACCTTGGCAGCTGTATGGGGAGTGAACCAAAAGCTGGAAGAACTTTGTCTCTTCCTATAATCCCTTCAAAAACAAAAAACCCTTCTTTTTTTAAACAAGTCAAGCCAAGCTTAGTGGGTATAACATTTCAGTTTTTTAAAAAATAACTTCCTGTAAAAAAAAATCACCTTATTTTTCTTGAATGAGTTAGAGAGAGATATCGTCCATATCCTGGTTTACTCCCCAAATGGCTGCAATGGCCAAAGCTGAGCTGATCTGACACCAGGAGCTAGGAGCATCTTCAGGGCTCCTACACAGGTGCAGGGGTCAAAGCACTTGGGCCTTTCTCTGCTGCTTTTCCAGGCCATAAGCAGGAAGCTGGATAGGGGCTGGAGCAGCCGGACCCGATGTGGTGCCCCTATGGGATCTGGCACCATACGCAGCAGCCATACTCACTACACCCCAATGGCATTCCCAGGGTTTAGTTTTGTAAAACAAAAGTCTTGGAGGATAAAACAAGAGAAATATATTTAACAGATTGACTGAAAGTACACTTACAGAAGGTTAATATAGTAAAAAAAAAAAAATATATATATATATATATTTTAAACCACAATAAATTTTTGCTTGTTACCAGGTCAAGCAACGAGGTGGGCTGGATGTCAGGAATAGAGGATGCTGGTAGCACTCGAAGGCAGGAAGGTGGGAACAGGCTAACCAGGGGAAACAATGTCATAGTGTAAGGGCTTAAGTGACCACTTGCAATACTGTCACTCCACTGCTCGTATCTGTGGCTGGTTTGAGTCCTGGCTGCTGCATTTCTTTTTTAAAGATTTATTTATTTATTTTTGTTGCAAAGTCAAACATATATAGAGAGAGGAGGAGATACAGAGAGAAATATCTTCTGTCTGATGATTCACTCCCCAAGCAATGACCAGTGCTGCGCTGATCTGAAGCCAGGAGCCAGGAGCGCTTCTGGGTCTCCAACACGGGTGCATGGTCCCAAGGCTTTGGGCCATCCTTTGATTTCCCATGGTATAAGCAGGGAGCTGGAGGGAAAGCGGGGCTGTCGGGATTAGAACCGGAGCCCATATAAGATCCCAGAGCGTTCAAGGCAAGGACTTTAGCTGCTAGGCCACTGTGCCGGGAACATGTTAGGAATACGAAACACTTCATAATGACAAATTAGTGGGGACTGCATGACAGGATTACACATTTAGGAAACAGGAAAAACACCTTTGCAGGAAAACCCAGAGAGGGACTCCTGAGATCATGTCTACCTTGTGTGGGGCACAGCCTGGGGGTGGCTCACCATCCCAGCTGCTGTGGGAAGCCACTCCGTGACCTTGGGTCTATAGGAATGAAGCCACATTCCTGACATGGCTTGAGAGCTGTCTGGGTCACCTGTGCCTGGTCTCTCACCTCACCCCACTCCGCTCCTTACTCTTATTAACCCTACTTCTGCACTCCAAATATCAGTCTTCCAGATGGAAGTCCTCTCTCTGTCTCTCTCAAATAAACAAAAATTTAAAACCAAATTAGAACTCGGGAAGATGGCTCAATCCTCACCTTGCCAGCGCCCACATGGGTGCTGGTTTGTATGCCAGCTGCTCCACTTCCCATCCAGCTCCCTGCTTGTGGTCTGGGAAAGCAACAGAGGACGGCCCAAAGCCATGGGACCCTGCACCCCCGAAGGAGATCTGGAAGAAGCTCCCGATTCCAGATCAGTTCTGCTCTGGCCTTTGAGGTCACCTGGGGAGTGAACCAACAGATGGAAGAGTTTTCTCTCCATTTCTCCTTCTCTCTCTAAATCTGATCTGCCTTTCCAATAGAAAAACCCTAAGTCTTAATATATATATATATACATGAAATTAAAATGTACCAGCAAGGCAGGGAACAGGCAGGTGTTTGGCCTTGCGCTGCATCAGGACAACTGAGTTAATACCCAGCTCCAGCTTTCTGCTAATGCAGTCCCTGGGCCATGGTGGTTAGTTCAAGTAACGGGGTCCAGGACAGCCACAGGAAAGAGATCTATGTTGAGTTCCTGGTTCCCAGCGCAGCCCTGGCCAGCCCAGTCCCCGGCTCTCTGCTCTCAAGTGTGTATGTATGTGCATATATATATATATATAACACATACATATGTATACACACACACACACGTAGCCAGGAGACTAGGATTCCAGCTGTTGTCCAGCACAAGTCCAGATTCCAAACTTCCACTTCGGAAAGACATGGATCACTGCGCAGGGAAGCCCCCAGCTTCCCCCAGTGCTCCTCCCATCCAGTCCTCTGGCACGGGACACTCAGCAAGGGCTTCTTTTAATCACGGAAGACCAACTCCGCCTTGAACATTCAGAAGCTACCAGGAGAGCAAGAAGACCAGATGAGGCCAAAGCTTGCCCGGCTGTGGTGTTGGCATAACTGCAGCTACGGGCACCCCCAGTGGTAGACCGCTGGATCTAAGGTCACTGCCACCGGATCACTTTACAGCGGATTGCTTGGAGAAGCACTGTCACGCAGTGTACACCCACTGCACACTGGACTCCTCAGGCCCCGGGGACACGGCTCTCACAGATCCTTCGAGAGCTCACAGGACAGAGTATACACCAACCCATTCACCACCCAGGGTCCCTGGGGTCCCACTTCACCAGCCTAAGCAGACTCCTAACCTCAACTGGGAGAGGCTGTGGTGGAAGACAGAAAGGCCAAGGGTGGGGGGAGAGAGACAGAGCAGAAAATCCAGCTACATGGGTTTGTGACCATCAATGGCCTTAGACTGACAATCAGATGCTCAGGTTCAGAATTCATAAAGATTAGCATGTAGAGTGGACTGGAAGGTTTAGGGAATTAACCAGTTTCCCTTTCTGCTCCCATCAGCTCCGCAGCCTCACCTCTTGCACAGCTTGTGCAGGTTCATTCATTCATTCCTGCACGCCTCTGACAAGTAAGACTTCTCCCAGAGTCCACCACGGGCCAGGCGTTGTCCTAGAGCTTGGGCGCTGATGAGAGCGACAGGACAAGAGCAAACAGGTCAGCCTGGGGTGCGACCACCCGGAGCAGCCCGTCTGAGGGAGGGTCCGGAAAACCCTCGCGGGACAGACCGGCAGCGGACGTCCTTCTCGCTACTCAGCTGCTCGGGTCTCCGGGACCCCTCGGCTCCGGCCAGACTCCGCCCAGGGCTGCTGCTCCGGTGCTGCTCCCTCCGGGCACCAGCCGCGAGCCAGGATGGCGCCACGCATGACCTGGTCTGCAGCCATTGCCGGGGCCGCGTCGCGCTCGACGCATGCGCACTCCGCGCGCCCACTCGGCCGCCCCGCCCACCGGAGGCGGGGCCGTGAGGCCTGGGCTCCGCCCCAGCTCGCCCGGCCCCGCCCCGGGCCCCGCCTCCGGGAGCCGCCGGGAGCGCCGCGCTGCGCGGCTCGGCGCCGCTGAAAAGCGTCAGGGCGCTTTAAGGAGGGGCGGGCCCGGCGCCGCAGCCCCAGGCGGTTGCCGCGGGGACGGGGCGGGGACGCGGCCCGAGGGCGGAAGTGAGAAAGTTGCCGGCGTCCCGCGGAGAGCCGGCGGAGCGTTGCGCGCGACGCGGCGATGGGGGGCTCGGGCAGCCGCTTGTCCAAGGAGTTGCTGGCCGAGTACCAGGTGCGCGGGGCGCCGTTCCCCTCGCCCCGCCCCGGGGAGCTCGCGTACGGGGCCTGCCTGCTGCCGGGGGGCGGCGGGGGCGGCGGCCCGCTGACCATAATCGTGGTTTGCCTTCCAGGACTTGACGTTCCTGACCAAGCAGGAGATCCTCCTGTAAGTGCCCACCTCCGACTGTCGTTCCCAGGGGACGACCTCCCGGAGGGGGCAGCGGGCCTGGGGTTCGTTCGAGGGGCAGCCGCGGCGCCGGGCGCCGGTGTCCGGCCTGGCCGCCGCCTACTCCACTCCGTGTTCGGCCTGGCCTCGTCTTCCTCCTCCACCCCTCGCACCTTTGTCTCCGCGGAACCACCTCGCAGGCCCCAGGAGGAGCTGGGCGCCCTTTGACCCCCGGCACCCCGGCTTCCGCGTCGCGGAGTTGGGGCCCCTGTCCGGCGGGCTGTTCTGGGAGCAGCCCTGCAGAGCCTGGCTCCCTCTCTTCCCAGCAGCTGCACCTGCTGGATGCATTAGCCGTTAACGCTTCGTGAGCCCAGTGGCCACCCGCAGCCCTTGGAGGGGCGACTCACCCAAGACCAGGCGCTAGGACTGGAGGCAGCTGTCTCAGGCAGGAGGCTTCCTTTAGATCCTGTGTGGGGAGAGAACAAATTAGGGTTTGGCTCCTTTCTTCTTCAGGGTCAGATTCTGGCTTCCCCTCCCTACTCAACGAAATTTCCAGCCCTCCCAGTCCCTGTCTTATGTCAAGCACAGTGCCTGGCCCGCAGTAACCGCCTCAGCCGATGCCTACTGTATTGGGGTGCTGGGGACGCGGCTCTACCCAGCTCACCCTTACTGTGTGATGTGGGCCGGCTTCTGAGCCTGTTGACAGTGGCAGCAGCCAGGCAGCAGGCAGGGAAGAGGCGTAAGAGCGCCCACCTGTGCCCCTTGTGTCTAGAGCTCACCGGCGGTTCTGTGAGCTGCTCCCGCAGGAACAACGGAGCGTGGAGGAGTCGCTGCGGGTGCGAGTGTCCTTTGAGCAAATCCTCAGCCTTCCCGAGCTCAAGGTGCGTGTCCCTCACCCCTTCCTGAGGCTCACCAGCCTGGACATCAGGGGATTGTTGGCCCCCATTCTGCGCGCTCTTTCTATTTAGGTCTAACTTGCACGGAGTAGGGCTGGGAGAGGCTTTACCCCAGTCACCCGGCAGAATGATCTAGAACTTATCCCATGGGGAAGTCTAAAACACCCTCTTGGAGTTTGAATAAAATGGTAGACATGGAGGACAAGCTGAGCAGGCCAGCTGTGAAAGTTTGTACATGCGAGGACCTGACCTGGGGCCCGACACCCAGTAGTTCAGCAAACTGTCTGTGTTTGAACATAACCTGCCTGGTGGATGGAATAAGTGAAGTCAGCTTGGCTTAGAACAGCAAATACTGCAGGTTCTAGGAAGCTTCAACAGTCCTTCAGAGAAGCAGCAAATGGGACGTGGGTCCCTGGAGGGAGGGAACGAGCTGGAAGAGCAGTGGAGGGGGGCTGTTAGGTGCTACAGTCAGTGCTGGTGTTGTGTGGTATGAGACAGGGACCCCAGCTTTCCTAATTGCTACAAGAGTCCGCAAGTTCCTAGGATGCAGACATGATTAATGTTTCTATCAGCTACCTTGATTTGATCTGACAAGTATCAGACACTCAAAACTTGATGTCCCCAGGCAAAAGAAAAGCTAACCTCTCATCTCCCTTGCTCAACTCGCCACTGCCTTCCTTCTCTGCCTCCATTTGTATCATCAACGAGCCACCCTTGGGTTAACTGGGGGGCCATCCCTGTGCTATGCACAGCCTTGCTGGGCCCCCACAGTGCTCCGTGCTGGCTGCCACAGTGTGGGTGCTGTGGTCTACTCCCTGCCCTGCTCCCTCTAACCGTGTCCGTAACTCTGTCCCCCTAGGCCAACCCCTTCAAGGAGAGAATCTGCAGGGTCTTCTCCACATCCCCAGACAGGGATAGCCTGAGCTTCGAGGACTTCCTGGACCTGCTCAGCGTGTTCAGTGACACAGCAACCCCAGACATCAAATCCCATTATGCCTTCCGCATCTTTGGTAGGGACCCTGCAGGCTCCTGTGATGAGGCAGTGGGGGAATCCTTGGGCACCTGCTGACCACGGCCTCATGGGGGCTCTCCTGGCTCTGTGTCACAGACTTTGATGATGACGGAACCTTGGACAGGGAAGACCTGAGTCGCCTGGTGAACTGCCTCACAGGCGAGGGTGAGGACACACGCCTCAGCGCCTCCGAGATGAAACAGCTGATCGACAACGTGAGGCCCGGTTGGTGGGTCAGGGAGGTTTGGGCTAGGGTCCAGGGCTGCCCCCCTGAACCTCTCCCCATCCCAGATCCTGGAGGAATCCGATATTGATCGGGACGGGACCATCAACCTGTCTGAGTTCCAGCACGTCATCTCGCGTTCTCCGGACTTTGCCAGGTCTGGTCAGCCCCACCCCAGGCTCCCCGCAGGCAGCAGCTGGGGATGAGGCGTTGTCACGAGAAGTGAAACATGGGAGAGGAGGGCCTTACTTGTTGGAAAGGCCTCAAGAAGGGACACCAGCAGGGCCACTGCCCCTCCTGAAGACAGCAGTTTGTGAGGGCTGAGAGGGTGGGTAAACTTGAGCTTGCTCCTACCCTCCATTTGCAACAGAAACCTAACCGCCGACCCCTCCCTCTTGTTCAGCTCCTTCAAGATTGTCCTGTGACAGCAGCCAAAGCACCCAGCACCCTGTCCAAGCACTCTTCTGTGGTGGAGCTGCAGCCCCAGGGACACCTGTGGTGCCAGGGCCGGCCACGCTGGCCCAGCTGGAGCTGGCACTAGCAGTCTGGGCCCAAGCAGGGGAGTGCCCTCCTTGTCAGGGCCCTTCCCCTTCTCACTGCCATTGTCGATCGCTCTGTTTCTACTAATCAGTAATAAAGGTTTAGAGGTTTTGATCCCTGTGTGCAACACTAAGAACGTGGGGCAAGGAGCCTTCAGTCAAACTAGGAATTGGGGACCTTTTTAGAAGGGGCCCCAGCTGTAGGTAAGAGCCCAGGTTGCCTTGTGTCCAGGCAAATATTACACTGCTGGGAGAAAAGCAGCTAATAGCTGCCAGGCATCCTAGGCCTGGTTCATGTCAATTCTGTTACTATTTCCAATGGGCCAGGAAACTTTGCATGCCACTGAGTGGTAGCTGCTGGCCTTCCGCACATACTCCTACATATACCAGCTAGTGTACCACCCACATCCCTTAGGGGGAACTGCAGATTGCCTAGGGAGGGAGCCTAGGGACATGTTGCGAGTGGGGGCTGCCAAGGGCATCTTTGACAAGTGAAGGACGACTTTGGGGACTTCCATAGACCAGGCCACTCTAGGTAGGTGAGGGAGCTGAGACTGATTTAAATAGGGGGAACTAGAGGTTGTCTGAGACAAGCAGATACCTGTCCACCTGAGCTGGGCTAAGTAGCATTGTCTGCCACCTGCTGGCTGGAGCTGATGAGCACGCTTGGCTGGACTAGACCACAGTACCTGCCTACAAATGCTGGGGGCCACGTCACGCTGGGCCGCAGTACCCGCTGATACATGTGTGGGCCAGGTCTCAGGGCAAGCCAGGCTGAGGTAAGTTGCAGCACCTGCTGGTGAATGCCGAGGCTGGGTGTGGGTCACCTCAAACTGGGCTATAGCACTCACCAGCAAATGCAAGACCTGGGGCTGGGAATGGTCTGAATAGGGAAGACTTTCAGGACTCCTCTGTTAGGATGAAACTCCCACTGCTGAGCAAAAGCAAGGGCTGGGGGGCGGGCAAGACTGGACAAGGGGGCAGTGCTCACTGGCACACGTGTGGGCCAAGTTGGACTGGGGTGAGCTGCAGCACCCACGGGTGTGCATGAGAGCTGAATGGGAAGTGTGTTGGTCAAGGCTAGACCACAGCACGTCAGCATAAACAAAAACAGGCTGGAGGAGGCCTGGTGGAAGTTACTGGGGTCACCCCGAATAGGCCATGGCATTAGCTAGTGTGCTAAGCTACAGCATCTGTGTGAAATGAAGCAGCTGCATCCACCAGTGTGAGCATTGGTTGCTGCAGGTGATGGACCAAACCTGACCCTACACTAGCTGGTATATGTAGGAGTCAAGTTTGAGGTCACCCCAGGTGACTGTTCTTGGGGGACTCCCCAGCGGGAATGCTGGACTCAAACCCCAGCCAGAGGGAAAATCACAGAATGTAATCGTCCAGTTTTGGAGTGCATGTATTGGGACTGGGCCTCCTCAGTTGCTGATGATTATGCAGCAAACATCAAGTCCAGCTACCCACCAGGAACATGACAGCCAACTCATCTAGGCCAGCAGAGGATGTCAAGTGCCATGCCAAAGGATGGAAAGCACAACAGGTTGGACTATTTTGCTAGACAAGCTTTGTAGCAAGTGTGTGGATGCACTCAAGGTCAATCATTAGACCTTGGAAAGATTTCTCAATGCTGGTGCAATAAAATCAGTGTCGTCTCAGGGCTGTCAAAACCACTCAAGAGGGCCTGGTGGCGTGGCCTAGTGGCCAAAGTCCTCACCTTGAACACACTGGGATCCCATATGGTCGCCGGTCGCCGGTTCTAATCCCAGCAGCTCCACTTCCCATCCAACTCCCTGCTTGTGGCCTGGGAAAGCATTTAAGGACGGCCCAAAGCCTTGGGACTATGCACCTACGTGGGAGACCTGAAGAAGCTTCTGGCTTCAGATTTGCTCAGCTCTGGCCATTGGTGGCCACTTGGATAGTGAATGGGGATATAAGACCCTCTCTGTCTCTCGTCCTCTCTATATCTGACTTTCCAATTTAAGAAAAAAAAAATCTTAACAAAAATTAAAAAGGGCATTGGGAAGTTTAGCTGGACCCCAGCTCTCAGCCCCATGGGAACAGTGTTGAGTTCAAGGAAGTAACACAGGTATGAGGGGTATGATAGTGGTCTTGGGGGCAGAGGACACAGGCATGTACCCTAGTGATTTAAACCAGTGCATCTCATAGTGGAGTGCTGGCTCAAGTCCCAGCTCCTCTGCTTCACTTGAGCTTTCTGTTAGGGCAGTGGGGAGCCCCAGGGCCAGCACCCCAGCCATGAACACCATGTTCTCCCTTGGTTGGCTCTGAACCACTGTTGCCCTGTGAGCTCAGAATTGGACTAGCTTTGGAAAGCACCAGGCTTACAAGGAGGAAGGGCTCAGATTCAACAACAATTCTTCAGATTTTACTAAAAAAGAAAAAAAAAGTAAAGTGCATCTTAATTAAAAAAAATATAAAACCCACGTGAATTCAGGCTCCCCATGTTTGGCTGGGCAGTGTCATATCCCTTGAAGTGGAGGGCAGGTTGAGGGGCAGTGGCAGGGGAGAAGGGTGAGCAGGAGACAGGGAGGTGCCTGGCTTGGATCTGAAGGAGTGGGGAGAGGGCCACAGGGAGGTGCCAGACCTGAGTCTCAAGAAGTGGTAGGAGAGACAGATGAGTTCCCCAGCAGGGAGGCAGGCAGTTTGCTCCCTGGGATACACCCACAGGAAATGCTGTAGGTCCCCCACCTTCCCAGGCACAGGCTGCCCTCTCATGTAGCTATAGCCTGATACAGGCTGGAGAGGTCCAAAGGTGGGGGGGGGGGCCTGCCCTGTGGTTCTGGTCCAGCCCTCTGCTTCCTGAGGTGAGATGCTGGTGGCCAGGAATGTGTCCTCGGCCGGCTGGCAGAGCCAGCCCTAGAGCTGTGGTGACACAGCAAGATGGGGCAACAGGCTAAGGCGAAGGGTCACCAGCTCGGTCCCCAACAGTCATTTTGAACTGCCTGCCGCCTCTGGAAGGCTGGGAAGCAGCCCAGCTGTGGGCATAGCTGTCCGTGTCTCTCCCTGATTTCACATTTTCGATTTTGTTTAAACAAAGGGCTCAGTTCACACGGAGTGCTTTTCTGCCACCTGGGCAGATCCCCTCTGCAGCCAGAAACTTTGGCATGCCTCTCTGTGTGGCAGGGCCAGCAGCCAGCTTGCTCCAATGCTCCCAAGTGCTGGGCATGTGGGCCCAGGCGTGCTGCAGGGTCAGGTCGCCCCCAAAGCCAGAGGGACTTCTTCCAGAAGTCAGCTGTCACACTACGGAGTCCCGGATCTCTGAGCCCAGGCGGACCCGCGGACGAGGACACACGGGCGACACCTCCACGAAGCTGTCCTGAAAGCTGAGCGGCCTCTTCTCAGACTCCGTGAAGACCCGGGGCCCTGGGGAGCTGTCAGATAGGGCCTGGTAGCCACGGTGGTCCTGGGGCAGGCTGGGTGGGCCAACACCATTGAGTGGCCGTGTCTCAGGGGGCAAGGCCCCAGTATGGGCTTTGGGGTGGACACTGGCACACTCGCCCTGCTTCAGGAAGGCCTTCATTCCATCTCGGTGCCGGTAGAGGAAGAGGAGGATGAGGAGGATCACTACCAGCACAAAGAGCGCGCACATCACCAGGAACTCATTCCAGTAGGACTTGTTGGTGCCCCAGCTGGCCTTGCCAGCCGCGGGGGCACTCACACGGGACGTGTTGATGACCACAGGCACGCTGCCACTCTGCTCCGTGTGCTCGCCAGCTTCGTCTTCCACCTTTGGGCAGTAGCTGGCCACCAGCTGCTGGAAGCCCCGTTCCACTGACCAGCACTCAAAGCGCCCCACTGCCTGCCGGCTGCCCACCAGCAGCAGATCCCCTGTGGACAGCACGCGGCAGGAGGCTGAAGAGTTGACGGGGACACCATCGTGCAGCCAAAGTCGTGTGGCCAGGTTGGAGAGGAGTGGACAGGCCAAGGTGCTGACCGTGTTGGGCTGGAACTGGACACTCTCACAGGGCTTCTTGCCTGCAGGCACAAAAGGATCAGGATAGGGCAGGCAGGTGCCCAGGGCAGCCCCACATCAGCCCACCTGCAGCTCCGGGAACCTTGGACTGGGTGAGGACTCACAGGAAGAGCTCTGCCACCCTAGCGGATGGCCCAGCTTCTTGTCTACCCTCCAGGGGACATCTCACCTGCTTTTGGTGAAGAGCGGGGCATGGCTGTGTTGCAGAGGTCCTTGGCGTTGGCCCCCTCTATATCCTGGAGCCAGGGCCTGAGATCAAGAGAATCTTGGATAAGCCAGGGAGCCCCAGAAGCCTGCACACCGTCACATTTAACATGAAGGACCCCAGCCTCACTGGGTCTGAGTCAGCCTCCTCTGCTGCCATGCTGCCAACGAGAGATCTCCCCACACAGAGCCCTCCCCATCACAGAAGTGGCAGATGCCCTGGCCAACTCCCCCAGGATGCACACAATAGTCTCTTCCTTAGCAACAGCCACTATGAGCTCCATTAGGACACAGTGGGGTACACAGTTTGCCCAGCAAGCAGAGGGCCCAGGCCCAGTATTTGGCTCTGGCTCCTGAGTTCTACACAGTGTGAACCCAGAGAGGCAGTGAGGGCACCCCGACAAGAGGTCAGCATGGAGGTCAGGGCTCTGGGATCCAAGCCCAACCACTGAGGCCATCATAGGGCATGACAGTTCTGTCTCACATAAATAAAATCTAAGCAATTGTATATATTTATATTAGTAAGTTTATTCCTAAAATAGAAACTAACTTTTAAATACACGGAAAAAGAGAGAAGCTCAACTGAAAGTCAATATAAAACTTATGCATGACTGACCATCTAGTGATGGTGATGGCGCAGATATGCACACAGACGAATTTGTGTGTAAAATCAAGGAAACCACGAATGGCAAAGATTCCATTCTTAGCTAAAATACACAGACTTGCATTTACTTCACATGCGTATAGAAGAACCAATGTCATCACGTGTTCTAGGTGGTAGAAGCAATCACTGTGGTTTGTGTTCACCCTATTCGCTTTTTGAGATTTGTGATTTTGTTTTTTAATTTGAAAGGCAGGGTTATAAAAACAGAGGGCTCTTCTATCAGCTGATTCACCCTCAAAATGACCACATGGGCTGGCCAGGCCAGCCAAAGTCGGAAGACAGGGCCCAAGCGCTTAGGCCATCCCCCGTTACTTTCTCAGGCATGTTAGCAGAGTTGGATCACAAGTAGAGTGGCCAGGACTCAACACCAGTGCCTATATGAGATCCCAGCATGGCAGGCAGCAACTTTACTCGCTGTGCTACAGTGCTGGCCCTTGCCCCATTTTCTACATAAGCATTTTCTAATCCACATGGGTTTGCTCATGGGCTGTTCCACTGCTCTCGCTGTTATGGAGACACATCTCCAACGCCTCTCAGCTGTGAGAGTCATGTGCCCACAGCACAGGTGGGTGAGGTAGGCCTGTTGCCTGAATGAATACTTTACAGCATGTATGTAAAGTAGGCAGGGAGCTGAGGGCAGGTGCCCTGGGATACTGGCTGATGAACAGAGGGGCAGGAGGGGAACCTGGGGGCTCTCACCTGGAGTCCAATTCTGGCTTGTGGAGACTGATGTGGTTGCAGCTGGAGCCATTCCAGGCGCAGTAGGGGTCCCGGGCGAGGAGGCAGTCCCCACAGCTCTGGTAGAGGCTGCAGTTGGCCAAGGGCACTTGGACCACGCCTGAGTACGAAGCCGCATACAACAGTCCCTGTGTGGCCACAGGCCAAGGTGAGAGGTTGGCACAAGCTCTGGAGCCAGTACCCAGGCCACATCCCAGGGGCCTCCACTGTCTTCCTGCACCCCATACCATAGCTTGGATTCCTTCTTTCTACCCTGCTGAGGTCAGGGGAACATGAGGCTCCCACTGCAACTCACCCCATGCTTGTCCAGGAGCAGGGTCTGCACGGGCTGCCCTGGCTCGAAGACCTGTAGCTCCTCAATGACATGCACCTGTGCACCCACTCGCACTGCCTTGTGCAGCCGCCCATCACCTGCACCAAGAACAAGCATCAGACCCAGAGCAGTTGCCACTGCTTGTGACCTCCCTGCTTTTCCCATGCCGCCACGCAGTTGGCACTCACTGGTCCCCAGGAAGAGGACGTCGTAGGTACGGTTCAGGCCAGACACATGGTGGATGGCCACCCGCTGGTAGCGGGCCTCGGGCTGCAGCAGCAGCAGTTGGCTGCGCACCTTCCCATCCATCAGAAAATGGTCCTTGAGGAAGTTGAGCACACGGTCTGGGAGCTGCAGGGATGAGTTGATCTTCTTCTCGCGGGCACTGTTGGTGATACACTGCAGGGGAAGGTGGCAGCATGAGGCAGCAGGCGGGATGGGACCAGTGTGCTCTGTGGACTGCATGGGGAAGTGTCCTGGCAGCCACAGCACACGTTTTGCCATCGTGGAATGGGGAATGGGAGCGGCAGCAGTGATCTGAAGGCCTGAAGACAAGGGTGTCCACCCAGGAGCACTTTCTCACACACAATGGTGTGTAAAAGTGGGAACCCCTCTTTCCTGGTCCCTCACATTCCTCCACCAGCCCACCTGGGGCAGTGGGCATGGAGCCCCAGCCAGTTGGTACACCTGCTCAAGTGTCTGTTCGAAACTGACGTTGAGTGACCCTACCCCAGTGTGGCTTGGAGCTGATGCCACTCCCACTGATCCAATCTCGAGGGTGGCTAGCTCTCTCCAGGGGCCCCAGAAGTTATGTTGGCCACCCTGACACCCTCACTCTCCTGTTCCCTCTGGCTGCTGCCTGCGACCCCTTCCCAAAGACACCACCAGTACCCACGCATGTCCTAAGGTCTGTTTCAGGGGAGCCTGCTAGGCTGGGAGGACAGGTGAAAGCAGTGGTCACCTCACTAAATGAATAGTCCCTCCTTGGGAGACGGGGCGATCTAGGGAACAAAACCAGGACTCCAGTAGCAGCCCCAGGGTGCGGAGCCAGGCACGTACCGCTCCAGGCCGGGGCGTAGGCACGGAGTGGGTCACGGTGTACCACTGTTGGGTATCCCGATTCACCTCCTTGTAGAGGCCATTGAAGGCATTCTGCACGTCCTCCATGGTGAAGACACACACGGCAGAGCCCTCCGTGGTGCCTCTGTGCCTGTGACGGAAGCAGCTGATGAACCCTGGAATTCTTGGGGGTAAACCTGTGCCCAGCACCATGTCTCTTCCCACTCCCAGATGCTCCAGTGGGGGAGGAGGGGACTTTACCACTGGGAGGTGAAGACCCCATAGAAGAGGGTCTGGGGCCAATCGTCGGGACTGAGGCTCAGCGTGAACACATCCTGCAGCACGTTGAACGGGAAGCCGTCGTCGGGCCGTGAGCACAGCAGCTGTGCCTTCAGGAAGGATGTCCAGCGCTGCTGCAGCACCCGCTCGCCACCCTCGTCACCCTGCAGTGGGGAGGGCAAGCCATGGCCATGGGCTGCAGCCCCAAGGGAGACCACCCTGTTGACTCACCCCAGCTATGGCTCATGCAGGACACTACCATGAATGAGAGGCAAATGAAGCCAGCCAAAGCCTGGATACAGGCAGGCAGCATGCTCTGACGACATGGACCCCAGAGAAGCCAGGAGCAGGGGACTAGAACTACTGAGCAAGCTGGGGAGCGAGGGCACCCCAGTAGGTGAGTGGTGTCTCTCTCATGCACACTGACATGCCCAGGACAGCACCAGTGCTGTGGCCCAGGGCTACCACACCAATAGCTTGCATGCTATCCATCTTCCACTTGCTGATTCACTCATGCCCCAAATAGTTCCTGGACCAGGAACCCCAAATTCCATCCAGGTATCCCATGTGAGTGGCAGGGGCCCAAGCTCTTAAGCCATCACTGGCTGCCTCTGAGATCTGCATTAGCAGGGGCTGGAACTGGAAGCGAAGCTGGAACTGTGAATGGCCATGCCGTACGTTGGCCACCCAGAATCCCATAAGCCATGGTGCTGCGTCCCGCTTTATGTAGTAGGTGACTTGTGTGTAGTTTTTCTTGTTTTTTTTTTTTTTTCCACATTTTAAAGAAGACATTAGCAGCAGTATCAATTTAGAGCAGAGAGGAAGCCCACGAGCCCAGCTGCCTCTCATGGCACAGGTATAGGCGACCTAGCAGCTCAGGGCACAGGTGCAAGCTACCCAGCATCCTAGGGAGGCCCCCAGGGGCCCAGCCCCTTCACCTTGCAGACGCGGGCGATGCGGGACACTATGGTATTCTCGATGAACTCGAACTTCTGGCCGGTCTCACTGAAGAAGAAGTAGATCTTGTCGTCATCCCCTTGTAGGCTGCCCAGGCTCTCGGGGATGTAGGCTGAGGCCACAAAGGCTGGGTCTGCAGAAGATAGGGCATGGGCAGAGTGAGGCCCTGTAGGGGACAGTGCCCCTTACCTGGGGCCCTGTGGGTGCCCCCTGCCTGGTTCCCTCTGAGTCCCTGGGCTGGGTGGGGTACAGAAGCAGCTCACCTTGCAGCCAGTTGAGGGAGCTCTCCGTCTTTATGGGGCGCTGGCTCTGGCTCCGGGAGATGGCTGGGTCATTCCCCTGGAAGCTGCTGACTGTTCCGGTGTAGAGCTCGCCGTCTGCCAAGAAAACATTCCCGTGGGAAAGGCACCCCCAGTGCAGCCCCTTCCCCTGGCACACAGCAGCTCTGGCACTGCCTAGGCATAGACACAAGCAGGAACTTGGAAAGGCCAAAGCCAAGGGTGGCCCTCGAGGGTGTTGGCCCCTGGTGGTCAGCATGGCATGAACTCATCAGTGTGGGCCTGAGGACCCCTGCCCAGAGCCAGCTGACCCTGTGCACTTGCTGCGCCTGATACTCACCAACCACCAGGGCTGTGGACTTGAAGTTGGGGTCGAAGGGACAGCGGCCCTTGCCATCTTCCAGGAGGACACTTCCCGCCTGGTCCTGTGCCAGAGTGAAATTCTCCAAGTTCTGCAAAGGCGACAGGGTTGGGGGGCTAAGGGCATGCCGGGCAGTGGAGGAAAGTGCCAGTGCAGTAGCTCTGGGCGGGCACCAGAGGTTGTCCTGTGCCAGGTCTCTGGCCCTGCCCTGCTGTCTCCTGGTCCTGGTGGTCAGGGGCTGCACCCTCCCAAGCCCAGCCAGGAATGGACAAAGCTCAGAAAGCAATGTGAACCAGGAGAGTGACAGGATTCAGACTTGGGGTGTTTGGCTCCAAAGCTGGTGCCCCATCCATGGCTTCATGCTGTGAGGAAGGGCATGGTTGGGAGGGACGCCAGGAGCTGGATCCACATGCCCCTCGCCCATGACCTGTGCACCTGGTTCAAAAGCACTCTGGAGTGGGGGAAGTACTATGGTTCAACACGCTAAGCTGCCACTTGGTGTGCCCACATCCCATAGTGCAGGGCCTGGTTCAAGTCCTGGCTATTCCACTTTCAGTCCTAGGAGGCAGTGCACAATGATTCAAGGCTTGGGCCTTGCCTCCCACATGGAGGACTGGAGACGGTTTCTGGTTCCTGGCTCAGGCCTGGTGGGCATTAAACTAGGAGACTGAAGATTTCTCTCTGCCTTTCAAGTAGCCAAAAATAAACTTTTTTTTTTGTAATCATACTGTACTCCATAAAAATAAACAAGTGTGATGTCAACTAAAAACTTGAAAAGGAAAAAAAAAAAGCAAAATGGAGGACAAGAAGTTAGAAGTTAGATGTGACAGGAAGTCAGGAGTCAGATGGGGTCCACGTGCCTGAGTGACCATGAGCATTCCCCCATGCCTTCCAGCCGCCTCCAAGGATCCCCAAGGCTCTCCCATCCCCGCACCCCCTGCAGCTCCCTGGGGCAGGGTGGGTCTGAGCACTTACAATGTAGGTACACACGGGGCTGAAAGCGGCCGTGCCACAGGTGAACAAGTGGCTGCTGTTGAGTGGCAGGAGGATCTTGATGTAGTTTTGGCAGTCACGCTGTAAGGAAGGGCGGGCAAGGTGAGGCGCTTGGGTTCAGGTTCCAGCCCCGGTATACCACCAGGGGGTACTGCTAAGCCCTCTCTGCCAGCTCCAGGCCAGAGAAGAACTGAGCAACCAGGAGAGAGCAGAGGGCATGCTCAGCAGGGCGGGGGCTTGGCCTGAGCCGACTCTGGCAGGTCAGCCTCTTGTGGGGGTGGGTGGGCATAGGCTTCCACCGCACTGGCTGACATCTTCCACTAACATCCAGGGCAGGCTGTGCCACCCATCCTCCAGCCCATTCCACCCACGCCTACCCAGCAGGGAGGGCGGTGTCCCACCATTCCCCGCTTGCAACCTTTCAACCACCCCAAGGACTGAGGCCCCAGCTCTGTGGTCCACCCCGCCCCCCCGTTCCTCTCTTGCATGTGGAAACCCCGGTGATCACACCTTTCAAATCCAGCTGCTCCCCCCACCGACACTGCCCTGGATGGCATGACCCCCACAGCCTTTTGCCCTTCTCTGGCCAGCCTGACTCTGACCCAGATAAGGCCACGCCAGCCTCTCCACTCAGCCCCACATGGGTTCCCCCAGGTCTCTACGCCAAGGCCTGAGTGTCACTCCTTCTCCTTCACCTCCTCTAAATTGTGGCACTAATGACCCTTTGGTAACTATACATAACCTGGCCATCTTATGTGTTACTGTCGTAATAAATATTTTTCCTTTCCCGCAACTGTATCTCTGGTGCATGTGTGTACATGAGTACAGACTAGGTGCCCAGCAGGTGAGAGGTGGAGGCAGCCAGGACTAGAACTTGTGTGTGACCATGAACCCAGCCCATTCCTGCCTTCACCTTGACTGCCTCCAACTGGCTCTACTGGGCACCAGGAGGCCTCTGGGAATGGTGGGAGGTGGGGAGGGTTAATCCATGAGATGTGGATTGGAGCAGGCCCCCTGCTGCCATGCGCTGACCTCAACCAGACCTGCCCCACCTTCAGCCCACCCACTGCCTGCTCAGGCTGGAAGCTGACACCATGTGCCAGGTGCCTCTTAGCTCTCAAAATCCTCCCAGCAAACCCAGGGGCCCAGCAGGGATCAGACACATGAACCTTCCTGCCCAAGGTCATGGGGCGAGTAAACCCTGAGCAGACACCCACAGCAGGTGGGGCCAGCTCAGCAGCCCACACCCTTGCATCACACCTGGCTGAGGCTACACCCACCTGTTGCCAAGGCCTCCACCCCGTCCCTTCTGCAAGCCCAGTTGCCCCAGGTCCCGGCTCACCTGTGGGTCCTTGCCCTTGAAGCTGCACTGCTGTTTCCTGTCTGCATCCGCCTTCCACAGTAGCTGGGGACAGACGGGGAGGTCAGGGGGCAGGGGGGTGGATGAGGCACGGGGCCTCTCCCCTCTCCCATGGGCGTCTTCCCTATTCCTCTCACCTGCTGGTACTCTCCACCAGGAAGGAAGCTGAGACCACTACTGAGGGCGAAGAGGGCCTCTCGGGCGCCCACGTACAGCGTCTTCCCATCCTGGCTCAGCAGAAGGGCGGTGTAGTTGGAAATGTTCTCAGCTTCAAACCGGAGGACTGGCCGCTTCTCAGAGCCTAGGGAGGGGAGGACGGACATTACCTGGGCGGACCTTCTCACACCAACCTCCAGGTTGGACTGGCTCAAGCCAAGGCGGGTCAGCGGCAGGGCAAGAGGATGGGTTCAAGAAGGTGCCATCCTCCTGCACTGGAACATTCCTCAAGAGACAAATGCAGATGCAAATGGGGAGAGCAGCATCACTCGGAGTCACGTGCGACCGCTAACAATTGCCATCCAACCATAGGGAGCTGGGTGAGAGTAAGCAACAAGGCTGTTTTCCTGGGGATGCTACGGGGCAGCCCAAGATTACATCAGCAAGTCCAGAGACACACGAAGACCAAGCTGTGCGGCAAGGGCACAGTCCCTACAGGAAGCTTGCAATCAGCATGAAGCCATGGGTGTTGAGCACATGATATGACAGAGAAAGGAAAATACTCGCAGCTCTCCCCTGCGTGCCATGAGACGTGGGCAGAAGGCAAGGCCTCACAGCCTGCTCTGGCTGCACAGCAGCCACCTCCGGGGGCTGGGCACTCACAGCACAGACAAGCGCAACACATGGCAGCGGGCGGGGCTGTCATTATGGGAGCGGGGAGACTGTGACTTCGTCCTAGGGCAAAAGTGAACGGATGGCGGTGTCACAGCTTATGACTGCAGAATCCTGCCAAGGTCACCATCCACGGAAGTCATGGAAGGGGACCAGAGGGGCACATGGAACACCAACCAACCGGACCCACATGGGGGAGAGTGCAAGTGTTTAGTTTTTCACAACCAGCCCTTTAATACTTAATTTATGTGTATATATATATACGGATATATATATGTATTTATGTCTATAAACATGCATATGTATTTAAAATTTTAAATACCTCTTGTCATTGAGAAGTATGCAATAAAAAATAAACTGAGGCTGGCAATCTGGCATTATGGGTTAATCCTCCACTTGTAGCACTGGCATTCCATATGGGCACCAGTTCGAGTTCTTGCTGTTCCACTTCTGATCCAGCTGCATGCTCATGACCCAGGAAGGCAGTGGAGGATGCCTTCAAGTCCTTGTGTCCTGCACTCAGGTGGGAAAGCCGGAGGAAGCTCCCGAGTCCTGGCTTTGGATCAGCCCAGGTAGTGAACCAGTGGATGAAGATATATCTCTCCGATCTACCACCTCTGTTGACTGTCTTTCAAATAAATAAAACTTCAAAAAGATATGAATGGCTTACTACTAAAGTAAAAACAAAGGCTTGAAAATTACAGGGAAAAACACAAACACAGGAAAAAGAAACTCAGGAAAGCGCACAGTGAAGCAGAGAGCCAGGGCTGAGGACAGGGCCGTAAGCAGCAGACTTTTCCTGCTTCCCATGGCCATGGGTCTGGATGCTGTGACAAGCAGAGGGTGTACCTGAGCAATGTGAAAGACAGCGAGGAGAAAAGTTAAACGGAGAGCAAAACATCCACCTGTCTACCAGGGGCCCCGTTCATGCCTTGGGTGACTGATGCATTTGGAAAGCAATCAACTCGAGAATTCTAAACATCTGAGAAAAGCCCAAAGCAGTCCCGAGCAGTCCCACGTCCATCCTGGGGACCAGTGGGCACAGCTGAGCAAACAGCCTCACCGGCGGAGGAAGCGGAGGGGCAGCATGCCAGCCAAGCAGCTGTGGAGGTAGCATCAGGTGCACTCACACAGCAGGTGTCCAACGTACCCTCAGCCTCGTTCCACAGGGAGAAAGCAGTGAGACAATGAATGTTAGAGTCAGGAGCGGAGAGCAACACAGAGCCGGAGATGATGCCTAGATCAGTAAGGCAGGAGACGGGCACACGGACAGCTCGCAAGAGCTGTGCTCGCTTCCAAGCCTCCCAGTGGCCAAAGAGAAAAGGAAAACGGTGCTCCGCTGTCCAAGGGCAGGACGCTGACCAGGCTTCCTGGGCAGCTGGTGCTGCTGGAAGAGGCTAGGAAACCACCTGCCGAGACACGAGGTGGATGGTGTTTTGCACCAACAGGATGACATAGGCCCGAGGCCTCTCTGAGACCACCCCTCACCCTCCCACTTCTAAGGGGAGATGGCCACGCAAGTGGCCATCACAGGAGTTTGTGGGAAACATATGGGCTGGGAATTTTGTCACATAATGTACTCAGAGCTAGAAGTGAGAATGTAGAGGGCAGCATTACAACATAGCAGCCACAGCTGTTGCCTGCAATGTTGAGACTCCATGGTCAGAGTCCTGGTTGCTTCACTTCTTATCCAGCTCCTTGCTTATGGTCTGGGAAAGCTGCAGAGTGTGGCCCAAAACCTTGGGACCCTGCACTCATGTGGGAGACCTGGAAAAAGCTCCTGATTCCTGGCTCCTGGCTGTGACCTGGGCGTTTGCAGCTGTTTGGGGAGTGACCAGTGGTTAAGAATCTTTTCTGTCTCTCCCTCTATAACTCTGACTTTCAAATCAATAAATGTTCCAAAAAAAAAAAAAGGCTGCATTGAAGGTATGGAGGAAGTCACACCTTGCTGGAGGCCAGACTGTACTCCCAAAGCAGTAAGGTGCAAACAACTTGCTCCAAGGTGGCAGCACCCAGTAGGCATCTGCCTCGGGCTCCCTTCCCTCACCACCTCCCATCAGTGCTGTACCCCAGAGCCCAAGGCAAGCTCCCAGCACAAGGGTCCTCCCTTATTCCTCTGATCCATGGCGGCCTGGGCACCTAGGCACAGTGCTTGCTCTCTATGCTCGGAGCTGACAATCCTGGGGACTGGCCAGCAGCCTGACCTCAAGGTCCACTCCTCAATGGTGTCCTCGGGAGGCCCTTTGCCTCTGGTGGCTGTGATCTGTAGGTGATTGCTGAGCTCAACACGCACACAGGGTCAGGTGCTTGGCCCAATGATCAAGGGGACACCCACACCCTCCACCAGAGTGCTTGGCTTAAGTTGTGGTTCTGCTTCCTTGCTCCAGTTTCCTGCATGTGAGCATCCTCGCAGGCAGCAGGGGTGACACAGCAGCTCTGTGGGAGACCTGCAAGGAGCTCTTGGATCCAGACTCCTGCCTGGTGCACTCACAAATTGTGGGCGCCTAGAGAAAGAAATAACCAGTGACTGGTCATCTCTCAGAGAACGTAACTTACACAGAAAGAAGCTGGAGTGGCGACAGTCCAGGAGGCCACCTTCCCAAATCCCACCTCCTAGACTTCTGCAAAGCACAGGAGGGGTGAGGCAGGTCATCTGGAGAGATAATCACTGACCCAGGGCCAGCCCCCCCTGACAATCTGGACTGCTCCTCTCCCCAGGCATGGGGGTCTGAGCCAGGCAGTCCCCGACCACACTCTCCACACTGAGTGGAGGTATCAGGCAGGCCCCACTGTGGACATACCATGAGTATACCAGCAGATGCAAGTTCACAGGGTCTCCAAGATGGATGGAGTCCAGGGCCAGATACTGCCCGGGTCCATGGTCTTCTCACATCCCTCCACCTTTTCTGGAAGCCTGGGAGGGCTCCCTTGGGCCAGTGCTTTTCCACCCTAGCAGGAGGGGGCGTTTCATCTTGGCGGGTGCACAGGGCCCGCCCTTGGCTTCTGCCCAGTCAGTCGGAGAGATAAGCCCAAGGCCCAGGTGGCAGCTCAACCCTGCTGAGGCCCTGGGGAGGGCGTGGAAGCTTGGCCCGGGCCCGCGGCCAGCAGAGCTAGGCACTAGCTGTGTGCCACAGAACACACCACTTAACCTCTTGAAGCCTCACTTTCCTTATCTGTAAAATGGGGCCAATAATAGCGTTTGGCCTCACCTGCTTGTTATGAGAAGAAATGAGATTATGCACGTAAACAATAATATACATAATAACCTGCAGTTACAGGGTGCTTGCTTCCAAACAGCCCTGCACACGTCCTCCCCACGTGGGCATGGGGGCTGGCTCGTGACCAACACTCGGGCACCTCAGAAACAAAATCCCAAAGCCCTGCAGGAAAATCCAGCTAGGCAACAGGCGCTGGAGGGAAAGGGCCACCTGGAGAGCCGGCCCCTTCCCTTGGCCCAGCAAGCTAGACCCAGCTGGGATGGGGAGACATGGGGCATAGGTGCTGCTCTGTACCGAGTGGTGGTGTGAGTGGTGTTGTCGCCCCAGCACCCAGGTGCCTGGAATCACCTGCAGGGGGGCGGACTGTCAGGGCCTGCCTGTGCCCATGCCGTGTCTGTGTACACTGCTGCACAGGGCCTGCCCGTGCCTGTGCTGCACTCCCAGACGCTCCCTGGCAGGGGCACTTTGGGGAGGGGAGGTCCTCGGGCTCTCCATGGGTCACAACTGCGACCTAAGCTCCAGCCAGCACACCCTGCTCGGCTCCTGGGCCCACACCCTCTCCAAGGAGACAGGAAGGGAGCTGGAGGTGGGGGTGATGTCAGCTCCCCACCCCAGAGGTGTGGGGTTCTGGCAGGAAGTGCTGTGTGAAGGACTCAGACCCCAGCCCCACGCTGAGCTCCCTTTTCTGACTCAGCCGGAAGCTGGGAGCTGCGGGGTGAGACGGGAACAAGGCTCAGCAAGGCCCACCCAGGGTCAACCCACCCTGGGTCGGCCAGCCAGCCAGCCGGAGAGCAGCAAGAGTGCCATGACTCAGGGCCGCACCCTGGTACATGCTCCCCTGTGGGCACTGACCTGTTCCTCACACCCTGCCCTCCACAGGCCCCGGCAGGGCTGGGCCAGAAAACAGCAGGTTCCCTGTGGAGTGAGGACAGGGAACCGGCTGGCACTTCCACTCCAACACATCACGGAGTCATAGGACCTTGGACCTGCCGGAAGTGGCTGGGACACAAATGCTGACGGGGCAGCCTGGCCGTTCTTCCTGCCCACACCAAGGCCAGGGCAGAGCCCTGACCCATCAAGGGTGTCCTCTGGCCAGTGCAGGGCTGCAGTCCTGGTTGGGAGACTGGGGACCACAGACAGGCAAGCAGGGCAGCCACCCCTTGCCAGGGCCCAGGCCAGCTGGCCCAGAGCTCTGGCCAGAAGGCCCAGGTCACTCAGCGTTACACCAGGGCCAGCCTGTTGCCACTTCAGGAGTCCAGCTGTCTATTCCACAGACCCCAGGGACTGGTGGCTCCTAGAGCCCCTTCTTCTGCAGCCTCTATCCAGGGCCTGCCCCCTCACCTAGGGCACAAACAACACTAACTCCCTAGACTGATCTCCTCAGGGGCCACATCCTGTATCAGCAACTCCAAACTGCGGAAGTACGTTTTCCCCCCACATCCACTCTGGACCAAGTCCTGAGGTCAGCAGCTGTGCAAGCCATCCGCTCCACTTCCCCACGCCTCAGTCAGCCCCCCTCACCCAGTCCTGGATGCCCACCACCTGGCCCTTGGACATCTGTGTCCAGCACTCTCCAGGGTCACTCACTGCACACCCTCTCCTGCAGAGCCCCCCTGTCAGCTGTGGCATTGCAGCCCTCACAGCCTCCTCACAGGACCACTTCCTTCTCCTCTTCCCTGGGATTGCACCCGCCCAGCCAGGGGAGTGGGAGAGCCAGGGTCTGACCCCTGGGTCCATGTCACCAGCCCCTCCCTGGGGCCTTTCTCGGCTCTGGCACACACCCCATGTCCCAGGTCCTTGGAGACCTAAGTGCTGGCAGCTCCAGATCTCCACAACCCAGAACAGCTCTTTCTAAGCCCCTCAGTAGCACCTCCCACTACACCCTCAGCAGTTCTCCTCCAAGGTCTCTGTGGTACCACCTGCCCAGGCATCACACTGCCCCCAGGGGCCCCCATTTACTCTCAGCCCCTGCACATTGGCCTCTGCAGTGGCCTTCAGAGTTGGGCCCTTGCTGGTCCCACTAGCACCTGAGTAGTTAGGTCACTGCAGAAGCTGACACTGGACCCCTCCAGACAGGGCCACTTGCCAGGGAACCCTGTTGGTCCCATAAAAGACCCTTGGTGCCCATCACCCCATCCCTGCACCTCAGGGTCTACTGCCTACTCCAATCTGGGCTAAGGCAGTCCCATGGCCCGCAACACCCTTCCCTTCCTGCCAGCCTTCGAGACTCACTCAGTCCCACCTCCCTTGGGAAGCCTTCATGAATCCCTGACTGGGCCAGAGCCCTTGGCTGCAATCTTGCAGGGCCCTGGGGATGCAGTGCAGTGCCCATGGTGGGTTTACCATGCCTGCCTCCTCTGTCAAGGTCAGATACCTTGATGATCAAAATCAGACTCATATTACACATCTCCATCACCTGGCCGAGTAAGTGCCCGGCTTCAGAAAAGAACAAAAGGGAGATCCCAAAGCAGGGTGCTCTGTCCCAGAAAGGCCCGGAGTAAAGGCGATGGCCTGGGGTGAGGTTGTGGGTAAGCCTCTGATTGGGACACCAGCACCCCGTGCTGGAGCTCCAGTCCTGGCTGCTTCACATCTCACCCAGCTTTCTCCTAATGTGTGTGTGCCCTGGGAGGTGGCAGATCCATGGTTCAAGGGCTTGGGCCTCTGTCACTCACCTGGGTGCCACCCACACGGGAGACCTGGATGGAGGTCTGGGCTCCTAGCTTTGGGCTGACCCAACCCTGGTGTAGGTATTCAAGGAGCAAACCAGCAGATGGCAGATTTCTCTTCCTCTGTCACTCTGTCTTTCTGCCCACCCCCTCCCCCAAGCAGGGGGGCTCAGCCCTGGAATCCCAGGGAACCATAGATGCAAGTGTGACAATGGCAGGGGCTGCTGGAGAAATGAGGCAAGCCGCCACGGGTTAGGTACCCTGACCTCACCACTGACCACTGCGTGCCCCTTGCCCTGCCACCGGCCCTCCCTGAGAGGAGGCCAGGTGGCTTTGCTGGGAAGACCACAGCGGGGGAGCAGCTGGGGCACTAATGCCCAGCCATCTTCCTTGACTTCCTCCCCACATACTTGGAACACAACATGCCATCCCAGGCCAACAGCTAGCAGCCCACTGCACTGCTCAGCCAACAGCTACTCTATGGGGTGAGGCTCAGCCATGCCAGGTGTCCAGGAAAGCTGGACACCTAGATTTTCATATGAAATTTCTGAACTTTTCAAGAGCAGCAGCTCACTCAGACACAAACTGTATCCCACAGGTGGACTCTGGCCCCCCTGCCCACAGCTACTTCAGGCAGTCCCAGTGGAGGCCATATCCTGGGCACCTAAGCCACATGCTCTGCTTGGTCTGCATAGTGAGCTCAAAGGGTTTCATTAGCAGAGGGAAACACCTCATTCATCAACTCTCCAAAGGCTGAGCTGGGTCACATGTCACCATTCATGGATGACAGGAGAGGCAGGTATCTTTTATGGCAAAGAAGAAAATCTGGAGTTAGAGGCCCCCCAGCCTAAGGCTTGATTCCAACCTCTTCTGGCTCCAGGGCCCTGACAATGCATGTGAGCTTCCCTAGCTGCAGTATGTCTCCATACCACAAACGGTGGCTGGCATGTGGCAGGCATGGCGTGATACCTCAATGGTTGGATCCACACCCTGTAAGTGCCAGGATCCCGTATCAGCACCTGCTCCTGTCCCAGCTGCTCTACTTCCATTCCAGCTCCCTGCTGGTGGCATGGGAAAGCAGTTAAGGATGGCCCAAAGCCTTGCGATCCTGTACCCACATGGGAGACCTGGAAGAAGTTCTTGACTCCTAGCTTTAGATCATCTCAGCTCCAGCCACCTAGGTAATGAGCCAGCGAATGGAGGATTTTTGTCTCCTTTTCTCTTTAAGTCTGATCTGACTTTCCAATGAAAATAAGTAAATTTTAAAACAGAGAAAGGAAAAACAGAAACAGATTTCTCATGTACTGGTTCACTCCCCAGATGTTTACCAGTCATGGCTGGGTCAGGTACCTAGAACTCAAATTTGGGTCTCCCACGTGAGTGGGTGAGTGGCGGAGGGCCAACCACTTGAGCTGCCACCTAGGGTACAAGTATGAGATATCAGAAAGAGGGAATCCACAAGGCCAAGCACTGCGATACAGGATGGAAGCATGCTGGCCAGTGTCTTAATGCCTGGGGGTGGGCAAGAAGGGGTAACTCACCGAACTATGTCCCTCGTCTGGGCTCCAGTGATGGGGACTCAGTCTCCCATCCTCACTGAAGACCCTTCAACATGGATCTCCCATCTTGGGGAAGCCCGCTAAGCCAGCAGAGGGGCTTCCTGGGCCAGCCCCTGAGTGCTGAACAGGTAGCTCTACGGAGAATGGGACAGGCCCAGGCTTGGGTGCGGATCCCCAGGTTGGACACAACTACAATTTGGCCTGTAACAGAGAATAGCTGCAAAGCTTGCTGCCTACTGGGCTCCATGTACCATCCCCTTATGTCCTGTGCCACTAAGGGCTAGAAGGCCAGCTCCTGCCCTGCGGCAGAGATGGTATGGTCATTTCAGAGCAGTGGCTAGACAGTGACCGAGGGATCCGTCAGAACTGGTAGCAGAGGTCAGACGGGTGGCCTTGGGCATGCTGGGAGATGGAGAGGGTGCCTACAGCCACCTCACTCCCTATTCATAGCTGGGAAAGAGCTGGGGAATGCAGCCTGTCGAAGCAGGTGGCACCACAAAGCTGACCACAGAGCCGTACTGTCCGTTGTACTTCTCCCCTCTGACCTCCAGGGACGGCCACATCAGAGGTCTTCCGGGCTGCAGCCAGCCATAGAGGGGAGGAGGGAGGCAAAGGCCCTTCCAGGGAGAAGGGGGCAGTGACCAGGCCTGGCATGACAGCATAGCAATTAAAGTCCTTGCCCTGAATGCGCCCCGGGATCCCATATGGGCACTGGTTCTAGTCCCAGTGGCTCCACTTCCCATCCAGCTTCCTGCCTGTGACCTGGTAAAGCATTTGAAGACAGCCCAATGCTTTGGGACCCTGCACCCGCATGGGAGATCCGGAAGAAACTCTTGGCTTCGTACTGGCTCAGCTCCAGGAGTTGCAGCCGTTTGGGAAGTGAACCATTGGACAGATCTTCCTCTCTGTCTCTCTGTATATCTGCCTTTCCAATAAAAATAAATAATTTTTTTTAAAAAAAAGCTATATTAAAAAAAAAAGAGGAAGAAGGGGGCAGTGACCGACAGCGTAAGAGGTTCGTCTCCACCAGCCCCGTGTCACTGTCTGCCTGGCCTGCAGGATGAAATATGCTACAGCTGGACAAATTCAGAGCCCTCTGGGGCTTACACATAGACCCTCCACACCAGCTGAACGGGGACTCGAGCACAGGGCACAAGGAAGGGGGCTGTGGGCCAAGGCCAGGCAGGGGGGCTGGGCTAGGAGCATCTGATACCCTGGGGCCTTGCCTGGCTCTCCCTGCCACAGCAAAGGGTACAGGGTAAGGTCTACACTGCCCTACACGTCATGCATGGTACAGCTCCAACTGGCAGAAACTACTTCCAGCCAGCACTCAGCTCAGACCGCGGACACCAAGGGGGTGCAGGCAGGTGGGCGGGGGGTCTGGGGCACAGCGGAGTAGTGTCTGACCCCATGCCACACACTCCATAAACGTCACTTCCTGTGGTGCTCCCAGGACGAGGGCAGATAGGTCCTGCCCTTGGCTCAGCCTCACCAACATGACAAGAGGCTTATGACAGGCCAGCTTGCGCAGCTAGGCCCCAGCAGCCACAGCTAGTGCTCTTTCTGCTGGGCCCTGGGGCAAGACGTGGGCCTATAAGGCAGAGCTGAAGAAAAGGCTCAAGCCAAGTGAGTGGGGGTCACGCCAAGGAGTGAGGGCCTCATCCAGCGGCCAGCACACCCGGAGGCCCTTCAGGGCAGCCTTGAACTGAGGCCTGCTCGAAGGTCAGAGGCCTAACAGTCTATCCTTGCCAAATGCCCTGTTCTCGCCTCAGTGAGGTTCTGTTGGCTGCACTTGGCAGACCAGTCTGTTCCATGGACCCTGTGTGTGTGGCTTCCCAGCCAGCTAGCCAGCCACTTCAGGGACAGGGGGAAATCACTGACTCGTTTTAACTGCCCAAATAAGGGGTGCTGGGGAGGCTTTGGAGAGTCAAGGGGCAGGTTTGTGTTGTTTCTCCCCACATGACCTAGCTGGGCAGCCCTAGAACACCCCCCACCCCTCACTGGCCCCAATCCAGTAAGGCCACTGTCTCTCACTGAGCCTCGCCACTCCCCTCGACCCCATCCTGATCTGGCAGTTTGCAGCACCAAAGTAGCCAAGCTCTCTGTGCCTGGTTGAGGCATTCCTTCTAGAGACTTCCAGCTGACACTGGGGCCCCAGAACTCCCACCATTGGATGAGACCACGGACCCAGCAGCAACACAAAGCAAACTGGGTAGTCCTCTTCAAGGAACCTTCCTTTATTTTTTAAAGAATCACTTATTGATCTGAAAGGCAAAATGACAGTGGGAAAGAGAGAAATATCCATTGGCACACTCTCCATATGGCTGCAGCACCCCGGGGCTGGGCCAGCAAGGAGCCAGGAACTAGAAACCCCAGGAGAATCTCACGTGGGTGGCAGGAACCCAAGCACTTAGACCATCATCTGCTGCCTCCCAGGCGCATTAGCAGGGAGCTGGACAGGAAGCAGAGCAGCGAGGCCTGGAACTATCACTGCCATATAGGTTGCAGGTGTGTAGGTCCCCTAAGCAGCAGCTTGTCCCACTGCACCACTACCAGACACAGCTCACCATCCTGAGGTATCTGGGTCCTCATGGCTTGGGTGGGAAATTCAGGAGGGGAGGGGAGGGCAGATGGCACATGGCAGGAAAGGGAGGTGCAGGTTTCAGTTTCAAGCTGATGGCCCCGAGAGAGGCATATGCAGAACCGCCCCAATGCCAGGGACATCTAACGAGCCCCCAGGGGGGAGAGAGACAGGAAACCATGCAGGGGGAACTGCTGTGCAGTCACCAGGGCATTCCCCTTGGCAAGGGTCAGCATGTAGATGGGGGAGGAGTGTAGTACCAGGGAGGGGAAGTTCCATCAAGCAGGGCCTGCCAACACCAAATCCTCTCAGGGCTTTGAGGGAGGAACGGAAAAGGGGCCTTGCGGGCAGACTCGGCCTAAGAGAGAGGGGTGGTCTGCTCTGAATGCACAGCTTAGAGAACGGGACATTGTCACCCAGTTACACAGTTCACAAAATGCACGCCCATCCATGGCAGCTGTGACCTGTGCAGAGCCCCTGGGCAGTCACGAGTTCGTAGAAGTGGCCAGGTCTGGGAGCTGCACGAGTGACAGCAACTCAGACATCCTAACTGCTCTTAGGATTTCTTTCTTTCCTTCCTTTTTCTTTTTTTTTTTTTTTTTCTTTTTCTGCTCTTATGATTTCTACCCCTACAGTTTCCCCAAGTCTGCCTGCCCAACACCCTCTGGGTCCAGCCCCATGGCACAGGCCATGCCCAGGAGCTGGCCCACAGCTATAAGGGAGACTCATGGCAATATTTGGTCCCCTCCTACTGCTTCTTCCCCCAAAGCTGAGAGGCCAAGGGCCAAGGGGGTGGGGGTGCAATAGACTGGCAGCAGCAAGGTGGCAGGCCAGGGCTGAGCACAGCACACACACCTCCCACCCCACTTCCCGCTGCTTTGAGCAACTGCAGAGAAGGCTCTGACCTTGGTGCCTAACCAGGTGACAGCTGACACTTTCCAAGCATGCGGGAAGGACTTATCTAACCCTAACCCTCACAGCGCTAATGCAGGCACTGTTATCATCATCATCATCATCACCCCTGCCTTACAGATGAGGAAGCAAGGGCTCAAGGAGGCCAAGCTGCCCGCTCGGGTCACATGCTTACTAAGTGGTTAAAGCTGGATTTGAACCCAGGGCATGTGCAGTGTGTCAAATAGGGGCTGCGACAGTATACCTCGGGCCACCAGGGCCCTGCCTTAACTGCAGTGCTGATTCCACTGCTTCCCTGTGCAAAGACCACACTTGTAGGGGTGGGGATGCTCTAAGTATCGGAAGCCCGATTCCCGACGCTTTGCTGGAACTCACACAACGTGGCCCCAACAAGCTGCACAGCTGGGACACCCATATGCTTTATGTCTGTGCCATACTCCAAGGCTCCCTGAAGCTCAGTGCAGCCTTGCAAGGCACCTGCACTTGTGCTCATGTTGCAAAGGAGGCAAACCCCAGCAGGGAGCAAGCAGATGGCACTTCCTCGCCCCCACCCCCAGCAGCAATGGGCTTGGGACCCCAAACCCGCCAATCCCAAAGCTACAGGCCCAGAGGGACTGGAGAAGCCACTGCACCGTAGGGCACAGCCAGAGGGACGAGCAGAGAACTGGAGGAGGTAGCCGCACAAGAAGGCGCTGGGAACCTCATGGGGGAAGGGGGACTGCACCCTGGGGCCAGAGCTGCCGCCATGCCCTGACAGCCTTGGGTTCCCTTCAGATCTGCCCGGATAGTTACTGAGAGAGGCTGAACCCTATGTTCACAACTCCTAGGGTGGAATGGGGCACAATGCAACCAGCTCTGGTCAGCATCAAAGACAAATGGACAGCAGAGGCTCACTCAGCCCGCAGAAACCTCACCTTCCCAAGGGATGGAGAGGAGGGGACAGAACTGGTGACGCCCCCTCCTCTACCGGAAAGAAAACAGAAGAAAGGGGCCCGGAGCTCCATTCTCACACTCCCGCCCTCCGGCCTCGCTTTGAATCGGGGAGGGACCCTAAGCCTCCAGTAGGTCTCCATCAGCCTTTGTCACGGCCCCCATCGCACGCAGCACCCCTCGGCCCGCCCGGCTCCCGCAGGTCCCCGCACTCACCCAGCGGCAGGCTGATCCGGGGGCTGTACGTGCGCGCTGCAGGCAGCGGCAGCAGGAGGTGCAGCAGCAGCAGATACAGCGGCGGCGGCCCAGGCGGCAGCGCGCCCCGGATCCCCCGGCCCATGGCGGCGCGCCGGACCGGGACAGCAGTAGGCGATGGCTTCCTCGGCTGGCAGCTCAGGTTGCTCCGGTGGACTCCCAGGCGGTGGCTCCGCCCCGCCCCCGCGTCCTCGAGCGCTGGCCTCCGCCTCCGGACCTGGAGGGTCACGTGGTCAACGACCCCTCCCCGGCCCCCCGCCGCGGGAGGAAGTGGGGCGGGAGCGCAGCCCGCCCTTCCCCCTGCCCCTGCCCGGGCTGCAAGCAAGCATGGAGCCGGTGAGCTGCACCTGGGATCACCAGCCTCCCTCCCCCACCCCCAGCCCACCTCTCAGGCCTCTCTGCCGTCTGGGGGCCCATTGTGGAGGCGCTGGTTTGGAAGCGTATCTGTTCTCTAGGCGTTTCTGGAGAAGCCCCGGTTCCTCCCTTAGCACGGCCCCTGCTCCCTTGCTCCTGGCACCCACTTGTCTGGGAACGAATGAACCCGGCCGGGCTTGCGGAGGCGCGAGAGGGGTTGCTGCTGCTTGAGGGTGCAATCCACCCAGCTGGAGGGGCATGAACTCGAGGCTCTGTGCTCAGTGTAGGCAACTTGAAGGGTCCTCTGTGCAACACATTCAAGCCAAGCACAACCCCTCCCACTGAATCTCCAGATGGGGGGAGGGAATAGAATAATGGAATTTAATAGACTATCCCAAGGAGACCTTCCCTACAAGTACACCAAAGCCAGCAGAGGAGAAGACGCCCCCAGAGCAGAAGCAGACTCCCAGGGGCACCTCATCTTCCAGGAGGAACTCAGCTTGGCCAAGAACAGGGCTTCCAGCTGCAGACTCACCCAAGCCAGTTCTGAATCCTTGCTGCACTAGGGGGCTGGGCATACAGGAAGGATGCGGAAGTTTTGGGAAACCTGTTTCAACTTTTCCCGAGTGTGCACAGGGTGACGGCAAGGCAAATCACCTCCTGCGGTCAGAGTCAACAGAAGCCTGAAAACCCCTGCCAGTCATTTCCATGGCCATGGGCCCGCTGTCCTGGGCTCTGGCCCACTCCCACCTAGGTGGGGCGTCCTCAGAGCCACCCCCAAGGTCAGCAAGGTCCCAGGTGCCTCCTCCTGCTGCCAGCACACGCCTCAGCGTGGTTAGGTGCCCCCTCTAGAAATGGAGTCCTCACCACTTCCACCTGGCTGTCCCATAGGCATCCCACATTCGACTCCTCCCACCTGTACAGATAACTGCGTCCATCTGCAAGCCACCCCGGCTCAGCACCTGGACTTGCTGTTTTCTTTCATTCCTCACGTCCAGTCCAGCACCTGGCTCCCCTTCCTCCCCCAACTGCCAGTACTTCTTCGCCTGTGGCCTGTCCATCCTGTCCCTCCCAGCTTCACCACCCCCTCAACACACACACACAGCAGCCATGAGAATCTTTCAAAACAAAGGCAGGTAAGTGCTCCACAGTCCAGCCCCTCACCCAGAGTCACAGGACACTGCTGGCTCAGAGGGCGGATGGCTAGGGCTCCCGCAGCACTGGTCCAGCAAAGGGGTCCCCAAACCTGAGTTTACGCAACTGACTCAACAGGGCACAGGACTAGACCCCAATGTCTTTAAAATCTGTTCCTCTGGTCCAGATTTCATCCTACTTTGAGACTAGACTGTAATCAAGCATCCCCTTCCTCAGGTGAGTCAGGTGAGTACACAATGCAACTTCATTCAAGCTGTTGATGCAAACACGGCAGCAGGGGAGCAGCTGGGCGCTTAAAAGTCTCTAAGCACCTCTCTGCCATAAAAGGAGGCGGGAGGGAGAGTGTTCTGTAAACCCGGGACTTTTTTTTTTTTTTTGGATGACAAGGCAAAGAAGTGACCAAAGGTGAATGGAAGGGCCCAGGAGCCAGCGGGGGGATGACCACTCCAAGCAACAAAGGCATAATGAAGTCATGAATTTGATACATCAAATTAAAATGGTTATCTGTCTCCAGTGAAACTGAAAGCAAGCTTCCTTTATAGAAAATACTTGCGAAAGAGAATGCAGATGACATGATACAATCAGAAAACCTGAATGCAAAACAAGGATCAGGGTGGGAGACTGAGAGGAAATTGCCAGCCAAGTGTGTTTTCAGGTGATTTCCTGCAGGACAGTGTGTCTGTTGCTGACCATCTAAACTAAGTGGCCAAAAGTGGCATCACCTGCAATGGGCCTGTCTGACCTAATTCACCTCCTGATGTGGTGCTGTAAGAAAGAGACACACACACACGACATAGCATCGGGGCTGGCACCGCAGCATAGCACTTAAGCTTCCACCTGCAGTGCCAGTATCCCATAGAGCACCAGTTGCAGTCCTGGCTGCTCCACTTCCCTTCTAGCTCCCTGCCTGTGAGTTAGGAAAGCAGTAAAGGACGACCCAAAGCTTTGCGTTCCTGAACCCATATAGGAGACCTGGAAGAGGCTCCTGGCTCCTAGCTTTGGACTGACTCAGCTCTGGCCATTGTGGCCACTTGGAGAGTGAACCATCAGATGGAAGATATGCTTCTCTGTCTCTCCATCTCTCTGTAAATCTGCCTTTCCAATAATAGGACATGACATGAGCCTGGCACGGTAGCCTAGGGGCTAAAGTCCTCGCCTTGTACGCAGGGGATTCCATATGGGCGCCAGTTCTAATCCTGGCAACCCTTCTTCCCATCTAGCCTCCTGCTTGTGGCCTGGAAAAGCTGTAAAGAATGGTCCAAAGTCTTGGGACCCTGCACCCGCATGGGAGACCCAGAAGAAGCTCCTGGCTCCTGGTTTCAGATTGGCTCAGCTCCAGCAATTGTAGCCACTTGGCGAATGAACTAGCTCCAGCCACTGAGGCCACTTGGGAAGTAAATCAGAGGACAGATGATCTTCTCTCTGTCTCTCCTCCTCTTTGTATATGACTTTGCAATAAAAATAAATAAGTATTAAAAAAGAAGAAGAAGAAGAAAGAACACGGCATTAGTGCTCACAGCATTCTTGCTGCAAGTGTCTATCTCATGTCTAAGGATAAGGCAGCCATCAGCGCTTCCCACCTTAAACACCTGGACAAATGATGGCAGGTAGAGGCCCCAAACCAAAGGTCGCGAGTGACCCCTGACTGACGTGCGGGGAGTGTGAGTAGCTATGGAGCAGTCAGGAATGTTTTCACAGGTTTGCGTACTGGATGACGTGAAGTGAAGTCTCTGTCCTTCCATGTCCACCTCTTGGGAGCTGTACTGACATTTGTTACATGTAACATCCTTATCTGTACAAGTATCATGTGGTCTGTCGGGTATGCTCATGACTCCTCAAGACTTGTGTGTGTGTGAGTAAAAATCATGAATGGGACCCTGGCAAAACAAAGCTGAGTTACAGGTGTTTCCATACAGATCTTTTGATTATTCATTTGGGGGGGAAAAAGGGAGGAGAAGGAGCCAGACAGAGCCTAAGGACAGGCCACTGGGGCCTTCCATCCAGACTAACCCTACCAATAGCCTCTGGAGGCTGAGTGTGACCTCTGAGTGCCACCTCTCTATGTACCCCGCTAAGATCATGGAGAAAATACAGGCAACCTTGTGGACTTCAAGCTGCGGCACCTCCCTCCTGTTGTTACCTTGGCCAGCACCTGATCGTGGCCATGTGTTCAATTAGTGTTTGTTGAGGGCCTGGAGCTCCCCAAAGCTGTGCTGGCCTTGCCCTTGTGCCGTGCCCACTGCCATCTCCAGGACAGGAGGGGAGGGAGGCTGACGCCAGTCGTTTGACTAATTACATCCTGCGCACAGCTACTCAGCTGCCTCCCAAGACTGTCTCATGCCAAGCAGGCGGGCAGTGTGGGCCTCAAGGGCCTCTGTCTTCCTTCGGGGCGGGTTGGGGGGACTACCTCCCAGCTGGCAGAAAGAGGGTCCCTGACAGCAGCCTGCAGAGCCTGCCAGGCCACACCCCACATGACAGCCGCACTTGGTGGCAGCTTCAGTGTGTTCCCCAGGGAGCCGGTACGGCCCTCCCTGGCCTGGGACACATAGGAGAGGACAGACAGGGAAGGAGCTCAATGGAGCCAACTTCCTGTGGGGGGGAGAGGCTCCCGAGCCAGCAGAGGTGTCACTTGCTCCCTGAGGTTGTTTTCCTGGCAGGAGCAGTCAGGCTTTACCAGGAACATAGGGTAAGGGCTGGGAGGAGGGGATAGCTTGGAAAGGGGTACACAAAAGCAGAGACTGGGCCTGGCACTGTAGCCTAGCAGCTAAAGTCCTCGCCTTGAATGCATCAGGATCCCATATGGGCACCAGTTCTAATCCTGGCAGTCCCACTTCCTATCCAGCTTGTGGCCTGGGAAAGCAGTCGAGGATGGCCCAAAGCCCTGGGACCCTGCACCAGTATAGGAGAGCGGGAAGAAGCTCCTGGCTTCAGATCAGCTCAGCTCCAGCCATTGCGGTCACTTGGGGAGTAAACCATCGGATGGAAGATCTTCCTGTCTCTCCTCCTCTCTGTATATCTACCTTTCCAATAAAAATAAATAAATCTTTAAAAAAAAGAGAGACCAAACAATGCTTCCTGGGGTCCCTGCAGGCAATGTGAAGTCACCACCAAGTCTGCCCCTCTCCTGTCACACTCACTTACACTTGGTCTCCTATCCTCACCTCCTCCTTTCCCACTGGGGTCTCTTCCATGCATAGGGACAGATACACAAAAGGACACAAACCCCAGAGTGAAATGCCACACGTGCGCAGAAACAGATTACACAGAGCCCAGCAAAACTGCGGCATGGAGCACGGGGTGGTGTCGGACCAGTGTGTGTACTGAGCGACGTGCCGGGGCAACGGCCAGTTCTGGCCGCTGACTTTGGTGTTAGTTTTCCAAGTCCATGCACCTGTCAAACTACACAAGGACTGTTCAAGAAAGAGCTGTGTGTTTTATGGTGTGTAAATTTATACCGCATACCTGTTATCAAAGAAAGAACCAAAGAAAGCCAAAAGGAAAACACACACACACACACACACACACACACACACACAAAACCCCTCTGTGGGATCAGGTAGAAGGGGGAAAACATAAAAGAGCCAAACAAGAGGGAGAGTGAATACAAAGGAATAAGGCTACAAATGAAGAAGAAAATAAGGGGCCCATGCTGTGGGATAGCTGGCTAAGCCACCACCTGCAGTACCGGCATCTCACGTGGATACCCAGTCAAAGTGAAGCAGCCAGAACTCAAACCAGCTCCCAGATGGGATGTTGGCACCACAGGTGACAGCTTTAACTGCTATGCCGCAGCACTGGCCCCTGTAAAAGAAATCTTTTTAAAAATAAGATTGAAAAGCAATAAAGGAAATGCAGCTGAGAGCCAAAGCCCAAGAACTCCCTGCCTGCCCCTTGCTCACACAAAAGGGCAAGTACATGCAATGGAAGTGTCAATTTAGGTGCCCATACTCAGCTATCACCCAGAAGTCCAGGCTCTGCCCAGCGCAACCAGGCCACATCTTGGACATGGATGGTTTCTGCTAGGAGGCCAGAACTAGGCCTGCCTGCTCTGCTTCCCACCAGAGGAAACCCATAGATCCACCCTAGGAGTCTCTGCTTTGTCTGCAGCTCATGATGGGGGAGGGGTCTCATGCCAAGCGCAGGGGAGCCTGAACCCACAGGATCCACCCACCCCTCCCAGGGTGGCACTAGAGCTCTGCCCCGTGCCTGGGTGCCGCTGGCTCGCTTCCCAGCAAGGCCTCGCAGACGTGCCCTGGCCACGGCCCAGCGCCCCAGGTCCTGGCCTCCTGCCACCATCCCCTTGTAGCCCCGAGCCCTCCCTTCTTGGCAGGCCACAGCTGTGGCTCCCTGGCCAGCCGGCCTGCTCTGGTGGGCCACTGCTGCTGCTGTCTTGTCCCCTGGGGCTGGGGCAGCAGCTCAGCTCAGCTGCAGCATCCATCTGTTCGGATGAGGAAGCAACAGCAGCTGGCACACCCTTGTGTGTGGCTTCAAATGGGCCAATGGCACTTTCTTGGAGCAGGCCCCCTCACCACTGAGGACATCCACCCGGGTCCTCCCAGGTGAGTTTAAGCTAGGCTCTGGCCAACAGTGGCCTTGTTCCTGCTCCCCAAATCCTGTCCCCTCCACCCACTGCATAGTTTTCTTGCTCCTGCACATGGTAAGTAAGTCTCAGGGGCTGAAAATGTGGGTTTACCCACAAGGAGAACTGAGCACCACCTGCTGGGGGTGGAGGTGGGCAGGAGAGCAGCCAGCCATACAAGGCTCTGGTCCTCATTTCTCAATCTGGAACAAGAACACTTCTTCATGGGGTACAGAGGAGAAATGTGGCAGCACTGGCAAAAAAAGGCCACGCAGGCAGGCAATGTCACTGGCTCATCCACCTGCGAGTGCCCCAGGCCCGAGGGCCTCCAGAGCTGGTGACCATGCCCAAGACTCCCCCTGAGCACTCCCCATAGTGTAGCTGCCTCCCGCAAGCTAGCCAGGTGCTGATGCTGCAGGACAGGGAGAAGGAACCGGCTGGCCCAGCCCCAGCTGCGGGTGCAGCAGCTGTGGCAAGCATCCCGCCACCCAGCACCGCCCCCACAGGGGCCTGTTAGGGCTTGAGCTGGCCACTCCCTGGGAGGGGATCCCCTCCACCCCATAGGGCTGTGGTGCAACCAGCAAGGCTCAACCTGTCCCTGCCCTGACACGGTGGAACACGAAGCCGCCATGGTCACTCCCCTGCCCCCAACTAGAGCTCCGGAGAAAGCATGCACACCCGGGGCCCAGGAGGCCTGGTTGACTGGCCAGCCTGAGGTCACCTATGGTCAGCAGGATTGTTTGTCATGGGCCCTCTTGGCTGTTCTCAAACCACAGTCTCCTAGCCCAGGTTGGAGGCAGATGTATAGGCCAGGAGAGAGTGGGAGGTAAGAAGGGTGAGAGGCCAGGAGAGAACCCAGGCTTCTAAGATGTGGTCCCTGAGAGCCCATGAAGTGAGTCCTCCTAAGGACCACCCAAAGCCTCAGACCATTCCGAAGTCATTGACTTCAGAAGGGAAAGAAGACCCTACGAACCCGTCACCTGTTCAGGGCTCTCTGAGCCCCAAGTTTCTCAGCAGCTGCAGGCATCTGGTGCCAGCCAGCCTTGCTGATACTGACCCTGGTGAGTGGGCAGGGACCCACAGGCTACTGTGCAGTTCCTGTGGCTGCAAAGATTACACTATCTCCCTGCTAGCCAGGGTGGGGGCTCTGGGGACTGCCCCACCTAGGGAGGTGTGCCTGCTTGCCACACAGAAGCCTGGCATCGGGAGATTAAATAAATGAGTATGTAGGGTCTGGCACAATGGCTCAATGTCTAAATCCCATATGGGCACTGGTTCATATCCTGGCTGCTCCACTTCCCATCCAACACCCTGCTTGTGGCCTGGGAAAGCAGAAGAGGACGGCTCAAAGCCTTGGGACCCTGCACCTGTATGGGAGACCTGTAACTCTGGGCCACTGTGGCCACTTGGGGAGTGAACCAGTGGATAAAAGATCTTTCTCTCTGTCTCCTTCTCTCTATAAATCTGCCTTTCCAATAAAAATAAATAAATATTTTTTAAGATGTGTGAAGGTGGCACTGAAGACTCATGCCCATGCACGGATCTCACACAGCAGGCACCAAGGCCTGAGAGAGAACAATGGGACCCTGGAGCCATGGACCCAGCCTTGCCTTGACAGGGGTGGGGTGCTTCACAAGCCCCTCAGAACAGCCCCAGCCCACTCCTCCTTGTACCCCCTCACAAGGGCCAAGAGTGGGCTTCAATGAGTCACAGACCCTGAGAATGACACAGAATCATAGCTGGTCATGAGACCCACCCTCAAAAAAAAAAGGGGAAGACCCACTTCTCTCAAATGTCAGTCTGCAGATGCAGGGGACTTTCCGAATTTGCCTCGCATGGATCACAAGAAACCACTCCTCCTTTTAGAACAGAGGTAAAGCCGGGCAGGAAGCAGCTGTCCACCTGTGAGGGTCCAGTGTGCCCCAGGCAGCGCTGAGCCCAGCTTTTCTGTGTGAATGTGTGTGTCACCACAGTGACTGCAGCACTAATCCACTTCACAGACACAGAGGTTCTGGGACTCACCAGTGCTAACCAGGCGCCTGGCACAGCTCTCCCACCCACAAGTGCTAACCAGCAGCCGGGCCCAGCTCTCCCACCTCCTACAACTTCAGAACCCACCATGGGAATCCACCTGTGGTCTCGGGGTCCCTCTCCAGCCCCAACTTCCTGCCTCTTCAAGTAATTTCGGAGGTTTCCTCCCTTCTACCCCTCCCTCCACCCCCCTCTGCCCCTCCCTCTCCCTCCCTTCCTGCTTTCATTCACTCAGCAAACTTTCTCCTCTGCTGAAACCCAAGGTTAGATCCCAGGTCTTTGCAGAGCCCACAGCTTTTGTGGTCTGGGAGGCCTGGGTCGCCTGGAGACCCTTGCCCCTACTCCAAGTCCTTGGGTGGAATGCCATTCAACATTGAGACAGGTTCCCAGAAAGCCCACCCTCTGTCACCTCTCAGCCCTTTGTCTCCAACTGGGCCTCCCAGGCAGAGCCCCAGAAGTGCTAGCAGGCTGTACAACACAGGGCCCCCCTGGCTTCCAAGGGGCTCCTCCAGGGTGCCATGCAGCAGCCAGGCATGAAGCAAGCATCAGCACAGCGCACTCCACCACCCTCTTCCCAAACCACAGGGACAGGACTGCAACTCCAGCTCTAGGGCAGAGCCTGCAATGTTTACCACACCAGAAAATGAGCTCTCCGCCAAGGCTGCTGCTCTCAGATAATTTCTGAGACAAGCGTTCAAGCCTTCCTCCCCCTGACCCCGTCTGGTCCCCTAGTCCTCTGTCTTTTGCAACACAAAGAGAACCCCACTTGAATGGACAGACACGGGGTCCCACATCCCCGCTTAAAAAAAAAACAAAAACAAAACAAAACAAAAAACCTGTTCTTTCCTGCTCTTTCGGCTCCAGTCCCAGCAGAGACAGGTTTCCAAAGCTGATGTCTGGTTCTGGGGGACTGACTGTGGGGCATTCTGTCAGATACCAACACTAAACCCAGAGTCCTAGGGCACACCATCTGTGGGCTGGGAGACACTCGGCTCTCCCCAAAGTGAGAGCCCCCACGGCCTCTCTAGTTCCTCCGTTTACTCACTGTCTCCCTTTTGGAAGGTCACCATGAGTGTGAGCACCAGGGCAAGGAGACACAGCCTAAATTTCCCTGGGAATGGCCAAGGGCAACAGTCACCATTAGGGAGTTGCAAGTTCAAATCCCAACCACTCCAACATCTGCTGTGGCATCTTGGAAAGTGAGCAGCAGAGACAAAGCGATTCCTAATTTTTTTTTAAATAACAGATCTATAGATGGGGGAGGATGTACTTTGCTTTTTTTTTTTTTTTTAATTGAACCTGTCTCAATGTTTAATGGCATTCCACCCAAGACTTGGAGTAGGGGCAAGGGTCTCCAGGCGACCCAGGGCTCCCAGACCACAAAGGCTCAGCACAGTCTCATTCCCAAGACCCCCGACATCCTTCTCCAATGGACCCAGCGTCCACCTCGACCTCAGAGAAAAGGAGCGGACACATGCGGACCCACTCGGGGGCTAGGCCAACCGCCATGCTGAAGCAAAGCCCAGGCCTTCCAAACGACGCCCCGCGCCCCGGGCCCGGGGCCAGCAGCCAAGGGTCAGGAGAAGCAGTCGGAGCGAGCCCCTGGTGGCCATGGCAACGCGGGCCCATCCTCCTGCTGCCATGGCAACAGGCGCCCCCAGTGGTGGGCGGAGGTGCCCAGCAGAGCGTGCAGGTGGCGCCCTCTGGGGAGAGGGGCCGGGCCGGACGGGGGACTGTCCGCTCGGCAGCCTTGGCCTGCTCCGCCGCCCTCCACCGCGTCCCCTCCGCGCCAGCCCCCCACGCCGAGCCTACCTGGCCCGAGTCCCGACCGCGCGGCCCCGAGGGGCTCCCAGTTCCGCCGTCCCCAGGGACCCTCAGCGTTCTCGCGAAGCACCTCGGTCTGCACGGCCGCCCCGGAAGTGCTGGACCGCGACCAAGCTCCGCCCCGCTTCGCCTGTGGTGACGGGAAACTGTCCCGAGGCGCCCTCCGGGGCCCGGGCTGCCGGCCGCCTGCTCCCCACCGTGGGCGCCTCGCTAGGGCCTGCCCCCCACGACCGAGGCCGCGGGGGGCTAGGCTGGCTGGGCCGGAAACCTCCTACCGCCTGCGTCCTGGGGCGAGCTCCCCAACCTCTCTCGAGTTTGCCACCTGCCTAGGTGGGCGTCAGCCGTGTAGGCCTGAGCGGGGGAGGCCGACACCTGGCAGGCGCTGGACTCTCCAGACCGGCCGTTATTGTTTACTGCGGGGGAGGGAGGTGTGCACCCGGTACCCACGGTCCCTGCCCAGGGTGCCTCCAGCGCACCTCTTACCCTGCAATGGACTTGGGCACCGGCAGAGTGAAACCAAAGGGCGGGCTCTGTGGGCGGGCTGGGAGAGCTCGCGTTTATCGGGTGACCTTGGCAGGCCCTTGAGGGGCCTATCTTCCAGGAAAAGTGACAGCGGCTCTGAAAGTACCGGTTCTGGGCCTGTGAGTGGCCAGAGCTGGCCAGAGCTGGCAAGGGCCGCCTCTCTCGCCAGGCCTCAGCACACACGGGCCCTCATCTCTCAGGGTACAGCTGTCTCCACGGAAGGCAGAAGTGGTGATTTGGCATTTGGCCGCAGGAGCCGCCGCAAAGCAGGGCCCTGCAAACTGAATTAGGATGAGCGTATTTTAGTGCCAGAGCATTTGGAAATGTGTGTGCGTGCGTGTGTGGAATCTTTGGGGAGTTCCTGGAAAATGCCTAGTGTGACAAAACTGAAATCTAAAATTGCTTGGCTCTAAATAAACATTTCTTACTTCAGTGTTTCCACAAGCATTTTTTTAAAATTATTTATTTGAAAGATTTACAGAGAGAAGGAGAAACAGAGATTCCGTCCACTGGTTCACTCCCCAAACAACCACAACAAGCAGAGCTGAGCTGAGCTGAAGCCTCTGGTCTCCACGGGGATGCAGGGTCCCAAGGCTTTGGACCGTCTTCTGCTGCTTTTCCAGACCACAAGCAGGGAGCTGGATGGGAAGTAGAGTAGCAGGACATGAACCAGCACTCATATGGGATCCCAGCAAGGACTTAACCGCTAGGCTATTGGACCAGACCCCACTACACCAATTTTGAAGTATCTGTTATGCAAACATGACACAAGTTTGATAGTACAAGCAGAGCTAGCACACACAGCTTACTGGTAGTGTGGGGAGAGGCTGCTTGTGGAGGACACAGCGGTCGGCTAGGCTCGGGTCCTGCCTGAGCTCATGCTGGTAGGCTGTGGGGGAAGGAATCTCTCAGTACCCCAAGCAGTTGTAGGCCCCGTGCCCAGCACCAGGCTTTGTGAGCCTCGGCCACTCAGATTCTTGGCCTCCATGGCATGGGGGGTGGAATGAAAGGTCCCTACTTCTGGCATCCTAGCAGCCCCCTAGGCGGGCCTGGGGCCCTCAGAGGACCAGCAACTCTACAACCCCTCCCTACTTCTTTCCGCTTCCCCGCCATCTCCTTCCAATCTCCTCCATAACCCTGGGCTGAACAAAGGAAAAAATCCTCCAAGCCATTATTGATAAGAGGCCCCTTCTAAAGGGCATTGATTCTGCCCCTCCCCCACCCGCATTCCTCCCTGAAGGACCCCAGGTGCAGGGAGGGTGGAGTCTGCCCTTCCAATCCCGTCACCCTCTTGATTAATGGAGCCTTCTGGTTTCTTTTCTCTCATTCCCCTCCCTTACCCTCCTAGGGCCGAGAGCTCCTATTCTAATGCATGCAATATGCATGCCATTGTTCTCACTCTTGGTAAATGTACGGTGGAGAATTGTATATGTGGTCTTTTTTTTTTAAGCTTTTTAACATTGAAATAATTATCAACTCCTAAGAGCTGCAAAGACCAGTAGCTAGTGACCCGTGAATGCCTCAGCAGCTTCCTGTGGTGGTGACGTTACACAAATGGTTAAGAAAGTAAAACCAGACAGTGGAACGGCTATGCCAAAACAGGCCTTCCTGTTCTGTTTTTACCGGGCAGTTAAGAACCTCGCACCCCACTGGAGAGTCCCCAGCTGGTTGGACATTCAGTTCTGGCTTCTGACTGCAACTTCCTCCTCATGCACACCCAGGGAGGTAGCAGTGATGGCTCCAGCGATGGGTTCCTGTCAGCCACAGGAAGGCCTAGATTCAGTTCCCAGAAACTGGACCCACCCTTAACCAATGCAGGTCCTTGGGGAGTTACCCAGGAAACGGAAGTTCTGTCTTTTTGGTAAGCAAATCAGTAGCATACAACTTGGCGTGTGATGGCATGGCACACTGGCATCCCATAGGGGTAGTAGTTTCAGTCCCAGCTGTTCCACTTTCGATCCAGCTCCCTGATAATGAACCTGGGAAAGCAGCAGAAAATGGCCCAAGGAGCTCTTGACTCCTAGCTGCAACCTGGGCCAGCCCCTTGCATCCATCTGGGGAGAGAATCAGCGAATAGAAGATCTCTTCCCCTACCCCAACCTTTCTCTCTCTCTTTTAAATAAACTCTGACAAATAATAAGCAGAACTCTCCCATCACCACCACAGGAGACCTGCGTTGTGGTTCTTCATTGTAGTCACCTACTGTCCCCTGTCCCTGTGCCTTATATTTTCCTGCTGTATAAAAGGAATCAAACAGTGCGTAACTTCATGAGATTGGCTTTTTGTTTGTTTGTTTGTTTGTTTGTTTCATGTTGTTTTTGCTAACTGTCTTGTTTTGGGATATGCCCAAATCATTATGTTTAGTAGTTTATTTTTCACTTAGTAATACTCCACAGTGTCCCTGGCCCAGGGCAGAAGTCCTCTCTCTTACAGAGCTGAAGGATAGTTTCCAGTTCCGGGCCACTGCCAGCAAAGTCACTGGTAACCACAGTGTGCAGGTGTGGATGGCGAGTATGAGTTTCTTTCTGGAATGTAGCCCCTCCCCCCCCCCGCCCCGATTTTAACTGCAGAGTGCCCTGTTGAGGTTTATAAGTTGCCACACCTTTTTCCAGAGGGACTGGTCCATTGTATTTACCACCAGGACTGATGGAGAGATGGGTTCCTCCCCATTCTGGCCCACATTTGCTGTTCACACTGCCTTTTATCTTGGCCACCCTCATAGGTATACAGCAACATTATGATTTTAATTTGCCTCTCCCTGACTGCTAATGGTGTTCAACTCCATTTCCTGGGTTCACCCTCCCTCTAGCCTCCTCACCAGTCTCCTCCTGGGTGATGTCTGTTTGATAGGATCCCAAGTTCTTAGGCTTCCTTGCCAAAGAAATTGACCAGAGGACAAAGTGCTATCTATACCCTGCTCGCTAGGCAGGTGTCTGAGCAGAAGGCAGGGATTTCCTGTGGGGCAATCAGGAGGGGCATTCAGGCAGCCTTCCTATTGGCCCTGAGTTGTGGATGGGTACATTTGTTACCTGCCCAGGACTTTCTCTTAATGGCAATCTTGTTCTTTTCTACTGTCCTAGGAAACTTGGTGATTGGTGACCCTGGCCCCTCTGGGCATGCTGTCAGGAAGTGGGGGTGCTCTAGTGATTAGGATGAGGGTATTCCTTTACTTCAGATTTGTTTCAGTGTTGGATGGAGTTGACTTGAGGCATGGACATGGAATTGATGGGAGACGACACAAGTCTGGCCTGGATTTTACATCCCCCTTCTGTCTTGTGGTATGTTCATGAGTTTGGCCCATTTCCCAATTTGATTTGTAAGCCTTGTGTTCTCACATTCACATAAACAGCCTCTTCTTGTGCACTTTGTCTCGGTGCTTGACTTTTTATCCCACAGACAAATGTGTGCTGCTTGGAGTACATCAATTCTTAACTTCTTGTTAGTTATTTCAAAAACGTTAGAGTTCCTTACGATATTATGATATTATTACGCGCAGCTAATTCCTGCAACCTGGTTCTTTTACTGTGAGCTGAAAACACCAGATGCAACAAGGTATCTTAGGAGGTTTATTACAGTGGGGGAACGAGGTAAAATTGGTAGAGAACAGCAGGGAGGAAAAGGAAAGATGAAGACACCTGGGGCCTCTTTATGCAGGTAGGCCCTGACATGTGGGGCAGGATTGGGAGGCACCAGGGGATTGGTGCCTGCAGGTGAATGCCTAGGGATGATTGGTAAGTGGGCGGGGTTAGGGCTGGAAGAATGGGGGTGGGATTTTCAGGTGGAATGCCGGGTTACATCTGATTGGTGGATGGCTGGACCAGCTGGAATTTCGTGATCTGTGAGGAAGCGGAAATGGCACAGGGTCTAGGGTAGGATATTCGAATAACTCCTTACACTTCTTACTGCTTCTGGTCTACATCTGGCACATTTCATCCATCTAGGCCACCAGGAAAGGACCCCAAATTGTTTTCAAACCCCCTTTACAGGGCCACAAATTACTGAGCCCAAGTAACAATGTGCTTTATTTTATTTTTTTTTAAAGATTTATTTGTTTTTATTATAAAGTCAGATATACAGAGAGGAAGAGAGACAGAGAGGAATATCTTCCGTCTGATGATTCACTCCCCAAGGCCGGCGCTATGCTGATCCAGAGCCAGGAGCCAGGAACTTCTTCTGGGTCTCCCACATGTGTGCAGGGTCCCAAAGCATTGGGCCATCCTTGACTGCTTTCCCAGGCCACAAGCAGGATGGGAAGTGGAGCTGCTGGGATTAGAACTGACTCCCATATGGGATCCTTATGCATTTAAGGCTAGGACTTTAGCTGCTAGGCCATGCTGCCAGGTCCAACAATGTGTTTTTAAAAAATTTGTTTGTTTAAAGATTTCTTTTTTCTTTGAAAAGTGGGCCATCAGAAGGAAAGGGAAAAAAAGAGATCTCCCTTCTCTGATTCATAAATGACAACAGCCAGGGCTAGGCCAGGCCAGAGCCAGGGGACAGAGCTTTCATTCTAGTCTCCTGGAATGCTCTCTGTTTCACTCCTAGTCCCACCTTGGCATTGCATCTCAGTGCGCCTGTTCCAGGGAAGTCTGAGCAGGATGTGGCACTGTCTGCTACTCAGGCCTCCTGCAGCAAAGCTTTCCCTCCCTGCTCAAACCGACCTTCCGGGAAGAACGCTTTGGGAGCACTGAACCCCTGAAGGAAGCTGGAAACGCCATTCCAAAACGCGGGGATAGGACGGCAGGTGCAGGTGTGGGCATCCTCTGAGCGCCTTCACCTGTCTGCACACCCTTCTATAAACACCACTCCGCCCCGCCCCTGTTCCTTCCACTTTCTCTCCGGCGGCTTTCCGTGCGCATGCACAGAACGAGGCCTAGGATTCCCCCTGCTTGTGAATCTTCCTCATGGAGAGTGAACGCGCAGCCCGCCAGATGGAGGGACGCCATTTTGCGCCCCCGCACCCGGTGGCTGCCTTTAGTGCTGGCTGTTGTCTGACGCCTGGGAAAGGCGCGGGGCAACTGCGGGGCACCTGCGGTGCGTGCTTTGTGCGGTGCTTGCCTCTGGACAGGGTGGACAATGGCCACCGCGCACGGATCCCTCGCCCCGCAGCGCTCCCGGCCTCTGCGCCGCCGGCCCGGGCTCGGCAGGTGCAGCAGTCTCGCGGATCTCTGGCTGCTGGGCACTCAGGACCTGCAGGCACTGGGCCCTGTTCACCTCCTGAGCTAACCAAACGGGCGCTGCGGATCTTTCCGCTGCCACCGAGTCCAAGAATCTTGGTTTGGAAAGGGTTAACCTCTCGCAGCCTTCCAAGAGCGTCCCCTCCCCTGTCCACCCGCTTGCTGGAGATGCACTGCAAAAGGTCAGATGTTTCCAGAGTCTCAACAGACAGCCTGTGTCTGTTTAAATGGAAAGACAGCGAGTTCCCGGCGCCCGGCCAGCTCTCGTGGGCAGTTCTCGCCTGGTTCTGCAGGCACCTGGCTCACTGCCCGGTCCGAGCACCTCACCCCCACTCTTGCTCAGGCCCTCCGAGCCTGGGAAGGCTGGCACTGGACAAATGGACGAACGTGGCACAACGAGGGGACCTCAAAGCCTTTGTGGAAAATGCCAGCGCAAGTTAAGTTGATCTTGTTAAAAAAGAAACCCAAGCATAGCTTTTTAATTTACAGTATGTGTTTTTCGTGCAACTTTTGAACATGCGCCTGTTGTGCTGGATTGTGATATCCCTAGAAAATCATCAAGTCTGAAGTGGGTGCTAAGGCATAAAGGTGGTTTATTCAGGTTAGCCTAGATCTCCCAACCTCCTCCCCCAGCCCAGCAGGATTGGGCGGGGGAGGAGCAGCCGCAGCCGAAGCTGCTGCAGGATCACCAGGGAGGGCAAATGAGAAGGAAGAGAGAGAGCCCCCTCCCTCCTGTTAAACAACCCAGGATTCTCATACATTTTAGGCTATTAATTATACAGTCATGATTTAGCCGGCTTCTATTGGTGGGTTAGAAGTAAGCAACTTTCAAAAAAGTACAAATTGATGAGCTATAGGGCGGTGAATCTTATCAAACACCTCCTTCCTGAGGAGTGGTCTGCCTACGTGACCTGCAGATGTCCTGCCCGGTGTCACGTAGGCTGTCAGGGCTGGAGTTCACACAGCTCCTAGCCAAGACATTAAGGCAGAATCACAAAAGCAGAAAACATCTAGGCTCTTCACTCCTACACATGGACTTCAAAATTATTTTGCAGCAAAATATACTTACTTTTTAATTCCATTATCTATATGTACTTTTAAAATAACTTGGGCCTATGCAATGGCTCAGTGGCTAATCCTCCCCCTTCAAGCACTGAGATCCCATATGGATGCTAGTTTGTGTTCTGGCCGCTCCACTTTCTATCCAGCCCCCTGCCTGTAGCCTGGGAAAGCAGTCAGGACAGCCCAAAGCTTTGGGACCCTGCACCCACGTGGGAGACCCGGAAGAAGCTCCTGGCTTTGAATTGGCTTAGTTCTGACCATTGCAGCCACTTAGAGAGTGAACTGGTAGATGGGAGATCTTTTTTTTTTTTTGTCTCTCATTCTCTCTATAAATCTGATCTGCCTTTCCAAGAAAAATAAATAACTTTTTTTAAAAAAAAGAAAAAATTGTACTTATATGAGAGGCAGAGTTACAGAGAGGAGAGACAGAAAGACAGATCCCCCATCCACTGGTTCGCTCCCCAAATGGCTGAAGGACCAGAGATGGATGAATCTGAAATCAGAAGCTGGAAGGGAAGTAGAGCAGCCAGAATACAAAATAGTACCCATATGGGGTCCTGGTGCGTACAAGGCAAGGATTTAGTCAACTAGGCTACTGTGCTGGGCCCAGGACTAGTTTTGTGACACAGCATGACACAGCATGTTAAGCTGCTCCTTCCACATCAGCATCTGTTAGAATTCTGGCCGCTCCATTTCTGACCTAGTTTTGGGCTAATGTGCCTGGGAAAGCAGTGAAAGATGGCCCAAGTGCTGCTAACTACGTGGGAGATCCAGGCGAGGCTCTGGGCTCCAGGCACAAGCATTACAAACCAGAGAGGTAAGCCATCCCACACCAGGAGCCTGGGTCGGCACGCCTGGCAAACAGCAAGTGCCGTGCGGGAGACCAGATGGAGCCCCAGGTTCTTTTTTTTTTCCTTTTCTTTTTTATTGGAAAGGCAGATATACAGAGAGGAGGAGAGACAGAGAGGAAGATCTTCCGTCCGATGATTCACTCCCCAGGTGACCGCAGCAGCCCGTATCTTCAACAACCAGGGCTGCGCCAGGGCTAGGAGCTCCGTTCGTGAGTGACAGGGGCCCAAGTACATGGGTCGTCACCTGTTGCCTCCCAGCTAGTACCGGGAGGGGAGCCAGGCACCCCACAACTGAGACAGACTTCCCAGGGGTTATCTTGGCTGGTTGACCCAACATGTGCACCCCTAGCCTTACCTTTTATTTCCACTTTTCCATGAACTTGTTCAAGTCCCCTCATTTATCATGGTGTCCAGGAAGGCCCGGAAGGCCAGAGCAGTTAAGTCACACCAAGGAGGTCGTAGGGTATGTGTGTGAGTGGAGGGGCATGTTGGGGAGAGCTTCAGCTCTCTTGGTGCAGGGGCACAGTCAATTATTTTAAGAGTTATTTTATTTTTAGGGCCCGGTGGCATGGCCTAGCAGCTAAAGTCCTCGCCTTGAACGCCCGGGATCCCATATGGCACTGGTTCTAATTCTGGCAGCTCCGCTTCCCATTCAGCTCCCTGCTTGTGGCCTGGGAAAGCAGTGGAGGACGGCTCAAAGCCTTGGGACCCTGCACCCGTGTGGGAGACCCAGAAGAAGTTCCTGGCTCATGGCTTCAGATCGCCATAGCATCGGCCGTTGTGCTCACTTGGGGAGTGAATCATCGGATGGAAGATTTTCCTCTCTGTCTCTCCTCCTCTCTGTATATCTGACTTTCCAATAAATAAATAAATCTTAAAAAAAAAAAAAAAAGAATAGAAGACATTCACCCTAATGGGAGGGCATCCTCACTGCTGTGCAGCTTCGCTGTTGGCCTTAAATCTGACCATTTCCCATGTCACTTGCTGTCAGTGTGCTTTATGCTTTCCCAGCTGCCTAGCACGCTACCCTCCGGGTGCCTCAGGAGGCATGAGAACGGTCATGCTGTGTGCTGCTTCCCGTTATTCTGGAAACACTGCTCACTGCCCTGGAGGAGGGTAGCACTGTTGTTTATTTTTCCTTTTTTGGCTTGGTTCTGGCAGCTGCAGCGTGGCATGGGGGAGGGCTGCGAGCTCCTCCCGGGACACACAGACTAAGAAACCACACGGTGCCAAGCACTGGCCTGGCTGGGCAGCTGTGGGGTTGGGGTGCACATGTCCACACAGCCGGTGCTGACTAGGCCTGACTCACACTGTCAGGTAGGTGAGTTCAGAGCCTGGAAGTTCCAGGGGTGTGAACGGGAGCTGTGTGACTCAGGGCCAGTCACCCCTGTACACCAGCCATCTCTCTCCTCTCAGCCCCCCTTGAGGGCCTGAGGCTTGTTGAAAGGGAGTGCCTGGGGATTAGGGTGTCTGTGCCGCCTGCAGGGCGTGACGCCTGCTTGGTTCTCATCCCGGCTTTGAGGGGCCCCAGGTAGAGGGTCCCCTGTTGACTGTCACATCTCAGGGTGACTGAACCACAAGCAGCATCCCGCACCCCTGTGAGATCTTATACTTGGTGGCGTATTCAAACTCTTCTCAAGGCGGACATTTATTCTGTTTTTCTTTTTTCCTAGTTATAAAGGAAATGCTTGCTTATTATAAAGTAAGGTTTCAGCTAATACTAAAAAGAATTGAAAAGTCACCCAGAGGGTTATTCCCAGAGATGCCATTATTGGCATTTCCTTTTCCCTTTTCTTTCCTTTTTTTTTTTTAATAAAAATTTAAATTTATTTTTATTGGAAAGTGAGATTTACAGAAAGGAGAGACAGGGGAAGATCTTCCATCCAAGTAGCCACACCTGCCAGAACCGAGCCAATCTGAAGCCAGGAGCCAAGAGCTTCTTTCGGGTCTCCCACGTAGGTACAGGGTCCCGAAGCTTTGGCCCGTCTGCCACTGTTTTCCCAGGATATAAGTAGGTAGCTGTAGGGGAAGCAGGGCTACCAGGATTAGAACCGGCGCCCATATGGGATCCTGGCAATGTAAGGCGAGGCTTTAGCCACTAGGCTATTGCGCTGGACCTTTTTTATTTTTAAAATGATTTTATTTATTTTCATTGAAAAAGCAAATATACAGAGAGAAGAAGAGATGGAAAAATCTTCCATCCACTGATTCACTCCCCACATGGATGCAATGGCCAGAACTGAGCCAATCCAAAGCTAGGAGCTTCTTCTGGGCTTCTACGTGGGTGCAGGATCCCAAGGTTTTGGGCCATTCTCGACGGCTTTCTCAGACCACAAGTAGGGAGCTGGAAGGGAAATAGAGCAACTGGGATATGAACCAGTGATCATATGGGATCCTAGCATATGCAAGGTGAGGATTTTGCCACTAGGCTATCAAGTCAGGCCCTGTCATTTCTTTAAAAAAAAAAAAATATATATATATAGATAGATAGATAGATAGATAGATAGATAGATAGATAATGTGTGTGTGTGTACATTTGACAGAGTTAGAGCAAGAGAGATGGGGAGAGAGAGATGTTGAATCTCTGCTTCCTAAATAGCTGCAACAGCCAGGGCTGGGTTAAGCCAAAGTCAGGAATTCCATATGGAATTCCATGTGCTTGCAGGGGCCCATGCCCTTGAGCCGTCATCAGCTGCTTGCCAAGTGCACGAGCAGGGAGCTGGATGGAAAACAAACAGCTGGAACAAGAGCTACACCCATGCCAGCATCACAGGTAGAGGCTCAACTTGCTGTGCTGCAGCATAAGCCCCTCATGCCACGGTTTTAGGAACACTTTGGTTCCTCGTGCGGTAAAGGGAATTTTGTATGAAGGTTTTGAGCTTACCTTACCGGGGTCGACATGCCTCGACACGTGCTGTTCCCGTCACGCCCCACTTGAAAGGCCCTGCCAGTGCTCTCGGCCAGAGCGTCTCACTGTGTCATGTGGAACCATGCCGAGGCCTGCAATTCATGCATTACTGCCTGCAAAGCAAAGACCTTCAGCAGGAAGCCAGGTGTCAGCAGGACTGGCTGGCTAACCAACGCCAACAGAGTCAGATGGCTTCAGACTTACAACCCAAGCAGAAGGGAAAGAGTGCATCGTGCTTACCAAATGGCTCGATGCCATGTGCTTGGTGCTTGGTGCCAGTGCTTGACCATGAAACAGAAGCCTCATCCTTACAATATGTTGTTGATGCTTGAAACCAGTGATACTTATGTTTTAAAAAAGAAAAGGAGGAGGAGAAAGAGTTTCACATGGGATGTTGGCATCACAGTGAGTGGCACCAAGATGCCACAAGCCTTTACTATTGATATTTTAAAAAAAACTTAGTATTTGAAAAGTAGGGAAGGAGAGAGTGAGAGATCTTCCACTCCCTGGTTTATTTCCCAAGTGCCTGCCACAGCTGGTGCTGGGCCAGGCTGAAGCCAGGAAGCTGGAGCTCCATGTGGGTCTCCCTGCATGTGGCAGGTACCAAGGGCTGGAGCTATCACCACTGCTTTCTAGGGTGTGCATTAGCAGGAACCTGGATGGGGGCTGAGTAGCCGGGACTGGGAACAAGGCATTCTGGCATGGGATGTGGGCACCCTAAGCGGCGCGTTATCCTCCTGCTGCCATTTTGAAGAACTTCTTCCAGACCTTCTCCAGGTGTACCTGCACCCCACATAGTTACCAAATTTCAACCCGTATCAATTTGTCTATTTTATTTTCACTTTATTGGAAAGGCAGAGAGACAGAAAGGTGTTCTCCCCATTGTTTCACTGCCCAGATGCCTGCAACAGCCAGTGCTGGGCCAGGCTGAAGTCAGGAGTCAGAAACTCCCCCTGGGTCTCCCACGTGGGTGCAGGAGTCCAAACACTTGGGTCATTCTCTGCTGCTTTTATTAGGTCCCAAAGATCCCCGAACCACAGACAGACAAGTTCCACATGCAACAATGCAAAAGCAAAGAAACTTTATTGCTATCTGGAGCTAGGGTCCATGTCTCATCCAACACAGTGGAGTCTTAACAACGACCCCGCTGGACAACACGTCACCAACAAGCAGTTCTTATCTTAGCCATGTCACTCACAGACGTGCGGGTGCCCACGATTGGCCCAGGTCCCAAGGCTGTTCCCCATTGCCCATTCCATCACTCTGAGGAAAATGAAACTTTGGAGTGAAGTGAAACTTAGGCCTACTCTCTGACCTTGAACCTATCATGGTGTCGGTCCTATTCCTTATGCAGCAAAGCCAAGCAGTGATTGCAGAAGCCCAGTGCAGCAGTTATAACAGTTGAAAGGCTGCCTTGTCACTACTCAGCACTCTTGTACTCCTACTACTATTATATGCTTAACTAGTCTCACCTCTAGACACTAATTTACTATTTGTCCTTAATAATCTTTTAACACGATAGGAATGTGGGTTCAAGACCTGCTGCTCTGTTTCCTAGCCAGCTCCTGCTCACCTGGGAAAGCTGTGGACCATAGTCCAAGTCTCTGGGTCCCTGTACCCATGTGGGAGACTGAGATGGAGTTTTTAACTCCTGACTTCAGCCTGGCCCAGCTCTGGCTGTTGCAGGCATTTGGAAATGAATCAACACTTGGAAGATCTCTTTTTTTCTAACTCTACCTTTCAAATACATAAAAATAAATCTTTGTTGTTGTTGTTGTTGTTTTAGAGTGGACCTTATAGGAAGGGAGGCTTCCAGGAAATTATTTATTTATTCATTCATTTATTTATTTATTTAAAGATTTATTTATCTATTTGAAAGTCAGATATAGAGAGAGGAGGAGAGACAGAGAGGAAGATCTTCCATCCAATAATTCACTCCCCAAGTGACCGCAACGGCTGATGCTATGCCAAGCCGAAGCCAGGATCCAGGAACTTCTTCTGGGTCTCCCACACAGGTGCAGGGTCCCAAAGCTTTGGGCCGTCCTCGACTGCTTTCCTAGGCCACAAGCAGGGAGCTGGATGGGAAGTGGAGCTGCCAGGACTAGAACCGGCGTCCATATGGGATCCTAGGCGCGTTCAAGGCGAGGACCTTAGCTGCCAAGCCACGCCGCCGGGCCCTATTATATTTTATTTTTAAAAAAGATTTATTTTGGGTTACCACTCCCACTGGAGAGCATGAAAACCAGGACTGGGGCAGGGGTGGCTGGACAGAATGGCCCCATCAGCATGTGTGTGGGCTGGATAGTGGAGCTGGTTAGGTTGAACTAGGCTTCAATGCCCATTGACATGTATGAGAGCTGAATGGGATGTGGGACAGACTGGACTTCTCTGTTGTACATACTGGCAAGCACGGGAACAAGGGTAGGGAGCAGGCCTGGTAGGGGTTATTGCAGATCGCTCCGACTAGGCTGTGGCTCCCACTGGTTTATGTGAGGGCTGAGTGTGTGGTGGGCAGAACCAGGCTGGACTGCAACACCCGTTGGTTTATGTGGAAGTCAGGGCTGGAAACAACTGACCCAGCAAGTGCAACCACCAGCATATGCATAAGCTGATTGGGGCGATGGACGGTGCCAGGCCCTGTACTGGCAAGCACACACAGGAATCTAGTCTGGGAACACCTCAGACAAAGTTTCTTTGGGGATCTCCCCAGTCGGACTGCCAGACTCTGAACCCCAACCATGAAGAGAAGTGCAGGTTCCATGGTTTGCCATGGAGTGCAAATGCTAGAGCTGAGCCTCAGACGGAGCAGTGGACAGCACAATCAGTGAAAAACTGGGCAAACGGAGACTCTCAGGTGGACTATGTCAGTCAGTGGATTCTGCAGTGACATTGTGCTTGGAATGACGAGATTGGCAGCAATTCATAACTGTTGAACTATAAACCCACTTGTGCAAGACCCTTGGAGCATGCCCCACATCAGCGACCTGGGATGGATGGGAGACTGGGTGGTGCCTCTCCCTTTATCTCCCCATTTACTCCAGATACAGAAAAAGAACAGAATGTGGAAATAATAGTCTTACCCACTTTCCTGTTAAAAAAAAAAGATTTATTTTATTTTTATTGCAAAGTCAGATGTACAGAGAGGAAGAGATGCAGAGAGGAATATCTTCCATCTGATGATTCACTCCCCAAGTGGCTGCAACTGCCAGAACTGAGCCAATCTGAAACCAGGAGCCTATAGCCTCCTCTGGATTGCCCACGCCGGTGCAGGATTCCAAGGCTTTGGGCTGTCCTTGACTGCTTTCCCAGGCCACAGGCAAGGAGCTGGATGGGAAGTGGTGCCACCAGGATTGGAACCTGTGCCCATAGGGGATCCTGGTGCGTTCAAGGTGAGGAGTTTAGCCACTGAGCCACCGTGCTGGGCCCAGTTTAAATTTTTAATTTAAATTTTAATTTTATTCTTAATGCCATTTATAGTTGAGAGGGATGACCGACCATACGGGCCTCTGACTGGGGTGGGGAGTATTGGAGTTTGGAGGAAGGTGGATGGGACAAATGTTTCAGTTCTTCATTTTTCCTCTTTTCTTCTCTGTCCACACTGGGTGGGACAGCACATGGGGATGGAGGAAGGTCATTTGATGGCACCTTAGAAAGCTTTTTTAGGGTCTCCCACCTGGGTGCAGCGACCCAAGGACTGTCCATGTAGAATGCTGGTGTTGCAGGCAAACAGTGGCTTCACCCACTACCCCACAGTGCTGGCCCCAGGCATCCTCTGCGGTCCTACTCTGGAGCCCAGGAGATAGGAAAGATAGAGTCCCAGTCCCCACCAAACTTTGAATCTGGAACACCAGAGAGCTGTAGACAGAGTCCCAGGAGTGACATGAAACAGGGAGGGCACAGGTTAGGTCAGGGGAAACCTGAAGCTAGACCCGAGTGACAAGGACTGCCACAGGAAGACCTGGAGAGCCAAGTGTTCCAGGACAAGAGACATCCCGTGCAAAACGCCAAGCCAGGAGCAAGATGCACAGAGTGCCAAGAAGGCTGGACCAGGTGGGGCTGGGAGCAGGTGGGGCTGGGTGTTTGTGGAACTGGGGGCTGGAGGCTGGGGGTTGGGAACTGGGAGCAAGTGGGGCAGTGGCCTGGAGTCCGGTGGAGTTGGGCAGAGGTGGAGGCTGGGGACTGGGAGCAGGTGGGGCTGGAGGCATATGGGACTGGAACAGCGGCCAGGTGGGGCTGGGGGCTGCACTGAAGGTGAAGGGGAGGAGCGCCCATAGCCTGGTTGCTGTTGTGCCAAGGCACCCTCGGCTGGGTCTGAGTTTTTGTGTCCTGGGAACTGTAAGGGCTTGGCAAGGTTTTAGCCACCTGCTGGACCTGCACGAGAGAAACACAGGAAGCGCCAGCTTGCCCCAGGCACCGCTGCTGTGTTCTCAGGCACTCATTCAAGGCCAGGTCTCTGGCCCCAAGGTCAGCTCACTGGGTGTGGGGGAGACCTGGGGGGGAGGGGGGCGGAGGGCTCATGGGCCACAGGTCAGGAAGGAGGGCCCAGTCCAGCCACCCCACCAGCCATGCACAAAGTTCCAAAAGGCAAGTGAGTGGCTCAGGTTAGGCCCTGTGCTGTGTGGCCAGACTGGGCCCTCAGCCCTCAGCTGGCAGGGGCCAAGAGGAGGGGTCAGCTCCGGGAGCCCAGGCAGCCAGGAGCAACCTGAGCGATCAGGAAACTGGGCCCTGGCCAGGCCAGGCAGGACCCAGCACCTGGTGTCTTTGTTCCCTCCGTTTGCTTGCAAACTTTCCCAGGCACCTGCACTGGGTCCCCTGAGAGCACCTGGACCGGGAAAGGGCTCCCACGGGATCTGGTTTTCCTGCCATAGGGAGTGGCTACCTCGTGACCCAGAGCCAGGACAATAGCGTCCACTTACCTAACTCCTGCTGCCAGCAGGGATGCCATTTCATTCAACCTCAGGACAAGCCCTGGAGACACGTAGGTGGAGGAGCCAGCCACAGCCACACAGAGAGGCAAAGACAACAGCTCCATAGGGTTCAGAAAAGCACTACACAATACATCCGGCTTCATTTGCCCTTTATTTGTAAAAGCAGATATCTTTCATTAGTTGGCTCACTCCCCAAGTGCCTGCCAACAGCTAGGACTAAGCCAGGCCAAAGCTGAGCTCCTGGAACTCCATCTTGGTCTCCTGTGGCAGACAGGGACCCCGAGCACCTGGGCCATCGCTTCTGCCTCTCAGGGGGCTGGACCAGAACTAGAGATGGGAACCGAACCGGGCACTCTGGAGGGGAGTGTCCCCAGCAATGACTTTGCCCTGGACAGTGAAGAACCTCAGTATTTTCTGCTTTTGTGATTTCTGTGTTAACTGTCAGTCTACAAGACACCCGGCAGGTCACATAGGCAAAACACTCCTCAGGAAGGAGGTCCCTGGTGTTAGATAAGACTCCTCAGTGCCCTATAGCCCATCAGTTTGCACTATTTGAAAGCTGCTTGCAGGGGTCCTGCGCAGTGGCTAGAGTCCTTGCCTTGAATGCGCCAGGATCTCATATGGGCAGATGGAAAATCTTCCTCTCTGTCTCTTCTCCTCTCTGTATATCTCACTTTGTAATAAAAATAAATGAATCTTAAAAAAAAATCTGGACACAACAGCAGTGTCCAGCCCAGTGTGTGAGCTTGATGTGAGCTTGCTGGACCCAGCTGAGTGGCAGAGGGTCCCCAAGCCCTGTGTCCTTTCCACCCCAAGTCTGGCTCAACTCCACCCCAAGGGCCGCAGGTGTCGCAGCGGATGCATCATCTGTCTGCGGACAGCTTGGGGCACTTGGGGCTGTGATGTCAGACACTGTCGCCCTTACCTGGTCTACGTGGAGAAAGTCAATGAGCACATGGACGCTGAGCGTGTCATCCGGGGGAACAGCGAGTTTGTGATGTTACGGCAGTTTCTGCCGAGGCAGGAACGCTGAGCAGGCGGCCCCCGCTAGAGGATCTGGGAGCAGCTGGCCAGGCCCGGTGTGGCCTACTGGTCACTCCCCAAATGGCCAGCACCCACAGTCTGTTGCACCTCCTAGGATCATGCCTTCTACACACTGTCCTGCTGGGGCCGCCTATCTGACTCTCCCACCCTGTTTGTTATTTTGACCTCGCCTCCTGTGCCTGGCCACTCCACTTGTGGCCTTCAGCGCTCTGGACCGCAGGGAAGAGGTCTATCTTTAGGGCAGTTTCTCTGGGTCCTGCATGCCCAGCCTGCGGGCAACTGGAGTCACGGGGCAGCACCTTGACCCAGGCCTGGGGAGAGCGCGCCCCCTAGTGGCTCGGAGCCGCCTAGCATCTTTCCGTTTCTGATGGCAGAAATGAACAGTTTAAATTTCAGACTGACCTCCAGGAACGGCCGTTGTGGATTTTCCAAAGCCAGAGCCAATGTCCTGTCTTTTCTTTCTTTCTTTTTTTTTTTCTTCACACTGCTGAACCAGGAGAAGGAGTGGTTGGCAACTCTGTGAAGACTCCACAGGTAATTCCCTCCATGAGCGTGTGGAACCTGCCTTCCGCTTTGCAATTTGACCTAACAGTTCTACAGGACAAATACAGGCACTTTGAACAGTTGGAGAAAAAAACAGTTTTTTTTTTTTTAATTTTATTTTATTGAAATAGATTTTTATTTTTACACAGAGTGAGGGAGAGACAGTGAGAGAGAGAGGCCTTTCACCAAATGGCCAGAATAGCCAGGGCTGAGCCAAACTCAAGTCAGGAACCAGGAGAATCTCTGAGATCTTCCACGTGGGTGCAGGAGCCCAAGCATCCCGCCTCGTTGCCTGGCTGCTTATAAACTCAGAAAGGGGAATAGCTGCAAGACACCCCCAAGTCCCTGGAGAAGGGGCCCTTTGGTCGGCAAGCAGAAAGATTGTGTCACACAGGGCAGCGGAGGTATGGTTTCCCATTCACAACTGTAATTAGACTAACCTCCTGTCCCATTTGTCACCCCACCCCCAGTGATTCCTGATTCTTGGATATATTTTTAGATTTATTTACTTTTTACTTGAAAGGCAGTTACAAAGACAAGGAGACACACCGAGAGAAGTCTTTCATCTGTTGGTCACTCCCCAAATGGTGATAGCGGTCAGAGCTGAGCCAATCCGAAGCTAACAACTTCTTTTGGGTCTCCCACATGCATGTGGGGGCCCAAGGACTTGAGCCATCCTCTGCTGCCCTCTTGAGTCATTAGTAGGGAGCTGGATCAGAAGGGGATCTGCCAGGACTGGAACCGGTGCCCATATGGGATGCTGGTGCCACAAGCAAAGGCCTAGCCCACTGCTCCACAGCACCAGTGCCAACCCTTATTCTTAAGAGCTGCTGAAGAATGCTGACTCATCATATCTTCTGTAGTTACCTCCTGCTGAGTAGGGATATAGGGCTTGCATCTCCCAGTTTCAGAAATTTCTCCCTGTCTTATCTAGTGGTTTCATAGTATAAGCTCAAGAAATTCCAGCTAATACCAATGGCTGTGTCCCCTGCATCGTCATCAGCACCTTGAGAAGTAGGTCATTGGCCTCTGCAATGGAGAAGTCCAGCAGCTGGCATGAGCCAGACTAGAGAGCAGCCAGCAGCAGGTAGAGTGCTCAAAGACTGTCAATGTCCCTTCCAATGAACACACTGCTAGCAGAGTAGAGGGGACAGGCCCCATCATTCACTGCTCCGGCTTCTCCCCGCTCCACAAATCAACAGCTGGCTTCTAGGCTCAGATTCAGTGTCTACCAATGTCATAAGAACTCTTCCCACCTGTAGCGGTTTCCAGAGAGCATGGAGAAAAGAAGTAAGAGAAACATCTCCCTTAAAGCACAGTAACCTAGGTGTGTCAAAAGCAAAAGCCCCCTTGACCGAGACCCCTGACTGGTTCCCAGGAGCAGGCTGACTTGCAGCTGGGTGGGATCCTCTCCCTGGAACAGCACAACATATGTTGTGTGCTTGGAGGCCAGGACACATAGCTCAGTCTCTGCTCTGAGGTCAGAGATGAACTGGACACAAAAGCACAGGTTCTTTGCAACACCAAAAGCCATCGGTGGGCACTGTCTCCCCTCCCGGGACCTCGGCCTCAGGTCCTAGCCTGGTGTTGTGGTACACTGTGGGTATAGCCACCCAGAACCAGCCAGGCCCTTGGCCTACTGCTTCTAGACTGCAAGGATTCCAAAATCTTTTATGTGAAAATGCTGTATTTTATCCCAGAAGTGACTCTGTTACCATGAACTGGCCAATTTGGCTTTCTATGGTCAGCAAAATTGCTTGTTCAAATATTAAGTAAACTATAATCAAATATAAAAAACTAGGATTTTTGTTGGAAAGGCAGGTCAGATTTACAGAAAGACAGATCGTCCATCTGCTGGTCCACTTCCCAAATGGCTACAATGGTGAGAACTGAGCTGATCTGAAGCCAGGAGCCGGGAGCTTCTTCTGGGTCTACCATGAGGGTACAGAGATCTAAGGCTTTGTACTGTCCTCTACTGCTTTCCCAGGCCACAAGCAGGGAGCTGGAGGGGAAGTGGAGCAGCTGGGACACAAACCATCTCCCATACAGGATCTGGCACATGAAAGGTGAGGATTTAGCCATTGAGCCATTGCATTGGGCCCTAAATGCTTTTTTCTAAATGATTTACTGATTCATTTATTTATTTGATAGGTAGTTACACACAGAGAGAGAATCTTTCATCCACTGGTTTGTTCTGCAAATGGCTGCACTGTTTCAATGGTCCAAGTACTTGAGCCATCTTCTTCTGCTTTCCCAGGCAGAAGAATGGGGGTGTGGGCTGGAAGCAGCTTAATGGGGACTCGAGCTGGTGCTTCGAATGCCAGTGTCCTTGGTGGTGACCAGTCTCAGTGCTGGTCCCTCAACTTAATCTTCTCATTCAGTTTCCCATAAAGTTCTGACGTGTGCTGACAGACACCTCGTCTGTTATGCCAACCGTGAAAGGAGCGAGCTCCTGTGCCCCCGTGCGTCGGCTTGCAGCCCACGTGGTATTTATTTGCGGTGGGAACGGATCCCTGAGTGTCTGGTGTGAGCTCATTTACAAGCATTTTTGTCCCTGTTATGTAATGTCCTGGATCAGGTGCTAGCCGTTCTTGAGGGGTGGGGGGCAGAGTGGTTTCAAAAAAACCCCTGAAGATACTGGAGCCTCTATCCACGCCTCTATCCATGTTAGACATAACACACACAGATGACACAACCTACACACCATTGCAAAACAGCAACAGAGTGTAACTAAACAGGCCAGCGATGTGGGTGTGAGGCCAGTTTGCCAGGAGTCTGGACGAATGCCAGGTCCCACAGGCTGGGGCTTCTGGGGACCAGGGACACGTTGAGGAGGAGACCAGTGTCCACACAGCCAACATGCCTGCCCTGGCACCAAGACTCTTGTGGCACTGACCCTTAGGGTTCTACCCTAGTAAGGACCCCACTTCCTGCTGCTGCACCGTGAGGTTGCCACACAGTATCAAATGCAAGCCACATCCAGGCCCCTAACCCGTTTACATCCCTGCCTGCCCCTACACATTCTCACCTTTACTAACACCACGCGGGTGGTTCTCATCAGCATGGCCTGGATGAGGATCGGCTGGCCAACCAGACCTCCATCAATGAAGTGAGGACCACAGATATGAGGGCTCCCAGCCCCTCAGAGCCAGGCATCCTGTGCAGAAAGTGTGGGTGGCAGGTGCAGGTCCCAGCTGCGTGGGATATGGCTGACTCCAAGGTGGCAGCTGTCCACTACGAGTGTGCTGCCCAGCAGGTATGTCTGTCCTAGTCCCCAGGCTCAGTGTGGAGGTCAGGGGTTAGCCAGGTAACTTCAGGACAGGAGCCGTGGATTTGGCCCACACCTCAGCCCAGCAGTGATGTGTGCCAGGAATGGAGGGCATCCACCAGGCCTGTCTGTTGCTTGTAAATGTAAAAGATTTTTAATGTCTTAGCAGATATTAAACACCATGAATCCCACAGTTAAATTATTTAAAAAATTTTAAAAGATTTTTTTTAAAAAAGATTTACTTTATTTTTATTGGAAAGGCGGATATACAGAGAAGAGAGACAGAGAGGAAGATCTTCCATCTGATGATTCACTCCCCAAGTGAGCGCAACGGCCGATACTATGCCGATCCGAAGCCAGGAGACTCTTCCGGGTCTCACACACGGGTACAGGGTCCCAAAGCTTTGGGCCGTCCTCAACTGCTTTCCCAGGCCACAGGCAGGGAGCTGGAAGGGAAGCGGGGCTGCCGGGATTAGAACCGGCGCCCATATGGGATCCCGGGCGTGCAAGGCAAGGACCTTAACCACTGCGCCACTGCGCCAGGCCCTTAAAAGATTTTTAAAAAAATTTTTTAAAGATTCGTTTATTTTTATTGGAAAGTCAGATATACAGAGAGGAGGAGAGACAGAGAGGAAGATTTTCCATCTGTTGATGTGCTCCTCAAGTGGCTGCAACAGCTGGAGCTGAGCCAATCCGAAGCCAGGATCCAGGAACTTCTTCCAGGTCTCCCACACAGGTGCAGGGTCTCAAGGCTTTGGCCCGTCCTCAACTGCTTTCCCAGGCCACAAACAGGGAGCTGGATGGGAAGTGGGGCCACCTGGATTAAAGCCAGTATCCATATGGGATCCCATGTGTGCAAGGCGAGGACTTTGGACGCTAGGCTGCCTTGCTGGACTGCATTTATTTTTATCTGAAAGGCAGATTTACAGAGAGAGATAAAGAGAGAGAGAAGAAAAATCTTCCATCTGCTATTTCACTCCCCGAAGGGCCACACTGGCTGGAACTGGGCTGGGCCAAGCCAGGAGCCAGGAGCTTCTTCTGGGTCTTCCATGTGAATTCAGGGAGCAAGCACTTGGGCCACCTTTTGCTGCTTGCCCAGGCCATTGGCAGGTGGGAAACAAATCTTACCGGATGCCAGCATATGCTGCAGTGCCGCCCCTGACATTTTCTATAAGACAAACAGAACACCAATGTATTGTTTATTCACAACGGGATATGAGAGTGCCACGTAATCTGGAAGCATTTGGAAAGCAGACAGTTGCTAAGGGAATGAGGACTTCAACCACAGCCTGCCAGGTGGCCGAATTACCTGAAGACCTGAGACTGGAGTCTCACGCCTGAGGAGCTGCTTGCTTCCGGGGGCTCCCAGCCTCAGAATGAACCCCCTGTGGTGACCCCAGGTGGCTACCCACTCCCTGCTTTTTGGACCGGCTCCTCACCGGGCCTCTGCTGTCGGCGCTGATCTCAGCTTTTGGATCTGTACCCGTCTGGGTTTGGCTGCTCTACCACTGGCCAGGGAGATGCCGTCATCTGATGTCTGGATGGAGCAAGGATGCCCTCAGGCTGAGGCCGGGGGCAGGGGCATCCTTTGGATGCTTTCTCACCTAGGTAACAAAAACCCGACCCTACAGGCTTTTCCAGCAGGGACAGAATATGTCAGAGACTCCACACCTCCCTAGGGGGTGTGCTCCTTGCCCTTCTTTTAAATAAATGTATTTATTGCCCCCCCCCCCCCCCACGCAGTAGCTTAGTGGCTAAAGTCCTCGACTTGCATGTGCTGGAATCCCATATGGGTAACAGTTCATATCCTGGCTGCTCCACGTCCATTCTAGCTCCCTGCTAGTGGCCTGGGAAAGCAGAAGAGGGCAGCGTAAAACCTTAGACCCCTGCACTCACGTGGGAGACCCAGAAGAAGCTCCTGGCTTCTGGTTTCAGATCAGCTCAGTTCCAGCCGTTGTGGCCACTTGGGGAATGAACCAGCAGATGGAAGATCTTTCTCTCTGTCTCTCCTTCTCTCTGTAAATCTGACTTTCCAATAAAAATAAATAAATCTTAAAAGGAGAGAGCTCTTTGGACCCATGAGAAAGATATCTTGCATCTGTTGGTTTTTCTCCTAACTTGTATCAACCAGGGCTGTCCCAGGCCCATAGCTAGGAGGCCAGAACTTTATCCAAGTTTCTTGTGCGGGTGCGAGGGGCCCCCGTGCTGCAGGTGTCCCCTGGGCCCTCCCAGAGAGTATTAGCAGAGAACTGGGTCGGAAGCAGAGCTGGGACCTGCACCCAGGCACTGTGCCGTGGGGCGCAGGTGCTGCACGCAGTAGCAGCTTACGCCCTGCCCCAGCCCCACAGCTCCTGCCTTGCTGTCGCCCTTCCTGCAGGACAGTGCCTGCTTCACCACAGCCTCTCTGATGGACGAGAGGTGTTAGGCACCAGTGTTTTCTCAATGTGAGGCTGGAGTTGAGCCTTTCTTCCTCAGGGGCAGGTCTCCTTCATGTCCGTTTGGGGAGTGAACCAGTGGATGGAAGATACATCTCTCTGGCTCTTAAAAAAAAGAAAAAGGTCCAGGAGAGTCACATGCATGCCGGTCTTCGCTTTTTTTTTTTTCTTTCTTTCTTTCTTTCCTCTGAGTCCACAGGGGGAGAAGAGGAAGGAGGTTCTTCCTTGCTGTCCAACTGCATCAGCCCCCCGGGGGGACAGGGGACAGTCCTTTTATGATGTCCCAGAGACCCTGATGTGGGGAAGAGTGTCCCGAGGATGGCACCTGAGTGGTTTTGATAGTTCTGAGAAGTTGTTGATTTCATTGCTCCAGGGTGAGAAAATCTTTCAAAGATCTCCTGGTTGACAAAGCCCATGTGAGTGCATCCGCATCCTGCAGAGTTTGGCCAGGAGAACTGTCCAACCTGTTCTACTTTCCATCCTTTGATGACACGTTTGAGGTCCCCTGCCGGCCCAGATGAGCTGGCTGTGATGTCCTCCATGTGCGTCTGGACATGCTGTCCACAGCGCAGGCATCAGCAACCGTGGAGGCCCAGTCCCAATAGGTGCACTCCAAGGTTGGACCGCACATCCTGATTTTCCCTTGGTCCAGGGTCTGAGCCTAGAGATCCAGCTGAAGTGTCCCCCAAGAAACCTTGCCTGAGGTGATCCCAAATTTGACTCTTGTGTGTGCCAACCAGTGCAGGGTTGGTTATGGTCTCACCTGCACTAGCTAATGCACATGGTGGTGGATGCCGCTGCCTGGTCAGCTCTGTCTCAACCCTAAATCTCACATGAGCTGACAGGTGCTATGGCTCAGCCCAGCCAGCCCGCCACAGACCTGGTCCTCAGTGGGGGCTGTGGCCTAGTCGAGGCAACCCTCAGTAACCCTCACCAGCCCGTCCCCGGCCCTGACTTTTGTGTGTGCCAGCTTCTGCTGTGGCCTTGCCCAACCCAGCCCAGCCTAGTTCATATTCCACCCAGGCTTGCACACAGCAGTGGGTGCAGCAGCTTTTGTCTTAGCTTGACCTGTCCCCAGACTGGCCCTCACATTTGCCACCAGGTGCTGATGCCTGGTCTAGCACTTGCCCCCAGTCCTGGTTCTTGTGCTCATTAGCGATAGACACAGCTCAACAGGGAGTGCCCACAGTTCCCCTGCCAGGCATGTTCCCAGCCCTGGATCTTGTGCCTGCCAGGGGCTACTGCAATCTAGCCTGGCATGACTCGCACCCAGTCCTGGCACTTGCCAGCTAGTGCTGTTGACTTAGCCTGGCTGGCCATACCCATTTTGGCTCTTGTGAATTCCAGTGGTACACCAGCCTAGCTCAGCCTGGCTTGCTCCCAGATCAGCCCACTCCATATCCCAGCTCTCATGCTTACCAGTGGAAGCAGCAGCCTAGCGAGGGAGTCCCTGAAGTTCCCCTACCAGGCCTGCTCCCAGCCCCAGGTCTTCCGTATATTAGCAGGTGCTGCAGCCCAGACTGAGATGGTCCACCCCTACTCAGCATATAACAGCAGGTGCTACAGCCTGGCTCAGCTCGGCCTCCAGTCCCCAGCTCTTACTGGTGGGTGCAACAGCCTTGCCCAGCTTGACCCACCTCCAGCCCTCATGTAAACTGGCAAGTATTGCCATCCAACCTGGCCTGACCTGCATCCTGTCCTAGCTCTTGCTTATGCCAGTGTGCTGTGGACTGACCCAGCCCATACATATGCTAATGGGGCTGCAGCCCAGCCTGGTCTAATCTGCTCCAGCTCTTGAGCTCACCAGTGGGGAGCTGTGGCCTAGCAGGAGAATTCCCTAAGTTTCCCTATCAGGCCCAAGCCCAGCTCTGGATCTCATATGTGCTGGTACCCACATTGACATGGTTGGCCTCCAGTCCTGGAGCTCTGGTGGATACTGCAGCCTAGCCCAACTGGCCAGCATGCATTCTGACTTTCACCAAGAGGTGCTATAGTCTTGTCCAGTCTTGCTCACCCCTAGAGCCAGCCCACATGCATTCCGAAGGGTGCTGTAGCTTTGCCCAGCCTGGTCCACCCACAGCTCAGGCCCTCACATTCACCAATGGAGCAGGGGAGTCCCCAGCTCATTCCCAGCCCCGGGGGCTTGCGCATGCTGGCAGGTATTTGGACTCAACCTGGCCTGGCCTGGCCTGACCCACAGTCTCAGCTCTTGCTGGTAGGTGTTACAACCTAGGCCAGTCAGGTGTGGCTCACAGCCTATTCTGGCTCTTCTACTTGCCAGCAGGTACTAAGACCTGGCCCAGCCTGGGCTGTCCCCAGACACACACTCTAGACTCCAGACTGTGGTGTAGCCCGGTTTGGTCCATCAATACCCACCCCCAGCTTTCCAGGTAAACCAGCAAGTCCCAAAGAGGCAAGTCCAGAATTCCTCTACAGGATCTTCTCCCAGATCCAGTTTTCTGGCATTCTGGCGAGTGCTGTGGCCCAGCCTGACTTGGCCCACCCCCTGCTCCAACACTTGTGGGAGGGTACTGTGGCCTAGCTCAGTCAGGCATGCCCTCAGCCTCAGCTTTTGCGAGTGCCAGAGGGTGGTAGATGATGCTATTTAATCCAGCCCAGGTCTCCCACATGGGCAGGTGTCGTGGCCTGACCCAGACATGCCTTCCGGCATCCCCGCTCTAAACCAGCAGGTCTCAACTCCCTCGCCTGCCTGAGAATACAGTGGCTTGGTTCGCGGAAGCCCCTAGAAGTCATTCCTCCCCTGTCAGACATACTCTCAGCCGCTCCCACTCTGCTACAGACCCCCTTCCCTGGGCAATCTGCTGCCCCCCAACCCAGGGGCCAGGGTAGCATGCCGCAGCCGGAAGTACCTCATCTTCCCTACTTATCTTCAGAGAAAAAGAAAAAAAAAAAGCGTAAGCAACTATGCTGGCACACTGGTATAGTTAACACAGATTTGGCATTAACCAGGCCCAGGATGCCCACCAGCTACTGGATACTTTTCTCCCAGTAGTGTAACAGTTGTCCAGGTATAAGGCACTCTAGGCAGCTGCCTGCAGCTGGGGAACTTTTATTTGTTCTTTCGAGAAGCTCATAGACACAGAGAAAGAGTTCCCATTCACTTGTTTACGCCCTGAATATCTGGAATAGCTGGGGCAGGGCCAGGTCAAGCTGATGTGGGGAGTTGGGAATTTCATCCAGGTCTCCCAGTTGGGTGGCTGGGACCCAAGTAATTGAGCCACCACCTGTGACATTTCCCTTTGGGCAGTGAATGTCCCAACCACTATCTTTTTTTAGAGATTTATTTATTTTTGGGCCCAGCATGATAGCCCAGTGATGAAATTTTTGCCTTGCATGCACTGGCATTTCATATAGGTGCTGGTTTGTGTACTGGCTGCCTCACTTCCCATCCAGCTCCCTGCTTGTGGCCTGGGAAAGCAGTGGAGGACAGCCCAAAGTTTTGGGACCCTGTACCCACATGGGAAACCCAGAAGCAGCTCCTGGCTCCTGGTTTCAGAACAGTTGAGCTCTGGCTGTTTTGGCTACTTGGGGAGTGAATGAATGGATAATGGGTCAACCACTATCTTATCCACATATTCCACTTTACCAAGATGTTTTCAGAGCCCCTCCATTGATTTTACAAATGAATACAGGGCATTTGTGTCTTCCTTTTGCCAGCATCGATACACCCTATAAAAAATCTCTGCTCTGTCTGTAGGGTAGTGGGTAAAGCCATTGTCCATGCTACCAGCCTCCCACTGTGTTGGTGGTTCGAGCCCTGACTGCTCCATTTCTGATCCAGCTCCCTGTGTGTGGCCTGGAAAAGCAGCAGAGGATGCCTCAAGTCCTTGGATGCCTGCATCCACAGGGGAGACCTGGAGGAAGCTCCTGGCTCCTGATTTCAACCTAGCCCAGCTGTTGTGGCCCTTTGGGGGAGCAAATCAGGAAATGGAAGAGCTTTTTTTGTGTTTCCCCTCCCTGTAACTGTTTTAAGCAAACAAATAAATCTGAAAAATAAAACAAAGCAGTAACTGCTCCAGTTCAAAATATTAAAAAAAGCAGCTAATTTATGGGCTTGTTTCAGTTGGGCCCCTGCTGATGCACTAACTGCCCACGGAGCAAGAGATGAGGCCAGCCTGCAAGGTACAAGGAAGGCAGGCATAAACTTAGGGGAAAGCAGGAAAGTAGACATTGCCACGAGGTGGAGAGCTGGATGCAGGGAGTTGGGGGCTCTGCCTGGCACTGAACATGACCACCCTGAGGGAGAGGTGGAGTGGAGAGCCAGCATACAAGAGATCTTTCCTTCTCTTTCTGTGTGTGTCTCTGTTACTCTGCCTTTCAAGTAAATAAAATAAATCTTAAAAAAAAAAAAGGAGGGGCCCAGCACAGTAGCCTAATGGCTAACATCCTTGCCTTACATAGGCCAGGATCCCATATGGGTGGCCTGTTTGTATCCCGGCTGCTCCACTTCCCATCCAGCTCCTTGCTTGTGACCTGGGAAAGCAATAGAGGATGGCCCAAAGCCTTGGGACCCTGTTCCTGCATGGGAGACCTGGAAGAAACTCCTGGCTCTTGGATTTGGATTAGCTCCACTCTGGCTGTTGTGGCAATCTGGCATTCCAATAAAAAGAAATCTATTTTTTTTTAAAGATTTATTTTATTTTTGGGCCCGGCACGATGGCGCAGTGGTTAAGGTCCTCGCCTTGCATGCCCGGGATCCCATATGGGCGCCGGTTCTAATCCCGGCAGTCCCACTTCCCATCCAGCTCCCTGCCTGTGGCCCGGGAAAGCAGTTGAGGATGGCCCAAAGCTTTGGGACCCTGCACTCGCCTGGGAGACCTGGAAGAGGCCAGAGCCAGGAACCAGGAACTTCTTCCAGATTTCCTGCATGGGTGCAAGGTCCCAAAGCATTGGGCTGTCCTCGACTGCTTTCCAAGGCCACAAGCAGGGAGCTGGATGGGAAGTGGAGCTGCCGGGATTAGAACCTGCACCCATAAGGGATCCTGGCCTGTTCAAGGTGAGGACTTTAGCCACTAGGCCACGCCGCTGGGCCCAATAAAAATAAATCTTAAGAAAAAAAAAAAAGGAAAAAGGCTTGAGGAATTCCTGGACTGATTTCTATAAAGACAAGACTTCAAAAAGTTGATAAAAACAAGTTTAAAGCTTATGTTGAGGAATTGGCGTTGTAGCACAGAGAGTTAAGCTATTGCCTATAATGCCAGCATCCCTTACGAGAGCTGGTTTGAGTCCTGGTTGCTCCACTTCCTATGCGGTCCCCTGCTAATGTGCCTGGGAAGGTGGCAGAAGATGGCCCAAGTGCTGGAGCCCCTGAAACTCACATGGGAGACCAAGATGTGAATTTCCTTAATTCTGGCCTCAGCCTGGCCCGACCCTGGCTGTTGTGGCCATTTGTGAGAGGAACTAGAGGATGAAAGATCTTTCTTTCTGTCTCCCTCTCTCTTTGTCACTCTTTCAATCGATCAATTGATCACTTTCTAATGGCTTCACAGAATTTCAGCCAGAACTTGGGAATTCCCCCCTCTCCCCAAAATAAGGGGATAGGGAGGAATGAAGGAATGAGGGTAAGAATTAGCCCCTGGTGACAGCAGCACCAGAGAGCAGTGGGTCTATCATGATAAAACACATCTAGCATGATACATACTCTTTTTTTTTTTAAGGCAGATTTCCAGAGAGAAGGATACACACGATGATCTTCTGTCTGCTGGTTCACACCCCAAGTGGCTTAAACAGCCAAAGCCAGGAGTCAGGAGTTTCTTCCATGTCTCACACATGGGCACGGGGTCCTAAGGCTTTGGGCCACCCTCTACTGCTTTCCCAGACCATGAGTAGGGAGCTAAAAGGGAAATGGAGCAACTGGGACATGAATTGGGGACCACATGGGATCCTGGTGCATGCAAGATAAGAATCTAGCCACTAGGCTATCATGCTGAGGAGAGTACTGTCTAAATAGTTTGTAAATGCTGATTGATTTTCACCTACTATCGGGGCAGGCGTGTTGGTTCAATTGGCTAATCCTTCATTTTCAAGGGTGGCATCCTATATACGTCCCAGTTCATGACCCAGCTGCTCCACTTCCCATCCAGCTCCCTGCTTGTGGCCTGGGAAAGCAGTTGAGGACGGCCCAAAGCCTTAGGATCCTGCAGCCACGTGGGAGACCTGGAAGAAGCTTCTGGCTTCAGATTGACTCTGCTCTGGCTGTTGCAGCTACTTGGGAAGTGAACCAGCAAATGGAAGATTTTTCCCTCTGCCCTTTCTGTAAATCTGCCTTTCCAATAAAAATAAGTAAATCTTAAAAGAAAGAAAGAAAGAAAGAAAGAAACAAAAATAGAATGAGAGAGAGCAAGCGAGAGAGTGATCTTCCATCCATTGATCAAGACATCAGCCTTCAGCTTGAAGTTGGGAACCTGGGAATCCATCCAGGTTTCCCATGGAGATGACAGGGGCCCAAGCACTTGGGCCATATTGTTGCCTTCCAGAAGGCATGAGTGGAAGCTGGATTGGCAGTACAGCCAACACTCAAGAGGGGCCGCAGGTGGCCCAGGCAGCAGGTCAACCCGCCCCTCACCTCCCCTACTATGTGTAGTGCTCTTAGTGTGTGGCACAGCCAGCCTCAGCTGTGTCTACAACCCCATCTTCTCTATCCCAACCAATGCTGGCTCCTGCAATGGGGTGGGGAGCCCCTGGTGCCTCCCAGGAGTGAAACCTACAAGGTTTATATATTTTCATGATGGTACTCCTTCACTCAGCATGGATGGCAGGTGCTCAAGCACCTGTATTGTTATTTTCTATTCCCCAGGTGCGTCAGCAGGTAGCTGGATTGGAAGTGGATCAGCCTGAACTCCACCGTCACTCCAGTGTGGGATGCCAGCATTGCAAACAGCAACTTTACCTGCAGGATCACTTCTCCCAAAGGCAGATTTAACGTTTTCTCAACATGATTATTTCTTAGGGGTGCTTATCTCAAACCATCACCTGATACATCTTAATTGTGTATAATTTTATGCATTAATTATAACTCAATAGAGCTGAAAAAACAAAATCCTGCTCCAGTGTTTTGTCTCCTCTGGTCAGTGGCTTCCAGCTGCTGTCATTGTGAAAATTCTCCTTGTTGCTCCCCTTTTCCTGTACAGTTATCTCACCCGCAGGGGTTCCTGGGGGCTCCCCCTCCTCTGGAAGCTGCCACTTGCAACACTAGTATATCATATCCAATATTGGAGCTCCAGTTTGAGTCCCAGTTGCTCTGTGTCTGAACCAGCCCTGAATGTGGCTGGGAAGACTGCAGAAAATGGCTTAAATGTTTGGGACTCTGCAGCTGTGTGGGAGACCCAGAGGAAGCTCCTGGCTCCTGGTTTCCATTTGGGGAGTGAACCAATGGATGAAAGATCTGTCTCTCTTCTTTCTATAAAAATCTGCCTTTCAAAATACAAACACTTTTTATTTGAAATGCAATTTACAGAGAGAAACAGAGACAATGAGAAAGATCTTCCATCTGCTGGTTCATTCCCCAAATGGCTACAATGGCTGGAGCTGAGTTGAGCTGAAGCCAGGAGCCAGGAACTTCTTTTTTTCTGGGTCTCCCAAGTAAGTGAAGTATCCCTAGGACTTGGACAATCCTCTACTGCTTTCTTAGACCATAAGCAGGCAGCTAGATCGGAAGTAGAGCAGTCAGGAAACGAACTGCCACCCATATAGGATGCCAGTGCTTGAAGGTGGAGGATTAGCCTGTTGAGCCACAGTGTTGGCCCCATAAAAATATATGCTTAAGGCCCTCACATGATAGTGTAGTGGTTAAAGTCCTCGCCTTGAACCCGCTGGGATCCCATATGGTTCTAACCCCGGTGCCCCTGCTTCCCATCCAGCTCCCTGCTTGTGGCCTGGGAAAGCAGTCGAGGACGGCCCAAAGCCTTGGGACCCTGCACCTGTGTGGGAGACCTGGAAGAGCTACTGGCTCTTGACTTTGGATTGGCTCAGCTCCGGCCGTTGTGGCCACTTGGAGAGTGAACCCTCAGACAGAAGATCTTCCTCTCTGTCTCTCCTTCTCTCTGTACATCCGCCTTTCCAATAAAAATAAATAAATCTTTAAAAATATATATACATATATTTATGCTTAAAAAATCTTTTCTGTAAAATTTGTTTTAGACAGAAGTGAGAAAAAACTAGTTCTCATCCATGGATTTGTTTCCTATATAACTTCAAGGGCTGGACCTGGGCCAAGTGGCAGGCAGGAACTGGCAACTCCATCCAGGTCTCCCATATGGTAACCCGTCCTCTCTGAACTGTGGGCAGCACTTGCCTGCCTTGCCTCCCGAGTGTCCCCGTGGCAGGCCCAGAATCCTTTGTGTTTGTAGCTCAGAGCCTGCAGAGGTGACACCACTCATAGGAGAGGAGCCACAGAGAACAGGGGACATGCCAGGGGTCATGTTGTCCCACAGCAGGAGCCTCCAGAACCAGCACCCAAAGGCCCAGTGAGGTGCAGGGGGAGGGTTGGGCTGGGTATGATGAGGCAGGGGCAGCCATGTGGCAAGCAAGGGCCCTAGGAGGGTCAGGTGGGAGTTATGGGGCCCCTGAAGAATTGGCAGGGATGGGTTGGGTGTGTGCTTGGTAAGCCAACCTGCCCCACTGTCACTCTCTTTTCTGGCTTGAAGCTTTCATGGCATCCTGCTACTTCCTGTCCAGGAAGCTCCCCTCCCCCTTGCACATGGCCCACTGTCTCCCGGATTGGGTGGAAAGGCAGCCGCAATGGTTGCTTCATGGGTTCCTCCTTTTCTGGCATTTGACTGACTTCCAGCTAGGAATCTACAAGGTTCCCAGGGAGTTAGTCCTGGGTGGGCCCCCCTTCACCTGCTCCCCTTCCCACTCTAGCCATGGATGTCAGATGCTCTGGAGTCAGGGTGCTCCCCTCCAGGGTCCCTAGGGATTTCTAAGAGTTCCTTGAGCTTGTCTCTCTCCCCTGGTTTTGACCCCTGGCTTGGAAGCTGTTTTCAAGAAGCTGAGCCGATCTGAAGCCAGGAGCCAGGAGCTTCTTCCAGGTCTCTCACGTGGGTGCAGGGACCCAAGGCTTTGGGCCGTCCTCTATTGCTTTCCCAGACCACAAGCAGGGAGCTGGATGGGAAATGGAGCAGCTGGAAAGTGTTTGTAGGTGGAGGATTAGCCGGTTGAGCCATCCCACTGGCCCCTGCAGGAACTTCCATATCTGTGGTCTGTGTTTACTTTCACCAACCCAGATTCTCTCCCAGCTGTATCCTGCTAAGCGAGGCTGATGTTATCTCATCCACAGCAACGGCAGTAGAAATTGCAAACATTTCTTAGGAGCTGTGTGCCAGGAAACAGGGACCCAGATCAAATGCATAGTTCATACACAAATCACAGAGTTGATCACACCCTGCCTCAGCCTCAGCTCCGGAGGCCTCAAAGGAGTCCTGCCCTCTCTTGGCTCAGGATTCCAAGCTTGGGGCCTTTGCCCTCACAGCTCTTTCTGCTCACTAAATCTGTCTTTCCCTGCAGACACTCCCGACCATCTGTTCAGCTCCACTCCCCTACCCTGCACCTGTCGGCTCTTTGTGCTTACAGCTCAAGTCAACTTGCTGTTCCTCCAGCCACGGCAGCCTGTGTGCTCCATCCTACGTCCTGCTTGACTTTAACTTTTTCTCCTCGTGAGTACCTCTCTGAAGATGACTCTCGGGAGACCTCCCATTTGCATGGGCCCCACCCAAGGGTGAGTGCTGAGCTCTGGATGATCTTAACAGCAAGGAAATCCGTATCCCATGCAGGTTCTAAATCCATTGGGACCTGGAGCAGTGTTCAGTACACCCTGTGCCGGCTGCTGGCTGGGATACAGAGCCAGTGTTCCACCTGGCCGGCCCTTGGCTGTTCCTGCTACGCATGTCTGGGTTGCCAGGAAGCAGCCTGGTCATGGAGTCCTGCTCCTTTGTCAACACCTGCAGCTTTGCTAAGTGGCTTTGTCTGGATAGCCCCTGGGCCTGGACTCCAACAAATGGACACACACGCACACATGCACACACACCCTAACCAGTAGAGAGCCGGCCATGGCCTCCAGATCTTGTCCTTCTTCAGTCTGCAAGGCCAAGCCCCATTTCTGTCACCTGTGTGTCCCTAAGCCCCCACGGCCCTACCCTGGGTGGCTGACACAGAACTCTAGGTTGGGGGCAGAGGAGGAGAGGGGCCCATGTGCCTTCTCAGGAACCCCGGGTCTACAGCCCCAAGGAGGCCAGCCGGGCTCCAACAAACAGGGCTGGTGCTTATGACAAGGTCCCTGGACTCAAGAAAGGGAGGCCAGTGTCCAGGATGTGGTCTATAGTGGACCCAGCAAGGGCACTTGTGCTCCAACACCATGATGCTGGAAACAGTGACTGAACTAGAACTAGAAGCCCCACTTTCCCCTTGCAGGACAAAGCAGCTCATTGTGCACGAGGTGGGTGTAGGCAGGGAGCAGGAGGATGCTGTGCTCACAAGGAACGCAGAAAAGAGGGAGAATCAGGAGCCCTGGCATAGCACACTAAGCCTGTTCCTGCAGTGCCAGCATCCCATTGGGGCAGCGGTTTGAGTTCCACCTGTTCTACTTCCAATTCATTCCCTGCTGTGGAAAGCAGTGGAAGATAGACCAAGTTCTTGGGTCCCTGCACCCACGTGGGAGACCTGGAAAAAACTGGCTCCTGGCTTCAGTTCAGCTCAGCTCAGGCCATTGTGGCCATTTGGGGAGTGAACCGGCAGATGGAAGACTTTTTTTTTTTTCTTTTTTAAGATTTATTTTGTTTTTTATTGGAAAGTCAGATATACAGAGAGGAAGATCTTCCATCCAATGATTCACTCTCCAAGCAGCCACAACGATCAGAGCCACACCTATCCAAAGCCAGGAGCCCAGAGCCTCTTCCAGGTCTCCCAAGCGGGTGCAGAGCCCCAAGGCTTTGGGCCATCCTCAACTGCTTTCCCAGGTCACAATCAGGGAGCTGGATGGGAAGCAGGGGCTGCTGGGATTAGAACTGGTGCCCATATAGGATACCGGTATGTGCAAGGTGAGGACCTTAGCCGCTAGGTTACCATGCTGAGAATGGAAGATCTTTTTGTCTGTCCCTTCTTTTCTCTGTAAATTTCCCTTCTGATTAAAAGAAGAAGAAGAAGAAGAAATTCAAGCATCTTCATGTGAGTCTTGAGGGGGTCAAAGTGAGTTTTCACCCTGCAGCCAAGGCATTCAGCAAGAAATCCATTCAGGTCTGGGACAGGGCCGGGACACCTGCTGGCGGAGTCCTCATCTTCCCCACTCTCCTTCCCAGTGCTGCTTGCCCCAAGCCCCCTCTCTGTCTCCTACTCCTAACAGCAAGCAGAGGCCCCTGGGGCAGAAGCCACGGGACTCCCTCTTCCCTCCTGAGCATCCCTTGACAGGAGGCAGCGAGCCTTCCAGCTTCCAGCCCCCATCCCAATTCCCTGGCTCGGCCTCCCTGGCGAGATGCTTGCCCTGGGTACCACCTGTCCACCCGAGGAACCTCAGTGTTTCCTGCTTTTGTGGTTTCTGCCTTGCTTGCTTGGCTGAGGAGCTGTGAGAACTCCAGGCCTGACGGTCAACGTGACCCCTGGCAGGTCACATAGGCAGAGCACTCCTCAGGAAGGAGGCCCCTGGTGTGCTTTTTAGACTTGCTCACTAACCTAACAGACCACCAGTTTATACTGTTTAAAAGTTGCTCGCCTCAAACCCACCGATAGAAGCCTGTCAACGTGCTGTTTTTAAAGAGTTAACAATTAAACTGACCAATCATGACTGTATAATTATATGGAATTGGCCTGAAGTCTATAAAAACCCTGTGCTGTCCGACCTTGTGGCTCTCTCTCGCCCAGTCCCCCTGGGCTGGGTGATGGCTAGGATCCCAGGCCTGCCTTTGCATCAGCTTCAGACTCCTGATGATTTCTGGGGATCTCAAAATCTGGGTACAACACACCTCTCTGGCTCTGACTACCAGTGGCTGCCACCTGCCTCACTCAGTGTCCTCTCCCTCGGCCACTGTCAAGGTCACTGACTGACGGCCTCTTGGTCCATGATACAACCTTGGTGCTCACTGACTTGTCCTCTTTGCAACTTGCTAGCACTGGATCTGCCCCTGGCAGTGTCCCTCTGGGACACCCTGTGTTGTCTATGCTACTCTCGGGCTCTTGGGTGTGGGCCTATCCTGGCCCCTTTCTCCTGCTCTCTAAATCAGCTCTTCAGATCCACAGCCCCACTACACCTGTTTACTGAGACCCTTTGCAGGGAGCCACAAGGCACGGAATGCAAGACAATCGTGTCTGAGCTGAGGATGTCACGTCGGGGAGACAGATGAGCGAGGAATTCATGACACTGGTAAAGGAGCCCACCTTGTGCCTGTCACGCCTGCGCCACTGGTGAGCCGTAGGCGCTCTGGCCTGAGTCCCGGCTGCTCCACTTTCGATCCAGCTCCTTGTTGATGGCCTGGAAAAAGCAATGGGCAGGAATGCTTAGATCTCTGTTGCCCACACGGTAGCCCCAGATGGAGCTCCACGCTCCTCCTGGCTTCAGGACTGGCTGTTATGGTCATTTGGGGAGTGAACCAGCATATGAAAGATCTCTCTCTTTCTCCCTGTGTCTCTTTGTCTCTCTCTCTCTCTCAACTTCGCCGTTCGAATATTTATTTATTTACTTATTTGAAAGGCAGATTTACAGAGAATCTTCCATCTGTTACTTCTCTTCCCAGTTAGTCCCAATGTCTGGGTCTGAGCTGATTCAGCAACCAAGAGCTTCTTCTGGGTCTCCCATGTGGGCGCAGGGTCTCAGGGTCTTGAGCCTTTCTCTGCTGCTTTCCCAGGCCATTAGCAGGGAATTGGGTTAGGAGTAGCCAAGACTCAAATTGGTGCCCATATGGGATGTCTGTGCCCCAAATGGAGGCTGACACCGACAAACAAATCTTTAAAAAAACAAACAAAAACCAACCCCATTAAAGTGAGTGGATTCCATAGACAGAGCCGGGTTGGGTTCTGGGTCCTTCTGTGGGACTGTGGCTGAACTGACGCCCTCCCCTGTGTCCCAAGTCGCTCACACACAGAGCAGGGATAAGAATAGTGCCGGCTTCGCATACTTGCTATGGGGCTTCAGCAAGGTCACTGCCAGGCATGCATGCACCTGGTACAAGCAGCTGTCAACACCGTGGCCGCTCTACTGATTGTCAGGGAGAGACGCAGTGGGTGGGGACTGGGTTTATCTGAGAATTGGTCATGAAATCCAGGTTTTGAAGCACACAAGGGTAGTGGGTAGCCTGCTGGGGTCTTGTACCAGCGGCCATAGCTAGCCCAGAAATGCTGAGAGGGTCACAGACTGAGAGGCAGCAAGCAAGCCATCCCTTCCAACAACTGCTGCTGACTTTCTGATCATCCAGCCAGATGACCTTAGAGCACCTGACAGGGTGGCTGGCCAGCCACAGCCACAGTGCCCTCTGTGCTTGGCCAGGGCATTCCAGAGGCAGAGGGGGAGGGGCCGAGAGATCAGCCCCTCCCCCTCTGGAGCTGGGAAAGGAGAAGGTCACCTTCTGAGCTGCATCCTGAGGCACATGCATCAGCCCTGAGCACATATGTTGAACACGCCCTGCACACTTGTCCTGCTGCCAGTTCCTAAACTACCCAGGGCTGTTGTAAACCTGAGATTACAGGCTCCATGTGGCTGTGGCTGGAGCCAGCCTGTGCTGGCCACCAGAGTTGTTGTTAAGGTGTGAGGAATTCTGTATGCCTGTGTTTAAACACAGCCGTTATCACATACTGAATGACACCAGGGTACTTCAAAAGGTTTATGAGAAACTGGGACTTAGAGGGAGGCGGTGCAGTAGCCTAGCGGTTAAAGTCCTCGCCTTGTGCAGGCCAGGATCCCATATAGGCTCTGATTCTAATCCCGGTGCCCCTTTTTCCCATCCAACTCCCTGCTTGTGACCTAGGAAAGCAGTCAAGGATGACCCAAAGCTTTGGGACCTTGCACCCATGTGGGAGACCTGGAAGAAGCTCCTGCCTCTTGGCTTTGGATTGGCTCAGCTCCAGCCATTGTGGCTGCTTGGGGAGTGAATCAACAGATGGAAGATCTTCCTCTCTGTCTGTCCTTCTCTATGTATATCTGACCTTGCAATAAAAACAAATAAATCTTAAAGATCCATGCATACATGAGATCTTTGAAGCCATCAGGGAGGGGTGAGAGTGGGGAAGCAGGCGTGGCCTGCATCCTATACTGGAGTAGCCAGGTTTGATACCTGCTTTGGCTCTTGACTCCAGCTTCCCACTGAGGCAGACCCTGGGAGGCCGTGGGGACAGCTCAGGGGGTTGGGTCCCTGGGGGAGTCCTGGACTGACTTGCTACCTGCCTCTTACTTCTGAGCCCGAAGCAGTCCCAACTGCTGCAGGTAGCTGGGAAGTGAACCAGCAGATAACAACTCTAACTTTTCCGTCTCTCAAATAAATTATAAAAATGCAAAGTTTTTTTTTTTTTTAGAGAAGAGATATAATGAAAAAACTATGCGTTATTGTATTGCACCAAAATAAATTTATCTTGTGTCTCTATTTCCCTGTGAGCTTTTTTTTTTTTTAAGATTTATTTTTATTGGAAAGGCAGACATACAGAGAGGAGGATAGACAGAGAGGAAGATCTTCTGTCCGATGATTCACTCCCCAAGCGGCCGCAACGGCTGGAGCTGAGCCAATCCAGAGGTAGGAACTTCTTCTGGGTCTCCCACACGAGTGCAAGGTCCCAAGGCTTTGGGCCATCCTTGACTGATTTCCCAGGCAACAAGCAGGGAGCTGGATGGGAAGCGGGGACACCGGGATTAGAATTGGCACCCAAATGGGATACTGATATGTGCAAGGTGAGGACTTTAACCACTACACTATTGCACTAGGCCCTCCTGTGAGTGTTTTGAAGGGTCCTATGTAGCTTACCACTAAAGAAATTATATGAAAAGACTCAAACTATCCATTCGCTTTGAGATCACATTGATGAGTGTCTGTGTGCACTGAGGGGAGTCACACCTGTTCAAGCTGGATAGCAGGACCCCTTGCAGCTCTCTGCTGTGATGTCAGGGAGTCTGACACATACGCACACGCGCGCGCGCACACACACACACACACACACACACACACACACACTCAGATGCACAGGTACAAGAGCTGGTTGTTAAGGGGCCGGTGCGGTAGTCTAGCAGCTAAAGTCCTTGCCTTGCACGTGCTGGGATCCCATATGGGCACCGGTTCTAATCCTTGCTGCTCCACTTCCCATCCAGCTCCCTGCTTGTGGCCTGGGAAAGCAGTGGAGGATGGTCCAAAGCCTTGGGACCCTGCGCACCTGTGTGGGAGATCCAGAAGAAGCTCTTGGCTTCTGATCAGCTCAGCTCTGGCCGTTGCAGCCAATTGGGGAGTGAATCATCGGACAGAAGGTCTTCCTCTCCGTATATCTGACTTGCCAATAAAAATAAAATAAATTAAAAAAAAAGCTGGTTGTTAAATATTTACCATCATGTCCTCGAACAAACTGATCCCATTGAGCTTGTCTTCAGCAGTCACTCATGACTTCTGGTAACTCTTCCTCCCACTCCAGGGTCCACTCAGCCTTAAATGTCCTCACTGTGACCCCCAGGAGAACTACCTCAGGTGTCCTAGTCTCCCAGCAGGGGTGAGCGAGACTGGAGTCCCTTCTGGGGAAGGCCTCTGACCACACCAGCAGGTGGTGCAGAACCCCTGGGTTACCGGTCCAGTCTCTAGGTGAGGCGTGCCCTGCAGGGATTGGCCCCAGGCAGCCTGTTAAGACAAGGGTGGAACCCTCCCTGCAGCTCAGGAAAGTCTGATAACCTGATCTGGGAGTTGGAGTAAGCTGCTGGCCCCTTAGGTCCTATTGGTGTCCAGGGCTGATGCTGCAGCCTCCATAGGGTGCTGCTGGGTTTTATTGTTCTTAGACACCTATCATAAAGCAGGGTGCTCACAAAATGCTCACCCTTGCCAGGTGCTTAGAGGACTTCTCGTGATAAATAAGACTGTCCAGGGGTTAATGATCCACTGTTTCCGTTGATGTGGCACTTTATATCAATCAATTATTAATCAGACGTTAAGATCCTGCACTACTTACACTTCAGTTCAGGACTGGGCCACCCCCTTTAGGGCCATAGCCTAAACAGCTTTTGAATTAAAAATTTTTTTTTTATTAAATAATCATTTTTATTTTTTATTTGAAAGGCAGAGATACAGACAGAAGGAGAGAGAGAGATCTTCCATTAGCTGGTTCACTTCCCAAATGGCTGCAATGACTGGAGTCAGGCTGGTCCAAAGCCAAGACTCAGAGGTTACCTCTGGGTTTCCCACATGGGTGCAGGGTGCTAAGGCTTTGGGCTGTCCTTTACTGCGTTCCCAGGCCACAGGCAGGAAGCTGGATCAGGAGTGGAGTAGTGAGAAAATGAACAGATGCCTATACGGGATCCCGGTGCTTGTGAGGGAAGGATTAGCCAACTGAGCCATTGCACCGGGCCCACAAACAGGAATTTTCTTTTTCTTTTTTCTTAAAGATTTTATTTATTTTTATTGCAAAGTCAGATATACAGAGAGGAAGATTTTCCATCCGACGGTTCACTTCCCAAATGGCTGCAATGGCTGGAACTGAGCCAATCTGAAGCCAGGAGCCAGGAGCTTCTTCTGGGTCTCCCACGTGGGTGCAAGGCCCCAAGGCTTTGGCCTGTCCTTGACTGTTTTCCCAGGCCATAAGCAGGGAGCTGGATGGGAAGCAGGGCTGCCGGAATTAGAACTGGCATCCATATGGGATACTGATGTGTATAAGGTGAGGACTTTAGCTGCTAGGCTATTGCAGACCCTGGAGCAATTGTTAAAATTGCTTCTTTGTTAGTATTTTCTTTATTTGAAACATGCACACACACACCACACAAAGAGTGATCTTACTTCAATTTGTTCATTCCCAAGTGTCCATAATATTCAAGGCCAGTTCATGTCAAGGTTAGGAGCTTCAAATTTCACCAGAATCTCCCACATGGGTTTCTGGGACATGAGCATTTGAGCCATCTCCTTCTGTCTCACAGTGCTGGAGTTGAGCTCCAGCTGTTTGGAACTTGAGAAGGGTGTGTGAAGTAGGCATAGAGAAAAGAAATGGACCACTACAATTTCAGCATCATAACGGACAATGCAAGAAAGCCGTCCCTTTGTTTATACAGAAGCCGTCACAAGCTCTGGCACAGACTTTTTACTTCACGATCAAATGGGTGTTCCCAAGGATAATTTTGCCTTTTGTTTCACCTTAAATCTCTCAATAGAAGTTCTCAATATCACATTCCTACTACAATCCTCATTCTACAACTTAATCTTGAATCAGTTAAGGGAGGAAATGCATCACAGAAGGAGGGAGCTTAAGATCAAGGATGGTCAGTGGGGGCAGCAGAGACAGAGACAGCACCAATTGTCCAAGTCGGTTGTGCAAGACGTTATCAGCAACATGAACATCCAAGCTCACATTGATAGTAAAGACCAACTTCACAGTGGCAGACAATGCCTAAATAGATTACAGAATTCTCAGCGGGGTTGTCCAGTGTCCATGTAAAGGCAGGTGGAATTGCCTTCAGGGTCCATGCAAAGGAAGATGGTTGTAGAGACATCCGCTGGCCCTGCCATGCAGCAGGAAATTCCTTGCAGTCCTGCCTGTAATGGAACAGTTCTCTTCACACCTTTGTGTCCTCCACACCCGCTGCACGGACCCCAGCATTGCAGAGCACCCATTAGCAGGGAGCCGATAGGCAGTGGAATAGCTGGAGCTCCAAACAGGCATCCTGTGTAGGTAGCAGGCACCTTCTGTGGCAGCTCAGCCCCTCCTGACGCCCCACCCCCATTGTCACAGCCCACGGTCTCTCCGAATAGAGTACATCAAACTCACAGATGTGTCAGAGCATCTGTCTGCAGCACCTCATGGCCAAGTGCGACTCCACGGGCAGAGGCAGAACTCTGCACCTTACAATTTGGGAATCACCTTCCTGTTTTCAGATTTGTTTGGTTTCTTCTGTTTTTAATTTATTTATGGGGTGGGAAGGAATAGAGAGAGCTGCTGGTTTACCCCCCAGTAGCCTCAAAGCAGGAGTTAGGCCAGTCAGGCAGGGAGCCAGGCATTCCATTCGGATCTCCCGTGTGGGAGGCAGGAGTCCAGGTACTTGTCCCATCTTCTGGGATATCCCAGGTGCACTAGCAGGGATCTGACTTGGAAGTGCAGCAGTCAGGACTCAAACTGGAACTCTGATATGGAATACTGGAGGCCCAGACTGTAGCTTAGCGTGCTGTGCCACAGCATTGGGCTCCACCTTTCTGTTTTCAAGAATACCTGGAGGGGCCAGCATGGTGGCACAGTGGATGAAGCTGCTGCTTGCAGTGCTGGCTTCACTCCCAAGTTCCCATTTCAGTGGTATTTGAGATGCAGGGTCTTTGGGAGATTGGTGTACCCCTTGGCGGATGGAGGCTGGGCTAGCTCCCACGGTGGTCTGCTGTGAAGGCCACGATGACTTTGGCCCTTGTGCTCACACCTGCTCTGCCCTGAGGTGCTGTGCAGAGCCCCTTCCCCCTCACACCAAGGCCCTCAGCGGATGTTCAGCAGACCCGCAGAACCACAAGCCCAGGAAAACTTTGTGTTTCATTCCTAAGAAGTCAGTGAGATGGTTAGGCTTATATCCAGCCTTGAGTGCGCGATCCTAAGACAGCAGCTTACGGTTGTGTCAGACTGCACAAGCTCTCTATCCAACCTTGACTTTGTAAATGACTCAGCTGGTGGTATCCAGGTACAGTAACGTGGAATAGACCGGGGTAGAACCTGCACCAAGAGATCAAGGTAGGTGCAGCCGAGACAGATGGATAGACTAGAGGATGTTATACAACCAGATTCCTGGTGAAAACACTCCACTTGGGGACTGGTGCTTGGTGCAGTGGGTCAGGCGCCACAGGGCCCGGGTTCAAGTCCTGCTTCCCTCCTTATTCCATTGGATACCTGGGAGGCACTGGGTGATGATTCACATTCTAGTGCCCCCTCCCACCTTTGTGGGAGACCCAGATGGAACTCTTGGCTCCTGGCACAGGCCACAAGCACGGAGCTGGTTAGGAAGTAGAGCAGCTGGGACGTAAGACGGCACCCAAATGAGATGCCAGTACCACAACTCCATAATTTACTTTTTCTAAAAATACGTATTTACTTATTTGAAAGGTGGTTACAAAGAGAGAGAGAGAGAGGGAAGGTTCCATCTCCTGACTCATAACCCAAATGGCCACTGTGTCCAGGGCTGATGAGACCAGGAGCCTGGAGCCCCATCTCTCATTTGGGTACAGGATTTTTTTTTTTAATAATAATTGTTTTTATTTTGTCAATCTTTACATGGTTAATTAGTGCAAAAAGGGTCAAGGGCTACAGGAAAGTGGGTAAGACTATTATTTCCATATTGTTCCCTTCATATATCTGAGGTAGAGGGGGATATTGAGGGAGAAGCCCCACCCGGTTTCCCACCCACCCCACGTCCCGCATGTGGGGCATGCTCCGAGATGCTCGTTGAAGTGGTTTCAATAGGTCACCAGTTTTGAAATTGCTGCCAATCTTGCCTCTCCAAACACGATCAGGTTGTTGAAAAATCCATTAATTGACATTGTCCATCATAGCGTCTCTATTTGCCCGGTATTTTGTTGCTGAGGTGGTTGATTAACTTGTTCCATCTTCTGTCCCTTCATGGTTTGGGTTCTGAGTCTGGCATTTCAATTGGGGAGATCACCAAAGAAACTACGTCTGAGGTGTTCCCAGGCCAGATACTTGTATGCACCAGCAAGCACAGGGCCCAGCACAGTCCATCACCCGGTCAGCTGGTAGTTGCAATTGCTGGGTTGGTTCTGTTTTCAGCCCCGCCTTCTACTGGAACCAATGGGTGTTGCAGTCCAGCCTGGTTCTGCACAGCACATACTTGGTCTTCACCGAAACCAGTGGGAGCTGCATCCTGATGAGAGCGGCCCACAATAACCCCCACCAGGCCCACCCCTACCCTGGCTTGCCAATATGTGTGGCAGACCAGTCCAATCTGTCCCACATCCCCCCTGGCTCTTGTACATGGCAAATGGCATTGAAGCTTGGATCCATCTACCCAGCTCAACAGTCAGCCTTCACGGGTGTGGTTGAGTGCCTCTCTGTCTAGCTACCCCAGCCCCTGTCCTAGTTCTCGTGTTCTCCCATGGGAGTGGTAACCCAAGAGGGGGGAACCCACTATTTCCCTCCCAGGTCTCTCACTCCCGGATTGTGCACTTCCCAGGTGGTTCTGCAGTTTAACTTGACAGGATTAGCCCCAGCGCGTTTCTGTCAGCTAATGCTACGGCTATGCCCAAACAGCCCTCTCCCATTCTAATTGTAGGTTGCACCCATAGGAACAATCCACCCATCCTGGCTTTTCCCTGATCTAGTCCACACAGGTGTTGTAGCCCTGCTTAGTCTGGTCTGCCCCCATCCCAGTTCATGTTCTCCAGTGGGAGTAGCTGTCCAGCAGGGGAACCACCCCTTATTCCCCTGCTGGCTCTGTCCCCTCCCTTCCTGTTTCTTACGTGTGCTGGATGGGCACTGCAGTCACATCCGGCACAGCCAACCTCATCCTGGCATTCTGTAGTGTGGACTGGTTTTTATCGCAACCAAACCTGGCTCAACCCTTACTCTGTTCTGGTGCTTGGATTTGCCAGTGATGACGTTAACTGATTAGCCTGGTCGGCCCCCAATCCATGCCTAATGTATGCCAGTGGGAAACTTCTTGTGGCCTGCTCTGGTTTGTTTCCATTCATGCTTCTTGCGCTTACCCGTGGGGTCTGTGTCCTGCCAGAGGAGTTGCCCAGGCTCCTCCATCAGAGGAGCAAACCCAGTGCTGGATTTTGCGCATGCCAGTGGGTCCATGAGCCAGCCCTACTCAGTTCCTGACTAGCTTTCGACCCAAGCTGGTTCTTGTTGTTGGATATTTCAGCCCAGCCATGGCTCGTCCAGTCCATTCCCACATACGGCTCACACATGGTTCAGTAGGGGTTACAACCTAGCCTAGTCCGTCCCACGTCTATCCTGGTCCTCCAGGAGCACCAGACAGTGCTGGGGTCTGGTCCAGCCTGGTGCATCCAGTCCCTGTCCACACTTGTGCCAAGGGGGATTTCACTGTTACCTGATCAGAACGCAGCCCCCATTCCAGCCCACGTGCTCCTTGGCGGTAGCCTTAATCCAGTTAGTGTGTCTACTGGACAAGACCCGTGCCAAAGCTTTAGCATGAACTGGTATTTGGTGGTCAGCATTGCTAAGTGGTAACACATTCTTTAAAGGAAGAGTAACTGTCATTGGGAAACTTTAGGATGTATTCACCTCACAGAAACACATCGGGTTCAACGTGGAGCCACATAAGCAGCAATTCAAACCGCCAAAATCCCAGAGCTCCCCTGTTGGGCAGCCAGCCCAAGCCCGGTTCACCATGTGCCCATGATGGCGGGCGTATGGGATCCAGGCATGAGACGCCCTGTCCTGGGACCCACCCACTGCTGAGAGGCGACGGGAAGTGTCAAGGGTACAGGATTTCATACCCTGGGTGGGAATGGGAGCAGCCAGGAATTGAACTAACACTTTGATATAAGATGAAGGTGGCACAGGCAGTGGCTTAACATGCTGAGTCAGAACACCAAACTAGTGTTTACATTTTGTTTTTCAAATCTGCAGCAGCTGGGGTTAGGTGAGGCCAGGTTCCAGGAACTTCATTTAGGTCTCCCATTTGGGAGCAAGGGCCCAAAGACTTGAGTCATATTCTGCTGCTTTCCTAAACACATTAGCAGGGAGCTGGATTGGAAGTGGAGCAGGTGAAACTTGAACTAGTGCCGGTGAGGGATGCTGTTGCTGCAGGTGGAGGCTTAGCATGCTGCGTCATGGTTCGGCTCTTTTGATGCATGTTTCCATGGTGTGGGTTCCTCCAGGCGAACTGACTGCTTCCAGAATGGACATGCTTCATAGCTTGCTCTGTAGAGACCAAATCTACCCAAGCGCCCTCCAGCCATATCCGCAGTGTTTTAGAACGGCCTGAGCACACATCCTTCCCTCCTGTACCCCCAGCATGCTGAGTGCCTCTCAGGAAGACCACCCCTGCCCCACCCAGGACAGGCCTGGCATGCGACTGGATCTCAGCAAGCTGGTGTGGTGTGGCAGAGAGTGAGGTGACTGTTAACGTTGCCAGCAGCAGGGCACCTCAGTGAGTGCCTGACTCCATTTCTGGCATTGTGTCTGCAGCAGCCCAATGCTCAGGGCAACCCCGGGAGGAGAATTCTCTGTTGTCCATCCCCACTAGGCAGATGGACAAACTGAGGTCTGGGAGACTGAATCAGCTGCCAAGCCCACAGAACGCTCCACTGCACAAACCCAGGGCTTGTGCCAACTATGGGGAATTGCACGGCTCTCAGAATCCACGGCTGATCTGGCAGGGCAGCGTTTTTGCTCAGTCATTTCCCTTGCCTTGCCTTGGCTGTAGTTTTCTAGTTTTTTTTTTTTTAATTGTCAAGATTTATTTATTTTTATTGCAAAGTCAGATATACAGAGAGGAGGAAAGACAGAGAGGAAGATCTTCCGTCCGCTGGTTCACTCCTCAAGTGGCCTCAACAGCTGGAGCTGAGTCGATCTGAAGTCAAGAGGCAGGAGCTTTTTCTGGGTCTCCTTTGCACAGACAGCCCCTTTGCACGGTCCCAAGACTTTGGGTTGTCCTCTTCTGCTTTCCCAGGCCACAGGGCTGCCAGGATTAGAACCGGTGACCATCTGGGATCCCGGCATGTGCAAGGCAAGGACTTTAGCCACTAGACTACAGCACTGGGCCCCGCTCTCTAGTCTTATTAAGTCTATTAAAGATTAACTTAAGCAGCACAAGGAAAATTCCATGAAGCTCAGTAACATTTCTGAAGCCATGGCTGCCCATTTGGCCCAGGTGGAATCAGATTAGCGTTGTGTGTTTGTACTGAGGACCTTGGGGAGTGGAATGCCCTGTCCCCCCAGCTCTTTAGCTCTTTCCCCAGGGAAGGCCTGAGTGTTAAGGTTGGACTTGGCTGTTGTCAGGGCTGCTTTAGCACAAATGTCATAGACTGGGGGGTTGAAATGACCACCCAGGAATGAGTGGCCTCAGGGGTCAAGGGGCTGGTGAACTTGGCTCCTGGGAGAGTCTTCTTCCTTGTTAGGACTTCATGGTGGAGTCAGAAATCATTTTGCTCAGATGTCTTCTTATTTCTGTAAAGTTTGCTTATTTAATTTATTTACATTTGAAAGAGTGAGAGAGAGAGAGAGAGAGAGAGAGAGATCTTTCATTGACGGGTTCACTGTACAAATGCCTGTAAACAGGCCAAAGCCAGGAGCCAGGAACTCCATCTGGGTCTCCCACGTGGGTGGCAGGGGCCCAAGTTCCTGAGCCACCAGCTGCTGTGCCCCAACATTAGCAAGAAGCTGGATCTGAAGTAGGGGTGAGACTTGATCTCATGCCCTCTGACATGGGGTATGGGCATCTGATGGCTACCCAGGGCACTGGAGGCAGAGGTTGGGTCTGCTTCAGACCTGGCATGTCGCCCAGGCTTCAGGAGGGGCCACAGGAGCCAGTTATGTCACTGGCCTAGCAGGATTCTAGCTGACCATTAGCACACCTGAACAGACATTCCTTACATAATTAGGGCATAGACAGCCCCTTTGCCAGCCCACATGTCTAGAGGAGTATAAAACTCCTCAACACGTTATCTCAGAGGCTCTTTTCGTTTCCATCTTCCTTCCGTGCTGTGCGAAGGGGGCCCAGGAGCAGTTTTCCAATAAAGCTTCCGTGACAACTATGGACAATTTGCTGATATTCCACCAGCGGGCAGGTGGTCGGTGGTCATCATCTAATGGCATCCTAAGCTGTGGCTTAACCCCCTGCCGGGATTAGAACCTGTGCCCATATGGGATCCCGGCGTGTTCAAGGTGAGGACTTTAGCAGCTAGGCCACACCACCAGGCTCCACATTCAGTTTTTAGTAGCCACCACGCAGGAGTGTAGTCCTGCTGGTGGGGGGTGGGGTAGTAAGCATCCACTTGGCCAGAGGAAGGACAGTGCAAAGACCCAGAAGCAGGGACTCCTGGGGTGGGGGATGCCTGAGCAGGGGCTTTAGGAGAGAGAAAACAGTAGAAGAGAGGGTTGTGAACGAGGTGAAGGCACTGGAAAGCTTTTAGTTGTTCAAATCTCCTTGCATCTGGCGAGTTGCTCCAGGTGTCTGAGTTGCAGAATAAAACCCCAGGGCTGTGTTCCCAAACGACACTGCTGGCATTTGCATTTGCAGGCAGGGGAGCTGGGCGGGTAAATCACTTTGGGTTGACCATAAATAGCTCTGTTGTCTCCTGTAACCCGCCCCTCCTCCTCCTTTTCCACTTCTAATAATGGCAACGCCATTCTTCCTCCAGCAGGCCCCAGGGGTGGGCACGTTAGGTTTCTGATGCCTCCCCTTGCCACGCCTCCCTCCGTCTCCCCGTTGCCCTCTCTCGAGTCCCGCCCTTCGGGAGGGTCCGTGTTGGGGAAGGGAGGGGAGAAAGAGAGAGAGTGAGTGAGAGTGTGAGAGAAACCTGGCCTGCCGGTTCCACAAACGCCAGAGGCTCCCACCGTCACTCCTAGGTTTCAATCTAGGGATTCAGCAAAAGGGCCGTTCGGGAGATCCGGCCACTAAGCTGCGGTGGGGTGTCAGGCGGGGGACAGATCCCAGGGCCAAAATATAAGCTCTGCAGGCTGGCACGCGAGAGCGAAGGAAGTCAAGAGTTCAAGGACGCTTTTGTGGCTCCAGGCCATCTGGCACTGGCTGCCACGGAAGCCACGGAGGGGAGAGAGCTGGAGTCCTGGGGCACAGTGCCTACAACCCTAGTTGTAGGATTTCATGATTGGGAAAGTCGGGGTGATGCCAGCTACTTTCAAACAAAACCCAACCCTTGGCTGGGTTCCCACTTTCCGGAAAATGGGTGAAGAGAAACTTTGCTTGTTTGCGGCACAACCAAGCGGCATGGTCCTTTGTATGCCAACATTTCAACACTGGATTCGGGTTTCGGGCACGCGTGGCTCTCAATCCTGAGTGTGCATTGGCCGGAGGAACGCGGGGAACACCCGAAGTGGCCGAGGGCACCGAGTGAGCCCGAAGTCCTGTAGTTCCGTAATCTCATTTTGTCTCATGGCAACCAGGTTATTCCCTTAATACCCCTCCAACAAGGAGAAAATAGTCTCCGGTTGTGCTACGTGAGAGGGATTTCCACGATCCACGCCGGCACCCAGAGCGAGCTTGACAGGAGTGGTAGAGTCCGCGCCGCCAGGCTCAGGGCTTCGTTCAGATTTGCGTTTGGATTTAGGCTGAGAGTGGGCGGTGGGCACTGGCTCGCCTGGGGAACCGGGAGTCGCCGGCAGCCAGCAGGCCCAGGGCCTGCGTCCCGGTTGCTCGGAGGATCTGGGGCCTCGGCGCGCAGAGGCAGGGGCAGGGTTCCAGCGAGCCCCGCCGCGGGGTCGGTGCGCCTGGCTCCTCCTCTCCTCACTGGGGCCCAATGGGGCGGCCGACGCTGGCGGCCCCGCCCTGGCTGTGCGCGGCGGCCGGCGGCTGCAGCGGGAGCCTCGGTGCACCCTCGGAGTTCGCTGGTCCCAGGCGTGCACTCTCCTGCTCGCTCGGGATGGCCGGCTACCTGCGGGTCGTGCGCTCGCTCTGCAGAGCCCCGGGCTCCGGGCCGGCCTGGGCGCCGGCAGCCCTGACTGCCCCCGTCTTGCCAGAGCAGCCGCGGCGCCACTGTGAGTGCCGCTCAGAGGGTCCGGGGCGGGCGCGCACCCGGAGTTGCGACGTGGCCACTTGGCGGGCGGGGGGCCGGGGAGGACGGCCCGCGGCTCTGGGGATGTCGGGGCTGGGGCGGAAGGCTGGGGACAGCGGCGCGGTCTCGCTGCCAGCGTCACCCCTCCGGGCGCTTCCGGGCCGACCCGCGGAGCAGGGACAGGGAGTTGAAGGACAGTGGCAACTGGTGGCCCGGGTGTTTGCTGGTCCAGGGTAGGCGCGGGCTCGGGGTTGCCCCGCTCTCCCGAGTAGCCGGGAAGTGGGGTCTCGGGAGTGTCCCGGGCCCGCTGGGCGTTCTGCTCCCCAAGGATGGGCAGCCGAAGGGTCTGGAGCGCCCCACCGGCTCCCCGGGAGAGAGGAGGGTCGCGGCGCGGGGCCCCTGCTCAGACAAAGGCGGGCGCTGGAGGCGGCCACTTCCCTTTCCTTTTCAGGCGCTCTCTGCGCCCTCCTCGACATCTGGCTCACGTCAGCTGTTTTTGGAGCCCTAGTTCGACAGCTGGGGAAGCGAGCTTTCGGTCGTCCCTTTTGTGTGGCCGCCTCCCCCTTTTCGCCTCGCTTGCTGCGCTCGAGGCTCCCCTCCCCCCACGCCCTTGCCCGGCTCTCTTGCCACGGAGATCTGGCAGTCCGCGTAAAGTGCCACTTTTTCCAGCCTTTTCCACCGCCTCTGGGAGAACTTTTAGATCCCTGGTGGGTGGGAAGGCGTGGTCCGGGACGCACCTTGGAAGATGGAGGCGAGTTTTCTGTACCCAAATGAGTTGCCCCGCGGGCATGTGGGCATCCTTGCCTGGGCTGCCTAGTGCCAACTACCAAAGGCGCGGAACAGTGTGGGGTGCTTAGGTTTCGCGAGTACCTGTTGCCATGGAAACTTCTATTTAGATCCGGGCAGGAGCCCCTTGGGCTGAGGACAAGGGGGTACTGCGAGGGCCCAGCCCGCCTTACACACAAGTGTGTAGTTTTTAACTACTTAGGGGAGCAGCTGACAGGAGCCGAGGCTGGGGAAGAGGAGGAAGGCTTGGGTTCCAGCCTGCCCCCAGTCTGCTGCCAAGGAGAAAGGGTTATTTTTTGCTGCTGGACTTCTGGGATCTGTCCTCTCAAAGCAGTCAGCCCTCAAGCTGGGGCGGGGAGGGTGGGAGGTTGGGGGTCCCTAGTGTCACAGGTCATTGCTGTTCCCCTTCCATTCAGAAAAATAAGGGAGAAGCTAGCACCAGTCTCTAGTGCTCCCTTGCCTCCCGTGTGGGTGGTTTAAGGAAAAAAAAAAATGCACAAGAACAAAAGAAGCCAAACCGCAGGAAACCACACTAACCTGAAAGCCAGGTCCCTCTGGGGCCTAAAATTGGATAAACTGGAGGGCAGCAGTCCCTGAGCAAGCCGATTTATGGCTGGGGAAAACGCAGTGTGTTTGAGTTGGACACAGGGCTATACAGTTGGAAGTCTTGCCAGCACATCACCTGGCAACACTGTTGAAACTCAGTACTTGGCATTCCCCTTGATGACAAGGACAAAACACTTTTTGGCTGAAATAGCTTTGTATCTGCCTGGTGATTCTCACACATGGCCCTGGCTTGCAGCCTTGTGGGCCTGCAGCAACAGCTGCTGGTGGATCTGCCGAACAAGAGCCAGGAGAAGGGCGGGCCTTGGTTATCGAGCCTGCGTTTTATCACTGCTAGCCCAGAAGTCCGTTTGTTGCTTTGCCTACCCCACGTATTTTCCTCTTAGCTTGCTTGGACTCATAGTGTCTGTGGAGGCCTGCTCTGGCCAGCAGATCCAGTAACGTGGACAGGGAGAGGGTCTGGGGATGAATCACCGACAGGAGACCAGTGATGGTAAAAGTCTTTTTGCCCCTTCACCTCTCCTTATACACTCTCCCCGACACGTCCTCATTTAGCAGGATATTGGGTACAGATGAGTCCATTTAGTCCAGGTGTTTTTAGCCACAAGCCCAGTTCCTGTTCCTGCCCAGCTCGATGAGCACTAATCAACTCCTCAGCCTACAACAGGTCCCCCTTTTTTGTTTTAAAGCAGGCTTGAATGCACCTGTCTTAGGTTGTGGACTCTCAGGTCATTAACGTTTTCAGGAATCTCCATAGCATGACAGAGCCCCTGTCTTAGGCTGGTCAGTGCCTGGTCCATCTTCCCCGTCACTGGCCGTCATTCAACACATTGCCTGCTGCAGCTGCACAAACCATACTTGGGGAGGCTGGTAACCCTGTTCCATGGCTAGGCGTATATTTAGCTCGGTAGCAATGAGCAGACAGCAGTTTCTGGGCAGAAATTGAGCTATTTGTAAAGGGAGGGCCAGACCCCCAACAGCTGGGGTCACACACAAGGCAGTCTGGTAGTTTGATTTAAGGAGAAACTGGCAGGAAATATTGGGACCTTGGTGCTCATAGGAAGAAGACAAAAAGGAGGGGTGCTTAACAATGACTCCATATACTTGTCCCGTTGACCTTCCGATTCAAGTGCCATAACTATGGCCAGTACCCGAGCTTTCACAAGACTCAGCAGCAGGAGCTTGCCGGACAAGCCACTCAGGAATCCACCGTGGGCCATTTTCATTTTCTGGGAAAACACGAACTGATCCTCGCCCCCATATGAGGACGGGATCTGGGCCTTGCCACTGACCAGTCAAGGGATCCTTCCACATCATGTAACCCTTCTGCTTCTGAGATGGATTCCATGGACAATCTGCAGTAGACCGTCCTTCAGCATCCAATGTTGGAAAGTTTAAGATAAAAAATGCAAGGTTCAAATGATCTTGGGGAGTGCTATACTCCCCCTTTTTGGTTTTAATAAGGTAATCCTTAAGAGTATGGTTGACACGTTCCATAATACCTTTGTCCTTGAGGAGTATAAGGAATGCCTGTAATTAGTTGTATATGGTGGGACGCAGCAAAATCACAAAACTTACTGCTGGTATAGCAGGGACCATTATCTGTTTTAATAACTTTGGGAGTTCCCAAGATGGAAAAATATGCATTGCAATGGGCCAGAACGTGCCTGACTTGTTCCCCTGTCTGAGGAGTAGCTAGAATAAATTCAGAGCAAGTATCGACAATGGCATGCACATACTTTAGTGTCCCAAACTCGGATGTGTGTCATGTCCATTTGCAAACAATATAATTCAATCAACCTGATTAACTGTCTCCACAAAACGGGAGATTAATCTGTTGGCATTCTTGAGACATTACAAGAATACCAAGAGAAGCCCTAGAATTTGAAACTTTTGAATTTTTGATGCCTTTTTAAAAGATGGCTAAACACATCTGGGCTATGGAAATTTTGGGAGGGTTCGATACAATTCTGAAAAACTTGAAATTCCAAATAATTAAATGGAGAAACAAGTTGTATTTGGGGCCATAGCTAATCTTGCCTCAGTTGAAGACAGAGGCGCTGAAGTTGCTCCTGTAAATCTTTCACAGCTGTGCCCAGATTTAATGGCGTTGATGGCACAGGCAGCACAGAGGGCTCTGTGCCTGACTACAAGAGATTTTTATTTATTCATTCATTCATTTTTATTGGAAAGGCAGATATACAGAGGGCAAGATCTACTGTCCGAGGGTTCACTCCCCAAGTGGTCACAATGGCTGGAGCTGAGCTAATCCAAAGCCAGGAGCTTCTTCTGCGTCTCCCACACAGGTGCAGGGTCCCAAGGCTTTGGGCTGTCCTCGACCGCTTTCCCAGGCCACAGGCAGGGAGCTGGAAGGGAAGTGGGGCCGCTGGGATTAGAACCAGCGTCCATTTGGGATCCTGGGGCGTTCAAGGTGAGGACTTGAACCACTACGCTATTGCACCAGGCCCCAAGAGATTTTTGCTCGGCACACACTCTATGGGCACATGCTCTACGGGTGGAGGCTCCTCGGAAGACTCACTTCCATCCTCTTCCCTTTCCTCCTCCTCAGAAGAGGACCGCAAATCTTCACGTAGTTTCTCCAGACTTAGTCTGGTCTGGGGTTCCTTTTTTACCCTGGTTTGCGGTTCCCTTCCCCTTTCTTTTTTTCAAGGAAGGGTTGCACCTCTGCTTGAGGGGATGACAAAGTATTTTTTACCAAGTGCCAGAGGAAGAAGGTGGTACAAGGAGAGCAAACCATGGGGATACATCACAGACAGTTTCAACGAACTTTGGTGCCTTGTGACTGGAGCCGATCTCAGATTTCCTTAATCATCTGCACTTTAGCGAGTTCTTTCCCCATGAGAAATTTTACTTATGCCCCTGCAAAATATTTAATGCTAAGCTTAACTGGACTTCTGGGGTCCCTCAGATTATCCCTCGTGCTCTGGATGGGGAGCAGGTGCCCCTCCAGAGTTCCAGGGGTTCCCTCAGATTGTCCCTCATGCCCTGGGGCAGGGAAAGGGTCTGGGGATGAAATCACTTACGCCCCTGCAAAATTTTCAATTCTAACCTTACCTTTGTAGGTCCAGGGGGTTCCTCAGATTGTCCCTTGTGCCGTGTCCCACGTTAGGCGCCATTTGCTCTGGCCAGCAGAGCCAGTAATGTGGACACGGAGAGGGTCTGTGGATGAAGCACCGACAGGGGACAGTGATGGTAGAAGTCTCACTTTATTCCTCCTTCACCTCTCCTTATATACTCTCCCCCCCCAATTTAGCAGGATATTGGGTACAGATGAGTCCAATTAGTCCAGGTGTTTTTAGCCACAAGCCCAGTTCCTGTTCCTGCCCAGCTCAATGAGCACTAATCAACTCCTCAGCCCACAACAGAAGCCCAAGTTCAGCGTTTTGCAAACTAACCCAGAAAGTTTTTATCTGCTCTCCGCTGTCTTGTTAAAGCCTGTTGGAAAGACCCTGCTTTTCTATTTTGGATGCCTGTGCTTAGGCTCGGTATTACAGGCATATCTTTCTGGAAAGCCTGAGGTTACCCCCAAGTCTCTGTGAGGTTGAGTCCCTTTGAGATGGCAGGACAAGTTACTGGGAGTTGGGGACCAGGGCTCTGCCCTGCGATTTGCACTCAGGAGACCACATTAAAGATGCTAACAGAGGGGCCTGGTGCGATGGCTCAGTGACTAAATCTTCACTTTCCACGTGCCAGAATCCCATATGGGCACCAGTTCTAATCCCAGCTGCTCCACTTCCCACCCAGCTCCCTGCTTGTCGCCTGGGAAAGCAGTCAAAGCCTTGGTACCCTGCACCTGTGTGGGAGACCTGGAAGAAGCTCCTGGCTCCTGATTTCAGACTGGCTCAGTTCTGCCTGTTGCTGCTGCTTGGGGAGTGAACCAGTGGATGGAAGATCTTTCTCTGTGTCTCTGCTTCTCTCATAGATCTGCCTTTTAAGTAAAAATAAATATTAAAAAAAGAGAGAGATGCTAGCAGAGGGGCAAGATGTTTTAGCAGTAGGTAAGCTGCTGTTGGGGCTGCCTGCACTCGAGTCAGAGTATCTGGTCGAGTTCCACCTTTCCGATTTCAGCTTCCTACTGATGCACTCTGGGAGGCAGTGGTGATGGCTCCCATTGCTAGGTCCTATCCCAGGCTCCTGGCTTCAGCTTGGCCTAGCTCTGCTGTGGGTATTTGAAGAGTGAGCCAGTCGACAGCCGTTTTCCTTCAAGGGGCAGGTGCCTGTTGGTGAGAACTTGATCCCACCTGGGATACAGAAAGCCTCAAGGAGGGGCAAGTAGCCAGGCTGATGTGCCGGCACTTTGCAAAGATGAGAGCAGAGCAAGGGGTGCGGGTGAGGTGGGGAGAAAGACCAGCAAAGGCCAGTGCAGAGGCAGACAGATGATCCCCAGGAGAACAGTGGGCTTGTGGCAGGGAGCCGTGGAGAAGGTGCCCATGGCGAAGGGCTGTGAGTATGGGGACAGGCCAGGCAGTCAGGACCTGGTGGGATGAACTGAGGAAATGGGAAGCAGGCCATTTAGGTATGGAGAAGGGGACCTGCATGTTTCGGGGGTCTTGGTGGAGAAGCAGAAGTACAGAGCTGAGGGTGGTTCAGGGTGCTCTGTGGTGGATGAGGGAAGAGGAGATGGTGGGGCTCCGAGGTCCCCACGCCTGGGGACTCAGTCACGTGTGAGACCCTGGTGATGCCCCAGGGAGTCAGAGGGCTTAGAGATGGGCAGCTGGCCAGGTAGGCCCTCCACGGTGAGTGGTACTCCCAGGACTGGGGGCAGGGTAGGCGAGCTTCCTGGGACAGCCCAGCACCTGTGGATGCCTGGTGGCTGTTGCTCCCAGGCCTCAGCTTGCTTGTCGTCACTGGTCTCCCCAGAGAGGCTGCCGGCTCCCCCATATATGTACTGAACAATGGGCATGTGCAAGGTGGGACTGAAGGGAGGGTTCAGGGAAATTCCCGTTAGTGAGGAGGCTTGGATGGAGTCTTAAGATAAAATCCCCTCCTTTTTCTCCCCCCCTTTGGCTGGTGGAAGCTTGTATTTTGGCAGAGAAAGAGAGCAAAATTGACCATCTTAGGTGTTTGTAGGCTGCTGCCCTTCCCCCATCCCTGTAACATTTTCAAATCCTGGAAATAGTAGCTCCTGTCTCCCTCCCCGTGTCTGCCGTGGCCCCCCTGACTCTCTGAGTTGGCCTCCTCTAGGGATCTGGAAGTGGCTGACCGTGTCATGTATGTGGCAGGTTCCCCTGGTTAAGGCTGAATCATGTCTGCTGGCATGCCTACCCCATACCCTGCCTATCCCTCCTCTGAGGGGCACATAGGGGCCAGGGAGGTTTCCCTCCTTCAGCTGTATCACTCAGGAGCTTGTCTTGCTTCATGTGCCTTTGTTTCTTCTGGGCTGATCCCAGGTATGATGCCACAGGTCCTATGGGCACCTCATGCCGTTTCTGGGGGTGTGAGGGGGTCCGTGGTGCTGTCCTGCACGGCAGCTGGCAGGGCTCCCGCTGCTGATTTCTTGTTGAATCCACAGCCACTGTGAATGCACGCCAGGAGGAGTCTCAATTTTGCTGTTGTTTTGCCTTCCCCTAATGGGGAGTGATGACTGGCTGCTTTTCGCTCTGCGAACGCTGTGCTTACCATCTTGGGAGAAATATCGACTTAAGTTTTCTGTACACTTAGAGAATTTCTGAATCGAGTTTTTGTTGAGATCTAATTTTTGAATGTCAATCATTGATGAATTAAAAAAAAAAAGTGACCACCTGGGCTCCACCTGTTGCCTGGGCTCCTTCCCTGGATGTGCCTTGCTGCTTTTTTGTTTGTTTGTTTGTTTGTTTTAATTTATTTATTTTTATTGGAAAGGCAGTTATACAAAGAAAAGGAGATGTAGAGAGAAAGATCTTCCATCTGCTAGTTCACTCCCCAAGTGGCTGCAATGGCCAATGCTGCACTGATCTGAAGCCAGGAGCCTGGAGCTTCTAGGTCTCCCACACAGGTGCAGGGTCCCAAGGCTTTGGGCCATCCTCGACTGTTTTCCCAGGCCACAGGCAGGGAGCTGGATGGGAAATGGAGCAACTGGGAATAGAACTGGTGCCCATTTGGGATCCCGGTGCGTTCAAGGCGAGGACTTTACCCACCAGGCTACTGCGCTAAGGCCTTGCCCTGCTGGTCAGATCACTTGTGGGAAGTGGTGGTGGAGGGGAGAGGAGAGGACGGCAGACTAGGAAGGGACCTCAGCATCTGAATCCCACCTTGGACCCCGGTGGCGCTTGCACTCTTTGTTTCCTCTCTGCTCTGGGTGGGCTTTCCCTGCTTTACTTCCCTGGCTGCGGATCACGAGCTAAATGTTTCAGAAGGAAGAGCTGATTAACTAGTGGTAGTTAAGGAAGTAAGTAGGCCCTGTGAACTTGACCTTGAACTCCCCAGGAGAGATGGGTGTGGTGTGCACAGTATTGCAGGTGGCTGGGCTTACCTCTAGCCCCACCACACACAGCCGGCTGAGGCTGGCACCTGTGGCACTGCTGCAGCAGGGTTCGGCAGCGCCTTCCCACAGGGCTGGCTCTTTCTTTGGAAAGTTTGACTTGTTTCCTCAGCTCTGCTGCAGCGCCTCGCGGCCTGACACCAGCTGGCTCAAGGTCACAGGCAGAAGCTGTACGGGCTTTGGGGAGGTTGTCCTACCATTGGTTCCCCAGGAGACGGGACTTGTCTCGTCTGTGTCTCTTTGCATCGTGACATCTGGCCCCTGAGGACTTCCTGGGGCCTGTATTTTGTCTTGCCTGATACCTGCCATGTTCCTGGGTCTCCTGTCTTTCTGTGTTCCTTATGACACCCCATGGATTAGAAAGAGGGACCAGTGCGGTGGCCTAGTGGCTAAAGTCCTTGCCTTGAACACGCGAGGACTTGATCCCATATTGGGCACTGGTCCCGCTTCTCATCCAGCTCCCTGCTTGTGGCCTGGGAAAGCAGTCAAAGACGGCCCAATGCTTTGGGACCCTGCACCCATGTGGGAGACCTGGAGGAAGTTCCTGGTTCCTGGCTTTGGATCAGTGCAGCATTGGCCATTGCAGTCACTTGGGAGGGAATCATTGGAGGGAAGATCTTCCTCTCTGTCTCTCCTCCTCTCTGTATATCTGACTTTCCAATAAAATAAATAAGTCTTAAAAAAAAAAAAGAAATAGAAATGTTGGCCTTGGTGAGGGGAGCATGTGGTGTTGTAGCACAGGATTCAGACCTGTTGCCGTGGGTCACGGCCATGGCTGCTACTGGATGAGGATGTGGCTGGGACCTGCCAAGTGTTGGAGGCTTTGCTCACACGTGGCCATGCTGTCCAGCTCCCACTTGTCATGTGACCTGGGAGAGTACCCAGGACCTGTCCGTGGCCCTCCTGCTCCTAGCCATGCTGCAGGCAGGGGGAGAGGTCCGCTGGTCTTGGCCTCCAGTGGATCCTGTTTTCTGCCCTCCCATCGCTGCTGCCGCCCAGGTGTGAGCTCTTGGGATGCAGCTGCCGTAGGCCAAGATCCAGCAGGCCCTGTCCTGCACAGCGGCACGTGAATAAACTAGACTGGCTATTTGCTCAAGTGTTCTCTCTCTGTGTGTGTGTGTGTGTGTGCCTTAAGCGCTCTTCGGCATTCCCGTCCCAGAATGCTGATTTTCTTTGTGTGTCTGACTTTCCCCACAGAGCCTCCCTAGCTCCTGTTGCCTGTCTGTGGCCTCCCCAGAGCCTGGTCAGCCACGGGCTGAGTCTGCCAATGCCAGTGGGGTGGGCCTGTCCGCCCTGAGCCAGCCTCCACCTGCAGGGGCTGTCTCCTGCAGGAGGCCTCAGTTGAATTGGCTCTGCTGATGTTTAAGCTCTGTAACTTGGGGTAGTGGGGGCTGGGCAGAGCTGAACCTCAGTTTTCCCATGTTTGAAATAGGGGTCACGGTCCCTTCCCTTGGGGTGGTTTTGGGGACAGTTGGGGAGCACGGCAGAGTCTTCCACTTGGGCACAACATCGTGGGGCCGCAGTTTGAGTTTAGCGTTTCCCTCCTGGCCTCAGCTCAGGTGGTGCCCAGTCTGCAGGCAACAAAGCTTGTGACCAGGTCACTTCAGGAGTTGATTCTGGGATGGGACAGGAGCTGAGTGTCAGGGCCCCATGGCCAAGGTGGCCCCAGCTGGCTGGCATTCTTTAGGTTTCAGGCGAGAGGCTTATATGGGCCCCTGACTAGCAGTGGAATGGACATCTTCCTGGCTGGACCCACCAGGCCACGCCTGCTGGGACTCTAGTGCTCCCCAGGCAGGCAGGATGCTGCTGTTGCTGCTGCAGAAGGGGGAGGGGAGGCTGAGCCGCTGGAGTGCAGGCTGGTGAGGGGTGGGTTTGGCTGGGAGGCTCATGAGCTGGGTGTGCTGGGTTCCAGATGCTGACAAGAGGATCAAGGTCTCAAAGCCGGTGGTGGAGATGGACGGCGATGAGATGACGCGGATCATCTGGCAGTTCATCAAGGAGAAGGTAGTGCCCGTCCGGCAGTGGCCACCTTGCAGAAGCATCCCTGTCACACTGGCGGGCAGAAGTGCATCTGTCTGCCCGTCCAGCCACCCTTGGTTCATGCCTGGATCTTTAGTGGTGAAGTCCTCAGGCTGAAACCTGCTTGCTTTCTTAGCCTGGCCTGAATCATGTTGTATTGTCTTTCTGTGAAGGGACCCTGGTGGGCATGCAGGGCAATGGCCCAACCTTAGAGACCTGGGCCAGTGTAAGGGGCAGAGGCCTGGCTTCAAAGGACCCTGGCAGGTGTGTGGGGCAGAGGTCTTTCCTCTGGGCTGTGTATGAGGCAGTGGCCATCCGTGGTGTGTAGCTTCCAGGGCTGACTGGCGTTTGCAGGGTCGCTATGGTGTGGGTGTACCCAAGGACACGTGTGGTCTATGTGCAGCCCCTGCATGGTGTGTACATCTGTGGGGGAGAAGTTGGCTCCGCCCCTTTGGACTGTAAAGGTCTCAGCCCCTCAGAGGACAAGCGGGAGCCACTGTATAGAGAAATCCAGGTAGCCTTGGACTTGGCAGGCCACATGAGCACAGAGGGACCAAGGGCCACACGGCCTGCTCTGCCCGCCTGCCTCCCTTTCTACCCTCTGAAGCCCAGCCTCCTGACCACTCTGGCTTTGCCCCTGGCTTCCCCTGTGCCCACCCTGACTGCCGTGTCTCCATGCTAACACTGCCCTCTGGCTCTGCCTGCAGCTTATCCTGCCCCACGTGGATGTCCAGCTCAAGTATTTTGACCTTGGGCTCCCACACCGCGACCAGACGGATGACCAGGTCACCATCGACTCAGCCTTGGCCACCCAGAAGTACAGCGTGGCTGTCAAGTGTGCCACCATTACGCCTGATGAGGCCCGTGTGGAAGGTGCGAGGTGTGGAGATGGGTGGGCTGTCCGGGTGGGAGCTGGATGTGGGGTCCTGGCAGTCTCTTTGGGACCAAGAAGTTGGGAGTACCCAGATGCAGGCACTCCTAAGGGTAGCAGCACCCGGTGCTGGGGGTTAGCAGGTGACTGCAAGAACTCTGCAGGTGCGACTGGCTGGAATGTGGTAAGGGATTGGCCTCAGGGTTCACATCTGGATGCCGCCAAGTACCCTGTGCCCTGGCTGCAGGCCCGGGCTGTGTGGCTGTTGCCTGAGGTCAGTGTCACAGGGAGGAGGACTCGGGGACAATACTGGTGTTGTCACAGTGATGGCGCCATGTCCCTTCTGTGCAGGCAGTGAGACCCTCCCTCCAGTCTCACACCATGGGCTGCTCCTGCCCAGGCTCAATTAGCCATCCTGGCGAAGTTCCTCCCCTGTGCCTATCCTGGATGCTGGTCCTTGCTTCTGGGGGCTGCTCTCAAGGGTGCCCAGAAATATCTTCAGGGTGTAGAGGAAGAGGCTGGGTTTGAATAGGTCAAGTAAGGGTAGATAAGGGGTGAGCGCTGTGGCACAGTGGGCAGAATCGCTGCTGGAGATACACATGTCCCACATCTAACAAAGTACTTGCTTGAGTCGTGGCTGTTCTGCCTCTGACCCAGCTCCTTGCTGCTGCATGCTGGGAGGCAGCAGAGGGGGCCCAGGTGCTTAGACCCCTCTACCCACACAGGGGGCTCAGCCTGGCCCAAGCCTTTGGGGAGTAAACTAGTGGTTGGAAGAGAGCATGTTCTCTATTTGTATCTTTGTTGCTCTGTCTATAGAGTAGATGGGAATGAAGGAAAGGTGCTGCAAGAGTTTGCAGGTTTTCCCTTCCTATACCTGCAGTGGAGCCAGCTGGCAGGATGCCCTGGGGATCCACCTGCAAGCTGCCCAGCCCCCCTTCGTATGCCTGCCATAGTTAACCTGCCCGTGGAAGCCCAGCGCCCTCCCCACTGTCCCTTCCCTAGATAACCTGCCCATGGAGGCCCAGTGCCTTCCTCACCTTCCCCTCCATGGGTAACCTGCCCGTGGATGCCTAGTGCTCTCCCCATGCTACAACTTGGCTAACCTGGCTGTGAGGCCCAGCCCACTTTCCATGCCCACCTTGGCTAACCCACCTGTGGATACCCAGCACCCATCCCTGGGCCCGCCCTGGCTAACAGAGCTGTGGTCCCAGCACCCTTTCCTTGCCCACCATGGTTAACCTGGCCAGGAAGAGCTGGAATTGTCTTAGCACTGGGCTCTTTTAGGATGTTTTCAGTTCTCTTGAACCTTGGGACCTGTGGATTCCCATTGTATGGGCAAGAAAGTAGCAGGTCCCCATGGCCAATGACGTGGGCAACGCAGGTGCTAGGTGAAGGAGGCCGTGCACAATGGGGGCTCAGAACTCCGCTTTACCCTGGGGCTGCACGATGTGGATGTGGATAGGATGTGGAATGACCTCAGGCCATCTGGCTGCTGTCTATGGCATGTACACTGAGTTAATTGAATACTCATGATGACTCACCCAGGAGGCTGGCTGTTTTATCCATAATTTTGTTTTATCTCTCAGGTCAAACCACCTCTATGAATCTTACAGAATTGGCAATGGGTTGAGCCACCAAGCTTGCCAGCATCGCATGTCAGAGTGCTGGTTTAAGTCCTGGCTGCTCTGCTTCTGATCCAGCTCCTTGCCTGTGCACCTGAGAGGGCAGTGGCTGCTGCATCAAGTGCTCCAGTTCCTGCCAAGCACCAGAGAGACCAGATGGAGCTCTTGGTTCCTGGCTTTGGCCTGACCCAGCCCTGGCTTTTGTAGCCATTTGGGCAACAGACCAGTGGATGGAAGTTCTTCCTATTTATAGCTCTCTGATAAATAGATTAATCTTATTTTTTTAAATGTTGGATTTTTTGGTGACACTTAAAAAATTTTTTTTCAATTATTTTTATTAGAAAGATTTATAGAGAGAAGGGGTGACTGAGAAAAAGATCTTCCATCTGCTGGTTCACTCCCCAAGTGGTTGTAATGGCTGGAGCTGAGCTGATCCAAAGCCAGAAGCCAGGAGCTTCTTCCGGGTCTCCTATGTGGGTGCGGGGTCCCAAGGCCTTCAGCCATTCTTGACTGCTTTCCCAGACCACAAGCAGGGAGCTGGATAGGAAGTGGAACAGCTGGTCACGGTGTGGTCATGGTGTGCCCATATGGGATCCTGGTGCATGCAGGGTGAAGACTTTAGCTACTAGGCTACCGCACTCAACCTTAAATAGATTAATCTTTAAACAAACAAACAAACAAACAAACAAAAAATGGGCCTGACACAATGGCTCAGTGGCTAAGATTCTCACCTTACAAATGCTGGGATCCCATATTGGTACTGATTCATGTCCTGATTGTTCCGTTTCCCACCCAGCTTCCTCTTTGGAGCCTAGGAAAGCTGTGGAGGATGGCCCAAAGCCTTGGGACCCTTCATCTGTGTGGGAGATTGGGAAGAGTTCCTGGTTTTGAATCAGCTCAGCGCCAGGCCTTGCAGCCACTTGGGGAGTGAACCAGACGACAGAAGATCTTTTTCTCTGTCTTTCCTTTCTATAAACCTACTGCAACTGCCAGAGAGAAGTCGATCCAAAGCCAGGGTCCGGGAGCTTCATCTGGTTCTCCTACACAGGTGCAGGGTCCCAAGGCCTTGGGCTGTTCTCTACTGCTTTCCCAGGGCACAAGCAGGGAGCTGGATGGGAAGTGGAGAAGCTGGGACACAAATTGGCGTCCATCTGAGATCCCAGGCATGCAAGGCAAGTCATTAGGCTATTGCACTAAGCCCGATAAATAAGTTTAAAAAAAGAGTTCAGCTGCAGATCTTCCGAAGACCCAGTTGAAAAGAACTGCTAATTCCCTAAAAACCAAACCAAACCAAACAAAAACCCACAAAAAAACAAAAACTGCTGGTGGCGTCCAGAATCCACTTCAGGTGCTGCTGCCTCCTTGGGATGGCTTTTGGGTACTGCTGTGTGGCTGTGTTTTTATTTTTTGCTAGAGCATTCTGGTTGGCAGGTGAGCACTGCTGCAGCAACCCCACTTCCTGTCATTCCTCACAGAGTTCAAACTGAAGAAGATGTGGAAGAGTCCCAATGGAACTATCCGGAACATCCTTGGGGGTACAGTCTTTCGTGAGCCCATCATCTGCAAAAACATCCCCCGCCTTGTCCCGGGCTGGACCAAGCCCATCACCATTGGCAGACATGCCCACGGCGATCAGGTAGGGCAGGCTGGCAGGAGGATCCCATTGCCCATGCCCTCTGCTTAACCCTGCATACCCACAGCCACCCTCTGCCACTCCCTTACCCACCCCCATAGTCCCCCCTGTTTACTCTCCCTACACCACCACCCACCCCCTTACAGCGCTATGCCTGCTCATACCTGCCACAGCCTCCCCACCTGTGCCTGCTTTCTTCTCTGCAGTACAAGGCCACAGACTTTGTGGTGGACCGGGCGGGCACATTCAAGATGGTCTTCACCCCAAAGGATGGCAGCGGTGCCAAGGAGTGGGAAGTGTATAACTTTCCTGCTGGTGGCGTGGGCATGGGCATGTACAACACTGATGAGGTGAGTCTCCTCGGGGTGCTGGGATCTCAGGCCAGGGGTGGCCAGGGGTGGCCAGGGGTGGCCAGGGGCAGCTGTAGGCTTCTATAGTCTCCACCTCCCCTGTGGTCACACAACTATATCTGTGAGCCAATCGCGGAGGCTGGGGCTGAGGGAAAGGGCTCTGATTGGCTATATACACATCCAAGGTTAGCACCCTCCTGCCTGGCAGTCTGAACTGGGGATGGGCCAGTTGGCTGTGCAAAGCCCTGTTGGGAGCCCTGAAGTGGTAGGTGCTTGCATCACATCACCAGGCTTTTATGTTTTAAGGAGGCCAGGGTGCAGTTCCTGGCTTTTGGACCCTGGCCTGGGAGATGCGGCAGGGCTGGCAGAGGCCAGGCTGGGACCAATCAGGGCCCTCTGTCCTCTGTAGTCCATCTCGGGCTTCGCGCACAGCTGCTTCCAGTACGCCATCCAGAAAAAGTGGCCGCTGTACATGAGTACCAAGAACACCATCCTGAAGGCCTACGATGGCCGCTTCAAGGACATCTTCCAGGAGATCTTTGACAAGTACCAGCCTCTTGGGGTGCAGGGTGGGTGGGGGAAGGCACACCCAAACCTGCCAGCCCCCGGCCCCAACCCACCACAACACCTCCTTTGGTTCCCAGACATTATAAGACCGACTTTGACAAGCACAAGATCTGGTACGAGCACCGGCTCATTGATGACATGGTGGCTCAGGTGCTCAAGTCCTCCGGTGGCTTTGTGTGGGCCTGCAAGAACTACGATGGTGATGTGCAGTCAGACATCCTGGCCCAGGGTGCGCTGCCAGGACCCTGGGGGAGAGGCTGTGCGGGTTGGGAGGGCTGCAGCAGGACTCATTCTGGGCCCTCTGTGGACAGCAGGGCTGGGTGCTCCCTGGCATGTAAGGGAAGGGAGGGGATCCACCAGCCAGGGCTGGGCAGGCATGTTGCTGCCCCCAGGCTGCCCGCCCTATCTGAGATTTAAGTCCCCAAGAGATGGACGGCAAACCCTGAGCTGGCTGTGATGAATGGCTTGGTCAGAAAAACAGGGTCAGGCAGGACTGGATAACCTTGGCATCACAGGGAAGACTTTTTGTGTAAGGTTTATCGGGAAGAGAACCACCCCTCCAGCCCTTGTGCCTTGAAAGGCGAATCGGATTAAGACAGATTGGATTACAATGGAAACACAGGCATGTGTTCAGCTAAACAGTATGAGATACTGGCACCACTCCACCCCCATCTTGTGCCTCATCCGAGTGTCTGGAGTCTGTTCCCATCCTTGCCCAAAGTTGAGTTCCCGACTCCTAACTTTGCTTCAAGCCCCAGGCCCTTAGGGACATTTGGGGTGAACCAGCAGATGGGAGCTCTCTGTCTCAAATAGAGAACATTTAAAAATAATAATAAAGACAAATTAGCAAAAGTGCAGCGTCCCTGCAGGGAGCATGGCTGAGGAGCACAATGGGTGAGAGGGATGATGGGGTGTGGAAGGGCAGGAGGCAGGGCCTTAAGGGAATGAAGGGGGCACCTCCTTGTGAGCCCTGGGTCCTCAACTGTGGGACAAGTGGCTTAAGCTGCCTGGATGGGATCTGGGAGAATTGGTTTATTAAGGAGAGAATAAATCACACTGCTTCCAGGCAGCCGCTAACAGCAGCAGGTAGAGTGCTGGAGACATGGTGGGTAGTAGCGTTTTCTATTTGCATGAACTCCAGTCACTGGCCAGGCTGGTTGGGGAGATGGCACAGGGGGCATGGTGCCTGGAGACGGGATACCGGGTAGTCTGGTATGTTCAGGTGCTGGCCTCTGGAGACCCATGACCAGGTGGGTGCGGCTTGGGCTGAGGTGAGGGTCTTCTGCTCTCTAGGCTTTGGGTCGCTCGGCCTGATGACGTCTGTGCTAGTTTGTCCAGATGGGAAGACCATCGAGGCTGAGGCTGCCCACGGCACAGTCACCCGCCACTACCGGGAGCACCAGAAGGTACACTGTGTGTCTCTGCCCAAGGCCCTCAGCTGGCTGGTTGTGCCAGCAGGGATGAGCCTGTTGCCCATGCAGGGGTGGAGGCAGCCCCTCACATTCCCACAGGGCCAGACCCTCAAGTTCCTTGTTTCCTGGGACCCTACCCACAGGGCCGGCCAACCAGTACCAACCCCATTGCCAGCATCTTTGCCTGGACGCGGGGTCTGGAGCACCGGGGCAAACTGGACAGCAACCAGGACCTCATCAGGTGTGTGCGGAGGGTGGGACCTGGATGGCCAGGGTTCTGATGGGTGTGATCCCGCCCCAGGGTTGGGGAGGGAGTTGGGGGTAGGATCTCACTGCATCCATCCATCCATCCATCCATCCATCCCCTGCAGATTTGCCCAGACCCTGGAGAAGGTGTGCGTAGAGACGGTGGAGAGTGGCGCCATGACCAAGGACCTGGCGGGTTGCATCCATGGCCTCAGCAAGTATGTGGCTCGGGGAACAAGGGCAGGGCTGGGGGACTGCGAATAGAGGTGCTCTCCTGTGTCCCACACCCATGAGTCAGAAGGCTGGGCTGGGTGGCTCTGGCCCAGTGAGAGGACCCCACCCCAGCTGCACCTGTGTCCTTTGCTCTGCCTTGCCGGGTCCTCTGTGGTCGGGTAGCTGGGTCGTGTCCTGACCTGTGTGCCTTCTCTTGCAGCGTGAAGCTTAATGAGCACTTCTTGAATACCACAGACTTCCTGGACACCATTAAGAGCAACCTGGACAGAGCCCTGGGCAAGCAGTAGGGGTGGGCTGGCCAGCCAGCTACGCTCGGTGCCTGGGGTGCCCTGGGGTCAGAGAGGGTGACGGGTCAGAGGCCCACTCCAGGGCCCCCTCTGTAAACCTGTCAGGGGGACGTGTCTATCTAGGGGAGTGTCTCCCTTCCTGGGCCAGGAACAGCAGCAGCGTGTTACCTCGGCCAGCTAGTGTGTTTGGCACACTGTAATTTATACCACCTTGGGGACGCCCGGTGCCATATTTAGCTACTAAAACATTGTTCACAAAGCCGTCTGCTGTGTTTGTCCCTGCTGGGAAGGGGTGGCTGCTGTGGGCACAGACGGGGTGGCACCCTGGCATGATGGCACCATTCCCTCTGGTCTGCTTGTTTACTGGACTGTTGTTTTGTTTTTGTTGATTTTACCCTAAACGTCCAGGCCTTTCTTGGCATGCCCTGTGCTCCTGCCTCCTTCCCCATGGCTGCCTCGGTGGGTCCTATGGGACATGTATGTGAGAGTGTGAGAATGGGGTCTCCTTGTACCTTCAGCAGGTGGTTCCCAGATGGGGGCCCACTGCACTACATGCAGGCAATTATCAGAAAAGGTCATGGAGAGTCGAACTACAGACAGCGGCACCACACTCTGGGATTATGTTTCTAGTTGTTGATTTCCAGTGTCCTGGAGGAAGAGCTGCATAATCTTTCAAAAACTTTATTTTTTTTGGAAGGCAGAGTTAGAGAGGCAAAGAGATCTTCCATCTTCTGGCTCACTTCCCAGTAAACTTTACACATTTTTCTTTTCTTTTTTACTTATTTGAAAGACAAAGAATGGTGACATGGAGGATCTGAGGTTCATTCCTCAAATGTGCAGCAGCCAGGGCTGGGCCAGAGCAAAGCCAGGAGCCCAGGACTCAATCTAGGTTTCCCTGGTGGGCAGCAGGGTAAGCCAGCACCACCACCTCTCCAGGGGCATATAACAGGAGGCTGGGTCAGAAGCAGAGCTGGATTCCAACCCAGGCCCTGGGACATGACACATCGGCATCCCCGGTGATACCAAACACCTGCCCTGGCTGTCTTTACTTGGTAGGTATTAGCCCTCTGTATCTGCAGGTTTTACCCCTTCGGATTCAGCCAACTCAAGAGTAAGAATGTCAGAAAGCTTAGCTGTGGATGGAGCAGGCCTTTAGCACAGCAGTTGAGACGCCACCTGGGACATTTCCATCCCACATGCAAGTGGCTGTTTGGGTATGGGCTCCACTTCCCCTTCCAGTTACCTGCTGGTGCATACTGTGCAAGGCAGCAGGTGGTGGCTCACGGACTCAGGCCCCAGCCACCCATGTGCAAGAGCCCAGCGAAGTTCCTGGCTCCTGCCTTTGGCCTGGCCTAATCCAGGCTGTTTTGGACATTTGAGGAATGAACCAAAATGTGCTCCCCCTGCCATCTCTCTTTCAAATAAAACAACTCCGCATATATCTGTGCTTGGCATGTATAGGACTCTCCCTTAAATGGTAGCTGTTTATGTAATACTTATTGGAGTTTACAGATGATTTGATGCACATGAGAAACTGGGTGTAGGTGATGCAGGGATCCTCCAAAAAGCCTGTGGGAAGTGGAATTAAAAGGTAAGTTTATCCCAGTGTAAAAAGAATTTTTTTAAATCCATGCAGCAGGCTCATGAAAAAAACTGCATGGAGTTCAAGTATTTTTTTTCCCTTTAAATTTATTTATTTATTTATTGGAAAGGCAGATATACAGAGAGGAGGAGAGACAGAGAGGAAGGTCTTCCATCTGGTGATTCACTCCCCAAGTGGGCGCAACAGCTGGTGCTGTGTTGATATGAAGCCAGGAACCAGGAGCTCTTCCGGGTCTTCCACACGGCTGCAGGGTCCTAAAGCTTTGGGCCGTCCTCTACTGTTTTCCCAGGCCACAAGCAGGGAGCTGGATGGGAAACAGGGCTGCTGGGATTAGAACTGGCACCCATATGGGATCCCGGCACGTGTAAGGTGAGGACTTTAACTACTATGCTATCATGCTGGGCCCAAGTTCAAGTATTTTTTTAACACCAAAATAAGCTTATCTTGTGGTTTCATTTATCTATGAAAATTTTAAAAAATTGTTTTTTTTGAAAGGCAGGATTAGGGGCCTGGCCCAATAGTGTAGCGGTTAAAGTCCTCGCCATGAATGCGCCGGGATCCCATATAGGCGCTGGTTCTATTTCCAGAAGTCCCACTTCCCATCCAGCTCCCTGCTTGTGGCCTGGGAAAGCAGTCGAGGACGGCCCAAAACTTTGGGACTCTGCATCTGTGTGGGAGACCCAGAAGTTCCTGGCTCCTGGCTTCAGATTGGTGCAGCTCCAGCTGTTGCAGCCACTTTGGGAGTAAACCATCAGATGGAAGATCTTCCTCCTGTTTGTCTCTCCTCCTCTCTGTGTATTCACCTTTCCAATTAAAAAAAAAAAATTGTAAAAAAAAAAAAAAAGAAAGGCAGTTAGAGGCATGGGGAGTGCTTCCATCTGCTAGTTCACCGCCCAGATGGCCACAGCAGCTAGGGTTGAGCCAGGCCAAAGCTCGGAGCCTGGAACTTCATCTGGGTCTCCCATAGTCACACAACCATCTACTGCTGCCTTTCCAGTGACATTAGCAGGGACCTGGATGGGAAGTGGAACAACTGGGAATCGAAACTGGGGCCCATTTGGGATGCCGGTGTTGCAGGCAGTGGTTTAACCTTCTATACCAAAACACCACCCCCTGTCTGTGAACTTTTAAAAAGTCCCCTTGCAAATTACTTCACTATTTTAGGTGCAAGACTTGAGCCGCCACAGATGGTGGTTTCTGAGGTGATGACTACCGACATCATAAATAGAAGGGGGCTGCAAACAGTTCATGGAAAAACATGTACTAGGAAAACATGCTCAGATTTCCAAATGTTTTTGCAGAAGAAAAAACTTCCTTTTGAATTCTGTTTTCCCCATGACCTATTTAAAGTCCTCCCATTTCCATGGGACTCTTAATTGGTTGGCTCCTGGAACCCAGCAGCTAGAAAGCTACTGCTGCCCCATCCCCGCCCCCACCCCAGTCAGCCCCTGTTCTGGAGGGCTCCTGGCTGGGTCAGGCCAGCTTCTGCCAGGATGCCCAGGGCTGCAGCTGTCTTCTTTTCCAAGCTTTGACTTTATTTAAAAGGCAGAGAGTGAAGCAGCACTCCCATTTGCTGGTTTACTTCCCAAATTGCTGGGCCATGTGGGTGGCAGGGGTCTGGATGCCTGGGGTAAGCCAGGTGAAGGGTGCAGTGTTGGTGCTGCCCCCACCCCCAACATGGTGCCTGTTGCTTAGGCCTGGTTTCCAGGCTGTGGCCTTGCAGGGGGGTGGGTGGGTGTGTGTGTGTGTGTGTGTGTGTGTAGGGGTGGGGGAGAGAAAGAGCATGTGGTAGTGATTCTGCCTTCTTGATCTCCCATCCCTCCCTCTTGGTCTCCCGGGCTTGGGGCTGCTGGCTGTGGGTGCCTGGCCCCGCAGGTGCCCATTCTGGGGTAGAGGATAGTCCCACCCCTCCCAGCCCTGGGGCCTGGTTGGTCCCCAAGGGCCGTGGAATGAACCATATGCAGTCACCTTGCTAAAGAATATCCATTTATTTATAATTATTGCTAAGTAAACTCTGTGAAACAGGAACATAGAAACACAGTAGGGCTCTGCACACATTGAGTGTCTAAACAGGCCGTTTGTACACACGGCAAAATAAGTTAGAGTGGGCTCTGCCAGGGGCTGCCAGGTCACCCAAGTTTTCTGAGGGGGTTAAATGGGGGAGGGGGAGGGCAGGAGCCTTGCCGAGGCTGCCCCATTGGATGGGCGGTGGGGGTAGGGGGGGTTCCCGCATGAGCCCCTCTTAGCTTGGCCCCGAGCAGGAGACGTTCAAGTATGGTGCCTTCCTCACAGAGGGTGGAGACCCCAGCCCTTCTCCTGTCCAAGACCAAGGCCACTGCGCTGGCAGGCGCCAGGAGGGGGGAGGAAGAGGAGGAGGAGGGACGGGGGGGTCTTTTTGGTACCGGGGGAAGGACGTCGTGGGAAGAGGTAGTTTGCAGGGTCGGTGCCTGCTGCTCAGCAGGAGAATGCTTGCTGCCACCTGAGGCTCAGGCTGGCGGGCACCTGGGAGGCCACCGTGGCTGCTCCTCACTCCTGATCCCGTCACCCTGAGGCCTAGCTTGGTCCTTCGCTGAGGGAGGCAGCCGTGGAGCAGCCGCTCTGTGAAGTGGTCCCTACCCCCAATCCCTATGCCGGCTGTCTGCCCCACCTGGTTTCTGGTGCCTTGGGGGTCGGCCCTGGAGGTCCTGAATATGCTGTTTGCCTGCCCCAGGCCCATGGCTCCAGTCTGAGCCAGCAAGGGCAGGGAGGCAGGGCAGAGCTGAGGCCGTTGGTATGGGGCTAGCTTGGGGTCTCGGTGGAGCCCAGGCTGGCTGTATGGTGGAGAGGCAGGGGCACGCACGGCACACAAGAAAGCTCATGTCTGGGAGAAGGAGCGCATCTCCATCCAACCAGGTAACGGGCCACATGGAGTTGTAAAGAAAAAAAAATAATAATAATAAATTACCTTTGAAACACCCCCGATTGCTTGCAAAGATTTGTTTCCCGCGCGGTCTTCATCTTCCTTTGCACTCTGTTGCTCTCGGCTGGGAGCTGCCTCCCTGCCTTCAGATGTGTCCTTGTCCATCAGAATGACTCTGCCCCTCCCCAACAGGTGGTCCTTGGCACCCCCCCTCCGCCTGCCCTGTAACCCCCTCACCCCTCCATCTGTGTGTTTTCCTAGGTCATTGCTGTGGGTGGGGCAGCGAGGGACCGTGATGTGGGCCAGATCAGAGGACAGGCCTGGGTGATGCTTGCTGGAGTTATGGAAGGCCCCTTCCATACAGGTGGGGACAGGGGCAGAGCTGGCCCTGGCCGCAGCACAAGGGAGCCCCAGGAGGTAGAAGGCAGAGGGCCCTGCCTTGGGGTGGGGGTTGGTCAGCTGTCCCTGGAGAGCTCTTTGTGCCCCCTCTTTCTCCAGGCCTCCTGTGCTACCCTTTCTCTGCCAGCCAGCACGCCTGGGACCTGTGCCTGCCTGGGGCCAGGCTGGTAGTACAGTTTGCATTTGGTCTAGTGGTCCCTAATGGTGCAAACACCTGGGGTGGGGGTAAGCTGGGGCCAGTGGGGCAGTAGCTTCTCAGCTGTGGGGGGTCGGGCTGGCCGCAGCCTAGGGGTCTCATCAACCCCCAGCCCCGCTCCTGCTCGCTATAGCACATTGTAGTAGGCCATTTCTTTCATGGCCTGCTCCGTGAGGACGCTGGCCTCGGCGCTGCCATCCACACCCGCATAGGTATATGTGCTGTCCTCGAAGTCCTCCAGCTCCTGCTGGCCATCCAGCTCTGAGGGTTCAGGGCCCGCCAACTCCATCATGGGGTCTGTAAGAGAGGGGTGCAGTGAGGCCTCATGAGGAGGGCCAGTTATCTCCACACGGGATAGTGGCAGCGGTGGTACCCTCGGGGTGGCTCCCCAAGGACTGACACCCCTACCTAGGTAAACAGCACCCAAGGTGGAAGTGTGCCACCGAAGCTGGGGAGCCTAGCAGGCTGGCTGGCAAGGACCAGGGCTCACCCACAAAGGGGTGTCCTGCCATGGACCCTGAGGAGGAGGGAGCCCTGATAAATGCAAGGCGGCACTCAGTGTGAGTGTACCCCAGTCTTGCTTCCTTCTTCCCTGTCAGGACATCCTGGGCATTGGCCATGTTCCTTACCCTGCTGGCCTTGCCCACTGGGTGCCAGTAGTGTCCAACCAGTGTTGACAACCCAAACTGGTTAAGCCACACTTGTAATGCCGGCATCTCATGCTGGAGCACCGGTTCAAGTGCTCCCGGGTGCTCCCTGCTAAGGCACCTGGGAAAGCACTGGATGGCCCAAGGGCTTGGGCCCTTACACCCACATGGAGAGGCCTGATGGAGTTGCTGCAGGCTCCTGGGTTTGGCTTGGCCCAGCTCTAACTGCTGTGAGCATTTGGGGAGTCAGTAGTGGAAGATCTCTTTGTCTTCCCCTTTCTCTGTTGCTCTGCCTTTCAAATAAATAAGTCAATTGTTAGAAATAAAAATAAAACTTAGCTATTATTTAAAAACAAACAAAAAAAAACCAGATGCCTGTAGTCCTGCTGGAATGTTAGCCAGTGGCAAACTCACTTCCCTGCTGGGATCACTGGCTGAGGGTAATCCCATCTCTTGCCCACAACAGGCAGGTAACCACGGAGGTATGAGGGAAGGCCTGCTAGCAAGTTCTTGGGATATTCCTCTTGGATTCAAACAGTTATGGAGCACAGGCTTCTGTCCTCTAAGATGTGAACAAGGAGGCACATGGTCTCCACGGTGCCTGGCAGCCATCTTGTGGCCATGAGGAAAATCACAGCCAGTGCCATGCATGAGCAGCAGAGCCAAATGAGCCCACTCCTAAAGGACATGTGGACTTCAGGCTAATTTATAACCTGCTTCTGTTTTACTTCAGCCTCACTGGAGGCGTCACAGCCCACACATCATAAAGCAGGGCTTCCCATTCCAGTCCTCAGGCCACAGCCTTGCCTCGCACATCCAGATCTCTGCATGTCCCCATGGTGCTGAGTCTGCCGTCCTGTCCAGCCGGCCCCAGGGGTGGTCTGTACTGCCTTTTAGAAGGACCAGTATCCAGCTCTCCACACCACAGCCCCGTGGTTTTCTAGGTGGTTCCACTTGGAACATGTAAGTGAGCCTGGGTCTCCGAAAGGTAACCAGATAGGAGCCCTGGCCATTGGAACTGGGCACAGCTGTTGGCTGTCACCTGGCAGGAGAAGCTCCGAGCATTCTGGTTCCAGCTTCCTGGAAATAGCAGAGCCACTTCCTGGGGTAGGTCTCCAGTGGGGTGGCTCTCAAACATGATACATGGAACCGTGCAAAGCTCTTAGGTGGAGTCAGATGGGCCTGCCCACTTCCGGGTCAATTCCATTCACATCTCTAGGGTCCAGCATCAGCATTACAGTATTAAAATAAGCCTTTAGGTGATTCCTGCTAAGCAGAATGCCTGAAAAAAGCTTGGGGGGAAAGGATCTCTGGGTGAGGCCAATTCTGATTTCCCCCACCGAGGCCTGCTGAATCCCAAGCTCCCGGGGAGGGCTCTTCAGTTGGTTTAGCAAGCGACCCACTATACTCCTTACCCTACCCCAGCTGGAAGCCCTACTTCAGTTGGCGTGAGACACCTCAGGGCAGCAGATTCTGGTCGGCAGGGTCCAGCTGGGGTTGGGAGCCTGTACTTTGGCCAATGTGTGGGAGCTGCCCTTGTCCTTGGGTGGCTGGTGTCAGGCCACACAATACCCCTACTCACTTTCCCTGGAAAGCAGCCGGCACCCCAGGCAACATCCCAGGCAGGAGCCGAGACAGACAACTGAACCTCAGAACAGAGACACCTGCTTTTACCCCAGGCCAGTTGCTGGTTAGGGGCCCTCAGCCCAAGGCTGGCTCCCCAGCACCTTCCCCGCTCCCCGCCCCAGCCCAGCCATGACCATCCTGTCACACTTGGCTGCTTTCCAGGGGATCAACCCACACAGCGGTCATCTCTGCTGGTGCCCGAGACATAGTCCTGGTTAGTTAGTCTCAGGAGGGCCAGGAGAAGTTCCAAGTTGGCTCCTCCTTCCCCGTGCAAGGACCCTCTGCCTGTGTGGAGACTGGCTAGCCCCAATGCTCTGTGGGAGCCCAGAACTGTTGTCCATGAGGTGTTGGTTAAGGGAACAGCTATTGCTGAGACTTAGGGATGATTTATAGCCAACAGCTTCAGGTTGGAGTGGGATGTTGTTGGCAAATTTCTCTCAGGTCTTAATGGTGGGACCAGCTGGCCCTCTGCTGAGGGTGTGGGTTAGTCTCCTTGGCAGACACTTTTCTGGCCACGGGGAAGCTCAGAGCTCCCTTCTGCATAGCCACAGGCCCTGGAGTTGTGAGCTTTCCTGTATCTTATCAGCTTCCATCCCCACCTCGCCCCCCCTTGCGTGTGTCTTTCCCATGATCTCACCGTGCTGTGATCATGTGTGCGCGGTCCCTGCCTGCTCTGCCGTCCAGTGGCTGCATCTGTGTGAATCAGGCATGGTCATACAGCCACCCTGTGAGGATCTGGGGAGATCATAAAGGCCTGGCCACTGCACCCAGCACACGTCCGCCATTACCTTTGTTGATGTAAACCCCCTCCACCACGACAGCTATCCAGAACTGAGCCCACCCAGGGGTTGGGGGGCGGGGTGGAGTAGTGCTTGACACCCATCACTGGCATGGCTCCCTTCCTTCTGTCTACTGTGCACGACCCACACACCTTGGCTGTCCAGGCCGATGTCCATGACGCCATGCTTGACCTTCATGTGCCGGCTCAGATTGCCCTTGAGGTTGAACTTGCTGGAGCAGTAGGGGCACTTGAAGGGCTTGCTGCCCGCATGCAGGTGCATGTGGCCCAACAGGTTGTACATGCGATTGAAGGACTTCCCGCACACCTAGGACACATTGAGGCAGCGCACATCAGCTGGGGGGAGCATGCTCCCACCTCCCTGGCTGGGCCAGATCCCCACTCCCCATTCTTTCCTATGTGGCCCCAGAGGCAGAGAAACAGCCATTGCTCCTGGCTACTTCAGGAGGCTGAGTGAGCTGGTAACATCTCCAAGGCTTGGGATCGCTGGCCTGAGTCTTTTGCGCCTTGGTCCCCATGTACCGTCCCCACCACCTCACACCCGCAGCTCTCAAGCAGCCCAACTGAAGCAGTTCTGGGCTCTGAACCCCGCAAAGCCCAGGCGAAACTGGGCGGTGCCTGCCTACCTTGCACTTGAATGGCTTCACGGGCGAGTGTACAATCATGTGGGTCTTGAGCGTCTGCTTCTGCACGAAGGTCTTGAAGCAGATGTGGCACTGGTAGGGCCGGACGCTGGTGTGGATCAGCATGTGCCGCTTCATGTTGGCCTGCAGGGTGAACTCCCGGCCACACACCTCGCACTTGAACTCCTTCACACCCTGTGTGCAGTGGGGTTGGGGGTGGGTGGGGGTGGGAGTGAGTCAGGGCAGGTGTTAGAGCCACGGCCTCATCCAGGCCCGAGCTCTGGGAAACACCTCCTCTTGGGGCATTCTGTTCCCATTTGCTCAAAACCATAGGAGCATGGGTGGTGGAGGAGGGAGGCTCTTATTCCAGAAAGCCCTTCAGGAACTGACAGTGTCGTTCTGTTGCTAGCCACACATCTGCTGTCTCCTGTCCACTGGGGTGGGGGTGCACTGAGGTCAATGTGCTTGCATTCATTCATTCAGTAAACACTTCCCAGGCACTTGCTACAAGTCAGCATCACGCTGGATACTGGGGACCCGTGGCCTGGGGTGGGGGTAGGGGAGTATGGCCATCTCATGGGGTCTAAAGGCCATGGCCACCCCAGGGATAGTGACGATTACTCATGGACTCTGTTACAGGGCTCTCTCCAGCCTTCCCTGGGGAGAGGAGCCAGCTGCACTCAGTGTGGGACACAGAGCCTCAGCCTGGGATGGACTCAGGCCTCAGCCTAGTGGTTCCTGTCCCTAGTGGGTTGGGCACTCTATGCCCCGGGAGGTGGTCAGGGAAAACCAGCCTTTAACTGGGTGCACAGGGAGTCCCCGAGGGAGCTGTGTTCTGCTCATAAGCAATTTAGGAGGGCCCCAGGAGGAGAGGTGTGTGTGGGCCCAGCTGCTGTGCTAGTGGTTTCCCACTTTCCCTAACCTTACTCATGGCAAAAAGGGCAGTGCCTTGAGGGGCACAGCCTATGACAAGCCGCAGAGGAGTGTGGCCACTAGGGGGGGCCCTGCCACTCACAAGTTCACAAGCCCATGCTGTGCCCCTGGGATACCTTGAGCTGGCAACACGGATGCCTTTGGTGTTCCTAGGTTTTGAGTTTTGCTTTCAGCTTCCATGCAGGCTACTCTGGACTTAAGGGCATTGAACAATGCAGCAGTGCAGGAGGAAAATGGCAGCTGCCCAGGCAGCATATGTACTGAAACCCCTTTGTTTGCTCCTGGTAGACATTACCAATTGATCTCACTCCATTACTGCTGAGCCCAGAGACATAGGTATCAGACTCTTCCACCATCCCTATAGTCTGCCAATCGGCTGGAGGAGCCCTGGCCACGGGGCCTCTGCACACCATGCCTGGTGCAGCAGAGAAGTTGTCCGAGCCGGAGAAGGCTGGATCCTTAAGCCGCTGGTTCTGCACTCCTGGTAGTGTCCACTGAGAGAAATAAGGTCTCTGATGTGACAGTCAGAGGGAGGATGAGCCCTATGGAGGAGGGGAAATCCTGTACATGTTCAGGGTCAGATTGGATGGATTCTGGGGGAAGCCCGAGAACAGCACAGGGTCAGCAGAGGCATCTAACTCCACCTGCCAGGATGGGAGGACTTCCTGGAGGAGGTGACACTAGGCAAAGGGCATGGCAGCCAGTGGTGTAAAGCGGGTAGGATTATGTGCAGGGGGATAGGCAATGGTCAAGTCCTGGGATGTGATGCCTGGTCTTCCATTGACAAAAACCATTGTCCCTCGGTGAGCTCATTTCCCTTTGACAATGCAACGCATCTAGCCTCTGACTATAGGGAAGTCGCCCTGTGCATGTCTGGGCACTGTGCCCATGGCCCTGGGGCATCCTAGCTTCTGCCTAGACAAAAGCAGGTCTTGGCAGTTCTCCTGCCTGGGGTGCTGGTTCAAGTCCCAGCTACTCCATTTCCAATCCAGCTTCCTGCTCAAAGCCTGGGAGAGCAGAGGAGGATGATCCAAAGCCTTGGAACTCTGCACCGGGAGACCTGAAGAGTTCTTGGCTTCTGGCTTTGGATCTACCAGGCACTGGCCATTGGAGCCACCTGGGGAGTGAACCAGCCGATGAAAGACCTTTCTATCTTTCCTCTCTGTAACTCTGCCTTTCAAATAAAAAGACCTAAACCTTTTTTTTTTTAAATGCAATGATAAAATGATAGAGGTATATGTTTACCCCCTAAACGACCTCATCTGGGGCTTGGGAACAGCAGCCGGGCAGTGGGGAGGGGGGCGGGGCCAGGCTGTAGTGGGGGCCGCCTCACCTTGTGGGTGAGCGAGTGCTGCTTGAGGTGGTGGATCTGGCTGAACTCCATGCCGCACTCGGTGCACACGAAGGGCCGCACGTTCTGGTGCTTGAGCATGTGGTTCTGCAGCTGGCTGCGGTAGTGGAAGGACTTGTCACACTCCAGGCACTGGTAGAGGGTGGGGCCCTGGTGGGAGGCCAGGTGGCGCTTGAGCTGGGTCAGGGTGGAGAAGTCCAGGCCACACTCGACGCACACGTGGCAGCGGCCACTCTCGTGCTTCACTTCGTGCGCCTTGAGCTCGCTGGGGTAAGCGAAGCCGCGACCGCAGAAGTGGCAGCTGTAGGGCTTGACCTCCGAGTGCAGCAGCATGTGGCGCTTGAGGTGGCTGGTCTGCGTGAAGGCCTTGTGGCACACCTGGCACTTGTGCGGCCTCGTGCCCTGGTGCGTCAGCAGGTGCGTCTGCAGGTGGCTGGGCTGCTTGAAGAGCTTGCTGCAGTGGGGGCACGAGTGGGGCTTGATGCCATTGTGGCCCAGGATGTGCGTCACCAGGTTGTACTTGGACGTGTAGGACTTCTCGCACATGCGGCACTGCCAGCGCTTCTGGCGGTCGCCTGCCTCCACCAGGTACGAGTCGTCGATCTGCACGTTGATGTCCAGCCGGTCCAGCTGGGCCTTCTTGTGGCGCTCGGCTGTGGAGCCGGCCGCGTCTGCCTCAAACTCGCCCGCCTCCTGCCACACGAAGCCCTGCTCTGGTTTCAGGGGCCCTGGTGATGCCACGGCAGGAGCCTCGGGGTCACCCAGGGAGGCCAGGTGTGGCGGTGGCGGCGGCGGCGGTGGCTCGAAGCCACACTCGGAAGGCAGGGCCTCTGGTCCAGGCAACGCCACGCCGGGCTCGGGGAAATGAGGCTCATATGGGGCCACCTCCAACTCAGGCCTGGGCGTCCGGGTCAGGTGGCGGAGCGTCCGGGGCTTGCGGCTGAAGGCGCTGAGGTCAATCATCTTCACGGCGCTGTTCTGTACCAAGGCCTCACAGCCGCCACTGCCTGCCGCCTCAGCCGGGGCCTCTGCCAGGCCCACATCCTTGTCGTCACTGGGTACGGATACCTCATACACCTCCTGTTCTTCCTCTTCTTCCACCTTCTCGAACTTGACCTTGGGCACCAGGCGCACAGGAGGCCGTGTCTTCCGCCGGGTGTGCTTCTCAAAGGCCGCCTCGACTTCCAGCACCTCTTCCTCGGCAGGCTCCTCCAGGGCCCGCCCGTTGCAGGCCAGCTGGTAGACGTCTGGGCCAGGAGGCCCGTGTTCCCCGAGGGTTGTCCCTGGCAGCCCGGGGCCCAGGTCTGGGTAGAAGGCCTGGGCGCTTATCGTGGCTCCGAAGAGCTCATTTTCCGAGACCAGGCCCAGCACGGCGGCCTGAGCCAAGGACAGCACCACCACGGCGTCCGTCTGTGTCCCTGAGTCCATGAGGCCCTCCATCCCGTGGCAGCTGGCTAGGAGGGCATGGCTGTGGGAGGAAGAGGGGGTTGTGAGTACCCAGGCTCGGAGCTGCACTGACAGCAGAGCGCAGATGCAGTCAGCCTGGGGTGTGCCCGGCCCTGCTGTCTGTCTGCTTCTGCCTTGGAAACAAGGGTATTAATTATGGGGCGTGAGGATCACCTCAGCGCAGCCAAACATCACCTCCAGCTCCTGTAGCATCCTTCCTGAGCCCTGCCTCGCCCCTGCTAGTTTCAGTCTTCCTCAAACCGTGTCCTTCAGGTCTTTCCAGACTTCCTCAAAAACCCAACTCCAACTAAAGGCGGGAGTCTGCTAGCAACTGACTTTCAGAAGCACCCAGCTCGGTTGCAGCGTGCTGCCCTCCCACACTTCCCTGCGGGCCTGGCTGCCAACGTGATTAATTTTGCACAGACTGAGACGGCATGATGGGTGCCGTGCTAGACAGATGTCATCTTTTTTTTTTTTTAAAACATAAAGATTTATTTACTGGGGGCCGGCACTGTGGTACAGCCGGTGAAGCAGCTGTCTGCAGCGCCAGCACCCAATGTGGGCACCTGTTCGAGTCCTGGATGCACCACTTGTTTTTCACCTCCCTGCTACTGCAGCTTGGAAAGCAGCAGAAGATAACTCGAGTGCTTAGGTCCCTAACCTCACACGTGAAACCCAGAGGAAGCTCCTGGCTTCAATCTGGCCCAGCTCTGGCAACCCTGACCATTTGGATAATACACCAGTAGGTGAAAAGTCTCTCTCTCCTCTCCCCCCCCCCCCCCGTAACTCTGTCTTTCAAGTAAATATATATATATAAAAAAAGTAGGTGGTGTGATGTGGGTGGAAAGAAAAGGTAAGTTTGGTGTTGTTAAAAAATAATTTATGCAAGGTTTTTCACAGTGTGCATTTTCCACAAACTTTTTGAACCCCTTCATAAATGGAAAAGACAAGGCCCATGGAAACTCCCATAAACAAACCAGGTGTTGGTGTTGGTGACGTTTTCACATGCAGCTGCTGCCCATCAGCCCAGGATCTCTGTCCCGGCTGGGCGCTGCGTCCCTCCTTTAGCTAAAGGTCACATATTTAAAGACACGATTCTAGACCAGGACACATATGGCTTATCTGAGGCTCACTTGTGGGCTTTCCACATCAGATAGGTCTGTAAGACAGGCACCTTGACTACCTTGGAGACCAGGGTCTGCATTAACTGCTCAAACCAGCTCCCAGGTTCACAAAGTCCTGGAGCAGAGTGAGTAATTTCCTCTGCTCCATCCCAGCGTACACACCCTCCCAGGTGCACACCTGCTGCGGCGCCTCCTCCCTCCTGGGTTGGACAGCAGGCAGCCCAGATACAGTCTGTCTCTGCTGTATTCCTGCTGCTGCATCTGGATCCCCAGAGGGTCCCCAAAGTCCCTCCGTTCCTGGGGCCTCCACCTTACTGCAGGCGCGTGGTAACCCCTCCTGGGCCTCAGAAGCTTCAGTCTGTCCTCTGGCCCTGGCTTAGCACCCAGCATGGCAGAGGAAGGGGCTGGCATTCCCGCTGTGACCCTGGCTGGGACCTAGGTCAGGCCGAGGCTGGCCCTTCCTCAGGAAATGGCCCCGCTTGGTGCCGCCCTCCCCCAGCGCCCAGCTGAGCTTCCCTTTCCTGAGGCTAAAAATACCCCAGACAGGAATGTGGCCTCCCTGGAGCGGACACTGTGGATTAAACTGCTAAACCCAGAGTGGGCTCTTGTGGGAGGGAGCACGGAGCTGGCCACCTGCGAGGGGGTCTATCTGGAAAGTCTGGGAGGACGTGGGGGCTGATTCTGCTTCCCCCACCCCATATCCAGCTCCTGGGACTGGCATGCAGACATGATCAGGAGCCTTCCTGCAGGTTGTCTGACCCGGCTTGAAAGTCCTGGCTTGGTCACTTAAAAGGGAGACTGAGCAGTTACATCAGCCCTTCAACCCACTTTAGATGAGTGCAAAGACTCCTGGCTCCTGGGGCCCAGCAGCCTAAGTGAAGGTGCAGTCCCCTCTGCCTCAGCCTGTCTTGTAGGGGGCATGGTACCACTCTTGAGCCCCAACTCTAGCAATGCTTTTGGGATATGAAGATTTTAAGCCATCAGGGACCAAGAACTGGTCCATCCAAGCTCTGCCAGATGCTTGCTGCTGCTGGGGCCTGGTGGTGTCAACTGAGTGGCAGGGCCAGGTCTGACCTGCTGAGCCTGGCACAGCCACGCCAGCCCTTGTCCCCGCCCCGGCTCTGACGCAGCACCCAGAGGCCCTTATGTCTGCTAGGGTCTAGGCAGTGATGCGCTCAGCAATTTTTCTGGACTTCCCCACGGCAAGGCCCGTGGGAGGTGCCGCCCTCAATAAGGGCATGAAGCAGGCTTCCACGCCCCCCTCTGATGGAGATGGGGAAGCTGGAGTCTGGGGTTCTTCCCAGGTGCCTGTCCTAGGCTCCACCCCCTACCCACAGGTCAGAAAAAGACCACAAGAACAAAAATGCCAATCAATATCTGCTTTCGGGAGCAGGGGCATGGATGTGTGGGGTCACTCCAGGGAGAGTAACCTTGACCTTCACTGGCCATGCACAGGGGCACCTCCTAGGGGTGTGTTAACAGCAAAGGCTGTTAACCTGTCATCCACCAGGTGAGCCCCAAATCACCCCCATGGTATGCATGTATGTTACAAGGGTAGCACAGTGTGCTCCCCTACTTCACACCTAGAGTGCCAATGGTTGTGGGGGGGGGGCTGAGCTCGGCCTGCACTGGGTCTCTCGGGCCCCACCTAAGCCTGGCTTACTCCTGGGCCCACTGCAGAGTGGCAACTCTCAGGCCTGCTCCTTGCACCTGCTGTCTCTGGGAGTGGCCAGAGGCCTGTCCACGATCTCTGCTTCTCCGCTCCCTGAAGCCTTCTGCCCACTGCCGATAACCCACCATCAACCAGGCCCATGCTTGCTTTCACACTGGGCAGGACTTGCCTGGGCAGAGCACAGGCCCTGCCTGGGAGGTTCCTGGGACAGGTTCAGTCACCAGTTGCCATCATCTGTCATCTGAGCTGAGGGGTGGGGAGAGGAGGGATCGGGGACTCTGACCCAGTCTCTGCTTCCCTGCCCCTCACCAGTTTTCCGGGTTTACTTCTTCCAGGCTGGGAGCTGCTTCCTTCCCACAGGCCACACCCTTTCTGTTTTCTGTCCTGGAGGCCAGGCGTGGCACCTGTGTGTCAGGGTCCCTCTCCATGCACCCACGCCATCTGCCTGGGGGGGTTCCCCTTGTGACACTCCCTTTTCAGGCTTCTCCCCACCCCAGGGCACTGAGGACTCACAATAGAAAGCTCTGAGCTTAGGCACCAAGGAGGGGGCTGTGGTGTGGCCTCCTACCAGGGAACCTTGCATGGGTACCCAGCATGGAAAGAAGGTAAATAAATGTTAAGGGCAGGGATGGGAATAAATGGAGTAGCTGCCAGGCCATGATTGTGCTAGGAGCTGGGAGTGGGGGAAGGGATGCTGAAGAGGAGGAAGAGATGGGGAGAGGGGGAGGGGGAGAGAGAGAGAAAAGAAATGAAGACACCAGGAAGAGGAGGGGCCTGGGAGAGGGGGATGGGGAGATAGAGAGGGAGAAAGGGAGGGAGAGAGAGAGAGAGAGAGAGAGAGAGAGAGAGAGCGAGCGAGCGAGAGCACACAATGGAGGCCCAGGCACAAAGGCAAGGGAGGAGGAGGGACAGGAAACCTATGGGTCCCAGAACTCAGGCCTGCTCTGGGCACAGTTTCTCCCCAGATGCCAGAGAGAAAGTCAGAGCTTGGCTACCTGGTCTCAGGATGCAACCCAACAACCTCCCACCCAATACTGCTACATCCGGACAGCATAGCAGGAACGGGCAAGATGTGAGTGGTCAGTGTCCTCTGGGGCAGAGCACTGGGCAGGTAGGCACCCAAGGCCTATGCTGACCACCTGCCTACTCCTGGACTAAGTCCCACCTCCAGGGAGGCCTTCTTGGAGCCCTGCTCAGGGCTTCTGTCAGCCTAGGTACCACTAGGCCTAATCTCATGGCCGTTTCCTCGAGAAAATGAGAAGGTCCCTGCTCCCAGGTAGAAATTCAGCAATAACCAGGGCTGACGCTGGGAGGACAGCCTTGCTCCTTGGCCTTCAACTTGGCCTCAGTCGGGGCTCCTGCCCCTGAACCACTGGGTGAGCACCTGTAAGGTGTCTGGCGCTGACAGCAGGAGCTGCACCAGGGGTTGCGTCAATGGTTGGAATACCAGGATCTCAGGAGAGAACAGGTGCAGTCCCAGCATGGGCATGGGGCAGCACTCACTGGAGCCATGAGGGAGGGAGGAGAGGCCCGGTGCCTGCCTCTGGGTCCTTTGCCCATCTGGGGCAGCACAGGCTCCTCGGGGGAAGGGGAGCCAGGGGCGAGGAAGCTGCATGCAGGTGGAAGGCCACAGAAGCCTCCCAGACTCCATCTCCTTGCCCCTTTTGCTTCCTCCTCTGCACACAGCACCAGGAAGGAAGAGGAAGTGAAAGCCGTGGCTTGTGCAAACTGGCGGCTCCCCGCCGCAGTCTCACTTCTGCCCAACCCACCGGCCCTGACTCAGCAGCAGGTGCTGGGGTGGCTGTGTGGAGGTTGGGGGTCATGGGTGAAGGGTGGCACGAGGAAGTGTGTGAGTCTCTTCCTTATGGGGTCCAGCTCCTTCTCTTTATAGACAAGGACATGGAGGTCCAGGGAGGGAAATGATGGGTCCAATAAGACAGTGGTAAAGCTGGTCTGGGCTGGCACTTGGTCATGGGGCCTGCAGAAGAAGTCCCTGGCTAGATGTGTGTCCCCTCAGGCTCCATGACCCCCATCTACCCTAGGGCTTTCGCACAGACTGAAGCTCCCCTCATTCTGCAGGCTGTGGTTTCCCCCACTTGCCTGAGGGCATCACTACCACGCTCACATGGCCCTGCTGTGAAGTCTGACACTGCGGTGGACGTTGTCCAGGTATCCTGCAGGTGCGACTGGTATTCAGAGCAGACCCTGAGAGTTTGTGCCTGGGACAGGTTGACCTCAGACTCCAGCCCCCGATAAGTGCATGCTGACCCAGAACTGGGTCGGCCCTAAGTCATCTTCCTTGATAAACAGCCCAGGCCAAGGAGCAGGGGTGCAGAGTGGGTGCCTGGCATGGGAATGCCCTGCAGGTACTCAGTGGAAGGAAGCTCAGAATCAGGGAACCCGAGGCCAGGCGCTAGGGAGTGTGGCACCTATGATGAGAGGGCTCTGGGTCCCTGGAAACCATGGGCCCTGGCTTGGCTTGGCATGGTGCCCCTCCTCCGCCAGGCTCATCTGAAATGGGGGGAAAGACTTGTCTGGTCTACCCCATTTCAGGAGTGTCTTCAGCTCAATGGCTCCAAAAGCTACTCACGGGACAAAGAATCGAAGCAAACCTCATCTGGGCTGGTGCTAGCCACATTGCTCAAACCCATCACTTCTCACCATCTCGCCACCCAGGCCAACGCTCCCCAAGGACCCACTCAACCGTTTAATCCTTATTTCCTACATAAAAAATGAGGTTGGGCCTGATGTGGCAGCCTAGTGGCTAAAGTCCTCACCTTGCATGTGCCAGGTTCCCATATGGGCGCTGGTTCTAATCCCGGTGGCTCCACTTCCCATCCAGCTCCCTGCTTGTGGCTGGGAAAGCAGTTGAGGACAGCCCAAAGCCATGGGTCATTGTACACGCGTGGGAGACACCGTGCAACTCCAGTCGTTGCAGACACTTGGGGAGTGAATCATCAGATAGAAGATCTTCCTCTCTGTCTCTCATTCTCTCTGTATATCTGACTCCCCAATGAAATGAATAAATCTTAAAAGAAAGAAAGAAAGAAAGACAGGGTGACACAGACACAGAGAGATCTGCTAGCTGCTGGCTCACTTCCCAAATGGCAGCAGTCGGACGCTTGGGAAAATCCTCCATGCCTTCCAGGTTATTAGCAGGGAGCTGGAGTGGAAGTGGAGCAGCCAAGACTAGATATTTCATTTGCCTCATTCTACCTCCATCTACTTTCTCATCACAGACCCTGCCTGCTCTTTCACACCTGCTGTTCTCAGTGTTTGCAACCTGTTTGCTCCTTTTTTCTTCCTTCTCCTGCAACTCAGACATCAGCCCCTTCCCCAGAAGACTTTCCCTGAATTCTAAACGTGGGTCCCCACTTTCTCAGCAGCTTCCAGAGTCACATAATTCCTTCTGGAACTTGAGCATCACTGTCACTGCTGCGTGAACAACTTACTTATTTGCCTGGTCACCTGCTTAGGACATGGCACTTTGGGTTGGTCCTCAATGCCCCTGAACTGCCCGCATTGCACCCGTCATGGACACACACACAGGAGGAGGCTGTCTTTTGAGACTGCACCCTCCGCAAACTGTTCAAGTGCAAAAAAAAAAAAAAAACTAACCCTGAATTCAGGTCCTGTGCTGAGTGCAGATCTGGCAAGTAGCTGATGGGCATAGGGGAGTCCAGACTGCCTGGGCTCAACAGGACCAGTTCCTGGCTGTGGCTGCACAGACAAGAGGCTTCGTGGCTCCCATAGGTTCTGCGGGCATCCTCCAATTCCAAAAGCAAACACCTCTGCCCTTCAAAACGTGCACACTTTTTTGGTGGCCCCAAACACGGCCAGCTCAGGGCACGGGCTCTAGGCACAGGGACAAGAATTCCCAGTGTGGCGAGAACTGATGGGGCTTGAACTGAGGCAGGGGTTGCGAGGGGCACAGGTTGTCTGCAGTCCTTCCAGGGTGGACCCGGAGGCACCTCCTTAGGCAGGGTACAGTGGATGTGAGCTGTGTCGGCCCAGGGCCTCAGGCTGCCTCCCTTCCTCCACTCAGCTCTCAGCACGAACAGGCTTTCAGGGTCCCAGGCCCCTCTTATGCTGGGCCTTCTCCATCCCCTTCCTCTCCCTCCATTCCTCTTCTCTTCTGTTTCCGTGGCAACCCCACCCAGCGCTCTGCCACTCGGTCCTGCCTTCCCATCTCCTCTCTCTCGTCTTTCATCCCCCGCTCATGGCGGGGTTGGGTCTGCATCCCCTTCGTCCTTAGCGTCTAGTCTCTCCTTTTTACTCTGCTTTCATCTCCCTCCATGTTCCTCTTGTCATCTCAGGGCGGCATCTATTTATCTTTCGCTTAAAAATAAAGAAGAAAAAAGGGAAGCATAAAGAAAGCCTGCTGCCCTGGGCCTGTATTTCCCGGTTGTTCCAGCTACTACCCAAGGGCTGTTTCTCTCTCCTCTCTCAGTAGGGCCCATGGGAGGAAGGACCTGGGATGCAAGCAGAGCAGGACCTGGAACCTGGGGTGTTGCAGGCCGGAATCCCACCCTGGGATCCCAGCATGTGGGGCACCCCTCCCCCAAGGCCTCGTGTGCTAGGCCGAGGCACACAGTAGATGTTCAGTGCACATGGCTCCAAATAGGACAGCGTGACAGGCCAGTCCTTTAGGCCCCCTGCTCTTGCCCATGCCCCTCCCGCCTCTGAGAAGAGGAAGCAACCAGGGGCTCTCCCAGCCACACCCCTGCCTCCCCTGCACCAGGAAGCAGTGAGTGTGGTGGCCGCGTGCTGGGGTCCTCTCAGCCGCCCTCTTCAGAGCTCCCCTGCGGGAATGCCAAGCTAGTGGAAAATGGGATTACAAGGCATTTCTTTGGGTGCATAAGGTTTTGAGATGCACTGTAGTCCCAGGCACATGACCCAGAGAAAAGAGTATTTTATAGTCTTAAGGATGAGCGAAATGAGGTGCAGAGAAGCCACTATCAACTGCTCGAGTCAGAGGGAAAGGTGGGAGGCAGCACACGCGCCCCCTGACTCAGCCTCCTCCTGGGAGGAGCCAGGCCCACCGCCCCACAGCTTCTGGTCTGTGATCAGAAACGACAGCCAAAGGCCTGGGAGAGATTTACCCCAGTAAAGATTTACCAAAGCAAGCGGTTTAACATAGCCTGGTGTCTAAGGTTAGAGAGAGAACAGATGGGAATGGAAAGTCTCACTCTGGAGGAGCAGGGCCCCAGGCCTGTAGGAGTCCCCGGACTGTGTGAGCCCTCGGGGTGACAGTTGAGCCTGCTACTGTGCCCAGGACAAGACAGTGGTGCCAGCAGCCTCTGACCCTGGGATCCACGGGCCTAGCCGGAGGGGCTACCAGGTCTGTCCCATCCTGTGCACCTGAAAGGGCTCCGCCCCGGGATGCAGCAAGTCCTGGCGTGGGTGACCCACAGAGCTGACAATCACACTACAGCTCCACTTGTCCCCCTCCTTCTAAGGCTGGCTCCCAGGCCCCATGCCCCAAGGAAGCCTGATCTGTAACAGGGATGGTGACTGGAGAGGGAGGAACCACACATCCACTTCTGATCTGTCTCCCTGCTGATGTACCTGAGAAAATGGCTCTAGTCCTTGATCCCCCTGCACCCAGCTGGGAGACCAAGATGAAACCCTCGGCTTCTACCTACAGATCAGCTAAGCCCCAGCCACTGTGGCCATTCGGGGAGTGAACCAGTGCATGGAAGATCTCTCTCTCTCTGTGATTTTGCCTTTCAAATAAACAAATTCATCTTCAAACAAACAAACAAACAAACAAACAAACAAAAACCCACAAAAAGAATGAATGTTTGCCAACTAGGCTGCCTCACATGGAGACCCAGCAGGAGCCATGATTACTATCCCATTATTCCTGGTACTGCATGCTACTTGCCAGGACCTGAAGGTCCCCAGACTCAGGGACCTCAGAATTCGGATCAGAGACAAGAATGAAGACCCAGGAAACACACACTTCTGTGTAGTTTCCCTGCACCCTGCACCTTAAGGGATCTGGAAGCATCTCAGTTGGATGGGCACTTTGGGGGAAAGGATGGAGACTCCACCCAGGCTGCAGGGAGAGGTGAGTGTGGCCTGGCCCCTGAGCCCTCCGCCCTCTCCCCGCAGCCAGTGTGACTCACCTGGAGGCCTCCAGGCTGGCAGAGCCCCCGGCAGCTCGGCCTCTGAAGCTGGCGCCACCGTCAACGTTTATTTTGCAGTCGCCCACACACAGCCAGCTCAAGCCCGGCTTCATGCCAGGAGAGGAGAAGAGAGCCGGCGCTCTCATTCACGTAAAGCCCCCGTGTGGCTCTGTGATGCATGGCTGGTGGAGCACACAGCCCTGAGATGCAGGCGGCCGCAGCCCTGTGTGCACCAGGCAAGGGCGACTTAGCCAAGGAGAGGACCTGCAGGTGGCCTAAAGCTGCATATCCACGCTCAGCCCCTGGTCTAGCTGGGAGAGCAGTTGTGGGCCTGAGACAAGAGGTTCAGAAAGGGCAGGAGGAGGAGGTGGAGCAGATTGCAGTGGCAGAACTCAGCCTGGTGGGCTCAATGGTTAAATCCTCACCTTGCATGTGTAGGATCCCATATGGGTGCAGGTTTGTGTCCTGCCTGCTTGACCTCCCATCCAGCTCCCTGCTTATGGCCTAGGAAAGCAGTAGAGAATGGCCCACAGCCTTGGGACCCTGCACCCATGTGGTTGAAAGCGGATCCTGGCTTCAGATTGGTTCAGCTCTGGCCATTGTGGCCATCTGGGAAATGAACCAGCAGATGGAAAATCTTTCTTTCTCTCCTTCTCTCTGAAAAACTGCCCTTTTAAATAAATAGAAATCTTTAAAAACAAACAAATGAGAAAACCACATCCCAACCAGGGGACCCTGCTCCCCTGTCCTGCCTCTAGAGCTGCAGCAGGCCCCTCCCTCAAGTGTCCCAGCCAACAGGCGAAAACACAAGTTCTCCAGAGACACAGAGCAGCAGGCGGGCACAGCCCTTGACAGCTGGCACGGCGTTTCTCACGCGTGACATCATTGGGCCTCCTGCCAGGCTGTGTGGCTTCTTGCTCTCAAGGCGAAATCCCCATGTCTGCTACAGTGCCAGCCTGGGCCTCCTCTGACCTTATCTCACTCCAACTTGACCGCAGCCTGTGGCTGGCATGATCTCTATCACCTTGTTTCACACCTGTGGAAACTGAGGCACAGAATAGTCTTAACAGCAGTGAAGCACTACATCACAGAGCCTGGCATTGTCTGGGGCTGCCCCCAGAGAGGGGAGGGTGGCTGCTGGCTGCCAACACTGTGGGACAGATGCTTGGCGCAGTGGTCAAGGCTCTGTATGGGACTCTGTCTCATTTGGGAATGCCTGGTTCAAGTCCCTGCTCCCCTTGTTTCTGCCCCAGCTTCTGGCAAATGCACAGCTTGGGAGGCAACAGGATCACTGCCACCTAGGGGGCAGCCTGGCCCAGTCTTAGGGGAGTGAGCCCGTGGAGATAAGACCTTTCCCTCAAATAGATAATTAAGGGCTGCACAGCCATTTGGCAGTGCTGTGGCATCAGATGGGGTCCCCAGCAGCCAAGGACTGACGGGATAGGAGTGTGAACCATAGCTGAGGTCCTGGTGCAGTCAGGCCTGGGATGGTTAGGTCTGTAGGTGACATGTACAGAATGTTTTCTCACCATTCCCTAAACTAACTGCTGGCGCGGTGCTTTCCATGGATCTCAGGTTCAAAGTCACAGAGAGATGACACAGAGGTAGGGACCATGCACCTGCCTCCTGTGCTCATCCCATGCCCTCTCTCTCCCTCATTTTTTATGATTTATTTATTTTTATTACAAAGTCAGATACACAGAGAGGAGGAGAGATAGAGAGGAAAATCTTCCGTCCGATGGTTCACTCCCCAAGTGAGCGCAATGGCCAGTACTGCACCGATCCGAAGCCAGGAGCCTCTTCCGGGTCTCCCACATGGGTGCAGGGTCCCAAAGCCTTGGGTTGTTCTTGACTGCTTTCCCAGGCCACAAGCAGGGAGCTGGATGGGAAGTGGAGCTGCCAGGATTAGAACCGGCGCCCATATGGGATCCTGGCGCATTCAAGGTGAGGACTCTCTAACCACTAGGCCACCGTGCCAGGCCCATCCCATGCCCTCTTGATAGGGGCCCTGAATACTCATGAGCATCTGGGGGTCCTGAAACCCACGGCCTGCAGACCCTTTTGTGGGGATACCCCAGGTCATGCCCACCTCTGCCCACACTTCCCAAAGGTGGTGACTGACCCTCCAGGCAACACCTGCCCAGTGTGGACAGCAGAGCCCACCTGCAACTGTGACTGGCGTGTGGGAACTGCCTGGACACACCACCAGCTCCCGGAGCACTCTCCCTTTAGGAAGAGGGGCTGATGGCTAAGTTGGCTGCTGCTTGGAAAATCGAGGCCTAGCCAACACGTCTGTCCCTAAAGCCTGCGCACACACAGACCCTCCCTGCTCTTCCCCCATCTCCAGCCAGGGCGGTTTCAGGTGGTGGTGGAAGAAGTTCTTGCCCAAACTGGAAAAGCCTACTGGCCAGCTAGGCCTACCCTGGAGGTGCTGAGTTTGCCAGGGCCAGGCAGGGAAGTGGGGGCCCTGCTCACTTGGAGCCCCTGTCCAGGGCCAGGGAAATGCTTCCTGGAGCACACACTCCCTACTCACAGCTCAGTGCCTCCTGGACTTTATTTCAAAGATAGATAGATAGATAGATAGATAGATAGATAGATAGATAGATAAGATAATCTTCCATCAGCTGGTTCACCCTCCAGATGCCCACCATGGTTGGATTGGTGCAGCTCAAAGCCAGGAGCCCTGAACTCCATCTTGGCATCTCACGTGGATGTTGGTATTCAAACACTTGGACCATACCCTGCTGCTTTCCTTTGAGCTGGATCAGAGGTGGAGCATCTGGGACTGCAATTGGCACCCACGTGGGATGCTGGCACTATATCTGCTGGCCCTTCCCCAGTCCTCCCCTTCCTGGTAAAGTCTGTGAGGCCAAGGGAGGCTCTCTCTCCATTATTTTGCCTACCAAATGAATACATCTTATAACCAAACACAGAGGAGGCACCTGCCCCATGCCAGGTGTACCTGGGTGTAGAGGGGGAAGGGCACATGGGTGGGTCCCACAGCCTGCACCTGCATACCCTGGGGCCTGGCCTCACCACACATGCTGGGGCTCCTTCTTGCTGTTCTGCAGGGGATCCCGGTCCTTCACGGGCCCCTGACAACCCTGCCTTCTTCCCCTTTTCCCAGGGCCTCTGTATGAGGACCTCCCACAGCCCGGGTCTACAGCCTGCCTCCAGTGCAAGGCCGAATTCTCATCTTGCCATCTCTGAACCAGGGTCTCCCTCAACTCCTGCTCCATGACACCTGTCCCAGCCTCAACACTTGGAGTAACTGAGTTCTGCATGCCACTCTTCTCTCCCAGGCAGCAAAGTGATGGCTGCGCAGTCCTGGCCCTCAAGGAGCCGCCGAAAACAAAGGACGGCCTCTGAGAGCTGGCTGCCGGAAAGGAGCGTTTGGCTGGGGGCACTTGAGCTGGGCTTTGCTGGGCATGCAGGCGTCGGGCAGGTGGACTTCGTAAGAAGGTAGTCTGAGGTAGGGAGCAGCCACACCCAGAGGAATCAGGGCCAGCAAGAGGGGGACCCTGCTTGTCTGCAGCCTTTGCCACTGACCCCTCAGTACACAAGATGGGAGCCACCACTCACCAGAAACAAAAACAGTGCTAACCTGCCTGATGGACAGGTCCACAGAACAGAGAGGACCCCTGAGAAAGATGCCAAGGGTTCCAGTGGCTCATTTTGGAAAACCCACGCGAACGCTCTTTGCATTCCTAGGTAACACATTTTCCCATCTGACAGACAGGTCCCCATAGGTTCCTGCTGGGATACACTGTCCAGCCCAGCCACCCTGCAGGGCTGCAGGCTCAGCTAGGGGGAGGGGAGCACACCCCTGCACTCCTGATCTGGCTTCTTCTTCACCCACAGCACTCCTACTCCGTTCTCATGGTCTCTCCCAAGCCTCCCTTGGCCAGGAACATGGACACCAGGTTCCCACAAAGCAGAGGGCTTGGGGGAAATCCCCAACCACTGACCTTTGACCTTCACCCTCCCATGAAGGCGGAGCTGTCCCAGGACCTTGTGCGAGTCTTCAGCCAATTGCCCACGGCCAGCCGGCTGGCCAAGAGTTCCCCAAAGCTGGCCCGTGCGGGGAGAGCAGGGGAAATGTGCCCATCCTCCCCTCCCCTTGGAAACAGAAGCTCCATTCAAAAGGAGAAAGGAAAACGCGATTAAAAAGAAAGGGAGCAGCAGCAGAGTGGAAGGAACTGAATAGAAGAGAAGGGGAAAAAAGGGAGAGAGAGGAATGAAAGGGGAGAGAGGCACAAAGCCTGGGGTGGGGGATGGGGAGAGAGGGAGGGAAGGGGAGAGAGAAAAAGAGAGAGAGACAGAAAGCGAGGGAGAACGCAGGGGCTGGCAGAGAACTTGCTCGGGCCCCTGGGCACAGGTGCCAATCTCACGACCCCTGGCCCTTTCTTCCCTCCCTCCTGTCTGGAATGGCAGGTGGAAAATGGTACACGGATCATTCTGAAAGCACAGAAACCAAACTGGATTGCACTGGGAATGCAGCCTGGAGCTGCGGCAGGGGCTCCTCCACAACATCCCCTGGCCTGTCTGCCTCCTCCCAGGCCACCCTGAGAAGCCCTCTGGGTGACCCCAGGACTGCCCAGAGAGCCCAAGGGGCCTAGGTAGGAGAGCCAAGAGAAGGTTTGGCTGGGAGCACACAGAGAAAGCACTGAGTTCAGAGTCCGCATGTGGGATTAAAGATGTGTTGAACTGGTCCCAGCTTCAGGGAAGCCAGACACTCAGTCATCAGAGGGTGGGGTGGCTCTCAGGTAGTCCCAGTTGCCACCTGCCAGGGCAGCATCCTGGCAAGGGAGGGAGGGACCTCCATGGACACGGCCTGGTACTTCCTGTGTGAGTCAAGACCCACATGGTACAAAAAGCAGAAGTGCCCCAGGCCGGGCTTCAGGCTTCCTGCCCTGCCCTTCCTCCAGCAGGCGGGCTCCAGTTCTGCACTAGGCAGGGCCGGGCTGGCACCAGGCTCCAGGGCCACATGGTAGCTATAAACGGCCTTCTACCTGGTGACCCTCAGAGATCCCAGGTGGATGGCCAGGCACCCTGACCTTCCCACACCGAAAGAGCGCTGCAGACCCAAGTCGGGTCACCTTTATTTGCAGGCTTCTTTCTGCTTCCGATCAGCCCCAGGCTGGGTAAGCAGCCGCCCGCCTGCCCCAAGGACGCCAGAGCAAGGCTGATGGGTTTATTGATTGATTGATTGCCTAGTCTCAGCTGCACTCCCCTCCTAGCACTCAGTCATGTGCTGCTTCTGGTGGGGTGGGTGGAGACTGTGGAGTGACAAGACTGGGGCACCAATCAGGGGCTCAGACGTGATCTAGGCTGAGGAGTATGTGTGGGTGTGGAGTGCAGGCATGTGTTGTGTTGTGTGTGGGTATTTTGTATGTGTTGTATGAGGTGTGGTGCACGTGTGGGTATGTGTTTTCTCTGTGTTGAGCTGTGTGTGTGGTATGTGTGCATGCTGCGGTGTGTTGTATGTGTGCATACAGCATGCCGTGTGTGGCATATGTTGTATATATGATGTGCATGTGTGATATGTGTGTGTGTGGCGTGTGAGCATGAATATGGGATGGGGTCCATTGGAGGGGGGCACAAAGTCCCTCCTTTCTGTGGGCATGGGGAGAGGCTGAATAGGAATAGACCCCAGAAATCCTCCAGATCCAGGAGGCAAAGACCAGGCCCTGACAACAAGAAGGGGAGCAGCAGACACATAGGAGCCACATTCCCCGCTGCATTCCAGGTTGTCAAATGCAAATTACCACACATCTACACTGGGTACTTGCTCTGTACCAGGCAGTGCCTGTGGGCTATGGGGAGACAGCAGTGGGCACGGCCCAGCCCTGCTCAGAGAGTCTGGGGTGCAGTGGGAGCCACAAGCAAGAGAATAGGCTGTTAGAGTTCAGCTGAAGATGGCTGAGAGACCCTGCTCCAGGAGGGCCACCCCCAGGTGGGGAGTTTTGCAATGCTAGCATCCCTTGTTGAAACTCAGGTTAAATCCTACTTCCGATCCAGCTCCCTGCTAATGCACCTGGGAGGGCCGTGGAGGATGGTCCAAGTGCTTGGGCCCCTGCACCCATGTGGGACCCCAGGATGGAGCTCTGGTTCCCGGCTTAGGCTGGGCTCATCCCTGGCTCTTACAGTCATTTGGGAAGTGAACCAGTGGATCAAAGACCTTTCTCTGTCATTCTGGCTTTCAAATAAAACCAATACTCATTCTAAAAACAAAATGCAGTATGAAAGTGAACTGAATCTGCATTCATCTTCTAAAAATCCTTGAAGAATTTCGCAGATGAACTATCCCAGTGTCTAAGGAAAAAAAATGGAGTTGCTTTATACACACACAGAGACATGACATGGGAGAGCTGACTTCCTGGAGCATGGGGAGGGGCCCGAAGGAGGTGCAGGTGAGCTAGCGAGAGTGGTGGTGACAACTCACTCTGTTTACAAATGAGGCCTCATAGGTTAGTGCCAGGATTGGGGGGAACAGTGTCTAACAGTGTGGCAGGAGGAGAAGGCGGAATGGTGGGTGGAGAACACAGGCCAGTGCAATGCCAGGTGCCCACAGTGGGTAAACCCAGAATGCAGCAGGCAAAGTGGATTCTCTGAAAACAGGCAGGTGAATGACAGGAAGGCAGGCTGAGTTGAGAGTCTGGGATTCAGGAGCTGGGGGCTGGGGTATGACCCCCAGATGACTTTCGTGCCCCAAACAGCACCAACTGCAGATAGGCGAGGAGCCTGCTTGTCTCCAAAGCCCAGCCCACACTGAACGGCCACTTTAAATCCCATTCCTGGTGAGATGAGCCCACCTTGTGTTCTGCAAGACAGCTAGCTTATCTGGACACTCAAGGTCAATGTCACACAGCACCCCAAACCCCCAATTAGGAGACTGTCTCAGACTACAGGAAGCTATGGAATCAGGAAGTGAGCAGTGGAGGAAGGTCTTCGCTCCACAGGCACCTGCTGCAGCATCTAGGGGAGGGGACTTTGCAGTGACTCACTTCCAGATGACACAGCAAAGGTGCTGCTTAGTGAGAGAAGGGTCACAAGGTAACAATGGGACCCTAGACAAAGATGCTAACTCTCCAGGCAGATTTGAAACTTCCTAAGTAATATTACAGGGAACCCAAACACATGGGTGAACAAGAACTTGTCCTTTGTGTCTGCTGGGCCAGTCTGGTTGGTGCCACAGCCAGCCCAGAGCAGACAAGGATGCATGCAACAGTGTTGGAGGCATGACATGCAAGGTACACAGGGACATGAGTATGCAGCCTGCACTCTGGCCCACGCCACCCTAGCCATGGGCATCAGCTGCCCAAGGGCTGGCCAGTCACTAGCTGAGTTCAGCATGGCACCTGGCATTCAGGGAATGCCCAGCACTTGGAGGGCCAAATGGGAGGGCCAGCCTGTGGGGCAGAGCCCAGACCCTCACTTCCCTCTTTCATCTTTAGCCTCCCTAGCGGATTCCTCTCCCCATTCTAGCCTCTTGTATAGTTCCAAGCACAAAGTCATTTTATTTATTTGAAGAACAAAGCCACAGCGATAGAGACCAACAGATGGAGATCTTCCATCTACTGCTTCACTGCCCAAACAGCCACCATGGCCAGGCCTGGGCCAGTACCACACCACCTAGGTCTCCTATGTACTCAGGCCTTCCCTGGATGTATCAGCAGGGAGCTCTATGGGAAGTAGATGCAGACCTTGATTCCAGAAACTCTGATAGGGGAGGTGGGTGTCCCAAGTGGTAGTTTCAACCGCTGTGCCACACCTGCACAAGGTCCATGGGGGACCCTGAGGGCAGCAGTTCTCCCTGTTTATCTCCAGTAATAGAGCCCAGCACCCCCAAACCCCAACTGCTGAATGTCCTGTCACAGTCACAACCATCACCCTGCACGCAGCATCTGGCTCAGTTCTCGCGTCACTCTTGCCAGGTGGTAGTAAAGGATGGATACCTGCTGCCCAGGCCTTGTGTCCCCTCCTGACCGGAGACTGGTCTGCATGGGGTTAAAAATCAAGCTCACAGGCCTGGCACCATGGCTCATCTTGCAACCGCCAGGATCCCATATGGATGCTGGTTTGTGTACTGGCTGCTCCATCTCCCATTTAGCTCTCTGCTGGTTGCCTGGGAAAGCAGTAGAGGACAGCGCAAAGCCTTGGCACCCTGCACCCACATGGGAGATTGGAAAGAAGCTTGTGGCTCCTGGCTTAGGGTTGACCTAGCTCTGGCCGTTGTGGCCACTTGGAGAGTGAACCAGCAGACAGATCCTTCTATTTGTAAATCTGCATTCCCAATAAAAACAAAAAACACAAGCTTCCAAAACATTGTGGTCATGTAGCAAGAAACCAGGTTACCCGGGAATAACAAAGTCAGGTAAAGGGAGGAATGCCCAGGATAAGGAGGGGGATAACGAAATGCTGGCTGTAACAACTTGGCAAGTTCCCAGATGATAACAGCCCAAAAGCATTTGCTTCTGGATCCCCACTCACTCGCCCCCACCAGTGTTAAACACAGCTCACACACCTACTCTGTAAGAACTCCAGAGAATGGACCACAAAGGCCCAGCTATTACGGAAGGATCCAGGCCTTCTAGAATATATAGGTTCTTCCTTTCCACGGGTGACTATTGAGTCTCTTGTGGTCAATATGCATAACATCATCAGGCCCCTCCGAGAGCTGACTGTCTAGGAGCCCATCTCTGCTATGTGTTCCCTAAGTTGCTTCTGTCCAGGGGCCTGGGACAGAGCGAGGCACCAGGTGCCCCATCAGCCGAGAATAACACCACTGCACTTGGGAACTATGGGCAAGAGCAGCTGCTGCTGGGCCACCTTGCTTAGTGCTCCTGCAGGACTCTTGGCACTGTGGCCCTCCAATGCAAGCCCTGAGGCTGGGCCCACCCTAGAAACTCTGGCGATGCTTTTAAAAGCGCTTCAGATAGTTGGCAAATACACAAGGCAGCTCATCAGGTTAACCCACTGCTATGATGTCAGCATCCCGTCTGAGTGATGGCTCTGGTCCCAGCTGTTCCATTTGGGATCCAGCTTCCTGCTAATACATCTGGGAAAGCAGCAGGAATTGCTCCAAATCCTTGGGCCCTTGCATGCCTATGGGACACCCAGTGGAGCTTCAGATTCCTTAGTTTGGGCCTAACCAAAGCCCCGGCTGGTGTCACCAATTATGCAGTGAACTAGAAGGTAGAAGACCTCTTTCTGACTCTCCCACTCTCTGTCACTCTACTTTTCAAGTAAATAAATATTGGGGGGAAAAAAAAAGTATACCTGATTTGAGAGCCCTACCTTGGGGGCCTGGTCCTGTTGGTTATGCAGGTTTTTTATCTGATCTCCGTTCCCCTTCTTCCTTGTAGTCCTGACTCACCCCTCTCTTCCCTGCCTCCCCGTGACTTCCCCACCTGCTAATATACCCCTCCTCGCTCCATCTCTGCAGAGCTCCTGCAAGTCTCAGGGTGTGGGGTCAAGTGTCTCTCAGCAGCTTTGGCCCCCTGGAGATCCGCAGCATCTCCTAAGGTGCGGAAGAGTTGAGCCCAGGGATGGATGGGGTCTGGATGCTGTTCTAAGGCTCTGAGAAGCCAGGTGGGCCTCTGGGCAAGGAAGGGCAGAGGGTACCACTCAACAGTAGTGCAAGACACCATCCACTCCCACACTTGGAGCTCTCTGATTTTGTCCTGGGCTGGCCATGTCGGAGGACGTTTGGGAGAGTGGCCGGACGGGGAGGAAATCGGCCCATTTCCCACATGTATTCCCATCTGGTGACAGGTGCACAGATGCAGACCCTGTAGCGGCCCAGAAGAGTGCCCTGGTGGCTGTGCAGAGAGGCCAAAGGAGGCCAGGACAGTGTCCGGCGCTTGCTTATCTCTTCACCCCTTGCACACACACCCTCCCTCCCCCCAGCTGAGCCAGCCCCGGCTGCTCTGTCACCAGTGCTGGAGGCGGTGAGTGATGGTTGCTGACAGGGAGAGTGATTCCAGGCTCCCCACGGGCAGAGACCATCTGGACAGAGCCATAGTCGTTGGGGGCTACCCCCGCCTCCTGCCCCCGCCGCCAGGGCTGGGGAGGCCGCTGGCTCCAGGCTCCAGCCACTGCTGAGTGAGGCTCTGTGAGCCCATGGCATCCTATCCTGCTGTCTCCCAGCACACATGCATGAGAGCCAGCAGAAAGAGGCGCAGATGGCGGAGGGTGCTGAGGGGAGAGGGGGTCCCTGGGCTCTCTGACTTTACAGAGAAAGGAGAAACAGAAGAAGCCAAAGTCCTTTCTACTTCCAAGTGCAAGTCCTTGCTGCCCAGAAGTCCAGTGTTGCCCGTGGGCAGTATCACCAGCCAGGGAAACCCACATGTCCCCATGCTCTGAAGGGCTGTTCCCGGCCGCAAGGTCTGCATGGCTGCCTCAGTCTGGACATTCTCTCTCATTTTTCAGCCGCAGGGCCTGGGCTTTGATTTTGCACCTGTCCCAGAGAATTGCCTGGCTGGTCCTGCTGACCTTTGCAGAGGACGTTTGTGCTGGGGGCGGGGGAGCCTGGCGGCTGCTCTGTATTTGCTATCTAAATACACGTCCTGGCGGTGTTGACTCAGCCACTGGCCGCTTGCATGCTTGGCGGTGCAGGGCTTCCCACCCCCGCGGGGCTGGTCGTCCATGGGGAAGTGGTGAGAGGCGGCCATGAGGCTGTTGACCCCATCCCCAGTGTGGGCGAGACCAGTCCAGGAGCAAGCATGGCGCAGGAGCTTACTCCAGGGGATCGTAGCAAAGAGCATGGAGCCGGCTGCATCTGGGAGCTGCTCGGCTAGCCAGGAGAGAGAAAGGTAGCACAGCCCGGTCACTCAGTAAGTCAAGAGACAGACACTCGAGGACACCACCTGTGTCAGCCTCCACCAGGGCTGCCATGGAGTTGTGGGGTTGGGCTGTACCCCCATCCCTGCATCACAGCTCTCCTGCTCTTTCACTCAAGGGCCAAGGTGCAGGCCAGGGACCCCTAACACCCAGAACCAGCCTCTTCCCCCTGGACAGAGCCACCCTCCCTTGTGGAGGCGTAACTCCCTGTTGAACAGTAGGGAAAGCCTTCTCCTTCAATAGACAGCTGGGGTCCAGCCAGTGGCCATGTCAAGGGCTTGTAATTCAAATGATTCAGCTCACTCAGGTTAACCTGAGGGCAACCTGGTAGGAAGGGGAGGATCAATTCCCCCCACAGGCCCCAGGTGTGCAATGGAGACACACCTGCAGGCAAAGAACCCAGGTGCCTCACCCATGGCAGTACAAAGCCCATGGTGAGGGTGTTCAAGAGCTGGGCAGCAGGAAGGCAGGTGGACCTTTTTGAGGGGTGGGCAGAGGGTGCTAAGGCCCGGCTGGGGCCCCGGGTTCTCTTGCTGCAGGGGAGGGCCCCCAAGAGCCGAGCTAATCAGCAGGAAGCCAGCGGCTGTTTCCTGCTGACAGGCGTGCCTGTGGAGACACAAACACCCATGGGAACCTGAAAACAGAGAGGGCAGCTAGTCGCTTCCTGGGGACCCACAACACAATCCATGTTTTCAAATAATGCGTTGAGATAACACCCAGTGCCCTCCTGTCCTGCCTCCTATGTGTTATTTCATGCACGTCTCATGCAGAGTGTGGAACCGCCCTGCACCCTTCACCCCAACCCCTGTCAGGAGTGACTGTCATTCCTATTTTCTAAACACCAGGGCACAGAGAGGGGAAAGCAGCTCAAGGCCACACAGCTGGTAGTGACCACATTTTCACAGCAGGCCTGGAAGCATCCAGAAGGACACCTTCTGGACCACTCCAGTGGATTGGTGATTCTCCCCGAGGCTGCCAGACCAGGATTCAAACCCTCCTGGCTGGACAGGGGGTGGGGCTCCAGGCGAGCAGGGTGGCGGGGCTGGGAAGCCCTCTGCCTCGCCCAACTCTCACACTCCACCTTTGAAAACAGTAATCAATTTATGGTTTATCAGAAAGGCAGAGACAGCACAGATGTCCCTCGGGCTGATTCACACCCTAGAGGCCCTCAACAACCAAGGCTGGGCCAGGCTGAAACCAGGAGCCAGGATACCATCTGAGGTTCCCACGCGAGTGGCTGGGGCCCAGGCTGTGCATTAGCAGGGAGCTGGACTCTGATGGGGTCAGGACGGAAACACAGGTGCTCCACTACCGGATCAGGGTGTCCCAGGGGGTGTTCTAACGTCTGTTACAGATGCTGGCTCCCCACTTTTCAGCCTGCAAGCTATTAAAAGTCCCTTTCCCACTGCCAATATCGAGCACTCTTAACAGCCTGGTGCCTCTCGAATGTTCTGCAGTGATCAGCAGCTCTGAGCCCTATCTCAATTCTGCCAGCAGGTGCCTCAGGTACCATGACCCAGAAGCCTGGGATGTCCCAGCAGCCTCATCAGCTAAAGATGCAGCCCACTTGGATGCCACCATGGTAAAGCCCAATTATGGGCACTTCTAAGACTCATCCACTGTGCTTAGTTCCTCTTGCTGGGGTCACTGCAGAGCAGCCCTTGCCACAGCCTATCCCAGGGGACTTAAGAAAGCTTCTTGTTATATGCACAGATTTCCAGAAAAAAAAAAAATTCCCTTTTTTGGGGCACCAAAATCAACTGATCTTGTAATTACATTTCCATAAACTTTTTGAGATTCCCTCACAAGGCCTAAGAATACATAGCAGCATTTACAAACTCAAGAATCTAAAATTCTGGCTTACCTATTTCCACTTAAGATGAGTTTCAGGGAAGAGATCCACAAATCTACCCAATTTTTTTGTGGAGGCTTAGAGAAGGGATGTTTCATTTCCCAAGGCAGTCATTCATTTGCCTCTCTTCTTTTGTAAAAACAGAAAACCATACATTTAAATTTCTCAGGTGTTTCTGGAATTTACACGAGGCCTTTTAGCCCTCTGTGAGGCTGATGCCAAATATATTAATGCATAAAGGCTGAACATACAGCACAAAATCCATGGGCCTGAGCCTTGCTCACAGCTCTGCCAGTCTCAGTCGACGCTGGCACAGGCAGGCACAGACACCAGCTCCTGGAAGGGCACTGTAAGATGTAAACTCCAAGGTTTGGGGCAGGGCCCAGGAAGCTGCATTTGAGCAAGCCCTATAGTGAGAAATGACATATGTCACAGCTACTGCAGAAGAGCCAGAAGGGACAGCTGCCACCAGCGGCTCAAGAGATTCAGTCCTGGAGGAACCCAAGCAAACGAACCTGGCTTACCCCACAGAGATACAAGGAGAAGGAAAGAGACCAGAGCTCTGCCTTTCTAGAACTTTCAGCATCCCTGAGTGTGACTCGTTTAGCCTCTTGGAGGTGATTTCCTCCAAGCAGATAGGAGAGATGGAGGCGTTACTCAGGAATCTGGTTGCAGCACAGATTCTGGCTCAGCAGGTCTGGCGCTGCCCTTCTTGTTTAAAAGAAGTACCTCACCTGTATTAGTCTTCTCTTGCTGCAAGGAAATACTGGAGGCAACCAATTTAAGGAATAAAACCAGTTTTGGAGGGTCAAGATTGGACACACCCACTGCTAGGGCAGCTGGTGGCTGGTGATGCCGGAGAGCAAGGCTCTGGGAGGCACGGAGAGAGGCTGGGATGAAGCCAGGTTGGCAGCCCTTTAGAGAGAGCTGTCTCCCAGGGACTCCCCCTGGACATACGCCCTGAAAACCGTTCTGGGATTAAAGCTCCAATCTCTACGTGCCATTAACTTTTGAACCACCTGCACGAGTTCAGGACCTGGTCTCAGCAGCAGCAACATCATGGGTCAGTACCTCATACCTGACTGAGCCTATGCCTCAGAAAGACACACTTAACAAAGGAATCAGGGAGCTGGTGCTGTGGTGTATGGGGTTAAAACACTGCTTGTAGTGTGAGCATCCCATATGGGTGCCAGTCCTGGCTGCTTCACTTCCAATCCAACTACCTGCTTAGATCATGGAAAAACTGCAGAGCATGGCTGAGTCCTTGGGCCCCTGCACTCAGATGGAGACTAGAAGAATCCAGAAGAAGCTCCTGGATCCTAGCTTCAGATTGGCTCAGCTCTGGCCACTGCAGCCATTTGGGGAGTGAACCAGTGGATGGAGATCTCTCCATCTCTCTCTCTTAAAAATAAATAAATAGGGCCCGGTGCAGTAGCTCAGCAGCTAAAGTTGTCACCTTACATGCTCCAGGATCGCATATGGGCGCCAGTTCTAATCCTGGTGACCCCGCTTCCCATCTAGCTCCCTGTCCGGGCCTGGGAAGGCAGTAGGGGACAGCCCAAACCCTTGGGATCCTGCACCCATGTGGGAAACCCAGAAGAGGCTCCAGGCTCCTGGCTGTGGATCTGCTCAGTGCTGGCCTTTGCAGCCACTTGGGGAAATAATCAATGGATGGAAGATCTTCCTCTGTCTCTCCTCTCTGTATATCTGACTTTCCAATAAAAATAAATAAATCTTTACTAAAATAAATTAAATAAATAATGGGAGGACATTTTGATTTTTTTAAACACTCAGCCAACGCTTTGTGGCCACAGACAAAGAAATCGAAACGCAGAAGGATTGCTCATGATTTGTTCAAGGCCACGTTCTTGGCCAAGCCAAGGTCAGCTCCAAAACCTGTGCCTCAACAATCTAGCAGTGAAAATGAGATGTGGTGCCATCTGCAGAGGCATCTGATCAGCACATGGGATCACATCTGCCCTGTCTGAGGAACCCAGGACTACCTGAGACGCATCCCCATCTGAGCTAGAGAGATAGCTGCTTATCACCTCACAAGCGCCCTGCCCGACATGGAGCACCTGCAGCCCAGTGGCAACGTACAAACATGTCCTGGACCACTCCCCTTGGAGCACTCCTCCAGCACACCCTTGGCCATGCAGTATGCCAGGCAGGGGCCCAAAAGCACCTTAGCAGGAGCTGGATCAGAAGTGAAGCAGCTGGGACTCAAACCGGTGCCCGTATGAGATGCTGTTGGCACAGGAGGCGGCTTAGCCTACTGTGCTGGCAACACTGGGATGGCTTCCAATTGGCCCATGCAAACCGACAAAGCCATTCCAATACATTCACGTACAGTGGAGACAGAGGGACAAGGCAACGTGACATAGCTTGATGTTGGCAATGACATCATGTGAAGTTGGACAAGTCATTTAACCACTCTGAGCACCTGGACATCCCATAAATGGGCAATGCCTCCTTCAGAGAGCCGTGGTGAGGATGAAAGAGCAACCTGCTGGAGAGACTCCAGCCAGGGCCTGACACACACTGTGTGTGCTTGCTTGCTGAAGGTTAGGACTGCGACTGCTCAAGGCCTTCTCCACGGCTTGGCCAACTGGCCAAGATCCTCTGAAGTGCAGCATGGCTGCTCCCCTGGCCCCCTGTGGAAGCGTCAAGGCTGTGTGATGGATCAAGACTTGCATGCTGCTGTAGTCAAGAGAGAAGTGAAGCGTGCTCTGGAACTTGCCCCAGCATTTACTCTGGCAGTCACTTGTGGGCATGAAACAGTGGATGGAAAGTGTGTGTGTGTGTGTGTGTGTGTGTGTGTGTGTGTGTGTGCGCCTTTCAAATAAACAACCAATAGCAACAACAAAAGGTTCAAGAAAAGTGTATGCATGTACAGAGGAAACCAATATGGCAAAAGGTTAGCTCTTCTATCCAGGCCACAAATATATGGATGTTTAGTATAACATTACTTCAACTTTTTTTGCATCTTTAAATTTTTTTTCTTACTAGAACCTTGAAAAAAACCTCTTGCTAATTTTAAAGGCTAAAAAGAAGGTATCCTGGGCCCGGCAGAATGGCCTAGCAGCTAAAGTCCTCACCTTGAACGCACTAGCATCCCATATGGGTACCGGTTCCAATCCTGGCAGTTCCACTTCCCATCCAGCTTTCTGCTTGTGGTCTGGGAAAGCAGTTGAGGACGGCCCAAAGCTTTGGGACCCTGCACCTGTGTGGGAGATCTGGAGGAAGTTCCTGGCTCCTGGCTTCAGATCGGCCGTTGCGCTCACTTGGGGAGTGAATCATCAGACAGAAGATCTTCCTCTCTGTCTCTCCTTCTCTCTGTATATCTGACTTTGTAATAAAAATAAATAAATCTTAAAAAAAAGAAGGTATCCCATTCAAAAATTACCTACTCAAACTATCTTTCACTATTTAGCTATTCTTTATTAATTCAACGTAGGCAACAATGTCCACTCCACATAACATCTGTCTTGCGGTGGACCTGCCCGGCCTTGACCTCAGCACCGACCACGAGCATCTTGTTTTGGGTCAGGCATGTATTTGTGAACTGCATTGTCTGTTTGTGTTATCTTCAAGTATAAATTTTGATTTTAAACAACAACAATAAACTCACATAGGATCTTGGGAGAATGGAAATAGCAACCTTCCATGTGTCTTATGATAAAATCTACTTTTTCTTTCCTGGCTCTCAATCATTTTACAGTCTAGTCCAGAGTTTATAATTTTTTTTTCAAATCATTTTGAGGGATGATTTTTTTTTTTCCTATTAGAGATAAAACCCTATAAAGCAGCTTGCCGTGGCCTAGACTGGATTATGGATTGAACTGTATGAAGATCTTCAAAATGCTTGTGGGGAACTGCATATTATGAAAAATTTCAATTGTTTCTGGCACCAAAATAAACTTCACTTTCAATTCTACATTTCCATACATTTTTAAGTATCCTCGTGCTTTTTTGTTATATTCTATTCCTTCCTTGTAACATTTATACATTTCTGTTGCAGTATTGCTGTGTTGACCAAAATTTAAAATCAATTTTACACAGTTGTGATGGCAGGCTTTCCTGCGCTGTCACTGGTTTTTAACATGAGTGCCTGTTTGATTGGTTATTTATGACATTGGCTATTGGTATAAAATAAATATTCTTGATCACGCTAAGATGGCATCCTTTTGTTCCTGTTTCTCAGTGTATCGATCAGATGGAAATCACTGCTTGATTTAATCAATCTCTCCCTGTGTATATTGGAATTAATGTGGTTTTTTTTTTTCAGCTCATTAGCATGACGTGGTTACTATATTAAGCTTTCCCAATATTGACTAGTCTCGCTGCCTCGCCCCACTGGTTACGGTGGATGGCTTGTTTAATATGTTATTGAATTCTATTTCCTACCTAGCATTTTTGTTCTATACTGCGGTCTCTTTGCCATGTTTAATGTCAGGCTATTTTGCTTTGTAGAAGGAACTGGAAAACTCTTTGGTATCGGCATTATCACATTGGAAACAAACTACCAAGGACACTTGGGACCAGTGGCTTCTCTGGGCAGAAGGAACAGTGCTTTGATAAAAACTGCAAGATTGTCCTCAGCGAGTAATGTAGACATTTCCAGAAAGGCATACTGTTAGCGTCGGTGTTCAGGTTTCAGCCTGTTGTCATGCGTGCGTTTTCTATGATTTTAAAATCTGTCACCACTGCAGGGTCCCCTTTCTCACATTTTTCTTTTATTTCCGCCACAGATTTGCTGGAGGTTAGTGTACTTTATTGTTTGTTTAAAAACAGAATCAGCTCTTGGGTGTATCCGCTAATTTCACTGTGTTTCTGTTTTTAATGCATTTATTTCTGCCTTTATCTTTACTATTTTTTTTTTCTCTCCTGTTTTCTGTAGGGGCTGGTTTTATTTTATTTTCTAAGATCTCAGGCTGCAGGTCTGATTTATGTGTTGTCTCTTCCTCCTCCCCTTTGTAATACTAACGGCACTTAAAGCAAAGAGAATGGCATGAGCTAACTCCCTGGGTCTGGTTGGTGGCACTCCTGTTTCCCAGGCTTCCTAAAGCTATATATGAACATATTTTAGAAAGATTTGCTTATATGTTTGAAGGGCAGACGGACCAAAAGAGCTCTTTCATCTGCTGGTTCACACCTGGATTGGCTCCAATAGCCAGTGCTGAGCTAAGCCAAAGCCAGGAGCCAGGAGTTCCATGCGGGCTTCCCAGGTGGATTGGCAGAGACCCAAACACTCGAGCCATCACTGGCTGCCTCCCAGGTGCATATTAGCAAGAAGCTGGATAGGACATGAGCCCAGGCACTCCAATAAGGTATGTAGGCATCTAAACATCTAAATCACAGTTCCTGATGCCTACCCCAAGACCACATTTAAAACGCAGGCTGCTTGGACCTGGCGTAATAGCCTAGTGGCTAAATCCTTGCTATGCATGTGGCTGGGATTCCACATGGGTGCCAGTTCGTATCTCTGTTGCTCCACTTCCCATCCAGCTTCCCAACTGCGACCTAGGAAAGCAGCAGAGGATGGCTGAAAGCCTTGGGACCCTGTACCCATGTGACTTCAGATTCACTCAGCTCCGACCTTTGTGGCTATTTGGGGAGTGTAGCAGCAGATGGGAGCTCCTTCTCTCTGTAAATCTATCTTTCCAACAAAATAATAAAATAAATCTTTTTTAAAACGCAGGCTGTTTACACACAGGTGCTGAGCAAGACCTCAGAAATATACCAGAGGGCTACCCGTTGTTGGGGATTTCTAGCTTGGGCAATGATGAAGAACGTTTACCTTCTTTACAAATGTTTTGTATGACCCTGGGGTTGACCATCTCACTGTGGGACTCCCCCTAAGCCTTTATTTGTCTGAGACGGTAACAGGTGTGACCTGCTGCTGAAACAGGATTTCTCCCAAGACTCCTCCTGGCCAGAAGGAAGTACTGAGGAAGCACTAATATGCACTTGGATTTAGGTCTGTAGCATAGTAGGATAAGCATCTTGCATCCCATATGGGCACTGGTTCATGCCCTGGCTGTTCCACTTCCAACACAGCTCCCTGATCATGTCCCCAGGAAAGCAGCGTAAAATGGCTTAAGTGCTTGAGCCCCTCTTCCCATGTAGGAGACCAGGAAGAATCTCCTGGCTCCTGTTTTCAGATTGGCCCAGTGGATGAAGATCTGTCTCTCCTTCCGTCTCTGTAACTTTGCCTTTCAAATGAAAATAGAAACAAATCTTTAAAACAAAATAACTGGATTTGGACTATCAGAATCCATTGACACTCAAGTCCCACGGGCGCTGGAGGAGTTTCTTCCCCTGGGGCGCCTGGGAGAGCCTTTCCTGCTCCCCTCCCTCCAGGATCACAGGGAGCTGGCTGAGTTTCCCAGAGGAGCAGCACTGCCACTGACCATGCAGACCGCCCCTTTTTCTCTTCCTCCACATGACCCTGAAGGCCCAACTGAAACATGGCACCTGCAGCCCAAGATCAGCCACCAGCTGCCAGGGGAATTTTGAGGGGCCTCTGGTTAGCACCCTGTATGGGCCCTGGAATAGGTGCAGGTGGCCTGTTTTGCCTCCTGGCTCCTGAAGCCCAGCTGTGAATAGGAGGTGGCCAAGATCTCCAGGGAGATCTAGAAGCCTGCACAGCAGGCAGGCACCCCGAGTGACCATACAGGAGTGGAAGCATACAGAGAGGCACAGGGCTGAGGAAGGGAAACAGGAGACAAGGGCTCCCTGGTAGTCTGACCACATCACAGGCACGTGGCCAGCAAGCACAGGGGTCATGGACCCTCTGCTCTCTACCGCACATCTTTTGTAGCAGGCTGCGGGGGAGAGCCCACACATAGTGAACCACTGGCTGTCTCAACTGGCATCCCATGATGCCCTGCCCAGGTTGGTGGGGAGCGTCTGGGTCCCCTGAGTCCTTCTAGAACATCAAGGGGACAGATCTTGGCCCTGTTAAGACAGTCAATCAAGTGTGGCCAAGGCCAGAGAGAAGTGGTGTGACAGGCTGGGGTGCGGGTGCAGACCCAGCACCTGTGGGAATGTTTGCCATTTAAGTGGGATTTAGGTGGGGGCATGATACTACCAATGACAGGTCCTGGGTCCCTCTGCCTGGGCACAGCCTCGCCCATCATCCAAGGGTTTCTGGGTATAATTTGCAAGCATGTTCAAGTTCACACCTGGTGCCACCAACCTCTCCTAACCTTTCTTTGGTGCAGAGTTGAACCCCTAAGTTAACATGCAGCTGAGGACTGGCAACTGTACTTCCCTGGGAACCTCTCCCCAAGAGAAGAGCTGCTTCCAATGGGTCAGTGACAGAAGACCCTGGTGAGGTAGGACAGCTGAGCCAGTACTCACACCCGAACTCATAGCTAGGAATCAGCAACCTGTCTGGAGGGTAGCTCACGGGACCCACTGGAACTGGGCGCCTTGGGGCTCCAAGAGCTGCAACTGGGGACAGGAGCTACTTTTGTGAGCTCGTTTCCTTGTCACTGAATTAAGCGTATAGCCCAGGGTCTCAGATCCAGGAGGTGCCCAGTACAGGCTGGCTCTTGTGTCCCCTTACACGCTTGGGGAACCCAGACTGCTGATATCACGTGCTTGGTGCCATGCTTCAAGGATCCTCCCACACTCCCCAGAAGTCAGTCATGAGAAGCACGTTTTAGGGGAGAAACCTTGCTTGGGGTTATTTCTTGCTGATTTTTTTCTCTAAAGATGTATTTATTTACTTCAGAGGCAGAGTGACAAGAGACAGAGCAAAGAGCTCCAACTTCCATCACTGGTTCACTCCCCAAATGCCCACACAGTCAAGACTGGGCCAGGCTGAAGCCAGGAGTCAGGAGCTCCATCCAGGTCTCCCCTGGGAGTTGTAGGGACTCGAGCATCTGAGCCGTCACCTGCTGCCTCCTGGCCCACTCCACGGCACATCAGCAGGAAGCTGGATAGAAGTGGAGCCACCAGGACTCCAAACTGAGCTTGGATGTGGGATGCAGACGCCCCAAGTGACATTTCACCACCCAGGCCACATGCCACATCTTGGCGAATTTTAACAAATGCAACTGAGTCCAGAAATCCAGAAACTATTCTGTAAAAGACAGACCTGCATTCGGCAGACTTGGAACAGACACTCTGGGAGAAGCAGAAGGGGTCAAGCCAAAGTGCCTCTGGGGATCTAGATTCTCAGGTGACATCTCTGCGAGGCTCCTCCATTCCACTTTAAACAGCCCGAGCCCAGTGCACACCAGAGTGGCCTGCAGGGCTACAGACCCCACTGCTGGCTCCCAGACCTGGACGACGCCAAGCTGGTTCCTGCTTAGCCCTCCCAAGCCACTCAGTCTCCCCAGAAGTGTCCCTTTGCCTGCAGAGACTCAATGGAATGCCACCTCCCCCAGGCAGTCCTCCCTCTCCCTGCCGGCCTCAGCACGCTTCTAGACCCGATGTCCCAGATTCCTATGGGTATCTGATACCCAAGCACCCTTTCTGAACCGGAAGCTTGCCAGGGACAGAGGCTGTGTCATTCCCTTCCACCGCCCAGTTTGGCACACACCATACAGTCTGACAGGTTCTTGGTAAAATGTCTGCTGGTGGAATGTAGGCAAGGAAATGATGAAAGAGGACTCCTTTAGAGACCACAGAGGACTCCAGACAACGCAGGCAGGAGTCCCTGGGACCCGCAGGTAATCACAACGACCACGTGTGCAAAAAAGCAGATGCACGGGCCCACTGCCCAGGCCGTGCAACTGAGGATCCCCAGTCCCCAGTCCTGTCTTGAAGGAGGGCGTCTCCTATCATCTCTAAGGGATCCTCCAGATCTGGCCCTGCTTGTGTGAGGTCAGGGCCCTCCAGAAGCAAGAACGCACCGGCGGAGAAGACATGGGGGATAAGACTCGCCTCCCTGCACCCCTCCATCACACAGCCAGCTGTGAAGGGAGGTGGTGTCATCTACGCTGGGTCTCCGAGCACACCAAAGTCGCTGCTGTTTGCGCTCAGAGTGGGTCATTAACCTTAATTTCCTAAAACCTTAATCAGCTAGAGAAGGTGACAGACAAGTGATATCCGGCTCCCAAATTGCTGATGGGATCTGTGATGTCACAGATGGGGACTGAGGAACATATGGGGGTGAGGAGGAGCCAGCAGATGAGACAGGTATCAGAAGTGGCAACAAGGAGTGGGGAGGAAGAGTGAATGAAAATGTCCACAAAGCCCAAGGCAGTGAGCCATCAGCCGCCCTCTCGCCGTGTGCCTCTCATTAAGGGAGCCAGCAGGATCCTATAACCTGCAATGTGTCCCTCATATTCAGCGCCTGTAACCCATCCGGGCAGCAGCTGGCACGCAGTGTCCCTGGGGGAGGTGGCTCAGGCCTCCAGGAGCCCCTGTGGCCTTCCTGGCAGCCTGGGAGGGGAGGGCAAGGACAGGAGGGTGTGAGGGGAAGGAGGCAGGAGAGCAGTGACCAGCACCGATGGCTTGGTTCTGAAGGCGACCACCATGCTAGGAGCAGAAAGGAGAGAAGCTGAAGGCAGGAGGCCCCAGGACGAATGCTATGTGGAGGGCGAGGGTGTAGAAAAGAAGGAAGAGCTGGGCGGCAGTGGCAGCGGGAACAGGAAGGCCCGATTTAGCCAGTGCCGATGTGACTTCCTCAGCAATTCCAACCGACGTCCTTGTCCCCCACTGGCGTGAGGATGGGAGGGAGAGCTGGGCTGCAGCAAGGGGCAGAGGCACTGGCCAGGCCTGCACAGGAAATCCTCTGTTTCCCTCGCCGCCCGCCGCCGGGGAGGTCTCCGGAGAGCGGCCAGGATGTTTGTCTCACTCTCAGAGGACAGGCCGGCCTGGATCCCCCACGACAGACTACGGGCTGGTGGCAATGCCGGCCCTGTCCAGCACCCTCAGGCCTGCTGCTGGCTCCGACTCCCAAGCATTTGGCACAGTAGCTAGGACTGTACCTGGGCCACCTGCATCCCTGTCAGAGCACGCAGCACAGACTCCTGCTAATGTCTGCTGCCGGAAAGCCGTGCAGAGTGACTCGGGTAGTTAGGTCCCTGCCACTCACATGACAGACCTAGATTGAACTCTCGGTTCAGCCCTGGCTGCTGCAGGCATTTGGAGTGATCAAATGAAACATCTCCGATTTTTAGTAAATCTTTGAAAAAAAGTCAAGAGGGGTTTGTGCTGTGGTGTAGTGTGTTAATCCTCAGCATGCGGTGCCAACATCCCATATGGGCTCTGATTCTAGTCCAGGCCACTCTACTTCCCATCCAGCTCCCTGCTTGTGGCCTGGGAAAGCAGTTGAGGATGGCCTAAAGCCCTGGGACCCTGCACCCATGTGGGAAACCCAGAAGAAGCTCCTGGCTTCTGGCTTCGGATTGGCTCAGTTCTGGCCATGGAAGCTATTTCTCTCTGTAAAATCTGCCTTTAAAATAAAAATAAACAAATGTTAAAGAAAAAAAAAAGCATGAGGTTTTGCATCTGGTTATAAGAATCAACATACTAAGGTACCTGAAAGACTCCATGGAATATGGAATGAAAAGTTGTGGAGGGCATAGTGGCATAGTAGGTCAAGTCACTGCTTGGGATACCCACATCCCATATTCACATTCATATCCCAAACTGCATGAAAGACCTGTTCCTGTGCCTTTCAATAAATAAAGAAATTTTCCCCCTAAAAAGTTAAGTTTATCTGGGTGCAAAAAACTTAACATTCATGCAGTATTTTCACAATACGCATCTTCCATGATTTTTTTGCCTGCATATGCATGGGTTTTATATCTTTTTGATTCCAACAAATCTTTCAATTCCATTTATCTTCTTTTTAAAGATTCATTTTAAGATTCATTCATTTTCTATTTGAAAGTCCGAGTGACAGAAAGGAGACACACATATAAACACACAGAAAGAGAAAGATCTTCCAAGATTTACTTTCTGGCTCCTGGCTTCAGCTTGGCCCAGCCTCAGCTCTCGCAGGCATTTGGTGCCAAGCGCAGGCAGTGGGGCTGGCTCCCAAGCCTGGATTTCTCCCTGCACAGCGGAGGCACAGCAAGACCCCCAGAGGGCTTTGGCAAGGTATTCCCAACATGCTGAAACAGGCACCAGGGGACTTCAGGGCTGCCCTCGAAGCTATCGTCAGGTTCCAAGTAAGAAAGCAAGAAGGCCAGGGTGCAAGACACTGTGGGGGCATGCAGCACGCCTGGCAGTGGGGCCCAAGTCCAAGAAGGTTCTTTGGGGCACGTATTTCATGATGCAGGCTTGGGCAGACCTGATGAGCACCAGGTTGACATCCAAATATCTCCGCTCCTTTTCATGATGAAAAGCCAGAAGCTGGCTCAGGCACTATGGGGCAGAGGGTTAGGCCGATGCCTGCAGGTGGGCATACCCCAGGGTTGATTCCCGTCAGTCCACTTTCAATATAGCTCCCTGCTAATACACATGGGAAAGTAGTGGAGGATGGCGCAAGTGGTTGGGTCTCCAAGCCCACTTGGGAGACTAGGGGGAAGCTCCTGACCTTAGCTTGGCCCACCCTCAGTCACTGCAGCCATTTGGGGAGGAAATTAGTGGATGGAAGATCTTTCTATGTGTGTCTCTCTTTCTCTGGGTCACTCTGTCTTTGAAACAAGTAAGTGAATCATTTTTTAAGACTTATTTATTTATATTGGAAAGTCAGACTTACAGAGAGGAGATAGAGAAAGATCTTCCATCTGCTGGTTCACTCCTCAAGTGGCCGCGATGGCCGATCTGAAGCCAGGAGCCAGGAGCTTCTTCCGGCTCTTCCTCATGGGTGCAGGGTCCCAAGGATCTGGGCCATCCTCTGCTGCTTTCCCAGGAGGCCACAAGCAGGGAGCTGGGTGGGAAGTGGAGCAGCTGGGACACGAATCGGTGCCCATATGGGATCCTGGCACACGCAGGGTGAGGAGGACTTTAGCCACTAGGCTATCATGCCAGGCTCATGAATCTTTTCTTAAAAAAAAAAAAAAAGCCAAGCTTTAAAATCTTTTTCTCATTTAAAAAGATATTTATTTTATTTATTTGAAAGGCAAAGTCATGGAGGAGGTCGGAGGGACAGTGAGATCTTTCCTCTGCTGGGTCATTTCCCAAATGGCCAAAATGGCTGAGGTTGGGCCAGGCCAAAGCCAGGAGCGAGGAGCTTCTTCCAAGTCTCTGACATGCGTGCAGGGTCCCAAGGCTTTGGGCCATCTTCTACTGCCTTCTCAGGCACATTAGCGGGGAGCTGGACTGGAAGTAGAGTAGCCAAGACTGGAATTGGTGCCCCTAGGGGATTGTCAGTGCCTCAGACAGTAGTTTAACCTGCTGTGTCACAGCACTGGACCCCTAAACCCCATCTTACTGCACCCATTTGGGAACTGCTTTCTAGGCGTTTTCTCTCCACTTACACACTCAGTACCCCAGCACACTGACGAGCAGAAAAGCCACACAGGATAGCACCCTGATATTCTGAGGCTGCTGTCTTCACCCATCGAAAAATAGCGGGCGGGAGGTATCCCTTGTAATGTCACCACATGGTAGGGTGGCCGGCGTGTTGGGCATCCAGCTTGGGTCCACAGATCCTGTAGGCACCCACCACTGTCGGCCTGGAAATGTTGCCTCCAGCATAAAAAACAATTATGACACACAAGGGCAGCTGGTCCAGGGTGATTTTGTGTTTTAAAGACATCTCATTCTCCCCTGGTGGGTTGCATCCTCACCAATGGCTTCCTTGGCCTTGGGCTCCACATAGCAATTTTCTGTAGCAAAGGGGAGCAGCCAGCACTCTCCACTTTGAAAAACTCAGGGCAGGTATTTTCATGAAACAAACATAGAAAAGAAATGCAGCTCTCGCTCCAATTAACAAAATGCATCCAAATGCACCTTTGGATAGACAAAGATTCTACAAAGTTATTCTTCAAGAATCTTCCATGTACCAAGGGCCTGTAGCCCTGAAAACTTCTCTATCATAAACCAAAATGAATGCACCAGCTGAGGACACCAGGAAGTACTTCCCTCACACCTGCCAGTAGCTGGTACCCACCTGAGGCCAGTTCACAGACGATAATAAAAGCTCCACTGAAATAGGTCGAAGGTTCAGATGTGCCGATAAAAGCCAGCAGCTTCAAAGGCAGGGCGGCAGCGCCCATCCCTGCCCTCCCCATTGTCTGATGCAGTGGCTGGCCTCTGCACCTGCCTTCACCACCTACTGCCTGAGCTCTGCCCCATGGGCTCCAGCCAGCTGGAGAGGTGGGACTGGCAATGCACATTTACTCCCCTGGGAGGAGTGGGTCTAGGACCTGGTGGACAGCATGTCGTGATGTCATCATCCCTTGACCAATGAGATGACAGTTTTAATACAGAGAAGAGAGTGTCCAGTCTTGCAGGGACAGAGGGCTCACGTCTCACATCAGAGTACATGAGTTCGACTCCTGGTTCCTGCTCCTGAAGCCTGGTTAAAGCTGATGCACATTCTGCAAGGTAATGGATAACTCAAGTCCTTGGGCCCCTGTCACCCACACTGGAGACCTGGGCAGAGTCCCAGACTCCTGGCTTCAGCCTGGCCCTGCCCTGGGTCTTGCTGACATTTGGGGAGTGAACCATTGGATGGGAGGTTCTTTTGTCTCTCAAACAGGGACACTGCATCCTACCCTCGCTTACACACTTAGGACAAACTGCATTGTAGCCAGTATGCAATGCTTTGGGCACAAAGGGAGCCTGCCTATGTTGTATGTGTGTGTGTAATAAAGATCCATTTAACAGAGAGAAGGGGAGAGATCTTCTATCCGTTGGTTCACTGCCCACAAGACCAGAATGGCTGAGGTTGGGCCAGGGTCGGCCATGTGGATGGCAGGGGCCCAAGGACTTGGATCATCCTCTACCGCTTTTCCAGGTGTAATAGCAGGGAGCTGGATGAGCAGTGAGACAGCCAAGACACAAACTGGGGCCCATACTGTGTCACAATGTTGGCCCCTGCCCATGTTTTCCTACAGCTAAAATTGCCACAATTGGTGATGGATAATTTGTTTACTAATTCTCTACTCATGGCTACTTTTTTTTTTTTTTGGACCCAGACAAGTAATGATGCAACAAGCTATCTAAAAAATGTTTCATTTCACAAGTAAGCACACATACCTGTAGGAGGAAGTCTCACAGGGGTAAAAACCTGTGCAGGTTTCATTTTAATAAATACAGTCAGGGTCCTCTCTGATGCACCCTTGCATCAACAGTGGTGCGGACACTGATGCTGACTGTCACATCCCGAGAGGAAATCTGCACTTCTCTCATTGCTGATGGGCTGAACATCTTCTATCATTACAGTCGTTTGTATTTCTTTCTCTATATATGGCTTCTACGCTTAGCCCTGCTTAAGAAACTGGATTGATGGTCTTTTTTTTTTTTTTAAGCACTTATTTAAAAGCCAGGGTAACAGAGAGAGACAGAGATCTCCCATGTACTGGTTCACTGCTCAAATGGCTGCAACAGTCAAGGCTGGGCCAGGTTGAAGCCAGGAGCTAGAAATTCTGCCATAAGAGTAACAGATGCCCAGTACTTGGGCCATTCTCTACTGTATTTCCAGGCACATTAGCAGGGCACTGGATTGGAAGGAGAGTAGCTGGTGCCCATATTGGATGCCAGCCTTGCCAACAGTGGCCTAATCCACTGTGTCACAGTGACCCTGGTAGCATTTTTTAAATTGATTTGTAGAGCTTTTCAGATACTAAAGAAAGAAACTTAATTTTAAAAACTTATCACAAGAATGTTTTTCTACTTTGGCTTTGTTAGTGACAATTTTTATCATACATAAATTCTTAACTTATGTAAGGTCAAATTTATTATTTAAGACTTATTTTATTTTTATTAAAGGCAGATTTACATTGAGAAGGAGAGACAAAGATCTTTTATCCTCTGGTTCACTCCCCAAAGGGTTGCAAAAAAGAGCTTCTTTTGGGTTTCTCATATGGGTGCAGGGTTCCAAGGCTGTGGGCTGTCCTCAACTGCCTTCCCAGGCCACAAGCAGAGAGCTGGATGGGGATGGAGCAGCCAGGACATAAACTGGTGCCCATATGGGATCCTGGTGCTTGCAGGAAGAAGGATTAGCCAACTAAGCCATAGTACCGGGCCCAAACCATTATCATTAATATTATTATTTTTATGGCTTCTGAGTTTGAAGTCATATTGAGAAAGAATTTTTCCCAATTTAGTTTTGGAAAATATTGCTCATCTGTAATTTATTCTTCATAATGTGTTTATTTTTCAAGTAGCTAATTGTTGCATGTCACAAAACTGCCATATTCCTATGAATCGACCCTAGAACTCTCTCCTCCCTATCTTCCAGCAACTTCTCTCCATGGCCCTCCCTCCTCCTGCGAGCCAAGTCACACTCTAGTACCACATCTGTCACAGCAGCCGCACTGAATCTCAGCCTGTGACAGCAAGCAGAGACCACAGCACCGCCTCTCGTGTCACAGCTAAGGAGCAGGGGTCCTAGCAGGTGCACCAGCCTTGCCTACAATCATGGGAGAAGTAGCTTGGTTCTTACAATTTCTCTTTATTACTACTTGAGCAGAAACATCAATAGATATGTACTAAACACACCCTCTGCTGGGTAGTGACTCAGGCACCGGGACTCCAGAAATCAATGACGCAGCTCTGAGCTATCAGAAAGCTCTGAATCCAGTTAGACTCAACCTATGGAGCAGAATGTCCTAGGGAACCTCAAATCCTGCAAGGCATGGGCGCAGAGGGGGACCCCAGGAGGTGGCAGGTGCTCCGCCTGGCCTCCTGTGATCAGTACTGAGACCAAAGCTCCAGAGAGCCATCAGACAACAATGGAGCAACCCAGGGTGATGGCAGCATTCAGTCAGAAGGGAAGTAACCCCATTCTGTGGCAGCTGTGGGCAGGGTTTTTAAAAGAAAAAGATTTCTCGGAAAATCTGCGGTCTCACGGGCAGACCTTCATGTGGGTTTGGACTTGGGCACTAGACTGAAAGTTGCAAAGTGGATCTCACAGCAGGGTTTTGGGAATCTGGTCAAAGGAAACACGGCCCTCTGAGCTATTGCCCTCTCTCTCCACAAGTTCTCAGGGACGGATTCTAACACGTATGAGCTCACAATCGAAAACCAGGAATGCACAGGATGTTTTTTTTTCTTAGAATGTCATCTATGCAATCTGCTCTCTTTACAGTAGTAAAAATGAAAAAATACCGACAGACACCACCAAGCAACACAGCAACTACTGAATACAAAATATATACATTCAACATGATTAAATATAATCTCTATTAAAAACTCCACGGATGAGCATCAAAAACAACCACAAACACACCAAATATATTAAATCTTAAGTTAATATTGGTACTAAGCTCTTTTGTAAAAAGGCTATTCAGAAGAGGTAACTAGAGAGAGAATCAGTGAATTGGAAGATATATTATCCTGAAAATATCCAAATATAAAAAAAAGTTTAGGGCCCGGCACAGTGGCACAGTGGTTAAGGTCCTCACCTTGCATGCCTGGGATCCCATATGGGTGCCGGTTCTAATCCCGGCGGCCCCGCTTCCCTTCCAGCTCCCTGCCTGTGGCCCGGGAAAGCAGTCGAGGACAGCCCAAGGCTTTGGGACCCTGCACCCGCGTGGGAGACCTGGAAGAGGCTCCTGGCTTCGGATTGGCATAGCATCAGCCGTTGCGCTCACTTGGGGAGTGAATCATTGGACGGAAGATCTTCCTCTCTGTCTCTCCTCTCTGTATATCCGCCTTTCCAATAAAAATAAAATAAATCTTAAAAAATAATAATAATAAAATAAACACAGCTCTAAAGCTTTAAAATGGGAACATAACAATAGGGACAGAGGCCAAGAGATCTCACCAGGCAGGCCAAAGCAAGTAGCATACAGCCATAGCTAAGACACCAAACTGCAGCAAGGAGAGGAGGGACCCAGAGAGATGCCCATTTAGCCTTTGGTGCTACAGCAATCTTATTTTTTAGTGATTTATTGCAAAGTCAGATATACAGATGGGAAGAGAGACAGAGAGGAAGATCTTCTATCCATTGATTTACTCCCCACATAGCCACAATAGCTGAAGCTGAACTAATCTGAAGCCAGGAGCCTGGAGCCTTTTCCAGGTCTCCCACATGGGTGCAGGGTCCCAAGGCTTTGGGCCATTCTTTCCCAGGGCACAGCTGGATGGGAAGTGGAGTAGCTGGGACATGAACTGGAGCCCATATGGGATGCTGGTGCTTGCAAGGTGAGGATTTGTCTTTTGAGCCATTGCACTTGGCCCACCAACCTCATTTTAAAATTCTTTACAAATCTGCATAAGCTGAGCCCAACTGTGATAGGCATTTTCATGGGCTGACCTGGCAAGGTAGCACTGGTCATAACAGGATTCTGTGGGAAAACCCTTTCTGTTTTATAGATGCACAGACACTTACCTGCAAAGGGCTCACAGCCCGTCCCCAGTCCTGCCTACCCTGTTCCTAAGGCAGGTGTCCTAAGCAGGGGTTCCAATCCCGGCTCTGACAACATGCAGGGTGTATGACCTCAGGAAAGGAATTCAATCTAAATCAGTTAATATGACAATGCTTCAGAGAGTCCATGGTGTTGGTGGTGTTGGGGGTGTGAGCATAAAACACAGCCTGGGAGGTTACAGTTCAAGCATGTGGGTCACCCACGTGAGAGGCCTGGCCTGAACCTTGAGTTTCTAGTTTCAGCCTGGCCCAGCTCTGGCCGTTACAGCTATCTGGGGAGTAAAGCTGCTTTTCAGACTAAATGAAAATAAACAAACAAATAAACAAGCTAAATGCTTAGGCTTAGCAGTTACTGATGAGGCTCCTTATTGCTTTGTTGTGAATGCCTGGGTTTGATACCTGCCTCTGACTCCAGCTTCCTGAACACTCTCTCTCCCTCCAAAATAAACTTTAAAAGTTCATGAAAAGGGCCCAGAGCAATAGCCCAGTGGCTAAGTCCTCGCCTTGCATGCGCTAGGATCCCATATAGATGCCGGTTTGTGTCCCAGTTGCTCCACTTCCCTGCCAGCTCCCTGCTTGTGGCCTGGGAAAGCAGAAGAGGATGGCCTAAGGCCTTAGGACTCTGCACCTGCACTGGAGATCCAGAAGAAGCTTCTGGCTCTTGACTTTGGATAGGCTCAACCCCACCATTACGGCCATCTACGGCAGGAAGCAGTGGGTGAAAGAGAAGTTCTGTCTCCTTTTTTTCTCTGTAACTCTGCTTTACAAATAAAATAGTCTCAAAAATTTTTTTTTGCATCAAAACAAACATTTACTTTAATTTCATTTCTCCAGCAATCAGTATGTACACACACACACATACAAACAATTATTCAGAGAACTGGGCCTGGCACACAGCAAGTGCTATCTAGCCAAAGAGCTGGACAAGGGCAGTGAATTCCTCAAGGGCTCCCTGGAAGCTGATGAGAGTTCAGGGTTCTCCCCACCCTAACACAGCACACACAGAACCCAGACACAGCTGCTAGCACACAGCGCCTCTTCCCAGGGATCTGAAGCACTTCGACCCTGCCTCCTGTCACTTTAAGACCAGCATGTGGACTGCTGCTGCCTGCCCCCTCCCTGACTTCAGGCACACAGGCCCTGGTCCGCACCTCTAACAAGCACAAGCCATGAAACACGTAGGTGACAGGAGCCAGAAGGCATCTGCGAGATGCCCCAGGTTGCCCGAGCAGGGACTTGACCGAGGTTGTCCGCCTGGCCGGAATGCATGCCCCGGTCAGTGCTTTCGAGTCCACGGGTGCTTCCCAGGGCCAGTATCTTGCACGTGACTCTAGTGGAGATGCGGATTCAGCAAGTCTGCCCAGGGGCCCCAAGAGTCTGCATTTGCAACAAGCCCCAAGTACTGCTGATGCTGCTGGCCCGGGCACCACAGGCAAGGCAGCAAGGCCTACGTCAAGGTCAGCAGGCTGCTGCTCTAGCCTTGGTAGCATGGCTTCCCCCACATCCCTGCCTTCGGGACAGCCTACCTCCCTCCACCCCCACGCCTTTTTCCTTTGAAGCTTTTCTAACAACTGTAATTAAAGAGGACTTGTGTAATTAGGAGTTCCGGGTCTGCCTCCCAGGGAGAAGGCAAGCCCTGTGAGGAAGAGCATGGGGCCCCGCACAGTGTCTGATACATCATGGACCGATGGACCGCTGGCCTGCAAGGGGCGGGACCAGCATCCCAGGAAGTAGACAGGCAGGTGAGCTCCTGTGCAGCTGGGAGCACCTTTAAGAGGTGTTTCGCCATTTGGTAGCTTAAAAAAGTCCACACATTTCAAATGCAAGGACACTTCGAAAAGTTCACCAGAAACAGATCCAAAAGATTACTCTGGTGCCAAAAAATATTTTGAAACTCACACTTATATTGCAAACCAAACTAAACTGGAGACCTACCTGCACTCAAAAGGCCTCCTGAAACTTTACCAAGCACAAAACAGTCCTGATCGGCCATTAACCATCTGCCCAGGGCAGCAGTTAAGGACCCCCCCACAGAGGAAGCACCCATTGTACCCACCATTTCCAGGCAGCTAGGGGGGCTCTGGCAAACGAGGCAGGGAAGGCTCCCCAGCCAGCCTCCCTCTGCTGGAGACCAACCACTACTTTTCTAGTTTTTAAAGATGTACTTTATGTATTTAAAAGGCAGTGACAGAGAAGAAGAGAGATCTTCCTTTGCTGGTAAACTCCCCAAAGGACTACAATAGTCGGGGTCAAACCAAAGCAAGTAGCTAAGAACTCCATCTGGGTTTCCACTCGAATAACAGGAGCCCAGGGACCTGAGCCATCCTCTGCTGCTTTCCCAGGCACATTAGCAGGGAGCTGGGTGGGAAGCAGAGCAGTCGAGACTCCAACCAGCGCTCTGGTTTGCGATGCTACAGCGAGTCCACAAGCAGGTTACACGTAGTCTGTGCTCAATCTGTCCAGCTTTCAGGTACAAACTCTAGGCCTTTTAGACAAGTTCCCTAAACCCTTTGTCTTGCTTCCCAGACCACCAAATGAGACCAGCAATTGCTGGCACTCGCAAGGACCACAGGCAATGGCACACACGAAGCCCTGCAGCACCCTGGCCTGAAATGACAGTGTCACCCTCATGGTTCTCCCCACACCCAAGTCTGTTTCAAAACCACCCTTCTCTTGTGCAGGACACTCCAGCCTGTGGCTCCACCCCTCTTGGGAGTCTCTTCTTTCCAGCCTCCTCTGCTTCACCTGCCTGGCCTGTGCTGCAATAGCTCACAGCACAGCTTGGCAGCTCCCATCAATCACCCCGTCCAGGTGTCACTCCTGGGTTCCATCTGCTTGAAATGTCCAGAACCTTCACTCTGCAGCCCACCAGGCACCAGCCCTACAGCAGGGCCCGGGTCTGCGTCTTGCCTGAGTGTGAACTTCCTGGATGACCTCACCCTTCTTCCAAACCACATATCTGGAACACCCTGACAGTTCCACTGCCTCCTGGGCCGGCTGGCCTCACAAGTCGGCGATGGAACAAACAGATACACCTGGGTCCTCTTTGTGGTCACACACAGGCTCCTCCAGGGCAGCAAGTGAGAGGCACCTGAGGCGTCAGGTGCTACATGCACCTTGCTTAGGCCTGCAGCAGGAGCCCAGGGTTCGAAGCTGTCATGGCCAAACTGGACTGGGGCTGCCCCACGGCGGCGGGAATGGCTCGGGAGACTGGTCCCGGGAACCTCAGGTTTCAGGGCCTGCTCCGCCAACTGACTTAGTGGCTCCAGCATGGAGCCTTCTTCCTGCCTCAGTTTCCTTCCGATAACTGCTAAGGTCGTCTGTTGGCTGTTAGGTGTAAGAGCTGGATCTACCCCCTTTATGTGAGCCCTAGCAGGCTCAGATCCCTGGGAGGTGGTGGCGGGGTTGGGAGGAAGTGAGACCAAGCGGGAAGCCCGCCCCTTACGTCAGCAGCAGGCATGGTGTCTCCTCCCAAAGGCAGCCATCCTTTTATTTATTTACTCCCTCCCCGAAAGAAGCCCCGTTTCCTGCTGAGCACAGCCTTGCTGGGAATATCTAGGGGCCACCAGGGAAGCCTAAAATAGCACAATCTCCGGTGGTCCATTAGTCTCTCCCTTCCAACTCTGATGCCATGCCAGGCCTCATCTGTCAGTCCTCGCTGCTAGACAGAGAGCTGAAAAGAAGTCTCTGGTTGGGAAGATGTGGTTGGAATGGAAGTGAGCCCCCTGCAAAGTGAATGGTCCATTGCCTACCCCCTCCCAACACACACACACACACACATCTCGGAACAGGGATACACTTGGGACTCAGCCTGGGAACCCACAGCTCCATCCCATAGTCCACACACTATATCGCCAAGAATGCCAGTGTGGTAAGAGCCACAGGTGACCAATTATACGTTCTACTCGGGCCACCTCCAGACAGGACCACCGGGAAACTTCTAGAAATTATTCCCAAAGCAGTCAGAAAGTTTTGGCCTTGCTAGGTCTGGAGAACCAAAGCCAGTCATGTGTTGATGGCTAACATCAGATACACGTTTTCTAATACTTAACAGTAGTCAAGGGCCCCTCTCCCCTGTCCCAGGGAGAGCCTCCCCTACCCGGGGGGTCTTTGAGGACCCCCCGATGAGGCCACAGAGGAGATGCAGATGTACCCCACCCCAGGGACGGGGGAGGGGGAACTGTGCCGGCAGAATTGGACTCTGGCTGTTTCTACTTACACAAGTGCGGCGCTGAAGAGAACAGCGTCAGAGCTGGCTGGGTGACCCCCAGGAGCCAAAGTCCTTCTTAGCACACACCTGTGGGGGAGTTTTGTGAAATCTCCCACATGTCCAAGGGGAACAGTGAGGAGCTTTCCAGGTACTTTCTGTCCTGGAAATGAAGGCACTAGGATGTGATCTCCAAACTCCAATCCCCCCCGCCCCAAGCAAGGCACTGGTCCCTGTGACTCCAGGGTAGCCCACGAGGACCCTGGCAGACCGAGAAGGGCCCGCCCCTCACAGTGTCCCCACAGCCAGTAGTCCCAGCCCAATCCACTTCAAACCACAGAAGCACCTAGCCGGCCCCTTCAATCTTCCCAAACTACAGTTCAGACTGGAGGCAAGCCACTGCAGCGACTGTAAAAGTCATTTTAGAAGGCAAGTTGAAACAACAACAAAAAACCCAACCAAAAACCCAACCCGATACGCACTAGTTAGCAGGTCCGCGGTTAGCGGCGGGCGGTGGCACCCAGGCCGGATCGGATGAGCTGGGCGACCGCGTGGGGAGCCAGGGGCTGCCCCGTCGAGTCCCCAGCCTCCGGGCCCACCTGGCAGCTGGGGTTGTGGGGCTGGGGGAACCCGATCTGACGCCGGTGATCACGCCCCACAGCTCCATCCAATTAGGAAAATGACCGCGAGCAGACGGACAGAGGACGTCCAGGAAGAAGGGCTGAGCACCGGGAGCTGCCGCAGGGAGCCCCCGCCCCGGCACCCCCGGCCGCCCCCCCAGTTTCCCCAACACCCCGGAGCCGGCGATCACCTTCCATAAGTCTGGGCCGGGACGCCCCGCGGTCCGGTGGGGCACCCCGACCCCCACCCCAGCCACCCCACCCCCGGCGCAGCCGCTGGCGGGGACGCGCAGCCACCCCACCCGGCTGGAGAATAAAGTTTGCGGGCACAAACAGGGGCGGGGCGGCGAGGGGGTGAAACTTCGCGTCCCGGCCGGGCGCGGGGGGGAGCGCAGCGGGCGCCGGGACACCCACGTGCGGCCCCGGCGTCGCCGCCGCCTCCCGGGCCTCCCGCGCCTCCCGCGCCGCCACCACGGCCGCCGCCGCGGCGCTCTCCTTTCATTTTTGCTTCTCTCTCTCTCTCTCTCTCTCTCTCTCCCTCTCTCTCTCCTTCGCGCGCTCTACCCGCTCGCGCCCTCTTTCGCTCCCTCTCTCTTTCCCTTCCCCCTCTCCCCTTCCCCCTCCCCCAGGACGCCATCTCTCGCTCTTTCCCCGGTTCTCCCGCTCTCCCTCCAGCTCTCCGGCATGAGGGAATGTGGAAGTGAAAGGAGAAGACGACATGTTTGCAGCAGCGGCGCGGCCCTGCGCGCCGCCGTCCCCGGGGAGAGACGGGGGGCGGGCCGGCCGCCGCCGCCGCCGCGACCCACCCCCGCGCCCCCCGCGCCCTCGCCCGCGCGCAGCCCCGGGGTGGCGGGGTGCGGGGGCCGCGGGCCCGAGGGGGCTGCGGGCCGCACGGGACACTCACCCTGGCTCCGGGCGCGGCTCCTGCGCTGGGCCCCGCGGGCGGGCCGGGCGGGCCGGGCCGGGGGCTCCTGGCTTGCCCACGGCGGCCGGGGTTGCTGCTGCGCGCCCGCCTCCACGCGCACCCGCCGCCGCCGCTCCGCCGCCCTCCCTCCGGCTCCTCTTTCTCTCTCTCTCTCTCTCTCCCCCTCCTCGCTCTCTCGCTCGCGCTCTCCCTCCCTGGAAGAAGGGAATGAGGCAGGGCTGACGTGAAGAGATGTAAAACAGCTCCTCCTCAGCCAGCTCGCCGAGGAAGACACCAGAAGCAGCCCTTTTATCTCTCTTTTGTTTTCTCACTTCCTTCCACCCCCAGCACCCCCGCCTGTCAGCCCAAGTTTTCTTTTCTCTTTCCACCGCGGCGAGGATTTTTCTGCCTTTTCTTTCTCTCCCTTTCGGTTCAACTCTCCCACTCGAATTCAAAGCCTGCGGGCTTCTCTCGCTCTTTTTCACCCTCCCCTTCCCGCTTTTCTTCCTTCTTCCTCCTTTCTTATTTCTCTAAAAGGGTTTTGTTTGCTGTGGGAGTTTCGTTTGAAAATCAAGTCACGCCTTTTTTCCTTCTTTTCTTTCTTTTTTTTTTTTTTTCCTCCTCTTAGCAGAAAAGGGGAACAAAGATTAACTGAAGCGGGGGAAGCACGAACGACAGAACCTTGCCTGGAAGGGGGGGGAGTGGTACAAAGAGGGGAGAGGCCTGGGCCCCGCCCCCCACTCCGGGAGGCTTGGGGGGGCCCCCCATTCACACACACCCTTCCTCAGAGGCCCGGCCCGGGGTTGGGGTGCACGGGTGCCACCCCTGGGTGCTGGGCCCTTCCCAAGTGCGAGGCGGGGCCCCTCGATTCCGCCCCCCAACCTCCCCCAAGGTGCTGTCTTGACTTAAGAGATTTTTTTTTTTTTAAGTAAGCAGATGGGCGTGCAAACAGACGTCCCCTCAGAGCCCGGAGCGGCGATAGCGCCTGCCACAGCTGGGAGCGAAGCCCTGGACGGTCCGGACTCGAGGGAGCCGCGCGGGGCCCCGGGTGCAGCCGGGCAGGCTGCGGGCTCCGGGTGCCTGGAGCCCGGGCCCCGCGGGCGCACTGCTGGGGGCGGCCGAGGTGTGGCCCCTGCAGGGCCCGTGGGGCCGGCCCAGCCTCGCCTCCTCCCCGCTCTGGGGCAGCCCGGGCACACCCCGCCGCTCGGCGCCGCGCAGCCTCTGGCCTGGGCCGCTGGGGCGGGTCGGGGAGCCGGCGCGCAGAGCCGCCCACGGAAGGGTCAATTATTCATGGGGCGCCTGGGCTTGCTCCCAATGCCTGCGCTGGCCTCGGTTTCTCAGGAGGAGTGGAGTGGGGGTGGGGCAGAGAAGATGGGTTAAAAGTTCCCAGAGCAAAGTTGGTCCCATTTTTCGTGTTGCCGAGTATGCATTGGGCACCTGCTGGATACCGGACCCTAGGACTTAGCGCTGCAGCCGGGGTGGGGGGGTGGGGAGGGACGCGGGACTGGGGTGGTCCCCAAGAGTTTCCGCAGGAAACAATACGGAGTGGGAGCTGGGGGCTGCTGTACTGGACCGGGTCATGGAGGAGGTACACCTGGAAGTCCTTCCCTCCCTCCTCTGCGTCTTCCCTTCCTCTCCGCTCCCTTCCTCCCTTCTTTCCTTCCTTTCCTCCTTCCTTCCTTCCTTCCTTCCCTCCTCCCGGCTGCATCTCCTGGCTCCGCCCCTTCTCCTCATCAATTCCTCCCACACTTCCCTGCTCTCCCTGGCTTTTCACTGGAGGGTCCCTTCTCCCAGGGAGAAACAGATGCTGAGCCCCATTGTCTCTCCCCCAGGGACTGCAGCCTCCCAAGGCGGGGAGGAAGGGGGCAGGACCTGCCTCTCCTCCCCACCCCTCAGCCTGGAGCCCCAAGGCCACGGCCCTCGCCCCACCCCTCCACCAGCTCCCAGCTGCTGTGAGATGACTCCAGTCACTCAGAACATGATTTGTGTGTGGCTGGAAGTGAGAGAACAGTAGCCTGAGAATGCGGTTCACAGGAAAGCACACCCGGGTGTGCACTAAAGCCACCGTCTGCGGGCACCTGCTGCCTCCTCTGCCTCCTTGGTACACCTGAGTGGCCTTCTCCACCAAAGCAAAAGGCAGCTGTGGTCTTCCAGGATTCACTCAGCAAAGATGGTAGCTGCTCTGCAACTGAGGCGCCAGATACAAAGTGCCCACTCCTGGCTTGGGGTGTGCAGACTGGCAGGAGACGAGATAGACCATTCTGGTTCTGTGTGCTTTGCACACTGGCTGTACCAAGGAAGCTCCAGAGGAACCACTGTGAGTGGTCAGGGGCGTCTTGCTGCAAGAGACAGCTTGCAACCACCAAAGACCCCTGAGGGAACGGCCTGTGCACCAGTTCCAGGCCAAGAAAACACATTCTTGTTTCTTGGAACTGTCGGTCAAGAGCTCAAGTACTTGCCTGGAGGGGTGGGGAGTGAGAGTGTGTAGGGGCCCAAGGAGGGAAGTGTCGGGGCAGTGTCCTTTCAAACTGGAGGCATCTGGAGAAGCAACTCACACTCACTGAGGGACTTGTTCTGAAGAACCCAGGCTTTCTGGCTCCATCGCCCCTCTCTGAATGTTCTTGTCTTCACATATGTATGAGGCCTGAGGGAGCCCGTGCTCTCCCCATCCCCCATTCCACTGAGCCCTAGAACACAAAAGACTTTAGTCACTGTCCGTGTTCATGAGGGAGTGACAGGGAGGTACCCTGACAACCTGAAAATGAGATTACGAGTTGACACCCGAGTGACTCACCAGGCCAGAAACGCAAGAAGCTGGCATGGAGGAAACGTGCCTTCAAAGATGGCCTGTGTCCCAGTCCAGTGGGTGGCACCCATGCTGAGCAGCTTGGCCAGGGTGTCATCTCAGCAACGTGACCCAACGTGGTGACCCTGCGTGATGGCCTGTGGCTGCAGAGTTGCAGCCTGCCAGAAGTCTGAATGCCTATGAATCCTGGTGGTGGGACAGGGTGTGTGTGGCAGTGCTGAGGAGCGGGCACCAGCTGTGTGTGCTCTGGGGATGCAGGGTCTGGGAAGATCACCCCAACTGGACAAGGGAGAAGGGGATGACAGACTCCTCCACGGCTCCAGTGCAGACTCGAGATCTCGCAGGGTTTTGCCCCTGTTTCGAATTCTGGCAGGCTACAGGTGAGCTTGGCCCCAGGACAATGTTCCCCCTGATCCAGGCAGGTGCCAAGGTTCCTGGACCCTGCATTGTAAGCAATTCATGCTTCCAGATTTTTTTTTTTAAGATTTATTTGTATTTTTTTTTTATTGGAAAAGCGGATATACAGAGAGGAGAGACAGAGAGGAAGGTCTTCCGTCCGATGATTCACTCCCCAAGTGGGCGCAACGGCCATGCTATGCCGAACCAAAGCCAGGAGCCTCTTCCGGGTCTTCCAGGTGCAGGGTCCCAAAGCTTTGGGTCGTCCTTGACTGCTTTCCCAAGCCACAGGCAGGGAGCTGGAAGGGAAGCGGGGCTGCCGGGATTAGAACCGGCGCCCATATGGGATCCCGGGCGTGCAAGGCGAGGACCTTAACCACTTGCGCCACCGCGCCGGGCCCCAGATTTTTTTTTTTTTAAACATGATTTTGTTGTGAAAGAATCTAAAAAGCAATGGAGCAAACTGGGAAAGAAACTTTTCTGTGGTGGCGGCCTGCCTTGGGTGTTTTACCTCCCTGCTTCTACATGCCATTGCACAAAGCCATGTGAGTAACTATGGCAGCACAACTGACTGTATGTGTGGATACATTGTTCTTTTCTACAAATTAAAAATTAGCAAATATCTCTCTCTGTCACCAGAGCCACTCAGTTACAACCACTTTGCCCCAAAAACATATTAGGAACGTCTTTTCCTGTCTTGGTAAACATTTCCTTCCTTCCTTCCTTCCTTCCTTCCTTCCTTCCTTCCTTCCTTCCTTCCTTCCTTCTTTCCTACCTTCCTTCCTTCCTTTCTTCCTTTCTTAAGGTAGAGTGACAGAGGTAGATGTTCCATTCACTGGCTCACTCCCCTGAAATGGCTGTAAAGGCTGAAGCCAAGCCAGTCCAGAATCAGGGGCCTGGAACTCCTTACTGGCAGATCTCCTACAGGGATGACAGAGCCCAAGTCTCTGGACCGTCACACACTGCCATCATTACCAGGGAGCTGGAGCAGAAGCTGTGCAGCCGTGGCTGTGAGGTGCAAGCTCATGCTAACACTTTGAGTAGGGAAGGTTGTCCTCTGATCATCATTTTATAGGTGAAGAGGCTGAAGCACACAAAAACGTGATGCAGTCAGAAATGACAGACAGGGCTTCCGGCTGGGAGTCCCCGTTCAGTGTCCATTTCCCCTTTTGTCGATGGCTCCTCCATCTCCGTCCCTCACACATCACCTCCCTAGGCAGATGGCTCACTTCCTTCTCTGACACCTTAACATGAAAACAAAACAAGGTTATATACTTATTTGGAAAGCCAGAGAGCTGAGAACCCCAACTGCCCGTGTGCTCTACAAGGATCCCCCGACGGTCAGGCGTGAGCCAGGCTCAAGCCAGGAATCCTGACCTCTCCTTCCAGGTCTCACAAGCGAGTTGCTGGGACTCTTGGACTTGAGCCATCCTCAGCTGCCTCCTGGGGTGAGCATTCACAGGGAGCTGGATCAGAAGTGTAGATGGAACTGCAGCTCATAAAAGATCTAGGCTCCCCAGCGGCAGCTGTACCTGTCATGCCGCAATGCCTGCTTATGTCCCTCCATCACCCTTTGTCACTTCAGCAGTGCCTCTTCCTGGGGCTTCTGGGAGGAATGAGAGCAAGATGACTGATGGGAAAGCCCAGGGCAGGTCCAAAAGGACCCACAAGGGCTTTAGTTTATAGGTGTTAGCCCTGAATCAGAACCCCCTGACTTGCCAGAACCCACAAAGGTGTTCTCCAGATTCATCATGGACAGACCTCCCAGAATGTTCCTGTCCACCTCTGGACGTCGAAGGCGCCTTAGAAACTGAGAATAGTACCTGGTACACACACAGCCTTTGGTTGTTGAAATTTCCACGTTCTCCCCAGTGGCTCTGCGGGGAGACTAGCAGGTGCAGGTGGCTATCTGCTACTTTCCTTGGCAGCAGAAGCACACCTCTGAAGAGATGCCAGTGGCTTGGCAGTAGCCACTGTTGGCTTTTTAATGTCAGTGTGCTGGATGGGCTCATCCAGCCAGCAATGGGAGGAGGACTCCTCTCAACACACACTGCCCCACCCACCACGCCCAGGGCTGAGTTAGCCACTGCTGCAGGTGGATCTGGGGACCCTGAAAAAACAAGTTTGTCAGAGATGACAGGGGCAGTCCCCGAGGAGTACCGTAACAACCTGAGTTAGATGTGTTGGGCAGCAATCCAGAATCCTCTGAGGTTTTATAACAACGCAGGAAAACCCCGCAAAAGCAAGGAGTTGCCATGAATAGAAGCAGCAAGTTACTGTCCCAGGAGTAAATCGTGGGAGAAGTGATTAAGGCAAACCCTGTGAGAACCTTGTGGTGGTCAAAGATGCACACTTACACAGCTTTATTCCTGTTCTGGCTTCAACTGACGCGTTAACTGGGCTCACTCACATTAAATGTAAGAATAAAAATATGCCCCAGGAAATACGGGTCGCTGATCTCTAACAGGCAGCTGCAAACTGCCCGGTTCACCAAAGCCTAAAGACAGGTACACGCCACCACGATGGCTGTTTTTGCTATGGAAGGGAAAGTTGGTACAAGATTTGGAAATTAATTCTTTAAAGATCTATTTATTTATTTATATTGGAATGGCTGAGAGAGAGAACCTTCCAACTGTTGGTTCACTCCCCAAATGGTCACAGCAGCCTGAGCTTCCCAGTCTGAAGCCAGGAGCCAGGAGCTTCCTCTGGGTCTGTCGATATGGGTGCAGGAGCCCAAGGCTTTGGGCCAGCCTCCGCTGCTTTCCCAGGCCACAAGCAATTTTCTGACCTGGAATAATATACAATTAACAGCATTGAAGCAGTGGTTGATGTGATTGTACCAGTCCCCAAAATTAATTCAACATTGTAGATCAAATGCAAAAGTGTTTTTGTGACTTCTTTCCTTCTTTCTTTCTTTCTTTCTTCCTTCCTTCCTTTCTTTCTTTCTTTCTCCCTTCCTCCCTTTTTTTTAAGATTTATTTTTTATTTTTATTGGAAAGGCGGATATACAGAGAGGAGAGACAGAGAGGAAGGTCTTCCGTCTGATGATTCACCCCCAAGTGAGCGCAAAGGCTGATGCTATGCCTGTCCGAAGCCAGGAGCCTCTCCTGCGTGGATGCAGGGTCCCAAAGCTTTGGGACGTCCTCGACTGCTTTACCCGGGCCACAGGCAGGGAGCTGGATGGGAAGTGAGGCCGCCGGGATTAGAACCGATGCCCATATGGGATCCCGGGCTGCAAGGCAAGGACCTTAACCACTGCGCCATCGCGCCGGGCCCCTTCCTTCCTTCTTTAAGATTTATTTACTTTGGGCCGGACGCCATGGTCTAGCACCTTGAATGCCCCAGGATTCTATATGGGCTCAGGTTCTAATTCCGGCTGCCCCGCCTCACATCCAGCTCCCTGCTTGTGGCCTGGGAAAGCAGTCGAGGACGGCCCAAAGCCTTGGGATCCTGTACCTGTGTAGGAGACCTGGAGGAAGTTCCTGGCTCCTGGCTTCGGATCGGTGCAGCCATTGTGGTCACTTGGGGAGTGAACCATCGGATGGAAGATCTTCTTCTTCTCCGTCTCTCTTCCTCTCTATATATCTGACTTTGTCATAAAAATAAATAAATCTTTTTACCATTCTACTCTCCCACAGTGCTGCTGGTACCCTAGCACTCGGGCCATTTTCTCCTATTTTCCCGGGGACATTAGCAGGGAGCTAGCTAGGAAGTGGAGCTGCCAGCGTTCTAATGGGCACCCACATGGGATGCTGATGCTGCAGGCAGCAGTTTAACATACTGTACTGTCGCTGTCCCGCAGCGACAGACTTGGTGCACGGAGCCGATAATAACACGCGTGGACCCTGACTGATGGTCAAAGCCGAAGTTTATTAGGGGCATCAGACTTTATACACTGAGAGTCCCTATAGGGTAGGGGAGGAAGGATTGAGCTTATCAACAAACCCATCAACTGTTATCACACTCTAGATTGGAATTCCTTTTGTATTGTGTATTACACCAGGTGCTCTCATTTACATGCTCTTTACTAGACCCTTACAGAACTATCTCCCAACAGGTATACAAAAGGTAGCCATTTGGTTGTTATCATGCAAATAGTGTCCAATGAACTGCAATCCTGTGCTGCTGACCTTCCAGGGTCATAATGTCCTCCTACACTGTACCATGATGCATGGCTTATTTTTTTCTTTCTTACTTTCAAAAACTATGTTAATTTTGTTTTGTTTTGTTTTCATTTTATTTGAAAGACAGAAGGCATGAAGAGATCTCCTATCTGCTGGCTCACTCCTTAAATGCCCACTACAAGTAGGGCTGCCCAGATCAAAGACAGAAGCCTGGGATTTGAGTCTTCCTTGAGGATGGCAGGGACCCGTGTACTTGGGCTGACTGTGTTGTCTCCCACAGTAGCAGAAAGCTGGACTGGAGGCAGAGCCAGGATGGGAGTCCGCACACACCAGTTTGGGTTGTAGGCATCCCAAGAAGGGTTTAAGCTGCTGTGTCAAATGCCCACCGAAAGGACAGAAAGGGTTTGACCTTTGGTTAGGAACCTGTAGTTCTAGACACCCACAGCAAGGGAGCATCAGCCGCGTGAACCCAGAGGTGTGCTAAGTGTGCTTATCAAATGACTATTTACATTGGCAAATACAAGGGAAAGACGGAAATAACCTGAACAGCCAACAGTGAAGAAATATTTAAAGTTCAGAGAAGTCGTGGCATACAGGTCTGATGGAGGACTACGTAAGTCTTCAAAATGATGTGTTTTTTTTTTTTTAAGATTTATTTATTTTTTATTACAAAGTCAGTTATACAGAGAGGAAGATCTTCTGGCTGATGATTCACTCTCCATGTGACCACAACCGCCAGTGCTGCGCCGATCCAAATCCAGGAGCCAACAACTTCCTCCAGGTCTCCCACATGGGTGCAGGGTCCCAAGGCTTTGGGCTGTCCTCAACTGCTTTCCCAAGCCACAAGCTGGAAGGGAAGTGGAGCTGCCGGGATTAGAACCGGCGCCCATATGGGATCCCAGCACATTCAAGATAAGGACTTTAGCTGCTAGGCCACGGCACCGGGGCCCAAATTATGTGTTTGGTAGATGTTTCATCCTTTAGAAAATAATATGCTGAGGAAAATATAAAACTATGTGGGGATCAGAATTATATCTATCTATCCATCTTACTATTTTTATTGAAAAGACAGATCAGATTTACGGAGAGGAGTAAAGGGAAAGCTCTTCCATTCGCTGGTGGTTCACTCCCCAAAAGTCCACAATGGCTGGAACTGAGTCAACTCAAAGCGTCAGGAGGCTCATTCAGGTCTCCCACGTAAGTGCAGGATCCCAGGGCTTGGGGGCATTCTCCACTGCTTACCCAGGCTGTAAGCTGGGCGCAGCAGGATGGGAAGTGTAACACTTGAGACATGAATGGGGGCCCCATCTGGGATCCTGGTGTTTGGAGGCAGAAGATTAGCCAATTGAGCTGTGCTGCCTCCCCCCAACTTTTTTTTTTTTTTAATTTAACACAATGAAGTCTAAGACTCAAAATTTTAAAAAATATTTGTTTTAAATTCACAGTTACTGAGAGAAAGATGCAGAAGAGAAAGCAACTCTTTAAAGTTTTTTTTTTTTAATTTCAAACGTAGACTGATAGAGAAAGGGAGAGATATCTTTTTTAAGATTTATTTATTTTTGTTGGAAAGTTAGATTTTTACATAGTGAAGGTGAACAGAGAGAAAGATTTTCCGTATGCTGATTCACTCTCCAAGTGGCCACAAAGGCCAGAGCTCGTCTGCTCCAAAGCCAGGAGCCAGGAGCTTCCTTTGGGTTTCCCACGTGGATACAGGATCCCCAGGTTTGGGCCATCCTCTACTGCTTTTCCAGGCCACAAGCAAGGAGATGGATAGGAAGCGGAGCAACCGGCATACGAACCGGTGCCCATGTAGTATTCTGTGGTGTACAAGGCGACAACTTTAACCACTAGACTATCACGCTCGGCCCTGAGAAACATCTTTCATCTGCCTATTTACTTCCCCAAAACAGCTGGATATGGGCCTGGTCGAAGCCAAGAGCTTGGGACTTCATCCTAGCAGGGGCCCAAGCACATGGCCGTTTTCCGTCGTCTCCCTAGCTACCCCATTAGCAGGTTGCTATACTGGAAACTGAGCATCCAGCACTTGAACTGGCACTCTGAAAGGAAATGCTGGTGTTGTAAGTAGCTTAATTTAATGTGCCACAACACCTGCTCAAGTTGTATTCTTTCTTTCTATTTTTTTTTTAAGATTTATTTATTTTTATGACAAAGTCAGATATACAGAGAGGAGAGACAGAAAGGAAGATCTTCCGTCCCCAAGTGAGCGCAACGGCGCGAGCTGAACCAATCCAAAGCCAGGAGCCAGGAACTTCTTCCAGATCTCCCACATGGGTGCAGGGTCCCAAGGCTTTGGGCTATCCTGGACTGCTTTCCCAAGCCACAGCAGGGAGCTGGATGGGAAGTCGGGCTGCCGGGATTAGAACCTGCATCCATATAGGATCCTGGTGCATTCAAGGCAAGGACTTTAGCTGCTAGGCCACGCCGCCAGGCCCCTCAAATTGTATTCTTTAAAAAAAGTTTGTTTTGACTTGTATGAAAGGTACAATATTTTGTGAGAGAGAGCGAAGAATCTTCTATCTGCTGATTCCCTTCGGAAATGCTACAGCAACTGGGGCTAGGCCTCGCTAAAGCCAGGAACCCACAACTCTATCTGGGTCTCCCACTGGGGACCCAAGTGCTTGAGACATCACAGTGTGACTTCCAGCCATTAGCAGGAAGCTGGACCAGGAGTGGAGTCGCTGGGACTGTTGACCTGACACTCTAATATGGGTGGTGAGCACCTCAAACAGCTTCTCAACAAAGCACTGAAATACCCACCCAGAGAAGACTACTTTTTCTTGTTTGTCTCCAGTTTTATTCAGGTACCCTTGCTACACACACAAAAAAATTGCATGCTGTTAATGCATACAATTTGGTGACCTTGAGTGTTGAGTGCACTCGTATTTCAAGGTTAAGGTGATCAACATGTCCATTACCCCCAGGGGGGTCAGTCCTGAACTCCTTCATGGCTTTGTTTGTGTGGAAAGTAGGATCCAGTCGTTTCTAAACAGAAGTTCATACTTGAGACGCTTGGGCTTGGTCTCTTGCCCATCCTGCAGTCCCCGGAGAAAAGACACAGGCCGGGTCTTCAAGGGGCTTCCAATCTTTCCTTGGAGGCCGAAGGCGGTTACTGGGTTGTTGCTGCCCCTATGATGAGCTTGGAGCCCCAGGGGAGGAAAGAGGAACCGCCTCTTGGGCTCTGGGTTGAATAGGCTATCCATTGTGAAAGCGTATTATACAAAAAAGAGAATAGAGCTTTTTGTGAAGGGAGAGAAAGGGAACACAGGGTGGGAACAGGGAAGGGCAGTGCATGGATGGGCAGATCCCTGGGAGGGGCCTGGAAGCTTCAGGACCCCAGATGGGCTTCAGGAGCTCCCCTGGAGTTAGGATGTACCCTCCCCGGCCAGCCCAGGGTCCCAGTGTCAGGGCTCTGTGCTGCACTCACACCGGAGCTCAGCACACAGCTACTGTCCATTCGAACAGATGAAGAAGTGAGGGGGGAACCTCACACCACGTGCAGCCATTTGCTCTTGGCAGGCTGGAGAAGACAACCTTCTGTGAAGCTAGGCTGATGGAATAGGGCTATTCCAGTCTCCCCCCACCAAGGCAACAGGTGGGTGGGTGTGGTACTTTCCATCACAGCAGGCCGTGGCCGGAGTCTGAGAAGCTGATGACTTCAGTAATCTTGGCCAACTCAGCCGGCTAGGGCTTCCCTGCTGCTCATGTGGGCTAAGGGAATTGGGAGACATCCCAAAATGTGACCCCACCATTCCTCGCAAGCATCCATGGGAAGCCAGCAGGGCAGCCTAGCTACAGTGCTCTGCCCAGAGTAATGCTGTCTGTGGCCTCCTCTCTTTGCCCGTCTTCTTGTTTTCCAAAACATTTCATTCATTCAATCATTCATTCAAAAGGCAGAATGAGAGAGAGAGAGAGAGCTCTTCTCTCTGCTGCCTTATTCCCCAAAGGCCCACAGCAGCTGGGGCTGGGCCAGACCCAAGTCAGGAGCCAGGAACTCCTTCTGGGTCTCCCTTGTGACTGAAGGGATCCAAGAAGCTTTGCCTTCATGCTCTGTCTTCCAGGCACGTTGACAAGAAGCTGGCTGGGGAGTGGAGGCAGAATTCAATCCCAGGTCCTTTTATATGGGTTGTGGGCATCCCCAGTGGGTGCCCGGTAAATACTCTCTCCTCAGGCAGATCAGAATGTACTAGACACCCACAGTTGCCGTGTGTCCCAGACCGCCAAGTATGACAGATGTCAGAGTCCAGCTGGCTTCTAGGAGAGCAGAAAAGGGGACCCAGCTTGCTTGCGTGGAAAGCCTTCCTGTGGGAGGCGGTGATTCAGCTGGGAGGAGCAGAGGACAGCTTCCTGCTTGGAGAATTCCAAGCCCCAGGTAGCCTAGAGCCCCATTAGGGAAGGACTGAAAAAGCCCACTTGCCCTTGGTACCCCTTGCCACGGATTCAGTTCCTCTTTGGATGTTACTTCCTGTTCCGATTTTGCTCTCTCCCCAAGTTTCTCTAGAGATCTTGACGTTGGTAACCCAGAGTTTTCCAGAAGCTGCAAAATAATTTTCAATACAGGTCATGCTTTCCATCACAAGGAAAATCCCAATAATTTGGAAAACACAGATGTCATATAGACCACATTCCCAGCTCACAAGATGCTAAAACTAGACATTAGCACTATGAATCAGCTACTTAAAATTCCCCCAAAGAGCTTTGGGATGAAGGAGGGACTAGAGAAGTAAAGCGTGTCTGGAAAGGCAGATACACAGATAGGAAGAGACAGAGAGGAAGATGTTCTGTCCGTTGCCTCACTCACCAAGTGGCTGCAACAGCTGGAGCTGAGCCAACCCAAAGCCAGGAGCCCAGAGCCTCTTCCTCGTCTCCCACGTGGGCGCAGGGTCCCAAGGCTTTGGGCCATCCTTGATTGCTTTCCCAGTCCGCAAGCAGGGAGCTAGATGGGAAGCAGGGCTGCTGGGATTAGAACCGACACTCATAGGATCTCTGTGTTCAAGGTGAGAACCGCGCTGGGCCCGAAAAGAGTTTTATTACTAAGTTCTGAGAAAACAAAACATAACAGCAGAACAGAATAGTCCTGCCCCAAATCATTTAAAAATATTTTTTAAAATCCCAAATAAAGGGCCTAGCATGATAACCTAGTGCCTGAATCATTATCTTGCATGCCTGGGGCCCATAGGGTGCTGGTTCATATCTTAATTGCTCCACTTTCCACCCAGCTCCTTGCTTGTGGCCTGGGAAAGCAGTCAAGGACAGCCCAAAACCTTGGGACCCTGCACCCGCATGGGAGATATGGAGGGAAGTTCCTGGCTTCGGATTGGCTCAGTTCTGGCATTTGGGGGCATCTGGGGGGCGGGTCGGTGAACCAGCTGATGGAAAATGTTTCTGTCTCTCTAAATCTGAAAATCTGACTTTCCAATAAAAATAAGTAAATCTTTAAAAAAAAAAAGACAAGGAAGAAGGAAATAAGGGAAAAGAATAAATTAGAATAAATTAAGGGGGAAAAAACAGTAGAATATACACATATGTCTTAATGTGGTTCTTTTTGTAACAAGTCCAAATAATACCACGCATGCCTGTGAGGAAGAACCTGCCAGAAGCAAACACAGCTTCAGGTAGAAGGGGGAAATGACAATGGAAATAGAGAGGTGTTGCCAACATAAAAGAATATTGGGTGAAATTGCTGACAAATTTGAAAGCCTCTCTGAAATAGGTAATTTTCTGGAAAAGATAATAAGGAAGTTTTTACATTTGATAGAATTGGAAGTGAAACATCTATACCGACTCCTTCAGGTTCTGCTTCAATGCTTCAGGGCAGGTGTGCGGGAAATGAAATGAAAAGAGAAGTTTAAAATATTTGAGGGGCAGCACTGTGACGTGGTAGGTTAAGCTTCCACCTGCGGTGCAAGCATTCCACAGGAGTGGTGGTTCTAGTCCTGGCTGGTGTATCTGGGAAGGCAACAGGGGATAGTCCCAGTTCTCATCGCCCTGCACCCAGGAAAGTCTCCTGATTGCTGCCTTTGGACTGATCCATCTCTGGCTGTTACTGCCATCTGGGGAGTGAACCCACAGAAGAAAGGTCTCTCTCTGCTAGTCTGCCTTTATAATAAATCTTATAAATTTAATTAATTTATTTGTTTGTAAAGATTTTTCTATTTTTATGGGAAAGATAGATGTAGAGAGAGGAGGAGAGACAGAAAGATCTTCCATCCGACAGAAAGATCTCCCCAGGTGACCACAATGGCTGAAGCTGGACCAATCAGAAGCCAGGAGCCCAGAGCTTCTTCCGGGTCTCCCATGCAGGTGCAGGGTCCAAAGGCCATCCTCGGCTGCTTTCCCAGGCCACAAACAGGGAGCTGGATGGGAAGCGGGACTGCCAGGATTAGAACCAGTGTCCATATATGGGATCCCTGCATGCTTAAGGTGAGGAGTTTAACTGCTAGGCCACTTTACCGGGACCTATTTATTTATTTTGACTATGTTTACACAGTTGATGAAGGAGGGAAGGGTTGAGGATTATGGGAAAGTGGGTGAGACCACTGTTCCCAGATTTTCTTTTTCTGCTTCCTATAGCTGCAGGATGGGGAGACTAAAAGGAAGCAGCCACATCCAGCCGCCCTACCGCCTCAGTACCCAGGCTTGGGGAAACGGCCACCCGATGTCATCCCAGGGACCCCAATGTGGGGCATGCTCAGAGGGCTCTGCTCAAGTGGTTCCAGTATTGTGAAATGCTGTCAATCTCGCCAATCCAAGGACGAGGAAATCCCTGCAAAATCCATTGGCTGTCATAGTCTACCTTAGAGTTTCCATTTGCCCAGATATTTGCTGTCAACACTTGACTGGGTAGTTGACCAATTTGTTCTGCTCTCCTTCCTCTGCTATGGCACCAGATGTCCTCTGCAGGCTGCAGTGGTCTGCCATATCCTCCATGTACATCTAGGCATGCCATCCACTGCTCCATCTTAATTGCTGAAGAGGCCCAGTTCTGAGTCATGCGTGCCACAGTCAGACCACAGAACCTGCAACTCTCCCCATGGTTGAAGTTCTGAGCCCAAGAGATCAGCTGGAGGGATCCTCAAAGAAACCTCATCTGAGGTGATCCCGGACCTGACTCGTTTTGCTTGTCAGTATGGGGTCTGGCTCAGTTCGTCATCCATATCAACCTATACACACATTGCTAGTTGCACTTGCTGGATCAGTTCTGTCTCTAGCCCTGTCTCTTACATAAACCAGTGGATGCTATGGCCCAGCCCAACCCAGGGCAGCACACACTCAGCCCTCAGGGACACCAGCGGGAGCTGCAGCCTAGTTGGAGCAACCCTCAATAACCCACACCAGGCTGGCCACCAGCCCTGTCTAGCCAGGCCCGTCTCTGTATCTGTTATCTGTCATACTGCCTTTATAATAAATCTTTAAAAAGAAAAGGAAAAAAAAACAGTTCATCGGAAATGTGTATTATGGAAAAACTATGTGTGGGTTTCAAAATGTTTTGAACCTAAATCGGCTTATCTTTTAATATAATTTTAGAGTCTTGTGCCTCCCAGCCACCTTGACCCCTTTTCTGAGATGGGGTTGTGCTGAACTCGCTTCCTTGTTCCTCTTCTCCCCTCACTAGCTTCCTGTAAAGAAAGAACCTTAAAACTTTGTTGTGAAATTATTGTATTGTGTAAATGAAATGTTGTATCCTGAGATAATAGTTAAGAAAACTGTTTTGCTCTCAGCTGTGTCCCTCCCTGCTACACAACAGTGGATCTGGCACATGGCTGGCCTTTAAAGTAAGTGTGAATTTAATGAATAAATAAATCAAGGGAGCATATAAGAAACCTATTTTAGCTTCCTAAAGCTCAGGATTGACGCCAGGGTTACCTATTTAATTTCAAGATTTGTTTATTTTTATTGGAAAGGCAGATATACAGAGAGGAGGAGAGACAGAGAGGAAGATCTGCCATCTGTTGATTTACTTCCCAAGTGGCCACAACGGCCAGAGCTGAGCTGATCCAAATCCAGGAGCCAGGAACTTCCTCCAAGTCTCCTATGCGGGTGCAGGGTCCCAAGGCTTTGGGCCGTCCTTGACTGCTTTCCCAGGCCACAAACAGGGAGCTGGATGGGAAGTGGAGCAGCTTGGACTTGAATTGGTGTCCCTTTGGATATACCAGTTGCTAAGTAACCCTCTTTTACATATGTTAACCCAGAATATAACAAGTCATGATTAAAGCTGTGCTCACCTGCTAAACCCTCCTGATAGTCCACTTCTGATCCTAGCTGTCCATCACCAACTCCAAAACAATCAGCAGTCAGGAGCCTGCAGACTTTCGGCATGAAGACTGCCTGTGGCTCTGTTAGGGACTTCCCTAACCTGTGTGCATCCCCAGAAAGGCCTGATGTGACCTAGCTGTCACCCTCCTGGGGTAGTAGGAGAGACAGTACTGCTGTTCTCAGTGTGTTGTGTGCAAAACACCCAACAGTGCTTGTGCAGAACACCAAGCCACTGGGTGCAAACCACAGTTGTAAGGTGCCCGGGGGTTGAGCCAGGACTTCAGGATTGTACAGACAGAAGTGCCCTTCTGGGCCCTGCATGATGACTCAGTGGCTAAATCCTCACCTTGCATGTACCGGTATCCCATATAGGTACTGGTGCATGTTCAACTGCTCCACTTCCCATCTAGCTCCCTGAGAAAGCAGCAAAGGATGGCTGAAGGTCTTGGGATCCTGCATCCATGTGGCAGACCTGGAAGAAGCTTCTGGTTGCTGGCTTCAGATCAGCTCAGCTCAGCTCAAGCTGTTGTGGCCATTTGGGGACTGAACAAGAGGATGGAAGATCTTTGCCTATTCAAGCCCGTGAACTCGCTCATCTTCCTCTGGTCAGGGCAACAGGTGGGGAAACTCTTTGCATCACATGTCTTGCTTATAGACTTTGGACTGTTCGTCAGCCCCTTTTCAATTTCTATTTGTATGTGAGCTGAAGAGCCCGGGCTCTGGGACTGCTGTTGTGGTGTAGCAGGTTAAATTGCTGCCTGCAATACTGGCATTCCATTTGAGTGATGATTCCAGTCTGGGCTGCACCATTTCCAATCCAGCTCCGTGTTCATGCACCTGGGAAAGCTGGGGGAGCTGAGCCCAGTCCTCAAGTGGCCATAACAGCTGGAGCTGAGCCAATCTGAAGCCAGGAGCCAGAAGCTCTTCTGTGTCTCCCACGTGAGTGCAGGGTCCCAAGGCTTTGGGCCGTCCTCGACTGCTTTCCCAGGCCACAAGCTGGGAGCTGCATGGGAAGCAGGGCCTGCCGGGATTAGAACCGGTATCTATATGGGATGTCAGTGTATTCAAGGTGAGGACTTTAACCACTAGGCTATCACGCTGGGCTCAGTTTTTTGTTTTGAAGACCTGTTTATTTCCTCCTGCTCCACACTCCAAGTAGCCACAGCACCCAGAGCTAGGCAAGACAAGCATCAGGGACTTGATCCCGCTTTCCCGTATGCGTGGCTGGGGTCCCGACTTGGACCGTCCTCTGCGGCCTTCTCTGGAACGTTAACAGGGAGCTGCATGGGAAGCTGAGCAGCTGGACTCAGACCTGCGCTCCCTTGTGAATGCTGGCACTGTAGATGGTACTGCAAATGGCTTAACTCACTGTGCCACAGTGCCGGCTTCGGGCTGTTTCAGTAGACTAAAGCAGGTAGTTTAAAGTGATTCACTGATACAGCTGACAATTTAATAGCTAATGAAGATGGCTTGACAGGAGAAGAGAGTGTTATTTTAAATTGTTTTGGGCTTATCACCTGACATTCTAAGAAAAGAATTATAGTCACCCCTCACATGCTATAACAAAAATTTATCTGAACTAAATAATCCTATTTTTTAATTTTTGTTTGAGAGGCAGATTTACAGAGAGAAGGACACACACACACACACACACACACACACACACACACACACACACACACACACACACAGAAAGAGATCTTCCATCTACTGGTTCATTCCCCAAATAGCTGCAATAGCTGGAGCTGGTTGTTCTGAAACCGAGAGCCAGCAGCTTCTTCCAGGTCTCCCATGTCAGTGCAGGATCCCAGGGCCTTGAGCTGCCATCCTCTGCGGCTTCCCCAAGCCGTAAGCAGGGAGCTGGATCAGAAGTGGAGCAGCCAGACCCAAACTGGCACCCATATGGGACACTGGTGCTGCAGGGTGAGGCTTAGTTTACTATGCAATGATGCCAGCCCTATAATAGGCACTTTCAAATACCAGAAGAAGTGTTCTCAAACTTCAGGGACACATATACTAAAATTGGAATAATACAGAGATTAGCACGGCCCCTGCTCAAGGATGACACGCAAATGCCGAAAGAAGTTATTTTGTTTCTTAAGATTTATTTATTTGAAAGAAACAGAGAGAGAGAAAGAGTGAGCTTCCTCCCTAAATGCCACAATGGCTGCTGGCCTTATTTGAAGCCAGGAGCTTCTTTCTGGTCTCCATATGAGTGCAGGGGCCCAAGCACTTGGGTATCATTCACTGTTTTCCCAGGTGCTTTAGCAGGCAGGTAGATCAGATGTGGAGCAACCAAGACACAAACCAGTGCCCACAAGCATACTGCACTATGCCCCAGCTGCTCCTGAAGAATGGACGTTCTAAGCTTAGAATCAATGGAGACAAACTGGAATTGCAGGTTTCAGCCCAGGCTGCTCCATTTCCTATCCAGCTCTGATCCAATTGCTAATGTACCTGGGAAAGCAGCAGAGGATGGCCAGAGGCCCTGGGCCTACATCCCCCTGGCAGTTCCTGAATCCTGGCCACGTCAGGGTCCAGAGCTGGCTGCTGCAGCTATCTGGGGAGTGAATCAGCAGATGAAAGACATCTATCTCTTTCTTTTCATCTCTGTAACTCTGTTCTTTAAATACAGAAATGAATCTTTGGGTCCAGCGGCATGGCCTAGCAGCTAAAGTCCTCGCCTTGGACGTGCCGGGATCCCATGCCGGCGCCAGTTCTAATCCTGGTGGCTCCCATCCAGCTCCCTGCTTGTGGCCTGGGAAAGCAGTCGAGGATGGACCAAAGCCTTGGGACCCTGCACTCACGTGGGAGACCCAGAAGTTCCTGGCTGTTGACACCAGATTGGCACAGCACCGGCTGTTGCACTCACTTGGGGAGTGAATCATCGGACGGAAGATCTTCCTCTCTGTCTCTCCTCCTCTGTGTATATCTGACTTTCCAATAAAAATAAAATAAATCTTAAAAAAATACATAAATGAATCTTTAAAAAAATAATGGATGAAATTAAAGGAAAAGAAAAATGTTCTTGGTTCCTTAAACAAGTCAAACTTTACTATGCTAAGCAAGCAAAAATTGTCCCTTAGGTATGATATTAAATAAAAAGAGTAAGTAAAAGTAAAACTATATATTTTTTGCGTGACCATATTACATGTGTAAAGGTCCACCAAGTAGTTCGGGGCTGTGCATGAATTGACAAATTTGTGCAGGACGTTTATTGACAGTTTGAAGTACATGAATTTTAATAACAATAATTATTCATGTAGCACTTGGGTAGTATATTCTCTTTTGAAAAATCTTAAAAGGGGGCCCTGTACAGTGGCTCACTGGTTAAATCGCTGGCATCTGGCTCCCCAACTGGCCCTACTTTGGCTGATGGTCCTGCACGACGCCCTCCTTGGCTGGCTGTGTGGACAGCCACAGCTTGGTGCTTGGTCTCCCCCCACGCACAGGTGTTCCTATCAGGAAACCCCAAGGAATCGTGGGGGAAAAGGCCAGTGCTGCTAACATGTGAATGTGAGCGTGTGCAGCGAAGTGGAAACCCTGGGCGACAGGGCCCTGCGGTGCTGTGTAGACCCGCAGCTTCTGTTTATGCAGGGCTCACCCAGGGCAGACCAGACACCTGTGCCTCTTCTCCTCCACTGTTGGTGCCCAAGCCTGCTGACTTCCCCACAAATGGGCGGCCATCGTGGTAGCCCTCTCCTGGGCAAGCCTTTCGGCTCTTCTCTGTGTCCACTCCAAACACATCTGAGGGCCTTCTGATGGCTACAGGGTCTGGAAACACAAGAGGAAAACCAGCTGAGCAGCTCCTGGGGCCTGATCGTGTCCTGGGGCTGCGGTGGCCTGCATGCTGGTGACCCTCCACAACTCATCTTTGTCATGTCTGTGAGGTGAGTGTGCAGTGTGGCCGGCACGGATGTACTCATCACAGCCGTGGTCCTTGCTGCATAGACTGCCACAATCCCGGAAGGTTACACATGGGCGCTTCCAGAAGTTCACGGAAAGATGGAAATAAAGACAAATTGATTTTGGTGCAAAAAAAATAAAAGAGAGAGAAGAAAAAGAAAAAAAAAAAAGGAAGAAAGAAGAAATCCATGTCTAGATTTTAATTTTTCCGAACTATAGGTTTCCCATGATTTCTTTGAAGACCCCTTCTTGCCTAGACATTCTTTTTTTTTTTTTGCACCCAAACCAGTGTATCATTGGACTCCACTTTTGGAAGTGCCCTTGTCTGCCCAGGGAGGCTGAGGCCGCTGTTGTTTGTGTCATGTTGTTGTAGGATTTTTGACCCCGAATACGGCAGCGACCTCAATTTTTGTCCCACAGGAAAGAATTTTCATGCGGACACAGTTTAGTTTTAAAGCAAGATTTATTAGAAAAGCTGAGGAGACTCCCGTCCTAGTGATGGGAAGGGGCTTTGAGATTCAAAGGACGCTTATCCCCTGCCACAGCAGCAGGAGGAAAAGTAAAAAGACCAAAAAGACCCGTATTAATGGTGGGGAAATCACCTTTTAAAGGTTTCCCTCAAAGATGTTTCTCCATAAACAAAGAAAATTCCTGGTTTCTATGCTACCTGGTCCTGGGACAAAAGGCCAGAAAGGTGTCACTGGCCAACTTCCTTGGTCCCTTTCTAATGATAACGAGGCCAGTCTGAAGCCCTCCCCCTTGGCACTGGCCGGAGACAGAATGGGGCTGAGGCTTCAGGTGGGGAATTGATATGTTAATGTCACCCTTGTCTATTGGGGGAAACGTGTTCCTCTCACTGGTCTTGGGAGAGACGTGCTCTGGTGAATCCAAGACATGGTGGGAGAAAATATCCTTTTATATTTGAGAAAAAAAAAAAATGAGTTGCAGACCCAGAATTCCCTAACTGCCTACTACCCAGTCTAACTCCTCTCTCAATATCCTCTCACAATGCTGGCACACTGATGCCATCCTCTCGTGATGCATTCCTCGCGATGCCACCCCTGGCATCGGTAGGACTAGGGTACCTCATCTCATAGGGATTGCTGCCAGGAATGGAAGCACACCTGTCCTGGAGTTGGGAGATTATCCTAGCCACCAGGTGCTGCAGAAGCAGTTAAGAAACACCAGCAGCGGAGTTAGTTACGAAACTCAGCCAGGCCCTCATAACATGCAAGGGCTGACCAGCTGCTCAGGCCGCTTGCCAAGTCACCCTGATGGTCTGCTCTTAACCTTGCAGCTCCTAAACGCACCCGAGCCTCCAGTTCGGACCTTTGCTAGGATGTCCCAACTCCTGGGGGCCTCTGCCTTCCGCCTGAAGCCCTCCCTAAGATCCTAATGAGATGGAGTCCTTTGGGAGCCTCGGTTGTTGCGCTGGGCACACCAGCAGCTACTTAACTGTTCCCAAGACTGCTTCCAGCCCTCTGTGTCTTGGCCTGAGCCACATGGATGGTGAGGCCAGGAGTCTCGGCCCCACAGAGCCTCTGAGCTCCACCCGTGTTTGACCGAACTGAGGGTTCTGAGAAATATTTTGGAGAAATACTGCTGGAGGCTGGCCTTGTGGCACAACTCATGATTATTATTTAAAACAGTCTTATTCTATGATATTGTGATATTATTATGCACAGCTAATTCCCGCAACCTGGTTCTTTAGTGTGAGCCTAAAACAGCAGATGCAAGGAGGTATCTTAGGAGGTTTATTCCAGTGGGGCAGGAAAGGGGAGTGGGGGTGGGGTGGGGTGGAGATCAGCAGGAAAAAGGGAAGGGGAAGGGAGACCAGAAGGAGAAGAGAGACACAGAGCCTCACCTGGAGGCCTTTTTGTCTGCCAGGTGTGGGGGGGTGGATTGGGAGGGATTGAGGGCAGGCCCCAGGGGATTGGTGTCTGCAGGTGAATGCCTAGGGATGATTGGTGAGTGGGCAGGGTTGGGGAAGGAGCTGGAAGATTGGGGGTGGGATTATCAGTGGAATGCCAGGTTACATCTGATTGGTGGATGGCTAGACCGGCGCAAATTTCGTGAGCTGTGAGGAAGAGGAAATGGCGTAGGGTCCAGGGCGGGATATTCGAATAACTCCTTACAATGATGCCACTGCTTGGGTTACCAGAGTCCCACATTGGACCCTGGCTGCCCTACTTCCCAGTTCAGCTCCTTGCTACTGCATCCTAGGAAAGCAGTGGAGGATGGCTCAAGTGCTTGGGCGCCCACCACCTATGTGGGAAGCCCAGGTAAAGCTCCAGGCTCCTGGTTTTGTCTTTGACTAGCCCTGGCAATTGCAACCATCTGGGAAAGACTAAGAAACAAACCAACCAACATTTTACTGCTGAAGGCACTGAGCCACCCTGGCAGACTTGGAGCAGAAGCAAATGATGCACTCATATCAGAGATGCTGTGGCCCTGCCTGGGACAGGGGGATGGAGGCAGGTCTCCCACAGTCTACCTGCTCCTGGGGACTGGAAATCGTGCAAATGTGTGTGGGAGAGCGAGGTTGGGTCTCCAGGCTGCTGTTTTCATCCATATGTCTGGGCTGGAAGAAGTGATTCCAAATGTTGGAGACAGGTAGATTTGAATGCGTGTCAAGGGGGCAATCAACAAGCTCGCTGGACTTCCTGTGCATCTGCCACAGGGTGCACAGGAGAGGGTCTCCTGGGAGCATCTGCAGGAGGAGCCAGGCAGACGGGGACCTGGGAAGGGGACTCAGTGCATGCGTGAATGGCCTGGTAGCTGCTCAGAGACCCTGGGGCTCCTCACCCGTATTCCGGCCTGGGCCCCATGTACCGGTTGGTTCCGGTAGACGTGCGAGCCTCAGAAGTTAAAACATAAAGATGAGGTTTCAGACTCAGTGTTTCTTCGGTATCATTGGCGACCGAGAGTTAGCTTTCCACCTTCCCTTGCTCCCACTGTGACTTATGGGGATCGTGTTCCTGCAGGCCTGAGAACCGTGTGATGAAGACTGGTCCGCTGCCTCTCCTCACACAGACCAAAAATGGGCTCCAAGGGCTAAACTGATTTACAAATGAACTCATGGGACATAGCAGGTATGTGTGTTATTTCTGTGTGATCCCCAAGTTGTGCGTCTGTAGCAAAGTTGTTGCCTCCAGTGGAATCTCATTTTCTAAAAGATTTATTTATTTTTATTGGAAAGGTAGATCAAATTTATGGAGAGAAGGGGAGACAGAGAAAGCTCTTCCATCTGCAGGCTCATTCCCCAAATTGCTGAAACAGCCACAGCTGAGCTGATCTGAAACCAGGAGCCAGGAGCTTCTCCCAGATCTCCCATGTGGCTAGAAGGTCACATTCTCTGGTGCTTTCCCAGATCACAAGCAGGGAGCTGGACAGGAAGTGGAGCAACCAGGACCCAAACTGGTGCCCATATGGGAAGCCAGCACTTTTAAGATGAGGATTTAACCATTGAATCATTGTGCTGGACCCATCTAGTGAAATCTGTCCCCTTCCTACTTTCCTCTCTCACAGCCCCATGCTCTCTCTCTCTAACATGTTTAGCCTGCACTCTTCCATTCATCCTGTTTCTTGTAGTACATCCCAGTGTTGGCTATAAAGAACTACTGTTTCTAACTCCAACTCCACTCTTTGGGTGGGGTTGATCCCAAGGGTGTTGTGGATCCAGGCCCGGCCAGTCAAGTCATCACAGGAGTCTGGACTGAGCCCATCCAGGCCAGTGAGAGTCTGTGGGGTTCCCTGCATGGTTTCAATTCTTAGATCCCTACTCTCCCCTGTGCCTGAGAGCTGGAACTGTCATCTTGCACCAGCAAGAAAAGGGACTGCGGAGATCTGGAGTTAGCCTTTGGCCCCCTGACCAGCTGGACTGAAGGCACCCTGGCATCGTGCTCCATCAGCTTCTGCCTTAATTGGCTGGGTTGGGTTTGTTGTCTCTCACAGCTGACCGAGGCTGCACCTGTTCTCTCCCTAGCTCTGGCATCCAGCATGGAGTCTGTATTGTGACCACCTTACAGACCCTCCACTGTCACCGTCACTGCGTTCTGAACCGCTCATGTTCTCCCTCCTCCCTGCAGGAGGAGTGCTGCACGCTCATCTTGCTGGGAGAAAAGGAATTGTTTCTAAACAGTGTGAGCTCCAGTCTTCTCTGAAACTCCAAATAGACACGGCCCATATGTTCCCGGGCTCCAGCACCCGTTCTAGCTGTCATCTGGCATCCAGCCCAAGACCGGGGCAGTCCTTCCGCAGAGACGGGAACTGGCCCGAGGCCACGTCAGACTGGCTGGCAAATCTAGGGGACTCAACTGTCCTGGGGGCCACACTGGCTAGAGCTACCACCCTTGGCCCATCTCCAGGGGCAGACAGCTTTCACATCCTGTTTGGGAGGACAGGAAACCTGGCAAGTTAGTTGGGGGATGGATGGGGGTGGGGCATGGGTAGGGGTAGAGATGGCAGGGTAAAGGCAAGCGTTCCAGGATCAGCTGACCCTGGGTGCAAATCTTCATCTCACCCTCCTGGGCTATTTTTTTCATCTGTAAAATGGGATAAATTTTTTGTAGGACCCAAGGTGACATACCGGAGCAAGGCCTAGGACACTCAACTTCCAGGAAAAGCAGAGCTACGGGCAACACTCATTACTGCTAATGTGCCTTGTGAGCTGGAAGGTTCCGGAACAGAGAGGGCCAAGCTAGGCATAGTTTGGCAACCCTTCCATGGGAGCTGGCTATGCCTGCAGGTGGACAGAGGTCAAGTGTCATTCCACGCATGGGAACTCGGACAAACTGAGCAGCCACTGGGGGCCTTCACTGCCTCTTCTGCAGGAAGGGCTCTCAGCAACACTGCCGGAGTGTGGGTAAGCCTGCCCATTAAGCATGCTCAGGGGTCAGCTCTTACCCCATCGCTCGGAGCAGATGAGGAATGCAGTTGGCAGTGAGCTTAGAAGAGGAAGAGGAAGGAAAAAGAGGAAGAATAAAGAGAAAACAGCATGCACCCTCCTCCTTGGAGATATAGGGTGACACTCTTTTTCTCACAGGCTACTTGCTGGCCCCTGGGGACTTTGGAGAGACCACAGCCTGGCCTGGTGCTGCTGTCTCGGGTGCCAAGGTTGTCAGCCCCTCTGGGCCACCTTTTGGTTCTGGCTGAGCTGCCCCCTTACCCATATGCCGTTGAGTTGCTGGCAGCACCTGTCCCCTGCACAGCCTGGGCATGGGAGAGGGATGCGATCAAACATGGAACCCCTCCCTGGAGCCCCCTTCCGGCCCCAGATGGTTTTGCTCTTCCCCACTGCCCACACATGCTCCCTGCCCTGAGAGGGTGTTGACAGCCCTGGGAAAGCAACAAGGCAGATTTTGGACAATCCCAGAGATGCGCTGAAGTGACACAGGAGGGACAGATGCCATGACTCAACAAGCTAATGCTCCACCTGCATCCTATATGGGCATCAATTCGTGTCCTAGATGTTCCACTTCCCATCCAGCTCCCTGTTTATGGCCTGGGAAAACAGTAGAGGCTAGCCCGGAGCCTTGGGATCCTGCACTCACATGGGAGACCCGGGAAGAAGCTCATGGCTCCTGGCTTTGGATCAGTTCAGCTCAGGCTGTCATGGGGATCTAAGGAGGAAGATGCTGAATGTTCCTGGCACAGTGCCTGCCTGCCACTTCTCTGGGCTCTCTGTCATCCAAAGCGGGGAAAGGAGGCACAATCCCAGGGAACCCAGATCCCAGCCTGGATGAATTCAGAAACACATCTGATCCTCCAGCAGGTGTCTGATTTCCAAACACACTTGGCTTCCTGAGTTTCATACTTTTGCCGTGTCGGGACTGGCAGAGTGGGGATGCTCATGGTGAGCAGGGACATAGGCAGCCAAGGCCCCTGGGCCCAACCAAGCTGCCTCAGGGCTTGAAGGTCCCAGCTGGTGGGGGTTCCAGGGATTTGCTGCTCGGACTAATCTGAAACCTGCACAGCTCCATGCTGCTGTCCTCGCAGGAGGCTGGGGCTGCACTGTGACCCATCCTGTAACCATCCACCTTGTTTGCCTCATCAAGGTCCGCGGTCAGCTCCTGGATCTGATTCCTAGAATTTTTCATTCTTTCTGAGTAGCTTCTAATATCATCCACCCCACTCCAGGTGGGGTGAGCTGGAGATTCCGAGTCTCAGAAACTCAGACTAAAATCCAGGAGAAGCCTGGCCTCCAGGATGGGAGGGGTTAATGAATATCACTGAGTCATCCTTCCAGCCTACTGAAAAATGCAGGCTGCCTGGGCCTGGAGCCCAGCCTCCGCTTTCGGGGGTAGACGAGGAGCGTCCAGCAGATGGCGCTCACAGGGGCAGCAGGTGTTTGCAGTGTGGTTGGACCACGACAGCGCAGGACCAGGAGATGCTGGATGGATGGGGGATGGAGAACCAGGCGCCGGCTGCAGGTGTGCGCTGCTTGCTCTTCACTCAGCACTGCCAGGTCTCCAGCCCCAGCCTGAAGGCAGGGCACCGGGGCTCAGTGCGACTTTCCCATGAACCCCCTCAGGCTGCTGCTACAAGATCTACTACTGTTCCACTTCTCCTTCCAGGACAGCTGCCCTGCAAGGGGTGTCGTGCTGCTTTGTCCCCTCCAGAGCAGGTAGCACCATGGCCTGGGCCAGACGTATCTCCCGTTTCTGACTGCCCCAGATAGCCGCCTTTTCGCTTCTGTCACTAATAGTGCACAGCTCAGGGTGTGCCTGTCGCGAGCTAACTGGACAGGTGCGCCCGGACTGGTAGGATTACAAGCCTGCTGTACCGACTCCTCCTTTAGAATCCGCCCCTCCTCTTCCCCCAGCTGAACTGTTCTTTTACCCCTTGCTCAGAATTCCTCCTCTTCTTCCTCCTCTTCCTCCAGGGAACCGCCTGGGATCGCAATGGATCTCAGCTCCCAAACGTGGAGCACCTCGGAATTCTCTGAGGATTTTTTATGTCTTTCTTTTGTCTTTTACACACACATTGTCTCCCCTCACCCCATGAACAAATCTGTGGTAAAAAATACTTAGCATAATTTACCATCATTTAACTAACTAATTAAAAACATTTATTTTTCTATTGGAGAGAAGGAGAGACAGAAAAAAAGAGATCTTCCACCTGCTGGTTCACTCCCCAAATGGCCATGACAGCCTGAGCTGAACTGATCCAAAGCCAGGAGCCATGAGCTTCTTCCCGGGTCTCCCATGTAAGTGCAGGATCCCAAGGCTCCGGGCTAGCCTCTACTGTTTTCCCAGGCCATAAACAGGGAGCTGGATGGGAAGAGGAGTTGCTGGAATACGAACCAGCTCCCATATGGGATGCAGGTGTTAATAGCCTGTTGAGCCATTGCACCAGCCCCAAAGTTAACCATCCTAATGATTATTTTAAAAATATGTGTTTATTGATTAGAAAGAGTGACAGAGAGAGACAGAAAGATTGACACACAGAAAGGGAAATTTCGTTGCTGGCTCTCTAAATGCATTGAGTGCTGGCCCAGACCGAAGGCAGCAGCCTGGAGCAGACCCAAGGGTATTACTAAAGCCGGTGTTATAAAGCTTTTCCCTATTTTCTTCTTATTAATATATTTATTTGAAATGGAGCATGGCAGGGAGAGAGAAGGAGAGATAGATTTCTCCTCGCTGATTTAGTCCCTAGATGGCTGCAAGGCCTGAGTGTGGGTCAGACCAAGACCATGAGCCAGGAACTCCATCTGGGCACCCCACCTAGATGATAGGGTGTCCCAGAGAGTGCCGTAACCACTGCGCCACAGTGCTGGCCCTGGTCGTGTGAGTTTCATCTGTTATTGTGATATGTCACACTGATAGATTTTTGTATGTTGAACCATCCTTGCATTCCAGGAATAAATTCTGCTTCGTCATGGTGCATGATAGGCTTACTTGCAAATGAGTTCAGCATGTAGTATTTTGTTAAAGATGTTCATACCAACATTCATCATTGAATAATTGGTTTTGGATGAACTGGAATTGAATGAATTGGGTATCGGACACTAGGATTTTAAAAAAGATTTATTTATTTATTTTTGAAAGATTTACTTGTTTTGGAGAGAATAAAGATGGTGGAATAGGGTAAGGACACGTTTAAACAGATGGAGAAACATTATCCGGTGTGAAACAGAGAGGACACATTCCAGGAAATAGAAGCGGACAGAACAACAGCAGAGGGGTACCTGGAGACTGACAGACACAGGAAAACAGTGGACACAACAGTGTGGTGTTGCAGTGACCCAAATCCCAGGAGCATTCCGCGAGTGGTGATTGGAACTGCACCAGACCCAGAAAGAAGGTGGGAAGGGAGGTGAACCCAGACAGAGAACTCCTGCTGGACTGTTCGATTTGACCAGGAGCAGAGACAGATCAGCAGGTTCTAGACTGCCATTGCGGGAATAGAGTGGGTTTCACAGCCCAGTCTGCCCTTCAGTGCCAAATTAGGTGCCATTTTGTTTAAGGAGGCAAAGGCTATGGGGCATGACTGAGCATGCACTGAGCTGGGAGTGAACTCATTTCTGCCTCAGTGAACAACAACAGCGTGGCATCCTAGAGATTCCACCCAAAGATAGGTCCAGGTAGCCCCCAGACCTGACGGCAAGCAGATTAAGAACTCTAGTAGTGGCACATCAGGTGTATTTTGAACTGTTTGGCAAAAGCTTTAAGACTGCAGGTACAACAGTGATCTGCACATGCTCTGAGATGGGAACAAACTCACTGAGCTCAATGCATTGCACTGGTCCCACAGGAAAATAACACTGATTTTGGCATCACACAGGTCAAAATAGGTCTGTTGGCCATTAGGTCTGTGTGGCCCTCAGACCTAATGGCCAACAGGTTCAGGCAAGACCAGCACCACCAACAACCTAGCTTTAGAACTCCTGGTGTCTCCCGAATCCTGGGACCTGCTCCAACTGAAAGTTGCAGAAACCTTGTATAGACAACGATGCAGTCTAGCACGGTATCACAAAAGGCGGGAAGTACTGAGGCAGGAATTGGGGCTGCAGAGACCATGGTGGAAGTCTAACATAAGAGTCGAGAACTGGAGCTCACTAGAGGGAGTGGCACAATGACGGCAAACAAAGAGCCATGTACCATGTAGGTCAAATCGAATTGTAGACCAGTGGGTAACAGAGCTTAGAAACCTGCCCAAAGGGCCCAGCAGCGTGGCCTAGCGGCTAAAAGTCCTCACCTTGAATGCACAAGGATCTCATATGGGTGCCGGTTCTAATCCTGGTAGCTCCACTTCCCATTTAGTTCCCTGCTTGTGGCCTGGGAAAGCATTTGAGGATGGCCCAAAGCCTTGGGACCCTGCACCCGTGTGGGAGACCCAGAAGAAGTTCCTGGATCCTTGCTTTGGATCGGCATAGCATCGGCCATTGTGCTCACTAGGGGAGCGAATCATCGGACGGAAGATCTTCCTCTCTGTCTCTCCTCTCTGTATATCTGACTTTCCAATAAATAAAATCTTTACAAAGAAACCTGCCCCAAGGAGAAGAATCTGATAACCAGAAGTGCAATGACCAAGAACAAAAGAAGAATCTGAGGCACAATGAACATCACTGAAAACTCCCCTGCAAAGGAGCAAACACCTTTGCCAACCTCAGAGTTCACTGAGAAAGACATCGAGACAATGGGGGACACAGAATTCAAAACACTTGTTATAAAACTTCTTATCAACAATGAGAAGCACATAAAGCAAGCATTCAAGGAATTGAAGGAATATGTCACACTGGAAGTGAATCAAATGAAAGCTGATATATCAGAAATGAAGAATACAGTGGAAGAAATTAAAAGTACAGTGAAAAGTCTCCAAAATAGAAGGAGGGAGCAGAAGAAAGAATCTCAAAATTGGCAGATATCTCCTGTCACCAGGGGGGAAGCAAACAAAAAGCAGGAAGCAGGCTGGATCAGGCCAAAAAAGTATTCAAGCATTGAAAGACACTATTAAGAGGCCAAATATAAGAGTTATGGGAGTCCTAAAAAGGTGCAGAAAGAGAAGCTGGGTTTATAAATGTATTTAATGAAATAATAAGGGAAAATTTCCCTCATCTAGAGAAAGAATTGGGAAACAACATCCAGAAGGGGCACAGAACACCCAACAGGCTTGACCAAAAACCAGTCTCACCACGACACAAGATAAGCAAGCTCTCTTCAACTGAACATAAGGAAAAGATGCTTAGATGTGCATGTAATAAAAATCATTTGACATATAAAGGAATGCCAATTAAATTCACAGGAGACCTCCCACAGGAAGCTCTACAGCCCAGAAGAGAATGCAGCAACATAGTCCAGATTCTAAACACACGCACAAAAAATTGTCAGCCAGAATCACGTACCCAGCAAAGCTTTCCTTTGTCTTTGAAAATGAAATGAAATTCTTCCACAGTAAAGAAAACTTGAAAGAATTTGCCTCTTCTAAGCCTGCCCTACAAATGATACTTGGAGATGTCCTCCTGACAGAAAAGAGGAACGGCACCCACCAAAACCAAAGGCAAATGTGAAGAACATCCCAGTAAAATAACAACAGAAGACTAAATCAATTGACAGCCCATTGCTGACACGACAGGACCCAATTACCACCCATACATTTTAAACCTGCATGTGGATGGCTTAAAATCAACAATCAAGAGTCAGAGATTAGTAGACTGGATTAAAAAAATCTATTTATTGCATACAGGAAACATATCTCACCAACAAAGATCAATGGAAACTGTATCTCATGGATTTTGATGCTTTTTTTTTCAGTTTCATCTCTTCAAAACACTTTCTGATTAAATTCTTCACTGACTCATAGATCATACAGTAACATCATTTTCTTCAAGAAGGTTGATTTTCTTTTTTATTTCTTCAGCGACACATTAGTCATTCAGTAGCATATTATTTAACTTCATGGTGTTGTTAATTTGTTTTTTCTTCCTGTTGCTGATTTTGTTTTCTGGCTTTTCATTAAGGGGTGTTATAATAACCGTGGAACTATATCATATCCAGATATTAGAATAGAATGCAGTATGTGTCTGTACTTCCAACTAAAGATGGACTGCCAATGAAACTGTTTACTATATCTTGACAATAGGATTCTGGACTGTGCCATTGTCCATACCCACAATGATGGACATCTGACTGCTCATGAAGAACTATAGTAATAATATAGGGGAACTCAGTGTGTGTGTGGGAGAGCTTGAAGAGCGGATAAGGGAAATCTCAGGGCCTATGGAATTGTATCATAAAATGATAATAATAATAATAATAAGTTAGATTTTAAAAAAAGATTTACTTGTTTTGTTGAATAAGTTACAGACAGAGGGTTCCTGGCGTGGTGGTCTAGCAGCTAAAATCCTCACCTTGCACACAGTGGGATCCTATATGGGTGACTTTTTCCCCATATGGGTTCTTTTTGTTTCTTTCTTTTTTTTTTTTTTGCAGTGCAAGTTTTATTCACAGGTTGGCCCAGCACACAGTATGGTGCCAGTTCTAATCCTGGCAGCCCCACTTCCCATCCAGCTCCCTGTGTGTGGCCTGAAAAGGCAGTCGAGGATGGCCCAAGGCCCTGGGAGCCTGCACCTCCAGGAGCAACCTGGAAGAGTCTCCAGGCTCCTGGGTTTGTATTGGTATTGCATCCGCTTGGGGAGTGAATCAATGGACAGAAGATCTTTTCTTTTTCTCCTCCTCTTTGTATATATGATTTGCCAATAAAAATAAAATAGATATTTAAAAAAAGAAAAATAATTCTCTTTATAATATAGTCATGGTAGATTGTATGTTTCCACAAATTTATCCATTTCTTGTATGTTATCATTTACTAGCTAACATGTTCTTCACAGCATTATCATATAATCGTTTTTGTTTCTGTCATATTTGTTGTAATATCTGTTAAATGAATTTTATCGTGGATAGCTGAGGATTGCTCTATGATGTTATCAAATGCTTATGGTTGGTAAAATTGTTTGTATAGTGAAAACAAGGCCATGTCTATATCTTCTCACGTAAGTTCTTATTGTGACAAGGGTAGCTTAAATCTATCTATTTAGCAGAAATCTTGAATGTGATTTGATTCTATCCACTTTAGTCCTCACCTTGGGCAGCAAACCTCTAAACGTGCTCATCCCATGTGTCTGTTACATCTTAGCCCGCGACCCACATCTCCCCTTTCCTTCCCTCTTTCCCCCTCCACCCATGGTCACTGCAGTTTGACTAGGTCTGTGTATTTGACTTCTTTTTGACAAAACAGATCTGTAAATAATACAGAAGATCATGCAGTATTTTGCTTTGTCTGTCTGGCTTCTTTCCCTTGGTATAATATACCCTCTGGGTCCTCCATATTGTATGAATGACAGCATCTCCTGGTCTGAGCTGACATCCCATCTTCTCTTCCCATTGACATGTCAATGGGTGTTAACCACTGTGCCTCATGCTGCAGTGAACATGGGAGTCCAGTTTCCATACAAGGTGATCGTCTCGATTCCTTTGGGTGCGCAATGAGGAGGATTGCTGGGTTGCATGATAGTTCTAGCTTTATTGTTAAGGAAGCACTGTCCTGTGTTTGGTAGTGGCTGATTCATTCTACACCGCATCAATGGTGTCCTCGGGTCCCTTTTCTACACTCTACCCAATGCTTGTTGTTTGTTTGTTTGTTTGTTTTTTAGTAATAGACTCATCCTTTAGGGTATGAAGTGAGATCTCATAGTGGGCTTCAATTTGCATTTTCCTGATAATCAGTGATATTGAGTAGCTCTTCACGTAGTTAATGGGCTTTTTTATATGTGCTTTGAAGAAATGTTCAAGTACTTTGCCCATTTATTTTTACTCTGGTTATTAGCTTTTTATGCTATTGAGTTTTTTTTTAAGATTTATTTTATTTTTATTGGAAAGGCGAATATACAGAGAGGAGAGACAGAGAGGAAGGTCTTCCGTCTGATGATTCACTCCCCAGGCGGCCACAACGGCCAGAGCTGAGCCAATCCGAAGCCAGGAGCCTCTTCCGGGTCTCCCACGCGGGTGCAGGGTCCCAAAGCTTTGGGCCATCCTCAAATGCTTTCCCAGGCCACAAGCAGGGAGCTGGATAGGAAGTGGAGCTACTGGGATTAGAACCAGTGCCCATATGGGATCCTGGGCGTTCGAGGCAAGGACTTTAGCTGCTAGGCCACGCAGCTGGGCCTGACTTATTTATTTTGACATTTGAAAAGGAAAGTGTGAGAAAGGGAGAGAGACTGAGACTTTCTACTTGTTGGAATGCCCACAAAAGCTGGAGCTGGGGCTGAGGCTGGGGCTGGGGCTGGAGCTGAGTCTGGGGCTGGGGCTGGAGGTGGAGCTGGAGTTGGGGCTGGGGCTTGGGCTAGAGCTGGGGCTGGGGCTGGAGCTGGGGCTGGAGCTGGGGTTGGGGTTGGGACTGGAGCTGGAGCTGGAGTTGGGGTTGGATCTCAAATGCCCATCCCTGGAAAAGCTCTCAGGGTATTTTGCTTATTAACCCTGTAACAGTTATGTGGTATGTGAACATTTTCCCCATTCCCTAGGGTACCTTTCTCTCGTTGCTGATTTCGTCATATAGAAGCCCTTTAGCTTGCTGTGGTCCTGTTTATTTATTTCTGCCTTTGTGAGAGATCCAAAGAGTCATTGCCAAGGCCAATGTCTAGAAGGTTCTCTCTAAGTGTCTTGATTTAGGTCTTTTTCCATTTTGGAGTAAGGTGGAAAGTGAAGGTCCAGCTTCGTCCTTTTGCAGGTGGACTTCGCTTTTTTCCTACACCTTTTGTTGTCTTCTTTCATGTCTGAGTTCAGGTTTTCAACTCCTCTTTGTCTTAGGTACTGCAGACAACGCTTTGTCAATTTCGTTGACCTTTTTGACAAACTCTTTGTCCTGTTGATGTTTTTCTGTTGTTTTTCTATCATTTATTTTTTATCTTTATTATTTCCTTCCTTTTGCTAGTTCTGGGTTTAGCTTGTGCTTCTTTTTTTAGTTGTTGTTGTGGTGCAAAGTTTGCTTGTTGGTTTGTGACCTCTCTTTGTTTTCCGTTGAAATGTTCCTAGCTGTAGGAACTTCCTTTACACTTTGGTATGTTGTGTGCTTTGTTTTCTTTAGTCATAAGATATTTTCCAACTTCCTTTGCGATTGCTTCCTTGAGCCTCTGTTTATTTAAGAGTGTGTGGTTTAATGTCGACCAATTGGTGGCTTTTCCTTCTGTGACTGATTCCTAGTTTAGCTCTTTTGTTATTGCAACAGGTGCCTTCTCTGCCTTTAGTTATTGTACATTCTATCCTGGGGAATGTCTCGTGTGTGCTTGGGAAGAGTGTGTGGTCCACTGTTGAGGGATGAGTGGAGTTTTCTATACGTATCAGTTTAGTTCAGTTGGTCTCTAGTGTTGATCAGCCTGTATTTCCTTATTGGTTTCTGTCTGGTAGTTGTATTTATTAATTTAAAAGTGTATTCTATATAGTAAAAGAAAACACATTCACCTGGTTCAAAACTGTACATTACCACTTTTGGAGATTTTTAAAAATTTGTATCTACCTATTTATTTTTAAAGATTTATTTTATGTTTATTTGAAAGGGAGAAGGAGAGATAGGAAGAGAGATTTTCTGTCTGCTGGTTTACTCCCCGAGTGGCTGCAATGGCTGGAGCTGAGCCGATCTGAAGCCAGGAATCTCCTCCTGGTTTCCCATGTGGGTGCAGGTCCCAGGGACTTGGCCCATCCTCTATTGCTTTCCCAGACCACAAGTAGAGAGCTGGATGGGAAGTGCAGCAGCTGGGACATGAGCTGGGTGCTCATATAGGATCTTGGCACATGCAAGATAAAGAATTTAGCCACTAGTCTATCACACTGGGCCCACTGGCTCAGAATTTTAAAGTACAAAAACTTCTCCCATTTCTTTCTCCTAATCCCCTCCTCCTCAGAGGCCCTGGCTCTTGCTGGTGTTGGGTCCCGTTTGGAGCAGTAAGCAGTAAGCAGTAAGCAGTAAGCATAACACATGCTCTGGGGACCTCGCCAGAGGCTTGGATGTGCAAAATGCACAGACATCTAAAACTTGCTGAGTGCTGCCAAGTGGAGAAGCCCAAAGTGGCCTTGTGCCTCCGCCCCACCCAGTCCCCCCGCCTGTCCACAGTCAGAATACAGGTGGACAGCACGTGATTTACTCAGTGCCTTTCCCCTCCCCCTCCCCGGGGAAAAAGAGCCTCCCAGACCTTCAGCTGCGGTACATACATACACTTTTTCTTTCAGAAATTGATTATTTGAAAGGTAGAGTTACGGAGAAAGGAGGAGAAACAGAGAGAGAGAGAGAGATCTATCTAATACTTCACCCCCCCCCCCCAAATGACTGCAATAGCCAGAACGGGGGAAGACCAAAGCTAGGAGCTAGAACCTTTCTCCAGTTCTCCCACATCAGTACAGGGGCCCAAGGACCCTCTGCTGCTTTTCTGGGCATATTAGCAGAGAGCTTGGATGGAAGTGGAGTGGCCAGGAACTTGAACCAACGTTCATATGAGATGCTGGCATTGTAGGTAGAGGCTTAATGTGCTATACCACAACACCAGCCCTCCCCCTTGACTTAGCCCTGAAATTATTTAAAATACTGTATAAACCCACCCTTAGACCGTATGCAGAAGGTGCATATGAAACAAATGAACTCCATGTTTCAAACTGGGTCCTATCCCCACATGCCTTGTTATGTCTATACAGATAGTGCAAAAGTCCAAAAAATTCAGAAATCCAGAACACTTCTGATCCCAAGCATTTTGTGAAGGAACACGTATCCTAGTCCGGGTCTGGGTGGTTCTGAAGAATGGTGTTTTTGATCATTTTCTCCTAGGAAGCTCTGAGCTGCAGGATTATAGCTCTTCTCGGCTTACAGGTAAGGGAGGCAGGGCACAGGTGTTTCATTGACAAGGTCAAGGGTGTTGAGCAGGGTGCAGGTCCCTGGGTTAGGTAACTGGACAGCTCAAGCTCTCAAAGAACAGCAGGTGCTATGCCTTGTGTCTTACTTTGAAACCTTGGATGGCCCCAAAACTCTTTTTAAAGATTAAAAAAATAAAATTTTTATTTGAAAGGCAGAGTTACAGAGGTGGGGGAGAGAGATCTTTCATCCACTGCTTCTCTCCCAAAATGGCCGCAATGACCAGAGATGAGCCAGTCTGAAGCTAGGAGCTTCTTTCAGGTCTTCCATGCGGATGCAGAGGCCGAAGGTGTTAGTCTATCCTCAGCTGCTTTCCCAGGCCAAAAGCAGGGAGCTGGGAAGTGCCTCAGCTGGGACTTGAACAGCACCCATAGGAGGTGCTAGTGCTGCGGGCGCAGGATTAACTCACATGGCATGGGAGCAGCCTCCCCTCCCCTTTCTTTTTTCTTTTTCTTTTTTTTTTTTTTTAAAGATTTGTTTCTTTTTATTTGTTTTTTTTCCCCTAAATTTTATTATTATTGCTATCATTTTATGATACAGTTCCATGTTCCCTTATCCCCTCCCCATTTCCCTCCCCCCTCAGTTCCTTTATATCATTACTCACATATAGTTCTTCATACTCAGTCATATGTTCATCATTGCGGGCATGGACAATGGCAGAGAGTCCAGAATCCTATTGTCAAAATATAATATAAACAGTTTCACTGTAAGTCCATCTTTGTCTGGAAACAGAAATGCATACCACACTGCATCCTCACATCTGAATGTTAGTCTCCATTATATAACTACTGTACATTCCCTTAAATGAAAAGTCATGATACAAAATCAACAATAGAAAGAAAAAGAGAAATTTACAATGCCATGAAGTTAAATGACATGTTACTAGATAGGACAGTCTCCATTACACAACTACCATACCTTCCCTTAAATGAAGAGCCACAAAACAAAATCAACTTCCGGGAGAAAAAAGAAATTAACAACACCAAGAAGTTAAACAACATGCTATTAAATGTCTAACGTGTAGTTGAAGAAGTGAAAATCAAGACCCTTCTTGAAGAAAATGATGCCACTGCATGATCTACTAGTCATTGAATGATTTAATCAGAAGAAAGTGTTTTGAAGAGATGGAACCAAGAGAAAACAACAAAAGCCATGTGATAGAATTTCTGCTGATCTTTGTTGGAGTGTTTCTCCTCCAGACAATAAACAGATGGATTTTGTTTTTTAATCCAGTCTACTAATCTATGATGTTTGATTGAGCTTAAGCAATTTACATTCAGAGTTAAATATACATAGGTGGTACTTTGGCCTCTCAATAGTGTCTTTCAATTCTTGAATACTTTTTTTGGCCTGATCCAGCTCTGCTTCCAGCTTTTTGTTTGCTTCCCCCCCTGGTGACAGGAGATATCTGCCAATTCTGAGATTTTTTTCTTCTGCCTCATTTCTTCTATTTTGGAGACTCTCCACTGTACTTGTAATTTGCTCTACTGTGTTCTTAATTTCTGATATACCAGCCTTGATTTGCTTTACTGCTTCCTTAAATTCTTTGAACTCTTGCATGAGCTTCTTATTTTTGACCAGAATCTTCAAAATGAGTCTTATGGATTCTGTGTCCCCCATTTTCTCAATGTCTTCTTCAGTTAACTCTGAGGTTGGCATAGGGTTTTGCTCCTTTGCAGGGGAGTTTTCAGTAATATTCATTGTGCCTTTGTCTCTTCTTTTGCTCTTGATCATTGTACTTCTGGTTAGCAGAGTCTTCTTGGGGCAGGTTTCTAAGCTATATCACCCACAGGTCTACAATGCAATTTTACTTATTGCAGTTGGCACACAACTTTTTGCTTGCAGCCACTTGTGTCACAACCTCCAGTGAGTTCCAGGTCTGGGTTCTTATGTCAGATATCCACCATGGTCTCCACAGCCCCAGCTCTTGGCTCACCACTCTCCACCTCCTGTGATACCGCGCTGAGGCTGCACTGTCGTCTCTGCAGCCTTTCTCCCTCTTCCGGTTGGAGTGGGTTCCAGGCTTAGAGAGACACCAGGTGTCCTATCTAGTTAGGTTGTTGGTGGTGCTGATCTTGTTGGAACCTGTTGGATATTAGGTCTGGGTGTCACACGGACCTATTTTGACCGGCACAATATCACAGTCGGTATTGTTTTCCTGCGAGACCTCAGCAAGCTCTGACGAGCTCAGCACATGCGCAGTTCACTGTTGTCCCCTGCAGTCCCAAAGCTATTGCCACAGTGTGCAAAATGCGCCCGGCGTGCTACCACAACAGTTCTTGATCTGCTGGCCATCAGATCCGAGGGCTACCCAGACATGCCCCAGATGGAACCCGTAGAATGCCACATCGTTGCAGTTCACTGAGTCAGAAATTAGCTCACTCCCTGTTCAGAGCATGCTCAGTCCTTTCCCTTGCCCTTTTCTCCTTACACAAAATGGCGCCCAATTCAGCTCTAGGGGGCTGACTGGGCTATGAAATTCACTCTGTTCTCGCGCTGCCTGAGATTTGCTGCTCTGTCTCTGCTCCTGGTCAAATCAAAGGGACCAGCAGAATGGACAGTACTATGTCTGGATTCACCTCCCAAGCTCCCAGTGAAAGTCCCTTCCCACCTGGTTGCTGATGGAGTTCTGGCTGCTGTTGGAGTTCAGATCGCCATGCTGGAGTATCAGTCACTGCAACACCACACTGCTGTGCCCGCTGCTTTCCTGTGTCTGTCAGTCTCCAGGTGCCCCTTTGCTGTTGTTCTGTCCTTTCCTATTTCCTTGAATATGTCCTCTCTGCTTCATCCTGATTAAATGTTTCTTCGTCTGATTAAACGTGTCCTTACCCTATTCTGCCATCTTGATTCTCCCCTGTTTCTTTTTATTTGAAAGACAGATTTATAGAGAGAAGAAGAGACAGAGACAAAGATCTTCTGTCTGCTGTTTCACTCCCTCCACCCCCGCAAAAGTGGCCGCAACAGCCAGAGCTGAAGCAATCCAAAGTCAGGAGCCAGGAGCTTCTTCTGGTTCTCTTGCGCGGGTGCAGGGTCCCAAGGCTTTGGGTCATCTTCTGCTTTCCCAGGCCACAAGCAGGGAGCTGGATGGGAAGTGGGGCTGCCAGGATTAGAACCAGCACCCACATGGGATTTTAGTGTGCAAGGTGAGGACTTTAGCCATTAGGCTATTGCGTCGGACCCATCAGCAATTTTTTGGTTAAGATTATTTTTTATTTGAAAACAGCCATTTAAAGAGAGAGAGAAAGAGAGAGAAAGAGAGAGAGAGCTGGTTTGCTCTCCAAATGGCTCTGGGAATGGACAAGGTGAAGCTGGGAGTCAGGAAATCCAGCTTTTGGGTCTTCCATGTGGGTGGCAGGGTTCAGACACTTGTACATGACCCTCAGGAACATTAACAAGGAGCTGGGCTAGAAGCAGAGCTGCTGGAATTCTGAAATGGGATGCTGATTTTGCAAGAGGCAGTTTGCCCTTCTGTGCCACAGTGCCCAGCCTGGATTCCCAGAGTTCATTGAGAGGGAGAAACCTAATCTAGGCGTGGTGCTGAGGGTGACATCTGGGTAGGGATCAGATCTGGTTAGACCCTTAGGGTAGAGCAGCTGTGGTGGACACACAGAGGCTTTCTAAGGAGGACATGGGCCGACCACATGCTCCCTGTCACTGTGTGATGCTCTGGGTCTCCTCGGGGCTCTGCCATCAACAATGCCATCATCAGAGGCCAAGCCAGATGGACCCCTTCCTGATCTCGGCCTGTGAAGGTCCAGAACCACGGGCTTCCTAAATAGCTTGTCTCAGCTGTTCTAGTAACGAAACACTGGCTAACACAACAGCCCTTGGAGCAGAGCGTTGGATGGTCAAGCTGCCTGGAGGGATGGAGGAAAATCCAGATCGGAAATTATGGACTGGAGTCTCATCTCAGACAGGTGCCTGCTCCTGTGGGGCTCTGGCCACTGCACACTTCCCTCCCTGGCCTTTCTCTTCCACCCGGTAGGTTGGCCTCAAGGAACCCTTCCTGCCCAACTGGCCTATCTGGGGAGTCCAAGCCTTGGTTTTTCCTTAACTTTCCCAAGTGTCCACCAGGGATGCTTTAGAATGTTTGCATTCCCTTGCCAGAGTTCTTTGGAGGATTGACAGGGAAGTGGAATTCAAAGATAAGGTTTTTCTGGGGCTGGCATTGTTGTATATCAGGTTAAGCTGCAATTCTTTGTGCCAGCCTCACATGAGCACGTGTTGGAGGCCTGGCTGCTCCACTTGTGATCCAGTTCCCTGCTAAAGCACCAAGAAGATGGCCCAAGCACCTGGGTCCTTGCCACCCACATCGAAGTCCAGGCTGTAGGTTTCAGCTTGGCCCAGCTTTGGCTACGGCAGCCTGGCTCTCTGGGAAAGGAATTGGCAGATGGAAAAATCTCTCTCCGCCACTCTGTCTTTCAAATAAATAAAATATGAACTTTAAAAAATGAAAGAAAAGGTAAGTTTATTTTGGTACAGGTTTTTGGAATTCATGCATTATTATTATTTTTTTTTCATGGTGTATTTTTTTCCATGATCCCTTTGAAGGTGTTTTGTATGGTTGGATATAAAATTTTTGCTTCAAAACAAGTGAATCTTTCTCAGTACCTTCATATGTGATTCCTTCACTCCACAGCTCTATATTCGGTATTTTAAAGCTTTATCTGTTTATTTGAGAGGAAAAGAGAGAATAATGGAGAGAGAGTGTGTGTTGTATCCATCGGCTCGTCTCTCACATGCGTGCAGCTGCCAGGGGGGGCCCCATCCATAGCTTGGAGCCAGGAGCTCACTCTAGGATTCCCACGTGGTTGGCTGGGACCCAGTGACTTGAGCCTCCCTCGGTATGTTGCAGCAGGAAGCTAAGCTTGGGAGAGCAGTCATGGCTCAAAATCCAGGCACTTAGCTATTAGATGCAGACGTTTCGATCACTGCCCTGAACATCAACCTCAGAGTCCAGTGAGTGTAAGAAAACTGATTGATTGGCCTTGGTGAGCAACCGGAAGCCACTGAACAAGAATCAAGGCTGTGATTTTACTATTTAAGAGCCTGAATCTGGTGAAGCCACTCTAACTAGGAAATGGACTTTAAAAAAGATTTATTTAAAAGATTTCCAGCATCCTGTTGTTAAGATACAGTTAACAGTCTCATTGGCAGTTCATCTTTAGTTTGGAAGCATCATACTGCATTCTATCCTAACATCTGGATATGATAGTCTCTATTACAGTTACTGTACACCCCCTTAAATGAAAAGCCACAAAACAAATTCAACAACAGGAAGAAAAAGAGAAATTAAAAACATCATAAAGTTAAATAATATGCTACTGAATGACTAATGTGTCGCTGAAGAAATAAAAAAGAAAATCAAGAACCATCCTGAAGGAAATGATGTTACTGTATGATCTATGAGTCAGTGAAGAATTTAATCAGAAAGTGTTTTGAAGAGATGAAACAAACAAACAAAAAAAAAGCATCAAAATCCATGAGATACAGTTTCCATTGATCTTTGTTGGTGAGATATGTTTCCTGTATGCAATAAATAGATTTTTTTTATCCAGTCTACTAATCTCTGACTCTTGATTGTTGATTTTAAGCCATCCACATGCAGGTTTAAAATGTATGGGTGGTAATTGGGTCCTGTCGTGTCAGCAATGGGCTGTCAATTGATTTAGTCTTCTGTTGTTATTTTACTGGGATGTTCTTCTCATTTGCCTTTGGTTTTGGTGGGTGCCGTTCCTCTTTTCTGTCAGGAGGACATCTCCAAGTATCATTTGTAGGGCAGGCTTGGAAGAGGCAAATTCTTTCAAGTTTTCTTTACTGTGGAAGAATTTCATTTCATTTTCAAAGACAAAGGAAAGCTTTGCTGGGTACGTGATTCTGGCTGACAATCTTTTGTGTTTAGAATCTGGACTATGTTGCTGCATTCTCTTCTGGGCTGTAGAGCTTCCTGTGAGAGGTCTCCTGTGAATTTAATTGGCATTCCTTTATATGTCAAATGATTTTTATTACATGCACATCTAAGCATCTTTTCCTTATGTTCAGTTGAAGAGAGCTTGCTTATCTTGTGTCGTGGTGAGACTGGTTTTTGGTCAAGCCTGTTGGGTGTTCTGTGCCCCTCCTGGATGTTGTTTCCCAATTCTTTCTCTAGATGAGGGAAATTTTCCCTTATTACTTCATTAAATACATTTATAAATCCAGCTTCTCTTTCTGCACCTTTTTAGGACTCCCATAACTCTTATATTTGGCCTCTTAATAGTGTCTTTCAATGCTTGAATACTTTTTTGGCCTGATCCAGCCTGCTTCCAGCTTTTTGTTTGTTTCCCCTAGTGACAGGAAATATCTTCTAATTTTGAGATTCTTTCTTCTGCTCCCTCCTTCTATTTTGGAGACTTTTCACTGTACTTTTAATTTGCTCCACTGTATTCTTCATTTCTGATATATCAGCTTTCATTTGATTCACTTCCAGTGTGACATATTCCTTAAATTCCTTGAATGCCTGCTTTATGTGCTTCTCATTGTAGATAAGAAGTTTTATAACAAGTGTTTTGAATTCTGTGTCCCCCATTGTCTCGATGTCTTTCTCAGTGAACTCTGAGGTTGGCAAAGGTGTTTGCTCCTTTGCAGGGGAGTTTTCAGTGATATTCATTGTGCCTCAGATTCTTCTTTTGTTCTTGGTCATTGCACTTCTGGTTATCAGATTCTTCTCCTTGGGGCAGGTTTTTGAACCTCTGTCATCCATAGACTACAGTTCGATTTTACTTATTGCTGTTGGTACATGGCTCTTTGTAGTCATTGTGCCACTGCCTCTGGTGAGTTCTAGGTGTGGCTTCTTGTGTTAGATTTTTACTATGTTCTCTGTAGCCTCAGCTGCTAGATCTCCAGTCTCCACATCTTGGGATATCATGCTGAGGCTGCAACTGCATTGTTTTCTTTTCTTTCTTCTTCTTTCTTTCTTTCTTTTTTTTTTTTTTTAAGATTTATTTATTTTTATTTGAAAGGCGAATATACAGAGAGGAAGATCTTCCGTCCCATGATGGTTCATTCCCCGAGTGACCTTAACATCTGGAGCTAAGCCCATCTGAAGCCAGGAGCCTCTTTCAGGTTTCCCATGCAGGTGCAGGGTCCCAAAACTTTGGACCGTCCTTGCTGCGTTCCCAGGCCACAGGCAGGGAGCTGGATACGAAACAGGGCCGCTGTAATTAGAGTCGACACCCATATCAGATCCTGGCACGTTAAACGCGAGGACTTTTAACTGCTCCGCTATCACGCCAGGCCCTGTACTGTTTTCTGTACAAAGTTTCTGCGACTTCCAGTTGGAGCAGGTCCCAGGATTAGGGAGACACCAGGAGTTCTAAATAGCTATGTTTTTGGTGGTGCTGGTCGACCAAAACCTGTTGGCCATTAGGTCTGAGGGCCACACAGACCTATTTTGACCTGTGTGATGCCAAAGTCAGTATTATTTCCTTGGGACCAGTGCAATGCATTGAGCTCAGTGAGTTTGTTCCCATCTCAGCGCATGTGCAGCTCACTGTTGTCCCTGCATTCTTAAATTCTTTGCCACACTGTTCAAAATAGCACCTGATGTGCCACTACTAGAGTTCTTAATCTGCTGGCTGTCAGGTCTGGGGGCTACCCGGACCTATCTTTGGGTGGAACCTGTAGGATGCCACGTTGTTACAGTTCACTGAGGCAGAAGAATTTAAAGTTTGAATTATTTCCTCCATAAGTGTTGGACCTGTGGAAATCAGATTTGGTTGGGGCAGCTGTTTGGCCTGACAGCACAGACACCTGTGCCTGTGTTGGAGCTCCTTGGCTCAATGCTCGGCTCTGGTGCCTGCCTCTGCCTGCCTGCCTGCCAGCAAGGATGTTCTTCACGACCATGGTGGGGGGTGGGGGGGGAGCAGGGAGCATCAGGATTGAGCCCCTGGCTCCTCGCTTCCAGAAGATAGGCACTTAGTCTTTCCAGCAGATAGGCACCTATGTCTCAAACAAAAAAGTTTTCAAAAAAGTTTCTGTTCTTATGCTAGTTATAAAACTACATATATTTCTTTTCATGTCATTTTGGTAAATTATGTTTTTGCATAATTAGTTCATTTTCAGGTTTATTGTTTATTTTCAAATCTATTGCCATCGTTTTTCATAACATTCTGTTATTACCTTCACCTTCCTTAAAAAAAAAAAAAGATTTATTCACTTTTATTTGGAAGGCAGAATCATGGAGAAAGAGACACACACTCAGAGAGAGAGAGAGAGAGAGAGAGAGAGAGATTGAGATCTCGCATATGCTGATTCTTTCTCCACATTGCACCAATGCCTGGGCTAGACCAGAATGAAATAAGAAGTCCAGGTGGCAGGCACCAATATGCTGTTGTTGATCCTTATGTTGATGTGTTTCTGGGTCACAAAACCAAATCTTCCGGTATCTACGAAGTTGTTAATAATAATAATAATAATAGAGATTTACAAGGATTGGCATGATGGCACAACTTGCTAATCCATGGCCTGCAATTGCCAGCATCCCATATAGATGCTGGTTCAAGTGCCGGCTGCTCCACTTCCCCTATAGCTCCCTGCTTCTGACCTCCCTGCTTGTGAACTAAATAAATACTTTAAAAAGAAGTTTGCAATTGCAATTTAAAAATGAAAATAATTAAAAAAAATCACCTATCGAGTGTCAGAGATAAACACGCTGGATCAGAAAACAAAACCCATCTATCTGTTGCCTACAGGAGACACCTCTCACCAACAAAGACATGTGGAAACTGAAAGTGAAAGGATGGAAAAAGATATTCCAGGCTAATGGAAAGGAAAAGCGAGCTGGTGTAGCCATTCTTATATCAGATAATACAGACTTTGATGTGAAAAATATTAAAAGAGATGAAGAAGGACACCACATAATGATCAAAGGATCCATTCAGCAAGAGAGATCACCTTACTAGTTTCTTATGATGTTTTCTTTTTCATCTCTAATTTTACTTGGTTTTTCTCTCTTGCTTTTCTTTGCTAGTCTGGCTAAAAGTTTGTTTTGCTCTTCTTTAAAACATAGCTCTTTCTTGTTGTAATCTGTAGGGTTTTTTTTTTAACTTCCAGATCCATTTATTTTTGCTGTGATTTTGATCATTCTTGCTTCCTGTTCATTTTTTCCTTTTTTTTAATAGTCCTTGAGATGTATTATTAGATCATTTATTTGAGATATTTCTATCTGATGTTATAAATGTCCCTCTCAGTACTGTTTTTGCTGCATCTCATGGGTTTTGATATTTCTGCTTTTATTTTCATTTCTTTAAAGAGTTTTCTTTTTTATTATTAATTTCTTTGGTGACACATAGGTCATAAAGTAGCATCATTCTCTTCTAGAAGGTTTTTGATTTTCTTTTTTGTTTCTTCAGTGACACATTGGTCATTCAGTAGCATGTTATTTAACTTCATGTTGTTGTATATTTTCTATTTTTCCTCCTGTTGTTGATATTTTGAATGGCCTTTTATTTAAGAGGATGCACAGTAACTGTGTAATTGTGACTATTATATCCAGATGTGAAGACACAATGCAGTATGTGTCCCTACTTCCAAATCAAAGATGGACTCCCAATGAAACTGTTACATGTATCTTGGCAATAGGATGCTGGACTTTGCCATTGTCCATACCTACAATGTCAGGACACACTTAAATATCAGAATGATGGACTTATGACTATTTATGAAGAACTATATTATTGTCATAATATAGGGGAAATCAGTGTGGCGAGGATATTTGGGAAGTAGAAATCCCAGAGCCTATGAAACTATATCATAAAAAACAAAAAACAAAAAAACAGTGGAACATTGGCCTTGCTCAACCAGCCCACACTCATTCTGGTTCTTACTGTTGGGAGTTGCAGCCCAGCCACACCTGGTCTGTGCCCAGGCACAGGTTTCACCTGATTCAGCAGAATTCAAAACTTAGTCCAGCTGATTCTATACCCACCTTGGCACTCACGAGTACCAGTGGGTGCTGGAGTATAGCCCAGTCTGTTGCTCCCCAGACCTAGTCCACACTCACACCATGGCCAGCCCAGCCTGCTGTTCTCAGTTGGCCCTTGTGCTCAGCGGTGGGAATCCCAACCCAGCTGGAGCATCTTCTTAGGTCCCCATTCAGGCTTGTTCTCATCCACAGTTCCTGGGCACACCGGCAGAGAATGCAGTTCCACAAGGGTAAGCCTACATATCCCTCACAGATTCTGCAACAAGACCTGATTCTCTCACATGCTAGTTATTATCGTGGCCCATCCTAACTTCACTCTTCCCCTGTTCTGACTCTCACTAGTGGTTACTGTGATCTTGCCGTGTCTGGTAGTCCCCAGCCTTAGTTTTAGTGTCTGCCAGTGAGTGGTAATCAGTGATGTTTGATGCTAACTACCACAGCTCAGGTATCCCACGTGTGCTGGTGCTTCAGACTGACCTTTAAAGGTCTTCCTGTTCCCCCCTCCAAACTGCGTGGATTCAGCACCCTCACTCACCTGAAAGTACAGTGGCCTTGTCCATGGATGTCCCTCAGTGATCATTCCTCTCCTGGACATGAACCCTGAGGTCCCGCCCAGCGTCACCTGTGCCATAGCCCATACCCTATGTAAGCTTACACGCCTAAGTCCCTAGAGTGTATTGCGTTGTGCTCGAGGGCTTTACCGCCCAATCTGGAGCCACCACCTCAGTCGCCAGCTGATTGGGGGCAAGAGGACCCCAAGCAGGGCCCCTGAGGTCCCCCATTGTGGAGCAAGTGTGTTTTTTGTATATGGAATTTTCACCTTACAAAGGAACCTGTTCTAGACAGATTGCTTTGCTGGCCCCACCTGCAGCGGCCTTGGCAGGGCCAGATGTTCCAAACCCCATGAGCCTAAGAGATCCTAGCCCTCCTGGGGTACCCCCAACCAGCACTACCACTGTCCCCTTGATCTGCATCCCTAGGAGTGGAGCTGCGCATTGAACCCAGGTACTCTGAGGTGGGGCACGTACAGGCTAACCAGCATCTTAACTCCTAGGCCCACTGCCTGCCCATTATCTCATTTTCAATTTGTGATTCAACATCTTCAAGGCCTTACTGACTATTCTTTGAGCAAGGAACATTCTTCACCCCAAGTTCCATTATTTATTTTGGAGCCCTGTCCGAACAATCTTTTAAGAAGGGCCCTTCCTGACCATCCTAGAAGACCCTGCTCTCCCAACACTGTCTACCCCCACTTTTGATTTGTGTTCAGCGTATTTATCATCTATACCTGCTAATGGCCCAGTACTGAAAGGCATCTTGATTTTTATTTGAGAAACAGAGTTATGCCTAAAGAAGGAGAGAAAGATATTCCACCTGCTGGTTCACTCCCCTAAGTGGCCACATGGCCAGAGCTGAGATCTAAAGCTGGGAGCCAGTGCCTGCTTCTAGGCCTTCGATGTGGGTACATCATTTCAAGGTCTTGGGCCATCCTCTAATTTTTTTTCAGGCCATAAGCAAGGCATTGGATGGGAAGTGGAGCAGCTGGGACACAAACTGGCATCATATGGGATCCTAGCCCGTGCAAGGTGAGGTTTTAGCCACTAGGTTACTATGCCAGACTGGATATAAGTTACTTCAAATGAAAAAAAAATTTTTTTTTGGTGTTTAATGGTTATAGAGTTTGATTTGACAGGATAAGTGCTATAAATCTGTTTCACAATAACTCAGCATATGTGCAACTTTAGAATGGCTGCTATGATAAATCTGACATTAGGTTCGTCTGTTATTACAATAAAATAACTGCATCACTCTGAGATTCAAAAGGATGCTAAGCCTGGACCATGCAAGCATGACCTTAACATTAAGTTGTGTTCAATTATTTTATGAAATAAAATAAAAATGGGAGCAGGTATTTGTGGCAGTGGCTCACCTGTCACAGGCAGTGGCTTTGAGTCCTGCTCCCCTTTCCGACGGCTCTCTGCTAGTATGCTCCCTTCATGGCAGCAGGTGGTGGCTCCAGAACTTGATCGCTGGCACTTCGTAAGAGTGCTGACCGGATCCCAGGCTTCTGGCAGCAGCCTAGCCCGGTCACTGCTGTTATGGGTTTTGGACCCATAACAGGACCAAAGGATGGGAGAAATCTGCCTATGTGTCTGTTTTTCAAATAAATAAGATAAATAAGAATTGTTCTGATTTTAGAAAGTGAAAATTCTGTTCTGATCCAGCTGTACTTTTAAACATTTGTCCCTGTGAAACTCAATTACTGGGGCTAGTGCTGTGGTACGGTGAGTAAAGCTGCTGCCTGTAGCATAGGCATCCCATTCAGGTGCCAGTTCAAGTCTTGGATGCTGTACTTCTGATCCAACTCCCTGCACCTGGGAAAGCAGCGGAAGATGGCCCAAGTAAACCCACATGGGAGATTTAAAAGAAGCCCTTGGCTCCTGGCTTCAGCCTAGATCAGCTCTGACCTTGGCTGGTTCATTTAGAAAATGAACCAATGGATGGAAGTTCTATCTCTAACTCTGCTTTTCAAAAAAAAGTTAAAAAAAAATCTAAAATTCTGTACTTTTCCTGTTGTTGGAGTTCTGAGTTCAGTGATTCAGCTGGAGAGATCACTTGTCTGACGTGATCCCAGTCCTTACTATTATGTGTGCTTGTCTATATGGGGTCTGGCTCTGTCCATCCCCCACATCAGCTTTTGCACACATTAGTAGTTTCAATTGCTGCTTCAGTTCTGTCTGCAGCCACATCTCTTATGTAAACCATAAATGCTGTGGTCTAGTCCAACCCTGACTATCACACACTTGGCCCTCACATACACCTGTGGAAGCTGTGGCCTAGTCATAGCAACCCCCCAAAACCCCCTCTAGGCCCATCCCTAACCCTGGTTCCTGTGCTTTTCTGCATGCGTAGAAGACTGGTCCAGTCTGTCCCACATCCCATTCAGCATTAGTACACATCAATGGGCACTGAAGCCTAGCTCAACCCAACTGACCCCCCTATCCAGCCCACACTCATGCCTTTCTAGCCAGGCCTACCCCCAACTCTGGTTCTCATGCTCACCAGTGAGAGTTGCAACTCATTAGAGAGGTGACCACTGTTTCCCTGCTGGACTCACTCCCAGTCCTGGATTTTGTGGTTCTGCAGTCTAGCTAGACAGGATTTACCCCTAGTCCCAGCACTTGCCAGCTGATACTGTGGCAAAGCGCAACCAGCCTGCACTTATTCTGCCACATGCATGTATCAGTGGATATAGTGTGTTAACCCAGCCTGGCTCTCCCCCTAACTCAGTTCACATGTAGGTCAACAGGTCTGTCCCTGGTCCCAGTTCTCATGCTCACCAGGGGGAGTAATGAATGGCCTAACAGGGGAGACTGCCGCAGCTCCTTTATCGGGCTTGCATTCCACTCCTGGTCTCGTGTGCTGTAGGGTGCTGCGGCCCAGTCTGGCATGGCCCACCTCATGTCAGTATTTGTTGGCAGGTGCTGCTGCCTGGCCCAGTCCTGTCTACCCCCTAGTTCCAGCTGTGGTCTGACCATGGAGCACATGTGCCAGAACTGGACCTCCTCAATATCTTGGATGGAGCAATGAATGGCATGCCCAGATACACGTGGAGGATATGGCAGTCCATTGGGGCCTATAGAGGACATCTGGTACCATCACAGAGGAAGAGGGCAGAACAAATGGGTCAACTACCCCAGCCAAGCATTGACAGCAAATATCTGAATGAATAGAGACTCTAAGATGGACTGTGTCAGCCAAAGGACCTTGGAAGGATTTTCTCACCCTTGTGAGAATAATCAATGTGATATAGATTTGAGTTTGTAATTTTGCTGTGTGAGATTCCATTATGTTTTAAATTTTTAAAATATTTAAAAAATTTTTATTGCAAAGTCATATTTACAGAGAGGAAGAGAGACAGAGGAAGATCTTCTGTCCGAAGATTCACTCCCCAAATGACCACAACAGCTGGTGCTATGCCAATCAGAGGCCAGGAGCCAGGAATTTCTTCCAGATCTCCCACGCGGGTGCAGGGTCCCAAGGCTTTGGGCCATCCTTGACTGCTTTCTCAGGCCACAAGCAGGGAGCTGGATGGGAAGTGGAGCTGCTGGGATTAGAACTGGTGCCGGCATGGGATCCCGGCGCGACCAAGGCGAGGACTTAGATGCTAGGCCACACCGCTGGGCCCTGTTGACATTTCTTGAACTAATCCAAATAACATGTGGTTGACTATCGACCATCCTAGTCTAGCTCAGCCTATAAAACCCCTTTTCTCCTGTTCATGACACAGGGATCTGCTTCACTTGCCACCACCCCAGGCCTGCTTCTGTCTGTAAATCCTTAGCAAATTGCACCCTGTAATCCTGGGTTTACCTTCCTCTTGCTTCAAGCTTTTGGCACCTCCTGCCTTTGGTGGCCACTTCTTTTACACTGAATTTTTTGTGTACAATTGCACATCCATGTAATGTAGATCAAGATTAAAAAGAAAAGGCACCGGCATTGTGGGTTAAGTCACTGGCTATAACACCAGCATTTATATGAGCAAAGATTCAAATACTGGCTGCTCTACTTTTAAACCAGCTCCCTGCTAATGCACCTGAGAAAGCAGCAGAAGACAGCTCAAGTGCTTGGGTCACTGCTCCCCACGTGGGAGATCAGGTCCAGGCTCCTGGCTTCTTTTGCACGTACTTGGGAAGTGAACCAGCATTAGACAGAAGATCTCCCTACATGTATTCACTTCGCACTAAAAATAATTAAACAAATCTTGAAACAAAGACACGCAGAAAAGCCCTAATGGATCATAAGCGAAGATAGAGCAATGGGAAGTTTACTCTTGCAAGTGACAGATGACCACTCCAATAGAGGAGTCCTTGCGTATGAATCTGGCACGTAGAACCAGAGGGATGCGGTTCTAGACTCTTGTTCTTGACTCTTGCATGGGAAGCTCCAGACTGTTCACCGGCCTCATAAAGGGAATGAGTGAAGCGCTTTCTTTTCACGTCAGCTACTAAACACATTTGCTAAGCAAAAATTAGTAGGCACAAGCTTCTGCCTGATATAAGGTGTTCGTTATGAGAACACAGTCACCTTCAAACTGAAAATAAACATTGGCTCAAGCTATGCCAGTGAGCATATGACCACATCAGAATCAAACATTATTACAAAGATCTATCACTAGATAAGGGTACTCACTGTGAGGATGACTATGACATTAACTTTCATTACATAACACTAGTTATATATTATAGTGCTAATATTTTATCTCATGATAAAATAAGCAGCTATAGTTTTTAAATGTCTCAAGTCTTTTCATTCATTTTAAAGGTAGGATAACAGAGAGATACAGAGATAGGCAGATAAGAGACAGAGAGACACAGAGAGAGAGAGAGGGAGGGAGATCTTCCACCCATTGGTGACTTTCCAAATGCCTGCAACAACCAGGGAGGGGCAGACCAAAGCCAGAATTCCATCCGGGTCTCACACAAGGGTGGTAGGAACGTAAACACTTGCATCATCATTTGTTGCCTCCCAGGACACATTAACAGGAAGTTGTTTTGGAGAGAGGAAGTGCTGGTACTGGAACCAGGTACTATGATGTTCTTGTGGACACCCCAAGAGGCAGCTTAACCTACTGCAGCACAATGTCTGTTTCTTTTTTTCTTCTCTCTCTCTCTTTAAGATTTATTTATTTAACTTGAAATTCAGAGTTACACACAGAGAGAGGAAGAGACAGTGAGAAAGAGCTTTTATCCACTGGCTCACTTCCCAGATAATGCAACTGCCAGAGCTGAGGCAATCTGAAGCTAGGAGCCTGGAGCTTCTTCTGGGGCTCCCATGTGAGTTAAAGGGCCCATGGACTTGGGCCATTCTACACTGCTTCCTAGGCCACAAGCAGGGAGTTGGGTTGGGAAGTGGAACAGCTGGGTCTTGAACTAGTGTCCATAGAGGATGCTGGTGTTGACCGTAGAAGACTGGGTTGCTGTGCTGCTGCACTGGCCCCTCAACTGAATTTTTAGTAAAGTTTTTTCTTTTTCTTTTTTTTTTTCTAAAGATTTATTTTATTTTTATTGGAAAGTCAGCTATCCAGAGAGGAAGAGAGACAGAGAGGAAGATCTTTTGTACGATGATTCACTCCCCAAGTGGCCACAACGGCGCGAGCTGAACCAATCCAAAGCCAGGAGCCAGGAGCTTCTTCCAGATCTCCCACGCGGGTGCAGGGTCCCAAAGCTTTGGGCCATCCTCAACTGCTTTCCCAGTCCACAAGCAGGGAGCTGGATGGGAAGTGGAGCTGCCAGGATTAGAACCGGTGCCCATATGGGATCCTGGGGCGTTCAAGGCGAGGACTTTAGCCACTAGGTTACTGCACCAGGCCCTAGTAAAGGTTTTTCTAGTTAAGGTTCATCACTCCACAAAAACAAAAAGGCCACAAAATCAACCGCTAACAACAGAAGGCATTTAAGGGATAACATCAAGGCCACAAATCACACTGGCCGTATGGTGTAACACGAATGCTAAGCAGGGTCTTGAAAAGATAGCTGGACAGATGCTGCGTGGAAAGCCAATTTGGAGGGCCAGAAGTTTCATCCCTCCAGTCACAGAAAGGCCTCCGGTCCTATGGCATCCCCAAGTCTGTCTGTGGAAGCTGCAGAAACGCCTCCTGTGGGATCACATTCATTCTTCCATTGAGCAACTCATGCTCCTGTTTCCCAACACACTGCAAGATTTTCACTTCAACATGTTAGTTCTATTGGAATCAAGTTATACAAGGGTGCCTTAAAAAAGTTTGTGGAAAAGTGGAATTCAAAGTTAAGTTTATTTTGGTACAAATAGTTTTGAAATTGTGCATAGTTTTTTGTGGTATGCATTTTCCCATGGACTCTTTATAACTCCTTGTATGCATGGATTTTCAAATCTTTTGCACAGAGCCAGAGCGGTGGCTTAACAAGCTAATCCTCCACCTGTAAATGCCAGCATTTCATAAGGGTACTGGTTTGTGTCCCAGATGCTCTGCTTCCCATTCAGCTTCATGCCTGTGGCCTGTAAAAGCAGCAGAGGATGGCCCAAAGGCTTGGGAACCTTGCACCCATGTGGGAGTCCCAGAAGAGACTCCTGCTTCCTGGCTTTGGATTAACTCAGCTCTGACCATTTTGGACATTTGGGAGTGAACCAGCAGTTGGAAGATCTTTCTCTTTCTGTGTCTCCTTTTTTCTGTTTTTCAAATGAAAAAAAAAAGTTTAAACAAATAAAATATTTTGCACCAGGTCCGGCACAGTAGTCTAGTGGCCAAAGTCTTCACCTGGCATACACCAGGATCCCAGATGGGTGCTGGTTCTAATCCCGGCAGCCCTGCTTCACATCCAGCTCCCTGCTTGTGGCCTGGGAAAAGCAGTCAAGAATGGCCCAATGCCTTGGGATCTTGCACCTGTGTGGGAGACCTGGAAGAACCTCCTGGCTCCTGGCTTCAGATCAGCTCAGCTCCAGCTGTTGCAGCCATCTGGGGAGTGAATCACTGGATGGAACATCTTCCTCTCTGTCTCTCCTCCTCTCTCTTTATCTGCCTTTCCAATAAAAAATAAATAAAACTTAAAAAAAATCTTGCCTCAAAACAATCATTTCATTTCATTTTCCACAAACCTTCTAAAGTACGTTCAGAGCACGGGGCCAGGGGTGCAATGGGTAACGTGTCTGACTACGGATCAGAAGATTCTAAAGTACCTTGGTATCCACCAGAATGCCCTTGTGTCATCTGAGAGACTGAGAATACTGTAGGGACACTCACTCTACATACATTTGCTATGCTAAAAAACAGAAACTCAGCTGCATATGAGAAATAGTTATTTCTAACAGGAGAGGGAAAGGGTGGATATAATGGGGGCTCTGCTTGTTTGCATGTTCCTTGGTTTGTAGACTTAACCCTAGAATCATGTGACTGCCTCGCCTAAGAGTAAAACACACGTTAATCAACATATATTGGCGATTTGTGTCTCCCTTTCTTTTTTCTTGATCAGTGTATCTAGAGGCTTGTCGATTTTATTGATCCCTTCAGAGAACTAGCTTTTGGCTTTATTGAATTTTTTTTCCCTTAAGGTTCCCTGTTTCCTATTGTATCGATTGCTTCTCTTCTCTTCCCTCTCTTTCCTTTGTGTTTAATTGGCTTTTCTTTGGCAAGTCATTTAAGGTGGAAAGTTGATTTTTGAAATGTCTTCTCCCCTAATGTGGTGAGTGCACAATGATAAATGTCCCCCTTAGGGTAATGCCTGTGTATGTGCAAGTGTGTGCACACGCTCATATGTGTGCATGTGTTTGTGCCTGAGTGTATGCAGTTTGTGTGTGTGCGTGCATGAGTGAAGCTGTTGCTTTATGAATGACAAGCTCCCTGGACTGTTCCTGGAACTGTTCACAGTCTTCCTCTATTTCCAGTCTGGGTGATGTGTGGCTTTCGATGATGGTTTGCTGGCTAGAGCTGATTGAGACCCTCGCATTGCCTGGTCCTGAGAGAGCTGCAGGAACAGCTGGCTGTCTGCTCTGGGTTGGCTGGACGCACTATGTGCGCAGAGGGTCAAGAGTGTCACATCTCCCAGGCCTGCTTTGAGGACAGCGCTCGGGACACTGTGTGTGTTTCGTATTCCTGTTTGTGTCTCTATGTTGGAAGGCATGGATATGCCCAGTGCTTTCTGATCCAATCCAACCCTAGGGGGTAGCTTTCGACCTTCCCACACCTGCACCCCTTTTCCAGCAGACGAAGACTCAGCTGGTGCTGTTGTCATGATGATGATGATGGTTTGCAGTCTCCCATGGCTGCGGCCCATCCCCCATGAAGACACCCTCAGCACCCTTCTGGCTTCACACACCTCATCTTCCTCCCAGTCTTCCATCCCCGTTCTTGCTCTGGTGGTCGCACATCAGACGAGGACACCCTCTCCTGCTATGCTGCCCCTCAGTGTGTATCTTGCTGCCCCACCCAGCCCCAGGGCCCTTCTTGTGCAGTAGGAAAGCCGCTCTGTAGTGTTTGATGTTATTCAACGTAAGAGGTCTATTCTAGTATGTTTTCCAATTTGTTATTTCCTGTTAGAGCTGCACCTTGATTTACAATAGACTATGTCCTGATACCTTCCTAATAAGTTGAAGATATTACATCAAAATACTGTTTAATATCCCTACCCTGGGTTTATTGGCTCAATCCAGCTCACTTGGAACCGGTACAGAACACAAGAGCTACAGTTGGGCAAGTCCTCGCCTTGTACACACTGGGATCCCACATGGGTGCCAGTTCTAATCCCAGCAGCCCTGCTTTCTGTCCAGCTCCCTGCTTGTGAGCTGGGAAAGCAGTTAAGAACAGCCCAAAGCCTTGGGACCCTGCACCCACATGAGAGCCTCTGAAGAAGCTCCATGCTCCTGGCTTCAGATCAACTCAGCTCTGGCCATTGCGGCCACTTGGGAAGTGAATCACTGGATGGAAGATTTTCCTCTCTGTCTCTCATTCTCTCTGTGTATCTGACTTTCCAATAAAAATGAGATAAATCTTTAAAATATATATCTTTGCACCTGCTGTTTCCGCTATGGAAAGACTTTTCAACTGCTGATGTATTTTGTAATAATTACGGAACTACTCAACCTCTCATTCTTGTTACTTAGTCTTTTAATTGAAGGGTACAGAGGTGCAGACAGAGACAAAAACAGGCAGATGAAGAAAGAAAAAGAAAGAGGAAAACATCTTTATGCATTGGTTGACCCCCTGCAACAGCTGGCATTGGGCCAGGCCAAAATCGGGAGTCTGGAACTCCATCTGGGTCTGCCACATTGGTGGGGGCAGGGACCCAAGCCCTGGGCATCCCCTGCTGCCTCCCGGAGAGTGCACTAGCAGGAAACTCGATCCGAAATGAAGCCAGGACTCAAACCCAGGCACTGTGAACGGGGATGCCGATGTCCCAGCCAGTGTCTTCATTGCTGAGTTCAGTATCCATCCTTTTATTTCTTCTTGAATCTGTTGAGAATCTGAATGTTTTCTCCAAGTTCTCATAATTGTTGTATGTAGCTATTATATTCTCCATCTGTTTAACTTGTATTTTCCTGTAGTTAAGGGTTTATTTTTACTCATTTTTTATATCTTCTCTTTAGTCTGTATGTTATCATTTTGTACCTGATCTAATTTTTCAATAGTGCTAAATATTCATCAGTTTATCTTCAAAGAACTGATGTTCATGTTGTGATTCATTCTGTTGACCCTTTTATTTTTCACATGATTGGTTTCTGCTTTTATTATCTTTTCCCAATCAAGGCTTATTCTGATGCTCTCATTCATGTTTTATTTTTTTTTTTAGTTTCATGCTTTCTTTTTGTTTCTTCATTTAAACATTTATCTCAGTCACTTAAAAAAGTTCCTCTATCCCAATGCAATTATAAACAACTTGAAGCAAATAATAGGTCTTTTTTCTTTCTATGCTTTTATTTGTTTTATATTGTCTATTGCTTTTTTAAATTTTACTTCTTTTATTATTATCAGTTTATGATTCAGTTCCATAGGCACAAATAATAGGTCTTAAGCAACATGCTCCTGAACAACCAGTGAGTCAATGAAGAAATTAGAAGAGATATTTGAACACATCTTGAAGGCAGGAGCAGCATCCTGGTTCAAGTCTAGCCGGTCTACCTTCATCCGGCTCCCTGATAACTTGCCTGGGAAAGCAGTGGAAGGCCAGCCACATGGAAGACCACCATGGAGGTCCAGGTGTCCTTGGCTATGGCCTGCTTCAGTCCCGGCTATTGTAGCTATTTGGAGAGTAAACAAGTGTTTTGTTGTTGTTGTTGTTGTTGTTGTTTTAAGGCAGATTTATGGAGAAAAGTAGAGACTGAGATAAAGATCTTTCGCCACATCAGCAGCCAGGAGCGTCTCCTGGGTTCCTTACACAGGTGCAAGGTTCCAAGATTTGAGGCTATCCTCTACTGCTTTTCCAGGCCACAAGCCGGGAGCTGGATGGGATGTGAAACAGGCAGGATAGGAACCGGAGCCCATATGGCATCCCAGTGGATGCAAGGTAAGGATTCAGCCACTAGGCTATTGCGCTGGGCCCAACAGTGGGTATTTTTTAAAGATATAATTAATTAATTAATTGGAAAGGTGTATTTACAAGAGAAGTATAGATAGTGAGAGAAAGGTCTTTCATCCACAGGTTCACTCCCCAAGTGCCTGTAACAGTCAGAGCTGAGCCAATCTGAAGCCAGGAGCCAGGAGCTTCTTCTGAGTCTCCCACATGATTGCAGGATCCTAAGGCTTTGGTCCATCTTCCACTGTTGTCCTAGGCCACAAGCAGGGAGCTGGATGGGAAGTGGAGCAGCTGGAACATGACTGGTGCCCATATGGCATCCTGGCACTTGCAAGGTATGGATTTAGCCACTGAGCCATGGTGACAAGCCCTATGTGACTCTGCTTTTCAAATAAATAAGTAAGTGTCGCGCCCACGTGTCTTACGGCCCAGCAATAAGACGCAGACGCGAGTGAAGCCTTCTGCGGTAAAATTTATTGTGCACAGCAAGATGAGGAGGAAAGAGGCCCCGACCCCGGCAGTCTGTCTGCTCTTATGTGCTGACTGGCCCCGCCTCCGCCGATGATAGGTCGGCGTCATGATTACGCAGGGTCCTGGGCGACTGGATTCGTCAGTCCCAGTGTTTACGTGCCTGCCGCAGCTCACTGCGCAGTACTGCGAAATCTACGTGACTCTCCACCAAACACCAAGATGTGGCTTCTCTGGCCGGCGCCATTTTGGGTACGGCATGTGGCCGGTACATACAGAGGCGGCTGGCAACAAGTAAGTATTATGGAGCTGGCATTTAGTCTGGCACTTAAGACACTTAAGTTCCTTATCAGAGCTGCTGGATCCATTGCCCAACTCCAGCTCCTGACTCATTTCTTGTTCATGCTGGCCCTGGAAGGCCACAGTGATGGCTGAAGTCACTACACGCCTGCCTCCCAGGTAAGAGGCCTGGGTTGATTTCCTAGTTCCCAGCCCCAGTCCTGGCCAAAGGCTGGTCTTGGCAATCATTCCAACCCGCGGGAATTCTCTATCTGTCCCTCTCTCCCCTGTCCTTCAAATATATAATTGTTTGAAAAGTACCTCCTAAGTCTTAATTCTTACATTGTTCATCAGATACATACACACTTAACATCACTGCATCTTTTTGGAGAACAATATTGTTTATCACAATGCATTACTCCTTGCACCCAAAGACACTCTGCTTGAAAGACCATCTATTATTAACACGATCACATGTCCTTGCTTTTTTAAAAATATTTGCTTGATGATATGTCTCCTTTCATCCTTTTCTTGTATTAGTTATGTTTTAAGCAGGTTTCATATAATTGGATTTTTAAAATTTAGTATTTACCTCTCTATCATCTAAAGGAGCAATTTAGACCTTTAATAATTATTGCAGTATTTCAAGAAGTTCATGGACTCGGGACTAGCAGTTAGGTTAGGGACAGGTATTTGGTCCAGCAGTTGACATGCTCAGTAAGACATCAGTGTGCTGGTTTTGATCCATGTCCTTATCTAGGACCCAGCTCTGGCTCCTCGCTCCAGCTTTCTGCCAGTACAGACCTTGGGAGAAAGAGGTGACAGCCGAAGGACTCAAGTTCCTGCCACCCATGTGGGAGACCTGCTAGGAGCTCCTGGCTCCTGGCTGCAGCCTGGCCCAGTCCCAGCCAGTGTGGACATTTGAAGTATAAACCAGTGATGGGAGCTCTTTCTGTCCCTCTTACTCACAAATAGATAAATGATTTTTTAAATGTCTTTTATGGAACTCTAAATATATTTTAAAACTTTATTTTAGATGTTTAAAAGGAAAACATTTATTTGAACATTATATAAATTTATTGAGGAGCGAAAACTACAGAAATCCATTTTTTGTAATTTGTATTTCTATAAGATTTCTGAAGACTCCTTATGTACATGATTTTGCTTTTACATTAAAATAAACTTTGCTTTAGATTGCATTTGTGTGAAATTTTTGAAGCACTCTGATAACTATTTTTGTAGTTGGAAGTGTTCCTACTAGCTTCGTTGTTACCTTAATTTTTCTTCTTTTTATTTTGTTGTATCATTTAAAAATTGCTCCCACTAAGAACATGATCTCATTACAGCTCCATTGCGCGTGTGTTGCCTCTCACTTTTCATTGGATCTTTAAGCTCATTTCATTTTATCCTTAAAAGAAATTTATTAGTGCGTTAAATACATTAGGATCTCAGGGTCACTGCAAATGCATGATAATTACTACAACAATTCTCATTTCTCAAGTTAACGTGGTGTTAATACAAAGAGACCAGGTTTAGCTTAGCTCACAGACACAATTCTAACAATAGATTCCCCTTCCTCACTCCTTCCCCTTTTCTTTTTCTTTCCTTTCTTCTTTACTTCCCTCTCGCCTTTCTGTTCTTACTAATTTTTCAAAGGAATTGCTTTTTTGGTTTCTGCCTCCTGATGTTTGTTAAACTAACCACATTGTCTTTATTCCATTTGTTTTTCACTAATACTTTGCGAGCTATCATAGTTCTGTTATTCTGGTAGTTACCCTTAATTTTTCACTGTTAAAAATGTTTACTGGACCAGGAACAGTAGCCTAGTGGCTAAAGTCCTCATCTTGCATGTGTCTTGTTCCCATCTGGGCACCAGTTCTAATCCCGGCTGCTACACTTCCCATCCAGGTCCCTGATTGTGGCCTGGGAAAGCAGTCAAGGATGGCTCAAAGTCTTGGGACCCTGCACTCATGTGGGAGACCAAGAAGAAGCTCCTGGCTCCTGATTTCAGATCAGCTCAGCTCTGGCCATTGGAGGCTACTTGGGGAGTGAGCCAGTGGATTGAAGAACTTCTCTCTCTCTTTCTCTCTGTAAATCGGGCTTTCCAATAAAAACATAAAATTTAAAAAAGGAAAAAAAAAAGAAAAGAAAAGAAAATGACTCCTGGGGAATCATTCCTGTAAGTTGGTGAGTTCCTTAAAAAAAAAAAAAAGTTTACTAAGTTATTTTCATTTTATTTGAAATCGAGGGAAAAGAAGGGAGAGACACACAGAGAGGTCTTCCGTCTATCAGTTCACTCCCCAGGTGATGGGCAATGCCAAATCCAAGAGCCAAGGACTCCATCCCAGACTCCCAAATGGGTGGCAGGGCCCAAAGACTTGGGCAATCTTGTTGCTCTCCTAGGTGCTTTAGCGAGGCACTGTATTGGAAGTGGAGCAGGTTAGACATGAACTGGCACAGATACAGGATGCTCAGCTCACTGCTGTCTTCTTATACTTAATGTTGTCAACAAAAGAAAGAGCTGAAAAAAAAACTTTGGTCCTTGGGCTGGCATTGTGGCATGCCAGGTTAGATTACTACCTGTCATCTTATAGAGGCATGAGTTTGAATCCCCAGCGACCCCACTTCTGATTCAGAGCCCTGCTAATGTTCCTGGAAAACATGGAGGATGGCTCAAGCATTCGGACCTTCTACACACACACAAGAGACCTGGATGAAGTGCTTGTCTCCTGGCTTTAGCCGGGAGCTACCACAGTACAAGAATTTCGTCGTCTCCCCGCCTTTCCAATATTTGTTATCTGTCATCTTTTTTTTTTAAAGATTTATTTTTTAATTTTATTGGAAAGGCAGATATACAGAGAGGAGAGACAGAGAGGAAGATCTTCCGTCCGATGATTCACTCCCCAAGTGAGCGCAACGGCCGATGCTATGCCGATCCGAAGCCAGGAGCCTCTTCCGGGTCTCCCACGCGGGTGCAGGGTCCCAAAGCTTTGGGTCGTCCTTGACTGCTTTCCCAGGCCACAGGCAGGGAGCTGGATGGGAAGAGGGGCCGCCGGGATTAGAACCGTCGTCGCCCGTATGGGATCCTGGGCGTGCAAGGCGAGAACCTTAACCACTGCGCCACCACGCTGGGCCCTATCTGTCATCTTTTTGAAGAATCTATTTTATTGCTTTCTTGATTGGTCCACTTTTTGTCCAGTGGCTTGCATTTCAGTTGTGTTCATCCTACCCTGATTTTTTTTTTTTTTAAGAATTTGTTAGTACGTTAGATTCTCAGGGTTACAGAAAATGAATGCTAATTACTACGATGCAATTCTCATCAATTCTCATGTTAATGTGATATTAATACAAAGAGAACAGATTCAATGCGGTGCATAGATACACTGCTCAGAATGTAGGGACACTTCCCTTCCTTCTTCCCATCTTCCTCCCTTCCTCTCTTCCTTTTCTCTTCTGTTTAATTTTCGAGACAATGTGACTTTAATTTTGCATTATAGTCAAAGGCTTAGTGCTCCACTAAATAAGGAGCTCAATAAGCACAAAATAAAAAGACCATACATCAATGAGAATGTAGGCAAAGGCTATAAACAATAATCAAATAGATTTTAAAAGAGCCACAGATTATTAAAATCATAATAGTGGACCCAGTGCAATGGCTCCGTGACTAAAACCTTGCTTTGCACATGCCGGGATTCCATATGGGCACCGGCTCATGTCCTGGCTGTTCCATTTCCCATCCAGCTCCCTGCTTGTGGCCTGGGAAAGCAGCAGATGATGCCCCAAAGCCTTGGGACCCTGCATCCATGAGGGAGACCCGTAAGAAGCTCTTGGCTCCCGGCTTTGGTTTAGCTGAGCTCTCTGGCTGTTGTGGCCACGTGGGAAGTGAACCAACAAAGAGATCTTTCTTTCTGCCTCTCCCTTTCTGTAAATCCACCTTTCTAAAAAAAAAAAAAAAAATTAGTAGACCAGCCAGGACATGAAGTGGTGCCCACACAGGATGCTGGCACTTGAAGGTAGAAGATTAGCCAGTTGAACCACAGTGCCAATCCTATGAGGTTTTAAAAGAAAAAGGCAAAACATGTTTCATTATCCCTTAGCCGTACCTCCAATGAATTATTTTGTCACCTTTCATCTCTCTGAGAGTATCTCCTGATTACCTAAAGCCTTGCTGCTTCCCGTGCTTGTTGAGTTTGGTCTGCATTGCAAGCTGGTGTTTGTCCTCAAGTGTGTTTTGACCTTTGCATGTATAATTGCTTTTGGAATCGAATGTCTCTGTTGGATTTGTCAGAAGGCTGTGACAGCGAGCTCATGATGAGTGGTCCTCACTTCTTCCTGGCAGAGTTGTATTACCTAATGGAGCCATGTACTCCATCAGCTCAAATGACAAAGCAAGATTGCAATAGATAATTTGTTGCACGTACCACACCTCCCCCACCATCGCTCCCCTGCCCCCACTCCAAGTTCTTCTCTACTCTGCTTCTCTCAAAGCTAGGGCTGGTATGTGACAAAGTTCTGATCAAAGGGACTTTTCAGTAACGCAGACGCAATGATGCTTTTTGTTTCTCTCTGCTTTGACATGTGATGGCTGGCATGCAGCAGCCATTGCGTGACCATGAGGAATGGTGAAGTGCTATTTCCTGGATAGCTCAGAAGCACCAAACACAAAGACATCTGTCTCTAGATATCTCATGATACAATTTAGTTAAATGAGATAGGTTTTTTTTTTCTTCAGCTGTTATTAGTTATGTTTTCTATTAATGACTGGACATGTCTAACTGATGGGGCGAACACAGTAACTGTCGGCTGCACCCTGCATCTCACCTGACAGCAGAGGAGTGTGGCCTTCAGCTGGGCGGGTCCAACAAGGGGCAGAAGCATTTTAGCTCCTGCTTCCTCCCAGATGGGGTGATTTTCCAGGGCTGTGCCTTACTTTTGAGGTCACATCCTGACTGCAGGAGAGGCAAACAGGGTGAGGCATCCTGCTTCTCACACGAGGCTTTGACTGTCCACCTGCAAAGGGCCCTGGATCCGCTGTCTCTGAGCTCAGAGCCCCTACCAGCCTCTACTAGAGTGGTCGTCTCCTGCTTGGGGTTTCCTCCCTCAGCCGAGCCTCATTCTCCTTGTCTTTCAGTGGTTCCTGGTGGTGCTTCTGATCACCTGAGAGCTACACTTGGTGCTACAGCTGGGTGAGTTGTGACTCTCCTCCACCAAATGCATGCTGAACAATGACTGATGAAATGACCATACAGAGAAACCATGGTCTTTGGGTGGTGTCCTGCCATGTCTGCTGCAGCCTCATTGCTGAGATTTATTCAGTGCTGTAGGAAATGATTTGATGGCGGGATTGCTCCCTGCTGGCCCTCTGGCTTCCTGTTGTGCCAGGGCACACAGGGATTGGCCTCCCTGGGGACTCAGCATTCAGGGTGCCCTTGTGGAGGCAGAGACCAGACTCTGCCCAGGCGACAAGCCTGCCGCTACCTGCTCTCAGACTCCAGAATCCCTTTTCTGCACAAATTCGCCGCTGTGTGGAGTTTGGTTTGAGCAGCATGAATGGCCTCGGTCACCTGTCTTCCTGTGTGCTCGCTCTGTGTGTGCACCTGCCTCAGTCTGATCCAGTGGCAGCAGATCTTCAGAGTCAGCCGTGTTTTCAGGCATTAGCACCCCTCTTGTAGAGCTCCAAAGCAATAGCAGACTTGTAGTCAGTTTCCAAAGGTTTCCTTCCCAGCAATTTCTGTACAACAGGGCTGCCATTTCCCGCAGTGTGTACAGCACAGGACTTCCTCTCTGTGTGCCTTGGAATATCTGCCTGCCAGGAGGTGGAAGTGTGGGAAGGAGAACCATGAAGTCTTCCCAGAACTCATCCTTCCTAAAGCTGGCATTTCTTTGCAACTGGGGTGTGTCCTACAGTCAGCGTTGCTGAGAACAGCTGTTGGCCAGGCAGCAGGCCTGCCACGGTGACAATTTGCCTACACATGTGCAAACTGGGCCTGAGGATCTTTTAGGAAAACCTTGTATGAGATTTTTTTTTTCTTTACAGGCTGAGCATTGAACAAACCTTGAAGCATGTATGCCAATAGTTTAGAAAAGGTTGTGGGAGAGGAACATGGCGCCAGAAGATCCTGCATACGGGACAGCAGGTGAAGCAGCAGCCAGGAAGGCTGGCATCCCGTATCTGAATGCCAGTTCATGTCCTGGCTGCTCCCCTTCCTTTCCAGGTCCCTGCTGATGTGCCTGGGAAAGTCCTTGTGTCCCCGCCAGCTACATGGGACACCTAGCTGGAGTTCTAGGCTTCTGGCTTCAGCCTGAAACAACGTCATGAATGTGGGGAGCGAGGCAGCAGATGAAAGACCTCTCTGACTCTCTCCCATTTCCCCTGCCTCTCTCTGCTTTTCAAATAAATAAGATAAACCTTAAAAAAATATATATATATATAAAATAGGTCCTGTCCCAACAGGCTGTGAACACACAGGTCTTGTTGCCGAAGGGGGTCACAGCCTTGTGCCCCCCAGTCGCAAAGGCATTCAGAAGGTTCATTGCCACTACACACGCGGCTTTTGGATAAAGAAGTTGTAGAAATACCTTCCCATGGCTCTCACTGAGCTGTCTGCTTTTACGCAGGCACAGGAGTGATAGATGATAAAAATATATGTCTAAATAAGGCCGTGAAGAGCTTTTTCCAATAAGTAGAAACTACACTTCTCCATATGAAAAAGCATTGTTCATAATTAAATTGGCAGCCCGCTTTCTTTCCTGAGAGAACCGAAAATAACAATGCAGCTTACAACCGATGGCACCAGTTCCAGCAACATGCAAAATTACAGCAAGGAGGAAGACAGAAGGAATTAATATCCAGCTTCTGACATTCAAAATAGACTCATGCGGCAAGACATTAGCCTTGCAAAGTGGGTGTTTGTCTTAAGAGAAAAAAAAAAAATCTAAATTCTTTTCTTTGGCTCCCGGGCACACACAACCCCCTTCTTTGTCATAATTGGGGAAGATGGCATTTCTAGCTCTAGAAGAGGGATGTGGGATGAGCAAGGTGGCAATGCACCTGCTACAGACCCTGGGGAGCGTGAAGGAGATGGGAGCTCTGGAGGAGAGCGAGACAGGCAGCAGTGCTGCTGGAGGCTACGTCAGGGACTCCATGACGCCGCTGACTGAGGGCTTTGCCTCTGCCCCTGCTTGTAGCCCGCAGGGGACACTGCCCCAGCAAAAGTGCTGGAACTCCTGAGGATGTTGTCATGTCCCATCCCTGTGCAGCTAGGCCACGCAGCATAGTGCTGGCGTCAAAGTGACCTGCAGAGCACCAGGGAGGATGTGTGGCTTCTGCCAACTGTGGCTGCAGGGTAGCCAGAGGGGTCACCCCGGATGCAAAAGGGGCCTGAGCAGGATCCCCAGCTGAAGGCAGTCTTGGATCACAGGAGTGCCACACTGCCCCAGCACTCCCAGGCGGGAGGTGAGCTCACAATTTTTCCTGGCAGCAGTTACTGGCTATCAACTCTATCTCATTTAGTAAATGATAGATATCATTTTTATCTATCTATCTATCTATCTATCTATCTATCTATCTATCTATCTATCTATCTATCTTCTATTAATCAATCATCTATATTACAAAAGATAGAGACAAGGGGAAGTCCCACTGGCCAGTTAACTGCTCAAATGCCAACACAGTTAGGGTTATGCCAGGTTAAACATGGGAACTTAGTCCTGGTCTTCCAGAACAGCAAGGATGCAGCTACTTGAGCCCCACCATGGCCTCCTGGGCTCTGCATTAGCAGGAATTGGGAGTCAGTAACCAGAGTGGGGCATTGACCCACACTAACTGACTCAGGCATTAGCTGGAGAACAGAACTTGTAAAGACCCCCATATCTAACAGCTACCAAGCCAGCGCAGGGCTATAACAAACTAATTCTTTGCCTGCAGTGCCCACCTCTTTTATGGGCATTAATTCAAGTTTGGGCTGTTTCACTTCCAGTGCAGCTCCTGTTAATAGCCTGGGAAAGCAACAGAGGATAGCCCAAGTTCTTGGGCTTCTACACCCATGTAGGAGACATGTAAGAAGCTGCTGGCTCTGGCTTTGGACCAGCTCACCTCTCGCAATGATGGCTATTTAGGGTGAACCAGCAGATGGTTCTCTGTCTCTGTAATTCTTCCAAGTAAATATTTTTTGGAAAGGAAGATTTACAGAGAGAAGGAGAAACAGAAAGAAAGATCTTCCATCCACTGGTTTACTCTCCAAATGGCTGCAATGGCTGGAGCTGATCCTATCCAATGCCAGGAACCAGGGGCTTATTTTGGGTTTACTATATGGGTACAGGGTCCCAAGGCTTTGGACCCTCCTCCATGGCTTTCCCAGGCCACAAGCAAGAAGCTGGATGGGAAGTGGAACAGCCTGGGGTAAGAACCAGTGCCCATATGGGATGCTGGCACACGCAAGGCAAGGAGTGAGCAACTGAGCCATCATGTTGGGCCCAAAAATACACAAATCTTTTTAAAATTTAATAGCTATATATTTTTTTCTTTACATGCAGATAGAGTGGAGCTTCCATTTGAAAACCTTCTACTCTGGGTCCAATGCCATAGCTCAATGGCTAAATCCTCATCTTGTTCCAGCTGCTCCACTTCTCATCCAGCTCCCTCCTTGTGGCCTGGGAAAACAGTAGAGGATGACCCAAAGCCTTGGGAATCTGCACCCACTTGGGAGACCCTAAAGAAACTCCTGGCTCCTGGCTTTGGATTGGCTCAGCTCTGGCCATTGTGGCATTTGGGGAATGAGTCAGTGGACAAAAGATCTTTCTGTCTGTCCTCTCAATAAATCTGATTTGCCTTTCCAATAAAAATTAATAAATCTTTAAAAAACCCTTCAACTCTGGTCAAAATTGAAGTGGGGAAGTAACTTCCATATACTTCAACAGAGGAATGGTTTGACTAGACCCTACACATGAATAAGATGTATTTCACATGACTATTAAAGCGATGTCCTCAAAGTTTCTGTTTTGAAATAGTATTTTAAGTTGAATTTAAAACGTCTTTCATTAGCTTATATCAATACATTTAGATAATGAATTACCTTATCAACATTTATAAACATTTAGAAGAAAATAAAGTTTTAGATTTAAAAGAAATAATAGGAGACATTTTTGGATAAATTAATTGTTAGTTTCAATTTAAATTCAATAGTTGTATAATAAATGGAAATCAGGAAATACAAGAATATACACTAGAAGACCTTTGTTATCTATAGAAGGTGTTTGGCCTTGGAGCTAAGGGGTCCATGTCCCACTGGAAAGCATGTAGATTTAGTACCGTCTCCAGCCTTCTGCCAGTGTAGACCCTGGGATGCAGGGGTGATGGCTCAAGTAAGTGGGTTTCTGCCAGCTACCCGGGAGCCTGGATGGTAGCTTTGGCCTGGCCCAATCCTGCTGTTAGTGGCTCTGTCTCCTCCTGTCATATAAATACACTTAAAAAAAATTGAAGTAGACTCAAGAAACTGCATCAAAATGTTACCAACACCTACCTCCCGTGAGAGTGTAGCTGACTCCAATTCTTCTCACATCTCTATACCTGCCAAGCATTTTGAAATAAGTATAGTGAACGAAAAGTAATAAGTGCTAAATTGGTAGGCAAACTCTCATATGGCAAATATCACCACGACACCTTAGCCAGAACCCCCAGGACCTACTCCTCATGGGACAGCAAGCTGTGAAGCACTTAGGGCACACCCCAACATTTCCTGGTCCTCTGGGGAGAGTCAGAGCCGGTGGTGCCTCTCCTGGCTGGTGGGCTTTCTGAAGCACCCACGCCAGTAAGGAATCTTCCATGCAGAGCCACATCCCATCTAACCTTCAGCCTTCAGTTGCTTCTTTAAGAGGCCACAGGAGACAAGTCAGGGTTTACCTATAATCAAAATGTGGGCAGATCCTGTCAGCCCAAGCAGAAGGAATTCACAAGTCTAATAGGGAGCTGGCTGGGAGGCCCCCATCCAAGTCCACAGGGCTGTCACTCTGTGCTCTGTCCCAAGAGACCCTAAGTGATCAGCGCTCAAACCCTGAGAACTTTGTGAGGGGAGTTGCTTTCTAAAAGTCAGCATCTCGCAGAATAGCTGGAGAGACAGTGCCACCAGACAGGAGACTGTGGGTGTCAAGAATCATCTGGAACCACATCTGTGCTTGGCAGATAGTAGGTCTCGCTTATCTCCAGGTTGAGGTTTTCCAGGTGTTCTGGCTCCAGCAGCCGCCATGCTGGCAAGTCCTCTTGGTGACCCCCTGGGAGTCTGGGCCAGGTGAGCTCTCCTAGGAGGATTTGCCACCAGCAGCTGAGTGTGTTACCAGCTCTCAGACTGCACCAGCATGGAGGCGCCTGCTGGGCACAGAGGTCTGCTGGGGAGGCCCAGCATCATGACGTCCTAAACTTCAACGTCCCTCCAGAATAGATGCATCAAAAAAAAGCAAGTGCACGGAGAAATCTCAAGGACAAATGACAGGACAGCAGTGAGGGGCAGGGGTTTGGTACAGGGGTTAAGATGCCTCTCGGGGTGCTTGCATCCCATATCAGAGTGCCTGAGTTCAAGACCTGGTTCTGCTTCCAGTTCTAGTTTCCTGCTAATGTGAACACCTGCTTTTTTTGTTTTTGTTTTTGTTTTTTGTTTTACTTTTTAGGCCACATAGATGACTTCTAAAGACATTCTGAGAAGATAAGTCAACCAGTCACAAAATGGGCAAATACCATAGGAATCCACTCCTACGCAGGACCTAGAATCGCCAAACTCAGGGAAATGGAAGTAGAACAGGAGTTGGGGGAGGGAGGGGATCATCGTTGATCCAGCAAAGTTGCAGTTTTGTAAGCGGAAATGCATTTGGTGGACGATCGGTGCTGAGGGTCCCGTGGCAGGGTGAATATACTAACAGCACTGAGCTGCACGGTGAAAGATGCTTAAGGCAGCAATCTGTATGCGATGGATATCTCAACTGCAATTGAGAAAATTAAAAATGAAAAAGCAAAGGAATAATAAAGACAACATTCAGACTGGTGGCTACTTCTCTCCGGGGGAGGCTGGGGAGGAGAGAGTCAAGGAGTCATGGGTAGCTATGGGCAACGTTGTAGCTGGGGAGTAGTTCACAAGAGTTCATGGTAGAGACAAACACATATGGGAGCAAATGAAAGGCAGTAAGATGAAAGCGACCATGTGTGGGGTAAATAATGATAGCTTGTCCTTAACCAACAGTGACGATCGATCTTACTACGTGCACATGTGGCCTAAAAAGTAAACGGCACTGGGCCCGGCGCGGTGGCGCAAGTGGTTAAGTCCTCGCCTTGCATTCCCGGGATCCCATATGGGCGCCGGTTCTAATCCCGGCAGCCCCGCTTCCCTTCCAGCTCCCTGCCTGTGGCCTGGGAAAGCAGTTGAGGACAGCCCAAAGCTTTGGGACCCTGCACCCGCGTGGGAGACCCAGAAGAGGCTCCTGGCTTCGGATCGGCATAGTATCGGCCCGTTGCGGCTCACTTGGGGAGTGAATCATCGGATGGAAGATCTTCCTCTCTGTCTCTCCTCTCTGTATATCCGCCTTTCCAATAAAAAATAATAAAAATAAATCTTTAAAAAAAAAAAAAAGTAAACGGCACTTTAAAAATTGCTGGAAACAAAGAGATTACAAGTCACTCATGATTTATTAACTATGGTTAATATCCTTGCAGGCTTAATGCACGCATGTGTGTGTGTGAGTGTGTGTGTGACTGCTAAAATTGGAAAAGGGCAAAATTTCTTTTTCATCTGACAGTATTTTTCACATCATTAAGCATTCTTTAATGGCATTTAAGATGTAGTCAGACAATTCTATGGATATGGATATGGTATGGATATATGATAATTTATTTAAATGAAATGATTGTTATTAGACTCTATGTTCTTATGATTTCCCTATGATTTATTTATTCCTTTTTTTTTTTTGTTCAAACCTGCAGTATTCTTGCATATGTGAGAGTTGTCTCTTCATTTTATTTATTCTCTTGAAAGGTGGAGCAGGCAGAGAAAAAAAGATTTTTCATCTGCTGATTCACTCCCCAAATTGGTCAGGGCTGAGCCAGGCCAAAGCCAGCAGACTGGAACTCCACTTGGGTCTCCCACAAAGGTGACAGGGACCCTAGTACTTAGGCTTTCCTCTGCTGCTTTCCTAATAGCATTATAGGAGATAAAGGCTGGAAACAGACCAGCTGGGATTTGAACTGGTGTTCATATGGGATGCCAGCACTGCAGGCAGCAGATTAACCACTGCACCTGTGATGCCAGTCCCATATTTATTCTTCTAAATTTTATCAGATTGAAGGCAGAAAGATGGAAAAAAGAGGTGTCTCATCAACTGGTTGACTCCTCAAGTAGCCATGATGGCCAGCACTGGGTTAGGCTGAATTCAAGAGCTAAGAACTGAATGCAGGTGTCTCACAGGGGAGTGCGGTGCCAAACACTTGAGTCATCACTTCTGCTTCTCAATTTAACAGACGCGGATCAATATCCCTGTAACTTGATTCTTGTCCCTGCCCCTGTTTTTCTCCTTAGGGAAATGTCCAGTGGATGTGTGAGGATTGGTGTTGTGGCATGATGACATCCCATATGTGCTGTTCCACTTCCAATCCAACTCCCTGTTAATGTGCCTGAGAAGACAGGAGGATGATTCAAGTGCTTGGACCCCTGGACTCACATGGGAGACCCAGATGGAGTTCCTGGCTCCTGGCTTTGGTCTGAAGCAGCCCTGGCTGTTGCAGCCATTTGGATAGTGAACCAGGTGAACCAGTGGATGGAAGATTCTCTCTTCATTTCAGTCTATAATTCTGCTTTTCAAATAAATAAATACAGCTTTAAAAAAAACCCACGTATGTGTGTGGACTGATTAAGGCCTTTGATATCAAAAAGTGGTCCCTCAAAAAAGGTTTACCAATACCCATTCCTACAAATGAAATACACAAATGCTCCACAAGTCCATTTCCTCACACCTTCATCAATGTAGTCTTTATGAGATTTTTTTAAATTAAAATCTTTTCTTTTTGTCCATTACTGGTATTATTATTATTTTATGATACAGTTCCGTAGACCCTGGGATTTCCTTATCCCTCCCCAAAACCCATTACCCTGCAGTAATTTTCCCTATTTTATTACAATAGTATATTTCTTCATAAACAGTCATAAATCCATCATTGAGGGCACAGACAATGGCAGAGAGTCCAGCATTCAATTGTTAAGACACATTTAACAGTTTCATTGGGAGTATATCTTTGTAGCGATGCATACTGCATTGTATCTTCACATCTGGATACAATAGTCTCGATTACAAAGTTACTATACATCCCCTTAAGTGAAGAGCTATAAAACAAAATCAACAACAGGAAGAAAAATAGGAATTTACATCAACACGAAGTTAAATAACATGCCACCGAATGACTAATATGCCGCTGAAGAAATGAATAAGAAAATCAAGAACCTTCCTGAAGGAAATGATGCTACTCTATGACCTATGAGTCAGTGAAGAATTTAATATGAGAAAAAAAAGACTGTTTTTGAAGAAATGAAAATAAAAACTAAACAATCCATGAGATACAGTTTCTGCTGATCTTTGTTGGTGAGATGTGTATTCTGTAGGCAACAGATAGAGGGGTTTTGTTTTTTGATCCAGGCCACTAATCCATGAGGTTTTATTGATGAGTTTAATCCATCTACATTCAGGGTTAATATGAATGGGTGGTAATTTGATTCTGTCATTTTAGCAATGGGTTGTTCATTGCTTGACTTGGTCTTCTGTTGTTATTTTACTGGGATGTTCTTCACAATTGCCTTTGGTTTTGGTGGGTGCCATTCCTCTTTTCTGTCAGGAGGACATCTCCAAGTATCATTTGTAGGGCAGGTTTGGAAGAGGCAAATTCTTTCAAGTTTTTTTTACTGTGGAAGAATTTCATTTCATTTTCAAAGACAAAGGAAAGCTTTGCTGGGTATGTTATTCTGGGCTGACAATTTTTTCTTAGAGTCTGGAATATGTTGCTTCATTCTCTTCTGGGCTGTAGAGTTTCCTGTGAGAGGTCAGCTGCAAATCTGATTGCCATTCCCGTATATGTCAATTGATTTTTTTTCACATATACATTTAAGGATCTTTCCCTTATGTTCAACTGAAGAGAACATGGTTATCATATATTATGGTGAAGATAATTTTTGGTCAAACCTGTTGAGAGTTGTGTGACCTTCCTGTGTTCTGTTTCCCAATTCTTTCTCCAGATTAGGGAAGTTTTCCTTTATTGTTTTGTTGAATACATTTTCAAACCCAGCTTCTCTTTCTGCACCTTCTGAAACTCCCATGACTGATATTTGGCCTTTTAATAGTGTCCCTTAATTCTTGAATACATTTTTTAGCTTGACCCAACTTTGCTTCCAGCTTTTTGGTTATTTCCCCACTGTGGCAAGAAATATCTTCCAATTGTGAGATTCTTTCTTCTGTCTCATTCATTCAATTATGGGAACTTTCCATTGAATTTTGTTTTCTTCTTATTTCCACTGAATTTTTAAAAGATTTATTGATTTTGATTGGACAGGCAGATATACAGAAAGGAGAAGAGACAGAGGAAGAGCTTCCCTCTGATGATTCACTCCCCAAGCAACTGCAACGGCTGGTGCTGAGCCAATCCGAAGCCGGGAGCCTGGAACTCTTCCACATCTCCCGCACGGGTGCAGGGTCCCAAAGCTTTGGGCCGTCCCTGACTGCTTTCCCAGGCCACAAGCAGGGAGCTGGATGGAAAGTGGGGGCTGCTGGGATTAGAACCAGTGCCCATATGGGATCCTGGGCATTCAAGGCGAGGACTTTAACTGCTAAGTCATCGCGCCGGGCCCTCCACTGAATTTTTAACTCGCTTCATTTCTAATAATTCTGCTTGATTTTGTTTTAATGTTGCTTTTTCTTGTGTGACATACTTCTTAAATTCCTTGAACTCCTGTACGTGCTTCTTATTCTTGATAAGAAGCTTTATAACAAGTATTTTGAATTTTTTATCCGTCATTTTCTCGATGTCTTCCTCAGTGAACTCTGAGGTTGGCAAAGGCTTTTGCTCCTTTGCAGGGGAGTCTTCAGTGATATTCATTGTGCCTCTGGCTACTCTTCTGATTTAGTTCTTTGCTAATGCACCTAGCAAAACAATCAAAGATGCCGACATGTTTAGGCCCCTGCCCTCCATTCAGGAGACTGGATGGAATTTTGGGTTCCCAACTTCTTTCTGTTCTGGTACTAACTGTTGCAGACATTTAGCAAGTGAACAACTTGATTAAAAATCTCTATCTGTGGACCCCAAAATGGCTCAATGGCTAAATCCTCACCTTGTAAGTGCCTGGATTCCATATAGAAACTGGTTCATTTCCAGGCTGCTGCACTTCCCATCTAGCTCCCTAATTGTAGCCTGGGAAACCAGTGGAGGATGGCACAAAGCCTTGGGACCGTGCATCCACGTGGGAGACCTGGAAGAAGCTCCTGGCTTTGGGTCAGCTTAGCTCTGACCATTGCAGCCATTTGAACCAGTGGATGGAAGATCTCTCTCTCTATCTCTTCTCTCCATTAACCAGATCTGCCTTTCCAATAAAAATAAACAAATCAACCAAATCCACCATGGGGGGAGTGGGTTTTGGGAAGGGGAGGGGGGAATCCCACTGCCTATAAGACTGTGTCACATAATGCAATGTAATCAATAATAATAAAAAAAACAATAAAAAAAGAAAGAAAAAAAATCATTTTTGTGAAAAACTATCTGTGTCTCTTCCTTTCTCTGTGTGCAACTTTGCCTTTCAAGAAGATAAATTCATCTATCTCCTTTTTTTTTACATAAGATAGGTCAATTTAGGTGCAAACGTTTTGAAATTCATTTAGATGTTTCCTGGAAGGCGGTGGTGAAGGCTCAAATGCGGGGGTGTCTGCTCCATGAGAAACCTAGAAGAACCTCTTGACTCCTTGTTTTGGATAGCCCAGCTCCAGCTTTTGCAACCATTTCGTGAGTGAAGCAGCGGGATGTGTGTGTTAGGGTGTGTGTGAACTCTACCATCCAAATAAACAGTAAATCTTTAAGAAGAAAAAAAAATGCAATGAGGGATGCCTGCTACCACATTGTAGTTTTAGTCTGTGTTTCAGTCTTGATTCCATTTCTAATTGCAACTTCTTGCTAGTGCACACCCTTAGAAGGCAGCTGGTAAAGGCCTAAGGACTGGGGTCCCTGCCACGTGAGAGATGTGGTCTGAGCACCAGGCTCCTGGCATGACTCAGCCCCCGCTGCTTCTGGTGTTGGGGAAATTAACCAGGGGGTGGAAGATCTTTGTCTCTGTTTTTCTCTCTCCATATTTCTTTCACTCAAATACAAAATAAATACTTTAAAAGGAAGCTTGTAATTGCATTTTTAAAAATGAAAATAATCTTTAAAAACCATCTATGAAGAGTCGGAGATGAACACAGTGGATCGAAAAACAAAACCCATCTATCTGTTGCCTACAGGAGACACCTCTCACCAACAAAGACATGTGGAAACTGAAAGTGAAAGGATGGAAAAAGATATTCCAGGCTAATGGAAAGGAAAAGCGAGCTGGTGTAGCCATTCTTATATCAGATAATACAGACTTTGATGTGAAAAATATTAAAAGAGATGAAGAAGGACACCACATAATGATCAAAGGATCCATTCAGCAAGAAGAGATCACCTTACTGGTTCCTTATGATGTTTTCTTTTTCATCTCTAATTTTACTTGGTTTTTCTCTCTTGCTTTTCTTTGCTAGTCTGGCTAAAAGTTTGTTTTGCTCTTCTTTAAAAAATAGCTCTTTCTTGTTGTAATCTGTAGGGTTTTTTTTTTTTAACTTCCAGATCCATTTATTCTTGCTGTGATTTTGATCATTTCTTGCTTCCTGTTCATTTTTTCCTTTTTTTAATAGTCCTTGAGATGTATTATTAGATCATTTATTTGAGATGTTTCTATCTGATGTTATAAATGTCCCTCTCAGTACTGTTTTTGCTGCATCTCATGGGTTTTGATAGTTCTGCTTTTATTTTCATTTCTTTAAAGAGTTTTCTTTTTTATTATTAATTTCTTTGGTGACACATAGGTCATAAAGTAGCATCATTCTCTTCTAGAAGGTTTTTGATTTTCTTTTTTGTTTCTTCAGTGACACATTGGTCATTCAGTAGCATGTTATTTAACTTCATGTTGTTGTATATTTTCTATTTTTCCTCCTGTTGTTGATATTTTGAATGGCCTTTTATTTAAGAGGATGCACAGTAACTGTGTAATTGTGACTATTATATCCAGACGTGAAGACACAATGCAGTATGTGTCCCTACTTCCAAATCAAAGATGGACTCCCAATGAAACTGTTACATGTATCTTGGCAATAGGATGCTGGACTTTGCCATTGTCCATACCTACAATGTCAGGACACACTTAAATATCAGAATGATGGACTTATGACTATTTATGAAGAACCATACTATTGTAATAATAATATAGGGAAAATTGGGCCCGGCGTGATAGCTTAACGGTTAAAGTCTTTGCCTTGAACACACCAGGATCCTGAATGGGTGCCAGTGCTACTGCTTTGGGACCCTGCACCTGCGTGGGAGACCCGGTAGAAGCTCCTCGTTCCTGGATTTGAATTGGTTCAGCTCCAGCCGTTGCGGCTGCTTGGGGAGTGAACCATCAGATGGGGGATCTTCCTCTGTCTCTCTTCCTCCCTGTACACCTGACTTTCCAATAAAAATAGATAAAGCTTAAAAAAAAATAGGGGAAATCAATGAGGGGAGGAGGTTTAAGAAGAGGGAGGGGAAATCCCAGAGCCTATGGAACTGTATCATTAAATAATCATATAAAAATTTAATTCACTTATTATTGGAAAGGACATGTACAAAGAGAATGGAAAAAGAAAGGATTTTCTATTTACTGGTTCACTCACCTTTGGCCAAAATGGCCAGAGCTGAACCCATCTGATACCAGGAGCCAGGAACTTCCTCCATGTCTCCCATGTGGGTGCAGGGTCGCAAATCTATCAACTGCTTTCCCAGGTCACAAGCAGGGAGCTGGATGGGAAGTGGGACAACCAGGGTATGAACCAGCACCCATACGGGATACCAGCACAAGTAAGGCAAGGATTTAGCCACTAGGTCATCGCACTGGGCCCTAAAAACCAAAATAAATTTTAAAAACTTTTCAACCCCAAGGAAAATGTGTATTCTGAAAGAATTACACTCGAATCTCTAGCATGTTTGCATTAAAGTGAACTTTTCATTCCATTTTTCTAAAATTTTCACAAATTAATTAGTCAATGTGTTTAAAAGGCAGAGTGTCAGAGAGCTAGAGAGACAAGAGACAGACAGAAAAAGAGAGATCTATCATCGCCTTGTTTCCTCCCAGTGTCTACAATAACCGGGGCTGGACCATCCCAAGCCAAACCAAGGACTCCATCAGGGCTGTCCGTGTTAGTAGGCGGGCTCAAACTTTTAATGTTCATCTGCTGCCTGCCATGCACCTGCACAGGAAGCAGAGCTGGCACTTGATCCTAGATATTCTGATTTAGGATGGGGGCGTCCCAAGCATCAGCTTAACCCAGCAAGCCGTAAAGGCATTTGTTGTGGTGCGGTCCCCTTGAGCCATGTAAGCACTTTCTTAATAGTGTGGCAAGGGAATTGTGCAGTCCACACCTCCTTGTGTGCAAGTGTCACTTCCAGGGATCAAAGTTCAGGTGTTCAGGCTCCTTCACCTGATACCTGCCCAAGCAACACCGGGAGTTCAACAGGAGCTCTATGGGCTGTGCGTTCAGCCTGCCCTGGCAGCCCTTCCACCCCTGCACTCAGACTCTGACCTTGATTTTCTGCAGTTAGCCCCTGAGCCTCCTTATACCCTGCTGGGAAGCTCCCAAGGCTTTTATGTGAAGCTGCCTGTTTGCTACCTGAAGTGGACATTTTCTTTCTTATCTTTCCTTCTCTTCATTACTTTCTTCCTTCTTCCCTGCCTTCTTCCTTTTGCAAGGTTTCCATGCTATAAAGGTAGTTTAAAATGTTCATTAAAAGTGGAATGCAGAGGGCCCGGCGTGGTGGCGCAAGTGGTTAAAGGTCCTCGCCTTGCACGCCCGGGATCCCATATCCCGGCAGCCTTGCTTCCCTTCCAGCTCCCTGCCTGTGGCCCGGGAAAGCAGTCGAGGACGGCCCAAAGCTTTGGGAACCTGCACCCGCGTAGGAGACCCGGAAGAGGCTCCTGGCTTCGGATTGGCATAGTATCGGCCCGTTGCGCTCACTTGGGGAGTGAATCATCGGACGGAAGATCTTCCTCTCTGTCTCTCCTCTCTGTATATCTGCCTTTCCAATGAAAAAATAATAAAAATAAATCTTTAAAAAAAAAAAGTGGAATGCAGAGCCCAGCACAGTGGCTTAGTGGCTAAAGTCCTCGCCTCTTCTGCACCAGGATCCCGTATGGGTGACGGTTCCATTCCTGGCAACCCTGCTTCCCATCCAGGTCCTTGCTTGTGACCTGGGAAAGAAATAGAGGATGACCACCCAAAGCCTTGGGACCCTGCACCTGCGTGGGAGACCTGGAGGAAGTTCCTGGCTCCTGGCTCCAGATCGATGCAGCACCAGCCGTTGCGGTCACTTGGAAAGTGAATCATCAGACAGAAGATCTTCCTCTCTGTCTCTCCTCCTCTCTGTGTATCTGACTTTGCAGTAAAAAAAAAATATATATATATATTGCAGTAAAAAAAAAATATATATATATATTTTTTAAAAGAAAGTGGAATTCAAAGGTGTTTGTGTGGGGCGAGTGGTCAATGCTGTGACATGCAGGTTAAACTCTTGTTTGCAGTGATGCCAGAGTTCCACATCAGAGCTGTGACGCTGCTCCGTTTCTGCCCCGGCTCCCTGTGCACAGAGAAGTCAGCAGATGATGGCCCAAGTGCTGTGCCACCCATGTGGGTGACCAGGATGGACCTCCTGGCTTCTGGCTTTGGTCCAGCCCAGCACTGGCTGTTGTGGCCACTTGGTGAATGAACGGATAGATGGTTCTCTTTCTCTCCCTCTTTTTCCCTATGCCTTAAAAAACAAACAGCAACAGCAAAAAACCTCTTTAAAAAGATGTTTATTGGGACTAAAAATCCTTTGAAATCCAAGTCTAGGTTTTCCCAGTGCACATTTTCATAAACTTTTGAAAGATCCCTTATACTAGTAAAAGCCAGCATGTTCCACGTGTCATGAAATGATTGCTCCCCAAGCAACCAAATGCTTTTGACACCCCATTTCCTAGCCCCACGCCCCTCCTTATCCAACACAGGTGATTTTGTGTCACTTCCTAACAAGGGCTGTCACCAGTAGCCCCGCTGCCACCAGAACCATTGGGAATTGAGTCTTCTTTTCAGACCCACTCTTGGGCACTACCAGCTTAGGGCCAATCAGCCTGGGTGGCTGTAAAGTGAGGTGCAAGGGATTTGTATGTGTGGACGTCCAGGGCATCCTCAAGTAGAGCTGGCTACTACAGCCAGGCTAGGCCAGCGAGGTTGGGCTCTGCAGGCGTGCAGGGGCTGGCAGGCTCTGAGGAGGCCCCGAGAGCCGTCTCTGCCCAAGACAGATCATGGATTGTCTTGCTCCTCGCGTTTCCTCCATCTGCATGTATTGATGTCATGTGATGGATAGGCTCGGCCTATCTTATTACTGGCATCTTATTTGATGTCACGCTTTCTCTCCTGCGTGCTTCCTTTGTTTGCGTCTTTTGCTCTACGGTGTGCGTGCGTGTTTTCTTCAGGCTACTTCACTGCACGGGTGGTAATTTAGCATGCTATTTCTCAGGGAACCAGCAGACTCTGTCAGGCCGAGACGTGTCAGATATGCAAAGATGTGAGCTGATGCATAAAACCTCGGATTCTGCACGCCGAGGCACTCTCCCTGTTTGCTTTGCTGCCACATGTTTGTGCCTGACACAGGATTCCTAATAAATTCTGATTTTTTTCCCCCAATGTCCATAAAAAAAAAAGGGGGGACCGGGATGGATGCTGTGTTTATAATTACAGACACAGATTTAGCAGGAACATTCTTAAGAGAACTTTGATTTTTATTTGCATTAATGAGCACCGAATCCTTTCGTTACAGTTGCAGCTGATGGCTGGAAGGATTTTCTACATAGTAGCTTCTCATTCTTTGTGTTACATCCCTTGTTCTCCCCTACCCCTTTTTAAAATAATGGTCTTATTTATCTATTTTCATTTTGAGAGGCAGAGACAAGACAAAGTGGTTTTCTACATTTATTGATTCATTCCCCAGATGCTCCCCACATCTGGGGCAGGAGTGGGAACTCCATCTGGGTCTCCCAGATAAGTGGCAAGGAGTCAAGTACTTGCGAATACACCAGCAGGCAGGGCAGCCAGGCCTTGGAGTGGGCACTCTGCCGCGGGAGGCAAGCGTGCCAGGAAGCACCTGCAGAGAAATGCCCAACACCAGCCCCAGCCTTGCTCTTCTTCAGGACCCACAGCATCGCAGTGCCAGTCCCTGCAGGGCTTGTTTAGCTGGGACGGAACCTCTGTCCTGCTCGTTCATGACACCTGCTCTGTGCCCCACTCCAGAACGGTCAGCAAAGGGCGGGAGGGTATTTTCTAGCCAAATGACTGGTTATAACTTGGTTGTAGGTGTTAAAGGTCACAGGCCACCCCTCACCCACGTATATCCCACTGTGCTGTCACCTGAGGCAGAGGAGACTTTGGGTGAGAAGGGAGAGTGCTCTCGGCTGACAGGAGCACATCAGCTGTACCTGGGGAGAGGTTACACAAGCACCTTTACCAACACAGTTTGGCACAGCAGCCATGACGCCACTGGGGAGACCCGTGCCACACACTGGAGAGTTTGTCCAGAGTCAGGGCTTTGCTCCTGATCCTAGATCCCAGGAAGCAATAGACTTGGCTCAAGTTGCTCCAAGTTGCTCCCTGTGGGAGACTCAGACTGAGTTCCTGGCTCCTGGCTTCGTTCTGACCCAACAGCAACTACCTGAGGAATGAACCAGAGGATGGGTGACCTGTCTCTCTCTCTTTCTACCTTGTGACCTTTCAAATAAATTGACTGATTTATTAAGATTAATCTAATTATTTTAAAAGCAATTACACACAGAGAGAAACAGAGAAAAGTAGACTTTTCCATCCCCTCGTTCACTCTCCAGATTGCCACAGTGGCTGCAAGGTTGGGCCACACTAAAGACAGGAACCAGGGGCTTTATCCAGTTCCCCTGCATGGGTGGTAGAGACCCGAGTAATTGGACCATTTTCTGCTGCTTTCCCGAACCATCAGCAAGGGATCTGATTTGGAAACAGAGCAATTGGAACCCACACAAGTGCCCTCATATAGGGTGCCATTGTGGGGGTAGTAGCTTTGCACACCAATTCTTGTGTCTTCTTTTCTCTCTCTCTCTTTTTTAAGATTTATTTTATATTCATTGGAAAGTCAGATATACAGAGAGAGGAAAGACAGAGAGGAAGATCTTCTGCCTGATGATTCACTCCCCAAGCAGCTGTAATGGCCAGAACTGAGCTGATCCAAAGCCAGGAGCTAGGAACCTCCTCCAGGTCTCCCACACGGGTGCAGGGTCCCAAGGCCTTGGATCATCCCCGACTGCCTTCTCAGGCCACAAGCACGGAGCTGGATGGGAAGCAGAGATGCTGAAATTAGAACTGGTACCCATATGGAATCCTGGTGCATGCAAGGCAAAGATTTTGACTGCTAGGCTACTGCATCGGGGCCCTCTTTTTCTTTTTTAAAGGGATTCATTTTATTTACTTGAAAGGAAGAATGACAGAGTGGGGAGAGATAAAGACATTTTCCATCTGCGTTCACCCCCAGATTGTCACAGCTGACTCTGGGTCAGGTTGAAGCCAGGAGCCAGGAACTCCATCCAGGTCCCCGATGTGGACCATCTTCTGATGTCTTCCCAGGTACATCAGCAGGACAGCCAGGACTCGAACTAATATGAGACGCTAGTGTTGCAAGAGGTAGTTTTTGCTGTTTCTCAATGCTGGCCCTTCAAATAAATTTCGAAGATAACTTTTAAAAATAAACTGAAACTTTTAAACAGCAACAACAGCTTAAAAGATAGTTTCATGATGAGGACATCCGCGTTGGCTGAATGGTGGAGACTGGTGGAGATGTGTAGACACCGCACACCTTGTGGTCTGTAATGCCACACGGAGACATGGACTACTTGCAAAACAGATGTAGAAAGTCCAACAAAGTCTTCTGATGTCCCCCATGATGGCTGACAGCTTTAGGAAACAAATGCGGACATCTTTCAAAAATGGTGCGTTTCAGGGGGCCGTGCAGCCTGTGATGGGGGTGCCTTCCAGGGGGTCAGTGGGCAGGCGGTGACTGGGAGGGGCCAGGACTGGGACCCGAGCACTCTGACACGCATGATACAGGCGTGCTAAGTGGCATCCTAACCCCTGCCTGATTCCACCTTCCTGCTAATGCACACCTGACAGGTGGCAGGTGATGCTCAGTCCTTGGGCCCCTGCCACCTAGGTGGGAGACCCAGAGTGAGTTCTGGACTCTTAGTTTTAGCCTGGCCCAGCCGCCCTGGCTGTAGCAGGCATCTGGCAAGCAAATCAGCAGGTGGGAGCTCTCTGTCCATCTCTCTCTGCTTTTCAAATGAATACAAACAGAGACTTTAAGAAAATAAGAAGTTGGGGCCTGGTCCTAGTGGCCAAAGTCCTTGGCTTGTATGCACCAGGATCCCACATGGGCATTGGTTCATATCCCAGCTGCTACACTTCCCATCCAGCTTCCTGCTAGTGGCCTGGGAAAGCAGTAGAGGATAGTCCAAAGCCTTGGCATCCTGCACCTGCATGGGAGACTCAAAAGAAGCTCCTTGCTTCAGGCATCGGATGGTCAGATGTGGTCAGTTCCGGCTTTGTGGCCATTTGGGAACCAGTGGATGGAAGATCTTTTTCTCCTTGTCTCTGTAAATCTGACTTTCCAATAAAATAAAAAATAAGATGGGTCTTCTAAAAAGAAATTACAGCAAAAGAACTTTCTATGATAATGAAAAGTTCTGTTTGCACTTTTTTTCTTTTTGCTACTGAACATGTAAAACATGGCCAAGAAGATGCGAGGAATTGAATTCTAAATCCAGCAAGAACGACCCCATCTAAAATGGGTCACCTCTCCCAGACAGCCCACCTGCTCCAGGGTCTGTGCACAAAAGAGCCAAATAAGAGCCAACACTGCTCAAGACCGCCCAACCCCAGCCCCAGCCGTGGAAACTCACCTGCAGAGATGGACCCAGGAGAGCAAGGGGCCCTGCGGGAGTTTGGTCGGGGACATTGAAGGGAGCAGGGGCAAAGCCAAGTTCAGGGCACTGTGTGCTCAGGTACCTTTACACCCCCTTTGACGCTGATTCAAAGCTTTTCAAGTGCAAGAGCCTGCACAGAGAGGGGCACAGAGACAACATGCCCATGCTAGAGCCATCCTGGGACCACTGTCAGGGCATAAGCAGCGAGAAGATTCTGTGCTGCCCACTCTTCCAGGAGGTCCAGGCCCTAGATTCTCCTTTGTGCCAGTGCTTGGGCAGGGGTCTCCCTCTGTCTGCAAGGAGGAGACTAGAAAAGCACACAGCTCCCGCTCCTGGCACGCCATCCCTTCCCGGGCCACGCCTGGTCAGGCCCACAGCAATGGGGCTCGGTCCCTTTAAGTGCGGCCGGGAGCGCTGGGGCCGGGCGGCGTGGGGTTCCGGGATCCCAGCCGGTCCGTGCGGGTAGTGGGGCTCTCGCTTCCCGGCGCCGGCGGCGTGGACGCCTCGCGGAGGGGACGATGAGCCGCATCTACCACGACAGCGCGCTCCGGAACAAGGCGGTGCAGAGCGCACGGCTGCCCGGGGCCTGGAACCCCGCCGCCCACCAGGGGTAGGCCTGGCCGGCGGGGGCGGGGACCCGCGGCTGCCCGGCCCTCTGGAGAGGACCCCCGACTCATCAGCGGGGCCTCGCTGGGCACCCGGGCCTTTGCAGGCGGGGGTTGTCTTGGCGGGGCCGAGAGTGCAAGATGTGGCGAGGGAAGGAAGAAAGGAGGGGGAGAGGACGGGAACACCCATTTACAGCTAGGAACCAGGAAGAGCCAAGCACAGTCAGGCACAGACAGTATGCTTGAGATCTTCGCTGTAGGTGGGCTGTGAAACAGGGCCACTCAGAGGCAGGGAGAGGAACAGGGGCTGCGGGGACTGGGGCTGGGGCAAGCTCAGCGAACCTCAGCTGCGTGATCTGGGGAGCTTCTGGGGTCGTTAGAGCCCATGGCTCCCTGGAGGACTACGTCATGATGCACCCTGAGCATGCATAGGCTCTGTGAGATGAATGTTCTTGGGGGGAGGGGGGGGAGGAGAATGTTCGGAGTGGGTGGGCGCATGAGTCTGAAGCAGCAGAGGAAAGCTCCTGGAGAGAGAAGGGTCATCTTGGCTGTGGGTTCTGCAGGTGGTCAGTGGAACATCAGGGCCTTGTGAGTGGGCTGTGTGATGGTGGGCAGGTGCAGAGGGAGGGTGCGGGGGAGGGGGGGGAGCAAGGAAGCAGGAAGAAACGGAAACACCCTTTACAGACCCACCTGGGATGGGGAGCCCTTCCTAGGTACCTGCTTTCGGGCACCATGTTGCAATAGGTTCCTGCCTTAATCCATAACCTGAGACTGGGGAGTCAAGCCCAGGGTGGGTGGGTCCGAGAAGACAGAGCTGCTTGCCCTTCCTGTGCCTGGTCCCTCTTCCATTCTTGTCTTCAGCTGTCCTCAACCCCACGAGTGGGGTGGCTGTTTCCGTGGGTTGGTGACCACGTGGCCATGAGCGAAAACAGAAGAGAAAGCGTAGCGGCTTAGACATCTCCCCCTGCGTCTGGTTAAATATAAAGTCCTTTCTTTTTATAAGTCCTGTGTGGTTTGTAAAACACCTTCCAGTACTTTTTCATGTCATCCCTGGAGGAGCAGAGGGAGGCAGCTGCTTTCCTCCCTACTTTTAAAAGTAAGATTTATTTTTATTTGTTTGTTTGTTTTTACTGGAAAGGCAGATCAGATTTACAGAGAGAAGGGGAGAGATCTTCCCTCTGCTGGCTCACTACCCAAATGGTTGCAACAGCTGGAGCCCAACTGATCCATGGGAGCTTCTTCTGAGTCTCCCATGTGGTGCAGGGTCCCAAGGCTTTAGACCCTCCTCTACTGCTTTCCCAGGCTACAGACAGGAAGCTGGATGGGAAATGGAGCAACTGGGACATGAAGTGGTGCTCATATGGAATCCTGGTACTTGAAGGTGGAGGATTAGCCATTTGAGCCATCATATGTGGCCCTTTTGTCCTCATTTTGCAAATCGGGAAGACAGAGGCTGTAGTTGCGGATAACAGCAGGAGCTGGAACTGGGTCTTAGGGCAGCCTGACCAGGTCTCTCTTACGTACCCTGTGTTGCCCCTACCTTGAGACCCTTAGTGAAGTGGTGTTCCTGCTGTGTCGAGTGCAGGCTGTGACCTGGGCCTGTGGACACTAACATAGCTACCATCCCTTCTTTGCTCTTGTTGCCAGGGGCAGTGGTGTCCTGCTAGAGGGGGAGCTGGTGGATGTGTCTCGGCACAGCATCCTGGATGCGCACGGCAGGAAGGTGAGGCTTGCAGGGTCCTGGCTTCCCATCCTTCAGCCACCTGAGCTGGGTTCTGCTGCTTCCAGAGGGACAGCCAGCATGGTGGGAAATGGACCACCAAGGGGAAAGGGCACCCCGAGCAGGGCAGGGCTGGGCAGCAGGCAGGTGTGGGAGCCTGGGTTCCTGCCAGGGTGCTGAGCTAGTTTTGCCTGTGTGTGGAGGCTGTCTGTGGCACGCCTGGCATGGGCTGGCCTGTGCTCTTTGCTGGTTATCAGTTTTTAATTCACATAGAATAAGTTTCCATGCAAGGGTACTTCAGAAAACTCATGAGCATGGAATTAAACAATAACTTTATTTTAGTTTAACAAAAACCTTGGAAATCCCTACATAAAATGGGCATGGAAAAATGGTGGAAAACACATGGATTCCAACTCTTTTGCACCCAGGTAAACATGGATTCTGTGTTTTCCTTGAACTTTTGTTTACCAGATTTCCTTTGGGTGGGACTTTTTTCATTCACTACCCTTTCACACAGTCAGTGAGCTGCAGGCCACCCATTTCCCTGGTGTCTGAAATTCAGCTCTCTACAGGGCCCACCCCAGCCACCCTCTGGTCCCCTGTACCTGTGGGAGCAGCCCCAGCCCCAGGTCATGCCAGGTGGGGTTTGCTGCACCCTCACTTCCTAGGCATGCAGCTTAGCCTGGAGGAGCAACAGCCCGGAGACCCACTGCCGTGGAGCCTACCCACCTGGGCTGCTCTGCCAGGCAGGCCGTGCTCCAAGCCCTTCTCCCAGCTTGCTTACTCCGAGCTGCTCATTCTGGGTGACCATGCAGTGGCCCTGCCAACTACCAGACTGCCACGCCACAGTCTCTCCTTCCTCCCATCCCGGGTAGGCAGTGCCAAGGCCTGCGGGGCGCCTGCTTGGCCCTTCCCTCTTTGCTACTTCCTCCCCTTCTCACCTGTGCTCACCTTGGCTGGCCCTCAGCCTCTCCTTGTAACACATCACACCTGCCCACTTGCCTCCGGCTGGCCTGCTGCCAGCTTCCAGACGCCTCTGAGGATCTCAGTGCTGCCTGAAAGCCTTCCAGGAAGTCCTTCTTGGCCAGTGCTGCTTAAACTGCCAGAGAGCTTGGGCTGTGTGTGGCCTGCATCATCCATGGCTTTGCTTCGCCTTTCCCTCCCCACCCTCCCCACACTCTGCAGACCTCACTTTCCTTCTTCTGCCCAGAAAGTGGGCTCCATCTACTTGGGTCTCAGTAGCCAGCAAGCAGCATTGACACTGTAGTCCCAGCTTTATGCTATGCTTGCACATAGGCCCCCCAGTCCTGAAACAGATGTCACATCCCTCAGGGACAGGGCTAACTGAGGTTCCGGGAGGCGGGCAGCTAGGAGTGACTCGGTGCAGGTGCTACACTTCCTGCCAGGGAGAGGCAGAGAGACCGCCATTTCCCACCTTATGGGGCAGACTGAGCATCCCTAGCTCAAGAGTACAAAATTGGAAACTTGGGCAGCACCAGTGTGATACTGCCAAGGTTGGGGATCCTGGGTGCTTGGGCTCAGGTGTTCTATATGGCCTGGTCTCCGGCTCTGTGGACGCCTTGAAGGCAGGCCTGTGCCTGCCCTGGCACTATGCACGGCCGGTGCTCCAATGAACATGCGAATGAATGAATATTTACGGTGGTGGGGTGGGGTGGCCTAGCCTGAATGGTTTCCAGGAGTTGAGGTGGGATTCCAGGCAGAGGAGCAAGCAGGTAAGTGTTGGCAGCAGCCTGGGCCCACAGGACATGCTTGGGGGGAGTGGTGAGGCAACCACTTCCCATCTTCTCCCCCCTGCTGCAGGAGCGCTACTACGTGCTGTATATCCGGCCCAATCGCATCCATCGTCGGAAATTCGACCCCAAAGGGAACGAAATCGAACCCAACTTCAGTGACACCAGGAAGGTGACCACAGGATTCCTCATGTCCTCCTACAGTAGGTGTCCTCTTGTATCGGGGACTCTGACAACACCTCTTGCTCCATGTGGTCAGCTGGAGAGCTGGTGCCTGGCTCCAGAGTCCCTGCCCCCACTTGCTGCCCCTTCTCCCCATTGGCCCACCTTAGTACAGGCTGACCCACGCCCCCTGACTCCCACTGGTCCCTGCAGTACCTCAGAGCTGTCTGCAGACTTAGCTCTGGGCTCCAAGAGCCTACATGCAGAGCCCAGCACAGGCCCCCAGCAGCCACTGTGTTACTGCCAAAGTCCTTCCTGGGCTTCTGGGTCCTCTCTTGGTTGGTCTGTGCTCCTGGCATGAAATACTTTAGACCATGTGATTGACAGACAACACAGATTTACCTTGCTCACTTCTAGAGGCTGATGAGCCCAAGAGCAAGGTCCTGGCAGGTTCAGTTCAGGGATGGTGCCTTCTTGCTGGATACCCCTGGGCTGAAGGACGAGGCAGCTGCCTTCCCCTGTTTTTAAGGGGGTGTCAGTTCCATTCCTGACCCTCTGCCTCGTGACCTCCTCCTGAAGTACCCAGTTGGGAAGACTCTTGCGCTGGCACCTGAGCTGCAGGATCTGGAGTTTCTACATGCAGACCTCACGGGCTTGCCAAAGGCCTTGAGGCTCTTCTGGCTTCCTCTGCAGAAGGGAGGAATTCTTTGCTGATTGCCCCTGTATAAGAAAACCGAGACTGAGTGGGAGTCAGACATTTCATTCCTTCATGCTGTCTGTAGATTGCTTGTTAATTCCCCAGACCTCCGGTGAACCGCTGTGGGCCCTGGACCATGTGAGCTACAGGCTAGGGTGTTACCGGCTTCTGGAGGAGGTGGGTGGTCTGGAGCTGGAACCCTGGAGGCTGAGCAATCAGCAGAAGTTAGCCCATGTTTCCTTAGGAGATGGGGTGCCCAGCTGTGAGCCCCATGGGGACTGGGGGCGTGCGTCCATCCAGGCAACCAGATGTGTGATGAGAAGGGCAGGGAAGAGCAGGAACCGGAAAGGACTGAGTAGCCATGCTAGCTACAAGGGAGTCCCTTCTTGAGTAGCTGTCCATCTTGGGGTGACAGGATTCTATTGGTTTGACTCCTTGGGGGTGGGGACACAGCTGCTGGAAAGCCTTGCAGATGCTGCTGACACAGTGATGTCAATCCTGTGTGCCTGCAGAGGTGGAAGCCAAGGGGGACAGCGACAGGCTTACACCCGAGGCACTGATGGGGCTGGTGAATAAGCCTGAGCTGCTGGCGCTGACCGAGAGCCTTGCCCCTGCTGGGACTGTGGCATTCTGGATACCCGAGGCAGAGATGGAGGCCCTGGAGCTGGAGCTGGGGACTGGGATTCGGCTAAAAACTCGGGGTGATGGCCCCTTTTTGGGTAAGCTTGGCTCTTTCTCTCTGAACCGCTATTCCTGGGCGGCCTCCTTCTGTGGAGCCCCAGCCCATCCAGCCTGGTGCTCATGGGTGCTAATGGTAGCACGCTAGGTCTACACTCAGGCCTGTGGTGGCAAGGGTGGGGGACATGGCTGCACAACCTGAGATTGAGTCCTAAACCCTGGGCAGGTGTCATGGGGTCATGTGGCAAACACCCTGTCTCCTGCTGGGGTGTACTGGCTGATCCTGGGTTCCTGAGGTTGGCCTCTGCTATCTAATGCCTTGTGTATGGGGGGGAGGGTGTCTCACATAGGGCCTCAGGGACCCCACTGGCCCCACCCCGACATTCCTGCCACAAGGAGAGAGGACACTCAATGTCTCTTCTTCTCTCAGAGTCTTTGGCCAAACTTGAGGCTGGAACAGTGACCAAATGTAATTTCGCTGGTGACCGTAAGGCAGGCGCATCCTGGACGGACAACATCATGGCTCAGAAGGCCTCAGAGGGGGCAGCGGCAGAGACGTGCGAGCAAGGAGACGGGGCTGCAGATGAGGAGTGGGTAGGTCGGGGAGGCCATGCCCCTGGCCTCGGAGCAGTTGGATGAGGTACCTCAAGTGTTCTTGGAACATGGGATTTAAATGAGTCCATTGAGGTGCCACCACTTTTAAAAAATTTTTATTTTTGATGAATTTTATGCAGTTGATTAGGGTGGGAAGGGTTGAGGTCTAGGGAAAAGTGGGTGAGACTACTATTTCCACACCTTCCTTCTGTATCTGAGGGGGAGGGGAGAGCCAAAGGGAGAAGCCACACCCAGCCTCCCAACAGCCCTGACACCCAGGGATGGGGAGCAGCCACCTGATGTCATCCCAAGGTCCCCGATGTGGAGCATGTTCTGAGGGTTCTGTTCAAGTAGTTTTGATAGTTCTGATGTGCCGTTGATCTTGCCGATCCAAGGATGAGGAAATCCTTCCAAGGTCCATTGACAGACACAGTCCACCCCAGAGTCTCCATTTGCCCAGAAATTTGCTGGCATGCTTCTCTGGGGTGGTTGGCCAATTTGTTCCACCCTCCTTCCTCTTCTGTGGTACCAGATGTTCTCTGATCCTCCTTGCGCATCTGGGTGTGCTGTCCACTGCACCATCTTCAGTAACTGAGGTGGCCCCATCCAGACACATGCACTGTACTATTGGATCACATGCCATTCTCCCCATGGTTTGAGTTCTGAGCAGCAGTTTAGTTGGGGAGACCTTCAAAGAAATCTCATCTGAGGGGACCCAAGACCTGACTCCCATGTATTCCTGCCAGTACAGGGTCCAGCTCATTCTGTTACCCACATCAGCCTATACACACACTGATAGTTGCAACTGCTAGGTCAGATCTGAGTTTGTCCTGCTCACATCTCTTTACTGCTTGGGATCTCTCCAGGATGACTGAGGTGATGGACACGGACTGAGATGATAGCCTGGATTCCAGCAGTCCCTTCTGCAACACGACTGAGAATACCTCCCACCCATGGATGCCCGGAAGCTGGAGTTCACCCAGCCTGCCTGTTCCTGGCCTGCGACTGCCTCTGCACCCCTCTCTGAGAGCAGGTCCGAGAGCAGGATGTGGTCCTTGCCGTGGCTCACGGAAGGTCCTGCCCCAGCTGTCAGGCTGATCCTCCTGTGTGTCTTCCCCTGGATGGCAGCCTCATTTCAGGGGCTGGTGGAGGGCAAGTTCCCCCGGAGTAATCCCGAGGAACTGGACTTGGTTTTGGTGCAGACTTGGAGGACTGTCCCGCGTCCAGGTGCTGAGTGGCCATGTCCTCCCAGCTTCCTGCTTTCCTTCCTCACCTTCCCACCCCACCCAGCCTCAGGGCTCTGCAGCCACCCTCAAGTGTCAGTTCTTTCTCCCTCCTTTGATTCCAGGCCACCTCGGGCCTTCCTGGCTGCCTTCCTGGAGCCGGAGGATGCTGTTGCTGGGGAGATGTGGCTGGCTGGTCTGGCAGTCACCTCAGGCTCGCTCTGCTTTTTTGTACCATGAGAACTTTGGATGATCAATCAGTTCTCAGCAGCGCCTCCATGTGGCTTCAGGTGTAAATGATCTTCAGCAAGCCACACCTCTATTCCTACCCCCAAGGAAGCTGACTGCTGTCCATAGCAAAGCCCGGTTGGGTGGTGGGCATCTATATACCTTAGGGACGTGGAGAAAGGGAGGTGAGATTAACACAGCAATTACTGAGGTCCCCTCCTGTGCCAAGTGCAGCATCGGCTGTGGCAATAACAGCTCTGGGCTACTGTTGTGTGCTCCTGGTGCTAGCACCTGCAGTAATTGACAGCCATCCCCTGAGGTACAGGGATTTATCATGTTCCCATATCAGACTATGGCCGGGCTCACTGGGCAGTACATGGAGGAGAGAGGATTGAAGCCCCGGCAGTCAGATTTCAAGGTGTACATTCTGAATTCCTGGACCACTCTGCTTGCAGGTGGATATTACAGTGCTCAGAGGGGTCTAGGCAAGTTGCTCAAAGTCACACAGCTCATAAACTATGCTCCTTCCACTGAGTGTCCCCGCTTTCCTGGCCTCCAGTAGGGTCTTTGATACAGGAGTGAGAGGATATAGTTATCACCTCACTGATGGCCTGGGTCTGAACGGCAGAAGCCCACAGGCAGGTTATGCTGGGACCTCACCCATGCAAATGTTGAGGGAGGTGGTTAAGTAGGAGGGGAGCTGGAGGTACCAACTGGGCATGAAGGCCCAGTGGGAGTGCCCTGCTACCCAAAGCACCGTGACCTAAGAGGATGGCAGAGCCACAGGCATACCGCCACACCAAACAGGGAGGCCCCGTGGGTCAGTGGGGAAAGCAAGAGAAAGGGCCTGGGGCTTAGGTGGGCTTCAGGAAGACAAAGGCCATTGTGGGGGAACCCTGAGAACAGGGGTGAGGCAGTTGTTTGTGAGGCGAGTCTGGTGGTGGTGGGGTGGCAGGGATGTAGAGATTCACCCTTACATCCCAGAAGCTGGTGAGCCCGTGCAGGATGATATGGTCTGCTTCAGATGTCCTGGAAATCATGTGGGGAACCCTGGGGTTGGCCGAATGAGCCTGGGAGTGTGAGGGTGGCTGGGCTGCAGCAGGATTGAAAGAGGGAAGAAAATGGTTTATGGGGCATTCTGGGGAGGGGCAGGACCCTAGGGAACTGGCAGGGGAGAGGAGAGGTCAGCATGATGCTCAGATCACAGGTGCACGGCCATTCTGGGTGACCTGCCACTCAACAGGAAACTAGCCTATGGGCAGCAGGGAAGGGAAGCCCTGAAGAAGCGAAGGCAAAGTTGAGTGGGGTCCATGCTTAGCATGGCTGGCAAGCATGGGCAACAGAGAAGGGAAGGCCAAGCTGGTTGGGGACGAGAACCAGGCTTAGCAGGCAGGGATACAGACACCTATTCCCTCAAGTAGGATGAAGGGGATGAGAAGCTGCTGTCGCTCACCCTGGCACCATGGACATGCCCTGTGACAACCCAACTGTCCCAAACTCGCCCAGCAGGTGGGAGATGCCCGGTCCTAATGCACTTTGGTTTCCGCACTGGTCAGGACTGACTGGACGTTGGGGTGGGCTCAGCCAGTGAGCAGGACCCTTTGTAGACACTGGCAGGGGAGCTGAGGAGGGAACTGGTTGGGTGCCTGAGCAGGGTTGCATCTTGGGCAGCTTTCTGAATGTACCCTAGCCTCGGGTACACCCTGGATGAAGGGTTTGAGTTCCTTCACACAACACTGAGCTCATCACACAGTCACAGCCCTCCTTCATCTGCCTGCTTGTTCCTTCCAAGCCCCAGGCTGTGTTCTAAGGCAGCTTGAAAGGGCTTCTCCCGGTGCTTGATAGGTGCTAGAAACAAAAGCTGGGGGTGGGCTGTGTTTATGATTTGGTTTGTTGACACGATGTTAAATTTGAACTCAAACACTTCTATAGGATTTCTTAGGGCTTTTTTTTTTTTCATCAGTTGATTATTTGAGGGGCAGAGACAGGTATATTGAGAGACAGGGATGCTGAGAGACAGGGAGGCATAGCTTCTGTCTGTTGGCTCCATCCCCAGGTGTCTGCAGCAGCTGAGTCTTAGCCAAGCCGAAGCCAGAGGCCAGGAACTCAATCCAGGTCTCCCACATGGTTCAACTGGAGGTATTTAAGCCGATCCCTGTTTAGCCAATGTTTCAAAAATGTTGAAATGATGTAGTTCCCTCAACTTTTCCCCTGCCGTACACATGCTGTGTCTTTGAGTTATTTTTCTTGGAGTCTTTTGTGAAGTAATTGTTATTTGGCCAAGTTACTTCCCCACAGGGCAAAACTAAACTCTCATGTCACCAGCAATGTAGTTGGAGAACCACTTTCATTCAACTCTTGCCAGAATTAGGTGTTGAAAACATCTTAAAAATGGTCTTTGGAAAAGTGAAACCTAACACCTTAGGAGAGGATGCTCAGCTCAGTTTAGTTGCGCACCTGACAGGGTATCTGGGTTTCAGTCTTAGCTCCAGCTTCTGCAGCGTGGCAGCGAGCCTGACCCCTGGGTGGAAGACCTGGACTGAGAGCCCACTTCCATCTCTGACCCCAGCCTAGCCCATGCATCCCGAGAGTAAACCAGTTGCTAAGAAGGCCCTCCTGCCTCATTCTCTGCTTCCTAATTTTGTAAATGTATGACAGTTTAAATCTTTGACTTTCTTCGCATTTGTGGTGAATAGAAACACCTTTTTCATTTTCTAGTGGTATTTCCTCATTTGTTACTTACTTTCTCTGCCCATTCACCTATGGGGAGTCCTCTTGCTTTATCAGAATCATTCGTATTTCAAATGTAAAAATATATATAAACATTCACCATATTTTAGCAATTATTTTCAATGTTTAAAATTTTGTTTTACAAAAAATAAAATCTTCCTGTAGAAATATAAGCTGACTTTGTGATTTTTAAAATTGCTTCTAAGTTCATAAGTCTCTTTTCAGGTCCTTTTTTCCCCCCTTCATTTTCAATTGTTGTTTGATTTTATATTGAACTCTTTAACCTCCTCTACCCATGGCTTTTAGAGGAAGGTGTGAAGTGATGTGATTATTTTGCTTATTTCGGAATTGCTATCTGGTTATCTCAAAAGTACCTTACATAACTTTTTAAAAAGCGATTTATTTATCCTTTAGAAGGTAAAGTTACAGGGCCCGGCAACGTGGCCTAGTGGCTAAAGTCCTCGCCTTGAACGCGCCAGGATCCCATATGGGTGCCGATTCTAATCCCAGTGGCCCCACTTCCCATCCAGCTCCCTGCTTGTGGCCTGGGAAAGCAGTCAAGGACGGCCCAAGACTTTGGGACCCTGCACCCGTGTGGGAGACCCGGAAGAAGTTCCTGGTTCCCGGCCATTACGCTCACTTGGGAGTGAATCATCGGATGGAAGATCTTCCTCTCTGTCTCTCCTCCTCTCTGTATATCTGACTTTGTAATAAAAATGAATAAAATCTTAAAAAAAAAAAAAAGGTAAAGTTACAGAGGGGGAGAGACAGAGGTCTTCCAGCCACTGGTTTGCCCCCAAATGGTTGTAGTGACTGGGGCTGGGCCAGGCTGAAGCCAGGAGCCAGGAGCTTCTGCTGGGTTTTGTAGGTGGGTGGCAGGGGCTCAAGGTCTGGGGGCATCTTCTGCTGCATTTCCCAGGCCATTAGCAGGGAGACCCCAGAAGTGTTTTTTTTTTTTTTTTTTTAAATTTTATTTATTTAAAAGAGACCCGTTATTTATTTGAGAGAGAAAGAAAGGAATAGAGAAATTGCATCTGCTGGTTCACTCACAGCTAGAACTGGATTGGGGTTGCAACCAGCATATGATCATTCAACCCAGGGCTCCCCTGTTATTAGAGTCACCTAGGGTGATTAGCAGGACGAAAGTTGAGAACTGGAAATCCCACTCAGAAACACTGATGTGTAAGGCACTTCTTCCTCATGAAGCCAAAAGCTCCTCCCTTTCCCATCCCAACAAGATTTCCTGAATCCCCTCCCACTGCCCAGTGTGCCCCATGTCATGCTAAAATTGCTGTGCGTGAGGCCAGGTATTGTAGTGTAACCGGTCGGCCGCCTCTTGTGATGCTGGCATCCCCCATCAGAGTCCTGGTTCCATTGCTGGTTGCTCAGCTCCCAGTGTGTCTCCCTGCTACTGTGCCTGGGAGGCGCAGTGTCTGGACCCCTGTTTCTATGTAAAAGACCAAAATGAAGTGCTGGCTCCTGGCTTTGACTTTGCCAGCCCTTTCTGTTGCAACTACTGGGGAGGTGTAGGGGAGGGGGAACCAGCAGACGGAAGTTCACTCACTCCTTCTCTCCCTTTTAAGTAAATAAATAAATCTTTAAAAAATTATTATGTCTAAATTACTATTACCTTTCAGGAAGTCGCCCTATACTCACAATTTGAGCCATTATGGCAGATGCTAGTTCCTCATTACAGCTCTGCTTTAGAGTTTTCCTTAGGGCCCAGTGCGATGGCTCAGTGGTTAAGTCGTCACCTTGCAAGCACCAGGATCCCATATAGGCGTCGGTTCGTGTCCTGGCTGCTCCACTTCCCATTCAGCTCCCTGTTTGTGCCCTGGGAAAGCAGCGGAGGATGGTCCAAGTGCTTGGGCTGTACCTAAGTGCAAAACCTGGAAGAAGTTCCCGAGTCTTGCCTTCAGACCAGAACTGCTCTGGCTTTTGTAGCTGTAGGGTGGTGAACAACAGATGCAAGTCCTCTCTGTGTCTATCAAAAAATAAATAAATAGGGCCCAGCGGCGTGGTGGCCTAGTGGCGAAGGTCCTCACCTTGAATGTGCCGGGATTCCACATGGTCGCCAGTTCTAATCCCAGCGGCCCCACTTCCTCTCTATCTCTCCTCCTCTCTGTATAGCTGACTTTGTAATAAAAATAATTCTTTAAAAATAAATAAAATAAAATTCTTAAAAAAAAGTCACACCACCTGGATGAAATAGAGTCATTTTCCAGCCTGGAAAGCTTGCTCTGTGCCTGATCTACAGCTGAGAAAACTTTGCACATAGAGCCTGTGCGGCCAGCAGCTGGGGGATCTGACTCAGGCCAGTGTGACCCCAATACGCTCTGAACTGCCAGCCCAACAGGTACAGTGCCCACATTGGGTTGCATTTACTCCCAAGGCAGTGCAAAGTGGTGTCCTCCCCCCGCCATACTTTGTATAATCTCTACAATTCACAGCTGTCATGAAGCTTCCCATATTCGTCTTTCACAGTATGATTGTTACGAACTGTAACAATATTATTTATGCACGTAGAACAACTCATGGTTAGCTCAGGAATGGCCGGCCTCGCGAAACCCCGCAGAACGCGGACGTGGACGGTCTGCACTGGACTCGGCTGTGCCCGGGCCGTCGTGGCGGGTCGTGGCGGGCCCCGTGGTCCCTGTCGCCGGGTGGCACAGGTCGGCCGGGCTCCTCACCTGGAAACGAGGCCCCGGGCCGCGCCCGCCTCTCGGGGGCCGGACCCTTCGTGCTCGGGGCCTCGTTTCCGGGCGAGGCCCTGAGTGGCGCACCAGCCGGAAGTGCCCGAGTCGGGGCGGCGAGAGGCAGTGTGTGGGAGTGGCGGGGCGGAGGGGAGTGAACCCGCAGCGATGATCCAGGCGATTCTGGTTTTCAACAACCACGGGAAGCCGCGGCTGGTCCGCTTCTACCAGCGTTTCGTGAGTGCGGCCCGGCTGCGCCCCTTGCCCCCTCCGCTGGTCCCTCAGCCCGTGCCACCCGCTTCTTCCCCTCCCGGGGCCCGAACCCCCATCCCCTCGGGGGCGGGCCTGGCACTGAGCGCTGGTTCGCGACGCCGCCAGGTCTCAGCCCCCGGCCACGGTCTCTCATCTTGGAGGACCTTCAAGCAGTCAGCTTCTTATTTTTATTTATTTATTTATTTTTTATTTTTGGTGGGCAGAAGGCCTGGGCGAAACTGCTGCGTGTCCTGACTTCGACCCGGCGTTTCCTCCGGGTGGGGGGTCGAACAGGCCGTTTTAAATGCGGGAGTCGCTGTGACAGATGTTGCCTCGTTGAGGACTCCATCCCTGGTCGTGTGCATTTTCCAAAAAGTGTTTCGCTAGAAGGCGAGCGCGCAGAGGCTGGCGCCTCCCGATGTTTTATCTCTCAGGGGCTGGCTGGGTTTCAGGACGCTGATGCGTGGAGGGGCCTGCCTTGGGCCAGGAGAAATGAAAAATAATCTTACCCTTTGCAAGAGAGGTTGCAGTTGGCATCACAATGAACATTAGAAGCATCCTGTTCAGCTGGTGTTTGCATTTGTGTATGTGTGTGGATCCTCCCCCGCCCCACCCCTAGTTTGTTTTCTGATACGACCAGGCTATCTCACTTACCATTCAGGTCAGTTATATTCCACGGGCCCAGACCTCAGGCTGCTGCTTGCGGTACCCACATCCCGTGTCGCCTAAGGTTCTGATCCCACAACCTGTGTCCTGTTGTCAGGGATCTGGTCCCTTACCCGGTGTCTCACTGTCAGGGATCTGGTCCCTCACCCCATGTCTCACTGTCAGGGATCCGGTCCCTCATCTCATGTCTGACTGTCAGGGATTTGATCCCTCATCTCATGTCTGATTGTCAGGGATTTGATCCCTCATCCAGTGTCTGTCAGGGATCCAGTGGTCTCTGCTCCCATCCCAGCTTCATGCTGATGTAAACCTTTGAAGGCAGCAGGTGACGGGTCAAGCCTCAAGTCCCTGTCTCCCACACCCACGCAGGGCTGCATCGCCTTTGGTCTGACTCAGACCCAGTCAGCTATTGTGGATACCTGGTGATTAGACCGGTGGATAAAAGTTGTCTCATTTTTCTCTGCATCTCGGTGAAATAAAATAAATAAATAGATAAGTAAATAAATAACATTTAAAAAACTGTGTAGATCCAAGTTGGCAGGTTTTATTTTTATTTATTTTTTAAGATTTATTTATTTACTGGAAAGTCAGATATACAGAGAGGAGGAGAGACAGAGAGGAAGATCTTCCATCGGATGATTCACTCCCCAAGTGAGCGCAATGGCCGGTGCTATGCCAATCTGAAGCCAGGATCCAGGAACTTCTTCCAGGTCTCCCACACGGGTGCAGGGTCCCAAGGCTTTGGGCCGTCCTCGACTGCTTTCCCAGGCCACAAGCAGGGAGCTGGATGGGAAGTGGAGCTCCTGGGAATAGAACCGGCGCCCATATGGGATCCTGGGGCGTTTAAGGCGAGGACTTTAGCCGCTAGGCCACGCTGCCGGGCCCAGGCAGGTTTTAGTATTAAGGGTACCTGGTCATTGCCACAGTCGGTTTTGCCTACCCATCCTCCCTCAAGTGCTACAACCCTAGACCACAGCTTAGCTATGTTCTGTCTCTAAGTGAATCCACTCCTGCAGAATCCACTCCTGCAGAATCCACTGAGATGGAGTTATACAATCTGTGGTCTCTTGTGCATCTTCTTTTACCTAATATTCTTCTGTTGGTGGCATGGTTCTTCATTACCTTTTGTTGCCAGATAGTAGTACACCATAGTATATGTCGTATTTATTTATTTGGAAGATAGAGTTGCAGATTGGCAAGGGGAGACAGAAAGAGATCTTTCATCTGCTGCTTTATTTCTCAAATGGGTTCAGCAGCCAGGGCCACACCAACATGAAGCCAGGAGCCTCTTTCTGGTTTCCCTTCTGGGTGGTAGGGGCCCTGACCTTGAGACCACCTCCTGCTTCCTTTCCCAAGTGCATTGTCAGTGTTCAGGGTCTGATGCAGAGCAGCAGGGACGTGAACCACTACTCAGGATGCTGGTGCTGCAGGTGGCAGCTTGACTGGCTGTGTTAAAATGCTGGCTCCGGATATAAATATATAATTAAAACAAAGATTTATTTATTTTTATTGGAAAGTCAGATTTACAGAGAAGAAGAGAGACAGAGAGGATGATATCCCATCCTCCGAGTCACTCCCCAAGTGGCCACAATGACCAGAGCTGAGCCGATTTGAAGCTAGGAGTTAGGAGCTTCTCCCGGGCCTCCCATGCTGGTGCAGGGTCCCAAGGCTTTGGGCAGTCCTCGACTGGATGGGAAGTGGAGTGGTTGGGACACAAACTGGTGTCTGTGTGGGATACCGTGCTTGGAGGTGGAGGATTAGCCATTGAGCCATTGCACCAGCCCCTAAGTAACACTGATTCACTACCCACATGCCGCCAACAGCTCCTGGCTGGGAACTGATTTCAGATACTACATGGGAGTGATAGGGACCTAGGCACGTTAGTATAATAAGACTCAGGTGTTTTGTTTTTTTTTTTTTTAAAGATTTATTTTTTATTACAAAGGCGGATATACAAAGGAGAGACAGAGAGGAAGATTTTTCCGTCCGATGATTCACTCCCCAAGTGAGCCACAACGGCCAGTGCTGCGCTGATCTGAAGCCGAGAACCAGGAACCCCCTCCAAGTCTCCCACGCGGGTGCAGGGTCCCAAAGCTTTGGGCCGTCCTCAACTGCTTTCCCAGGCCACAAGCAGGGAGCTGGATGGGAAGTGGGGCTGCTTGGGATTAGAACTGGTGCCCATATGGGATACAAGTGTGATCAAGGCGAGGACTTTAGCCACTAGGCCACGCTGCTGGGCCCATGGGACTCAGGTGTTTTAACTGCATCTTACTCCTGCCTGGAATACGCCTCGTTTTGGCTGTTGATGCATCAGTTGATGTTTCCAACTTTGGCCCTCGTGAAAAGGCTGCTATGAACATGGAAATGCTTTTTTTTGGGTCAACCTTATTTTTCTGATCCCTGTGTCTTATGTTAACTCAATCATGAGAGCTGCCAAGCTGTTTTCCTGGTGACTGCACAGTTGTTTCATTTCTGTTAGCTCTGGATAAGGGTTCTGATTTCCTCAGACTCATACAAATTTGTGAGACATCAGTGTTGTTGATGAAAGGCATTTGACTGGGAGTGGAGTAGCTCATGGTGGCTTTGGTTTTAATTCCACAAGTATCTTTCCCGTGCACTTATTTGGATGTCTTTGGAGATCTTAGGATTTTTTAAAGAAACTTTTGAGCTAATGAGTGAAAGTGCAGATTAAACAAAGATCTGAAGGCTTGGTCATTCCCTGGGCTGCCACACCCACATAGAGTCAGATAAAAGAGTTTAAATTTAAAAGATGTTTCTGTTTTTTAAAAATACTGGTATCTACACCCTGGTGTTGTCAGTGCACACGGAGTTGGAGTTAATCGTTGACAATATTTTGGCATCTGTGAACTTGGAATGTTTTTCAAATTCAAACCAGGAAAGTAGTGATTGATTTACTTGAGTTTATGGTGACCAGTGGTGAATAAGTTTTCATTTGGGGCTGGTGTTGTGGCCTGCCAGTTAAACTGCTGCCTGCAGTGCTGGCATTTTTATGGGCACCAGTGAGAGTCCAGGCTGCTCCACTCCTGATCCAGCTCCTTGGGACTGTACCTGGGAAAGCAACAGAAAATGGCCCAAATGCTAGGGCCCCCACATCTGATTCAAAGACCTGGATGCACTTCCAGGCTCCTGGCTTCAGCCTGGCCTAGCCTTGCCATGGTGGCCATTTGCAGAGTAAAGCAGTATATGGAAGATCTATCCCAAAATCTGTCTAACTCTACCTTTCAAATAAATAAATACATTTTTTTTTTTAATTTATTTTTAAAACGTTTCCATTTTTAGGGCCCAGCGTGTTATCCTAGTAGCTAAGGTCCTTGTCGTGCACGTACCAGGATCCCAAATGGGGTGCAGGTTAATATTCCGGCTGCTCCACTTCCCATCCAGCTGCCTGTTTGTGGCCTTGGAAGGCAGTCGAGGACGGCCCAAAGCCTTGGAATCTTGAACCCACATGGGAGACCAGGAAGAAGTTCCTGGTTCCTGGCTTCGGATCGGCTCAGCTCTAGCCATTACGGCCGCTTGGGGAAGTGAATCAGCGGATGGAAGATCTCTCTCTCCTCTCTGTAAAATCTTTCCAATAAAAATAAATAAATCTTTTAGTTTTTAGGTTTTTATTTTTAAAAGGTTTGTATGTTTGAAAGCAGAGAGCTACAACATGTTCTTCCATCTGCTGACTGACTCCCCAGAGGGCCACAAGGGCTGAAGCTAGGCCAGGCCAAAGCTCCATGCAGGTATTTGAGCTATCATTGGCTGCTATCCTAGGTGCATTAGCAGGGCTGGACTGGAAGTCAAGTAACCAGGGCCTGAACAGTCCTGGTTTGCAAATGGTATTGAATGCCAGTCCACAAATGATAGCTTAACTTGCTGCACCCTAAAGGCAGCCCACATTGATTTTGTTTCATTCAGGGGCTACTGAAGGCCATTCCATACCCACCTTGAGACAAGATAATTTCTTTCTCCCTCTGCCTATTTTTTTTTCTTAAAATATATTTCAGGGGCCCTGTGCAATAGCGTAGTGGTTAAAGTCCTTGCCTTGAATGCGCCCGGGATCCCATATAGGGGCCGGTTTTGGAAGTGGGCCCGCTGGGATTAATCCTCCCTGCCTGTGGCTTGGGAAAGCAGTCGAGGACAGCTCAAAGCCTTGGGACCCTGCACCCGCGTGGGATTCCCGGAAGAAGTTCCTGGATCCTGGCTTCGGATCGGCGCAGCACCGGCCGTTGTGGTCACTTGGAGAGTGAATCATCGGACGGAAGATCTTCCTCTCTGTCTCTCTTCCTCTCTGTATATCTGCCTTTCCAATAAAAGTAAATAAATCTTTTAAAAAAAAAGCTTATATATATATAAATATAAATAAGTAAACATATATATATATATATACAAATCTATATATTTGAGAGGTAGAGAGGGGGTAGGCAGTGAGCTCTCACCTGCTGACTCATGCCGAAAGGCCTGCTAGCCTGGATTTAGGAACCAGGAACATAATCCAGGACCCTGGGTGGCAGGGATGCAACAATGTGAAATGTGATCCGTCCTCCTGCCTCCAGCGCCTGCCCTGGAGGGTGGGAAGCTGGAGTTGGGAATCGCACTTCCTCTTTACTAGGCCTAATGCCCTCTCCCCCATTTCCTTTACATTTCAAATGTAAAATTAGTTTTGTAGAAAGACAAGGCTGAAAATTGCCCCAATTTGTTTTCTCACCCTTGGACAAGTCCAGGCTGAAGAGCTACTCCGGTGTGGTCCCCAAAGCAAAAGTGCTGGGATGGCCCAGAAGCTTGTTGGGCCTGATTGTAGTCTGAGAACGTGACGCAGGCCTGCAGCATCAGCAGCTGCCCTTTGCTGATTGCAAGCGGGATTTGAGATGCACGGGCTTAGAGCTGTTAATGACTTCATGTCCTCCTGTCATCCTTCCACACTTGGGGAATTCACATACATGTATGCTGACTGTGCTATCAGGTGATTCCATGGTAGTTGAGCCTTCTCAAGTATGTACAACATCAAAAAAAAAAAAAAAAAAACCTGAAAAAGTAATCTTGTTCCTAGCTCTGTTCAACTTTTAATCTGAATCCTAATCTGTAAATGGTTCTTTGTTTTTCTCAGTAATCCTTGGTTGGTGAGCTACATAGTGCTATATAGAACTAGCGCAAGAAGTGGCAGATTCCATTTGACCTTTATTATTTTTTTAAGGTATTTATTTTCGGGCCCGGCGCGGTGGCGCAAGTGGTTAAGGTCCTCGACTTGAACGTGCCCGGGATCCCATATGAGCGCCGGTTCTATCCCGGCAGCCCCGCTTCTCTTCCAGCTCCCTGCCTGTGGCCCGGGAAAGCAGTCGAGGACAGCCCAAAGCTTTGGGACCCTGCACCCGCGTGGGAGACCCGGAAGAGGCTCCTGGCTTTGGATCGGCATAGTATTGGCCATTGTGCTCACTTGGGGAGTGAATCATCGGACGGAAGATCTTCCTCTCTGTCTCTCCTCTCTGTATATCCGCCTTTGCAATAAAAAAATAATAAAAATCTTTAAAAAAAGATATTTATTTTTATTGCAAAGTCAGATATACAGAGAGGAGGAGAGACAGAGAGGAAGATCTTCCATCGGATGACTCACTCCCCAAGTGACCACAATGGCTGGTGCTCTGCTGATCCAGAGCCAGGATCCAGGAACTTCCTCCAGGTCTCCTACGTGGGTGCAGGGTCCCAAGGCTTTAGGCTGTCTTTGACTGCTTTCCCAGGTCACAAGCAGGGAATTGGATGGGAAATGGAGCTGCTGGGATTAGAACCGGCACCCATATAGGATCCTGGGCACGTTCAAGGCGAGGACTTTGGCTGCCACCACATTGGGCCCCCACTTGACCTTCTTAAAGCATTAGACCTGTGGAGATTTGGTTTTGTAACAGGCATGGGTATTTCTCAGGGGAAAGAAAAAATGTTGCTGGTCATTCTTTATAACACTGAATAGAGTTTTTCAGTGCGCCCTTTCTTGTTGGAGTAACTCGTCTACCTGTAGCACAGTTGTAACAGATGTCCGGGCAAACACATTCTACCCTAACGCCTATGGAAGAGCCTTGCTGCCTGTTTTTCTTTGGGTTTATTCTCTGTTCTCTACTCACCTTTTCTAACCTTTATTTTTAATTTTTTAAAATTTATTTGAAAGGAAGAGTTAAAGAGAGAGATCTTCCATCCTTTGGTTCACTCCCCAAATGGCCACAAGAGCCAAGGCTAGCCAGGCCAAAGCAGGAGCCAGACGCCCAAGTACTTGAGCCACCTTCGCTGCTTTCCCCGGGCAGGAGCAGCTCTGCAGTAGAGTGAGGGGATGCCCTCATCACAGGTGGCAGCTCAATCTGCTGCGCCACAAGGCCTCGCGCCCTTTTCTGATTGTTTCTGGACACTGGTGTTTGCTTCCTGCCCTCATCCCCCTCCACAGGACGTCCTTTTTCAGAACCGCGCATCCCCATGCTCTTGTGTTTTTGCTCCACAGCCAGAAGAAATCCAACAGCAGATTGTCCGAGAGACTTTCCATCTGGTGCTCAAGCGGGATGACAACATCTGTAACTTTTTGGAGGGTGGAAGGTAAGTTGTTGCCTTGATTTTCCCGTGTTTGGTGTCGGGTGGGGACCTGACGCACTTGCAGCTCCCGTAGAGGGGCCTGGTTGTCTCTGGGACCCAGTTGAAGGAGTGGGCTTCTGGTGTTCCCCATATTGTTTTCTGGTCCCTGTGAAGGCAGACAGAAACAAGGGGAGGTAGAGCAGCTTTAAGAACTTCCATCGAACCTGCTTCTGCTGACTGGCCTGCTTTCACCTTCCTGCGGGCCCTCTCTCACTCTGGGAATGGGGTGAGGTATTGGATCAAGGTGCAGATGTTGACGCCTTTCCCATCTTCCACAGTCTGATTGGTGGTTCTGACTACAAACTGATTTACCGGCACTATGCGACCCTCTACTTTGTGTTTTGCGTGGATTCGTCAGAGAGTGAGCTGGGGATCTTGGACCTCATCCAGGTAAGTGTGCTCAGCCTCATTAGAGGATTGGGCAGCCCGTGGTGCCACTGGGTGTTGTGGTTGCGCATCATGCCCAGATGTCCACTAGATGGTGCTGTGGGGAAGCCGCTGAGCAGCCCACATTCTGAGTGCATCTGTGTTTGCGTCCTGCACGCAGCCCTAGCATTCCTCTGGGCTTTCTTGTTTGGAATTTTTTTCCAGCTGTCAAACTAAATGACATTTAGAAGTGGGTAGTGTTTATTTTCACTTATAATTCTAGCCCAAAGAAACTTGATGCTTGAGTTAGTCTATGTCATCTTGACATAGGGCAACATGATTTTTGTTAAACTTGTTGAAAATTAGCAGTTGCTTCTTAGTTCCCTTCATTATCTTCATGGAAACTGAAATGTGTAGGAAGACTGGAGTACAGTGCCACCGTGTCTGCGGGGGGTTCCAGGCGGGCTCCTCCAAGGGCTTCAGTCGCCCTCTGGGTGGCAGGCACCGCAGCAGACACGCTGAAAACTTCACGGAACAGAAAAGAAATGCTTGCAACTAGTATCTGTTTTGTTAAAAAGAAATAAGCTACATTTAATATATTAGGGACAAACAAATGGAAAATTTGAGCATATACTTTTGTTTCAGGTATGCCAGACTTTAAAAAAAAAAAGATTTAGGTATTTTTATTTGACACAGTTACAGAGGGAGAGAGAGAAAAGAGATCTTCCATTTGCTGATTCATTCCCCAAATGGCTGCAACAGTCAGAGCTGAGTTGATCCGAAGCCAGGGGTTTCTTTTGGGTCTCCCACATGGTAACAGTGGTCCAAGGCCTTGGGGCTACCCTCTGTGCCTCACAGGCTATAGGACATGGAGCAGCCAGGACCCGAAGCAGCGCCCACATGGAATGCTGGTGCCTACTACACCCCGGTGTTGGCCCCCTTCTTAGATTTTTAGTTTGTATTTTGCTCCTTAGAGTGTTTGGATTTTTTTTAAATCTATGGATACTAGATATTATTATCTAGCCCCAAATTCTTCATCAAGATACTGCATTCTAGGATAATTACTCATTTTGTCTAAACAGTATTTATCCCAAGAGTATAAGTTTATTGCAGAAATGAAAAAGACTAATATATAATAACATCTGCAAATGGTGAGAGAAGTGATTGCCCAAATTCCTGAGAAATACTCTTAATTAGAAGATATATTTTTATTTGATTTGGGCAAACAAAGGAGATTAAGTCAAATTCAAAAGATGATACAGTCAAGAAACTGGGTTAGCATGGAGCTAACAAGGAGCTTCAGAAAGTTCATGAAAAACAGAATTAAAAGATGAATTCATTTTGGTGTCTGCCACAAAAAAAAAAAATATGTGGTTTTGTCATGATACATGTTTTCTGTGAATGTCTTGAAGGCTGTACTAATTTTCCAGGGTCACACCGACAGGAATTGTGTTGTGTGGCAGGCACATGACTGCCTTCAGAAAGGCTGTGGTCATTTCTGCTGCCTCCAGTACGGCGGAAGTGCACATTTCCCCTGAACTACCGCACTGAGGTCTGGCAGTGTTCATTTCTTCTCAGAGACAGGGTGCCTCCCGAAGGTCTGAATTTCGGTTGATCACGCCGCTGTGTACATGTCAGTGTGCGGTGCTCTTTTCCTTGGCAGCCTTGCTCAGCATAGTGGAGAAACTTGTCAAGTGAGCCGGGCTCCTGGTGGAGAGCATCCTGTTTAATCTCATCTGCGGGGCATGTTTCATCAGACTTCTCCGAGTGCGGGTCAGGGTGTGCGTCTCAGTGGGCATTGAGCAGGTCAGGGTGTGCGTCTCAATGGGCATCGCGCAGGTCAAGTCTTGCATCACAGTGGGCATTGTGTGGGTCAGGGTGTGCATCACATTGGGCATTGTGCAGGTCACGGAGTGCGTCACAGTGGGCATTGTGCAGGTCAGGGTGTGCGTCACATTGGGCATTGTGCAGGTCATGGAGTGCATCACAGTGGGCATTGTGGGTCAGGGTGTGCATGTCAGTGGGCATCGCGCAGATCAAGGCTTGCATCACAGTGGGCATCATACAGGTCAGGGTGTGCATCACAGTGGGCATTGTGTGAGTCAGGGTGTGCATCACAGTGGGCATCGTGCAGGTCAGGGTGTGCGTCACAGTGGGCATCGTGTGGGTCAGGGTGTGCGTCTCAGTGGGCATTGTGCAGGTCACGGAGTGCGTCACAGTGGGCATTGTGCAGGTCAGGGTGTGCGTCACAGTGGGCATTGTATGGGTCAGGGTGTGTGTCACAGTGGGCATTGTGTGAGTCAGCGTGTGTGTCACAGTGGGCATTGTGTAAGTCAGGGTGTGCGTCTCAGTGGGCATCGCGCAGGTCAGGATGTGCATCACAGTGGGCATCGCGCAGGTCAGGGTGTGCGTCTCAGTGGGCATCGTGTAGGTCAGGGTGTGCGTCTCAGTGGGCCTCTTCTGAGGAGTCTCACTAACAGCACTTTTCTTCCTGGCTGAGTCAGTAAAAAGCAATGAGAAGATAATCATCTGTGAATTTTGAGTCTTCTTTAAAATTATTCATTTCAATCTAATTTTTTTTTTGCTAAGCTAGTCAATGTAATAATCCATTTTTACTTCCTGCTGTTGAAGAAACTTGTTTGTAATAAGTTTAGGGTGAACCTTGTAGTCGTTGGTGACGTGGCTCCCTTGTCCGTGTGGTGTCACACGCTGTCACCTTCGCTGTGCTCCCCCTTCTTGTTTCTCTGCAAGCACAAGTGCGTCTTGGTCCTGGGCTGCCCACTTGTTCTTCCTGCCCAGTGCTTTGGTCTTGGTTCTTCCCTCTTTCGGTGACTTTCTTTCATCAGGCATCCTCTGCTCCACTGTTCATTCTCTTACTTTGAAAATGTGTTTACTTATTTGGAAGACTTACAGAGAGATTTATCCACTGGTTCACTCCCCAGACGGCTTGCAGTGGTCGGGACTGGGCCAAGCCTTAGCCAGGAGCTTCATCTGGGTCTCCCACATGGGTAGCAGGAGCCATCATCTATTGGTTTTCCTAGTCAGTGAAAACCAATGAAATAGAGCAGTCAGGACGAAAACTGGTGCCCATATAGCATACATTGCAGGGTGGGGCTTTGCCCACTGTGCCACAATGTCAGTCCCATTCATTCTTAGAGTCTTCAAGGCATTCTCTGAAGTAACCCTCTGTCATACTGTCCTGTTGACAGCCTTCCAAGCACGTAGGACAATAGGAATGCTTGCTTCCTTATCTTCTCACACCTGCAATAGAAAGCTGGCTAAGGCAGGGCAACTCCCTGACCAGGGAGCCACAGAGGCCCTCGTTGTTCATTGGTTGAATGAGCAGCCAGTTCACATTAAGATTTTGTTTTCACTCTTGAGTTTCCTCACCGAGTCCTGTTTTTCTTTCTGCAGTGGTTTCACATCCTGATACCACGAAAGACCAGTTGTTCTCCCTGGGTGTGGTTCTTCTCATCTGGTCTCTGCTCTTCCAAGTGTGCACCTGTCGTGTTTCTGAACAGATGTTCCTGGTGCATTTGTAATGAGAAGGAAATTAAAAGTAGCATTTCTCTCCATTTATTCATTTCTTCTTTTGAATATTAAATAGGTTTTGTTGGTTTTATTCCAAAAAGGTCCTAATATGATGATTCTGAAGTTTCAGGTTATTAAGTTTTTGTTCCTTGCTATAATCTCAAATATTTATTTGCCATTATATAGCCTTTTTAATTCTTAATGTGTTCATTTACATAAATATATTCTTGCTATAAAAATTGATGCAGTGAGATGATTAAGTAGAATGGAAAAGTCCTCTCTTGTCATTTATTCCTCTGTGTCAGGCACCATTCCCTTCCCTAGAGGTAACCAGCACAAATTGAGAGAGAGACAGAAGCAAAGGGAAAGAACACGTCTGTGGGTTGATTTCCCACGTGTCTGCGGCGCCCTGAGCCTGGTTGGGGACCAGAGCCAGGAACTCAGTGCAGGGCTCCCAAGGGGAGCTCAGAGGCCGTCACTGAGCGGTTACCACGCCTTGCTTGGTCTGCATTGGTAGGAAGTAGCTGGACGTGGCTATCCAACCTGGCCATGCCAACATGGGACACAGGCTTCTGAATTGGCACTAACCAAATGCCCACCTCTCAATATTAAGTTTTTTTTTTTCAAGATTAAAAAAAAATATTTGAAAGACAGAGTGACTTAGAAAGACAGGTGGGGAAATCAAATGTACCATCTACTGGCTTACTCCCTGAATTGCCATGATAGCTGGGGCTGGGCCGTGCTGAAGCCAGGAGCCAGGAGCTCCATCCAGGTTCCTCACAGGGTTGGCTGATGCCCCAACACTTGAGCTGCCATCTGCTGCCCTCCCTGGCACATTAGTAGAAAGCTGGACTGGTATGGGACACTAATTTCACAGGTTGGCTTAACCCTCTGCCCTGTAAGACTGGCACTTCAGTCTTCTAGTGCATGTACACACCAGCTGCACGTAGAACAGACATGGAAAATCGACTTTTGGGGCCAGCACGCTGGTATAGCATGCTAATCGTCTGTCTCTGGTGCCAGCATCCCATATAGGTACCAGTTTGAATCCCGGCTGCTCCACTTGCAACCCAGCTCCATGGCTTGGAAAGGAAGCAGAGGATGGCTCCAGTCCTTAGGCCTTTGCCACCCACATAAGAGATTGGAAAGAAGGTTCTGGCTCCTGGTTTTGGATCAGCTTAGCTCTGGTCAATGTGACCACTTGGGAAATGAACCAGTGAACTGAAGATCTTTCTCTCTGTATCTCTCTTTCTTTTTTTTCCTGTAAATCTGCGTTTCAAATTTTAAAAATGAAAATACATTTTTGAAATTTTATCCTACTTCTCAGCTTTTCTGCATTTGAAAAGTAGAAATTTTTGGGCCCCGGCAGCGTGGCCTAGTGGCCAAAGTCCTCACCTTGAACGCGCCTGGGATCCCATATGGGCACCAGTTCTAATCCCGGCAGCTCCACTTCCCATCCAGCTCCCTGCTTGTGGCCTGGGAAAGCAGTCAAGGATGGCCCAAAGCCTTGGGACCCTGCACCCGCGGGGGGATACCCGGAGGAAGTTCCTGGCTCCTGGCTTCGGATCGGCATAGCATCGGCCGTTGCGCTCACTTGGGGAGTGAATCATCAGACAGAAGATCTTCCTCTCTGTCTCTCCTCCTCTCTGTATATCTGACTTTGCAATAAATAAATAAATCTTTAAAAAGAAGTAGAATTTTTGAATTAAAAATACTGTCCTATAATTCTGTCAGGTTTAATGCAAAGAGTTTAACCTGATTAGTACACTAACACTGTACCACTCATCTGATATTTATGAGGAAATCGAACTTTTCAGTAAATTAAAGCTGATACAAATGAAGACTGATGATAGTTGCACAAAGCTGTGAGTGTGTAAAATTCCACTTTAAAATGTTTGCATGTATTTTACGCCAATAAAAAAAAAAATTGGGTTGGGGGAACCTCCGTGCAACATCCAGGCAAGGAGGTCACATGAGAACAAGGGTGTAAGCTCCCAAACCTTAACATGGCCATCTGCACTGAGGGTGTGAAACCCACTCCCAACGCCCTCCCCACTGTGTGGCGCTGCCTCTGTGCCTTCCACTCTGAGCTTGTGAATTTCCACTCTTCCTGTGTTTTCAAGGTCTGTAGCTTCTTTCTCACCTGAGCTCCAGCCAGCTCCCCTGTCACCTTACTACCTGTTAGTTTCCTATAAAGGATATTTTGGTCCTTGTTTTCAAAATGCAGTTTATTTCAGATTTCAGCACCTTGCCAGAGCATTTTCCTTGTTTTGCCGTTTAGCAGACTTCGTCGGGCTTACTACTGCAGGGGCGTAATGGCCAGGCCCAGCCGTCACCTGCTGCAGCAGGCTGTCTCAAGAGTGACTGGACGCCTGACACCGTTGGTGAATCCGCAGTAACTGTGGTGGTTTCTTGTTTGTGTTGTTCATGTTTCTTCTCTGTCTGGTTGGCCCTTTTCCCTTTCCAGCTTGCTGTTTGAAGCTGTGGTGCGTCCACTGCTGATTCTGCCCCAGAGGAGGTGGGCAGATTCTGGCTTGACGTTGATTCAGTTTGTTGGGTGGCTTGGTGCTTCTTCCTTTTTTTTTTTTTTTGCAAAGTCAGATATACAGAGAAGAGGAAAGACAGAGAGGAAGACCTTCCGTCCGATAATTCACTCCCCAGGTGGCTGCAATGGCCAGTGCTGTGCCAATCCAAAGCCAGGAGCCAGGAACTTCCTCCAGGTCTCCAACACAGGTGCAGGGTCCCAAGACTTTGGGCCGTCCTCAACTGCTTTCCCAGGCCACAAGCAGGGAGCTGGATGGGAAGTGGAGCTGCCAGGATTAGGACTGGCGCCCATATGGGATCCCGGAATGTTCAAGGCAAGGACTTTAGCTGGTAGGCTACCACAATGGGCCCTAGGTGCTTCTTTTTCTGCCTCAGCTCTTTCTTGTACTGCTCCTGCTGCTGCTGCATCGCCCACATCCCGGGCTTGAGCAGGGCAAGATCTGGTTGTAACATGTGTTTGCCACCATCTAGATCACAGTTCTTCTGCTTGGTGCAGTCAGGTTCTGCTGCATTATCTGTGCTGTGCTTTTTGGTGGGTTTGTGTATGTGTGAGCTCACCGTTCTCAGAGGAACTGTCTGGGTGGGAAGTGGAGCAACCCAAACATGAACAGTGCCTATATGATCCTGGAGCTTGAAGGAGGAGATTAGCCAGTTGACCCATTGTGTCAGCCTCAGTACTAAAGCTTTATAACACATTTTGGTTAGTTTGTAAAGACAAGTCCTTCCTTATCACTGTTTTTCCTATTTAAATATTTATTTTTGCCTAATGCTCTTTTATGGGGCCAGCATTGTGGTACAGTATGCTAAGCTACCACTTGTGATACCAACTTCTCATAATACCAGTCCAAGTCCCAGCTGTTCCACTTCCATCCAGTTCCCTGCTAATGGCTTGCAAAAGCAGCAGAAGCTGGCCGAGTGCTTGGGTCCCCATTGCCAAGTGGGGGGGCTGGATTGTATTTCCAGGTCTTGGCATTGCATGATCCAGCCGGAAGTGTTGTGGTCATTTGAGGAGTGAACCAGTAGATGAAGATGTTTCTCTCTCTGTAGCTCTACCTTTCAAACAAATCTTTAGAATTAAGTTCTCATTATACTTAATCTTCTGTAAGATATCAAGCATTATTTTTTGCTTCATTTTTTTTTTAAGATTTATTTTTATTGGAAAGTCAAATTACAGAGAGAAAGATCTTTCATCTGCTGGTTCACTCCCCAAATGGCTGCAAGAGTCAGAGCTGAGCCAATCAGAAGCCAGGAGCCAGGAGCTTCTTCTTGGTCTGCCACACAGGGTCCCCAAGTCTTGGGCCATCCTTTACTGCTTTGCCTTTCTAGGCCGCCAGCAGAGAGCTGAATGGGAAGTGGAGCAGCCAGTACAAGAACTGATGCCCATATGGGATCCCAGTGCATGCAAAGCAAGGATTTAGCCACTAGGCTAGTGCACTGGTCCCTCTTCATTTATTTTCATTCTGTTTGAAGGGCAGAGAGACAGTTGGAGAGAGCTCTTCCATCTGCTGGTTCCCTCTCCAAATGTCACAGCAGCCAGGCTGATGCTGGGAGCTGGGGACTCAGCCCAAATTTTCCAAGTGATTTGCTGGAATCCAAGTATTTGGACAATGGCTGTTGTATCTTAAGGTGCGCATTAATAGAAATAGCCAGAACTCAAACCCGGCACTCTGAAAATAGAATGTGGCATCCCGAGTTTATGCCTGAAGGACTTAGCCTTCACCAGGTTTCATTTTTTAAAATGTCTTATTCGAAGGACCAGCATATGGCACAGTGGGTTAAGCCAACTACCTGTGAAAATAGCATCCCATGTGAGTGCTGGTTCAAGTTCCAGCTATTCTGCTTCCCGTCCAATTGTCTGCTTATGTATCTGGATAATCTGGAAGATAGCTCAAGGATTTGGGCCCCTGCCATCTGCTTGAGAGACCTGGTTAAAGCTCCTGGCTCCTGGCTTTGACCTTCTAATCCCAGTCATTATGGCCATTTGAGAAATGAACCAGCAAATGGAAGATCTCTTTGTCTATCTCTCTTTTCCTTTCTCTCTCCCTCCCCTACCCTCATAAGAGTGCTTTTCAAATAAATACACTTTAAAAAATATCTTTATTAGAGACTTCCACACTTCTGGATTAATTTGTTTTCCTTAAATTATACACAATGGGGGCTAGAATTGTGGCCAAGTTGGTGAAGTGGCTACCTGCAATGACAGTGTCCCTTTGGGAGCCAGTTTGAGTCCCAGCTTCTCCACTTCTATCCGGCTCCCAGCCAATGGCCTGGGAAAAGAGCGGAAGAAGGCTTATGGCCCCTGCACCTGTGTGGGGGTCCTCAGTGAAGCTCCTGGCTTCTTGCTTTGCCCTGGCCCAGCCCTGGCTTTGGCAGCTGTTTCGGGGAGTGAACTGCTAGATAGATCTTTTTATGTATCTCTTTCTCATTCTCTGTAACTCTGTCTTTTAAATTCATAAGTTAAAAAAAAAACATAGACAAGTAAGTAATAACACACGGAAGGACAGAACAAGAAAGGCAAAAATATCCACAAATGTTTTGAAAGCAAAGAATGTGAATGCCTGGTAAGTGAGTTGGCATGCTCAGGAACCCACATCCCAAGGCCAGCAGTTGGGAATCCGGACAGTTACCCTGAACCGTACCACGGAACCCTCAGAAAGTACAGAACTGGCAGCAAGGGCACTCACTGGGGTGCGCGTGCGCCGTGGGCAGAGAAGGCTGTCTGGGATGCAGTCAGAGCCAGAAGTCCTTTCCCCAGGTGCAGTTCTCTGGGCAGCTGCCTCCCCAGCATAAGGCTGGAGTTATTCTCTGTGTCTCTGCTTTAGGGAACACAGGCAGAGCTACTGTGTGAATCAGGGGATTCATAAGGCTATTCATTCCAGTTGCCATCCACCAACTAATTGTCCAGCCCTTTCCAAATTTCTGGCAGCTACACCTTTACTCTCTGGGCAGGACATTGTAAGATTTCCCCAGGGAATCTGACCAACATAAGGGAAAGGAAAGTTAAGAAACCTGGTGTGGAGGTGAGGAGTCCCTGACAAGTAACCCTGACTGTAGCACTACTTTCTGACTGACAAGGATTATCAGGTACCTGGGGAAGACCTCTAACATGAAATAAAGTAGCAGCTCAGGAGACCTAGACACTGTTCAGAGAGTAGCAAGCAGTAAAACAACAATGGCAATAAAAACACAACAAAGCCAGTCCTCATGTCAGAGAAATAAAATTGGACACTAAACAAATAAAACCACTCAAAGAACAAAAATATCTCTTAGAAATGAAAAACCTTAGAACAAACCTGCCTCCGTTAAAGGACAAGGAAGGGGTCCGATGCAGTAGTCTAGTGCTGCCTTGCACAAGTCCTCTCTTTGTATGCACCAGGATCCCAAATGGGTGCTGGTTTGTGTCCCAGATGCTCCACTGTGGGAGACCCAGAAGAAACTCCTAGCTCCTCGTTTTGGATTGGCTCAACTTTGGCCATTGCAGCCACTTGGAGAATAAACCAATGGATGGAAGATCTTTCTGTCTCTCCTTCTCTCTGTAAATCTAACTTTCCAATTAAAACACACACACACACAAGGAAGATTAAGTGAAGGTGCTCAGAATGGGCAGGGTGGACAACTGGGAGAGAAACAGTTACAAAAATGGAAGGAGGTCCAATGCCCCAGTCTAAGCAGCTCCGGAAAAAATAAGTTAGAGATGTAGAGGGGAGAAAATTCTCAACAAAATAATTTAATGAGATTTCCCAGAAGTGAAGGACTTGGGCTGTTGGATTGTCAGGACTCACCGAGTACCTAGCATGACAAGTGCAGACAGGGCCATATTTAACTATGGTATCCTACAGAGAAAGCTCCAGGAACAATGTTGTTAGCAGGGGTTATATTCATTTTTCCTACACAAGCACGTGTCTGTCAAGTATGAGTCTAGGAGCAGAGTAGGTTATAGAGTATTAATACGCAGTGGCAAATGGTTTTCCCAAGAGTTAGGAGCGTTGAAACACTGTGAACCTGTTACTGGTGAGTCCTACGGAGGCCCCTGTATCTCCTGCCCCTTACATTGTGATATCACAATCATTTAGGAAAGCAACCCAGTCTGGCACTGGATGGAACAGCCCTTTATTCACATAAGAGAAGGGCAGGACCAACTCCAGCAGTGGGCGGTAGTTCCCCATGGCAGTGGGTGTTCAGGCAGCAGCTGCAGGGCAGTTTACATGTGTGCACCCACTTCACACTGCAGGAGAAGGGTGTCCTGGGCCCAGTCACTTGCCTCTGAGAAGACCTGTTTTCTTGTAGTGCTGAACAATTGATGATACTCCTGATAAGACCTTTGATATGAGACCACCTGCTGAGGGAAGACTAACAGGGTGTTACTTGGATGAGAGTGATGCATTCATCCTGAAAATCTATTCAACTGAGCCCTCATCAGTCGTGTGCTTTGCTCCATTATTAAAAAGCTAAAATTGTAATGTGTGAGCTAAGTTGGTTCATGAGAAGTTGTTAATGTTAACTGAAATTAAAATAAAGCTTTAATATGTTCAAATATGATTTTTTATATGTGTATACATTGAGGCTTGGATGAAGAGCATAGTGTTTATGTGGCTGATATTTTAAATTGTTGTTACTGTATGTGAAATAACATCTTATGAAGGGAGGGGCCAGGGCACTCCATGTCCCTGCTGACTGGGTTGATGTACTGAGCTCAGGCTTTCCTCCTAGACCTCCCACTCTGTACCAAGGTAAGTCGAGTGATCAGCTAATGTCGGGATGAAGTGTGTGGTGCTGCAGTTGTTGCTGTTTTCCCACTCTGTTTTTCTGAGATCTGTTCTAGTGTAACTTAATGCCTTGACAACTTTTTCTTTCAAATGTGACCTGAAGCTGTGAATATGTTCCCATTTTTCTCTTTTTTGTCTGCTTCTTCTCTCCTAGGTTTTTGTAGAGACCCTGGATAAGTGTTTTGAAAATGTCTGTGAATTGGATTTGATCTTCCACATGGATAAGGTATGTCCCTTTCCAAGCCAGGGTTCCCCACTGACTGAGTTCAGGACTACTCTGGTCACCCCTACACCTTTGTGCTCCTTCTGTGGCTTTTTACTGAGATAATCCTAAAATACATTTCATTGAATGATTAAGTTGAATAGTTGGGGCAGAGCTAGCTAAGATCTAGTAACAGTCTTTAACATAGAGATTATTCCTGGGCCTACATCATGATTCTTCTGTGCACGGAGAGACTTCTGGGAATGGGGCAGTGGTACACCAGAACAGCTGGCCAACTGGCCGAAGGTGGAAGAGTTTGGTGTTGCTGATGAGTCTCCTAGGGATAAGCCAAATGATAGTGCAGCTTTGGAATCATCCTGACAGGGAGACTTTGACTTTGAAACTGTGCTAAAGGACAATACAGTAAGTTATCTATGATGTCACATGAGGCCAGACAAGCTGTCATGGAAGAATTGAAACAGTCCTGGGTGAGTTTTCTCAGATACGTTCCTTGCATGACTAGAACTTGCCCTGTGTCCCCATGTGCCAAACTAAAGGGGAGTCAGCCAGCAAGGGGATGACGTTGGTCGCGTGAATTTTATCTAGCTGGGCACATGTTGTTGCCAGTGATGTCATGAGTTAGGAATGGTACATCTTGGACTTAGCTGGTCCTCTTCATCTGACTGCTGTGTCAGTGACCTTTGGCCCCTGCAGGACAGTGGACTTTAGGAAGCTGTTGCAGTTGCTGGGCCCTGGTCCTTTATTGGTCTGTTTTTGTTGTGATCAGTCAGAAGCTTTTAGTCCTGTTGTTCTGGCCTTGCCATCCAAGGATGGTGTTGTTGTTCAGTGGGCCCTTCAGTCTTGGTTAACTCTACCACGGGGTGCCCATCCCCCATTGCCCACTGACATATGAGCATGTTCCTGAGTTTGGCAACTGGAATGGCAGGCAGTTTTCTCTTTCCACCTCTGCTTTGTCTGTGGCAGCCTGAAAAATTGGAGTCCATCCCTTCAGACATGGACTGACAGCCTCATGGGACTCCCAGAGGCCAGGAACGCAGTGAGGTGACCATTCTCACTTTCACATGAAAGGGTCCTAGAAACTCCAGCAATTTCTTAGCAAGCACTTGAGGGTTGTTGTTTGTTTCTGTTCATTTCGTTTTATTTTTTTATTTGAAGAGTAGAGTTACAGAGAGAAGGAAAAATAGAAAACTCCCCATCCGCTGGTTCACTCCCCAAATGGCTACAACAGTCAGAGATGAGCTGGTTTGAGGCTAGGACCTTCCTCTAGGTCTCCCACATGGGAGCTCTCCTCCACTGCTTTCCCAGGCCAAAAGCAGGGAGCTGAATGTGAAATGGAGCAACTGGGACTAGAGCCAGCACCCATACAGGATGCTGGTGCCACAGGCAGAGCCTTAATGTACTATACGACAGCATTGGTCCCTGGAGGGTTGTTTTATGCCTTTCAGTTATAAAGGTGATGCTCTCCTGTGATTTCTGTCCAAGAGAGCCATTGTTGAAATGTAATTCCTTTGTGCTGATGAGGACAAGAGGGTGCTAAGGAGAATTTTTAAAGGATTTTTAAACCTTCTTGTTAGGAAAGGGAGATTTGTTAACATTTAAAGAACCAGGTAGCTGCAAACCCCCAGGCCCCAGGCTGCAGTTGCTGGGAACTTTCCTCCACCTAAGGGTTGTAGTAGCCCTACTCTCCACCTTAATGATGGGGGCAGCTCTGTTTGATTTTGGCAGCATTTGCCCGCTTGTGGGCTTCCCGGGGCAACAGCTGATCAGGGCTGGCCAGTGGGCACAAACTGTCTTCTCTAAGTCAGAACTCTCATACTTTCCCCAAGTAACTGGGGATGGGGGTAGATATTTGTCAAAGTTGATCCTGTAGCGATGCCAACTTCCAGCATTCTCCCAGCCTCTCTGGGTGCTTACCGTTGTGGCTGTGCTGTGTACTTCCCAGGGTTGGGAAGTTTCTGGGGTATTCCTCAATCTTGATGGCATGCTGGAAGCTGTGATGAATTAAATGGCTGTTTTCATTGTTACTATTATTGTTACGATGATGATGAAGGTGTTGTCTGTGGTCTACCTCCCGATGTGTAAACTGGATCTCTCTGTGGGAGCCACCTGTTGCTTACCAAGCCGGAGGGGCATTTCTCAACATGTCATGCGGATTAAGGGATGAATTTGCCTGGGAAAGCAGGAGAAGGGGAAATACTCCGATCCTCCCATTTTCCCCATGGAGAGGAGTGTTAGAGCTCGTGTGACTTCACACTGCCCTCCTTCCCCAGGGCCCTGTGTTAGTTGAGGGCTGGGGCACCAGGCAGTCTGTTTTTAAGTGCCAGCCATTCTTAGAAGTTGTCTGAGAATGCCACCTGTCCAGCTTCTGTGCGTGGGTCGGGAGTGGGTCCTGTGGACTGGTACCTGGGGAGGGCACTTGGATTCCTGGGGGAAACTGAGTGTGAGTGCAGCCCTTGTCACTGAGAGAGGGGGAACCCGCCCAGGCTGAGTTCATTGTTGGGGTAACCCAGAAGGTGTGCCCAAGGGGTCTTTCAGAACCCTAACATACATGGCCGTACTGTCTTCTTTGTCTGATGTCACTTGCGGAAGTTATCCAGTCTGTGGTGTGTCACCTCAGGTGATTAAATGCATTGCTGCATAGGATTCCATTATTTGAGTAGACCACCATTTATTTATCCATCCTATCAGTGGCTTTGGGTCATCTTGAGTTTGTGGCTATTATGAAGCACGGTGCCACGCGTGTTCTTAAATGCTATTGCTGATGTTTGTCGCTGACTGCTGGAGCACTTGTGTAGAGGACCTGCTGGGTCAGTGCCGGGCCTCTGGAAAGTGGCCAGCAGCACTAGCACCAAGAAGCCTGAGGCTCCAGCCTGACGCAGGTCCTCCCAGGCCTCAGCCAACCGCTTTATCAGATAACGCCGGCCTTTTCCAGGCTTCCCTCACATTGTAGGCTGAGTGCCTCCACTGCTGCATATCCTCACCAGAAGTCTGTCCCCAGGGGGCTGCTTAGTGGTCCTGTTAACCAAGTCGTACTAGTTCCTCCTCCTCAGGAAATATGGCACAGTCACGCTCCTGCAGCCTCTTGAAGTTATGTGTGGTCAAGTGACATTGCCCTAGCCGATGAATGTGAGAGGGAGGTCCTTTTCAGTAGAAATTTGATGACCAGGGCCCGGCAGTGTGGCCTAGCGGCTAAGGTCCTCGCCCTGAACACACTGGGATCCCATATGGGTGCCGGTTCTAATCCCGGCAGCTCCACTTCCTATCTAGCTCCCTGCTTGTGTCCTGGGAAAGCAGTCGAGGACGGCCCAAAGCTTTGGGACCCTGCACCCGTGTGGGAGACCCGGAAGAAGTTCCTGGATCCTGGCTTCAGACCGGCATAGCATTGGCCGTTGCAGTCACTTGGGGAGTGAATCATCAGACGGAAGATCTTCCTCTCTGTCTCTTCTCCTCTCTATATATCTGACTTTCCAATAAATAAATAAATAAATCTTAAAAAAAAAAAAGAAAGGAATTTGATGATCAGTGCACAGATGTGTCCTTCCTGCTGTGTGGCAGCTGTGGTCCTAACCTCTGTCTTGCTCACTAAGCCAAGTACCCACCCTTTTAAAGGTAGTTTACATTCATGTTTGTTTATTATTGCTATCACTGTAGAAGTAATTTTTAATATGTTATGGTGAAACCAAAGATGTGATAATGTCTTAATAACTCAGATTATCTTATCTGTAGACACCACTAATTTTTTTCAGTCCTTCTTTCATTTATCTTTTTCTTCCCCCTTACCCTGCTGACTCATGTCTCCGTGTGATGGTCAGTAGATGTGACGACATTTGCATCTGACCTAGCTCCTGGTCCCCGTGGCAGCCTTCGTCCTATTCTCTTGAGTACCAGGAGTGTTTATCATTACTTTTTTTTTGGGTAAATGTTTTTATCAGGTTATGCAAGTTTTTTTCTTTTCCTAGTAGCTGGGGATTTTTATTCGTGGAAGCATGTTAAAAGTTATCAAGCATTTTTTTCCATCTCCTTTGGTAATCATGATTTTTTTTTATAAACATCTGTGAGGATGCTTGTTAAGGCAGTAGGCAGTAAAGCCATTCTAGCCCCAGCATTAGACAAGGCTTTCCAGGAGGAAATAAGGCTGTTCTTTCTCATGTGACTGATCTTCAGATCAATGCCCGTAAGTGTTCTGCTACCACTGCATTTTTCCTTTACAGTTATACAGCTGTTGTTTTCAATTATTCGTGTGACATCAGGAAAAGATCGTATCTCTTGAAGAATCTCTGAAAAGCAGTGTTGCAAGGAGTCAGAATCCCACCCTGCTTACCTTTAGGAAGTGTCTCTGGCAGGCGACTTCTTTGTTGGGGGGATCTTTGACTGACCTTTGCCGTCATGTAAAGCAGTTGCAAATTCAGGGGTAATTGCTGTTGGTAATAAAAACTGGTCTTTTCATGTGGGCAAAAGACCTGTCCGAAACAACAGAAATGTCATCCACAACTCTGGCCCTCTTTTTCACTTTTTAAGATTTATTCATTTTGTTTGAAAGGCAAAGTTACAGGAAGAAGTGGAGTTTGGGGGAAACACTGGTCACTCCTCTGGTGGCCATTGTGACTGGAGCTGGGTGAGCCTGTGTTACAGTCCAGTTTTATCCGCGCCCCCCAGAAACGACAGAGTTTCACTGGTAGTGCAAAAGCAAGCAGAATTTATTGTGCTAGCATGCTGGGGTCAGAGTGTTCTTGGGGCACACAGGCCAGCCAAGGAGGGGTGGGACCCCAAGCCAGTAAAGGCCACTGATGATGTAGGCCTCTCTTGGGCATTACATACATCATAGCCCTGTAAATCCAGACATAGCAAATCAATTTAAAGAGTAACACATTATCCAATCAAAGTAACACACTTCAAACACATCATGGCCATGGGTTCTGGGTATCAATAGCTCATCCTGTTTCCTGGAATCAGACAAATGCCCTGCCGCCCCGGTGTATTCTATAGATAGGACTTGTGACACTGGTCAATAGCCCTGACTCATCCTGACGAGGGTGAAATCCCCCAATGGCCCTGGCTTATCCTAACTAAGCAAAGCAGTGGCTTCTTGGCACCAAGGGGCTTGACAGCCCAGCCTAGCATTCTATTATTCTAACACTCTAACATTATACTGATACTCTTAACATTATACTGATACTCTAACACCGGAAGCCAGGAGCCAGGAACTCTCTCTGGGTATCCCATGTGGATGGCAGGAGCCCATCAACTTGGGCTGGCTTCCACTGCTTTCCGAGGCACACTAACAGGGAATTGGATCAGATACAGAGCAGCCACAACACAATCTGGCACCCGTGTGGGATGCCAATGTCGCAGTCATATCCCAGCCTTCTATGTCACAGTGCCAGTGACAGCCCTGACTCGTCCTCAAGATCAGAAGCCCTGTCTTTTGAGAAACCTCAGGACATTTAAGCTATGCATTAGACACATCTAGCCTGGGTATCTGTCCATCTCTTTGAACAAATTTCTTGAAAGAGCAGGTCTCTGTAAAGACCAGGCATACTGAATTCCTGCTACCCTGGCAAATTCTTTCTTTCTTTTAGTGTTTATTTATTCAGTTTGTCTTTTTGCTGTATAGAACATCAGGAAGAGAGAGAGAGAGAAAGCCAGAAGATTTTTCCAGGTCTCCCACATGGGTGCAGGGGTCCAAGGCTTTACACCATCCCTACTGCTTTTCTGAGCCCTAAGCAGAAAGCTAGATGGGAAGTGGAACAGCTAGAGCACAAAGCATTGCCCATATAGGATCCTGGCACTTGCAAGGTGAGGGTTTAGCCACCGAGCCATCATGCTGGGCCACTAAGGGGCATCTTAACTGCTGAGCCAAACACCAGTTTTTGCAAATTATTACTTATCTCATGGCTCCCAAATTGTTCCTATCCTATTGTTGTCACTGCTTTCTCTTCTTTACCTCTCTCTACTTTTCCTCCTGTTTTCCTGGAACCTACCCTTTGTAGAGCTGTTTCTCCTCCCTGCCCCACCCTTGCTTCTTCTGGTTTCTGAAGTGTCCTGTTTGCTCGTCCCTCTGAACTCTGAAATCTCACTGTCTGAGTCTCTTGGGGAATGTATGCCTCCCGCGCTGGCCAGCTCTTTGCAGCTGTACTTGTAATCCCACCGTTCATCAAGGTAAACTTGTTGACTGGCAGAATTACACACAGTTTTTCCACAGAATCTGTTCCTTCCCTGGAATCGTGAAACTTTTCTTTCTCTCTTACCCAAATCCTCTGATGATTTCCAAGTCTAGTGGCCTTCCCACTGCCATCACCTTGTGTGATTTGCCCATAGCACCTGATGCTGGTAGTCTTTCAGTGGGGCTTTTCTTTTAAAGATTTATTTTATTTTTTATTGGAGAGTCAGATATACAGAGAGGAGAAGAAACAGAGAGAAAGATCCATCTGCTGGTTCGCTCCTCAAGTGGCCACAATGGCCGAAGCTGAGCCAATCCAAAGCCAGGAGCCCCATGTGGGTTTGGGCCATCCTCAAATGTTTTCCCAGGCAACAAGCAGGGAGCTGGATGGGAAGCAGGGCCACTAGGATTAGAACCGGTGGCCATGTGGGATCCCGGCACGTTCAAGGTGAGGACTTTAGCTGCCAGGCTACTGTGCGGGGCCCATATGTGGGGCATTCTTAATCCCTTTTTCACCCTGTCTCTCACATAGAACTCTCCAGAGTATTCTCCTGCTCTCTTCCCACTGTCTGACAGTCAATTATTAGTGTTCTCTCACCTCCCTATTTCACATATCTGTCATGGTTAGCATCCATTTATCATACTTAAACAGTCATTTATGTAGATAGTTCCTAACGTGACGTTTCTACTCCTGATGGCTCATCTGGTGTTCAGAATGGTCTGAGTCCTGGCCCTCTAGTTCAGCTGCCTGAAGATATTTTTTCCTAATACATTAAAAACTATTTATTTTTCTTTGAAAGAGTTATAGAGAGTCAGAGGGAGAAGCAAAGAGGGAGATTTTCCATCTTCTGTTCATTCCCCAAATGACTACAATGGCCAGAATTACGCTGGTCCAAAGCTGAGGGTTGGGAGCTTCCTTAGGGTCTCCCACATGGGTGCAGGGGTTCAAGAACTTGGCCATCCTCCATTGATTTCCCAGGCACATTAGCAGGCAGCTGGACTGGAAGTAGAGCAGTCAGGATTTGAAGAAGCACCCATATGGAGGCAGAGGTACCTGCTCTTCCTCAGCACACGCTTTCTTTCTAACATCTACATCTCTTGCTACTTCAGAGCCACCTTCAGCAGGTGTTGCCCCTAAACTTCCCTTTCCAAGTGTTGCTGCTACCGTTTTCCATCATGGGCACTCATCTTGACTGCCTTCCTTGCCCTCAATATTTTTAAGTCAATTTTTACAACTGTTGCTTTGGCCTGGTAGAGTCTTATTACTTGTTCTTGGATGCACCAGTTGTTAACATTTGGCACATGTACTTTTTTTTTTTTTTTTTTTTCATTTGAGAGAGAGTGTGTGCACTCCCAACCACTGGTTCACTCCTCCAAATGCTTGTAGCAACTTTATTTTTTCATTCCTTCTCGCCTCATGCATTCTTGGCCACTCACTATGTGATTCCTGCCTCAACACTTGATTCAAGTTGCCTTTTTACAATCTTTCATTTACTGAATCGGACCTGTCCTTCAAGCTTTACTCAAATCCAGCCTTCAAAGCTGATCCTTGCCGCCTTGTGTGATTAAGGACCAACCATTCTATCCTGGTATAGCCTCTACTTTAATGTTTTAAATAATTCTTCATTTATTTTTTCATTGTTTTTGAAAGAATCAGACAGACACAAAGAAATCTGTCCATTAGTTCACTCGTCCAAATGCCCGCAGCAGCCAGCACTGGTGCTGGCTGGAGCCAGAAGCCCAGAACTCCTTCCGAGTCTCCCATGGGGATGACAGTGACCCAAACAGTTGGGCCATCACCTGCTGCCTCCCAGCCTGTGCATCAACAGAAAGCCAGATTCAAGATTGGAGCAAAGATTCAAACCCATGTTGCCTCCCCCAAGTTTAAATATATTTTCTCTTTGAGCCATTAATTCTGTTTTGGGGAGTTTCTCCTAAATCCTTTTATTTAGAGACACTAGGGCAAGCTTGCTACAGCAGTCCTTGTTACTGAAGAAAAGCCCAGGTGTCCTTGGAGCACTGTTTTATTTTTTAAATGAATATACCACTTGCTTATACTTTTTGTTTGAATTTTAAATTTATTTTCATTTGGTTTAAAAGAGAAACAGGTTTCTCAGGAGGTTTTTAATCCACCAGCTCCACAGATGCATACAGGAGCCAGAGATGTGCTAGGTTGAGACCAGGATCCTGAAACTGCATCCAGGACTCCCTCATGGGAGATAGGGACCCGAGGACTTGAACCATCATCTCATAGGCTACACATTAGTGGGGAGACTAGTGTGAGAAGTAGTCGGCTGGGCACTGGGATATGGGATGCAGAGATCCCAGTAGAGAACCCCTGTGCCAAGCCCCTGGCCACAGTTTTATCCTTTCCTTATCTTTGTGTTCACCCTTGTGTCCTTCCCCAGATCTAGTATGGTGTCACACTGCATGGGGCAGCCTTCAGGTGGGCCACTGAGGAGCTTCCCAGAGCGTGGCCTGGTGACAGTGGTCATGGCTTAAGAGGTTAAAGGCTGGCCTAAGGTCTGATTATGGTCTCAGCCAGTGAAGCTTATCTTGTCTGATGGGTAAGAATTCTGTTTCCAGACTTAGTTAGTTAGTTAGTTGTGATGTTATTTGCTGAAGCAGTGGGGAGACTGGTTAGGTCACATATGGAAAGGCTGCCTGCAGAGTGAAGGATGTCAGAGATGGCAGTTGAGCAATGCCATCAGGGACCCAGGTGCCATCCACCGGTGAACTTCATGCCTTGTTGTTGGCTGAGGACCAAGCACCTACTGCCTCAGGATAAGTGACAGAAATGAACAAAAAGGACTTTTTTTTAAGGTCTCAAACCTCTGTGGCTCATTTTAGAAAAAGAAAGGCCATACCTGATATAATTGCAGTGTACTTTTTCTTACATAAACTTTTTTTTTTAATTTATTTATTTTTATTGCAAAGTCAAATATCCAGAGAGGAGGAAAGATAGAGCAAGATCTTTGGATGGATGATTTACTCTCCAATTGACAATGGCTGGAGCTGAGCCAATCCAAAGCAAGGAGCCTCTTTCGGATGTTGCACACGGGTGCAGGGTCCCAGGGCTTTGGGGCATCCATGACTGCTTTCCCAGGCCACAAGCAGGGTGCTGGATGGGAAGTGGAGCTGCCAGGATTAGAACTGGTGCCCATATGGGATCCCGGTGTATTCAAGAGAAAGTCTTTAGCCACCAGGCTACTGCGCTGGGTGCTTGTGTGAACTTTTTTTTTTTTTTTAAAGATTTGTTTATTTATTGGAAAGTCAGATATACAGAGAGGAGGAAAGACAGAGAAGATCTTCCATCTGATGATTTACTCCCCAAGTGAGCACAACGGCCGATGCTATGCTGATCCGAAGCCAGGAGCCAAGAACTTCCTCTGGGTCTCCATGTGGGTGCAGGGTCCCAAGGCTTTGGGCTGTCCTCGACTACTTTCCCAGGCCACAAGCAGGGGGCTAGATGGGAAGTGGAGCTGCCAGGATTAGAACCAGCTCCCATATGGGATTCCGGCATGTTCAAGGCGAGGACTGTAGCCGCTAGGCCACGCCACCAGGCCCTTGTGTGAACTTTTGATTGAAAATCTTTCTCTTTAAAGATTTATTTGTTTTTATTTGAAAGGTAGGTTTTATGGAGAAGAGAGACAGAAAAAGAGGTCTTCCATCTGCTGGTTCACTCCCCAGATGGCCACAATGGCCAGAGCTGGGCTGATCAGATGCCAGGAACCAAGAACCAGGAGCTTCTTTCAGATCTTCCACATAGGTGCAATGGCTCAAGCCTTTGAGCCATCCTCTGCTGCTTTCTCATGCCATTAGGAGGGAGCTGGATGGGAAGTGGAGCAGTCAGGAGATGAACTGGTGCCCATATGGCATGCTGGTGGCACTGCAGGCAGACAATAAGTTTGCTGTGTCACCACACCAGCCCCTGCTTGAAAATCCTTAAACTTATTTTTACTTCTTATTTACTTGCAAGAGAGAAAAAGAGCTCCCATGCAGTGTTTCTTTCTCCAGAAGTCTAAAGTGGCCGACTCCTGGCCAGGACCAAAACCTGGAGCCAAAAACTGAGTTGAGGTCTGTGAGAGTGGCAGAAGCCCGGTTACGTGAGCTGTCTGTCACCTGTGCCTGCCAGGGTCTACATTGGCAGGAGGCTGCAGTCCAGAGCTAGAGGTGCATGCCACACGGTGCTGAAGCCGCTCCTTCCTTGGGGATTATCCCAGTAACTGGGTGTGCAGTCCTGTTCTTGCATGCCCCTCGACATGCAGGGAACTCCTTCAGTTGGTTTGGTTATTACCTTGTTTATTGTTTTGAGCAGAAGGATCATATGTACATAAAACAACAAAATGTGACCTTTAGAACTATCTGACGCGCAGCTATTTTTGTAGCACCTGGTGTTTACTGAGATGACAGTCAGGTACAGAGCTATTACCAGTGATGTTTCTTGCATGTATTGCAGATATAACCGGGTGTAGATGGCTTTGCCTGCCAGCTGTGGCTGCCCTCAAAGGCTGCTGTTGGCATTGAAGTCTCCTGGTGCCGTTGCTGTTAATTGCTCTTACACCACAGAAGAGGATTGGTTTCTGAGATAAGAAGCAGAATTTTCTTTTAAGATTTATTTATTTTTATTGCAAAGTCAGATATACAGAGAGGAGGAGAGATACAGGGGAAGATCTTCCGTCCATTGTTCACTCCCCACATGACCACAATGGCCAGTCTGTGCCAATCCGAAGCCAGGAACTTCTTCCGGGTCTCCCACGCGGGTGCAGGGTCCCAAGGCTTTGGGCCGTCCTTGACTGCTTTCCCAGGACACAAGCAGAAAGCTGGATGGGAAGTGGAGCTGCTTGGACTAGAACCGGCGCCAATATGGGATCCAGGTGCATTTAGGCAAAGACTTTAGCCACTAGGCCACACTGCCGGGACCCAAGAAGCAGAATTTCTTGATTCTGAGTTAAGAATCCTTTGCCTGAGGCTGTACCATGGTGCAGTGGGTAAAGTTGCCATTTGCATTGCCAGCATCCCATATGAGCACCAGTTCATGTCAGTCTAGCTTCTTGCTAAAGTATCTGGGAAAGCAGTGAAAGACTGTCCAAGTACTTGGTTCCTTGTACTCACCTGGGAGACTGAAAGAAACAGAAATTCCTGGTTCCTGGCTTCAGACCAGCTGGGTCACTGTGGCCATTTGGGGAGTGAACCAGCAGATGGAAGAACTCTGTGTGTTTGTGTGTGTGTGTGTTTCTGTAAAGTCTGCCTTTCAAAAAAAAAGTATTTAAAAAAGAATCCTGGACCTGGCATGATAGTGTAGTGGCTAAAGTGCTTGTCTTGAAAGTGCTGGGATCCCATATAGGTGCCAGTTTGTGTCCTGGATGCTCCACTTCCCATCCAGCTCCCTGCTTGTGGCCTGGGAAAGCAGTCGAGGACAGCCCAAAGCCTTGGGACCCTGCACCCGCGGGGGGATACCTGGAGGAAGTTCCTGGCTCCTGGCTTCGGATCAGCATAGCATCGGCCGTTGCGCTCACTTGGGGAGTGAATCATCGGATGGAAGATCTTCCTCTCTGTCTCTCCTCTCTGTATATCTGCCTTTCCAATAAAAAAATAATAAAAATAAATCTTTAAAAAAAATTTAAAAAAATAAAATAAAAAAAATCCTTTGCTTGATGTTTGTATGAACAACTGTAAGGTCAGTAATATGTCACGTGAGAATCCTAATTACATCTCAACAAGGTCTCACCCATGCCGTGTGGCCATTGTGCTGTCTTTACTCGCAGAAGTCACTCGGGATATGAGCTGGTAGAAATACTCCTTGGGCGCTTCTGTCTTGGCTATTAAAGTGCCGCTTCTCACCAACACTTACTTCATTGGTCAGAATAAGTTATACCCCCTTAACACAGGAGCCAGGGAAGGGCAGCCCTGATCCAGCAGATAAAAGATTTTTTTAAAAATTTATTTATTATTTTTATTGGTAAAGTAGATCAGGTTTATGGAGAGAAACAGAGATAAAGAGAAAAATCTTCTGTCCACTGGTTTACTCCCCAAGTGGCCACAGTGACTGGAGCTGAGCTGATCCAAAGCCAGGAGCCAGGAGCTTCCTCCGGGTCTTTCACATGGGTGCAGGGTCCCAAGGCTTTGAGTCATGCTCTCCTGCTTTCCTAGGCCACAAGCAGTAAGCTGAATGGGAAGTGCAGTGTCCAGGACACAAACTGGCACCTATATGGGATCCTGGTGCATGTAAGGTGAGGATTTAGACACTGAGCCATCGCGCTGAATCCCAAATGAAAGATCTTTTTCTTTTGGTCTCTTCCTCTGTCTGTCACTCTGCCTTTCAAATAAATAAATAACATAGGGCCCGGCCCTGTAGCCTCGCAGCTAGAGTCCTTGCCTTGAACATACGGAATCCCATATGGGTGCTGGTTTCTGTCCTGGCTGCCCCACTTCCCCTCTAGCTCCCTACTTGTGGCCTGGAAAAGCATTCGAGGATGACCAAAAGCCTTGGAACCCTGCACCCACGTAGGAGATCCTGAGGAAGCTCTTGGCTACTGACTTCAGATTGGTTAAGCTCCGGCCATTGCAGCCACTTGGGGAGTGAATCAACAGATGGAAGATCTTCCTCTCTGTCTCTTCTGCTCTCAGTGTATCTGATTTTCCAATAAAAATTTTTTAAAAATTGAAAAAACAAATAAATAATTGATTTTTTAAGATTTATTTTATTTTATTTATTTTTGTAAAGTTTTTTTATTTATTGGAAAGTCAGATATACAGAGAGGAAGAGCCTCCATCCATTGATTGACTCCCAAAACACCCGCAATGGCCGGAACTGTGCTAATCTGAAGCCAGGAGCCAGAAGCCTCTTCTGGGTCTCCCACACAGGCACAGGGTCCCAAAAGTTTGTGTCATCCTCGACTGCTTTCCCAGGCCACAAGTAGGGAGCTGGATGGGAAGCGGGGCCACCGAGATTAGAACCAGTGCCAATATGGGATGCTGGTGTGTTCAAGGTGAGGACTTTGGTTGCTACGTACCTTGCCGGGCCCTGCACTGCTTTTTATAGAGGTACTCAGAAGTACTGCCTTAGTCAAATATGTGTATATACATATATACATATATACACACATATATTTTATATGCATACCATAGACATACATCGTTTATATACATAGTGTATATCTGCATGTAAATATAGTATATTTGAATATTGTATTTCATTAGACTAAAATGTTTGTAAATTGTATATATGGTATTTAATCACCTGCACCTTTATTTAATGATATGGCTGTAAAGTAGAGTAAGATAAATAGCTGTGTCTAGGTAGGACTCTGACACGGAGGTGAGGCATAGAGCCCACCTGTGGCTTTCGCTGCACGTCTGGACGCCAGATAAGGGAGCATGCTGTGCAGCCTCGTGTGCTGCCCTCGACTGTGGGGAGTGTACATTGATACAGGCAAGGCTGGCTGAGCCCAATCCCACAGGTGTAACTGGCCCTGGCAAACGATGGTGTCAGACACTCACAGGCCGGCTGAGGTAGACCAGAGCTGAAAGAGAGAAGCGATGAGGGCTGTATAAAATCCTAAGTTCAAAAGTCATTAAGGAAGGGAATTGCAGGGAGAGAAGTTCCTCTTGTCTGGGCAGTGACCAGGTGCAGGCATCGTGCCGTGCCAGGGGCTTGCCTGCCAGGTCAGTCATGGTATCCCTGGGGAAAAGGAAACTGAACCTTTTGCTGAAGTGCCCGAAACTGAAACCCATGTTCCTTCCACCACCCAAGCCGCAGAATTGGATGAATATTATGTTTAGTTTCTGTGTAAGCATTTATAGTATTTTCCAATTTCTGTTTTCTTTCTTTCTTAAATTGGAAAGTCAGGTACACAGGGAGCAGGAGAGACAGAGAGAAAGATCTTCCATTCGATGATTCACTCCCCAAGCGGCCGCTATGGCTAGAGCTGAGCCGATATGAAGCCAGGAGCCCGGAGCCTCTTTCGGGTCTCCATGTGGGTGCAGGATCCCACGGCCTTGGGCCATCCTTGATTGCTTTCCCAGGCCACAAGCAAGGAGCTGGATGGGAAGTGGGGTGGCCAGGATTAGGACTGGCGCCCATAAGGGATCCTGGCATGTTCAAGGCGAGGATTTTAGCCACTAGGCCATCTCACTGGGCCCCCAATATCTATTTTCAAAACCAAAATTCTGGGAGACAGCATAGTGGGAACAAAAGCCCCCCAGGGACATGCAGGACTGTTTGAGATGACCACAGGGACCCTGGAAGCATGATCAGCTCGCCAGATGGAGGGTCACTTGGAGCAGGCCCTGTTGGGGTTAGTGTCTCCAGCCCCTCCTACTGAATGCCAGTAGGGCCCCAGCCAGAAAGTTCAGGGTGTGAGTTGGGATTAGTGGAAGAAAATTTTTTTGTTTTGTTTTTTTTAAAGATTTATTTATTTTTACTGGAAAGGCATATCTATAGAGATAAAGATCCTCCATCCATTGGCTTACTCCCCAAATGGCTGCAATGGCAGGAGCCAGGAGCCTCCTCTGATTCTCCCACGAGGATGCAGGGTTGCAAGGACTTGGGCCATCTTCCACTGCCTTCCCAGGCCACAGGTAGGGAGCTGGACGGGAAGTATAGCACTGGAATACACACCAGCACCCACATGGCATCCCGGCGCATGCAAGGCAAGGATCTAGCCGCTGGGCCACCACGCCAGGCACCGAGGTAGGTTTCAGATAGAGGCGATATGGCTGGGAGAGCCTTGTTCCCTGTGTTCCTGAGTTCAGTGAACACTTTTTCCAAGTATTTTTGTTGTTGTTGTTAAGGTTTATTTAATTTTATTTGAAAGGTAGATTGTACAGAGAGAAGAGGAGGCAGAGGGGAGATCTTCCATCCCCTGGGTCATTCCCCAAATGGTCACAGTAGCCAGAACTGAGCTGATCTGAAGCTGGAAGCCAAAACATTCCTCAGGTCTCCCACCCATATGAACACCACCCATATGGAATGCTTAGCTTGCTGCACCACAACGCCCCTTCCCATGTACTTTTTGACATTCCTCACTTTTAAGACATTCTTTGTTCTTAGTTTCTATGAAACGCATTCACCTGGTATCTTTTCCTGCCTTTCTATTATTTCTAGTCTTTTGACTTTACTCTTAAATAATTCCTCTTCTGTAACCTCTCCTTAGGAAATCTCACCAAGTTCAAGTTCATTTGTTCAACTACTGGATCCTCAGTTACCACCTGAAGTAGTTTCCCAGTAGAGGCTCTAGCCGTTGCATCCGCAGCCCCACAACTCTGCTCTCCCACTCAGGGAAGGGAGTCCCCAGAAAACCTTCTTACCCCTGCCCACCTTTTGACCAAAAGAGGTTTGCTTGTCTTGTTCCCCTGCACTCCGGGCTGCTTCTGTGGCACCTGTCACACTGGCTGACTGTCTTATCTGCATGGTTAACAGCTCGGATTCCAGAGCCTATATGGCTGGGATTCTGGCTCCACTACTTGAGCTGTATGTGTGATTAGCTTGGAGCTCATGTGGGCGCTGTGTGGATTAAACCCAGGATGGCACCTACACATAGTATTTCATCAGTCCATTTGTTTGCCTCCAGCTAGTGCTGGAAGGTTGGCCTCAGCTTGTCTTACTCACAGGAGTTGACATGGACAGGCTGGCTACTCAGCTCCTGTTGGATCCAGGTACCCTTGCATTCCTCTGGGTGCCAGGGAAACAGTAAAGGAGACATTCCTGTCTTGGTAAATCTCCCGTTTAGTCGGGAAACAAAAATAAAATTTTAGGTAGTGCTCAAGCGTAGGGGAGAAAATACAACAGGAAAAGGATATAGAGTGGCCTGGGAAGGTGACTGATAAAATAACTAAGTTATAAATGTGTGATCTGTGGGGAATATTCCAGGCTGAGGCACCAAAGAGTGTGGAAACAGCTGGGCAGGAACATGAGTGATAGCATGAGTAGGTGTGGCTGCTCAGTGAAGTGAGCACGCAAGGTGTGGAAGGGAGAGGGCAGGACAGATGATTGTAGCCCCTGCCTTTGGGGAGAGGAGCCTGGTCCCTGGGGTGGCCGGGGTCGGGGGGGTTTGCAGGTGCCTCATCATGGGCCTTGCAGGGCCAAAGTGCTTAGGAACATAGGCAAGCCCAGCACTGTGTGTGCTTTGCTTATATTTTTTCCCCTTACAATAGACAGTTAATAGCTCCCTGCTGTTCCAAGGCAAAGTCTCATCTTGGGCCCAGATAAACTGATAGTGTGTACAGATGTGCCCTCTGCTTAGACTTAGGTATTGTACTTCACTCCTGAGCACAGTGGGGCCAGCCCCAGGGAGTTACATAACAAAAGCAGTTGACCCTGGGTATGCCCTTGGGCATATTTTGGGGTCTTGGAATAGATGATCTACATGCCTGGCAAAAGTGATTCATTGTGACTTATCTGCTTATGACTGTAAGAATTGAAGTTCACATTCTGTACAGGACAGGTTGTCAGGTCTGCCCCTGAACTCATCTAAGGCCATGCAGCAGGCAGAGGGATGCCCAGCCCCTTTGCTAGCCACCATGCCTCAGGTTTAAGAGCAAATAGTCCTGCCAAAACCTAGAACTGGAATTTTCCCGGTCAGTACCTGGTGTGCCCCTGGGATTCACTTGGATGTGCCCTGTAGGTGTCATGTTTATGTGGGTTACATCCCTCAGGGAAGGACTGTGCCCAGCAGTTTGTGGGAAGGAATCGGGGATCCCCTGCCCAGCTCTTTAAGCAGACACATTGCAGACGGCTCTCTCGCACTGCCCTCTGCTAGCTGTTCCCTCCGGGCCTTGGTCTTTGAGCACTGATCCGCTGCCAGATAGCTGGGCCACAAACCTTTGCTCCTTCGAACCTCAGCTGAAGGCCTGTGTTGTTCCATCTTCCTGTCTGGATCGCCTGCCTCCCCCGACACTCAGCATCCAGCACACCACTCATCTGCTCCTCGCTGCTGCTTCCCTTGCTGCCTGAGCCGCACCCATCCTCTCCTCTTCCCTCGTTCTAGCGAACAGGCACAGACATCAGGAATGTCTGCTTTGCCCTCTAATTCCAAGCAGTCACTGGAGAGTGACACCTCTTTCAGGATTTCCCTTCAGGTCCGTTTCATCCTTTCCTTCCTTTCCTTTTTCTTCCGCATTACCTGAGTCCCAGGCACTAAAATGTCAGCTCTAGGTAACAACAGCTCTATCTCCGGTCTTCCCCTACCTTCGTCTATCCATTTTCCCACTCACAGAAAGCATTCCTTCGCCCTCTGCTATCCACTTTCCTCCCGCAGGCCCTCAGGGATCCCCGGCAGTGTGAGAGCTGCGGCTCCAGGCTTCCTCTGTTCTGGGACTCAAGTCCTGAAGTGCCTCAGTTGTATCTTCCTCTGCTTTCCATTATACCTCACCAGGTCCCACCTTTGCATTGTGGCCATGTCACTTCTCTGCCTCAAAATGCCCTCTGTCGGGCCTGGCGTGGTGGCCTAGCAGTTAAAGTCCTCGCCCTGAACGTGCTGGGATCCCATGTGGGCACTGATTCTAATCCCGGCAACCCCACTTCCCATCCAGCTCCCTGCTTGTGGCCTGGGAAAGCGGTTGAGAATGACCCAAAGCCTTGGGATCCTGCACCTGTGTTGGGAGATCTAGAAGAGCTCCTGACTCCTGGCTTCGGATTGGTGCAGCTCTGGCTGTTACTTGTGGAGTGAATCATCAGAGGGAAGATCTTCCTCTCTGTCTCTCCTCCTCTCTGTATGTCTGATTTTGCAATAAAAATAAATAAATCTTTTTAAAAAATGCCCTCCTTCTCAAGCCAGCTTTCCAAACTGCAATACACACCTCACATGTTTTGGGTTTTGTTTTGTTTTTTTAAGGACTTGTTTGTTTAAAAGTCAGTGTAACAAAGAGAGAAAGAGATCTATCCACTGACTCACTCCCCAGATGGCTAAAACAGCCAATGGTGGTCTGTTTGGGCTGAAGCCAGAGCCAGGAGCTCTATCTGGATCTCCCATGTAGCTGGTGGGGGCCCAGGTACTCCGGCCATCTTCTGCTGTCTTCCCAGGCTTATGAGCAGGGAGCTGGATTGGAAACAGGGCAGCCGGAGCTCAAACTGTGCTCGCATATGGGATACCCGCACTTCCGGTAACGGCTCAGCTTGCTGTGCTGCAGTGCCAGCCTCCCCACTCATGTTCTACCCTAATCCCTCCTAGAACTCCAGTATTACAGTTCCCCAATCAGTTTACCTCTTGCTCATGCTTCAGTGTTTCAACACCAGTTGTTTCCAATGGGGGATAAACTCCTTTGGACACTTAGAAGACAAGGTATCCTATGTGATCAATTCTTAGATCCACTTCCGGGGAAACATTTATAATTTTAACATCTCAGACATCAAGATTTCTCTTATAATCAGTAACTTGTCATTTCACTGACAACAGTGATCTTTAGAGAAAACCGCTGTGTTTATTTTCTTTTTTAAACATTTATTTTTATTGGAAAGTCAGATTTACAGAGAGAAGGAGAAACAGAGGGAAAGATTTTTCGTCTACTGGATCATTCCCCAAGTGGCCACAACAGCCGGAGCAGATCCTGAAACCAGGAGCCAGGAGCTTGTTCTGGGTCTCCCATGTGGGTGCAGGGTCCCAAGGCTTTGGGCCATGCTGCTTTCCCAGGCCTCAAGCAGAGACGGAAGCTGGATGGGAAGTGGAGCAGACAGGACATACACTAGCGCCCATATGGGATCCTGGCAGAAGCAAGGTGAGGACTTTAGCCATTAGATTACTGCTCTGGGCCCGTGTTTGTTTTTTAACTGTCAATAATGTCTTGAATTTGATAAAATATGTTAACATTCGCTTTTCATGGTTATTTTGTGGATTGGAATCAGTGAGTACTTGCTGAGTAAATGGCAAATTTATCTTTTTTCCTTCAGCCCTCTCTGCCTGCAATATTCCCATACTCATTCACCATTGTGTGTCTCACAGCCCTGTGTAAGAGGCGTGGTGGCTCCCCCACCCTGCCCGCACTGGTGCTTTAGGAGGACAAACCTCCCCTCCCCCACCGTCCTTGAAATCCTGGCAATTATTAAGTGACACTGAGTGATTCAAGGAGTTAGGTTACGCAAATGAATTTTCATGAGGTGCAGGAGAAAATTAGGAGCCACTGCTGAAAGGAGGAAGCTAAGGTCCCAAGTATGAAGACCCCATGAGCTCTCCAGCTGTCTTTGTTAGCTTCGTCTGTGGCCATTTGCCTGCTTTGACCTTGATATTCCAATGACACTTAATTCTTTATATAACTTGGCTTTAGGGATGTTAGAATTCTATAGATATTTGGCCCAGCAAATAAAGGACAAGTCAATGGAGCAAGGCCACACACTGATCATGGGCAGTGATTTAGAAGGACCCAGAGCTTTGCTGGATCCCATATAGGTGCCAGTTCATGTCCTGGCTGCTTTACTTCCCATACAGCTTATGGTCTGGGAAAGCAGTAGAGGATGGCTCAAAGCCTTGAGACCCTACACCCACTTGGGAGACCTAGAAGAAGCTCCTGGCTCCTGGCTTTTGGATCGGCTCAGATCCAGCCATGGTAGCCACTTGCAGAGTGAATCAGCAAATGAAAGATCATTCTGTGTCTCCTTCTCTCCATAAATCTGATCTGCCTTTCCAATAAAAATAAGTAATCTTTAAAAAAAATCATCTCTGGAATCAGGCATATATGGCAGATTTTTTTTTGGATAGTCAGGTAAGTTGTGATTCTTTGATTGTTGCTCAGCAGTAGACTGACCGGCTCAGAAACTGAACTCTCACCACTGATTTGGAGGCCTGTACTGACTCAAGAGACAAAGCATAATAAATAATAAACAAACCAACCGAACAAAAATCGTGAGATGGAGGTTAAACAATAATTACCTCGTAACTAGCCATCCACTGCTTATGCACGGGGTTGCTCGTTTCCTACACTGCCTGTTTTTGAGCCGTGGAACCAGCCTTTAGATTGGTCCTGAATCATTCATACAAGCAGTAAATGGCAGGGTCAGAATTGAGACATGGGCCTCTGTTCCAGCCTGCACTTTACAGATGTGCTTCATCATCTTACGTATGGGAAAAGATAGCTAGCAGATAACCAGCCAGGGGTCAGATGGAACTCAAGAGAACATGATCTGGCTCGTTTCCTGTGTGTACCCAGTACAGTGCTTGGCATTTGATACCAATCCTGCAAATAGGAAGGAGATAGGGAGATGAAACAGTAGGCTACTAGAAAAACTCCTGCTGGAATATATCTGAAAGTTGCTTCCCAAAGCAGCTCACATAAAAATTGGTTTTAAAAATCTGTGAAGGGGGCCAGCACAGTGGTTCAACAGACTAATCCTCTGCTTGTAGCACTGGCAGCATATGTTGGTGCTGGTTCGAGTCCCCACTGCTCTACTTCCCATCCAGATCCCTGTGTCCACATGGGAGACCCAGAAGAAGCTCCTGGCGTCTAATCAGCTCCACTCCAGTTTTTACAGTCATTTGAGGAATGAACCAGCAGATGGAAGATCTCTTTTTCTCTCTCTTTCTCCATTTCTCTCCATAAAATCTGCCTTTCAAATAAAAATAAATCTTTAATTTAAAAAAGCCCAGGGGGCATTGGTCCCAACACAGTATTAAGCAACAGGATCCCATATGGGAATCGGTTCATGTCCTGGCTCCTCTACTTCCCATCCAACTCCCTCCCTGTGGCCTGGGAAAGCGGTGGAGGTTGGCCCAAAGCCTTGGGACCCTGCATTTTTGTGGGAGATCTGGAAGAAGCTCCTGGCCACTGGCCAGGGTCAGCTCAGCTCCAGCTGATATGGCCATTGAAAGTGAATCAGTGGATGGAATATCTTTCTCTTTCCTTCTCTCCATAAATTTGATTTGCCTTTCCAATAAAAATTAATACATCTTAAAAACAAAATGGTGAGGGAGGAAGTTGTGGAGTGGGCAAGTGAGTCAACGTTTAGGATATCTAGATCCCAATTTGAATCCTGGCTACTTTACCTTCCAATCCTGCATCCTGCTGTTACATCCTGGGAATCAGGAGGAGAGGGCCTGTCCATGGAGACATGGATGGAATCGCTGGCCTCTGGCTCCTGGCTGGCCTCCCTGGCTGTTGCTGGCAGTTGGGGAGTGAACCTGTAGGTAGAATACACCATTACCTCCTCTGCAACACCACCCCCCAGGCTGCCATTTCTGTCTCTATTGCTATGCCTTGAAAATAGATGGGATGTCTTGGCCACAGTCAAGTGTTACAGACACAAAGCATATAAAACAAGAAGCCAGCGAGTACCCCTCTTATTAAAAAAAAAAGTCTTGGTGGAGAGGAAATAATGATTTGTGCAGTCATCTGCCTTCTCCTCTCACCCCAGTGAACTTGAGACCTACCTTCCTCTGAACTGCCATAGCATTTTGTACTTGGATCATGGTACCTACTATCATAGTCTTCCTTTTATTACAGTTAATTCTGTACAGGTTTTATCTCCCTTCCTTGAATCTAAGTCCTTTGAGACAGGGTTCACATGTTATCTTCATTTCCTCCTTCCAGTTCTTAACATTCTGTGATGTTAAGCATTTTTGAAAATAGACATTGTTCCAGATTACATTCTTTTGGCCAAAATGAATGAATGCCTTGAACCTAACAAATTAGCTTTTGTGCAGTAGGTAGAGTGAGGTTACATCTACACGTTTACTTACCCAGCCCTATCCATTCATCTCAAAAGGGCAGGAATCTTTTTCCCCTAATTGTTATTTTTCTTAAAAGGCCAGGATTTTAAATGCTGGATGCTTTTGCCCTTAAGCCTGTTCTGTTGGTGTACACCGGAGTGCATGTGGGTTGGTCGATGTGAGATGTGCTGTCATTGCCTCTTCAGGCATTTGGGATGATTCCAGTGCTTAAAGCATACAGTTGGCAGTAGTCCCCTCTATTGCCTGATATGTGTGGTGCTTATTCATGGGAGTAGCGGTAAGAGAGTGAGGATTAGGGATCAAGTGTTGAGGAATCTCATGATGAGAAGATGGCCTCTGAAGAAAACTGTGGGAATGTCCAGTGTGAGTGCCAGCGGGGGTCACCCAGATGGTGTGGCAGACCCCGAACAGAAGCAGAACTGCTCGGAGCAGGTTGCTTACCTGGCCTCCTTGCTTCACTTCAGCTGTGTAGGACCTGCCTGGTTCAGTGCGGGAGAGTTCCTACCCGTGGCTCAGTGTTGCGTGTGATTCATTCGTTGATCTCAACAGTAGCCAGAATCCCAAAAAGCCAGCTTGTGTTCAAAATAATACGTTTTGGATGTAATGGGAGGGGCTGGTGCTGTGGCAAAACAGATAAAGCCACCACCTACCGTGCCAACATCCCAAAAGGGTACAAGTACCAGTTCAAGTCCTAGCTATTCCATTTCTGTTCTAACTCTCTGCTAGTGGCCTGGGAAAGCAGCGGAGGACAGCCTAAGTTCTTGGGCTCCTGCAAACACACAGGAGACTTGGAGATACTGAGAGAAAAATCTTCCATGCACTGATTCACTCCCCAAGTGACCGCAATGGCTGGAGCCGAGCTGATCCAAAGCCAGGAGCCAGGAGCTTCTTCCAGGTCTCCCACATGGGTGCAGAGCCCCAAGGCTTTGGGCCGTTCTCGACTGCTTTTCCAGGCCTCAAGCAGGGAGCTGGATATGGGAAGTAGAGCAGCCAGGATTAGAACCCAGCGCTGATATGGCATCCCGGCATGTGCAAGGTGAGGACTGTAGCTGCTAGGCTACCTCACCGGGCCCAAATAAATGATTTTTTTTAAAAGATTTATTTATTTTTATTGGAGAGTCAGATAAACAGAGGAGGACAGACAGAAGTATTTTCTGTCTAATGATTCACTCCCCAAGTGGCTGCAAGGGCTGATGCTGTGTCAATCTGAAACTGGGAACCAGGAACCTCTTCCGGGTCTCCCACACGGGTGCAGGGTCCCAAGGCTTTGGGCCGTCCTCCACTGCTTCCCCAGGCCACAAGCAGGGAGCTTGAAGGGAAGTGGGGCTGTCGGGATTCAAACCAGCGCCCATGTGGGATCCTGGTGCATGCAAGGCAAGGACTTTAGCTGCTAGACTACTGTGCCAGGCCCTGTCTTGCAAGGTGAAGACTTTAGCCACTAGGCCACCACACCAGGTCCCATGAATATTTTTTTTAAAGAAGTGGTAGTTGTCATTGAGGCATGTGGTACACTTTTGAAGGATTCTATTGAGAAACCTGATGCATTCTCTTGTCTGCCTGGCCAGGAAGTGAAGGAGAGTGGGTGCGGTTCTTAGTGGTCTGTGGCTCACTGCCCTCACTGTGCCAGCAGGTGCTGTGTCGGCTTGCTGTGTGTTTATTTTTTAGGCGAAAGAGCCACATCCCACAGGACAGGCCATTCTGTCTGCATACCTGTAGTGGTTTTTGACAGAGAGTGTCTGATAGAGAGACAGACAGAAGTCCTCCATCCTGCAGATCCCAGCTGAGCTGCTAACTCTTGGTGTGACACCCCAGGAAAGACCTTCGGGGTGCAAGACAGGAAATGTGTCACTTGATTCTGAGTGGGCCCAGCGCTGGTGGGGGAAGAGAGGATCATCTGCGAGTCATCCAGGCCTGGCGTCACTCTCCAGTTCCCACATTGTTCATTTCATGAAGAAATGCAACGGGAAGAAGGCACACACACGCCATCGGTGGACCCGTACATCTGCCTGTCTCTGCTTTCCCTGCTGTCACTCCTAAGTTCCACTTTGTCAGTGTTTTACCTGCAACTGGTGTAGCAGTTAGAATGCTTCTTGAGATAGCGCCCCGTAGCGCAGTGCCTGGGTTGGGGTCCCAGTTCTCCTGATTCTGGCTTCCTGCCAGTGTGCACCCTGAGAGGGTTTAAGTACTTGGGCCCTTGCCACCCACATGGCAGACCTGAGTTGAATTTCAGACTCCTGGCTTCAGCCTGGCCCGCCCCTGGCTGTAGTGGATGTTGGAGGGATGACTAGCAAATAGATTTCTCACTTCTCTCACTGTTTCTCTGCTTTTTAAATAAAATGAAAATGAATAGATTGAAACAAAACTAAAATCTTTTGAGTGTTTTGTTATTGGCATCCTAGTGTTCTGATACAAGGACTGTGACCTGTATTTTCATAGTTGTTTGTCTCCTGTGTGATAAGAAAGATGCGTGTGTAAGAATAGTAACAGTTGGACTGTGGGTCTCTGACTCTGGTGGTGTAGCAGTCCTTCGCCCTATGGTGAAGAACCAGAAGTCCCTGTGGCTTTGATTAGGTTTGGGGTGCTGGGTGTTCATGTGTCCCTTGGTAGAGAGCTGCAGGAGACCCCACACCCCGGGTAGCTGCCTCGTGAATGCAGTCAGCCTTGGGAGCTGCTTGTCTGAGAGCCTTCTGTGTGTGGGACATGGCCTTGTCACTGCAACACTGCCACTTCTGGGACTATCCAATTTGAATTCAATGTCAACATCAAGGCCTTGCCTATGCCCTACTGTTTATTACCTTGAGCCTCCAAGGTGGTTTGTTTCAGTGATGGTCTCCATAGAATGAGATTAAATGCAAAGGTTCTGCCATGAGGAACTGAAGTGAGGATAGAACCCTGTAGCCTTGGCCTTGGGGGAGTGCTGTTGTCACCGGCTTATCAGCGCACACCTGGGTCCTTGGCAGGACACTGATTTTCCCGCTCGGCTCTGTCAATAGGAAAGGCACAGGCTCATTTTAGTCTGCTTTCACCTGTGAGGTTCTCTCTGTGTTCTACAAGGTGTGCATTTCCTAGCACCCCCGTGCGTGTCTCCTTGCAGTCAGGACGCTTGAACAAAATGAGCCTCCTCTTTCTGGTCAGCCAGTGTCTGTGAAGTCTCTTCCTGAGCGCAGTGCTCAGCACTGGGGGATCCAGGGAAGGTGATAACACTGAAGCAGCCCGCGAGAGGCTGTGGCTGAGGAGGACAGACAGGGAGCACAGTATGACAGGTCGCTGAGTTAAGTGCTTCAGTAGACACCTGTGCAAAGTGCAGCGGGGTCACTGAGAAGAGGGCACGGCCTTAATGAGTTCAGCTGATCTGAACCTTGGCTGCTCAGCACCTCAAGGTCTCTGGGAATGTCTCCTTGGCCCAGGGCTGCTCAGCACCTCAAGGTCTCTGGGAATGTCTCCCTGGCCCAGGGCTGCTCAGCACCTCAAGGCCTCTGAGAGCCTCTGCTGTGCCCAGGGCTGCCTGTTGGTATCCCCCCGCAGGACAGCGAGACGGAGTAAAGGCTAGGGCAGCAGTGATGTGGGCCCTTATTCTTGCTCAGATAAGTGTTGCCTCCCCATCAAGTGCTTCCTGTGGGTAGGCAGTCATTTCACAGTCTTCTGGTGACTTCTGTCTTGCTTTGTTTTCCCTCCTGTGCATTTTTATTGTGGAGCTGCTGCTTAGGCCTGGGTCTATCCGGTAGAGCAGTTCTGAAGTCAGAAGACCCAGCGTACTGCCCACACTGGTGAGTGGCAGACCTGAGGCCAGGGGCCTACCAGGCCGGGCAGGGCCACAACACCTGTTGACCTGCATGTGAGCAGGGTTAGGGGAGAGCCAATGACAGTACCCACTGGTGCATGATTGAGCCAGAGTAAGTGCAGGCTGGTTGGGCTTTGCTGCAGCGTTAGCTGGCAAACACTGGAAATAGGGTAAATCCTGTCAAGCTGGACTGCAGAAGCATCTGGAGAGTGCAAGATGCAGGACTGGGAGTAAGTCCAGTAGGGAAATGGTGGGCACCTCTGTGATGGGCTATAACCCCCACTGGTAAGCATGAGAACCAGGACTGGTGGCAGGCCTAGCTAGACAGGTGGAGGCAGCTGCCAGCATGAGTGCGGGCTGGATAATGGGGTCAGCTGGGTTGAGCTAGGCTTCAACTCTCACTGACATGGTTGTGAGCTGAATGGGGGATGTGGGACAGACTAAACTAGTCTGCTGTACATATGGCAAGCGCAGGAAACAGAGCTGGAGATGGGCCTGGTGGGGGTTATGGGGTATCTCCACGACTAGTATGTAGTTCCCACTGGTGTATGTAAGAGCCAAATATATCATGGACAGGATTGGGCTGGGCCGCATCACCCACTGATTTATGTGAAACATAGGGCTGGAGAAAGAACTGGCCCAGCAAGGGCCCCAGCGCAGTGGCCTAGCAGCTACAGTCCTCACCTTGCATGTGCTGGGATCCCATATGGGCAGCAGTTCTAATCCCAGCAGCTCCACTTCCCATCCAGCTCCCTGCTTATGGCCTGGGAAAGCGGTTGAGAATGACCCAAAGCCTTGGGACCCTACACCCGTTGGGGGAGACCTGGAGGAAGTTCCTGGCTCCTGGCTTCAGATCAGCACAGCACCAGAGCTGTTGCACTCTCTTGGGGAGTGAATCATCAGATGGAAGATCTTGCTCTGTCTCTCCTCCTCTCTGTATATCTGACTTTGCAATAAAAATAAGTAAATCTTCAAAGAAAGAAACAAAGAAAGGAAGGAAGGAAAGAAAAGAAAGAAAAAGAAATAAGTAAATCTTCAAAGAAAGAAAGAAAGAAAGAAGAACAGAAAAAAGGAAAGAAAAGAAAAGAGAAAAGAAAAGAAAAGAACTGGCCCAGCAATTACAACTACCAGTGTGTGCATAAGCTGATGTGGGAGCCAGACAGGTCTAGGATCACTTCAGACAAGATTTCTTTGGGGATTCCCCCAACTAAACCGCTGGATTCAGAACTCCAACCATGGGGAGAATTTCAGGAACTGTGGTCTGATCGTGGAGTGCATGTATCAGAACTGGGCCTCCTCAATTGCTTAAGAGCAGTGATTGGATACCCAGATTCACATGGAGGATATGGCAGATCACCACAACCTACAGAAGACATTGGTACCACGGCAGAGGAAGGAAGGCAGAACAGATTGGACAACTACCCCAGCCTGGTGTTGATAACGAATATTTGGGTAAATGGAGACTCTAAGATGGTCTCTGTCAGTCAATGGACCTTGGAAGGATTTCCTCATCCCTGGAGAGGCACGATCAACAGCGTGTCATAACCACCTAAGCAGAACCTGTGGCGCGTGCTCTCCATCGAGGACCCTGCGATGACACTGGGGGGTGTTCCCTATCACCATGTACTGGGAGGCTGGGTGTGGTTCCTCCCCATGTCTCCCCTTCCCCTAGACACAGTAAGAAGAAAAAGAAATTTTGGAAATAATGGTCTCATCCACATTTTCCTAATCCTCCACCCTTCCCACCCTGATCAATTCTGTAAACATCATCAAAAATAGAATTTATATTTAAAAAAAAGAAATCCCATCATTGAGCCAGGTACTAGGGCATCCTCAGCCCTGCCCAGTGTGTGCTTCCTGTTTCACCTGTTATTGAGCCAAAGGGCCCAGGAGAACCTCATGAATCCAGCGCTGCCAAGATACTGTCCCTCTCGGGCCATGCTGCTGCCTCAGGGCAGGGGTGTAGGGAAACTCTCACAGACAGGAAATCACAGGGGGCCACATGGGGTGCCCAGGGGACCCAGGTCCAGATGTGGGAATCTGAAGATCCAGGCATTTGGGGAAAGCACAGAAACTTGGTAACAGTTGTTAGAAGAGTTGACCTTCTGACCCCATAATCATTCCCAATCTGGACTGTTGACGGGTTTCAGAAGAACTTCAAATAGGATAGAACTGTGAACACCAACTTTCTTTCTTTCTTTCTTTCTTCTTCTTTTTTTTTTAATTAAGATTTTTATTGGAAAGTCAAATATGCAGAGAAAGATCTTCTGTCCACTGGTTCACTCCCCAAACAGCTGATCCAAAGCCAGGAGCTTCTTCCAGGTCTCCCACGTGGGTGCAGGGTCCCAAAGCCTTGGGCCATTTTCAGCTGCTTTCCCAGGCCGCAAGCCAGGAACTGGAAGAGAAGTGGAGCAACTGAGATATGATCCATTGCCCATATAGATTCCCAGCACATGCAAGGCAAGGACTTTAGCCACTAGGCTACTGAGCCAAGCCTTATAAACACCAACTTTCACTCACTAAAAGGTAGCCCTGGGGCCAGCATTGTGGCATAGCATGAAAAACCATTGCCTGCAATAGCAACATCCCATATGAGTGCTAGGTTGCATCCTGGTTGTTCCATTTCTGATGCAGCTCCCTGCTAATGGCCTGGAAAGATCAGTGGAAGATGGTTCAAATACTTGGCTCCCTGCCACCCATGTGGAATGCCTGGATGAAGCTCCTGGCTTCCAACTTGGGCCTGGTTCAACCCTGGCCATTGCAGCCATCTAGGTCTCTCTTTTTCTATCTCTCCCTCTATGTAATTATTTGAAGCAAATGAATAAATCTTTTAAAGATAGAAATAAACAAGAGATCATAAATTTGTGTATCTTGGTCTTATAAAACATGAATTTTCATTCCACTTTTTACTTTTTTTTTCCACTTTTTACTTTTAAGATTTCAAATATATTACCCAAAATAATTTCCCCATTGCTTTCTCCTTGTATCAAGAAATCCTGTTAGACTCACACAAATAAAAACCTCAATGCTTTTAAAACACAAAATCCTGTTAGTTTATTGGAGTTACTTCTAAGTTCAGATGAAACTTCCTGGTGTGACTATTTATAGATAGTAAGGTGATCTAGATAAGATTACCTTTGAATTTGCCAAGGACTAATAAATCGACAGGACTTGTTGAATTTCAGTTAGCAGCCACTCCTGAGTGGATTTTGCTGGTGTCATTGTTCAGATGCTTGCTGAGCCAGCAGGAGGCAACACTGCCGTGACTGGATAGTCCCTGACTGTTCAGCACACCCCACGTCAGGCAGCGTCAAGCCCTTGGAGACCTTTGCTTCCTTGGTCTCTCTCCTATTCCTGTGATCTGCAAACCACCTCCCTGACTCACATTTAAGAAGCCCTGCACTGCCCACCCTCACCGCCAGCCCCCCAGTGTGGGCCTGGGGCTTCTCCTCTCAGGGTGGTCTCAGGTGTGCCTCGATTCCTGCGGACAGCCTCCAGTCCCCTCCTGTCCATCCCCTCCAGTCATGTCACAGAACCTTCTTTGTGCTCTGTCAGTCCAGGTGTGTGAGCTCAGGGTGAAATGGGGTCACGTGCTTCCCACACCCCTGCTTCACTGCTTGGCCCCTTGTCTCCAGGGGCAACTCTGGCTGAGCTTTGTGCTCTCTGACCACACTGAAGGTGTGGTCTCAGATCTGCCTGAGCCCATCTGCCAAGGTGGGAATTACCCAGAGTGAGAAGAGAGAACTGTTTATTGCAAACTCCGGTGAAGGGCTTGGAAAGGTGAGCTACTTAAAAAAAAAAAAAAAACAAAGTTGAATGAATTTGGGCAAGGTCAGAGGTGGAAGGATGATGTAACTGAAAGGATTCTGTACTTGATGTTCCCTGGAAGTCTGAGTTCTTTCTCTGTAAAGAAGCAGAATTGAGCCTGGCGCGGTGGCCTAATAGCTTAAAGCCCTCACCTTGAACGTGCCAAGATCCCATGTGGGTGCGGTTCTAATCCCAGCAGCCCTACCTCCCATCCAACTCCCTGCTTGAGGCCTGGGAAAGCAGTTGAGGACCACCCAAAGCCTTGGGACCCTGCAACCGAGTGGAAGACCTGGAGGAAGTTCCTGGCTCCTGGCTTCGAATCAGCGCAACACCAGCTGTTGCAGTCACTTGGGGAGTGAATCATCAGACGGAAGATCTTCCTCTCTGTCTCTCCTCTTGTCTGTATTCTGACTTTCCAATAAAAATAAATAAATCTTTAAAAAAAAAAAAGGCAGAATTGTAGGTGATACATTCTGAGTACACAGAATGTATACAGTGGTGGCATTGAGCCCTGATGAGCAGAAAAGATTTTGTCCCTAATCAGTTTGTTCCTATCAAATAACAGTGGACTTAGGCGTTAGGGAAAGTCACAATCAAAGTTACCAGGAGGGATGAGTGCTGTGGTACGGCACATTAGGCAGTTGCGGGGTCAGCCACATGCCCTATCAGAGTGCGGGGTCAAGTCCCGGCTACTTGGTGTTTGGTCCAGTTTCCTGCCATCAGGCCTGGGAAGCTGGACCAGAAGCTGGGAGATGGCCCAAGTGCTCGAGTTCCTACCCCCGGGAGGAGTGCCTGGCTCCTGGCTTCGGCCTGGCCCAACCCCAGCTGTTGCAGCCGCGTAGTAAGTGAAGCAGCAGAGGGAAGATCCCTGTCACTCCAGCTTTAAATACATTTGTAGAAAGCCACAGTTGCTGTTTTTCTTCCCTGGGTGATGACTTCAGATGCCCAGGGCTCTGCTTGTGGAGGGCCCGGAAGCCTGTGAGCCTGTCGCCCTCCCTCTGCCCGCCTTCTGGTCCTAACCATAGCTAGCTGAAAGGTGTAAGTGATGAGATTAGTGTTGCCATGCTAATCCTGTTTTAGTCTGAATCCTATCCTGAAGTGGCCACAGTCTTTTCCCCTACCAGTTTCAGTTCCTCCTTCCCTAGCCTGGACTTCCTTTTGGAGACCATTCAGGAAGGTGGGACCCGCCTTCCCAGTCTGGGCTGCTCCACAGTGGAGTCAGTCCCAAATCTTTGAGTCACTTTTTGTCCTTGAAAAGTAAGTAGAGATGGCTTTTGTTTTGTTTTGGTTTGGTTGCTAACAGTAAATATCAATTTGAAAAGTGTTTTTAAGTTTTGTTCCCTATTTCATAAAGTAGTTTGATCTTTTTGCCTGATTGCAGATATCCAGGAATATCTAAGAAGTGTGTCACGTTGTGACAGTGTGGCTTAAGCCACAGCCTATGATGCCTGTGTGCCCTAAGAGTCCCTGGTTGACTTCCAGCTGTTCCACTTCCAATGCAGCTCCCTGCTAATGTGGAAGATGGCTCCTTGCTATCTATGTGGGAGACTTACTTGGGTTATCTGGAGAGTGAACCAGCAGATGGAAGTTTTCCCTTCTCTGGTTCTGCCTTTCAAATAAATAAATGAACCTTCAAAAAAAAAAAAAGGAGAAAAAAAGTGTATTAGGGTAAGCACGATGGCATCACAGGTTAAAACTCTGTGGCATCAGCATGGGTACTGGTTCAAGTCCCGGCTATTCCACTTATGATCCAGCTCTGTTTTATAGGCCAGGGAAAACAGTGGAGGATGATGCAAGTGTTTGGGCACCTGGCAACCCCAGAAGAAGCTCCTGGCTCCTAACTTCCAATTGACCCAGCCAGCTCTAGCCATTTTGGCCATTTGGGGACTCAGCCAGTGAGTAGGAGATGTTTTCTGTGTATGTGAGTGAATGGGTGGGTGTGTGTCCTCTCCGTTGTAACTCTGTTTTACCAAAAAAAAAAAAACAACAGTAAATATTTAAATATCAGAATGAGGCCTATGTCCTAGGAAAGCAGTGGAGGATGGCTCAGGTCCTTGGGCCCCTGCACCCATGGTGGGAGACCCAGGGAAGCCACCAGCTTGGGATCAGCTCAGCTCTGGTTGTTGCAGCTCTTCCTCTGTGTCTAGTTGATTTCACTTAACAGGGTCTCCTCCAGCCTTGGTCAGAAGGCGCTTCCAAAGTGAACCAGCAGGTGGAAGATCTATCTGTCCATCTCTCTGTCTGTAAATCTGCCTCTCGATAAAAATAAATCTTAAAAAAAAAAGTTAAAAACAAATGACAAAACATGCATGTTGTGCATTGGCTGGCTGTGTTGCCAGGCGTGCAGTATGTTCTTTCAGGGCATGGATCTGGATCCCAGGCCTCTTGGAGTTCTGAAATATGCTGAGTTCTGACTTGCTGTCACCTGCAAGGAGAAATTTCTAATGTTTCATCCATTTGCATCATGATTTTCTTATGTTCCTCCTTTGCTATCTCTTCTGTTTCCTCTCATTCTGTCGACGTTTTTTATTTGAGAAGTACAGCAGCAAGAGAGCGGGAGCCCTGCACCTGTTGATTCACTCCCCACGCGGCTGCAACAGCCAGATCCGGGCCAGTTCATGTCCAGGAGCCGGGAGCTCCCTCCGGGTCTCGCCTGGTGCTGGCAGGGACCAGAAGGTAGCACTTGGACCAGTCTCTGCAGGGTACACCTGCTCAGGAGCACTGGCAGGGAGCTGGAGCGGAAGCTGGGCGGCAGGACTTGAGCCGGTGCTCCGGTATGTGGTATCTGTGTCGCAAGTGGCACTTTGACCTGGTGCTGGCTTTTTGTTTGTCACTGTCCCTTGCCTTGACTTGGCAGTGTCTCTTCTCCCTTTTGTGCCTTCAGTCTTTCCTTCATTTCTGGGACTGTTTTTCCCTCATGCTGCGCTATTTTTTTTAATTTAAGATTTATTTATTTTTATGGGAAAGTCAGATATACAGAGAGGAAGAGAAACAGAGAAGAAGATCTTCCATCCAGTGGTTCACTCGCCCAAGTGACTACAACTGCCAGTGCTGCGCTGATCTGAAGCCAGGAGCCCAGATGCTTTTCTGGGTCTCCCACATGGGTGCACAGTCTCAAGGCTTTGGGCTGTCCTTGACTGCTTTCCCAGGCCATAGCAGGGAGCTGGATGGGAAATGGGACCACCGAGATTAGAACTTGGCACATGCAAAGCAAGGACTTTAGCCACTAGGCTACTGTGCTGGGTCCTTTCCCTTCACTTTTTCCTGTGCTCTGCTGGATCCACCTTCTCTCTTATCTCCCACCTCCACTCTAAGCTCTCCTTTTCCTTCTCTGAGCCCTTCATAAAGATGAGTTTTCTTTTTTAGTTTTACATAATATTTTAGCTGCTCTGTAATAGTGTTTCCCAGTATGTGGTCTTAGACTGTCATCTTGTTTTCCTGTTCCTTAAGGTTTTTTTCTTGAATCTTTATATAGATTCTGTGCAGATTTCTCTTTTGTGCTTATCTCTAAATAGAAGCCTTTTTTCAGAAGCAGGCTGTTTGTAGGATGCTATTTGCAGGGTGCAGGGGGAGGTGCTAAGACAGTGCCCCAGGCTGACTTTGAACTCTGGGTGAGTTCACTGACCCAGTCTCCACGCAGCGGTGGGGAGAGGGACTGAGCATTTGTAAACATTTCCACTGTGCAGACACTAACTCCTCAGCTGCCCAAAACGACTCTGTGTGACGTGCAGAACGTGTTGGTGTGGTGACTCAGTGAGCCCCAGCACGGCCCCAGGAAGTGCCTGCCTCCATAGGGAGCGAGGGCCGAACGGTCAGGCCGATCCGAGATTCACCACCCAGTTCTGCTACCACCATGCTTCGCGGTGCTGTCCTTTCATTCACTTCTCAGATAGAAATGAAGATGACCTACCTCAGGCGAACATGACAGACTTAAAGTACATTACAAAAGGCACTTAGCACATGGCAGATGCCCAACAGATACTGCTTCCCACTCAGAAAGGATTGATTAGCTAAAGGATTAGGAGGGACCTAGTGTGGTAGCCTAGTAGCTACCTTGCACGCTGAGGCTCCCATATGGGCTCGTGTTCATGTCTTGGATGTCCCATTTACAACTCCCTGCTTGTCCCATTTACAACTCCCTGCTTGCGGCTTGGGAAAATGGTAGAGGATGGGCAAAAGCCTTGGGACCCTGCACCCACGCGGCAGACCCAAAAGAAGCTCTTGGTTCCTGGCTTCAGATCAGCTCAGCTCTAGCCATTGAGGCCATTTGGGGAGAGAACCAGCAGACCGAAGATTTTTCTCTCTGTGTCTCCTTCCTCTGTAAATCTTGCTTTCCAATAAACTTTTTAAAAAAGGAATAGAAATAGTACTACAGAGGCTATTTTCATTTCTTTCCACAAGAATCTTTGCCATTTGATTTTTTCAGGATGGTGGCTTTCTTTATGTGCCCTTACACAGTTGTGCATCTCCAGAACTCTCCATGCTGCAGAGCAAAGCTCTGAGCCAGGAATCTGTTTGCCCGCTTGCTCCCAGCTCTGCCATTCTCCTTTGGTCCTTGAGAATTTGACCATCCCAGGTCTCGGGCCCAAGCTCATCCTTTGAGTCTGGCTCGTACACGGGGCGTGGTCTCCTCCAGGCACATCCCTGTCACAGCCTTGGCCAGTAGGTTCTGACACATTGCAAGCTTGATGGGATTCTCTTGGATGTCCAGAACTCCCTCTGTTTTTCCAGTCATCTGCTGATGAACATTTGGGTCGCTTCCCTCTGTTGTGAATATCACTGCTTTGAACTTGACAGTATAAGACAAGAACGTTTCATAAAGTTTGTGGAAAACTAGAGTTAGAAGATTAGGGGCAGGCATTTGGCATGATGGTTAAAACACTGTTTGTGACACACCTGTCCTAGATCAGAGTGGTAGATTATAGAGTTCTGGCTCTGCTCCCGGTCCTAGCTTCCTGCCAGTGTGCAACCGGGGCAGCAGGTGATGGCTCAAATATTGTAGTGGGAGACTCAGATTGAGTTCGTGCCTCCTGGCTTTGGTCTGGACCAACTCTGCTGTCACTTGTATGGGGAGTGAACTACCAGCTGAGGGCTTGTCCTGTACCACTCACTACTCCATTTTAAATAAATTTTAAAAGAAAATAAAGCTACTTTAGTGCAAAAATTTGAAATCTATGCATAATTTTTAAAAATATGTAATTACTTTTATT